>NC_074668.1:44691141-46084474 GCF_029448725.1 Salvelinus fontinalis
TTTTCTAATAAGAGCAGTCCATGATCTCTGTAAAAAGCATTAAGTAATTATTTAGCCTATTGGCCTGCTCCAGAACAGCTATGTGAATCAATTTGCAAATGAGAAAATAAATGGGGGCAAATTAATAATTAAGCATTACCATTGAATTTAACCAGAGGGCCCTTTCCATGTTGAGAAATAGCCTCACACACGTGCACCTTGGTTGGGTGTTCTGGCTTGTGTTTGGGAGGGAGGAAGAGGGAGAGAAAGAGAGGAGGGGCTCATTTCTCCCCTTCTGAGGACCGGAACGAAAGCATAATCAGCGTTCTAACTCCCCCTTGTGGCGGTTTGGCGCAATGGCACAGTTGCGGTGACTGCATTACCACCACACCGGTAATCACGAGTCACGAAGGAAGTCAAATTTTGGTAATTAGGCTTCTCCAAGCTCTGATGCTGCTGATGGTCATTAGTAGCCTACCAAACTTACGTTTTATCTATATTTTCTCTTCATAATTTCTCTTCATATAACACCTTCCCAATAAATCCATTATTTATTTTAGACAGGTCTAAAGAAGTATGATATGAGGAAATATAGTCTATGTCAGAGGAAAATAATATCATACTCTGAGTTGTCCTTATGTTAGGTCCTGATGTGGCAATGCCAAATGGCTGTGGGCTCATTCTAAGATTTGCTTAGAATTCCGTGGCATTATTTTATATTATTTTATAGTATGAAGAGTACAATTTAATCATTTTCTCCAAATGATTTGATGGAGTGTGCACATGCGGCTATGCATAGTTAACAAAGAAGTTAACAAAGAAGTTAACAAAGAAATACAAACTCCTGTCCTTAATTTAGAGTTATTAATGTAACTTTAGTTGTTCTACAAACGTTGGGCTACATGATTTTGTTTTTAATACATTATAAGGCTGCATGATGAGACTAATGATGATTTGAAAAAAAGTCGCTTGAAAGGCATGAGCTCTGCTTTGTTTTTTGCTCAGGCTGTACACACTTCAATCGTCTCTCATTCACAATTTATGTTAATAAACTATTAGGCTATTTCTTCACATTATAAGTGCAGCAATGCGCACATGCCAGTAGGCTATGAAAACACCACTATCAAAAATGACAGTGAATGCAATTATGCATGTAATGCATTTATTATCAAGGTGCATTTTTATGGTGAAAATGATCTTCCCCAAACTTGAAACTCACGCCCTGCTTATGTATGCCAGTTAGGCTCTCAACCCCTTGTAAAGAGGATTAATGTGCTTCATTTTAAGAAGCCACTTTAGTGGTGATACAAACCGTATCAAAATATATAGGCCTATGGGCTACATGAGGTGTGCGACCATTTCTTTTAATGCTGAGCATCATTCACAAGTGATAGGCTAATAATGTCACCCATCGGACTATTCTTGATTGAATCTTGTCTTTGCATATTCTAAATAATATGTGTGTGAAATTTGTTTTGATTTAGAATGGACCGTTATCATGCACCTGTCTCGAAACAGGAGCAGCAGGAAAAAATACATGTCATCTACAGTTGAAGTTGGACGTTTACATACACCTTAGCCAAATACATTTCAACTCAGTTTTTCACAATTCCTGACATTTAAACCTAGTAAAAATTCCCTGTCTTAGGTCAGTTAGGATCACCACTTTATTTTAAGAATGTGAAATGTCAGAATAATAGTTGAGAGAATGATTTATTTCAGCTTTTATTTCTTTCATCACATTCCCAGTGTGTCAGAAGTTTATATACACTCAATTTGTATTTAGTAGCCTTGCCTTTAAATTGTTTCACTTGGATCAAACGTTTTGGGTAGCCTTCCACAAGCTTCCCACAATAAGTTGGGTGAATTTTGGCCCATTCCTCCTGACAGAGCTAGTCTAACTGAGTCAGGTTTGTAGGCCTCCTTAGTCGTACACGCTTTTTCAGTTCTGCCCACAAGTTTTCTGTAGGATTGAAGTCAGGGCTTTGTGATGGCCACTCCAATACCTGGACTTTGTTGTACTTGGACATAAACATTACACAACAAGTTGGAAATCACAAATTCAACAATGAGTGGTTTGGAAGGAATCAGTGGCTGCCTGCAAGCATTGCAAAGCAATCACTAGCCTGCTATTCAGTGGAGTGGGTATGTGGTCCATGTCTGGGTTTAAGGGTCTCTTTTCCAAGCTTAAAAGGATACATATTAAACATTGGCCATGCTGTCAATCGAGCATGACTTCTAGAAAGAGGTTCGAGTTCCTGACTTGGAAACTCAGAACTGGAAAATCTCAGACTTCAGTGAGTTCAAGACAAGTGGGAACTCAGAGAAAAAAACGAGCTCAGACTGGGAAAATATGTTTTGAATGGTCATCCAATTCAGAATTCCAAGTCAGGAACTCGGGCCTCTTTCTAGAGCTCACTGACATCATGATTAGAGCTCACTGACATCATGATTCAACCTTGTTTTTTTCAGAGTTATCAGTTGTCTTGAAAGCACCATAAATCCAGAGAATGCCATACTTTGATGACCGCCGCGCCACCTTTCTGTTGAAGTGAACACAACACAACAAGGTGAGTCCAAAAATGTCTTGTATGCTGCTGCATAAATGATGTAATATGCCAGGGAGATATGTATACTGTAGCTAAAAAAGTAATACTAAATGTATGTTGTTTAGCAAGCTGTTAGCTGTTGGTGGTGCACATGTAGCCTATAGCCTGTTTTAGATTAATGTCATCATCGAATATTGTAAGAGCTTTCACTGTCTGCTTATATGCCCCCTTTATTTATCCTACGTTTCTGACTTGGTGTACCGGGAGAATACTGTAACAATGGCCCATGTTCTGAATTCTGTCACTGTACATTTCAAAAGTGCTCAACAAATAGTTATATTGACTACGTCCATCCTAGCTCGCTCATTAATGTCTTAATCAAAATTACGGATTGCCTCTTATCCGCTCGTCGTCCCCTTATGCCATAGTTTGTACATCTCAATTGTCAGTAGAAGCCACACGTGATTAAGCAAGTCAGCCATGTTTTTTTTAAAGGTAGTAAATGAGGCTGAATGAACTGTTTTGCTGCCAGACAAGGCTCCACTAATAGCCAGGTGTAGCAGTGGTAAGGATTCATTCCATGGTGCTGAAAAGAACGCTCTGCCGTTGGGACAGCTTTATGTAGGCCCAAACAGTTTGTGGGCAACGTTTGTCACCGTTATAGTGCAACTAATGTATTGTTTAGTGTTGTGGCTTGGCTGGCATGCATCTTAAGCAATTTTCTTTTTGCCCCACCAATATTTCCATGCCAAAATCGCCACTGTACACACAAGTATACACCCACACTAAAGTGCCATAGGTTTTCCTGATAACCTTGAACAGTGAACGTCATTACAACAGTCAAGGACAGTGTTCAGGAGAGAGCAGAGCACACATTCTGACAGCTGCAGCTCAAGGTTCAGCCAATAACACACACTACACTGAAGCAGAACTTAGTGCACTCGAACCCGCCACAGCAATGTGTAGGCTATGCAGCTTCTTTGTTGACTAACTACTGCCCTCGCAAACACCCACTTCTTATTCTGGAAATAACCTCTGGTGTCATTCGCCCATGGCAAAAGAAGCTACTGGCCTGGTCAAGCAAATTGGAAACAGCACGTGAGTTATTTCCAGATTAGCCTGGTTCCAGGCTAAGCAGCTAACGCAATGTGGTTTGATTGAATTGTGCCATAAGACCGAGTAGGGTCTTTGGTTAGTAGTTAAACAGAAAGTGCTGGAAGGAGGATATCACTAATAATGAGAGGCCAAATATATGGAAGTGAAGGACTAAAAGCGACCTTGCCTGATTTCTAAAGGAGCTGAGGGGAAATGCATACTTCCTAGGGTTCTCAAACAGCCTGCCTCCATTAGAGCTGGTGACAGAGAGCTGAGGTAAAGGAGGGAGAGACAGGCAGCTCGCTGTGGGACTGAGCACCATATCACACGTCACAGTCAAATCCAACAATGAAGTGGATGTATTCTGCCTCACATTACTCACTCAATCACTCGCATAACAAAAGCCCTGCCACTGACAGTGGTAGGATAAAGAATTACATTGGTCAGAGACTGAATGGTAATTTCATTCTGTTACCTTGCTACGTGATATTTCGATGAAATGCTTCAATGGGGGCTGTCTTATAAAGAAAAAAATATATTCAATTATGTTGCTAATCTTAATGTCAACCGATTGAATATAATTGATTTCACCCAACAGAATGACTGCGTCCCAAATGGCATCCTAATCCTTATATAGTGTACTAGTAGTGCACTAAATACGGAATAGGGTGCCAATGCAGACAAAGTATTTTTCCATCAATGCCCTAAGACATTCTTTCTGCTCAAATAAGAAATTACTGACTGAATGCAAATATCATTCAACGTTCGAAGCATTAAACATACTACATCCCTCTTCAGAGAATGTTGGAGCCACTGTACATTGTACATTCCAAGAACGTTTGGTTTAAAGGGAACTTAAAATAAACAGAGAAAAGAGCTTACACTCACTAGTTGCGGTTAGAACTGTGACCTATAACATGACTTTTTCGCTGAAAACAAAAATGTCATAGAACTCCCATAGGAAGCATCTCAAATGGCCCATAGGGTTCTGGTCAAAAGTAGAGTACTCTATAGGGAATAGGGTGCCATTTGGGTTACACACATAGAATTCACAAAGAGATTGCCCTTTTGACGATGTTGTGCCTGTTTGTGCTAAATCACCGTGTAGTAGCTGGGCTGGCGGTGCTCTCTACTATGGGCGGTGGGCTCGGGGGGCTAGGGCTGCTGATCCATTTGGTCTGGTCCACCACGGTGCGGGCATGAGGCAGGCGGCCAACGTCTCTCACCCTAACCAGCAGGTGGCGACACGTCTTCAGGATCCTCACCGCCTCATCATGGGGGATGGCCACGAAGCTCCGCCCATTCACCTCCAGCAGCTGGTCGCCCACCTGAACCCACAGAGAAGAGAGGTTATACTTGTAGATATACACTAGGCATATCAAACATTAGGTGCACCTTCCTAATATTGAGTTGCACCTTCCCTTTTGCCCACAGAATAGCCTCAATTTGTCAGGGCATGGACTCTACCATGTGTCGAAAGCGTTCCACAAAGATCCACATATTGACTGAAATCATTCCCACAGTTGTGTTAAAATGGCTGAAAGTCCTTTGGGTGGTGGACAATTCTTGATACACACGGGAAACTACCCAGCACGAAACAACCCAGCAGCATTGCAGTTCTTGACACAAACCGGTGCGCCTGACACCTAATACCATAACCCGTTCAAAGGCACTTAAATCTTTTGTGTTGCCCATTTACCCTCTGAATGGAACACATACACAATCCATTACTAAATTGTCATAAGGCTTAAAAATCCTTCTTTAACCTGTCTCCTCCCCTTCATCTACACTGATTGAAGTGGATTTAACAAGTGACATCAATAAGGGATCACAGGCAGAGCCCCACCTCTTTTGAGCCACACCTGTTTAGCTAAAGAAAAGTGTGTTTTGCATGTTATTTTGGCATTAATACGTGTCAAATATCCGTTTTCATAAAAATGTAAAAAAATAATTGCTAAGTTAATAAAGCCGCATACAAACATGGTCTCTTATTGCTTTCTTGAGTAAAGCAGCTCCAAAATGCAGGTGTTTCAGCCTAGCTCAGTGCTTTCTGTGGTGGTGGGGCAGCCAGCGGAAAATACAGAGCGTAGGGGTTGGTAATGTTCTCTAGTTGCACCGTGATTGGCTCACTGTTCTGTCACTCATGGGGACACTATGTCACCTCAAAATCTACAGAGAAAGCTCAAAAATTCAAGCCCCTTGGGTGCTGCCATAGATTTACATTAGAAGTGCCCATCCAAGAAGGCTCAAGGTCATTGGCTGCAGATAAAATGACATCAAATCCCGTTATATCTACTGTAGCTTTGATTGGACTGATGAGAGGCCAAATCTATGGAAGGAACATCATTCATAAAACCATGTTCTAGCAGACCATAACGACCAAAGCTTATTATCTCCCAGCCTATTCATTCTTCAAAAGCACAAACAAAACACTTGACATTGTGATTTACAATCAATAATTGTTGTTGTGCCCTTCCATATTCTTCCTGTTTGACATTTATGAGAAGCAGTTTAGCTTTGATTTCAGCTTAATAGTTACTAGGGAGTGAACGTTATACACGGAGAAAATTGGACCTCTCTGAAATTAAAATGAATGGCCCTTCCTTCAGCAAAATATATTTTACCTAAACCCTCCCTGAACGCGTGAAAATAATAATAATTAAAACAAAGTGGATAGCAGAGAACATGTCTACCCTCACTTATTGGACAGACCAGACACTTAGATATGCAGTTTTAAAAACTGTTCTTCATCCAGTCAGCATTACATAGCAAATTAGGAATTTGAATAGCGCTCAGAGCTGCTGGCCAGAAGGTTGTGGGTTCGCAAACCATGGACAAGAGTAGGGATGGAAATATCTCCTTTATAGTTAAAGCATTGCATGATTGCCATTTATAAACATTTCATGCAATTCTACGTCATTTTACATATTAGCAGAATATTTTTTTAATACCACAAAAATTACCGAAATTACAGACTAATGGACAGAGAGATAGGCCTATGTGTTCATCTTATCATTATTTATCCAATGCCAAATCAGGGTGTCTTCTTTGTAAGAAAACTGTCCCAGTTTGCAAATTTAAATTTAAATTTATTTATTTTTATATATATATTTTTTCACCTTTATTTAACTCGTTGAGAACAAGTTCTCATTTGAAACTGCGACCTGGCCAAGATAAAGCATAGCAGTGTGAACAGACAACAACACAGAGTTACACATGGAGTAAACAATAAACAAGTCAATAACATGGTAGAAAAAAAAGAGAATCTATATACAATGTGTGCAAAAGGCATGAAGAGGTAGGCAATAGATCAAATAATTACAATTTAGCAGATTAACACTGGAGTGATAAATCATCAGATGATCATGTGCAAGTAGAGATACTGGTGTGCAAAAGAGCAGAAAAGTAAATAAATAAAAGCAGTATGGGGGGTGAGGTAGGTAAATTGGGTGGGCTATATACCGATGGACTATGTACAGCTGCAGCGATCAGTTAGCTGCTCGGATAGCAGATGTTTAAAGTTGTTGAGGGAGATAAAAGTCTCCAACTTCAGAGATTTTTGCAATTCGTTCCAGTCGCAGGCAGCAGAGAACTGGAAGGAACGGCGTCCAAATTAGGTTTTGGCTTTAGGGATGATCAGTGCGATACACCTGCTGGAGCGCGTGCTACGGGTGGGTGTAGCCATCGTGACCAGTGAACTGAGATAAGGCGGCACTTTACCTAGCATAGCCTTGTAGATGACCTGTAGCCAGTGGGTCTGACGACAAACATGTAGCGAGGGCCAGCCGACTAGGGCATACAGGTCACAGTGGTGGGTCGTATAAGGTGCTTTAGTAACAAAACGGATGGCACTGTGATAAACTGCATCCAGTTTGCTGAGTAGAGTATTGGAAGCTATTTTGTAGATGATATCGCCGAAGTCGAGGATCGGTAGGATAGTCAGTTTTACTTGGGTAAGTTTGGCGGCGTGACTGAAGGATGCTTTGTTGCGAAATAGAAAGCCGACTCTAAATTTGATTTTGGATTGGAGATGTTTGATATGAGTCTGGAAGGAGAGTTTGCAGTCTAGCCAGACACCTAGGTACTTATAGATGTCCACTTATTCTAGGTCGGAACCGTCCAGGGTGGTGATGCTAGTCAGGCGTGCGGGTGCAGGCAGCGAACGGTCGAAAAGCATGCATTTGGTTTTACTAGCGTTTAAAAGCAGTTGGAGGCCACGGAAGGAGTGTTGTATGGCATTGAAGCTCCTTTGGAGGTTAGATAGCACCATGTCCAAGGAAGGGCCAGAAGTATACAGAATGGTGTCGTCTGCGTAGAGGTGGATCAGGGAATCGCCCGCAGCAAGAGCAACATCATTGATATAGACAGAGAAAAGAGTCGGCCCGAGAATTGAACCCTGAGGTACCCCCATAGAGACTGCCAGAGGACCGGACAGCATGCCCTCCGATTTGACACACTGAGCATCATTCTGCAAAGTAGTTGGTGAACCAGGCAAGGCAGCCATTAGAAAAACCGAGGCTACTGAGTCTGCCGATAAGAATATGGTGATTGACAGAGTCGAAAGCCTTGGCCATGTCGATGAAGACGGCTGCACAGTACTGTCTTTTCTCGATGGCGATTATGATATCGTTTAGTACCTTGAGCAGGGCTGAGGTGCACCCGTGACCGGCTCGGAAACCGGATTGCACAGCGGAGAAGGTACGGTGGGATTCGAGATGGTCAGTGATCTGTTTGTTGACTTGGCTTTCGAAGACCTTAGATAGGCAGGGCAGGATGGATATAGGTCTGTAACAGTTTGGGTCCAGGGTGTCTCCCCCTTTGAAGAGGGGGATGACCGCGGCAGCTTTCCAATCCTTGGGGATCTCAGATGATACGAAGAAGAGGTTGAACAGGCTGGTAATAGGGGGTGCGACAATGGCGGCGGACAGTTTCAGAAATAGGGGGTCCAGATTGTCAAGCCCAGCTGATTTGTATGGGTCCAGGTTTTGCAGCTCTTTCAGAACATCTGCTATCTGGATTTGGGTAAAGGAGAAGCTGGGGAGGCTTGGGCGAGTAGCAGCGGGGGGGCGGGGCTGTTGGCCAAGGTTGGAGTCGCCAGGAGGAAGGCATGGCCAGCCATTGAGAAATGCTTGTTGAAGTTTTCGATTATCACGGATTTATCGGTGGTGACCGTGTTACCTAGCCTCAGTGCAGTGGGCAGCTGGGAGGAGGTGCTCTTGTTCTCCATGGACTTTACAGTATCCCAGAACTTTTTGGAGTTAGAGCTACAGGATGCAAATTTCTGCTTGAAAAAGCTGGCCTTTGTTTTCCTGGGTGACTGCGTGTATTGGTTCCTGACTTCCCTGAACAGTTGCATATCGCGGGGGCTCTTCCATGCTATTGCAGTTCGCCACAGGATGTTTTTGTGCTGGTCGAGGGCAGTCAGGTCTGGAGTGAGCCAAGGGCTTTTTCTGTTCTTAGTTCTGCATTTTTTGAACTGAGCATGCTTGTCTAATATGGTGAGGAAGTAACTTTTAAAGAATGACCAGGCATCCTCAACTGACGGGATGAGGTCAATATCCTTCCAGGGTATAATAATAATAATAATAATAATAATAAATAAATAATAATAACCTGAGTTGTCATTAGGATTCTGAGCATGGTACTTTCAAAAGTTAGGCCTACCTTTCCCGTTCTATCGATTCCTTGGATCATTTCATGTTTTCATGTGTACATGAGTTATTGACGTTCAAGCAGGCAGAAATCCCGCCGGTGTTACGTAGCACCGTGATAGTCGCTCTCACTACTGTACACTAGAAGTTGATTGGAATACGACGTTTAGACTGCGGAAAAATATATCATACATGTCTAATTTCAATATTGGCCGATGTCATAACTCGGGGGGATTTATTTTCTCTAATGAGACAATTATCATATTTTTTTTTTTCGATATTCCTACCTCGAGAAATGTGTAATTTAACAGAGGGTCTAGCACATTTTCCTATTTGTCTGCCTCTTAAATCTAGCGCGCATTGCATGTTGCATTTGCTAGAGATATTATGGAAAGGAGATAGGAATACAATGAACAAAGTAACGTATAACGTCCCACCTTCACTGTCAACCAGTCGCGTTCACGTTGTCATGCTGCGTAACGCGGTTGCTAAGCTAATCATCACGCAATCCATTCTCAAAGTAAGTGTATATTTTTTTTCCTCGAAAGTACCTAATGTCACGATTTCAACACAAAAATATTAGTAATGTTGTACTTTTTTTTGACGAAATTCTGCGAATGTTGGGTTTTTGAGCTAGACCCCAATAGACTCTCATTCACTCCTTGAAGGACAGCGCTCCTTGTCCCTGAATTGCCCAAGATGCACCACGCGGCCATTTCCATAGCATGTGCAACGTTTCCCATCTCCTCAAAACTACAGTATTTCTGCCGTTGCGAATGTTAGAATCCACTCTGTTAAAGCACATGTCTGCAAGGTGAATATGGTGAGTTTGTAGACTCCTAAATTGATAGTGCAGTTTGCTCTTGGCGATTTTACAGCTAACTAGGTACATTACATTATGATATTGTATTTTGTAATATTGTGTTTAACTACGTTTGCTAGCTAGTTACCCGGCCCAAACCTTTAAATCATCTCCTGAACTGCCACCATAGCCCCACGCAGCACAGCCATTGGTTAAGCAGCATACAAAAACGTGTTCGATTAGAAACAGCAGAGCAGGCCAGCGCGCAAGGTTGGAATATCCATTACTGTGTTAATTAACATTTATTTAACTAGGCAAGTCAGTAAAGAACAAATTCTTATTTTACAATGAAGGCCTACCCTGGCCAAACCCTCCCCTAACCCAATCACAGCCAGTTGTGATACAGCCAAGGATCGAACCATGGTCAGTAGTGACACCTCTAGCACTGCCTTAGACTGCTGCGCCACTCGGGAGCCCTCAAAATGCAGTTTAGTTTTGGCATAGGCTGATCAGGTAAATCCAGGTGAAAGCTATGAACCCTCATTGATGTCACTTGTTAAATCCACTTCCATCAGTGTAGTTGAAGGGGAGGAGACAGGTTAAAGAAGGATTTTTAAGCCTTGAGACAATTGAGACATGGCTTTTGTATGTGTGCCATTCAGAGGGGGAATGGGCAAGACAAAATATTTAAGTGCCTTTGAATGAGGTATGGTAGTAGGTGCCAGGCACACTGGTTTGTGTCACGCTCAACAGTTTCCCCATGTGTATCAAGAATAGTCCACCACCCAAAGGACATCCAGCCAACTTGACACAACTGTGGGAAGCATTGGAACCAACATGGGCCAGCATCCTTGTGGAAGGCTTTCGACACCTTGTAGAGTCCATGCCCCGATGAATTGAGGCTGTTCTGAGGGCAAAATTACATGACCCTCCCCTGGACCATGTAAAAAAAAATACTAAACCCTCCCCTTGACTGAAATTGAAAAAACATGACCCTCCCCCATGTAAAAAAAATACTAAACCCTCCCCTTGACTGAAATTGAAAAAACATGACCCTCCCTCATTTTCCTCCAGGTAACCATTTATTTCCCTTTCTATCTGTCCCTTAGTAAGGAAAACATGATCAACAGGGGGATACAAAAGGCGTCTTTGCTATCAATATGTAACATGATTAGTATCTAATAGAAATATCATTCACAATTAAATAACTTCTATATAGACTGAAGTGTATCAATGTTGTTTTTCCATTTCTCAAGTCTTATACTAGTCTTCCACCATAAAGGTGGTGGTCTAGCTCTCTCCTCCTGCCTCATAATCTATATCCTATCCATTAAACATAAAAAAGAAAAGACTGCCCCACACCTTAAAAAATAATAAGTTAGGCTAGTGTGAAATAAAAGACAACAGAAAATCTTAGAAACACAGGAGAAGCTGAGGTATTACTGGACCTCTTCAAATGGCCAATTCTCTTTCCACAAGAGGAAGAAATTAGTTATTGACTTCTCCCCTCCTCTCCCTCCCTCCTAACACTAATGCATTTACAGTATATGCAGTTGAAGAATCAGCTTGAGTGAACTTCCATAATTCATTGAAGAGGAGGGAGGGAAAGAGATGGAGGGAGGGTGAGGGTCTGATTTACATCGCCCAGCCAGGGCATCTGAGGTGCAGCCACTGAATGGGAGAGTTTTACTATAGGGCTCTGGTCAACAGTAGTGCACTATAAAGGGAATAGGGTACCATTTGGGACACACCTCAAAGTCCATGTCCCTCAGCCCCCTGCCTCTGTAATGCTTACTCTGTGGCAGTATGGGACCCCTCCAGCGTACTGTAACTCAGCTGCTCAAAGTCGATAGATCGAACCGTCATTTCCAACTGGCGTTTCATTGATCATCCGAGATGAAGCGTGAAATAAAATGGTTATGAGTCAGACGAGACTGAGAGGAGCAATTGTCCATACACAATGTTCTTGTCCTTTCTCAGAGAGAGAGAGAGAAGGGGGGGGTAGAGAGAGAGAAAAAAAAGAGAGGCTAAGGGCAATTTCCTATTTTGGGTGGCTGAGACAGTTGTCTGACTTGATCGTTTTTCTCCAGGTGGCCTGAGAGAGAGGGGCTATTACTGACACGGTACAGCAAATGGACAATCTCTCCGAAACACACTAAATGTTGTTTTTCAGAGGGTTGCCAGCCAAAGAGACAAGACACTGGCACCTATCTGTGGATGAGAAGTGGCAGAGGCTATGTCCCAAATGGCACCCTGTGAAATGTTCCAGCTACAGGCCCTTGTCAATGTTTTATTGGGATTTCAAGCTGTATGCGAAGGTTGAACACTTCTATTTGAATTGCATGCACCAGGATTTCCCAAACTAGGGGTCACAACCTGATTTGAAAATGGGGTTGCGAGATAACATTTGTGCTTGGTTCATAGAACCGGGGTTGTTCTCTAATAAGAAACTATATGCATATGTTTTGGCACTGATTAACTGTTGAAGGTCTTTGGAAATAAGTTTGTTGATGTCTTAAGAAAAATTCTCATTAAGATTCTTCCATTTTTGCCCCGTTCTCATGGTCTTTGGTTACAATCAAAAATTCGACATTTCTTTTCAAGAAAAGTTAATAATCTTAGCAGCTTCAACAGCTGTGGGGAAAAAAGCATTATCAAAAGTTGGTTTGAACTGAATATTGTATTGTGTAAAGTTTGGGTATTAGTGTTCAATGCCTGCCAAAATTAATGGAGTTAGTGTTGAGACACTAACCACCTTGTCCGAGGCTATCACGTACACCCAGAAGATGATCTAGGATATAACACTTTAAGATATTTGGCTACTATTATAGGGTATATTTTTATGTTTGGTTTTTATATGTACTGTATGAGTATATGCATGTGTACATATAGGTTACCGCCAACATAACAGAAACACCAACATAAAGTGTTTAAATAGGTTAACCTGTTAAACTCTGACCCCCCCTGGTGGCATTTTCTAAACAATGCATAATATTGTCTACTACCCTCATAAAGTACATTTCGGTTGCAAACTATACATCCTACAAACCCATGCTAAGTAAAGTACTGTTAGAAAGGTAAGAACTGTGGGATGCTGATAAAGGTGTCAGAAACAACTACAGAGCCTGAGAAACAACAGGCCCTGAAATGTTAAAAAAAAAATTTTACTGTCCCCATTTAGGGAATAAGAGATTTGTAAGTTTAGTTTTGAGATAAAATATGTCACCAATTACTATTCCCAAAAGATTTTCAAACAAATTAAGAAAAACAATTGAAAAGATTTGGGGGGAAAACAAAATAAAAAAACAATCTGTTGCGTAATGGTGGCGTGCTAAACATGCACAAATTCCAATAGGAACAGAGACATTTGAAATGGCACAGGGCTTGTTCAACGTTCCTTGCCTTCATTTTTCGTCTTAAATAAATAATGGTTCCAAGTGGCACCCTATCCCCATAGGGTTCTGTTCAAAAAGTAGGGGGGAAAGTATAGTGTGCCAGTGGGCTGGCCTGTTAAAAGAAAAGAAAAGGCAGGGCTGTAGGCTGGATAAGACAACGTCCGATCCCCTGGGGGAGTGACACTAATTAAAGCCCACGTCAGTGCACACAGATGGGACAGGCACACGATCATCTGTCACACCGCCCGTTAGACAACAGCTGCATCCAGACTGGCTTGATATAGAGGCCCTCGTTAAGGGCTGACACCTGGCTGACGGACGGTGTTTTTTTGCTCCTCAGTGACAGGATGACTAATAAGATGCATTTAGAGGAGTTTAGTTTATCCACTGCCAGAGGAGAGAAAAGAAGAGGAGGCATTTTGTTTCTCCTAACTTCTGTAAAATAACTTCGGAAAATGCCTTGAATCCAAAGAGCAACATTGAATTAGCCTCATGAAATCAGCCTGATCTTGATAGCTCCCATTCTGTGTCACTGCTTGACAAGGCTAACATTGAAAGTCCCTGTTCTCAAACATATTTTTTTTACTCCATAATTCACAGGGCTATATATAACTTCATCCATTTATAAACAACAGGTTATAGAACATTAACACCGCCACAATAATGCCTGCAATCACATACAGCCTTTGTGGTAATTAATCATTTATACACCTGGTGGTGATGCAGGTGCAAACTACATACTAAAAAGAAACAATAGTTTGATATCTAGCTGTTTCCCATTGATCTGCCAGAGGTAGCAGACAGGCAGGCCTCAAGTCAGTGTTTAACAGGCTGAGGTAAGAGAGAGGTAGAGGGGAAGAAAGAGGACATAAGAGACGGAGAGAGGGAAAGGAGAATAGAGAGAATGAGAGAGGGAGGGGAGGTAAATGTGGGTAGGTGAGACAGACAGAGACGGCCTCAGGAGAACAGACAGCCTCTTTACTTTCCTACTGCTCCTCTAATGGCAATATCACTCACTCTGCCAGACTGCCATGGATGTAGACCCACAACATAACACCGACAGAGCATTACACTGGAAAACAGTGTAGTTCTTATGGACCCCTGAATACACTGTGGAGTGCAATTAACAATACTGAGGCAGAACATTAAAAAATATATATATCTGAGAGGCTTGTAGTAGAATAGAGAAAGAAAAATAACCTTGAACTTTTCCAAAATTAACAGGTTCTCCAGAAATCCCAGTTGGAAGATTCCGGGAATCAGGAGGGAATAACCAGGGAATCTTCTAACCAGGACTTCTGGAAAACCTTTAGTCCATGCAGGTTCTCATCCCAGTGGCTAGAGTACCATCGGCCCCACAGAACTAGAATGAGTAGAACAGGTCTCCGTTAATGGGTGGACTGGTGGCCATTTTGAGTGCTGGCATGAGTTTACTAGTCAAATTGCCATAGTTAGAGATTGTTATTCCCATTCTAGTTATGCTATTTATATGGTTGTCCGCAGAGCCCTAACACTCAGCTGATAGCGTGCCTGGCCTCTATCCCCGCCTCCCCCTGCCACAGTCAGCTAGAAAACACAAGACAGCACAGTGCTTTCTGTCAAAGAAATGCTGCCAAAATGTCAAGCGCCTGTTATTTAATCAAGAGTCCAGGCTTGGATTTAGTGTGGCTTTCTGAGTTTTTTATAGTCCTCTTTATGGAAGAAGATTTTTCCAAAGAGGGAGATGACATGTTTGAACTGGGCTGACAGAGGGGATTCAGTGAGAAACAGAGACAGATGTATGCCAGATATCTTCCCAAGCCCAGCCATGCCATAATGCTATGATGCATGATTCAGCCATACTGTTTATAGGCACACTGATCTATACAGTGGCAAGAAAAAGTATGTGAACCCTTTGGAATTACCTGGACTTCTATATAAATTGGTCATAAAATGTCAAACAATAGACAAACACAGTGTGCTTAAACTAATAACACGCAAACAATTACACGTTTTCATGTCTTTATTTAACACACCGTGTAAACATTCACAGTGCAGGGTGCGAAAAGTATGTGAACCCTTGGATTGAATAACTGGTTGACCCTCCTTTGGCAGCAATAACCTCAACCAAACATTTTCTGTAGTTGAGACCAGATCAGACCTGCACAACGGTCAGGAGGAATATTGGACCATTCCTCTTTACAAAACTGTTTCAGTTCAGCAATATTCTTGGGATGTCTGGTGTGAACCGCTCTCTTGATGTCATGCCATAGCATCTCAATCGGGTTGAGGTCAGGACTCTGACTGGGCCACTCCAGAAGGCGTATTTTCTTCTGTTGAAGCCATTCTGTAGTTGATTTCCTTCTGTGTGTTGGGTCGTTGTCCTGTTGCATCACCCAACTTCTGTTGAGCTTCAATTGGCGAACAGAT
This sequence comes from Salvelinus fontinalis, assembly GCF_029448725.1. Taxonomy (NCBI): domain Eukaryota; kingdom Metazoa; phylum Chordata; class Actinopteri; order Salmoniformes; family Salmonidae; genus Salvelinus; species Salvelinus fontinalis. The sequence continues at coordinate 44,707,022 of NC_074668.1, forward strand.
AGCCTTACATTCTCCTGCAAAATGTCTTCATAAACTTGGGAAATCATTTTTCCAATGATGTTAGGATGAAACAGTCAGAGGTCACCAAGCGCAACATAGCTTCAGCATGTAAATCAGCTAGAAAGATGTGTCGGCATCGAGTAATTGTCTCTGGCCCCCTCCCAGTTAGGGGGAGTGATGAGCTCTACAGCAGAGTCTCACAACTCAATCGCTGGTTGAAAACTGTTTTCTGCCAAACCCAAAAGATAGAATTTGTAGATAATTGGCCCTCTTTCTGGGACTCACCCACAAACAGGACCAAGCCTGGCCTGCTGAGGAGTGACGGACTCCATCCTAGCCGGAGGGGTACTCTCATCTTATCTACCAACATAGACAGGGCTCTAACTCCTATAGCTCCACAATGAAATAGAGTGCAGGCCAGGCAGCAGGCTGTTAGCCAGCCTGCCAGCTTAGTGGAGTCTGCCACTAGCACAGTCAGTGTAATCAGCTCAGCTATCCCCCTTAAGGCCGTGTCTGTGCCTCAACCTAGGTTGGGCAAAACTAAACATGGCGGTGTTCGCCTTAGCAATCTCACTAGGATAAAGACCTCCTCCATTCCTGCCATTATTGAAAGAGATCGTGATACCTCACATCTCAAAATAGGGCTACTTAATGTTAGATCCCTCACTTCAAACGCAGTTATAGTCAACTAACTAATCACTGATCATAATCTTGATGTGATTGGCCTGACTGAAACATGGCTTAAGCCTGATGAATTTACTGTGTTAAATGAGGCCTCACCTCCTAGTTACACTAGTGACCATATCCCCCGTGCATCCCACAAAGGTGGAGGTGTTGCTATCATTTACGGTAGCAAATTTCAATTTACAAAAAAAAAAGAAAGACGTTTTCGTCTTTTGAGGTTCTAGTCATGAAATCTATGCAGCCTACTCAATCCCTTTTTATAGCTACTGTTTACAGGCCTCCTGGGCTATACACAGCGTTCCTCACTGAGTTCCCAGAATTCCTATCGGACCTTGTAGTCATAGCAGATAATATTCCAATTTTTGGTGATTTTAATATTCACATGGAAAAGTCCACAGACACATTCCAAAATGCTTTCGGAGCCATCATCGACTCAGTGGGTTTTGTCCAACATGTCTCTGGACCTACTCACTGTCACAGTCATACTCTGGACCTAGTTTTGTCCCATGGAATAAATGTTGTGGATCTTACTGTTTTTCCTCATAATCCTGGACTATCGGACCACCATTTTAGTACATTTGCAATCGCAACAAATTATCTGCTCAGACCCCCACCAAGGAGCATCAAAAGTCGTGCTATAAATTCTCAGACAACACAAAGATTCCTTGATGCACTTCCAGACTCCCTCTGCCCAAGGACGTCAGAGGACAAAAATCAGTTAACCTTTTACGGGGGCAGCCCGACACCGGTACACTTATGACAACATCCAACTCAAAGTGCAGGGCGCGAAATTCAAAATATATATATTTTTTTAAAATATTTAACTTTCACACATTAACAAGTCCAAGACACCAGATGAAAGGTGCACATCTTGTGAATCAAGCCAACATGTCCGATTTTTAAAATGTTTTACAGGGAAGACAAAATATGTAAATCTATTAGCTAACCACGTTAGCAAAAGACACAACTTTTCACAACTCCATCAGTTTCTTACTCCATCAGGTGCTATCACAAATTCGACCAAATAAAGATATAAATAGCCACTAACCAAGAAACAAATTCATCAGATGACAGTCTGATAACATATGTATTGTATAGCATATGTTTTGTTCGAAAAATTTGCATATTTCATGTATAAACCATAGTTTACATTTCAGCTACAATCCGAAATTGCACCAAAAGCAGCCATAATATTTACAGACACCAACGTCAAATAGCTAATTACTCATCATAAAACATTTCTGAAAAATACATAGTCTGCAGCAATTGAAAGACAGGCATCTTGTGATTCCAAACAATATTTCCGATTTATTAAATGTTTTACAGCGCAAACAAAATGTATCGCTATATTAGCGTAGCTACAATAGACAGAAATAATTGGGCGCCCACGACCAGTTCACATGCACGACAGATATATGAAATAACATCATAAAATGGGTCTTACTTTTGCTGATCTTTCATCAGAATGTTGAAGAACGTGTCCTCTGTCCAGATGTGTCGTTGTTTCGATTCAGAATGGCAAATTTCCCTCTTCAATTCGCATTGGCACTAACCGAGTGGCATAAATTTCTCCAACGTAAACACAGTCAGAGGACGGAACACGGCAAAACTCCCGAATAAAGTTTCAATAATCTGATTAAACTATATTGAAAAAACATACATTACGATGATTTGGTCACATGTATCAAAAAAAATTAGAGCCGGAGACGTTAGCCGTTCGTTACCAAGGCAAAACAGAAATCCATCCCACTTCCTCCAGAGTACCGGAAGTGGACGGTCACGTCAAAGAAATTGGTTTTTTTCCACCACAGAACAAGATGAGCAGAAAAAATTCTTCTCTGACATCCTCTTTACACCAATAGGAAGGCGTATAGAGTGTCAGACTCCTAAGTGTTAAGACCATGTATAGGCATCAGGTTGAAAAGAGCATCAATTTCTTACATTTTACTTCCTGGTCAGGAAAAGTGCTGCAGAAGGACTTCTGTTTCACTCAGAGAAATAATTCCAACTCTTTTAGAAACTAGAAAGTGTTTTCTATCCAAAAAGAATAATAATATTCATATTGTACGAGCAAGATTTGAGTAGGAGGCCGTTTGAAATTGGCACGATTTCACTGGCTACTCAACACTTTGCCTTGCAGCCATAAGAAGTTAACCACCTAACTGAGGAACTCAATTTAACCTTGCGCAATACCCTAGATGCAGTTGCACCCCTAAAAACTAAAAACATTTGTCATAAAAAACTAGTTCCTTGGTATACAGAAAAGGCTCTGCATCTGTCCTCGTGCTCCTAGACCTTAGTGCTGCTTTTGATACCATCGATCACCACATTCTTTTGGAGAGATTGGAAACCCAAATTGGTTTACACGGACAAGTTCTGGCCTGGTTTAGATCTTATGTCGGAAAGATATCAGTTTGTCTCTGTGAATGGTTTGTCCTCTGACAAATCAACTGTACATTTCGGTGTTCCTCAAGGTTCGGTTTTAGGACGACTATTGTTTTAACTATATATTTTACCTCTTGGGGATGTTATTCGAAAACATAATGTTAACTTTCACTGCTATGCGGATGACACACAGCTGTACATTTCAATGAAACATGGTGAAGCCCCAAAATTGCCCTCGCTAGAAGCCTGTGTTTCAGACATAAGGAAGTGGATGGTTGCAAACTTTCTACTTTTAAACTCGGACAAAACAGAGATGCTTGTTCTAGGTCCCAAGAAACAAAGAGATCTTCTGTTGAATCTGACAATTAATCTTGATGGTTGTACAGTTGTCTCAAATAAAACTGTGAAGGACCTCGGCGCTACTCTGGACCCTGATCTCTCCTTTGACGAACATATCAAGACTGTTTCAAGGACAGCTTTTTTCCATCTACGTAACATTGCAAAAACCAGAAACTTTCTGTCCAAAAATTATGCAGAAAAATTAATCCATGCTTTTGTTACTTCTAGGTTAGACTACTGCAATGCTCTACTTTCCGGCTACCCGGATAAAGCACTAAATAAACTTCAGTTAGTGCTAAATACGGCTGCTAGAATCCTGACTAGAACCAATAAATTTGGTCATATTACTCCAGTGCTAGCCTCCTGACACTGGCTTCCTGTTAAGGCAAGGGCTGATTTCAAGGTTTTACTGTTAACCTACAAAGCATTACATGGGCTTGCTCCTACCTATCTTTCCGATTTGGTCCTGCCGTACATACCTACACGTACACTACGGTCACAAGACGCAGGCCTAATTGTCCCTAGAATTTCTAAGCAAACAGCTGGAGGCAGGGCTTTCTCCTATAGAGCTCAATTTTTATGGAATGGTCTGCCTACCCATGTGAGAGACGCAGACTCGGTCTCAACTTTTAAGTCTTTACTGAAGACATATCCCTTCAGTGGATCATATGATGTAGTGTAGTCTGGCCCAGGAGTGTGAAGGTGAACGGAAAGGCTCTGGAGCAAAGAAACGCCATGCTGTCTCTGCCTGGCCGGTTCCCCTCTCTCCACTGGGATTCTCTGCCTCTAACCCTATTACAAGGGCTGAGTCACTGGCTTACTGGTGCTCTTTCATGCCGTCCCTAGGAGAGGTGCGTCACTTGAGTGGGTTGAGTCACTGACGTGATCCTCCTGTCTGGGTTGGCGCCCTCCCTTGGGTTGTGCCGTGGCGGAGATCTTTGTGGGCTATACTCGGCCTTGTCTCAGGATGGTAAGTTGGTGGTTGAAGATATCCCTCTAGTGGTGTGGGGGCTGTGCTTTGGCAAAGTGGGTGGGGTTATATACTTCCTGTTTGGTCCTGTCTGGGGGTATCATTGGATGGGGCCACAGTGTCTCCTGACCCCTCCTGTCTCAGACTCCAGTATTTATGCTGCAGTAGTTTATGTGTCGGGGGGCTAGGGTCAGTTTGTTATATCTGGAGTACTTCTCGTGTCTTATCCGGTGTCCTGTGTGAATTTAAGTATGCTCTCTCTAATTCTCTCTTTCTCTCTTTCTTTCTCTCTCTCGGAGGACCTGAACCCTAGGACCATTCCTCAGGACTACCTGGCATGATGACTCCTTGCTGTTCCCAGTCCACCTAGCCGTGCTGCTGCTCCAGTTTCAACTGTTCTGCCTGCGGCTATGGAACCCTGACCTGTTCACCGGACGTGCTACCTGTCCCAGACCTGCTGTTTTCAACTCTCTAGAGACATCAGGAGCGGTAGAGATACTCTTAATGATCGGCTATGAAAAGCCAACTGACATTTACTCCTGAGGTGCTGACTTGCTGCACCCTCGACAACTACTGTGATTATTATTATGATGCTGGTCATTTATGAACATTTGAACATCTTGGCCATGTTCTGTTATAATCTCCACCCGGTACAGCCAGAAGAGGACTGGCCATCCCTCATAGCCTGGTTCCTCTCTAGGTTTCTTCCTAGGTTTTGGCCTTTCTAGGGAGTTTTTCCTAGCCACCGTGCTTCTACACCTGCATTGCTTGCTGTTTGGGGTTTTAGGCTGGGTTTCTGTACAGCACTTTGAGAAATCAGCTGATGTAAGAAGGACTATATAAATAAATTTGATTTGATTTGATAGCATGCTGTCCGATGCTCCCTTCACCATACTTTACATTTGGGATGAGGTTTCGATGTTGGTGTGCTGTGCCTTTTTTTCTCCAAACATAGAGTTGTGTGTTCCTTCCAAGTAACTCAACTTTAGTTTCATCTGTCCACAGAATATTTTGCCAGTAGCGCTGTGGAACATCCAGATGCTCAGATGTGCAACTTCACTTTTTTTTGGACAGCAGTGGCTTCTTCCGTGGTGTCCTCCCATGAACACCATTCTGGTTTAGTGTTTTAGGTATCGTAGACTCGTCAACAGAGATGTTAGCATCTTCCAGAGATTTCTGTAAGTCTTTAGCTGACACTCTAGGATTCTTCTTAACCTCATTGAGCATTCTGCGCTGTGCTCTAGCAGTCATCTTTGCAGGACGGCCACCCCTAGGGAGAGTAGCAAAAGTGCTGAACTTTCTCCATTTATAGACAATTTATCTTATGGACTGATGAACATCAAGGCTTTCAGAGATACTTTTGTAACCCTTTCTAGCTTTATGCAAGGGAACAATTCTTAATCTTGGGTCTTCTGAGATCTCTTTTGTTCGAGGCATGGTTCACATCAGGCAATGCTTCTTGTGAATAGTAAACTCACATTTTGTGAGTGTTTTTATAGAGCAGGGCAGCTCTAACCAACATCTCCAATCTCATCTCAACGTTTGTACTCCAGGTTAGCTGACTCCTGGCTCCAATTAGCTTTTGGACAAGTTATTAACTTCTTATGGCCTTGGGCAGTATTGAATAGCTTGGATGAATAAGGTGCCCAGAGTAAACTGCCTGCTACTCAGTCCCAGTTGCTAATATATGCATATTATTAGTAGATTTCGATAGAAACACTCTGAAGTTTCTAAAACTGTTTGAATGATGTCTGTGAGTATAACAGAACTCATATGGCAGGCAAAAACCTGAGAAAAAATCCAACCAGGAAGTGGGAAATCTGAGGTTGGTCGTTTTTCAACTCATTCCCTATTGAAGATACAGTGGGATATTGGTCATGTTTGACTTCCTAAGGCTTCCACTAGATGTCAACAGTCTTTAGATTCTTGTTTGATGCTTCTACTGTGAAGGGGCGCCGAATGAGAGGGTATTGAGTAAGGTCTTGTTAGAGGAATTTAATTCCTATGTGTTCTTTAACCAATTCAATTATAACAAAGCAAACACTCTGTCCGTTCCTAAGAATTTGTAAGGTTCTTATTTGCATAAATAATAATTAATCAATAGCTTTATTCTCGAGAGAACTCTGACGTGCATATACAAAACCGTTCTTTTTATCCCTTCTCTTAAACTAACGCACATACATTACACACTATATTTGGATTATCCCCTGAAGTCTCACCACAGTTTATTACCACTCAGCTGACAGTTCCAGTTCTCCCCCAGATACGGAAAACCTGGAGGGGCTCTCGCTGTCTTATTTTATCTCCACAGAGTTATAGCTGGGTCGGTTCAAACATAGGTTAAGGAGTCTCTTTGCTTTCTTTCGGCACACACATACATTCCTTTCTTCCCCAATGGTTATCATTTTTAATTACCCCTTGTCCATGATACATAACCTCTAATCATAATGGTTAAGTTTCTGGGTAGAATTATTTAATCATTTATCTTAAACCTTGATAAAATATCTTAACAGGTCTGCCATGCGCTGACCATGCGCATTCACGTGAGAGTTAGCTTGCGTTCCATTGCATTTCTGAAGACAAAGGAATTCTCCGGTTGGAACATTATTGAAGATTTATGTTAAAAACATCCTAAAGATTGATTCTATACTTCGTTTGACATGTTTCTACGGACTGTAACGGAACTTTTTGACTTTGTCTGCTCCTAGTGAACGCGCTTCATGAGTTTGGATTTGTTTACCAAACGCACTACCAAAAGGAGCTATTTGGACATAAATGATGGACATTATCGAACAAAACAAACATTTATTGTGGAACTGGGATTAATGGGAGTGCATTCTGATGGAGATCATCAAAGGTAAGTGAATATTTATGTGTGTTATGTTATTTCTGACTTTTGTTGACTGCACAATATGGCGGATATCTTTTTGGCTTGTTTGGGCTCTGAGCGCCGTACTCAGATTACTGCATGGTTTGCTTTTTCCGTAAAGCTTTTTTGAAATCTGACACAGCGGTTGCATTAACCTCTTTGGGCTGCAGGGGCAGTATTGAGTAGCCTGGATAAAAGGTGCCCATTTCAAACGGCCTCGTACTCAATTCTTGCTCGTACAATATGCATATTATTATTACTATTCGATAGAAAACACTCTCTAGTTTCTAAAACCGTTTGAATTATATCTGTGAGTAAAACAGAACTCATTTTGCAGCAAACTTCCTGACAGGAAGTGGAAAATCTGAAATCGATGCTCTGTTCTAGGGCCTGCCTATAAATGTGCTTGATATGTATTAGTATACATGCACTTCATACGCCTTCCACTAGATGTCAACAGGCAGTGAGAGAAGAATTGGAGTGTATAACATGATCTGAGGTCGAATAAAAGCTCTTGGCATGACGTGACCCCAATTTCCTGTTTTCTGGAACGCGCGAGAAGGGACCTGGTATTGCCTTCTGTAAAGCTGTCGTTATAGACGACTAATATCTCCGGCTTTGATTTTATTTGATAAATGTGACAATATCATCGTAAAGTATGTTTTTTCAATATAGTTTTATTAGATTATTGAAATTTTTTCGGGACGTTAGGCGTGTTGCTTTGTCTGCGTTTGTTAACGAAGGAGAGCTTCGCGCCACTTTGCTAGCTTTCCGTGCTAATTGACTGGAGAAGAGGACATTCTAAAACCAAACAACGATTGTTCCCGACAAAGGACCCCTTGTACAACATTCTGATGGAAGATCATCAAAAGTAGGACCCATTTTATGATGCTATTTCATATATCTGTCGAACATGTGTACTAGTAGTTTGCGCCCAGATTTTGGGCACTCTCTCGCTATAACTAAGCTGGATGTCGTAATGAAGTTATTTTTAGAATTCTAACACAGCGATTGCATTAAGAACTAGTGTATCTATCATTTCCTATACAACATGTATTTCTTAGTACCGTTTATGAATAGTTATTTGGTCAGAATAGTTGAGTGTCATAAAAATATCCGGAAATTCTGGGAAAAAGATGCTACGTTAGCACAATGTATAACCACTGATTTCAGCTCTAAATATGCACATTTTCGACCAACACATAAGTGTATGTATAACCTGATGTTATAGGACTGTCATCTGATGAAGCTTATCAAGGTTAGTCAAAAATTATATATCTTTTGCTGGTTTGTTACGATCGCTAACATTTGCTGCTGGTAAATGGCTTGTGTTTCTGGCTATTGTGGTAAGCTAATATAATGCTATATTGTGTTTTCGCTGTAAAACACTTAAGAAATCGGAAACATTGGCTGGATTCACAAGATGCTTGTCTTTCATTTGCTGTACACCATCGATTTTTCAGAAATGTTTTATGATGAGTAATTAGGTATTTGACGTTGGTGTCTAATTACTCTGGCTGCTTCGGTGCTATTTCTGACTGTAGCTATGATGGTAGCTGCAATGTAAAACTGATTTATACCTCAAATATGCACATTTTTCGAACAAAACATAGATTTATTGTATAACATGTTATAAGACTGTCATCTGATGAAGTTGTTTCTTGGTTAGTTTGGTTGGTTCTTGGTTAGTTAGGTTGGTTTTGTGCATGCTACCTGTGCTGTGAAAAATGTCTGTCCTTTTTTGTATTTGGTGGTGAGCTAACATAAATATACGTGGTGTTTTCGCTGTAAAACATTTAAAAAATCGGACATGTTGGCTGGATTCACAAGATGTTTATCTTTCATTTGCTGTATTGGACTTGTTAATGTGTGAAAGTTAAATATTTCAAAAAAATATCTTTTGAATTTCGCACCCTGCACTTGAAGTGGCTGTTGTCATATTGTGCCCGGCTTCGGGCTTGCAGCACAAAGAAGTTAAGGAGAAGTTTATCTAAAGTTCCATGCATAACACTTGTATTTTCATCAACATTTATGATGAGTATTTCTGTAAATTGATGTGGCTCTCTGCAAAACATTACTGAACGTAACGCGCCAATGTAAACTGAGATTTTTGGATATAAATATGAACTTTATCGAACAAAACATATGTATTGTGTAACATGAAGTCCTATGAGTGTCATCTGATGAAGATCATCAAAGGTTAGTGATTCATTCTATCTCTATTTCTGATTTTTGTGAATACTCTTTGGCTGGAAAAATGGCTGTGTTTTTCTGTGACTTGGCTCTGACCTAACATAATCGTTTGTGGTGCTTTCGCTGTAAAGCCTATTTGAAATCGGACACTGTGGTGGGATTAACAAGAAGTCTTTCTTTAAAATGGTGTGAAATACTTGTATGTTTGAGGAATTTTAATTATTGGATTTCTGTTGTTTTGAATTTGGCGCCCTGCACTTTCACTGGCTGTTGTCATATCGATCCCGGCAGCCGTAAGAAGTTAACCCAGGGGTTCACATACTTTTTCCAACCTACACTGTGAATGTTTAAATTATGTATTCAATATAGACAAGAAAAATACAATAATTTGTGTGTTATTAGTTTAAGCAGACTGTGTTTGTCTGTTGTTGTGACTTAGATGAAGATCAGATCTAATTGGGTTCATACTTTTTCTTGCAACTGTATTTCTGCCACAGAAATCTGAACTGAAAACACAGCAGACTGAAGTTGAAAATAGAGCGCAATGAACTATGTTTTGTACATAGAATCGATGTCTTTAGTCGAGTAAATAGCGGCTGCCATGTTTCAAATCAGTAACACAGACTCTTTCCCCCACTGCTTTGCTGCGTCAGAACCTTGCATCGTGTTTTATTCACTGTGGTGGGGTGAAACAATTGCCATAGGATGTGTATGGTAATGGTCTGTAAATACCTTGAGTCCCCCGTGGTCTGCGGCTGAGCCTGGGTCCACTCCAGTAATGTATATGCCCAGGCCGTACTCTGCCCCTCCTCTGATCATCAGGCCCAGAGAGAGGCCATCGTTCAAGTTTAGGGTGATCTGCAGGGATACACAGACAGAGGGGACAGGGATCAGTGGTCGTGTTCATAAAGTGTGCAGATCTAGGATCAGGTCTTCCCTGTCTATGTAATCTTATTCATTATGATCTAAAAGGCAAATCCTTGATCAGCACTCCTATTGTGAGTTGATTGATACATATGGCACCAGATCTCCTGGAAGTGACAGTGATCAGTGATTATAATTTAATAATACCAAGAGTAACAATAATACATGGAACGTATACAGTATAGAGCTTTTCAATGATCCAAAGTCACTTGACAATTGTAGAAACTAAACAAAACAACAGAGATCATAACAAGACAACACCAGACTAACAGAAGGAAGAAACAAAAACATTAAACAAAGATAATGGGGAGGGGCTTAAAGAAGGGAAAATAGTGTGATGTGTCAGTGTATGAGTGAGCGAGCAGGTGTTGCATGTGTGTATGAGAGAGAGTGTGTGTGGGAGAGAGGGTGTGTGTGTGGGGTGGGGGGGAGAGGGTGTGTGTGTGTGTGTGGGGGGGGGGGGGGGGCTGCTGTGGTGGAATGTATTGAGCGTGATGCGTTGGTAGGGGAGAAGAAGGTCGCAGAGGTAAGGGGGATAAGGTGGTGAAGGTCTTTGTTGTTCAGAAGGAGGATCTTGTAGTTAATGCGTTGGGAGACAAGGAGCCAGTGGAGTTCACGGAGGACAGGGATGATGTGCTGCCAGGACTTAGTGTGGGTGAGGAGTCGGGCCACAGAGTTCTGAACCATTTGGAGCTTATGGAGGGAGCTTGCATTGATGCCGCAGAGTAGTCAGTTGCAGTAGTTGAGACGGTAGGTGATGGATGAGGGTTTTAGCAGCAGGATGGGAGAGGGAGGACCTGACTTTGGAAATATTGCGGATGTGGAAGAATAAGGATTTGACGGTCTGTCGGATGTGGTGGTCGAAGGAAAGGGTGGAGGCCAGGATGACGCCAAGGGTGCGTGGTGTCATCAATTTTGAGGGTGAGGTTGCTAACTTTGCTTAGTGTGGTTTTGGTGCCTAATAGAAAGAGTTCAGTTTTGTAATTCTTTAGCTTGAGGAAGTTGTGTTGCATCCAGGTTTTTATTGCAGAGAGGCAGGATGTTGATGAAAAGAGTAAGGGGCCCGGCACAGAACCCTGGGGGACACCCTGTGTGACAGCAGCAGAGTCAGAAGTATGGCCATTGAGGGCAATGTAGTGGGTCCGGTTGGTACGATGTGATTGTAGCCATGAGAGTGCAGTGCTCCAACACCCAGACCCTGAGCAGAACTTGATGGCTCACCGCGTAAAAGGCGGCACTCAGGTGGAGGAGAATCAGGATGTTGAGGGCACCATTATCAGCAGAGGTTAGGAGGTCGTTGATGACTTTGAGGAGGGCAATTTCAGTACTGTGGATGAGGCGGAAACCAGACTGGAGAGGCTCAAATAGGTTATTGTTCAGGAGGTGGGTTTGTAGTTCAAATCAAATTGTATTTGTCACATGCTTCGCATGCTTTGTAAAAAGGTGTCGACTAACAGTGAAATGCTTACTAATAAACAATAGAAGGAATAAATACACATTGAGTAACGATAACTTGGCTATATACACTGGGTACCAGTACCGAGTCGATGTGCAGGGGTATGAGGTAATTGAGGTAGATGTGTACAGTGCCGTGAAACAATATTTGCACTCTTTCTGATTTTCGCATATTTTTCTTACACACCCCAATTTCATGGTATCCAATTGGTAGCAGTTACAGTTTTGTCTCATCGCTGCAACTCCCGCACGGACTCGGGAGAGGCGAAGGTCGAGCGCCATGCGTCCCCCGAAACACAACCCAACCAAGCTGCACTGCTTCTTGACACAATGCCCATCCAACCCGGAAGCCAGCCGCACCAATGTGTCGGAGGAAACACCGTACACCTGGCGAGCGTGCACTGCGCCCAGCCCGCCACAGGAGTCGCTAGCGCACGATGAAACAAGGATATACCTGCCTGCCGAACCCTCCCTAAACCGGACGACGCTGGGCCAATTGTGCACCGCCCCATGGGCCTCCCGGTCGCGGCCGGCTGTGACAGAGCCTGGACTCGAACCCAGAATCTCTGGTGGCACAGCTAACACTGCGATACAGTGCCTTAGACCACTGCGCCACCCGGGAGGCCCTTACTTTTGCATATTTTTGATACTGAACGTTATCAGATCTTCAACCAAAACCTAATATTAGATAAAGGGAACCTGAGTTTACAGTGTTTGGTTTTCGCCAGGCATAATGGGACCCATGTCATCTAAAAAGTTGACTCAAGTTTGGCAAAAAGCATCTGGAAGCACCTGGATGATCATCAAACTCTTGGAAGAATGTTCAATGGACAGATGATTCAAAAGTATATATTTTTGGATGACATGGTTCCCATTATGCCTAGCGAAACCCAAACACTGCATTCCACAGTAAGAACCTTTGGGGCAGCAGGTAACCTAGTGGTTAGCGTGTTGGGACAGTAACCAAAAGGTTGCTGGATCAAATCCCCGAGCTGACAAGGTAAAAATCTGTCGTTCTGCCCGAGAACAAGGCAGATAACCCACTGTTCCCCGGTATACCGTCATTCTAAATAAGAATTTGTTCTTAACTGACTTGCCTAGATAAAGAAAGGTTAAATTAAGAAAAGTATTTTTTGTGTCGAACAGTGATGGTTTGGGGATGCTTTGCTGCCTCAGGACCTGGACGACTTGCCTTAATTTAACGGGATTGGTGCGCGAAGGGATCACTAAGAAGTTAATAGAAGGAACCATGATTTCTGCTCTGTATCAGATAATTCCATAGAAGAATGTCAGGCCATCCATCTGTGAGCTGAAACTGGAGCGCATCTGGGTCATGCAGCAAGACAATGATCCAAAACACACAATCAAGTGTACATGAAAATATCTAAAAAGCTCAAAGGTTTTGGAATGGCCTAGTCAAGGTCCAGATCCCTAATCCCAATTGAGATGTTGTGGCAGGACTTGAAACGAGCAGTTTGTGCTTGAAAACCCACAAATGTCGCTAAGTTACAACAGTTCTCCATGCAAGAGTGGGCCAAAATGTCTCCACAGCGATGTGAGAGACTGATAAAAGACTACAGGAATCATTTGGTGTGAGTCATTGCAGCTAAAAGTGGCACAAGCAGTTATTGAATGTAAGGGGGAAATTATGTTTTCACACAGAGGCATTGGGTGTTGCATAACTTTGTTTATGAAATAAGTATGTAATTGTTGTGTTGACTCGGGTTCACTTATGTTTTGGTTAAAGATCTGATTCAGTATAAAAAATATGCAAAAGTACAGAAAATCTGAAAGGGGGCAAATACCATTGTGTTGTCTGCAAACTTAATGATGGTGTTGGAGTTGCCCGCTGCCACACAGTCGTGGTTGAAGAGGGAGTTCAAGAGGGGACCAAGCACACACCCCTGAGGGGCTCACATATTGATGGTCAGTGTGGCAGATGTGTTGTTGCCTACCCTCACCACCTGGGGGCTGCCCGTCAGGAAGTCCAGATCCAGTTGCAGAGGGAGGGGTTGGAGATGGGGCGATAGTTGTTGAGGATGGAGGTATCTTGTCCGGGCTTCTTTAGGATGGGGGTGACTGCATTTGTTTTGTAGTCTGATGGGACAGCTCCATGGGCCAGGGAGAAATCGATGTGGAGCTCCCCTCTGAGAATCCAGACACCCAGAATACATCCCAAATGGCACCCTATTCACGTGAGCCCTAGTCTAAATTAGTGCCATTTATAGTGAATAGGGTGCCATTTGGGATGTAGCCTGTGTTCTCCTTTCTCCAGTGCTTGCCCACCTCTCTCATATATTGATGTGAAACTGCATCGTCAGCTCCACAGACCAGGCAGGGTGGGCAGGGGTACGATACACAGTTTTGCACAGCGCTGCACATTTAGATGGAAACTTTGATGGCCAAACACATCCAAACAGATTTACATTCACTAAATAAACCATGGGAATACTTGGCTAGCCAGGGGGCAGACTTAATCCTACAGAAAATGGCTTATTTTTCGCTGCATTTGGATAAGACCCGAATGGCCTGAGATGTTATATGTCATTAATGTTGACGGTGATATGGTTTCTCTGGACGTGGGGCTGAGACATCGCTACTACCATTGATATCTCAGCCCAGGCCCCAGGCAGGGTATGATGTATTGCTTGTCTGCGTCTAAAATTGCACTCTATTCCCTGTGTACTGCACCACTTTTGAACATAGGGCACTACATAGGTAATAGGGTGCCATTTGGGAAGCGGCCCGTGTCTTTAGGCGGAGTCAGGGGACATGAATCTCTGCCAATAGAGAGTCAGGTCTTTACTTCGGGACTCCTCCTTTGCTGGGCACCTAGCCTTCTTTGTGGGAATTGATGTTACCTCTGCACCTCTTTATACACTCATTTGTATAGCATGGTTGCTGGCAAGGGCATTCTTTATCGTGTATATTTAAGGTGTCAAGACACAGATCAAGTAGTTAGCATTTGATTCCTTGTAATAGCAAATCTACATGGCTGTCCGAGCAGCCCGACCACGGACCTACCTAAAATTCTCTAGCAACGCAGCTCCGCTTCCCCGGCAACAGAATGTGTGGGTGGATAGAGAAATTGTTTGACCCGTGCTGAGAATTCAAAAAGTATGACAACCAACGGTCCAATATCAGACTCACTGTCTTCTCAGCCCTCTCCTGTGTGTGTCCACGGCTCTGGCTGTCCTGCCGTCCCAGGGTGCTGTGCTGCTCCTGCTTCTCCAGGTCGGAGGGAGGGGAGACACTGCGGCCCTGAGGGTCCACCCAGGTGTAGATGTGGTTGGTGATATAACCGCCAGGGATACGGCCCACAGAACACACTGACATTGCTAGCTTCTTACAGCCCTTCAGGACCTGCATAGAGGAGAGGGAGGGGATTCAATTTAATTCGATAAAAAAACGTAATTCATCCCAAAGGGCAATTTAATTTGGGGATGTGAGACTAAGTAACCACAACAACATGAGAACATACAACAAACATACCATAAATGACACACACACACAGGAGAGTGAGTAGTAGAAGATGGGGAGGGAAGAAGAGGACAGGGGTGAGTTGTTTGCTAACTTCAGTCATGGCGTGTTGATCTTCTGTAGCTTACACACACACACTCATTCCACATTCCACTTTGTGCCATATACCTCTCACATCGTCCTAGCTGATTACGTACGTAAAGGCTCCACCATTATATCAGCACGGTTCAACAATGTTTTCAGACTAACTGGTGATATCGACGCAGTGTTTTGTTGTCCTCTCAGGATGAATCGCTGTGTTTACCATCGTCATACCTCCGTCATTGGTTTCATTGTGTTCTGTTTGAAAACAGTGAAGCTCGTAACGAGCGGAGAGAGTGTCTAGCAGCAGCCACATCCTTCAGCTTCTTTATGAGCTGGAGGCAGCTCTCTGAGTGACTGTCCTCTTGACTCATATGCACTGACGGAACTATGACAGAAACACACAGGGACACACACTGACACAGACATAGACAAACACACAAGGTTACACACACAGGGCCAAACACACACACGTGCACGCACACAATAGTACACACACACACACACAGTACATGCCTATCTATACAACAAAGTCTGAGGGGGCAGGGAGATCATGTGGTGATAAGGATCTCCCTGGAGGCACCAAGCTGTCCCTCTCTACAGGATGGCTGTCAGAGGGAGACAGAAAGAGAGAGGGCAGAGACAGAAAGAGAGCACACTCAAGAGAGAGAGAGATGTTTATCTGAGAGTGGCAGATTGGCTGCTTTTATCTTTCTGAGTCCATCCATCTGTTTTTCTTCCTAGAAAAATAGTTCTGGAGAATATTGAAAACAATTTTCTGCTATACTGTTATTTGTAGCTGTACCGTATTTGTCTTTTTGTTGTGGATGAATAGAGTAATCCGGAAGTGAGTCATCTGTAAATTGGAGTTGCTCGTCCTCTGTTCTTTTATGGTACAGTGGTAAAGAGAGCTCATAGGTTGCTTCACTCTGATCACACTGTTGAATCCACGCGCCTATCAAATCAAGGTTTATTTCTACAGCACATTTCAGACAAGGAATGCAATATGTGCTTCACAGGGGAAAAAAACAATGAAAATAAAAACTAAAATATTTACCACACAACAAACAAGAGGGTAAAAAACAAAAGAATAACAAAAACTGACCTACTAAAAAGCAACCTGAAGAAAAGCAAAGATAAAATGTGTGTTTTAAGATCTCTTTGAAATATGTCCACGGTTTCAGCCCCCCTCAGGTTCTCTGGCAGGCTATTCCCGGGGCTGGGGGCATAGTAACTAAAGGCTCCTCCCATGCCTCTTGGTCCTAGGCTTTGGGACAGTTAAAAGGCCAGTGCCAGAGGGACCGACCAGGGACCTACTACAGTAGGTACATAACTTAAAAGCATGTCTGACAGGGATTTAAATACCCATTGAAAAATCTTAAAATTAAATCTAAAACTCACAGGCAGCCAGTGTACAGACCTTAAAACCGGTGTAATGTGTGCTCTTCGTCTGGTCTTGGTCAGTACCCATGCTGCAGAATTCTGTATGTTTTGCAGTTGACATTGTACATTTTCTAGAACATATGTGCCCCCATATATATTTCGTAGTAGTCAGCAGGATAAGTGCACTCTACATGTGTGTCTAGGTGATTAGACACCATTAGACATGCACCTGTCTGGGGAGTGGGCATGTCTGGTTATTTTTGTACCATTGCTATGGCCTAATGTTTACTGTTGCTATGGTTACGCCTATTGGGAATTTTCTAGAACATGTCTGCCCATTATACAGTTGAAGTCGGAAATTTACATACACCTCAGCCAACCTCATTTAAACTCAGTTTTTCACAATTCCTGACATTTAATCCAAGTAAAAGTTCCCTGTCCTAGGTCAATTAGGATCACCTGAAATGTCAGAATAATAGTAGAGAGAATTATTTATTTCAGCTTTTATTCCTCTCATCACATTCCCAGTGGGTCAGAAGTTTACATACACTCAATTAGTATTTAGTAGCATTGCCTTTAAATTGTTTAACTTGGGTCAAACATTTCGGGTGGATATAGATACTTTTGTACCTGTTTCCTCCAGCATCTTCACAAGGCCCTTTGCTGTTGTTCTGGGATTGATTTGCACTTTTCACACCAAAGTATATTCATCGCTAGGAGACAGAATGCGTCTCCTTCCTGAGCGGTATGACGGCCGCGTGGTCCCATGGTGTTTATACTTGCGTACTGTTGTTTGTACAGATGAACGTGGTACCTTCAGGCATAGGCGGAAATCCCAGGGGGGACGGGGGGGACACGACCCCCCCATCCTGGGGAAAATATGATTTGTCCCCCCCAATATATCACTGTAAACATAACTATGTAATTTCAATAATATTAATAATACGCAATGAAAGCACTTGTACTGATTATAGACACTTAATAGCGCGTTTTTAAATTTCACAAGATTGCGACCCCCCCGCCCTTTGCCTCACAATAGTTTGATCCACTGCCAGTTCTTTAGCTGGCAAGGTAATAGAGGGCTCGTATCTACTGTCCGAAAGGCACTCAATGTACGTAACTGACGTGAGGTAATCCAGTCAATCGCGCCTTAGCAATGTATATATTTTTTTCATGTTGCAGGGTTCACACACTAGCTGAATTTGCAGAGCTAGCGCGCAAACTAAAGCAAACATTAACTATCAAGCTAGCTAGTACCTATTCCATTTATGTGGCGTCATCAAAGATGGAATATTTGCTATCGTCAGTTTATTCCAAGATTAGCATGCAGCTGTAGTGCTTCAAAGTCCGTGTGATAAGGTTAGCGATAAACTGAAGTCCAAACTGAACAAAACTACACTCTCTTATACCATTGTCTTAAATATATTTAATGGTCTCGTTGCAAAAGCTAAATTGTCGCTAGTGAATTTTTTATTTTTTTCACCTTTAACCAGGTAGCAAAGATTATAGCAAACACCACAGAAACGGAATTGGTGCTCGCTAGCTTTGCAAATTCAGCTATTGTTGGAAGCCTGCCAATATGAAACAAACTATGTTAAAATTTCAAAACGTTGCAGCATGTGTTGTGTAAATGTGTGTGTGCAGCTAGACCGGTCAGCCAGCCAGCCAGGTAGAAAAATGTCAGAAAAAAGTAAAAAGACGGACATCAGAGTATTTTTCAGTACACCAAAACGCAAAGTAAGAACTCTAGTAGCCTAATATCTCAAAGACCAGTTGATAAAATGTTCATAAGAAAGAAGTGAAATGCTAATGGAAATATTTCACAATGATGTCATTAGGCAGAGCAGGCAACAGATGGCACACAGACAGCAGAGCTGGGGACAGATATGCAGGGACAGACTGGCAGAGACAGGGAGTCTCAGGTAAGTTTGTTGAGTCTTTGTTTGGCAACATTATGAAAGGTTCTCAATTTTTTTGATTTGTAAAATAGGGACATAATTGGAAAATGCCATGAATACCCCCACTCTCAATTTAAACTGGTGACTGAACCAAGATTTGTTTAAGGCAATGGTATTGCTGTTGTGATTAATTGTGTAGTTTTGGGTACCGGTAGTTAGGAGTACAGCAAACACCTTATTTCTTTTCTAGGAGACAGACTGTGAGTCAGTGAGGGTGGTGAAAGGGAAAGAGCCAAGGAGAGAGACTTGAGGACAGTTGTCACGCCCTGGCCTTAGTATTCTTTGTTTTTCTTTATTATTTTAGTTAGGTCAGGGTGTGACATGGGGAATGTTTATGTTTTGTTAGTTTTGGGTGTTTATATGGTAAAGGGGTTATGGGGTGTAGTATATGGGTTTGTGTTGAGTGTAGATGTCTAGCGTTGTCTATGTATGTTTAGTTGTCTAGGAGAGTCTATGGTTACCTGAATGAGTTCCCAATTAGAGACAGCTGATTTCGGTTGTCTCTGATTGGGAGCCTTATTTAGGGTAGCCATAGGCTCTCATTGGTTGTGAGTAATTGTCTATGTAAAACGTTTGTAGCCTGTATGTATGTGCACAACGTTTGTAGCTTCACGGTCGTTTTGTTGTTTTGTTAAAGTGTTTTTGTGTCGTGTTCATCTTCGTGTAGTTAAATAAAAGAAGATGGCTTATTTTCCAACTGCTGCATTTTGGTCTGTCAATCCGCCACACGATCGTGACAGAATTACTCACCATAGGACCAAGCGGCATGGAAGGCGGCAACAGGACCTACCTACACAGGATTTCTGGAGTTGGGAGGACGAATTGGAAGGAGATGGACCTTGGGATCAACCTGGAGAATATCGCCTCCCTCGTGAAGAGCTGGAGGCAGCGAAAGCCGAGAGGAGGCGATATGAGGAGGCAGCACGGAGACAAGGCTGGAGACCCGTGAGTACAACCCAAAAATTTCTTGGGGGGGGCCTTAAAGGGAGTGTGGCGAAGTCAGGTAGGAAACCTGCGCCTACTCCCTGTACTTACCGTGGAGAGCGGGAGTACGGGCAGACACCGTGTTACGCAGTAGAGCGCACGGTGTCTCCTGTACGCGTGCATAGCCCGGTTCGGTACATATCAGCTCCACGTATCGGCCGGGCTAGACTGAGCGTTGAGCCGAATGTCATGAAGCCGGCCCAACGCATCTGGTCACCAGTGCGTCTCCTCGGGCCGGCGTACATGGCACCAGCCTTACGCATGGTGTCCCCGGTTCGCCTACATAGGCCGGTGCGGGATATTCCACCTCCCCGCACTGGTCAGGCGACGGGGAGCATACAACCAGGTAAGGTTGGGCAGGCTCGGCGTTCAAGGGAGCCAGTACGCCTGCACGGTCCGGTATTTCCGGCGCCACCTCCCCGCCCCAATCCAGTACCACCAGTGCCTCCTCCACGCACTAGCTATATGGTGCGTGTCTCCAGCCCTTTACCACCAGTGTCTAAACCACGCACCAAGCCTCCTGTGTGTCCCCAGAGTCCTGTGCGTCCTGTTGCTGCTCCCCGCACTAGCCCTGAGATGCGTGTCCCCAGCCCGGTGCCACCAGTCCCGGCACCACGCACCAGGCCTACAGTGCGCCTCAGCCGGCAGGAGTCTGCCGTCTGCACAGCGATGACTGAACTGCTCGTCTCCCCAGCGCCATCTGAGCCATCCGTCTCCCCAGCGCCATCTGAGCCATCCGTCTCCCCAGCGCCATCTGAGCCATCCGTCTGCAATGAGCCTGCAAAGCCGCCCGTCTGCCATGAGCCTGCAAAGCCGCCCGTCTGCCATGAGCCCACTGAGCCGTCCGCCAGACAGGAGCCGCTACAGCCGCCAGCCAGACAGGAGCCGCTAGAGCCGTCCGTCAGACAGGATCTGCCAGAGCCGCCAACCAGACAGGATCTGCCAGAGCCGCCAACCAGACAGGATCTGCCAGAGCCGCCAACCAGACAGGAGCAGCCAGATCAGTCAGCCAGCCATGAGCAGCCAGATCCGTCAGCTAGCCATGAGCAGCCAGATCCGTCAGCTAGCCATGAGCAGCCAGATCCGTCAGCTAGCCATGAGCAGCCAGATCCGTCAGCTAGCCATGAGCAGCCAGATCCGTCAGCTAGCCATGAGCAGCCAGATCCGTCAGCTAGCCATGAGCAGCCAGATCCGTCAGCTAGCCATGAGCAGCCAGATCCGTCAGCTAGCCATGAGCAGCCAGATCCGTCAGCTAGCCATGAGCAGCCAGATCCGTCAGCTAGCCATGAGCAGCCAGATCCGTCAGCCAGCCATGAGCAGCCAGATCCGTCAGCCAGCCATGAGCAGCCAGATCCGTCAGCCAGCCATGAGCAGCCAGATCAGTCAGCCAGCCATGAGCAGCCAGATCAGTCAGCCAGCCATGAGCAGCCAGATCCGTTAGCCAGCCATGAGCAGCCAGATCTGTCAGCCAGCCATGGGCCGTCCCTCAGTCCGGAGCTGCAGTCCCTCAGTCCGGAGCTGCAGTCCCTCAGTCCGGAGCTGCAGTCCCTCAGTCCGGAGCTGCCATTCCTCAGTCCGGAGCTGCCATTCCTCAGTCCGGAGCTGCCATTCCTCAGTCCGGAGCTGCCATTCCTCAGTCCGGAGCTGCCATTCCTCAGTCCGGAGCTGCCATTCCTCAGTCCGGAGCTGCCATTCCTCAGTCCGGAGCTGCCCCTTACCCTGGTGCTGCCCCTTACCCTGGTGCTGCCCCTTACCCTGGTACTGCCCCTTACCCTGGTACTGCCCCTGACCCTGGTACTGCCCCTGACCCTGGTACTGCCCCTGACCCTGGTACTGCCCCTGACCCTGGTACTGCCCCTGACCCTGGTACTGCCCCTTACCCTGGTACTGGCCCTTAGTCCGGAGCTGTCCCTTAATGCAATGGGATTAATGTGGAGAGGGGTCATTTTGAAGAGGCTAAGGAGGTGGTTAGGGACTGTGGTGAAGTGGGGACCACGACCAGAGCCGGAGCCGCCACCGTGGAGGGAAGCCCACCCAGACCCTCCCCAAGACTGTGTATGGTGCGCCCGGAGTTCGCGCCTCAAGGGGGGGGTTATGTCACGCCCTGGCCTTAGTATTCTTTGTTTTTCTTTATTATTTTAGTTAGGTCAGGGTGTGACATGGGGAATGTTTATGTTTTGTTAGTTTTGGGTGTTTATATGGTAAAGGGGTTATGGGGTGTAGTATATGGGTTTGTGTTGAGTGTAGATGTCTAGCGTTGTCTATGTAAAGTTGTCTAGGAGAGTTGTCTAGGAGAGTCTATGGTTACCTGAATGAGTTCCCAATTAGAGACAGCTGATTTCGGTTGTCTCTGATTGGGAGCCTTATTTAGGGTAGCCATAGGCTCTCATTGGTTGTGAGTAATTGTCTATGTAAAACGTTTGTAGCCTGTATGTATGTGCACAACGTTTGTAGCTTCACGGTCGTTTTGTTGTTTTGTTAAAGTGTTTTTGTGTCGTGTTCATCTTCGTGTAGTTAAATAAAAGAAGATGGCTTATTTTCCAACTGCTGCATTTTGGTCTGTCAATCCGCCACACGATTTTGACAACAGTGTCACAGCCACGGCAGGACCAGGTGTCACCCTTGTTGCCAGCAGCACCAGTATAGGGGACAGTGGCACAGCATCGTCCAGTTACCTCAGTGATGACACAAAACCATATCAGCCACACCCACAATTTATAGAACCGCAAACTCTTGCAAACGTTTCAAGAGAGAGGAACACTGCACTGATAAGGAACATTGCTATAACTATTATTATTATTAGTATTATAATGATTTAAACAAGTTGGGACAACCCTTCAGTTAACTACTGTACCTAACAATTATCCAGTAGTAGTGATTATGGTCCCTCAATATACATTTAACATATTACAACATAGTCTATGTGTTACAGCACTACTTTTGGTGTCCCCCTCAGGAATTGCTCCTGAGAAAATTTCATGTAATTGTCCCCTCCAAGGTTGATATCAGATTTTCGCCCCTGCCTTCAGGCTTTTGGAAATTGCTCCCAAGGATGAACCAGACTTGTGGAGGTCTACAATATTATTCTGAGGTCTTGGCTGATTTCTTTTGATTTTCCCATGATGTGAAGCAAAGAAGCACTGAGTTTGAAGGTAGGCCTTGAAATACACAAATTATGTCAATTAGCCTATCAGAAGCTTCTAAAGCCATGACCTAATTTTCTGGAATTTTCCGCTGTTTAAAGGCACAGTGAACTTAGTGTATGTAAACTTCTGACCCACAGGAATTGTGATACAGTGAATTATAAGTGAAATAATCTGTCCGTAAACAATTGTTGGAAAAATGACTTGTGTCATGCACAAAGTAGATGTCCTAACCGACTAGCCAAAACTATAGTTTGTTAATTAACAAGACAATTGTGGAGTGGTTGAAGAATGACTTTTAATGACTCCAACCTAAGTGTACGTAAACTTCCGACTTCAACTGTACATCTTGGAGTGGTCAACAGAATAGGTACGCTCTGTATGTGTGGCTAGGTCATTGGGCACCATTGGACATGCACCTGTCTCGGGAGTGGACATGACTGTTTATTTTTGTACCATTGCTATGGCTCTAATGTTTCTATGCCCAAATATGAAACCAAACTAAAATTAGTGCAAGGAAAAAAGATAATGGTGGGTAAATGCCAGAGGGGTTGAATCATTAACATAAAGAGGAGTTACTATATGTGTGACGTAAGGATGAAATCTGTATAAAAAGTGCGTGCCAAGGCTGGAAAGTTGGTTGTTTTCATGAACCAGCTCAACTTATATTACTTTGTAATAAAAGTATCTGAACTCACATGCTCCGGTATTTGAGAAATGTTATTGACTGAATATTTCCACAACATAAATGGTGAGCTGGCTAGGAGTGGCAAAAAGGGACCAGAGATGGTGAACATCTTCAGCTGCAGACAGGGCTTCTTGGATGAACTGCACAAATAAGTGGCCACTTGAAAAACAAGGTAAGCTTAGTTCTTGTCTATAGTATAGAGATTGTGTGGTTCGCTCCAGAAACCTGCCTCAGCGGTAGGTCACAAAGTGGGTCTCTCCAAATTTGCCGAACCAAAGAAATATTGGGGAGCTTTTGAGTTCAAATGAAATGCATGCAACATAATGACAGGATAAAAAGTTTTGAGGGTTGCAACAGTGAAAATAGAGTATAGTAATTGGTGTGTGACCAATTGCAGAGGGAGATTTATGCGCTTCATCTGGCTTGACTGGCTCAGTTGAGTTTGATTATTCACTAATTTGTTCGGGCAGTTCATCTGACCAGTTTGTTCATTCAGTTTGAGTTGTGACTGTTGCCTGAATTCAGTTTGGCTGGGCTTATTTGTTTAGACATGTTTGAGTTTGCGCATAAAACACAGCCCAGTCATCTTATTCAATCAGTCCGAGTCAGTGGGTCATTCAATTCATCCAGCTCGCTCAGTTGCTCATCTGGGGTGGGTGTGTTCAGTCTCGTTCAGGTTGTCTGTGCCCTGTTGACTGTTCTGTTTGATCGAGTTTGGAGTGGCAACTGTCCATCTGCATGGTCAAATAAAATGAAATAGAAATCCCGTGATACCGCTTATCGTGTTGAGGAAGTAAATCGATAAGGACTGCTTGGATGGGTAGAAATCCTGTGATACCGCCTACTGCATTGAGGATATGAATCGATCAATGGGGACTGCTTGGAATACTGCCTTTTCTGTGTTGAGGAAGTGAATCGGAAAAATGCTGAATTTTCAGGTTGCTTAGAAAAGCATGAGAGAGTGTGAAAGTGAGTGTAAAAGTTCTCTGATGTTGGTGGGGAAAGGGCCACGCACCTCTCCACAACCGTTGCTTAAAGTGTGACCTGGTAGGGAGGACGCACCCAGTCCCGCACTAAAGGAGGGGAGTGTGAATGGTACATGAATAACCATTGAAGTAATATGATACTAGAAGTTTGAATAGTTAGGATAAATAAAAAAAATACATGAACATTATAGTGAAATAGTAATAAATGTCAAGACGACATCAGCGATTGCCCGGTAAGGCCATTAAAAATTGCATACTGTGTTGCAAGGTAGAAGAATATACAGTACAGAGAAATATAGAAATTGGAACATTTGAAGTAAGAATATACTCAAAAAGAGAGAACAATTATAATAAAAAAAAAACTTGAGACAGGGACAATAACCAATAGACCGAGTACAAGAATCAGAGAAGGAAAAATAACGCGGATATAAATAGGAGGGAATAGGGTGTGGTCAAATCGTTCAGGGCTTTAACAGACCGTTAGAAAGATTTAGCCCTGGACGAGTAGAGAGAAATCTAAGAACAAGAGAAAAAAGTGGTTTTAATAAAGTGAATAGCACAATAAAACAAAACTAGGGAGCAAAGAATAAATACAGATATCACAGGAAAATAGGGAGAGGCTTGGAAAGTAGTTAATAAAGGAGTGTAATATAGAAGGGAGTGAAGACATCTAAAACACCCTAGACACAGTAGGAAGAGGTTTGGGAATAATAATTATTCATATGTTGACAAACGGCCCTGTTTCTCTCCGTAATATGAAGCTAGAGGATTTTAATAAAACCATGGAGTCGCTGAAAGAAGCGCACGAAAATTCTACCAATTCGGCTCGAATATGGGAAGAATGGAGCAAACTGGATAACATTGGGCAACATTTCCCTGCTAACGGAGAATTCAAATCAAATAAAGAATTCAGGGAGGCAATTATGAATTGGCACAATCACATAAAATCAAAAGCTCAATATACCAGCGTGTTGATGTTAGCGGTCTATCAGCGTAATCGCATGAACCGTACTATTTAAGTATGGATACTGTTGAATGGGGGTACGTGGTAGAATCGCTCAGGCTATTTTGATTGGATTTCAAAGTTCTAGTTTGGATGTACCAGAGTGCAGAATAACTGATGAATTTACAAATGCTCAACGTCGGGTTGAATATGGCCGGTGTTAGTAAATGTCAGGGAAATAACGTAATTTGAATTATTGCCAGCAACAAAGTTAGTCACCAACGTTTTTAACAAACTTTAGCCAGTTAGCTTGGGTACTTGACTGCCTTGTGGGGGGAAAAAAGCATTAGGCATTATGAATCAAAGTTTGGAACAACCCTGTTCATTAGCAGCTTTTGGGGTTGAATAATCCTTGTGAGAATCAAGGACAGTGTATATTAGGTAACATATTAAATTGGCGGTATATATGGGCGAGAGCACGAATGATGTGTAAAAATAGTCGAACTTTGTATCACGCCTCATTCAAACAATCGCTAAAGGGTGTCGATTTGGGGGTTCTGTGTTGATACGATATGTAAGTTAGTGAATTTGTTATTGGCATAAAAAGACGAAGAAACTCATATGCCAAACATTTCCACATTAGTAAACTATGTGGTAGAGCATGGTCCACAAGGAATTATAGCTATGGTAGAGTACAACCGGCGAAACAAGGGAACATATTTGGGTTTTGAGAACTGGGCGACTCGAGAAGAAAACCCTAGTAGTTTTGAACTCGTGAGACTTTATTTCGTTTTATTCCAAAAAATATTTATTGAAGTGACGAAAGCAAGGAAGATATAAGAGTGATTAAAGTGGCCTCCCTGTGAAAAGTAGAAGTTATGTTGTTCTGACTATAATTAAATAAAAATTGTTCACTTAATATCGTAACGTTCGCGGAAAGACAGAGGTGGAGTATGGTTGAGATTGTAGAGAGCTTTCTGAGTTTAAGGGGAGAGATGTAGACTAGTGAAGGTGACAAAGGAGAGTTAGTCAATTGGAAAGTAAGAATTTCGAAGATGAATTGTTTGGATTGATAAAAAATAGGTTGATGTATTTTCTACATTTGGGCATTACAAGTTCATCTTAAAATAATAGATGTTTAATGAGTGTGAAGCAGAGGTTAGTGATAAAAATATAGTTCTATTGATAAGGAGGATTGATGTAAACGTAATGAGTGTTGACAGTATGTGAATGGTAATATGTTATTAGTGTTTTTATAGCACTCTAATGATACGATAGTTTAGTAATTTGAAAAGCTGAGGTTTCAATACAAGGTTAAATGATGAGTAGAGGGATTGAGCCTTGAGATTGTAAAAAAGATTAGCTGCGGTTGAAAGCAAGCAGGTAGTGGGATATTTGAAGTAGAGGTATGAGAAACATTCTTTGTGTAATCACGTGTGTGTAGGTGGCAGGGAAGTCAGGCGCAGGAGAATCGAACTTGATATAAATGGAGTCGTATAATAGACTTAACAAAACTCCATAACCAAAATGACAAGATAAATAAAAGTGGGTACAATCCCGTCACGCACCAATATGTACGATAATGTAAATAACAATAATGTACGAACATACAAACAAACAATCTCCGACAAGGACATGAGGGGAAACAGAGGGTTAAATACACAACATGTAATTGATGGGATATGAACCAGGTGTGAAGGAAGACAAGACAAAACCAATGGAAAATGAAAAATGGATCAGTGATGGCTAGAAGGCCAGTGACGTCGACAGCCAAACACCGCCCGAACAAGGTGAGGGACCGACTTTGGCGGAAGTCGTGACACTTTGACAGTTTCTGATTATTGTTGCCTGGTTTTATAGTTGGGTTTCCAGTGAATTTGAGCAGGAAGTTCATGTATTCTAAAATTATCATCTGTTTCCATTATATGGAACAGTGTCCAGTAATAAAAGCAGAATGAAATAAGAATTGACTATTAAACTGATAAGACAGCTCCAACGTTTTGAAGGTTCTACATTTGTTAAACAACAGTTTGGTATTTTACTAAATTAATGCAACAGGTTAAACTGATAGGATTACCAGAAAGGGGTTCTGGGATTGTTTATTTTAGATGGGGTCGATTCCACTTAATGGAAGGAACACTGTATTACCTGATGTGTCTTGAGTAGGATTCTTGCTTCCAGGACTGATGGAAGTCCAATACAGTAGGTATGGTAATTAGGGGAGACATAGGAGACCATGTCTCAAACAACTTTTTATTAGATACCTGGGATCAAGTATCACTGATTCCTTAAGCTGAGAAACTGACTACATTTGCAACAGGAACAAGTATTCCATTTAGAAAGGTTAACAGGAACAATCTAAGGTGAAACAGCTATTACATATGTTGATTGGACATTGGTCTAGTAACGATATCAGGATAATTGTACATGGTTATGGAAGAGAGAGACCAATCATATAATACCATATGGGAGTGAATTGTGTTAAGGCTAGTACATGCTAAATAAAGAATGGGGTGGATTAAAACAAACATTTAATGATTGGAGTAAGGACAGTGCATTTACCATTATCATGTTTGGTTTATAAATAATACTTTGGGATTGCTGATTCAGATGTAGCATAGTGAATGCTAACGAAATGTACACTTTCTTTTCCAGAAGAGGAGGGTGTCTCATTACCTCTCTTTGAAATGTTTCCTGAGGCTATGGTCTTGGGAGAGCAGTTAGTGAAATTAGGCAGTTTTATAGGTATACATGTATCCGGATTCAGTGATGAAGAGAAATTACCAAATTAAATAAGGCCTGGCCATTTTTGTTTGTTTTTGTCATATGGTTTACCACACACACACACACAACAGCACACAATTCACCGGTTATGAATATGCATTAGTGGTGTTGAACCTGTGGGATTTATTTTGGATAGGGTTTTTTCAATTCAGTTTTAAATTGGGTATGGAGAAGGATGGAAATGCTTTGAAACGTGTTTAAATGGTTCCGGAAGGTCAGGGAAAGAAAAGGGAGAGGAAATATTTTAATGGTGTCGAATGCACTGTATCCTGTCTTTCTGGTGAGGTCTGATCTATCTCACTAGAAATAACAAGAACAGGTGGGATTTAATTATAAAATGAATGGGAAGCACCCGCCTCTATTCAAATTGTACCATTACTGTATGAGATTCTAATATTTCCTTAGGGAGTTATAAAGAGTTGTAATTCTAAGTTGATTAGTGATTTGAATTGGTTTCTTTTTTATTTAACACGTTTTTGAATCGTATCTTCGAAGGGGAACATTACCAGTTTCCTGGGGTCCTGTTCTTTGGGTAAATCTACAAATGTACTTTGTTCAGTCTGCATATAGAAGGGATGACAGGTACTCCAAATGGAGTGTGATATGTAAATTGCTGAATAAAATGTTTTGTTTTTGTTTCGATACAAATTTCACCAGATTGACTCAAAGTAAGCACTAAGCACTGTCATTCTGAATTTGGGTTGGATCATTTATAAACGGTTGTAGTTATGATTCGGATACGGCGAGAGAGAGTTGCTTTCGAACGGTGAGGGGTGAAGGCACCGCTCAAATTTATTAGGCAGAGGGAGGCTCCAGAAACCTTATTTCTAAGTGTCCTCCGACAGGAATGTTGTTAGGGAACTCCACTGGATAGCTTGGGTTAACCATGAAGTTTTTGGTTCTCTGTTGTTTTACCATGTAATCAAAATGATAGTTTGTCGCATCAACGGGTGGTGTGAAGTTATTAAACGTGTGCTTTTGTATCTTTCCTTTACAAGTCAATATGTTTATTAGGTTTCGAGGAACATCAGATTGATCAATGTTCCAGAGGAGGGATAAATGTATATTGACTAATTGATTTGAGAATGTTGTAGTATGTTTATAAATAAAGAAGTGCATTATTAGGAGTAGTGACTAGTGTGTTATGGGTTAGATGGAATGATATATGTGCATATGTGCAAATGTATCTGTAGCAGGAGGAGGTGTTTGAGACAAAATGTTTACATAGGGATGTTAAGTGGGATTAATGTTAAGTGGGGTTAAAACTTCTTACGGCTGAGATCCCGTTAACGGGATCGACTTGACAACAGCCAGTGAACGTGCAGGGAGCCAAATTCAAACAACAGAAATCTCATAATTAAAATTCCTCAAACATACAAGTATTTTACACCATTTTAAAGATAAACTTGTTGTTAATCCCACCACAGTGTCCGATTTCAAAAAGGCTTTACGACGAAAGCACACCATCTGATTATGTTAGGTCAGTACCTAGTCACAGAAAAACACAGCCATTTTTCCAGCCAAAGAGAGGAGTCACAAAAAGCAGAAATAGAGATAAAATTAATCACTAACCTTTGATGATCTTCATCAGATGAAACTCATAGGACTTCATGTTACACAATACATGTATGTTTTGTTCGATAAACTTCATATTTATATCCAAAAATCTTATTTTACATTGGCACGTTATGTTCAGTAATGTTTTGCCTCCAAAACATCCGGTGATTTTGCAGAGCCACATCAATTTACAGAAATACTTATAATAAACATTGATAAAAGATACAAGTGTTTACATGGAACTTTAGATAAACTTCTCCTTAATGCAACCGCTGTCAGATTTCAAAAAAACTTTACGTAAAAAGCACACCATGCAATAATCTGAGTACGGCGCTCAGACACAAAAACAAGCCATACAGGTACCCGCCATGTTGTGGAGTCAACAGAAGTCAGAAATAGCATCATAAATATCCACTTACCTTTGGTGATCTTCATCAGAATGCACTCCCAGGAATCCCAGTTCCACAATAAATGTTTGTTTTCTTCAATAAAGTCCATAATATATGTCCAAATACCTCCTTTTTGTTTGCGCGTTTAGTTAAAAAATCCAAATTCATGACGTGCAGGCCAGACGAAAAGTCAAAAAATTCCATTACAGTTCGTAGAAACATGTCAAACGATGTATAGACTCAATCTTTAGGATGTTTTTAACATAAATCTTCAATAATGTTTCAACCAGAGATTTCCTTTGTCTGTAGAAATGCAATGGAACGCAGCTAACTCTCACGGGGGCGTGCCTGAGTGAGCTCGTGGCACTCTGCCAGACACCTGACTCAATCAGCTCTCATTCCCTCATCCGTCACAGTAGAAGCATCAAACAAGGTTCTAAAGACTGTTGACATCTAGTGGAAGCCTTAGGAAGTGCAACACTGTATATTGGATAGGCAAACATACAAACCTCAGATTTCCCACTTCCTGTTTGGATTTTTTCTCAGGTTTTTGCCTGCCATATGAGTTCTGTTATACTCACAGACATAATTCAAACAGTTTTAGAAACTTCAGAGTGTTATCTATCCAATACTAATAATAATATGCATATATTAGCAACTATGACATAGGAGCAGGCCGTTTACTCTGGGCACCTCTGTGCACCTTTCATCCAAGCTACTCAAGCTTCAGCCATAAGAAGTTAAGGGAGTCAGATTGTCTCCTTAGCATCATAGAAGGTGCTTCCCTTCTCACTTGTACTGGAACATACTTCAAGGTTTGGGACTTATTAAGCCCCAAAGGAGGGATATATTGGACATTTTCCAGTACATATGTGCCCATTACACATTTCATAGTAGTCAGCAGGATAAGTGCACTCTACATGTGTGTCTAGGTCATTAGACACCATTAGACATGCACCTGTCTGGGAAGTGGGCATGTCTGGTTATTTTTGTACCATTGCTATGGCCTAATATTTACTGTTACTATGGTTACGCCTATTGGGAATTTGCGCCTATGTTACGCCTATGTGTCCATTATACATCTTGGAGTGGTCAGCAGAATAGGTGCGCTCTGTATGTGTGGCTAGCTCATTGGGCACCATTGGGCATGCACATGTCTGGGGAGTGGACATGTCTGTTTATTTTTGTACCATTGCTATGGCTCTAATGGTGGCTAAATGCCAGAGGGGATTTTATTTTTTTATTTTTTTATTTCACCTTTATTTAACCAGGTAGGCTAGTTGAGAACAAGTTCTCATTTGCAACTGCGACCTGGCCAAGATAAAGCATAGCAGTGTGAACAGACAACAACACAGAGTTACACATGGAGTAAACAATAAACAAGTCAATAACATGGTAGAAAAAAGAGAATCTATATACAATGTGTGCAAAAGGCATGAGGTAGGCAATAAATCGAATAATTACAATTTAGCAGATTAACACTGGAGTGATAAATCATCAGATGATCATGTGCAAGAAGAGATACTGGTGTGCAAAAGAGCAGAAAACTAAATAAATAAAAGCAGTATGGGGGTGAGGTAGGTAAATTGGGTGGGTAGTTTACAGATGGACTATGTACAGCTGCAGCGATCGGTTAGCTGCTCGGATAGCAGATTTTTAAAGTTGTTGAGGGAGATAAAAGTCTCCAACTTCAGAGATTTTTGCAATTCGTTCCAGTCGCAGGCAGCAGAGAACTGGAAGGAAAGGCGTCCAAATGAGGTTTTGGCTTTAGGGATGATCAGTGCGATACACCTGCTGGAGCGCGTGCTACGGGTGGGTGTAGCCATCGTGACCAGTGAACTGAGATAAGGCGGCACTTTACCTAGCATAGCCTTGTAGATGACCTGTAGCCAGTGGGTCTGACGACAAACATGTAGCGAGGGCCAGCCGACTAGGGCATACAGGTCACAGTGGTGGGTCGTATAAGGTGCTTTAGTAACAAAACGGATGGCACTGTGATAAACTGCATCCAGTTTGCTGAGTAGAGTATTGGAAGCTATTTTGTAGATGACATCGCCGAAGTCGAGGATCGGTAGGATAGTCAGTTTTACTAGGGTAAGTTTGGCGGCGTGAGTGAAGGAGGCTTTGTTCCGGAATAGAAAGCCGACTCTAGATTTGATTTTGGATTGGAGATGTTTGATATGAGTCTGGAAGGAGAGTTTGCAGTCTAGCCAGACACCTAGGTACTTATAGATGTCCACATATTCTAGGTCGGAACCGTCCAGGGTGGTGATGCTAGTCGGGCGTGCGGGTGCAGGCAGCGAACGGTTGAAAAGCATGCATTTGGTTTTACTAGCGTTTAAGAGCAGTTGGAGGCCACGGAAGGAGTGTTGTATGGCATTGAAGCTCGTTTGGAGGTTAGATAGCACAGTGTCCAGGGAAGGGCCGGAAGTATACAGAATGGTGTCGTCTGCGTAGAGGTGGATCAGGGAATCGCCCGCAGAAAGAGCAACATCATTGATGTATACAGAAAAAAGAGTCGGCCCGAGAATTGAACCCTGTGGTACCCCCATAGAGACTGCCAGAGGACCGGACAACATGCCCTCCGATTTGACACACTGAACTCTGTCTGCAAAGTAGTTGGTGAACCAGGCAAGGCAGTCATTAGAAAAACCGAGGCTATTGAGTCTGCCGATAAGAATATGGTGATTGACAGAGTCGAAAGCCTTGGCCAGGTCGATAAAGACGGCTGCACAGTAATGTCTTTTATCGATGGCGGTTATGATATCGTTTAGTACCTTGAGCGTGGCTGAGGTGCACCCGTGACCGGCTCGGAAACCGGATTGCACAGCGGAGAAGGTACGGTGGGATTCGAGATGGTCAGTGATCTGTTTGTTGACTTGGCTTTCGAAGACCTTAGCTAGGCAGGGCAGGATGGATATAGGTCTGTAACAGTTTGGGTCCAGGATGTCTCCCCCTTTGAAGAGGGGGATGACAGTGGCAGCTTTCCAATCCTTGGGGATCTCAGATGATACGAAGGAGAGGTTGAACAGGCTGGTAATAGGGGGTGCGACAATGGCGGCGGACAGTTTCAGAAATAGGGGGTCCAGATTGTCAAGCCCAGCTGATTTGTATGGGTCCAGGTTTTCCAGCTCTTTCAGAACATCTGCTATCTGGATATGGGTAAAGGAGAAGCTGGGGAGGCTTGGGCGAGTAGCAACGGGGGGGGGGGGGGGGGGCGGGGGGGCGGGGCTGTTGGCCAAGGTTGGAGTCGCCAGGTGGAAGGCATGGCCAGCCATTGAGAAATGTTTGTTGAAGTTTTCGATTATCACGGACTTATCAGTGGTGACCGTGTTATCTAGCCTCAGTGCAGTGGGCAGCTGGGAGGAGGTGCTCTTGTTTTCCATGGACTTTACAGTATCCCAGAACTTTTTGGAGTTAGAGCTACAGGAGGCAAATTTCTGCTTGAAAAAGCTGGCCTTTGCTTTCCTGACTGACTGCGTGTATTGGTTCCTGACTTCCCTGAACAGTTGCATATCGCGGGGGCTCTTCGATGCTATTGCAGTTCGCCACAGGATGTTTTTGTGCTGGTCGAGGGCAGTCAGGTCTGGAGTGAACCAAGGGCTATATCTGTTCTTGGTTCTGCATTTTTTGAACGGAGCATGCTTGTCTAATATGGTGAGGAAGTAACTTTTAAAGAATGACCAGGCATCCTCGACTGACAGGATGAGGTCAATATCCTTCCAGGGTACCCGGGCCAGGTCGATTAGAAAGGCCTGCTCGCAGAAGTGTTTTAGGGAGCGTTTGACAGTGATGAGGGGTGGTCGTTTGACCGTGGACCCGTGGCGGATACAGGCAATGAGGCAGTGATCGCTGAGATCTTGATTGAAGACAGCAGAGGTGTATTTGGAGGGCAAGTTGGTCAGGATAATGTCTATTAGGGTGCCCATGTTTACGGATTTAGGGTTGTACCTGGTGGGTTCCTTGATGATTTGTGTGAGATTGAGGGCATCAAGCTTAGATTGTAGGACTGCCGGGGTGTTAAGCATATCCCAGTTTAGGTCACCTAACAGAACAAACTCTGAAGCTAGATGGGGAGCGATCAATTCACAGATGGTGTCCAGGGCACAGCTGGGAGCTGAGGGGGGTCGGTAGCAGGCGGCAACAGTGAGAGACTTATTTCTGGAGAGATCATTTTTTTAAATTAGAAGTTCGAACTGTTTGGGCATAGACTTGGAAAGTATGACAGAACTTTGCAGGCTATCTCTGCAGTAGATTGCAACTCCTCCCCCTTTGGCAGTTCTATCTTGACGGAAAGTGTTATAGTTGGGTATGGAAATCTCAGAGTTTTTGGTGGCCTTCCTAAGCCAGGATTCAGACACGGCAAGGACATCAGGGTTGGCAGAGTGTGCTAAAGCGGTGAGTAAGGCAAATTTAGGGAGGAGGCTTCTGATGTTGACATGCATGAGGCCAAGGCTTTTTCGATCACAGAAGTCAACAAATGAGGGTGACTGGGGACATGCAGGGCCTGGGTTTACCTCCACATCACCCGAGGAACAGAGGAGTAGTAGGATGAGGGTGCGGCTAAAGGCTATCAAAACTGGTCGCCTAGAGCGTTGGGGACAAGGAATAAAAGGAGCAGATTTATGGGCGTGGTAGAATAGATTCTGGGCATAATGTGCAGACCAGGGTATGGTGGGGCACGGGTACAGCGGAGGCAAGCCCAGGCACTGGGTGATGATAAGAGAGGTTTTATCTCTGGACATGCTGGTCTCAATGGGTGAGGTCACCGCATGTGTGGGGGGTAGGACAAAGGAGGTATCAGAGGTACGGAGAGTGGAACTACGGGGTCCATTGCAAACCAAAACAATGATAACTAGCCTGAACAACAGTATGCAAGGCATATTGATATTTGAGAGAGACATACAATAAGGCATAAAGTGATTGCAGGTCATGATTGGGAGAGCTAGCTAAAACAACAGGTGAGGTAAGAGCAGCTAGTCAGCTAACACAGCAACAGAAGGTAAAAATGGCGACGACTGGGCAGAGAGGGTCGGATTAACTACACACAGATCCTGAGTTAAGGCACAGAGCCGACAGATAAAACACAAATAAACAGAATGGAGTACCATGAATTAATGGACAGTCAAGCAGGCATCAGCTATGTAGCCAAGTGATCATAGTGTCCAGGGGGCAGCCGTAGATGGAGCAGTGAGACCTCCACTAAGCTAGCACGTGTTTAAAGTTAGTAGCCCGGGGGGGTGGTCTGCTCAGACGGAGGGGGTCTGCTCAGACGGAGGCCGGTTGAGGGCACCGGTTGAGGGCACGTCTGCAGACCAGACGTGGTCGTGTCGACAGAGAATCCAAGCCAGATAGCGATGGCGAAAGAGAGGTTGTGAATTGTAGAATTGTGTTTGCTAACTGGTGCTAGCTTCCTGGCTGCGCTAGCTGCAAGATAAGCTAGCAGTTAGCAGACCGGGGCAGGCAAGTTAGCCTTTGGAGGACGTCGCGATGGGGGGGGGAAGTCTGTTTTTGCCTCTTCGTGCGGTGACGTCGATAGACCAGTCGTGGAATTAGTAGGGTTCCAGGTAGCTCTAGGTAGCTAACAGGCCTAGTAGGTTAGCAGAATGGGCCTTCAGCGGGCGTCACGCCTGAGGGGCCTGTTGGAGTCCTCGGGCAGATTATGTCCGGATATTGTAGCCCAGGAGTGGGCTTCAGTGGTAGCACAGGAGCCCTAGCCGGGCTAGCTTCAGGCTAATTGGTGCTTGCTCCGGGATGGAAACGCTAGCCAGGAGTGGTCACCCGGGATTCTGGTTAGCTAGTTGCGAAGATCCAGATTCAGAATCTGGATCTGGAATCCGGGGATATGGAGAGAAATAGGTCCGTTATGCTCTGGTTTTAGTTTTAGTCACGTTGTTCGAACTAGCGAGAGCTTTCCGAGCTAAAGGTTAGCTGATGACCGCTAGCAATGGTTTGCTAACTGATAGCTGGTAGGCAGTTAGCTGGCTATCTTCAGTAGATGGATTCCAGATCAGAAGTAAATAGAAATACTTTAGAAAAAAGCAGATCCACGCCACATTGGGTGAGGCGGGTTGCAGGAGAGTATTTAGAAGTTGAGGTTTAAGAAAGTATTTTTAAAAGATATGCGAAGAAAAAGATGTAAAAAGATATATACAAGGGACACGGGACACGACAGGACAAAGATGTCTACACTGCTACGCCATCTTGGATTACAGTAATAGGATGAATCATTAACATAAAGAGGAGTTACTATGTGTGTGACATAAGGATGAAATCTGTATAAAAAGTGTGTGCCAAGGCTGGAAAGTTAGTTGTTTTCATGAACCAGCTTGGCTCCGGTATTTTATTCACTGAATTTATCCACAACATTGACCAATGGCTTTCTTGGGTAGACCAGCCTGAGAGAGAAACGGTCGCACCGTGGCAATGTACCTCAGGGGGTAAAAAGCTATTTTGATCACATTCCTAATGTGTGACTCAAAATTGAGTTTAGAATGTAAAATAACACCTAGGTTTTTTTACCTGGTGTTTTATATTTATTGCCCATTAATTAAAATGTGCGGCCAGATTCTCTCTCTGTGCTTTGGCTCCAACAATAAGTATCTCAGTCTTGATATATTTGGAGGAAGATGTGAGCCATCCAAGTATTTAAATCACTAATACAGTCTAATGTATTAGTCAAGCTAAAAATCCTCTCGTGACACAGAAATGTAAAGGTGTGTATTGTCTGCGTAGAGTAAAAATCAATGCTGTGTATTCTGATAACGCTGCCAAGGGTTAACATATATAAAATGAGCAGTACCGGAACCAAAGTTGAACCTTGTGGAACGTCACATGTGATATGTATTTTCTCAGAGTTATGTTCACGAAGGGTGAAAACCAATTTAGAACTGGACCAGAGAAGCCAACCCACTTCTCCAGTCTGTCCAGAAGGATATTGTGGTCAACAATGTCGAATGCAGCACTGAAATGTAAGAGTACAAGGACAGAGCGCTGTTTAGCATCTGTGTTTGGTTGTAAGATAATTTTCCACTTCAACTAAGGCTGTCTCTGTGCTGTGGTGAGCCCGAAAACCAGATAAGATTTTTTTTTGTACAGTTGACACTTAACAAATAATTTAGCTGTTTGAAAACCAATTTTGCTTAAGAATGGAAGGTTGGAGATTGCTAAAAGCTAAGAAACTAGATGACTTTTCTTCAGAAGGGGTTTCACAATAGCAGTTTTTAGTGCAGTGCGGAAAGTGCCTGTGAACTTGCACTTCTTCCTACTAACATTAACCTGACAGACTGTTATTTCACAGCACGGTGCACTTTCAAGTGGTTTTTCATTAAACTTGACTTTCAGGACATTGCAATCGATGTGTAAAATATAAACAGCAGCTCCTCTCTTCCTCTTTCTCCCTCTCTCTCTACCCAATTAGGCTACTTAAAACCCTAAGGCATTTGTAACTCAAGTAAGTTCTAGTAAGTTGAGCCCAATCTCCAGACCTGAACCCCATTGAAAACAACTAGAATATGATAAAGAGGAAGATGGATGGTCACAAGCCATCAAACAAAGCCGAGCTGCTTGAATTTTTGTGCCAGGAGTGGCATAAAGTCACCCAACATCAATGTGAAAGACTGGTGGAGAGCATGCCAAGACGCATGAAAGCTGTGATTGACAATCAGGGTTATTCCACCATATATTGATTTCTGAACTCTTCCTAAGTTAAAACATTAGTATTGTGTTGTTTAAAAATGAATATGAACTTATTTTCTTTGCATTATTCGAGGTCTGACAACACTGCATTGTTTTTTGTTGTTTTGACCAGTTGTCATTTTCTGCAAATAAATGCTCTAAATGACAATATTTTTATTTTGAATTTGGGAGAAATGTTTTCAGTAGTTTATAGAATAAAACAAAAATGTTCATTTTACCCAAACACATACCTATAAACAGCAAAACCAGAGAAACTGGTAATTTTGCAGTGGTCTCTTAATTTTTTTCCAAAGCTGTATATATATATATATATATATATATATAATATGTGTGTGTGTAATATATTTTCATAATTTTTGGGGGGTGACCCCACTTGGGACGCGACCCGACTTTGAATACCACTGCCTTACAATGAGAAATGACTACAAAATCACTAACTAACTGTCGGCTACTCAGATATATTAAGCGCAACGTGTTTTGAGTAATGACAGCACATTGGGGTTTACAGTGCATGCGAGGAGATAAGGTTTGTGTGATGCCATGATTAGTGATCTCTACCCCTGGGACAATCGGACTTTCACTCTCTCCCTCTCTTAAAACAAAATGGGCATGACTGTGACTCTCTTCCAAACACACACACACACACACACGGGTGCACACACAGCTTATTATTCACACAAATGATTTTCATTGTACCGTCTGCATGCATCCCCACCCCAGTGTTGGTGATGGATGTCTGCCTCAGCACTAAGGTTCCTGAAGTGTCATTCCAGCAACACACTGCCCATCCATCACACTGTGCTCGGCCCGTCACCACCCTGACAAACCAGCTGACAAACAGCCAAAGACAGACCTTGGATATGTTAGCTACATCCCAAATGGCACCCCATTCCTTATGTAGTGCACTACTTTAGGCCAGATCCCTATGGGTCCTAGTCAAAAGTAGTGCACTATATAGTGTATAGAATGCCATTTGGGATGCAGGCTCTGTGCTGAGCCTCGGCTGGACTGGGCCGGTGGTCCCCCACTCAACCATCCACACGCCCAGCCTGTACAGCTTCATCAGAGGGTGTGTGTGTCTGTCAGTCTAGGGCCATAGACACAGCATTAACCCCACTCAGGCTCCACCCAGCCACGAACACAGACACATCAGACTAATTGTTGTTACATCAGTACAGTCGAAAATAAACAAACAATCCACAACAGTCCATAACAATGTAAACCATAAAGCTAGCAGCCAGACGTGAGTGACTGAACCGCTGTGGTACTGTTGAACCTTTGTTGTACCCAGCTGTTGAACCGTTGATGTACCCAGCTGACTCAGTATAGAGTCCTTTTGGGCCTGACTGACTCCCAGCTTAAAGTAATACTTTTCTCTCTCCCCCTCTTCCCACTCGGTCAAACCTCAGCTACACTCAGGCTGAAACTAACTACTGTAGCAGTCCCAGTCCTAGCAGATGGTTCCAGAACACTAAGTAGAGTGTTGGCACGCTGAGTTCTACCCCCAAAAGACTGAAGACCCAGAAACACACTTAAAACAGGTAGAAAAGGGCAGGAAAGGTAGGGCTGCACCCAAATGGCACCCTATTCCATGGCTTCTGGTCAAAAGTAGTGGACTAAATAGGGAATAGGGTGCCATGTGTGCTGCAGCCTAGGTCTTGTCTACCTCAGTCTCTAACAATAAATATGATAGACACCCCACATCCTTATGATCTAAAGCATTTGTCACATTAAACAGGAATATTTGTGCTTTTTGACAATGTGCGAAGTACCTCATTTACTTTGATGGGCCGTTCTATTTGGGAGTTAGGAAGTGTTTCAAGTACAGATGACAGGAGGTCATTGTGACAGTATAGTACTGTAGATCGCTTCATTTCCGACGACGGGATAATTATAGATATAGTAAGCTCTGGGTTTTATCATAGGAGAATGAGAGATATAAGTTGCTGTAGTTGTATTACTGTATTCTTCACTAAACATACATGATACAGCAGAATGTAGAGAAGTAGAGAAGGGACTGTCGAAGTCTGATTGTAAACGATGTTGAACAACAGTATGCTTTGGGCATGGCAAAAAGTCCCCGTGCATGTCCTAATTTATTGTACATTTTCTCCAAGTTCTATCCTGCCATCCTACAATCTGCTAGGCTTTCTAAATGATTTTTAATGACAAACATTGAAATGAAGTGTGGTGGAATGAATATAATTGCGACTGTGTTTAGTCATTATTCATTATAGATGCACAGGGGAGCAGACAGACATCGGGTGCATCCCAAATGGCACTCTATTTCCTATGTAGTGCATTACTTTTGACCAGGGCCCATAGGGTTCAGGACGCAGCCTGTGTTTAGTTATTCTTTATTATGGATGTTCAGGGGAACAGTGTTTTCCTTGGCGCTGTCTATATAAAATCATGTGTCCTCCAACACTAAAGACCTCCAACCTCCAATTAAATCCTTCCCATGCTCCATTACTTCTGACAGCGCACAGTAAAAGTCACGCTGTTAAAACAAGCACTCGACATTAAAATGTCTCTCCTAGCCCATTATGGTCTTAATAAATTAGGTTGATACATAGAATCAATGTATTAATCACTTGACCCAGATACAGCATAGAACAAAACAGAACAGCGCTCTACTGCAGTATAAAATTGTTTCCCAAACTAAAACACAGAACAATGTATGCTCTATGGTCACAAAAAGGATGCTAGCATAGAATTACAGTAAAAAAAAAAAAGAATCACTAGTGAATTACACAATCTTTATGGAGGCTACTGACTGGAACAATGTACTGAACCATCCACTACTTGTACAACATGCTTATATCACTCTTGAAGTATACATTTAGTCAGAAGTACAGAACAGTAACCCCTTTTCTATTCTAAGTTGTTGGGTAGTTGTGCTGCAGGCACCAAGCTCATATAGGAGGACGAGAGCCAAAGGTCATTGCTGTATTGAGCACAGAGGAGTAACACTCACCTGCTATTAGGCTATACATGTCTCCCTCAGGTTTTCAACGGATGCAGTCAGAGTTGGAGTGGGCGTAAACAGTGCTGTCAGTGGTGTTGGAGTTGGATGTATGGTGATGGGTGGAGGAGGATGGAGGGCTTTATTTATAAGCTGGAAGAGCAGACCGAGAGGAGCCTAGAGGAGAGGGGCCACTGCAGACGTCAACGCAGGGCAAGCTGCAAGCTGCAGTGGCTCTGGCTAACAGGGCTTTCAGAGTCGCACTTCGCTACAGATGCGTATCTTAATTTGATCCTCCTGTTTTTCCAGGAATTATTTCTGCACAGCAGGAAATGCAAACTTGTAGT
Organism: Salvelinus fontinalis; assembly: GCF_029448725.1. Taxonomy (NCBI): domain Eukaryota; kingdom Metazoa; phylum Chordata; class Actinopteri; order Salmoniformes; family Salmonidae; genus Salvelinus; species Salvelinus fontinalis. Next base: position 44,748,227 of record NC_074668.1, read on the forward strand.
GTATCTGAGGTTTAAGAAGGCTTCTAAAGTTGCATATTCTATTTAAAGTGTCAGACTTGATTTGCCCTAATGAAAAATGGATCATTAATTATAATCCACATATTAATTCACATTTCCTGTTACAGCAGGATTATTCAAAATAAGATCCTACATCTGTAACAGTCTCTCCTCACAGCATTATCATACATGTTTAAATCAAGTATCTGGTTCTGGGTGCCGAGATTAACATTAGTGGTATCAGATATTATCTGACACCATGGAAAGGTGCTCTTTATTTCAGCTCTTATTACAGAACACATCTTATGCTCTGCAGTGCATTGTGTACAGTCGCTTGCGAAAGTATTCATCCCCCTTGGCATTTTCCTATTTTGTTGCCTTACAACCTGGAATTAAAATTGATTTTTTGAGGGTTTGTATCATTTCATTTACAAAACATGCCTACCACTTTGAGGATGCAAAATAAAAAAATTTGTGAAACAAACAAGGAATAGGACAACAACAAAAAATCTGAGTCATACCACAGATTCTCAATTGGATTTAGGTCTGGGCTTTGACTAGGCCATTTCAAGACATTTAAATGTTTCCCCTTAAACCACTCGAGTGTTGCTTTAACAGTATGCTTAGGGTCATTGTCCTGCTGGAAGGTGAACCTCCGTCCCAGTCTCAAATCTCTGGAAGACTGAAACAGGTTTGCCTCAAGAATTTCCCTGTATTTAGCGCCATCCATCATTCCTTCAATTCTGACCAGTTTCCCAGTCCCTGCCGATGGAAAGACATCCCCACAGCATGATGCTTTACATTGGGGATGATGCTCTCGGGGTGATGAGAGGTGTTGGGTTTGCACCAGACATAGTGTTTTCCTTGATGGCCAAAAAGCTAAATTTTAGTCTCATCTGACCAGAGTACCTTCTTCCATATGTTTGGGGAGTCTCCCACATGCCTGTTGGCGAACACCAAACGTGTTTGTTTATTTTTTTCTTTAAAGTAATGGATTTTTTCTGGCCACTCTTCCGTAAAGCTTAGCTCTGTGGAGTGTACGGCTTAAAGTGGTCCTATGGACAGATACTCCAATCTCCGCTGTGGAGCTTTGCAGCTTCTTTAGGGTTATCTTTGGTCTCTTTGTTGCCTCTCTGATTAATGCCCTCCTTGCCTGGTCCATGAGTTTTGGTGGGCGGCCCCCTCTTGGCAGGTTTGTTGTGGTGCCATATTCTTTCAATTTTTTATAACGGATTTAATGGTGCTCCGTGGGATTTTCAACGTTTCTGATATTTTTTTATAACCCAATGATCTGTACTTCTCCACAACTAATCACATCTAATTATGTGACTTCTGAAGGTAATTGGCTGCACCAGATCTTATTTTAGGGGCTTCATAGAAAACGGGGTGAATATATATGCACGCACCACTTTTCTGTTTTTGATTTTTTTGAAACAAGTAATTTTTTTCATTTCACTTCACCAATTTGGACTATTTTGTGTATGTCCATTACATGAAATCCAAATAAAAATCTATTTCAATTACAGGTTGTAATGCAACAAAATAGGAAAATCGCCAAGGGGAATGAATACTTTTGCAAGGCACTGTACGCTTCTCAATAGAGTTGATATTGTACATAAAAGCAAACAAACTGCAAAGATACTATTTTTCTAGTTCATGAGGTTTGTCATTTCCAAAGCCCCACAGTAGATTTACACAAATACTTTCTAATCCCCTTCTATACGTGCACATGCTGGAGTCAGACAAGATTGATTTCCAAACCACAAATAAGTAAACAAGGATTGCATAACAGTTTATATGAGGCCCAACAGCAGTGATGGTGTGTGTGTGTGTGTGTGTGTGTGTGTGTGTGTGTGTGTGTGTGTGTGTGTGTGTGTGTGTGTGTGTGTGTGTGTGTGTGTGTGTGTGTGTGTGTGTGTGTGACAACCTCAATGTAGCAGCTGTAAATTGAGGTAAATTGTCTGTCACCTCAAATCTCCTTTGCCAGCTGCTTCCCCCCATTTCTTCATCTATCACTGTTGACTCAACTCATCCCTTTCTAAACATACCTTCCCCATCCCTCTCATCCATCCACCCTCTGCTACCCCAGGCCGAGACACATCCAAACACAGGACATGATTACTACACTCCCACTCCCACCTCCCTCTTCCTCTCCCTCAATCTCTCCTACATGGCCAGTTATGGTGTTTTTTTTTACACCAGAGGATCTGATTCACTTCATGTCCTCCTACACAGTGACGTTACTTAGAATATATGCTTTGAAAGAATAACGAGCTACACTACATTACCAAAAGTATGTGGACACCTGCTTGTCAAACATCTCATTCCAAAATCATGGGCATTAATACAGAGTTGGTCCCCCCCTTTGTTGCTATAATAGCCTCCACTCTTCTGGGAAGGCTTTCCACTAAATGTTGGAACATTGCTGCAGGGACTTGCTTCCATTCAGCCACAAGAGCATTAGTGAGGTCGGGCACTGATGTTGGGCGATAGGCCTGGCTTGCAGTCGGAGCTCCAATTCATCCCAAAGGTTTTCGATGGGGTTGAGGTAAGGGCTCTGTGCAGGGCTGTCAAGTTTTTCCACGCGATCTCGACAAATCAGTTCTGTATGGACCTTGCTTTGTGCACGGGGGCATTGTCATGCTGAAACAGGAAAGGGCCTCTCCCAAACTGTTGCCACAAAGTTGGAAGCAATGAATCGTCTAGAATGTCATTGTATGCTGTAGCATTAAGATTTCCCTTCACTGGAACTAAGTGGTCTAGCCCGAACCATGAAAAACAGCCCCAGGCCTGCATATGCATCCAGGCAGGTTGCGTTCTCCTGGCATCCGCCAAACCCAGATTTGTCCGTTGGACTGCCAGATGGTGAAGCGTTATTCATCACACCAGAGAACACTGTTTCACATTCCAATGGCGGAGAGCTTTCCGCCACTCCTGCCACCGCTTGGCATTGCGCATGGTTATCTTAGGCTTGTGTGTGGCTGCTCAGCCATGTAAACCCATTTGATGAAGCTCCTGATGAACAGTTCTTGCTGACTTTGCTTCCAGAGGCAGTTTGGAACTCGGTAGAGAGTGTTGCAACCGAAGACAGTCCCGTTCTGTGAGCTTGTGTGGCCTACCACTTCACGGCTGAGCAGTTGTTGCTCCTAGATGTTTCCGCGTCACAATAACAGCACTTACAGTTGACCGGAGCAGCTCTAGCAGGGCAGGAATTTGATGAACTGACTTGTTGAAAAGGTGACATCCTTTGACAGTGCCACGTTGAAAGTCACTGAGATCTTCAGTAAGGCCATTCTACTGCCAATGTTTGTCTATGGAGTTTACATGGCTGTGTGCTTGATGTTACACAGCTGTCAGCAACGGGTGTGGCTGAAATAGCCGAATCCAGTAATTTGAAGGGGTGTCCAGATACTTTTGTATACATAGTGTACATTCAAGAACACTCCACAACAGCCAATGAAAAATGTGGTCTTATTGGAAGAGCTGTCATTGTTTGAAAGTGTGGGTTGTGCCATGAATAAAGAGGCTCCAAGGAACTCCAGGAGATGCTCAAGACAACATCACTGGTTTTAATAACAGCTGAGTCATAATAATAAGTCACTGACATTTTCCTAACTGTCAGAAAAACACCTCCTACGAACAAAGACATTTTCCCTGACCTCTTATTGTCTGTTGTGGAATATTCAAAGGTGTGAGCAAAATAACAGAAAGAAAGCAAGCTAGCAATTTGGTTCCCTAAATGGTTAAACGTTTCTGGAGTTATACTAATGTAGTTCATCACACTAGTTGAATAACTGAATAGTGTAACAGATGGGGATCAATAACTTACTCCTCAGCCTAAAATGTCTCCACCGGCACTGCCATATTGCTAGCTTTTCAGTGGCATAACTGGCTAGGACATTGTCAAGGAGGGTTGGTGGCGCATGTGTGCGAAGCAGAAGTCCCGAGTTCTAGTCTCGGTAAGTGCTGGTTAGGTAGGAAGTGGTACGGCAAGCACAGTGCCAGTGCTGCATCTACATTCACACTGTACTGCCAAAGAAACAACCTGATTACAGCTTTACAAGTGCATCCCTGCTGTTACTGACAGACGAGAGGTGCACTGAAGGGAAAGAGTGTAGTATCACCATTTCCCAACTGATGGCCCAGACAGAGAGGTGAAATATAATAATGTCAACCACCAAACAGACACAAACAAATGTTTTCTTCCATACGGTATGTAGTGCACTTTTGACGAGAGCCCTATGGGTCCTGGTCAAAAGTAGTGAACTATATAGGGAGTAGGGTGCTATTTGGGATGCACTCTAAGTTAATGAAGCAGGAAACACTGTCAGGCAATCAAGTGTTAGGGTACATAATGCTGTCTGCTGTGTGACTTGGAGCTCAGAAGCTGATGTAAAAGGTGGCAAAGAGCATCTCTGTTCCACAGGGAATTCGGTGGCAATTAGCAGAGTATCACAATAATGGATACTACAGTTTTGCTATTGTTATTCAACTGTAATACATCCAAATTAGTCCATCATGCTACTCGTCTAAGCAGTTATATGACACGAATCCAAGATGGCGTAGCAGACATCTTTGTCTTGTCGTGTCCCGTGTAAATATATATTTTTCCTTTGTATGCATTTCGTATATATTTTTTATATTTTTAACCTCAGTTTCAACATACTCTCCTGCAACCCGCCCCACCCAATGTGGTATGGATGTGCTATTTTCTATACTTTAGAACCAGAACACCAAACAGAAGCTAGCCAGCTAACTAGCTAGTAGTCAGTTAGCCACTGCTAGCGGTCATCAGCTAACCTTAGACAGGTCAACTCCTGCCAGTCTGCACAGCACGATTCAACCCAGAGCATACCGGACTGCTTTTTCTCCACATCTCCGGTTTCCTACCACAAGCTATGAACCGTTTCACCTGGATCATCGCAGCTAGCTAGCTGCTATCCGAGTGGCTACCCCCTGGCTAACGTCTCTGTCCCGAAGCAAGCACCAGTGAGCCTGGAACTACTGCCAGATAGTTTCTGGATTAGTCAAAGGTATATGGTTTAGAGAGAAATAGTCGACGCTGTCACGTTCCTGACCTGTTTTCCTTTGTTATGTATTTGTTTTAGTTGGTCAGGGCGTGAGTTGGGTGGGTTAGTCTAGGTTTTCTATTTCTATGTGGGGTTTTGTGTTCAGGGTTTCACTGGTGTTTTGTGGGTGTTTGTTTCCTGTGTCAGTGTTTGGGCCACACAGGACTGTTTGAGGTTAGTCACGTTTGTTGTTTTGTATTTTGTAGTGTTTTCTTGTTATTTACATTAAACATGTACAATTACCAATCCGCATCTTGGTCCGATCCATGCTCCTCCTCGTCTGAGGAGGAGAACGACATTGACAACCTTGACAGACGCGTTATAATTCCTGTAATAACTTGCGGCTGAATTTGAAAGGGTTTCCTTCGTTATTTTACCGTTCATGTCTTCCATAGAGAATGTCTTGATCTACTTCAAATAAGGTCTGTGTTTTGTGCAGGCTTAAACAGCCTCGACGTTTTGATACCCGTGTAAATCTCACTAGGATAAGGTAACGTTTGTCAACATATTTTCATAAATCCACTCTACAAAAAAATGTATCTTCGCTTATATATCTACACAGTTATAAAAATGGCACGGTGATGTAAGCCTACACGAAACACAGACCTTATTTTAAGTGAATCTAAAAAATATCCTATGGAATAAATTAAGGAACCGCTTTTCAGATTTTGCTAGAAGGTGTCATGGGAATTATGACTTGCACTTTGGTTGTCAATTCTTACCATGCCCATTATTAAAATAGGATTTCCTGCATATAGAAATTAAAGTTTTTGTTTTCAACATTCATCACAGGTAACTTAAAATAGGGGGGCGCTGTTTTCACTTTGGAAAAAATCGTGCCCAAATTAAACGGCCTCGTACTCTGTTCTAGACCATACAATATGCATATTATTATTACTATTGGATAGAAAACACTCAGAAGTTTCTAAAACTGTTTGAATTATATCTGTGAGTAAAACAGAACTCATTTGGCAGCAAACTTCCATACAGGAAGTGAAAAATCTGAAAACGAGGCTCTGTGTCAGGGCCTGCCTATTCAACTGGCTTTTATTTATGGATCTGTATGCACTTCATATGCCTTCCACTAGATGTCAACAGGCAGGAGAAGGTTGAATGGGGTGTCTAGCTTGATCTGAGGCCGAATAAGAGCTTTTGGAGTGGCAGGTCAGCTCTTTTGTCAGTTTTCAACGGCGCGCGAGGAAGCTCCACATTGTCTTCTGAAAAGCGTTCGGTATACACGGCAAATTGCTCCGGCTCTGATTTTATTAGATACATATGAGAAACTTCATAAAGTAGGATTTTCAACCAAGTTTTACCAGTTTATTCGAAGTTTATTGGGAATTTTGGAATTATTCGTTCCAAACGCCAAGAGTTGATGGGCATGTTCGCGCCACATGACTAGCTAAAGTTGCTAATTCGACAGAAGAAATGGACACTATAAAACCAAACAACGATTTATTCTGGACCTAGGTCTCCTTGCACAACATTCTGATGGAAGATCAGCAAAAGTAAGACAACATTTATGATGTTTTTTCTGTGTAATATGTTGACTCCAACACGGCAGAGAATAGGTGAGCGCTGTCTCACAATAATGCATTTTGTATGTTGTAGTAAAGTTATTTTTAAAAATCTAACACAGCGGTTGCATTAAACTCTATTTTTATTCAAACAGTTGAGAGTATTTGTCTCCTAAGCAGACTCTTCAGTATCATTGTCACTTCAGAGCTGTGTGTGTGTATTTATGTATTATATTAAGTTAAAATAAAAGTGTTCATTGTTCATTCAGTATTGTTGCAATTGTCATTATTACAAAAATGTGTGTGTGTGTGTATGATATATATATATATATATAAAATATATTTTTTTAATAAATCGGCCGATTAATCGGTATCGGCTTTTTTTGTCCTCCAATAATCGGTATCGGCATTGAAAAATCGTAATTGGTCCACCTCTAGTTTCAACAGGCTCCTCCGTCGCGACGTTCCCTGAAGGCCCATCCGCTAGCCTGCAAGCCAAAGCCCACTAGCTGTCTAGAGCATATCGGACTGTTAGCTGAAGAGGACCATCAGCCAATTTCTTGTGCTACAATAGATATTTTGCCAATTGTCCTGGAGCATTTTACTGCCTACACGGAGACCTGCCAATCCAACACGACTGGTCTGCCGACGTAACCGTCCGAGGGGGCTACAACAGACTTCTTCCGTCGCGAGGCCCTTCTGCTAGCCCCGGCCCGCTAGCTGTCTGAATCGCCTCCAGCTCGCCTAGCAACCCACTGGTCCCTATGCTCACTCGGCTACGCATGCCTCTCCCTAATATTAATATGTCTTGTCCATTGCTGTTCTGGTTAGTGATTATTGTCTTATTTCACTGTAGAGCCTCCAGCCCTGCTCAATATGCCTTAGCTAGCCCTTTTGTTTCACCTCCCACACATGCGGTGACCTTACCTGGTCTAAATGATGTCTCTAGAGACAAAACCTCTCTCATCGTCACTCAATGCCTAGGTTTATCTCCACTGTATTCACACCATACCATTCCATTGTCTGTACATTATGCCTTGACCTGCTCCTTTTACTCTCTGTTACAAACACACTAGACAAACAGTTCTTATAGCCTTTAGCCACACCCTTATCCTACTCCTCCTCTGTTCCTCTGGTGATGTAAAGGTTAATCTAGGCCCTGCAGCGCCTAGCTCCACTCCCGTTCCCCAGGTGCTCTCATTTGTTGACTTCTGTAACTGTAAAAGCCTTGGTTTCATGCATGTTAACATTAGAAGCCTACTCCCTAAGTTTATTTTACTCACTGCTTTAGCACACTCTGCCAACCCGGATGTCCTAGCCGTGTCTGAATCCTGGCTTAGGAAGGCCACCAAAAATCCTGAAATTTCCATCCCTAACTATAACATTTCCCGACAAGATATAACTGCCAAAGGGGGCGAAGTTGTAATCTACTGCAGATATAGCCTACAGAGTTCTGTCATACTATCCAGGTCTGTGCCCAAACAATTTGAGCTTCTACTTCTAAAAATCCACCTTTCCAGAAACAAGTCTCTCACCGTTGCCGCTTGTTATAGACAACCTTCTGTCCCCAGCTGTGCCCTGGACACCATATGTGAATTGATTGCCCCCCCCATCTATCTTCAGAGCTCATGCTTCTAGGCGACTTAAAGTGGAACATGCTTAACACCCTAGCCATCCTACAATCTAAGCTAGATGCCCTCATTCTCACACAAATGATCAATGAACATACCAGGTACAACCGCAAATCCATAAACACGGGCAACCTCATAGATATCATCCTGATCAACCTGCCCTCTAAATACACCTCTGCTGTCTTCAACCAGGATCTCAGCAATCACTGCCTCATTGCCTGCGTCCGTAATGAATCTGCGGTCAAATGACCACCCCTCATCACTGTCAAACGCTCCCTAAAACACTTCAGCAAGCAAGCCTTTCCAATCGACCTGACCCAGGTATCCTGGAAGGACATTGACCTCATTCCGTCAGTAGAGGATGCCTGGTTATTATTTAAAAGTGCTTTCCTCAACATCTTAAATAAGCATGCCCCATTCAAAAAATGTAGAACCAGGAACAGATATAGCCCTTGGATCACCCCAGACCTGACTGCCCTTGACCAGCACAAAACATCCTGTGGCGTACTGCATTAGCATCGAATAGCCCCGCGATATTGCATTTTTCAGGGAAGTTAGGAACCAATATACACAGGCAGTTAGGAAAGCTAAGGATAGCTTTTTCAAACAGAAATTTGCATCCTGTAGCACAAACTCCAGAAAGTTCTGGGACACTGTAAAGTCCATGGAGAATAAGAGCACCTCCTCCCAGCTGCCCACTTCCCTGAGGCTAGGAAACACTGTCACCAACGATAAATCCACAATAATTGAGAATTTCAATAAGCATTTGTCTACGGCTGGCCATGCTTTCCACCTGGCTACCCCTACCCCGGTCAACAGCCCTGTACCCCCCACAGCAACTTGCCCAAACCTCCCCCATTTCTCCTTCACCCAAATCCAGATAGCTGATGTTCAGAAAGATTTGCAAAATCTGGACCCTTACAAATCGGCCGGGCTAGACAATCTGGACCCTTTCTTTCTAAAAGTATCCGCCGCAATTGTTGCATCCCCTATTACTAGCCTGTTCAACCTCTCTTTCGCATCGTCTGAGATCCCCAAAGATTGGAAAGCTGCTGCGTTCATCCCCTCTTCAAAGTGGGAGACACTCTAGACCCAAACTGCTACAGACCTATACCTATCCTACCCTTCCTTTCTAAGGTCTTCGAAAGCCAAGTTAACAAACAGATCACCAAACATTTTGAATCCCACCGTACCGTCTCCGCTATGCAATCTGGTTTCCGAGCTGGTCATGGGTGCACTTCAGCCACACTCAAGGTCCTAAACAATATCATAACCGCCATCGATAAGAGACATTACTGTGCAGCCGTATTCATCGACCTGGCCAAGGCTTTCGACTCTGTCAATCACCACATTCTTATCGGCAGACTCAACAGCCTTGTTTTCTCAAATGACTGCCCTGCCTGGTTCACTAACTACTTCTCAGACAGAGTTCAGTGTGCCAAATTGGAGGGCCTGTTGTCCGGACCTCTGGCAGTCTCTATGGGTGTGCCACAGGGTTCAATTCTCGTGCCGACTCTCTTCTCTGTATACATCAATGATGTCGCTCTTGCTGCTGGTGATTCTCTGATCCACCTCTACGCAGACGACACCATTCTGTATATTTCTGGCCCTTCTTTGGACACTGTGTTAACAAACCTCCAAACGAGCTTCAATGCCATACAACGCTCCTTCCGGGGCCTCCAACTGCTCTTAAATGCAAGTAAAACTAAATGCATGCTCTTCAACCGATCGCTGCCCGCACCTGCCCGCCCGTCCAGCATTACTATGGACGGTTCTGACTTAGAATATGTGGACAATTACAAATACCTAGGTGTCTGGTTAGACTGTAAACTCTCCTTCCAGACTCACATTAAACATCTCCAGTCCAGAATTAAATCTAGAATCGGCTTCCTATTTCGCAACAAAGCATCCTTCACTCATGCTGACAAACATACCCTCGTAAAACGGACTATCCTACCGATCCTTGACTTCGGCGATGTAATTTACAAAATAGCCTCCAACACTGCAAATTGGATGCAGTCTATCACAGTGCCATCTGTTTTGTCACCAAAGCCCCATATACTACCCACCACTGCGACCTGTATGCTCTCGTGGGCTGGCCCTCGCTTCATATTCGTCGCCAAACCCACTGGCTCCAGGTCATCTATAAGTCTTTGCTAGGTAAGCCATGCATTATCTCAGCTCACTGGTCACCATTGACTGCCTTATTTCATTTAAGTCATTTAAGTCATTTAGCAGACGCTCTTATCCAGAGCGACTTACAAATTGGTGCATTCACCTTATGACATCCATCCTTATCTCAGCTCACTGGTCACCATAGCAGCACCCACGCGTAGCACGCGCTCCAGCTGTTGTATTTCACTGGTCACCCCCAAAGCCTATTCCTCCTTTTCCTTCCAGTTCTCTGCTGCCAATGACTGGAACGAATTGCAAAAATCACTGAAGCTTAAGACTCATATCTCCCTCACTAACTTTAAGCATCAGCTCTCAGAGCAGCTCACATATCATTGCACATGTACATAGCCCATCCAACTACCTCATGCCCATGTTGTTATTTATTTTTTGCTCCTTTGCACCCCAGTATCTCCACTTGCCCATTCATCTTCTGCACATATATCACTCCAGTGATTAATTACAATTACTTTGCCACTACGGTTTATTTATTGCCTTACCTCGCTAATCTTAATTTATTTGCACACACTGTATATAGATTTTTTGTATTATGTTATTGACTGTACTTTTGTTTATGCCATGTGTAACACTGCTTTCCTTTATCTTGGCCAGGTCGCAGTTTTTTATTTATTTTACCTTTATTTAACTAGGCAAGTCAGTTAAGAACAAATTCTTATTTTCAATGACAGCCTAGGAACTGCCTGTTCAGGGGCAGAACGACAGATTTGTACCTTGTCAGCTCGGGGATTTGAACTTGCAACCTTTCGGTTACTAGTCCAACGCTCTAACCACTAGGCTACCCTGCCACCCTGTTGTAAATGAGAATATGTTCTCAACTGGCCTACCTGGCTAAATAAAGGTGAAATAAAAAAAAGTTTATATAATTTTAGCACCCAAAACCAAATAATCTTAATGCTCATATTACAGCAATACCTATAATCATCCAATTACCCCAAGCCTAGATTTGCAACTAATAGTGGTAAAGACTACTCTCAGGGTCCAGTTTATCATAGTGTGAGGATGTCACCTGTCTGGACCATTCATTATTGGGCCCATAGGTTTCCTGGGAGCCTGAGATTGTTCTGCATCCCACACGGCCCATAGTAAATAAGTTGCCTTCCACAAGCCTTGGCTCCTGTTTCTGTAGCATGAGACAGCTTCATGTACAAGTTCCCCCCCTTTACACTAGTCTATCACAGGTTCTTACCCCAAATCTATCTCCATAATGCTGAGTGCCAAGCAGAGACACACCGGATTCCATTTTCACAGTCTTTGGTATGACTCAGCAAGGGATTGAACTCCCAACCTTTCAATCTCAGTGCGGACACATTAACCACAAGGCCACTGAGTTGATCGAAAGTACTGCACTCTATAGGTAATTGGGTGCCATTTTGGATGTAGCCTGAGATGGAGTCTAGTCCCCAAGTATCTTCATTGCAGACAGTGATTACAAGCTACAGCTCATTGCTCTAACAGCTACATAAAACACATAATTTACTACTGCCTATCTATCTATCCATCCATTCCACTGCTGTCTGACGGACAGACTGGCTTGATGTGCTGCTGAAGCATATCAGTTTAAATGTTTCTCTCTGTAGAGGGCTGTTGGTTGGTATTCTGAGTGAGGGGTAGAGTGAGATACACAGTATTGTCCAGGGAAGACAGAGAGCAAAGAGAGAAGGACAGAAAGATATGCTTTAGCAGTGAAAGGGAGACAAAAGAAAGAAATTAATATAGGTCCAGAGAGAGAGACAGACAGAGAGAGTGAGAGATACAGAGAAAGCGAAAGAGTTGAAAGACAGAGATGAAAGATGGGTGACAAGAAATGGATCACTGGTGACAGGAGACAGGTGAAAAAGAAAGAAAAAAGGAAAGAAAGGAAGATGGGGGAGAAGATGACAGACAGGTGGCTTTGATAAAGAGAAACAGCACATACAATGGAGATGACAGTTCAGTAATGAAGCCAGGGACAAAGTCAGTCAGAACCAGGGGGGTGGGGGGTGGGGGGGGGGGGGGGGGGGACGACATGTATGGGCTAGGGCTGATCTGAGCCATACACTAATCTAATTGTCAAAAGAATGAGCTCTCAGACTACAAATAACAAGAACTCATGTAAAGTGCATTAGTAAGCATCTTACATTTAACCTTGGGCAGCTTCAATATGTTCATTCTCAGTCTCAGTCCTTTGGTGCAGTGTTGAATACACTTTATGAATACAGGCCCAGAAGTATAAAAAGAGCAGGGCATGATTTTGAGAGATGGTTGAGGTGAGTCTCATGTCGTCCTCTTTTCTTGCATCTCGTGGAGAGAGCTGTGCCGGAGTATGTTAGGCCCCGCAGGCCCCTCAATGGTGCCTCAGTAAGGAAGAGAAGCTATATAGGACACATTTTGTCCATGGGATGAGAACCCACCCAATTGATTCAACTATAACTCCACATTTCAAACATCTCAAAAAAACACTGCTGCCCCCTCAAAGCAAAATAGCTCTTTGATGAATCAATGGCTGAACTGCGTCCCAAATGCGTCCAAAATGGCACCCTATTCCCTAAATAGCGCACTATTTTTGACCAGAGCCTTATGGTCCCTGGTCTAAAGGAGTGCACTGTATAGGGAACAGGGTGCCATTTGGGATGCAACCCAAGCCTGGCTGGGATCCACTTTGATAATACTGACCACGCCATGGCAGCTGAGGACAACTGCTGCTCCCTCCCTTGATATCTATTTATTTAATTATTTGCTTATTATTCACCTCATTATTCACACTCCGCCGTTATATAACGGTACCGTTTCTCTAACGCTTTTGTCATGACATTCGCTTTTTGTTAGGTTACATGAAAAACTCAACTGCCCCTGTGTATCACGCTATATAAATAGCAGCAGCAGCATTGGTTAGAGGTCTGTTCCAGAGCGGTGGGAATTCAGCACAGCTTGTTTCTGCTTCATCTACTTCCTCCTGAATGAATGGAGAGGACGAGGAAGAGTATTAGCTATTCACAAGACTGTGAGGGCTGTCTTGCCTTCAGCAAATTCCTCTGTGTGTGTGTGTGTGTGTGTGTGTGTGTGTGTGTGTGTGTGTGTGTGTGTGTGTGTGTGTGCGCGCATGCGTGTGTGAGAGCATGTGAAAGAGAGGGAGGAAAAGAGAGAGGGAGAGAATGCAGATAAGAGTGACCGATATAAGCTCCTTCCTTGCCAGGCTGTTTGGTTTACTGTGAAGAAAGAGTCACAACACTGCAGGGGAGAACCATGTAGGTAAAACCCCATAGACCAAAGTTTCCATTTCCCTTCAGCTACACTCCCCCCAGCTCTTTGACAGAGAAACGTACAGGCTTTAAGTAATATGAGATTTGAATATATTACACTGTATGTGTTCCATAACAGCACCGGATAAACAATGAAGAGTATACCAGCACAAAAAAAGGTATGAAAATGTATACATTCACTAATTTAAGTTACTCCGGATAATAGCGTCCGCTAAATCACAAAAATGTCACCGTAAATGTATATAACTGCTCACTCCCTCCAGCTGCTTCCTGTCTGGCAAACATACAGTGGCACTTTGTCTACATCTCAAATGGCAACCTATTTCCTAAATGGTGCACTACACTACTAAAGTAGTGCACTATATAGGGAATAAGGTGCCATTTGTGACATATCCTTTGAAGTAGCACAAGAGAGGAAGCATTAGCCTTGGTGCTCCCTGCCGTAAATGCTGCCTGCTTAATTAAAAGCTTTAATGAATTATTTAGTTCTTGATGAGATTGGGGATCGAGACCAATGAATAACTGAGAGCGAGCCACTGTCTCTCTCTGCAGGGAAATCATAGCAGCACAGCAGGGTGGTACAGGCCTTAGGAACGGATAGGAGTCTGCTGGGATAGGAGTCTGCTGGGAACGTATAGGAGACAAAAACTGAAAAGTGATGTAACAGTTATATAAAATGACAATTTCATCCTGTGGATCTTCTCAGTTATCTGGAACAAAAAGCCTTTTCCCATAACGTTATGAGTTAATAACCCTTTTTCCATCAAAAATATGAATGCATAAAAAAAATAACAGCGACAAACACACTGGAAAACCATTTTCATTTACTTTAGGCACCCTAGAGCGCATTAGTAAAATTGCTCGGAAGAGGTGGTTTTAACTGCATTCTAATGTCGACATTGCTTATGGAAACCGTATTAAGCGAGTTAAGGCTTTTACACATTTTATGAAAATATATATGGCCACTTATGTAAATAGAGCTCTTTGTAATGGTTCAACTGTGTAAAGACTGTTAGAGACCTTAGTGACCTGAGCACCTTTTCATGTATAGCATAATTAGCTTATCAGTAGTAATTATCTAGTTTTGGGTTATATTGAACCTATAGTGCATTCAGAAAGTATACAAACTCCTTGACCACTTGCCCATGTGTAACACACATACAGTGCATTCGGATAGTATTCAGACCCCTTGACTTTTTCCACATTTTGTTACATTACAGCCTTCTTCTAAAATGTATTTTTTTAAATCCACCTCATCAATCTACACAGAATACCCCAGAATGACAAAGTAAAAACAGGTTTTTAGACATTTTTGCAAATTTATAAAAGTAAAAAACTGAAATATCACATTTACGTAAGTATTCAGACCCTTCACTCAGTACTTTGTTGAGGAAACTTTGGCAGCGATTACGGCCTTGAGTCTTCTTGGGTATGACACTACAAGCTGGGCACACCTGTATTTTGGGAGTTTATCCCATTCTTCTCTGCAGATCCTCTCAAGTTCTGTCAGGTTGGATGGGGAGCGTCACTGCATAGCTATTTTCAGGTCTCTCCAAAGATGTATGATCGGATTCAAGTCCGGGCTCTGGCTGGGCCACTCAAGGACATTCAGAGAATTGTCCCGAAGCCATTCCTGCAATGTCCTTCCTGTGTGCTTAGGGTCGTTGTCCTGTTGGAAGGTGAACCGTTGCCCCAGTGTGAGCGCTCTGGAGCAGGTTTTCATCAATAATCTCTCCGTTCATCTTTCCCTTGATCCTGACGAGTCTCCCAGTCCCTGCCAGCTGAAAAACATCCCCACAGCATAATGTTGCCACCACCATGTTTCACCAACTTTCCTTAGTTTAATTAAGGTTAAATAAAAAATAAAAAAACATAGGGATGGTGCCAGGTTTCCTCCAGACGTGACGCTTGACATTCGGGCCCAAGAGTTCAATCTTGGTTTCATCAGACCAGAGAATCTTGTTTCTCATGGTCTGAGAGTCCTTTAGGTGCCTTTTGGCAAACTCCAAGTGGGCTGTCATGTACCTATTACTGAGGAGTGGCTTTCGTCTGGCAACTCTACCATAAAGGCCTGATGGGTGGAGTGCAGCAGAGATGGTTGTCCTTCTGGAAGTTTCTCCCATTTCCACAGAGGAACTGTAGAGCTCTGTCATAGTGACAGTCGGGTTCTTTGTCACCTCCCTGACCAAGGCCCTTCTCCTCCGATTGCTCAGTTTGGCCGTGCAGCCAGCTCTAGGAAGAGTCTTGGTGGTTCCAAACTGATTCCATTTAAAAATTATGGAGGCCACCGTGTTCTTGGGGACCTTCAATGCTGCCGTATTTCTTTGGCACTCTTCCCCAGATCTGTGCCTCGACACAATCCTGTCTCAGAGCTCTACAGATAATTCCTTCGCCCTCATGACTTGGTTTTGCTCTGACATGCACTGTCGACTGTGGGACCTTAAATAGACATGTGTGTGCCTTTCCATTTCATGTCCAATCATTTGAATTTACCACAGGTGGACTCCAATGAAGTTGTAGAAACCTCTCAAGGATGAACAATGGAAACAGGATGTACCTGAGCTCAATTTCGAGTCTCATAGCAAAGGATCTGAATACTTATCTAAATAAGTTATTTTCGTTTTTATTTTTAATACATTTGCAAATATTTCTAAAAACCTGTTTTTGCTTTGTCATTATTAGGTATTGTGTGTAAATTGATGAGGATATTTTAAAAAAAAATCTTTTTTTAGAATAAGGCTGTAACGTAACAAAATGTGGAAAAAGTCAAGGGGTCTGAATACTTTCCGAATGCACTGTATGTGTGTTACACATGGGCAAATGGACAAGTACTGACAAGTACAGAAGGAGCCTGTCTCTGAGTGCAAGTACGATCCTATAAGAGTTGGATAGGAGCCATCTGTCTGGGATTAGAACATGTTTTGCAGAGTTGGACAGAAGCCATCTGCCTGGGTTACGATAAGGTCGTGGTTGAGTTACTGCCCACCAGTCTAGTCCCTGTGGGAAGACGGGAGATGGTCGTCAACGTCGAAGTTGGGGAGCGAAGTGAGAATAACAGGATGAAGAGAGAGGAACTGTAACTCAAGGAGGAAGAATAGCCATCCGGCCCAGCCTGTGCAATCCTCCTGTGACATTTGCTACATGCACTGTATATAGAGAACTGTGTAACAGTATGCTATACAGCTGAAGCATCCAGTTGGGAGAATACATCTGGTTTGAGCTTTTATCAGTGTCCGTCTAGATCTGTACCTTGAGAAGAACCGAAGACCAACAACAATACATTGACTCATAATTACCAGGTTCCAAAGATAACAAGCTGAACCCATTCAAAACGTAATAAGTAAGACAACACAACCCTATTTGTCTGTCCTTCAGAGACTCCTCTATTCAGGTACAATTAGCAGCCTGATGAGCAATAACTACCAAGACCAACATCCATATATTTAGATATGATTTATGTATATCTTAATATATGACTCTGCCAAGGCCCAACCATTCTAAATCCCTCCTTTTGAGGCAAGCAAACAGAAGGAGTTTGGAGTGTGACTGTTTGAGGTTGTGGACAGGTGTCTTTTATACTGATAACAAGTTCAAACAGGTGCCATTAATACAGGTAACGAGTGGAGGACAGAGGAGCCTCTTAAAGATGAAGTTACAGGTCTGTGAGAGCCAGAAATCTTGCTAAATACCAAATACTTATTTTCCACCATAATTTGCAAATAAATAAATAAAAAATCCTACAATGTGATTTTCTGGATTTTTTTTTCTCATTTTGTCTGTCATAGTTGAAGTGTACCTATGATGAAAATTACAGGCCTCTCTCATCTTTTTAAGTGGGAGAACTTGCACAATTGGTGGCTGACTAAATACCTTTTTGCCCCACTGTATCTAATAGAATACATTTATATTTAATAAAAAATATCTATTCATATTTTGGCTCAGTATTTGACGAAATAAATGACTGGACATGTTAACTTTGTAAAACAGTTTTTTCCTTCTAAAGTGATCCAAAATAGCCTAATTTTCTTTGACTGTGTTGAAAAAGGTTATTTATTTGGTCTTAAATTATACATCAATCAATTCTGAATCCTCTGAAAGGGCTTTTATTTTGCAACAACAGAAAGCTGCAGGTTGTGTATTCAAGTCTGACTGGGTGAAATCAGATGGCATTTGCCATACAATGTCTTGTGACAGACAGCCTGACGAACACAGACAGCAGCACTGATAAAACACACCTGCTGTGACAACAAAAGACCCCACTGATAGCAACCCCACAAATAATGTCACTATGTGAAAAACATACATTTTCCTGACTAGATAAGAGAACCAGGCATTACACTATCTGATTGAGTCTTAAATGGCACCCTATTCCTTACAATGCACTAAATGACACCATATGGGTTCTGGGCAAAAGTAGTGCACTTTATAGAGAATATGCTGCCATTTGAGACACACACTCTCACTCTCACTCTGCTGCCAGTATTCATCTCCCTCCACTCCACTCACCCTGCCCCCTCCACTTTACGTTCCACTTACAAGTCCACTTTCAATTTCATACTACTTTTAGTGCACTATATAGGGTATAGGGTAACATTTGGGACGGCCCCAGTATCTGCACTATACTTTCTCTCCTCAGACTAGCGAAGTTAGAAAAGAGAAATTCAGCTAAGGTCCCATTGGAGACACAGGCCATGGTAGGGAGCATGAATCTGTGATCAGTGATGTAGAATAAAATACAACATTGATTTTGATGGGATTAAAACTAGCGTCTTAAAGTGGACCTTAAGCAACTGATGTAGTATCCCACATGACACTCTCTGTCGCTCTGTTTCAGCAGACAAGACTACTACTAGTAGTTTGCTTTTCACGGGTCCTGTCCTTTTTCCTTAACAGACAGGAATTGTCTCCCAAAGGGTACACAATCCCTTATGAGAGCACTACAGTTGACGAGGGCCTTTTATGGCTCACGGTCAAAAGTAGTGCCCTTTTTATAAAGAATATTGTGCCATTTGAGACGTAAAAAGAGCTTTTGTGTGTCACATTATGTTGTATTGGAACTGGGCATCATTGCTACTACTACCCTGTGTCTTGGTTTCTTCTGTTTTATTCATCTTCTCTATTCAGCTGTGGATAGGCATATGCACTATGAATAGGGACAGTGGCGACCAGTCATTCAGGGCACGTGGGTTCTTTGCCTGTTTTGCATGCTATTTTGGCATTAATATGTGTCACATATCAGTTAGCAAACAATGTAATTTTAAAAAATGAAAAAATATTTAGTTAATAAAGCCGCATACAAACATGGTCTCTTATTACTTTCTTGAGTAAGGCAGTGCCAAAATGCAGGTGTTTCAGCCTAGCTCAGTGCTTTCTGTGGTGGTGGGGCAGCCAGCGGAAAATACGGAGTGTAGGCGTTGGTAATGTTCCCTAGTTGCGCCATGCTTGGCTCAGTGTTCTGTCACTCATGGGGACACTACGTCACGGCAAAATCTACGGGTAGAGCTTAAAAATTGAAGCACTTTGGGTGCTGCCATAGAGTTACATTAGAAGTGCCCATCCAAGAAGGCTCAAGGTCATTGGCCACAGATAAAATGATGTCAAATTACGTTATGTCTACAGTAGCTTTGATTGGACTGATCATATCGACATTATACTTTCAAAACATTAGCTAGCAAGCTACGACTGGAAAAATACATGTTCAATGGTCATCCAACTCGGAATTGCAAGTTGGGAACTCGGGCCTCTTTCTAGAGCTCCGACCTGAAGATGACTGAAGCACCATAAATCCAGAGAATGTCAGACTTTGATGACAAAGACCGCTGCGCCACCTTCCTGTTCAAGTGAGCACTGCACAACAAGTTGAGTCCAAAGATGTCTTGTATGCTGCTGCTGCATAAATTATGTAATATTCCAGGGAGAAATGTATACTGTAGCTAAGAAAGTAATACTAAGTGTATGTTGTGTAGTAAGCTGTACATTTTCCCCTCATAATTTAGCCTACTGCTCTGACTTGGTGGTGCACATGTAGCCTATAGCCTGTTTTTAGATAAATGTAAGCATTTAATATTGTAAGAGCTTTCATTGTCTGCTTATATGACCCCTTTATTTATATTACGGTTCTGACTTGGTGTATAGGTAGAATACTGTAATAACGGTCCATGTTCTGAATTCTGTCACTGTACATTTCATAAAGTGATGAACAAAAATTGACTATGTTCATCCTTGCTCGCTCATTAATGTATTACTCAAAATTACAGATTGCCTCTTATCCGCACGTCATCCCCCTATGCCATCGTTTGTACATTTCAATTGTCAGTGGAAACTGAAGAAAAAAAATTCTGCAAGTCAGCCATATCAGCTATGCTTTGTTAAAAGGCAGTAAATGAGGCTGAATGAACTGTTTCACTGCCAGACAAGGCTCCACTGATAAGCAGGCGTAGAAGTGATAAGGTGTTGGGACTGCTGTTGGGACTCTGCTCTTGAGACAGCTTTCTGTAGGCCCTAACAGTTTGTGGGCACCGTTTGTCACCGTTATAGTGCAATTAATGTATTGTTTAATGTTGTGTTGTGTAGTGTAGTGGCTTTGCTGGCATGCATTAAACACTTTTTTGTTTGTTTGCCCCACCAAGATTTACATGCTAAAATTGCCACTTGATAGGGATATCCGTACACACACATGTAACAGTATAACTTTAAACCGTCCCCTCGCCCCGACCTCGGGCGCGAACCAGGGACCCTCTGCACACATCAACAACTGACACCCACAAAGCGTCGTTACCCATTGCACCACAAAAGCCACGGCCCTTGCAGAGCAAGGGGCAACACTACTTCTAGGTTTCAGAGCAAGTGACGTAACTGATTGAAACGCTAGTAGCGCGTACCCTAACTAGCTAGCCATTTCACATCCGTTACACTCACCCCCCTTTCAACCTCCTCCTTTTCCGCAGCAACCAGTAATCCGGGTCAACAGCATCAATGTAACAGTATAACTTTAAACCGTCCCCTCGCCCCGACCTGGGCGCGAACCAGGGACCGTCTGCACACATTAACAACGGTCGCCCACGAAGCATCATTACCCATCGCTCCACAAAGGCCGCGGCCCTTGCAGAGCAAGGGGCAACACTACTTCTAGGTTTTAGAGCAAGTGACGTAACTGATTGAAACGCTAGTAGCGCGTACCCGCTAACTAGCTAGCCATTTCACATCCGTTACACTCACACACACACAATGAGATTTGAGGTGAAAACCAATGCATCCCTGCTTCAAGGAGGCTGTCCCAGACACACAAACACACACATATACACACAGACACACAGCCTACCTTGACTGCCTCCATGTGTGAGAGTCTGTCAAACAGCATGTCGTTAACAGTCACTATCTGATCACCGACCCTCAATCCCTCATTCTCAGCGAAAGATCCGGGTTCTACTAGCGACACATATATTCCCACATCGTGCTCGGAGCCTCCCCGGATGCTGAACCCTAAACCCTCATTGCTCTTTCTGCGTCTCAGTGTCACTTGGCGGATCTCTCCAAAAGGCTCCCCCTGGATGAAAGCCTGGGGAGCGGTCCCATCAGCAGTGGTGCTGAAACCATCCTTGCCGGGACACGCTCCCGGTGATGCATGACAAGAGAGATCGTGAGGGTTCATACAGTGAGCAGTGGGAATTTGGACATGGTGGTTTGCTGCATTGCCGACTTCTCCTCCAGAGCTTTCAGGGTTGTTGCCACTGTTTTGCGGTAGATGGTCCGTTTTAAGGTACAGGCCCTCGGAAGTATACTGGTCAAACAACAGCTGGTCTGAGCGCGGAATGACCAACCGCAACATGGGGAGGAGTTGTCGTTTGTTTGGCGTGTTGAGGATTATTTTGAGAGTTTGAACTAAATCGAAGACGTTGCGCTTTGCGTGGTAAACGTTTAGACAGTGTATGAACTGTTCTCTCTCGAAGTCTGTGAGCAGCAGGTTGAGCGCGTTGTGCAGCTTCCGAACGTTTGCTGACAGCACGCGGCCACCCGACCCAGTTCCCGAGTTAGCCGTCGTTGAATTGAGTGAAACGCGCTCCAAATCACTGCTCATCATGCTACAGCTTTACCGTAAACAGCACACCCCCGACAGGGATGGTCAGATCATGCATTTGAAATACCGCTATACAAGTCTCTCCGCTCCGAAAACACATGACCGCACAGTGATTCTTGGAGGAAGTCAGCTTTGAAAAGTGTCATCTTTCCAATAATGCCCGTCGGAAGCATCAAATAATAACAGCTCTCCATTGCCGCCGCATCTTCGATTTTCACCTGTTTATGGAGAGTCCGGATTGTGTGAAGGTGCACGGTAGATCCGTAGATGATGGTGAGAAAATAATTGCTTCAAAAAGTTGCCAAATATACTCGTGCAGCAGAGCAATATTTCTAGACGTGTCACAACAACAACAACTTTTATTCAACTGAATATGATCCTGGATAACAAAGAAGACGGACAAGATGCGCGCGCTCTTGCGCTACAAACACACGGTATCAAAACGTGGCACCTGAATGTGTTCCTCTGGGTTGTCTGAGCCAAACAGTTCGCAATTGGTCATCTTTGTAGCCTACCTATGTCATCATTATTATTCTTATAGACCAAAATGAAAGAGCTGGTTGTTTCTCGTTCTTCCCAGTGTCCCCTTCAATGGCAAGGTAGTTGGTCTTCCTCTATCGGAGAGGAATATTTCATATTGTTACTTAAAAGCTCCGCACTTGCTCATTCACTCAGATCTTTTCTGATTAGGAAATGACGCAGGTGTGTGCAGTATGTGTGTGTTTGTTGCTGAGAAACTGACAGCGAGTTGCGAGGCGTTACACATCCACTCATCCAGATGCTCATCCAGATGCTCGAGAGTTCACTACTTAATTTCAATCACGTGTAGGCCTATGGACTAAATGCAGGGCTACATGTCCCCATTCAGTGTATTATAATACATCTCTGATAATTATATAATTTTTTAGGCCAATATTTGGGGCTCTGTATCTGAGATACTGTTGCTGGTGGCTCTCTATTTGTAAGGAGCTAGATAACAGTAGGCATTCAGCAGACTATAAGACCATACAGCTGCATTAGCCAGGTCCCTACACAGACCTCATCTCATAGCTGCCTACCTTACCACGGGCTAATTATAATCGTTATCTATTTTTAGGTAATTGTCTCCACCAGCAATAACACAGCAATAAGCCTTCTCCTATCCACACATTTCCTCTTCTAGATGCACTCCACTGTATTTGCTAAGGATGGAGTGAGCATGGAAGCATTAACGCTAGAATCCTTAGAAAAATGCGTTGAAAAATGAAAATATGCCAAGACTGTGCAAAGCTGTCATCAAGGCAAAGGGGGGCTACTTTGAACAATCTAAAAATCTAAAATATATTTTGATTTGTTTAACATTTTTGTGCTTACTACGTGATTCCACATGTGTTATTTCATAGTTTTGATGTCTTCACTATTATTCTACAATGTAGAAAATAGTAAAAAAACAAAAAAAACAACAACCCTGGAATGAGTAGGCGTGTCCAAACTTTTGATTGGTTCTGTATATATATGGTATATGGATAACATGGGTTCATGGTAGGCCTATCAAAACATGCGCCACCAACACATGAAAAAGCGAGCAGGCATATTGCACATCTCGCTGACTTTATTAATAAGACCCAGAAAGCAAGTGCCGACAAAAACAGAAACCTAGAAAAAGTTTTTTAAATGATCCGGAGTTGCAACTGTTGGTAGGTAAGTAGCCTATCCAGAAACAGTCAAGTAAGCAAATGTCTACAAAAACAGTAGCTAACAACACGTTATTTAAACGATCCGGATTTGAGAATGTTGTTAATTAACCTATTGTGAGACGAAAAAGCTGAACAGATAAATATCGGGTATTTAATTTACAGGAGGGGGGAATTGCATTGAATCTAAATATTAATGTCCAATGATTTACCACCCATTAGGCTAGTCACAATAAATATGCTTTAGAATAGATTCATATCTCAATCATGTGCATATACTTTATTAAGGACAAATCTAACATAAACTCTGCAAAAAAAGAAACTTCCCTTTTTCAGGACCCTGTCTTTCAAAGATAATTTGTAAAAATCCAAATAACTTCACAGATCTTCATTGTAAAGGGTCTAAACACTGTTTCCCATGCTTGTTCAATGAACCATAAACAATTACTGAACATGCACCTGTGGAACAGTCGTTAAGACACTAACAGCTTACAGACGGTAGGCAATTAAGGTCACAGTTTTGAAAATTTAGGACACTAAAGAGGCCTTTCTACTGACACTGAAAAACACCAAAAGAAAGATGCCCAGCGTCCTTGCTCATCTGCGTGAAAGTGCCTTAGGCATGCTGCCAGGAGGCACGAGGACTGCAGATGTGGCCAGGGCAATGAATTGCAATGTCCATACTGTGAGACACCTAAGACAGCGCAACTGGGAGACAGGACAGACAGCTGATCGTCCTCGCATTGGCAGACCACGTGTAACAACACCTGCACAGGATCGGTACATCCAAACATCACACCTGCGGTACAGTCACAGGATGGCAATAACAACTGCCCGAGTTACACCAGGAACGCACAATCCCTCCATCAGTGCTCAGACTGTCCGCAATAGGCTGAGAGAGGCTGACTGAGGGCTTGTAGGCCTGTTGTAAGGCAGGTCCTCATCAGACATCACCGGCAACATCGTCGCCTATGGGAACAAACCCACCGTCGATGGACCAGACAGGACTGGCAAGGGCTCTTCACTGACGAGGCACAGTTTTGTCTCACCAGGGGTGATGGTCGGATTCGCGTTTAACATCAAAGGAATGAGCGTTACACCGAGGCCTGTACTCTGCAGCAGGAACGATTTGGTGGTGGAGGGTCCGTCATGGTCTGGGGCGGTGTGTCACAGCATCATCAGACTGAGCTTGTTGTCATTGCAGGCAATCTCAACGCTGTGTGTTACAGGAAAGACATCCTCCTCCCTCATGTGGTACCCTTCCTACAGGCTCATCCTGACATGACCCTCCAGCATGACAATGCCACCAGCCATACTGCTCATTCTGTGAGTGATTTCCTGCAAGACAGGAATGTCAGTGTTCTGCCATGGCCAGCGAAGAGCCCGGATCTCAATCCCATTGAGCATGTCTGGGACCTGTTGGATCGGAGGGTGAGGGCTAGGGCCATCCCCCCAGAAATGTCCGGGAACTTGCAGGTGCCTTGGTGTAAGAGTGGGGTAACATCTCACAGCAAGAACGGGCAAATCTGGTGCCGTCCATGAGGAGGAAATGCACTGCAGTACTTAATGCAGCTGGTGGCCACACCAGATACTGACTGTTAATTTTGATTTTGGCCTCCCCCCTTGTTCAGGGACACATTATTCCATTTCTGTTAGTCACATGTCTGTGGAACTTGATCAGTTTATGTCTCAGTCGTTGAATCTTGTTATGTTCATACAAACATTTCCACATGTTAAGTTTGCTGAAAATAAACGCAATTGACAGTGAGAGGACGTTTCTTTTTTTGCTGAGTTTAAGAATGATGCATACTCCATACAGTGAATGTTTGTTTCGAAATCAGCACGGTGAAAAGAGCTGGAACAAAGGGTTGTCATTGTAAAACCATCAGTTAATAAATCCACATACAAACATGGTCTCTTTAGCTTTCTTGAGTAAGGCAGCTCCAAAATGCAGGTGTTTCAGCCTAGCTCAGTGATTTCTGTGGTGGTGGGGCAGCCAGCGGAAAATACAGAGCGTAGGGGTTGGTAATGTTCTCTAGTTGCGCCATGATTGGCTCAGTGTTCTGTCACTCATTGGGACACTACGTCACTGCAAAATCTACAGGAAGAGCAAGAAAGTTCGAGCCCTTTGGGTGCTGCCATAGATTTACATTATAAATGCCCATCCAAGAAGGCTCAAGGTCATTGGCCACAGATAAAATGATGTCAAATCACGTTATATCTACCATACCTTTGATTGGACTGATCATGTCAACATCATACTTTTAAAATCTCATCTAGCAAGCTAGACAAGCAGTCATTATCATGAATTAAGTCGACAATCTCTTTGTAAATCATTTTCATTCCTTGTCAAATGAAGAGAAATTATAGATAAAATGTATCGGTGCCCATCGCACATTGGACATAAACATTACACAAGTTGGAAAACGCTAATTCAACAATGAGTGGTTTGGAAGGGATCACTGCAAGCATTGCAAGCAATCACTAGCATGCTATTCAGTGGAGAGGGTGTGTGGTCCAAGTATGGGTTTAAGGGTCTCTTCTGAGCTTAAAAGGATAAACATTCACATGCAACACCATGGGCCAGAAAAGGGTGAATACATTGGCCATGCTGTCAATCCAGCATGACTTATACTATGTTGAAAGCATCATAAATCTAGAGAATGCCAGACTTTGATGACAAAGTTTGATGACAAAATTTGCCCATAAGAAGGAACGCTGTGCCACCTTCCTGTTCAAGTGAGCACAGCACAACAAAGTGAGTCCAGAAATGTATTGTACGCTGCTGCACAAATTATGTAATATGCCAGGGAGATATGTGTACTGTTAGTAGCCCATGTACTTCACGCCCTCACCCCAATAATTTGGTCCCCTTTGCCCTCATAACTTAGCCTACTGTTCTGACTTGGTAGTGCACATGTAGCCTACAGCTTGTTTTTGAGAAATGTCATCATCAAATATTGTAAGCGCTTTCATTGTCTGCTTATATGCCCCCTTTATTTATCCTACCGTTCTGACTTGGTGTACAGGGAGAATACTGGAAGAAGGGTCCATGTTTCTGCATTTTGTCGCTGTATATTTCAAAAGTGCTGAACAAATAGCTATATTGACTATGTCCATCTTAGCTCGCTCATTAATGTCTTAATCGAAATTACGGATTGCCTCTCATCCGTTCGTCGTTCCCTTATGCCATAGTTTGTACCTCTCAGTTGTCAGTAGAAACCATTTTTTTTTAAGCAAGTCAGCAATATCAGCTATGTTTTTCTAAAAGGCAGTAAATGAGGCTGAATGAACTGCTTCGCTGCCAGACAAGGCTGATAGCCAGGTGTAGCAGTGGTAAGGATTCACTCCATGGTGCTGAAAAGAGAGCTTTATGTAGGCCCTAACAGTTTGTAGGCACCGTTTGTTACCGTTATTGTACAATTAATGTATTGTTTAGTGTTGTGTGGTGGCTTTGCTGGCATGCATCAAAACATGTTTTTTTTTGTTTGCCCCACTGAGGTTTACATGCTAAAATTGCCACTGATTCTAACTCCCAATCCATATTGCGATAGCACGAGCATGAGACCCATATTTTCATGTTCTAGCACCATCTAGTGGAACTGTAGTGTATGACGTCTAAAGTAGTTCCAGAAGTATGTTGGATGCAATAGCTTCCTGTAGGTTACTGCCCAAAGGTTTAAACACTTAGTAGGCTTTGAACTCAATCTGGGAGACAAGTCAGTGCGATGAGGATATCTGAACAGATGTTCAAATTTATTTTGGATGATAGTCCATAGTGATTCCACAGGTAGTGGATCTAAAATACCGACATCGTCTCACAGCATTTTGTATTATTCTGTATGTAAATCCGAGACACTCTATTTAGTATGACATGTTATGTTTCGTATGGTATGTATTCATTTGTGTTTGAGGATGTCCAGCATTCATTTCGTATGATATGTTACGAATTTGCAAAACGGATGATACAGTGGGGCAAAAAAGTATTTAGTCAGCCACCAATTGTGCAAGTTCTCCCACTTAAAAAGATGAGAGAGGCCTGTAATTTTCATCATAGGTACACTTCGACTATGACAGAAAAAATGAGGGGAAAAAATCCAGAAAATCCCATTGTAGGATTTTTAATGAATTTATTTGCAAATTATGGTGGAAAATAAGTATTTGGTCACCTACAAACAAGCAAGATTTCTGGCTCTCACAGACCTGTAACTTCTTCTTTAAGAGGCTCCTCTGTCCTCCACTCGTTACCTGTATTAATGGCACCTGTTTGAACTTGTTATCAGTATAAAAGACACCTGTCCACAACCTCAAACAGTCACACTCCAAACTCCACTATGGCCAAGAACAAAGAGCTGTCAAAGGACACCAGAAACAAAATTGTAGACCTGCACCAGGCCGGGAAGACTGAATCTGCAATAGATAAGCAGCTTGGTTTGAAGAAATCAACTGTGGGAGCAATTATTAGGAAATGGAAGACATACAAGACCACTGATAATCTCCCTCGATCTGGGGCTCCGCGCAAGATCTCACCCTGTGGGGTCAAAATGATCACAAGAACTGTGAGCAAAAATCCCAGAACCACACGGGGGGACCTAGTGAATGACCTGCAGAGAGCCGGGACCAAAGTAACAAAGCCTACCATCAGTAACACACTACGCCGCCAGGGACTCAAATCCTGCAGTGCCAGACGTGTCCCCCTGCTTAAGCAAGTACATGTCCAGGCCCATCTGAAGTTTGCTAGAGAGCATTTGGATGATCCAGAAGAAGATTGGGAGAATGTCATATGCTCAGATGAAACCAAAATAGAACTTTTTGGTAAAAACTCAACTCGTCGTGTTTGGAGGACAAAGAATGCTGAGTTGCATCCAAAGAACACCATACCTACTGTGAAGCATGGGGGTGGAAACATCATGCTTTGGGGCTGTTTTCTGCAAAGGGACCAGGACGACTGATCCGTGTAAAGGAAAGAATGAATGGGGCCATGTATCGTGAGATTTTGAGTGAAAACCTTCTTCCATCAGCAAGGGCATTGAAGATGAAACGTGGCTGGGTCTTTCAGCATGCCAATGATCCCAAACACACCGCCCGGGCAACGAAGGAGTGGCTTCGTAAGAAGCATTTCAAGGTCCTGGAGTGGCCTAGCCAGTCTCCAGATCTCAAACCCATAGAAAATCTTTGGAGGGAGTTGAAAGTCCGTGTTGCCCAGCAACAGCCCCAAAACATCACTGGCCTAGAGGAGATCTCCATGGAGGAATGGGCCAAAATACCAGCAACAGTGTGTGAAAACCTTGTGAAGACTTACAGAAAACGTTTGACCTCTGTCATTGCCAACAAAGGGTATATAACAATGTATTGAGATAAACTTTTGTTATTGACCAAATACTTATTTTCCACCATAATTTGCAAATAAATTCATTAAAAATCCTACAATGTGATTTTCTGGATTTTTTTTTCTCATTTTGTCTGTCATAGTTGAAGTGTACCTATGATGAAAATGACAGGCCTCTCTCATCTTTTTAAGTGGAAGAACTTGCACAATTGGTGGCTGACTAAATACTTTTTTGCCCCACTGTATGTTACGAGCTGGTTAATGTTAGCTAGGCAAGGGGTTAGGGTTAAGGTTAGGGTTAAGGTTAGGAGTTAGGTTAAAGGGTTTTAGTATTTAGTAGGATCCCCAATTAGCTGCTGCCGAGGCTGCGGCTACTCTTACTGGAGTCCAAACAGGAAACAACACAACAAATAAAATACATAATATACATAAATATAAATAGCACTAGATTTACATTACAATTTAGCCATTCAGCAGACACTCCCATCCAGAGCAACACACAGCTAGTGCATTCATCTTAAGATAGCCAGGCGAGACCACCATATGTCACAGTTGTATCCCAACCACGTATCGCATACATAATACAATACATAATACAACGCAAAATACAATATAAAATGCACAGAAATGGCTGTGTCTCTTCACAGTCCCCGTTGTGCCGGGAGGTTATGCTTAGGGGAAGGGTTAGCTAAAAGAGTTAAGGTTAGAGGAAAGGTTAGCCTACAATTCTACTGTAGTTGTAAAGTAGCTAAAAAGTATTAAGTAGTTGAAAAGTTCCTAATTATCTAAAATACTGATGTTGTCCTTGATGAGATTCGAACACGCAACCTTTGGGTTGCTAGATGTTGGCATTATACGCTCGACCAATCACCCTCCTTTCATTTTTGCCTTAAATAACCTTTTGTCTTATGTAACCATACCAAACGTAACATATTCATGGTGCTATACTGACCAGTACCTGATCACTTTACAAATATTTCCATTTCAAACATGGGACATTCTATTTCAATTATTTCTTAGAGTTTTAAAATGTGGCTTATTCTGTTGATAATATTCAATCTGTTTGATAGATGTATTATGTAATAAACATATGTGATAGCATTCATTTTATGACATTTTCCTCCCCCAAAAATGTATTAAGAGTTTTAAAATGCAGCATATTTCTGTTGATAATACTCAACTGATTTATTAGTGACAATTAATGTGATTGATTTAATAGAGATAAACAGGGAATTCATTTCAGGAGTGAAGTAGAAGAGGAGAAGGGGATTGTCTATCAGCAAAAATGTTGATAGCCACGCTAGCTTCGCCCTCGTGTGAATGCTAGCAAGCAAGCAAGCATACTAGGTAGTGCTAGGTATCTATCAACAGCCAATCCAGTAGGGCTGGAAGCTATAGTGAGCTTTGATTGGTTAATAGCGCCGTGATGTCACAGAGTATTGCTCTCCATGGTGCTGACACCTGGTCATATCTCAATCTCCAGTATCTATGCTGCAATAGTCTATGTGCCGGGGGGCTATTGTCAGTCTGTTATGTCTGGTGTAATTCTCCTGTCTTATCTGGTGTCCTGTGTGAATTTAAGTATGCTCCCTCTAATTCCCTCTCCCTCCCCTCCCGGAGGACCTGGGCCCTAGGATCATGCCTCAGGACTACCTGGCCTGATGACTGCTGGCTGTCCCCAGTCCACCTGGTCGTGCTGCTGCTCCAGTTTCAACTGCTTGGCCTGCGGCTAGGGAACCCTGACCTGTTCACCGGATGTGCCACCTTGTCCCGGACCTGCTGTTTTTGACTCTCTCTCTCTACCGCACCTGCTGTCTCGACCTCTGAATGCTCGGCTATGAAAAGCCAACTGACATTTACTCCTGAGGTACTGACCTGTTGCACCCTCTATAACCACAGTGATTATTATTTGACCCTGCTGATCATCTATGAACGTTTGAACATCTTGAAGAACAATCTGGCCTTAAATCGCCATGTACTCTTATAATCTCCACCCAGCACAGCCAGAAGAGGACTGGCCACCCCTCAGAGCCTGGTTCCTCTCTAGGATTTTTCCTAGGTTCCAGCCTTTCTAGGAAGTTTTTCCTAGCCACCGTGCTTCTACATCTGCATTGCTTGCTGTTTGGGGTTTTAGGCTGGGTTTCTGTATAGCATTTTGTGACCTCTGCTGATTTGATTGATTGATTGATTTCCCCTCCTCCACTGGTGGTGGTGCTAGCAGTTTTTCCCTTCCCCCAACTAGCTGCAGTCACACAGATCAACTTCCCCAGCAACACTGGAAGAATGCCCAAAAGCTTCCCTGGCTCAATGTCATGATGTCTTTGCTGCTCGCGCTCATGCGAGTAGTGAATGTCTAACTATCTAAAATGTCCATTAATTATATGAAACATAATCATTCACATTTCCTGTTGCTGCAGAATTGTTTTCCTGCTGTGAGAAGCAGGGTCAAATCAATATACGGCATCTGTAGAGTTAGAATGACAATTCAAACTCTGTCCTGGGTTCTCACTTAGCCCTGGGCTACTCTTTTGAAACTTTATGTGAGCGGGACATAAGTATCATAAACATTAGTAGTATATGACTGACAACACACCGTCCTGTTGACCAAAGAACCAATCTAAATAGATGTGGGGTTATCTCATAGACTGAGGTTAAGGTGCAGAGGGTTGTTCTCTGTGGAGCAGCATTGCCTCTCACTGACCACAGCTGGAAGCCTCAGGCCAGGTTCATGGGAAGGGGTACGCTGGGGCACATGGGAGGTCATGAGGGTCTCAGCCTGCATAATTGTTTCTGTTTCCTTGTACGAGTAGGCTACGACCCACTAATGACGTCCAGAACTTCCCTGTTGAGAAAATAAAAGTGATTTGAATTGGAGCATTTTTAACTCTGGCCTAGCTGTATTTTAGATCTGCTACCTGTAGAATCTCCACAGACTATTATCCAAAATCGATTTGAAATACTTAGAATACCTGTTTGGTCGCACTGACTCGTCTCGCAGATCAAGTTCAAAGCCTACACAGACCTAATCTACTCAAATCCGCTTGCTAAACTAAAATTATTCAATCATGGATTTTACGTCATAATAGACCAAAAGCCCTGTGCACGTTCTCTGTGTTGACGCTAACCAGCTAGCTAGCTAGCCATTGCTACCGTATCTAGAGGCCAAGTGTTTGAAACTTTTGGCAGTAATCTACACTATTGCATCAAACATTCTTAACATTCTTCTATATCTCTCTTGCTACATGGACTGGGAGACAGAATTATCTTTATCAGCTGTCACCAGGTCCGGTTCATTTTAAATCCATGGGGGGGCACAACTAGTATTACTTTGGAGCCATAATAACACAAGGTATATTGGTCCTACTACTGTTCAAAATTGGTCCCACTACTGTGGGAAAACGCATCTGAAATGTAGCCCTCGTTTTATATAATAATACATGAAATATATGCGCCCCCCCTTATACGACATTCAAGTGTATCCGAAATGCAGCCATAGCTGCACTGGAATACCGGTCACACCTGCAACCCACACCAGGCATGGGGGGGGGGGGGGGGGGGGGGGGTATGGGCTTTGAGTGCCCATGTGCCTGTCATCAATTATTTGTATATTTAACAAATCATTTTGACAGTAACACTACGACAAGTAAATGATAAATCTTTTTAAGTTCCACATGTACTAGGAAGCTAAGTATTTCTTTCTAGGGCTTCAAGAATGTGACTGATCAAAGTGCCTCATGCCTTGACAAATAAATCCTTAAACTGATTGAAAGTAAGGGGATGTCGGTGAACAAATGCCGTGGTCGAAGCTACAACGGCGCCAGCGCAATGAGTGGCTTACTCAGGTGTCTAAAAGCGCATATCAGACCAAGAGCCTAATGCTTAGTTCTTAGGTAGTTCTTTTTTCGCTTCTCTGCAGAAGTGACAGTTACAGGGATGGTTAAAAACACAGGAGCTCTGCACAACATCTTTCCATTTTTGTTTCTCTCTTTGATACTCTGATCTTCAATGTGTATTGATTCCTACTAACCAGCTTGGTAAGAGCTAGATTTGTACTAAGCTATGCTGAATGCTGATGATCATTTGTTTTTCCTCTCTTTCAGGTCTCACTGAGACTGGATTCCCCCAAGAGACATGCTATTCAGCTGCCCATGATTGCCTGATCTTAGTGTATGTAGATCCAATTGAAATAGCACCGCTTCTAATAATATGTTTGTAAAGCTAAAAAAAAACTTTAAAAAACATTTAACTCGCCTTTTTTTTCAGGTGCAAAAAACCCTTGTGTCCAGATTCAACAGACACCTCCCTCGGCGAGTCATGTAAAGTCTCTCCCCTTTCTCTCTTGCTCATTCTAGCTGCCGCTCTCACTCAAACGCACACACGTGCACAGTTGCAGAGAAGAAGAAGAGATGTGCCAATTAAACACATTTCTAATGCTGTTTGCTGCAGGAATGATGACAGACAACTTTTGAAAAATCGAATACGTTATTGTCTGTTTCTTGTCTCTTTACACACACTTTAAAGAACAATGTCAACATTTCTCAACTTCATATTCATCACCTCCAGCACCAATGACATCATCGGTGTGCAGCATGTGATTTTAACCAATTATGAGTAGGCATTGCTTACAACTTGTCTATTTATTGTCTACTAATTGGTTGATGATATCAATGGAAACACTTATCTCACATATGTTTATGTTGGGTTGGTGCTGGAGGATATGAATATGTTATTTTTTCTGCATTTCCTTTTCTTTGTTTAACACTGACAAACTGTCCTCTGTCTGGTACATTGTCCTCAGGATTACGGAGAGAATATTACAACATGTATTAGGATTAAGCAAAACTTGACCATTTAGAGATGAGTAAAAAATGGTCATTATCTAACTACTCATTTCAGATTGATGACCAATTAATTAAATTCCATAGGGATCAGGCAGCACATGCAATGTAAGATCTGCAGTTTTGCTGCATTCAAGTACAAATACGTGACAACCACAACACTGTGAGTGCTAAAATGGCAAATACCTTCTCATATCGAAGACAAGATGTCGTTCAGGCCCTTCCTGTGAAGGACTTCAAAGAAAGATGGCCAGCTCTATTTGAGCCCACTCAGGTACAAAATACAGCCAAATGAAAATAGTCAATGTAGGTAAAACATTGATTTAAATATTTTGTTGTCGGACATGCAGAAAATCCTTGAAGTTCTGTACAGGGTATGCACAGTAACACCTTCACAATAGTGTATAGGTTATACTGTATATATTTAGTTGCCAGTAATTAAATGCAATTATGTCACGTTCCTGACCTATTTCTGTTAGTTTGTTGTATGTGTTACTTGGTCAGGACGTGAGTTTGGGTGGGCATTCTATGTTGTCTGTTTCTATGTTGGTTTAGGGTTGCCTGGTATGGCTCTTAATTAGAGGCAGGTGTTTGGCGTTCCTCTAATTGAGAGTCATATTTAGGTAGGTTGTTTCACAGTGTTCGTTGTGGGTGGTTGCCTCCTGTGTCAGTGTTTGTCGCACCATACGGGACTGTTCGGTTTGTTTGTTCATCGTCATTTTATGTGTAGGCTATTTTCGTCATTTTATGTGTAGGCTATTTTCCCTGTTCGTGAGTTCTTCGTGTTTATGTGAGTTCGTCGTCCAGGTCTGTCTACACCGTTTGTTGTTTTGTTAGTTTATAGTCGAGTTCGTGTTTTCGTGTTTTCTTTAAATAAATTATGTGTTCACAATCCGCTGCATTTTGGTTCAATCCCTGCTCCACCGTTACAGAACCACCGTTACAGAACCACCCACCAATCCAGAATCAAGCAGCGGTGTAATTGGAGTAAGGGACAGCGCAAGAAGGAGGAATGGACTTGGGACGATGTATTGGACGGTAAAGGATGCTACACATGGGAGGAGATCCTGGCTGGAAGGGATCGCCTCCCATGGGAACAGCTGGAGGCACTGAGGAGAGCAGAGGCAATCGGAGAAGGGAACCGGCGTTATGAGGGGACGCGTCTAGCACAGAAGCCCGAAAAGCCTGTGAGTACCACCCAAAAATTTCTTGGGGGGGGGGGGAGGCTAAGAGGTAGTGGGCCAAGGGCAGGTAGGAGACCTGCGCCCACTTACCAGGCTAACCGTGGAGAGCGGGAGTACGGGCAGACACCATGTTACGCAGTAGAGCGCATGGTGTCCCCTGTACGTGTGCATAGCCCAGTGCGGGTTATTCCACCTCCCCGCACTGGTAGGGCTAGATTGGGCATTGAGCCAAATGTCATGAAGCCGGCCCTACATATCTGGCCACCAGTACGTCTCCTTGGGCCGGCTTACATGGCACCAGCCTTACGCATGGTGTCCCCGGTTCGCCTACATAGCCCGGTGCGTGTTATTCCACCTCCCCGCACTGGTCAGGCGACTGGGAGCATTCAACCAGGTAAGGTTGGGCAGGCTCGGTGCTCAAGGGAGCCAGTACGCCTGCACGGTCCGGTATTTCCGGCACTACCTCCCCGCCCCAGCCCAGTACCACCAGTGCCTACACCACGCACCAGGCTTCCAGTGCGTTTTCAGAGCCCTGTTCCTCCTCCACGCACTCTCTCTATGGTGTGTGTCTCCAGCCAGTGCCTCCAGTTCCGGCACCACGCACTGAGCTACCTGTGCGTCTCCAAAGCCCTGTACACACTGTTCCTTCTCCCCGTACTCGTCCTGATGTGCGTGCACTCAGCCCGGTGCCACCAGTGCCGGTACCACGCACAAGGCATATAGTACGTTTTGAGAATCCAGTGTGCCCTGTCCCTGCTCCCCGCACTAGGCTTGAAGTGCGTGTCCCCAGTCCGGTGCCTCCAGTTCCGGCACCACGCACCAGGCCTATAGTGCGTCTCAGCCGGCCAGAGTCTGTCGTCTGCACAACGGCGCCTGAACTGTCCGTCTGCCAAGCGCCGCATGAACTGCCCGTCTGCCATGAGCCTACAGAGCCTTCCGCCAGGCAGGAGCAGCCAAATCCTTCCGCCAGACAGGATCAGTCTGAGCCATCCGTCTCCGCAGCGCCATCTGAGCCATCCGTCTCCGCAGCGCCATCTGAACCATCCGTCTCCCCAGCGCCGTCTGAGCCATCCGTCTGTCCCGAGCCATTAGAGCCGCCCGTCTGTCCCGAGCCGTCAGAGCCGTTAGTCAGTCAGGAGCCGCTAGAGCCATTCGTCAGTCAGGATCTGCCAGAGCCGCCAACCAGACAGGATCTGCCAGAGCCGCCAACCAGACAGGATCTGCCAGAGCCGCCAACCAGACAGGATCTGCCAGAGCCGCCAACCAGACAGGATCTGCCAGAGCCGCCAACCAGACAGGATCTGCCAGAGCCGCCAACCAGACAGGATCTGCCAGAGCCGCCAACCAGACAGGATCTGCCAGAGCCGCCAGTGAGCCATGAGCGTCCAGAGCCGCCAGTGAGCCATGAGCGTCCAGAGCCGTCAGTCAGCCATGAGCGTCCAGAGCCGTCAGTCAGCCATGAGCGTCCAGAGCCGTCAGTCAGCCATGAGCGTCCAGAGCCGTCAGCCAGCCATGAGCGTCCAGAGCCGTCAGCCAGCCATGAGCGTCCAGAGCCGTCAGCCAGTCATCAGCTGTCCCTCAGCCCAGAGCGGCTATTTATTCAGAACTGCCCCTCAGTCCAGAGCTGTCTCTCTGTCCGGAGCTGCCTTTCAGTCCTGAGTTGCCCCTCTATCCTGAGTTGCCCCTCTATCCTGAGTTGCCCCTCTATCCTGAGTTGCCCCTCTATCCTGAGTTGCCCCTCTATCCTGAGTTGCCCCTCTATCCTGAGTTGCCCCTCTATCCTGAGTTGCCCCTCTATCCTGAGTTGCCCCTCTATCCTGAGTTATCCCTCTGTCCTGAGCTATCCCTCTATCCCGGTGCTGCCCCTGGTGTCGATGTTACCTAAAAGATTTAGTGGATGTAAGATGAGGGTGGTCATTTGTAGGGGGAAATGTAAGCTGGGATTGACTATGGTGGGGTGGGGACCTCGCCCTGAGCCTGAGCCACCACCGTGGTCAGATGCCCACCCAGACCCTCCCCTAGACTTTGTGCTGGTGCGCCCGGAGTTCGCACCTTAGGGGGGGGGGTTATGTCACGTTCCTGACCTATTTCTGTTAGTTTGTTGTATGTGTTACTTGGTCAGGACGTGAGTTTGGGTGGGCATTCTATGTTGTCTGTTTCTATGTTGGTTTAGGGTTGCCTGGTATGGCTCTTAATTAGAGGCAGGTGTTTGGCGTTCCTCTAATTGAGAGTCATATTTAGGTAGGTTGTTTCACAGTGTTCGTTATGGGTGGTTGTCTCCTGTGTCAGTGTTTGTCGCACCATACGGGACTGTTCGGTTTGTTTGTTCATCGTCATTTTATGTGTAGGCTATTTTCCCTGTTCGTACGTTCTTCGTGTTTATGTGAGTTCGTCGTCCAGGTCTGTCTACACCGTTTGTTATTTTGTTTATTAGTCAAGTGTATTTCGTTTTCGTGTTTTTCCGTCTTTACTTTAATAAATATCATGTCGTCACAATCCGCTGCATTTTGGTTCAATCCCTGCTCCTCCTCTTCGGAGGAGGAGGACCACCGTTACAAATTATTTGTTTAACATCCTATTATAGTGCGACACCATCCAGGAAACAAGAGAGAGTGTGATCCGTGGCCTGATCATATACCTTGGCGAGAGGGTTGAAGACCTGATCACAGAATACAAGGTAAAGGGTTTTATTTTTGGATCCTTATTTATCTCAAAATGAGTTATCTTCCTTTCTTTCCCTCCTTTTTATTTTTGGACCTTTATTTAACTAGGCAAGTCAGTCAAGTTGCACAGTTAATCTAGTAGCCTAGTCTGTTATTTCTTCCATCTTTTCACTCAGGATGCTGACGACACCATGATCCGAGAGGACCTCGTTCAGCATGTGTTGAATGTGTTCACTGTGAAGGATCTGCACCAGAATATAGAGCATGGGATCTGCATCGAAGGAGCAGAGGTCCTGGCTGGTATTCCCAGTGTTACACAGTCATGTACGTTGCTTATGGGCCTCATCTAAGGCTTAACTTAAGGTACCCCAAAGAACTGAAGTATACATTTGAGGTGTTCCAAAAAATATTCTTGGAAGTTGAGGATCTCAGGACCTCCCCACGGGTCCAAGCTCTAAAGATGAAGTTACTTGTTTTCAGAGATATCTAAATATATCTATGAGATCTCTCAAAGGGCCACTCGCAAACTGTGGTCTAAACTCTACTCAGTAAACTGAAGAGCTTGGTGCTAGGTGGTATAGGAGCTACAGTTTATATGATGCTCTTTGTCAGGTGAAGTCATAAAAGACATTGTGCTTCTACACCTGCATTGCTTGCTGTTTGGGGTTTTAGGCTGGGTTTCTGTACAGCACTTCGAGATATTAGCTGATGTACGAAGGGCTATATAAAATAAACTTGATTTGATTTGATTGTCCATTCCTGTTTAAAAAACAGCTTTGTTTTAAAACTTACTCCATATGCACTTGTGGATATCTGAGATTATTTGTCAGATGCAAGATATCTGGATGTAACTTTACCTATGGAGGCAAGGTGGAGTATTATCCAGAATGCTTATACCTGTCAAAACAATATGCCCATATGGGCTTCACTAGTGCATGGGCTTCACTAGTGAGTCAGGTTTAAGGGATAATTTGGCATATATTTTGTAACAAATGGGCAATGTATGTTTTGAAAACCCATGTTTTAATTAATCTAAAACAGTTTGAATGAGGTTGTATTTGAGCTAAAGTTCATATTGTGCTTTGTGTAAAGTCTATTAAGACAAATAGTTAATTTACGTTTCTGTTAAAATATTGCTTTGTTGTTAAGGGGCACACAGACCACCAAAAGATGATTGCCAAACTGTACACGATGTGAGGTCAAAGTGCTAATCCCAAACTATCACCTTAACTTTATGCAGTTGTGAAGATCTAAAATGATTTGTTGTCAGGTGCAAGCTATCTTGATGTAACTTTACCTAAGGAGGCAAGGTAGAGTTATACCCAGAATGCTTAGATTACAAAATACGAATGCCTAAGGAGTAGGGTTTAAGGGGCAATTTGAGATTGAAGTTTGAAGAAATTATAAAATGATAACATTTATTTTATTCCAAATAAAGGTGTGGAAGTTTGAAGTTGAACACTGTTGTTTCATTTAGCATATTCCCTTGTATAGAAATAATACTTTTTAGTACATTATCCCAAGTATAACTATTTGCATCAGCTTTTTAAATATAGTTGTGAGTATATATTTGAGTAGTAGGAACCCAATTTAAATACATTTTACTAACCTGAATACCACAAGTAACTGAGCAAAAAACATTTGTAAATAAACCATAGAATATCAACTACGATACTGAGTAAATTCAGCAAATTAAACGTACAATATTAGTTCTGTAACTGATTACATTAGGTATGTCAAATGTATAACATTAGTTCTGGGACTTAAGGATTTAAGCAGGTCAACAACAAAAAAACTGTTCTGAACCTGATAAAATTAAGTTGAATGAAAGGAATTTTTGAGATCCTGTTAGTTGTTTGCACTTCATATATTTGAGTTTGTAATACACTAAAAGAAAATTAAATTATACTTAAAAGATCCTCCTTGTTGGATTTACTTAAACAGCTGATGCCAATAGTTACCTAAAAAATGTTAAGTAAAAGGGGCACAATACTTTTTAAAAGTGTATATTCCTCCCTCCACAGATCATGAGCGCACACCCAGCATATAGCATCTGTCCCGGTCTGCACTGCGCTACTGGCAGGCCCGGCTGCGTTAAAATGGCAAAACCAGGTATGGTAATTCATATACCATTTGTTAATATTATTTTAGCAGGCAACCAAAATCATACATTCAATAAGATTGACAGAAGTAGCAATACAAAAGGCACATTTAAGGAGCCTCCAAAGAGGCTGAAAAATGTAATCTCTACAAATAATTTACAGGACACCATGAGATTACTATTCCCAACAACAAAGATGACTCGTTTTTTTCTCAAAGTAAGAAAAGCTATTCAAGAATTGACTTAATTTTTATTTCCAAAAATGCACTCCACAATTGACTGGGTAAAAATATCCATGACATAGTGATATCGGATCATTCTCCCGTATCATGCTTAATTACAACAACAGAAAATACACTTGGCGACAGAATATGGAGAATGAACAGAGCACATCTTCAAGATCCAAAATGTATGAAATACGTAAATGAAAAAATAAAAACATTTACCATTACAAATGTAGACATAGGGGACAGAGAAAAGCCGACCCCAGTATCATTTGGGATGCTTTTAAGGCGTATGATAATCTGTAATTTGTGTAATTAAGTATAATCCGATATCACTATGTCGTGAATTTTTTTGGGGGGGAATGTAGTTAATTCTTGAATAGCTTTTCTTACTTTGAGAAAAAAGGAGTAGTCTTTTGTAGTTGGGAAAGTCCCCTTATTGATTAAATAGTGACAATAACATAATAACAAAGCTCATAACCAATAGAAATAGTCACAAACAAATACAATAACATGTTTTTAGTTTAATACAATACGCTAAAAAACAAGATTTATCAATAATGGCTGATGCCGATGATTAATAGCCTTTTTTATTCAACGCTTTGGAGGCTTTCAACTTTCCAGCTAAAATAATACATTTAATGAAAATATTATATAAATATCCAAAAGCAAAAATATACACAAATAATGCATGATCTGATGAAATTGCTTTAGAAAAGGGCACAAGACAGGGATATCCTCTCTCCTGTTTTCACTGGCACTTGAACCGCTTGATTCAAGAAAGAATTAGACAGGACCCAAACGTAACAGTTTTGGTAAACATGAATATAAATGAAACTTATTTGAAGATGATCTCCTAATACACCTAACCAATATTTAAACCTCAATGCCCCCCTTAAAAAAATCTGAATACTCTCAAATCTCAGGATATAACATTTAAGTGAAAAAAATAAACAAATAATGGCAAAAGGAAAAATAATAACTCATGATCTACAGCAATCCTTTAAGTGGACCACACACACAAAAAAAAATATATAAAGATAACTTATCCCATTACTTAACAATATGAAAGCAGATCTAATTAAATCAAACAATCTTCCCATAAAACTTACAGGTAGAATTAAAACTCTTCAGAATGGCATGGCTCCCAGAGTTTATATATTTATTCTCGGTAATAGAAATGACCTCACAAAGACATTATTTAAAAAGGTATACTTGGTCATAACCATCTTTTTATGGGCAAATAAAATTCAAAAGGAAAGTTTAATTTCTTTCTAAGTCTGAGGGTTTCCAGACTTGGAATTGCATCAACTGGTCATCCAAGGCATTTACTTAATACCTATACAGTACCAGTCAAAAGTTTGGACACACCTACTCATTCAAGGGATTTTCTTTATTTTTACTAAAATGTTTCATGATTAACGACTCATGATGTAATTCTAGGAACATCCAGGACCTCAAGTCATTTTGTTCTCCCGACCTAGAATACCTCACAATTAAATGACGATCATATTATCCAAGAGAATTCTACTCCGTCATCACCACGTCTGTTTACATCCCACCTTCAAGCCGAAACCTCAACGGCCCTCAAAGAACTTAACTGGACTTTTTGCAAACCGGAAACCACATATCCTGAGGCTGCAGTTATTGTAGCTGGGGATTTTAACAAAGCAAATCTGAGGACTAGGATGCCGAAATCCGACCAACCTATTGACTGTCCTACTCGTGCTACTAAGACTCTCGACCATTGCTATTCAAACTTTCAGGATGCTTACAAGGCCCTCCCCTGCCCTCCTTTTGGCAAATATGACCACGACACCCTCTTGCTCCTCCTGTCCTATAGGCAGAAACTCAAACAGGAAGTGCTCATGCTTGGTACTATTCAACGCTGGTCTGACCAATCAGAATCCACGCTTCAGGATTGTTTTGATCACGTGGACTGGGATATGTTCTGGGTAGTGTGCGAAAATAATCTAGACACATACACGGATACGGTAACTGAGTTCATAAGAAAGTGTATAGGAGATGTAGTACCCACTGTGACTATTAAAACCTACTCTAACCAGAAACCGTGGATAGATGGTAGCATTGAAAGCACTGCACACTGCATTTACCAATGGCAAGGCGACTGGTAATATGGCAGAATATAAACAGTGTAGTTATTCACTCTGCAAGGCAATCAAACAAACTAAACGGTATAGTATAGAGATAAAGTGGAGTCGCAATTCAACGGCTCAGACACAATATGTATGTGACAGGGACTACAGACAATCACGGACTACAAAAGGAAAACCAGCCAGGTCGCCGAGACCGACGTCTTGCTTCCGGACAGGCTAAACACATTCTTCGCACGCTTTGAGGATGACACAGCAGACTGACGTGGCCCGCTACCAAGGACTGTGGGATCGCCTTCTCTGTGGCAGACGTAAGTAAAACATTTGAACGTGTTAACCGTCGCAAGGCTGTCGGTCCAGACGGCATCCCTAGCTGCGTCCTCAGAGCATGCACAGACCAGCTGGCTGGCGTGTTTATGGGCATACTCAATCTCTCCCTATCCCAGTCTGCTGTCCCCACATGCTTCAAGATGGCCACCATTGTTCCTGTACCCAAGAAGACAAAGTTTACTGAACTTAAAGACTATCGCCCCGTAGCACTCACCTCTGTCATCATGAAGTGCTTTGAGAAACTAATCAAGGATCATATCACCTCTACCTTACCAGCCACCCTAGACCCACTTCAATTTGCTTACCGCCCCAATAGATCCACAGACGATGCAATTGCCATTACTCTGCACACTGCCCTATCCCATCTGGACAAGAGGAATACCTATGTAAGAATGCTGTTTATTGACTATAGCTCAGCATTCAACACCATAGTACCCTCCAAGCTCATCATTAAGCTTGAGACCCTGGGTCTGAACCCCGCAACTGGGTCCTGGACTTCCTGATGGGCCGCCCCCAGGTGGTGAAGGTAGGAAACATCATCTCCACTCCATTGATCGTCAACACTGGGACCCCACAAGGGTGCGTGCTCAGCCCCCTCCTGTACTTCCTGTTCACCCATGACTGCATGGCCAAGGACTCGTCCCAACTCAATCATCAAGTCTGCAGACGACAACAGTAGTAGGCTTGATTAGCAACGATGACAAGACAGCCTAGGGGGAGGAGGTGAGGGCTCTGGGAGTGTGGTGCCTGGAAAACAACCTCTCATTCAACGTCAACAAAACAAAGGAGATGATCGTGGACTTCAGGAAACAGCAGAGGGTGCACTCCCCTATCTACATCAACGGGACTGCAGTGGAGAAGGTGGAAAGCTTCAAGTACCTTGGCGTACACATCACTGACAAACTGAAATGGACCACTCACACAGACAATGTGGTGAAGAAGGAGCAACAGAGCCTCATCAACCGTAGGAGGCTAAAGAAATGTGGCTTGTCACCTAAAACCCTCACAAATGTTTACAGATGGACAATTGAAAGCATTCTGTCAGGCTGTTTCATCGCCTGGTACACTGCACCGCCCGCAACCGCAAGGCTCTCCAGGGGGTGGTGCCCAATGCATTACCGGGGACAAACTACCGGCCCTCCAGGATAGGGCTGAGCGGTATACCGTATTTTATGATATACCGGTATTGATGCAGGGACCGGTTTGTTTTTTTACTTTACCTTCTATACCGGTATTTTGGTTTGTTAAATGCCATGTGTAATTTCAATTTTTATAGTTTACTTCACGACTTGAGTCATCTCTCTGCTCTTTCTCTCCATGCCACTTTCCACACAGACCTAGCCACGCCCCCTGTCACTCAAGGAGGGAATTCGATGTTCTTCAACCACGAGACGCTTGTGTTCAGTCTGCATGGTCAATGCAGCACATGCAACAATGTTGATGACAACAATGCTTTTTTCACTTTGCTTCTTAATATAAATCCACTAGCGTTTTATAATGACACTATTAGTTTGTGTTTCTTACATCAGCAAACAGCAAGTTGCCCTAAATCTTGTGAAATGCTATTTGTTAGCCGCTAATAGCTAGCTAGCTAATAAATGTACTGAGTAAGAGCAAACGCAGCTAGCTAATACAGCCTGCTAATACTAGTGATGGTGTAGACCTAAATCAGCATGTTGTTTGTGCAACAGTATCTTCTAAATCAAAGAGGAATATGCAAAGCAAGAATATGTTAGCTACATGAAGTAGCTAAGAGAAAACATGCAATGTAGCCAAATCTTATAGGGCAGTGTTGCCAACTTCTCAGCAAGGAAAGTAGCTATTGGCTGTCCTAAAAGTCGCTAGAAGTTGCTAAATGATGTCATCACCTAATTTGCATAATTGGCCATGTGCATGTAATTGTGATGGACGCTGTAGGAGAGAGGAATAACATCGTGGGAGAGACAAATGAGTAAAAAACACCCTAAATATGCAAGCTGCAGAGAGTGGCATACACAGAGAATAAGAACCAGATATTTGAGGCCATACTCCTCCTTCAGCACTTTATGGACCCCATTGTTAATCCCTGTCATAACAGAGGCATTGTCAGTCCCCAATCCCCAAGAGTTTCTCTTTTTTAAGACAACACTTCTCGAGGAAAGCCACAACAGCACGGGCTATAGATTTGGCATCTCCTCCCTCCAACTCAACAAGCCCCAGAAATGTTGATACAATTGTCTGCTTGGTGTCACTAAAGTACCTTATCACAACCCCCAGGTACTTAGAAATACTTACATCCGTGGACTCATCGAGGAGGAGGC
Source organism: Salvelinus fontinalis (assembly GCF_029448725.1). Lineage (NCBI taxonomy): Eukaryota > Metazoa > Chordata > Actinopteri > Salmoniformes > Salmonidae > Salvelinus > Salvelinus fontinalis. The sequence continues at coordinate 44,792,706 of NC_074668.1, forward strand.
TGAAACGCTGGTCACCCACATCTGCGACCAACATTTTCAGAAAGTATGGTGCTAGAACACCATTAATCATTTCTGTGCACTTTGTCCTGTGCAATTTGAAGTGGGTAGCAGCAGTGGAGTCTGAGAAAGCAGCTCTACATGCTTCTCCAATGTGATCACATGCCAGCATGGAACAGTGTTCAGTGATAGCTAATGCCATGGTGGCCTTAGCCTTTTTTGCAGAGCCAATTTTCTAAACCATAAATGACAGCTTGTTTTGGGTGGAATTGTTATAAGGCTTTGCCTTTTGAGTATGTTTTTGAGTTGTCATGTGTTTTTTTACATCACTAAGTTAGGTGTAGAAATCAGCCTTACAATACAGGTAGTATGCCCGTGTATCATCTCCAATAAACGGCTTCAACCAGCCTTTTAATTCAGAGTTTGATTCCCACTCCTTTCTGTATTTTTGAATGTAAAGTTTAGACTGAGACATGATGAGCTCGCCAGCTAGATGTTTAGCTTATGTCACAGAGAGGCACACACACAGTGGACAAGGTGAGTAAGTGACTGAGGCTGTGTGAGTCAAATGCAGTGATTTATTTTTGTGCAGTGATTTATTTTAGATAAAGAACATTTTACATTTACATCCCGCCCTGAATGTAAGCAAGGGCGGGATCAGCCAGCGGCGGCTTCCCGCATGTGCGATTCATTTGCAGTCTGGACGTGGAGGGGTGAACATCTGCTGCTCTTAAAAATTGTGTCACTAGAGGGGTCTATACAGTGGCAACACTGTATAGGGTCCCCTAGGAAACATTTATCAACACTTCAGTTCCTATCATGTCAGAATAACTCCTCCCTTCCATTTTAATTTGTTGTCATCTCAAACAACACTATTCAAAGTGCCCACTACTATATTCTAACTATAGAATTAGAATAGTCATTCTATTTCCATGATTCCAACAGTTTTGCTCTAATTCGCAAGTCAAATCGCAATTGCAACATTTGGTTAAAAATAAGTCCTAGAATATTTGCCAATATCGTGCAGCCCTACGTGGCAGTGTGTAAATTATCTCAATTGAGCAGTGGTGTAAAAAACTTCAGTAAAAATACTTTCAAGTACTACTTAAGTCATTTTTCTGTTATCTGTACTCTACTATTTTTTTTATTTTTGTCAACTTTTACTTCACTACATTCCTAAGGAAAATACAGTACTTTTTACTCCATACATTTTTCCTGACACCTAAAAAGAAAATGGTGCCATCTGGTTAGCTTAATATAAGGAATTTGAAATTATTTATACTTTTACTTTGATACTTAAGTACATTTTATCAATTACATTTACTTTTGATACTTAAGTATATTTAAAACCAAATACTTTTAGACTTTTACTCAAGTAGGATTTTACTGTGTGACTTTCACTTTTACTTGAGTCATTTTCTATTAACGTATCTTAACTTTTACTCAAGTATGGCAATTGGGTACTTTTTCAACCACTGCAATTGAGTGCAGGAAATGCAGAAATGATAAAAAGGGCTGACATTTGTTTTGGTTGAAGTTGAATTGAACAGTATAAAACAATCAGAATGGACTCATTGAAATCACTGAGAATGTATGTGTTGCCACCCTAGGATCACTCACTACTCATAAAGCAAACACATTTTATTATTCAAAAACTAAAAATACCGTCAAATAGTCATACCGTCCAATTTGTACAAATATTTTGGCCATATCGCCCAGCCCTACTCCAGGACACCTACACCACCCGATGTCACAGGAAGGCCAAAAATATCATCAAGGACATCAACCACCCGAGCCACTGCCTGTTCACCCCGCTATCATCCAGAAGGTGAGGTCAGTACAGGTGCAACAAAGCTGGGACCGAGAGATTGAAAAACAGCTTCTATCGCCAGAACATCCGACTGTTAAACAGCCATCACTAGCACATTAGAGGCTGCTGCCTATAGGCATAGACTAGGAATCACTGGCCACTTTAAGGAATGGAAGACTAGTCACTTTAATAATGTTTATGTATCTGGTATTACTCATCTCGTATGTATATACTGTGTTCGATAAAGTTCTACGGTGTCTTAGTTACTAAATAATGTTTACATATCTTGCATTACTCATCTCATATGTATATACTGTGTTCTATACTATTCTACGGTATCTTAGTCACTTAATGCTTACATATTTTGCATTACTCATATGTATACTGTAAACTGTTTTTTCTATACTATTCTACTGTATCTTAGTACTTTCCGCTCTGACATCGCTCGTCCATATGTATATAGTCTTAATTCATTCCTACTTAGATATTTGTGTATTGGGTATCTGTTGTGTAATTTTTTTTTTAGATATTACTTGTTAGATATTACTGCACTGTCGGAGCTAGAAGCACAAGCATTTCGCTACACCAGCAATAACATCTGCTAATCACGTGTATGTGACCAATACAATTTGATTGATGCAGCACTCCATCACTCTCCTTCTTGGTCATATAGTCCTTACACAGCCTAGAGGCCTGTTGGGTCATTGTCCTGTTGAAAAACAATTGATAGCCCCACTAAGCGCAAACCAGATGGGATGGTGTATCGCTGCAGAATGCTGTGGTAGCCATGCTGGTAAGTGTGTCTTAGTAAGTGTGTCCTCCTCCATGCTTCACAGTGGGAACCACACGTGTGGAGATCATCCGTTCACCTACTCTGCGTCTCACAAAGACACGGCGGTTGGAACCAAAAATCTCAAACTTGGACTCATCAGACCAAAGGACAGATTTCACCGGTCTAATGTCATTGCTTGTGTTTCTTGGCCCAAGCAAGTCTCTTATTATTATTGGTGTCCTTTAGTAGTGGTTTCTTTGCAGCAATTCGACTATGAAGGCCTGATTCACACAGTCTTCTCTGAACAGTTGATGTTGAGATGTGTCTCTTACTTGAACTCTGTGAAGCATTTATTGGGCTGCAATCTGAGGTGCAGTTAACTCTAATGAACCTATCCTCTGCAGCAGAGGTAACTCTGGGTCTTCCTTTCCTGTGGCAGTCCTCATGAGAGCCAATTTCATCATAGCGCTTGATGGTTTTTGCGACTGCACTTTCAAAGTGCTTGAAATTTTCCACATTGACTGACATTCATGTCTTAAAGTAATGATGGACTGTAATTTCTCTTTGCTTATTTGAGCTGTTCTTGCCATAATATGGACTTGGTCTTTTACCAAATAGGGCTATCTTCTGTATACCACCCCTACCTTGTCACAACACAACTGGCTCAAACGCATTAAAGAAGGAAATAAATTCCACGAATTAACTTTGAATAAGGCACACCTGTTAATTGAAATGCATTCCAGTTGACTACCTCATGGTTGAGAGAATGCCAGAGTGTGCAAAGTTGTCATCAAGGCAAAGGGTGGCTCTTTTGAAGAATCTAAAATATATTTAGGTTTGTTAAACACTTTTTTGGTTACTACATGATTCCATATGTTTTATTTCATCGTTTTTATGTAATCAGTATTATTCTACAATGTAAAAAATAGTAAAAATAATGATGAGTAGGTGTGTCCAAACTTTCGACTGGTACTCTATATATATTCTTTGCTAAACAGGTGGCGCTCAAAACAGGTGGGCTCTGGGATGCAGACAAGGTCCTCTGCCCTTATACAGTACATTTAATTCAGACAGACTCCAGCTTTTATCTTTCTGCCAGTCCACAACCCTATTAAAAGAATATTACTTTTTGTTCAATGTGGGCACTAAGGTAAAGTAGGCCTAATAGAATTAGGGAATGGTATTAATTGCAAATTCATTATTTCAATAATACTTTTTTACAAAAAAGACCCATAGGGCTACAAGGTTTTTTTCTTTAACGCCATTCTTACAACTAGATTTTTGTTTAACACATTTACATAATCATAGAGGGAGTAACAACGATATTACAGTATATCAGTGATACATATTCAGTGACAGTGGTTGACAGTAAGTGGAAAAGGTGAACCACTTTTAAAGGTCTATACAACATTCCATAAGTACCTGTTTGACCAAATGCTAAGGCAACAAACCCACTCTCTCTATTCCCTCTGAGCTCATGGAAAATGTCAGTGGCTTTGACAGGCTGACCTTCATGTCTTTCATATCGTCACCTTCATGTCTCAAGCAAACACAATATATAATCCTCCATCAGACAACCACAGAAACACGTGAAGAGATGACATATAGTCTCAGGACTGACTCTGACGAAGGCCAATGACGGCCGTCATGGTCCCAACTCGAAATAGATAAATACAGTATCACGTTTTTGAGTGTGTGCAAGAGCTGCGCCTATTTCTTACACACGCCCTTTCGATTTTTTGGGTTGCACCTAATCTCATGTTGGTTGAGATCCTTCTAGTCCTCTGCATATAGCCTGCGTCTCAAATGGCACCCTATTCACTAAATAGTGCATTACTTTTGACCAGGACCTATAGGGGTCTCTTCCCAAGGGGGGGGGGGGGGGGGGGAAGAAAAAAACACATACACCTCAAATATACATTTACACACAGAAACTGCAAATCCTCCATATAATTCATCTCATAGGCCTAATAGTACTGTTGAGCTCTTTTTACTTGTAAACATTATAGCTGGGTCACCCCGTCCTGTCCCTAGGGGTCCACCACCCTGCAGTGCACCAACTCAACACACCCCACTCAGCTTGAGGATCTTAGTGAAACATTTATTTATTGGTTTTGGGTGTGTTAGGCCAAGGCCAGAGTGAAAAGCAACAGGACAGCAGACCCCCAGGGTCAGGACTGAGCAGCCCAGTAGTTAGGGATTGGCAAAATAGGTATCTCCCCTGACACGGGCATGTTTTCAATACAGACTCCTTTACCTGTACTGTATTCCATATAAGGCATCCAGACCTTATGAAAGTTGTCCAGTATACCCATAATCTTGTAATAAATCAAATTTAGTGATACATAAACTTGACATTTCTGCCATCCATTGTGACATTGTTGGAGGATAACCAACCTTTTCTGAGCTGCTATAAATGCTTGGTTACACAGTTTTTTCAGACAACGGTCTCCAGTATCAACATTGCCAAGCAAACAGAAACAGGGAGAAGGGAGAATCTGTAGACATGCTGAGATAAGAGAACATACTCTTTGCCCGAATTCAGCCAGGCTACACAAGACCATAACATATACAAACATGTCCTATTTTGTGTTTTAAACCTCCAGCAGAGGAATAACATTTATTTTTTCCCCCAGTTTCACTGGCATACAGTACGTTCTATTGATGGTTTTAAACTACAGTAATTTATGTCTGAGATGATATGAACATGACTGGGCATTCAAACATATCTGTATTCATTCATCATCATCAATAGCTTATACCAGGTTTTCCTCACATTTTTGTTTTACATGTCCGAAAAATGTCCGAAAAATGCCCAAAAAACTATTTTTTGTTGTCCCACAGATTATTTTAAAGGGGCCGCTTTCTGCTTCGTATGCGTTAACCTACCTATTGTATTAAAAACACATATTTATTCACACTCAGAATTCGCTGTTTCAATTTAGGTAGCCTACCTCTCCTAGTTGGGCGTGAGCGTTCAAGTGCGCCTAGTAGGTGTGGTCTCGTTAAAATAGAGTAGGCTGCATACATGGGCGGAGAATCACCTGGTAGTTAACTTAAATATTAAATTAATTTAAATATGATTAGACTGTAGTTTACTACAGTGTCTGTAAGTAAATAGGCTTTTGATAATGGAAGGAAGTGGAGGGCGCTCAACCAACGTGAGTCAAAGTGCAATATTTCTTTTGAATCATTGAGGATAAAAGAAAAGGCACACAACACGCGCATAGGTTAGACTACTATGTTAAGCGAGCGTTGAACCTTTCTTTTCATTTTCAATAAGTATTGATTATCCATTTATTTGTCTCTGCCTTGTAAAAGGTAGACTGTATCCTATAGGCCTATGCAAAACGTAGGAAGGGTCGCTGTCGTCATTCTTGCTGCTTCAAATTCAGTAGCCATACCTGCGAGATCAGGTGCGAGCGTGGTCTCAATTAAATAGAGTAGACTATAGCCTATGCATGGGCGGAGAAGCACGGGGCAGTTATCTTTCCAAGGAAATGTACTTCCTAAATACTTTACTACGTTGCCTAGAAATAGATCACCCATATTTCTCCTTTGAAAATCTTCCCACTCCTAAAAGGTAGGCTTTACAAATAGCTCAAGAGAAAGTGCAAGTCTCTCCTACTCTGCTCTCTTCAAACTACATTTAGCATACTGGCTGCCCAGTAATACAGATAGCCTAATATTATGGCCATGTGCTGAATCTTTGGTAATTTAAACTATTTCTTAAGTTATTTTTGCGCATTTGATATTGCCTAAAGGGCACAACATTTCTGGGACCATAGCTGGCAAGTGAGCTGTGTCACATACGCCTAAAATAACATTGAGGGACTGCAGTTGGGTTTGGGACAAGGTCTTGCAGAAGCAGGTGGGAGTCAGACAGAAAGCCAGCGTAGTGGGCGGGGTGCAGGTGGAGTGCGGTATGAAAAGCTGCAGATTAAGAAATCGGTCTCACTGTGCACCATGACAGTGAAGCCTGGAATGTTAGAGCTGTTTATTACTGTGTCAGTGTGAAAAGTAGGGAATTAGGGAAACTGACAAATCAATAAAGTTACATTGCTATACTGACTAATAGAAACTCACATTGCACTGAAAAAACATCAGAATATCAATTTTCAATCATTTGGCTGATGGTTTCATCATTTGATTGAGGTCTAGTGTGATTAAGTAAAAAATAATAGCTAACATTAGCCAACCTTTGGCCAACTCTCTCTTTCTAACGGTACTTCAACTGGCGAAAGCTAGGCAAGTTCACTTTCCTTCTGTTGAAACAGAACAAAACGAAGGCTAAAAAACATTTCCATACAAACAATTGCTGTTAGATAGTAATAATAGCCACCTCATATCGCTATCTGACAGATAGCTAGATGCTAGAGCTGACCTGGATGTGGTAGCTACAGTACTAGCTAACATACACACTGAACTATGCTCATCCCTCCCGTGCCGGTCCAGCCAGCCTCCCAGAAGCTTTGCCTTCAGTCAGCCTGTCAGCCCGCTCTGTGGTATCCAAGCGGTCCTAAATCAAGCTGGCTGAACACTCCAAACAGCCTACCCGACCACTCGGAGGCATGGTCCTAAAGCACACCATTGCCACTTTTTGTATCACATTGCAAAGAAAAAACTGGGGGGGGGGTAAAAATGTAATTTCAGAATGTGGGGGGTACATGACCCCCCCCGTCCCCAGTGAAAGTTGCACCCCTGGTTGTGGGGGTCTCTTCTTCCCGGTAGGCAAAACAGCTGGGGAAGATGCCAATGTAACCAGCACAGTGTCCCTCCAACCACTCCTCATTGACTGGTAGACAGATGGGGGGGGGGGGGGGGGGATAGAATAATTTGTCAGAACAGGAGGTTACGTACTTACTGTGTACTTAAAAAGCACAAAACTTCATAATTTCTAATGCTCCATTACCTTCACTGAGAATGTCAATAGAGTCTCCCTCACTGAACTCCAAGTCCTCTGGGCCGTCTGCTGCATAGTCATACAGTGCCACCATCTGGTAGAGAATGGTACGGTTGTCCAGGCGGTCCTCAGTCTGACACAGCGAGAGCAGAGGAACATACGGGTTATTTTTTACTCAGAAATTAGCCACACAGTCCATTGATGAATTTAAATTCAAAATGGCCCTGTGCTACATACAGTATATTGTACTATTGATTATTCCAGAGGCATACACTATAGGTCTTTGTCCAAAATGGCACCCTATTCCCTATATACTGCAAAACTTTTTTCCTGAGCCCTGTGGATCTCACCTGGCACCACAGTGTGGTTCTGCCTGCCTCTGCCACCTCCAGCAGGGCCCTGAGCCCCTCCTCCCCATCCAGAGGCTTCAACACCTGGGAGCCATGCTGCCTGTGTCTGGGGGGAGAGGAGAGAAGGAGAGGAAGAGGAGTAGAGGAGGAGGAAGGAGGGCAGAGGGAATGGGAGAAAGGAAGAGAGGGGGAGAGAGTGGCAGAGAGGGAGAGGAAGAGAGAGGGGGGGGGGATAAAGTGGGCACACATGAGGGTGAGTGGTTATATTTTTAGTGCGGTAGCAGCACTTGTTAAAATTCAAGGTGACAGAAATGGGTTGGCAGGTCTGCAGTTACCTGAGGCGCAAGTGTGAGGCTGGCTGCCCCAATTTGTGAGCAATTCTCTCCTGTAGTTCATCGTACGGTGTGCCTAAAGGGACACTCAGAGCCACGGTGTATCTGTAATGCACCTTTACCACCACAGACCCAGCCTCTGCTCCCTGGGGTGAAGTGGGATCCTGTGAGAAAACATGTGAATTGTATGGCACGGGAAGTATCTGCACAAAAAAAAACTCAAACAAATTCTACAAAAAGTACTTTCTACATGATTGTATAGGAAACAAACATGAGTGAATGATCATAAGGAAGCTTTCAGATTTTTTTTAATCTCCTAACTGTATAACTGGATTGGCAGTTTTTGCCTGGACAGAAATGGAGAGAAGTCTAGTCTAGTCTAGAACACTCTCACTAAAACCTCTCTTTCCCCTAGTCAGCCAGTCAGGCATCTTATGGGAAAGTATAGCAGCCTTCACACGAGAAGTCCATTACATTTTGGCACAGGCATCAGGGAGATTATAAGAGGTAATTTCTTCTTCTGAAAGAAATTCAGGTCACTGACATGCTGAGGCACAAAATAACATATTTTTTTTATCTGACATCTCCCTCCCCTAGGCATTCTATGGACTTAATCAGGGCACATCATCAGTATTCTACCTCATTACACCACTACAACGCTTTATGAGTCGTAAAAGGATTTTCTATTTATCCACAACCATCAGAATACTGTATATGTAAACCCAGCTGGAAGGATGTATAGTATAACATAGTTTGTGGGTGTCAAGTGATTACTCCTGTACACCTGCACATTGAATAAGGTGCTGGCACTGACCTGTATATACTTGCATTCTCATGCTTCTTTAACTCACATTGTAGTTGTTGTGCGTTTGAAAAAATATATTTCTGTAATGATCTATATTATGATTATCATCACTGCTTTGTTGGGAAATAGCTTTCAAGGTAAGAATGTCCCTGTACTGTTTTACACCTTTTGTTTCCTGTGCAAATCAACTTTGAAACCTTGACCCTTCTTTGAATCACGTTGGTACACATTCTAGTTTCCCTGTGAGACACGTACATATCCTACAGTACAACTTGAGGACAGATCGACTAAATATTTGCACCTGCTACCTTTAGAGGAATAAATTGCATGATCATAATCTTAATTTTATCTTTAAATGTATTATTTCGCTGGTGATTAACAGTTACAAACTCAAGATACAAACACTGATTAAGTCAGGCCCTTTACTCACCAGTTCAGTGGGGCTGTCTACTGTGGATGTGTACATGCGTAGCGGGGTGGAGCTATTTGGTGAGTGGGTGGCAGAGGCATAGGATGGTGGTGGTGCCTGTCTAACTGGGCTCTCTGCAGATGAATTACAGTACAACATTAAAACACTCAGTGAAGAGGTTTTCAAAATTATCAAATTTATACCGGTAGTACTGTACATGGGCATGCCAGAATGACGACTGTTATAATTAAATTAACAACAAAAGGTGCTTTAGTTTAGATGGATGCTGGCCTGGCCTGGCTCCATCCCCTTGTCCTGTCCTCTGCCAGAGGGGTTAAATGAGTTGAGCCTACCCTGAAGAGATGCAATGGGGCTGGGCTGGTTCTGTGGGCGAGTGGGCGGCCTGAGGCCCGGTGGGAGGGGGATCCCACTGGGAATACTCTGTGGAGGACACATCAGGACAGGGTAGTCAAGGTAACAGATCTCTCTCTGTGCTTTCCATTACAGCAGTGAACTATCCAGAGAGGCTAATAATTGCTATCCCTTTTATGACACCTCTCTCCCTCATCGTTAAAGTCCAAGGGAATTCAACAAGCCTGTCTGTCCTCTACATCTCAAAGTGTTAAGCAGGTGCAACTTTAGTGCATTGTGATACAGCAACTTTTCCCCCGACACATCACTTTTTCCCCACTAAGTCCGGGGGGGGGGGCTGGGGGGGGGGTTGGGTACAGTGAAGAAAAAGCTCTGTTCAGCATTACTCTAAAACTGAAAATCGAGAGATTAAATAGCCCCGATTTTAAAAAGTGTAAATGAAGCCGCTCCTAAACGTAGTGGCACATTCAGTTCACCTCCACAACAGACATTGTCTTTGTAAAATAACAGAAACAAAAAGTCTTACTTTATAATTTCTCCTGCCTTTGGACTTGTTGACATCCACGGGGTCTAGCAGTGTCGTGGGGACAAGTCCTTTCTGAAGGAGGAAAGACATTCCAAATGAAAGATGAGCGGAAATCAAATGTTGAAGGCATAGATACACAATCACACAGAAAGAAGACAGGCCACAATACAAGGAGTAGGTGCACTGGCGTAGTGGAAACCCCCGCAGTCACTGTAGTGTCTAATTTATTTGTAAATGTTTTCATAAATCATTTTGACAGTAACCCTCCTTTTCCATTTCCACACGTAGCAAGCCAAGTGTTTGTGTTATCCCGTCTAGATGGTAGTAGGGGAGGCAGACAGACAATATAGTTGTCATGCGTCTGATTAGCCTATTTCTCGGCCCGCCTTGGCCTTCTCACCTGATTGGCCACCAGATATCAAAAAAGTTAAGTGAATCAGGTCGGACTCGGGTGGCGAGTGAGTGCGTTGTTCAAGATGGATAAACAAAAAGGCAAGATAGACCAAGTGGTGCACAAAAACGCTGTAAAAAAATCAGTCTTGTGCCAAATTACTGAAGATAAGCTTCAGCAAAGCTACCACCTCGTCCTCGAATTACGAAACACCATCGCAGGTGGAAGCTAGTAGGCCTAGTTATGCAGCAGCTAGCACTAGCAGCCTCCCAGTCCCGACAGAGCCCTCACTGCCCTGGCCCGGCAATGACAGTGGCCTTGTTCCTCCTCTTCTTCCTCCCCTCAAGAATAGTGACAGTTCCTCTAGTGATAGTCCCTCCTTCTCCTCCTCTCCCAGAAAACCAAGCTGATGACTGCCAGAGACCCAGCGGCGCTCATGAGAGAAACCTCCATTCTGTGAACACTGGTAAGCCTACGAGTGATGGAACGGATAGCCCCGACAGCATGGAGTCCCAAGTTCCAATGTGTAATATAAATAGTCTACCAGTTAAATACTGTGTACAGCTATAGATAGGCTAGTAGGCTATCAATTGCCAGACAGCTCTTGTGGGCAGCAGAGCCTCGTATGGAATGTGGACGTATTGCATTGTTCTTATGTGCTTTGTAATTCAAGCGTCATTGTTAGCTTCTACTATGGAGTAGCGGCCACTAGTTACAGGGGTCTTTCACCTGTCCATCATGTATGACCGTGGCCAGTCCATCTCTTTCCATATCACTGAAGACAAACACCATGGCTCCTCCTGGCACCGTCAGCTGACCAGGGCCCCCGGATATGTAGGGGGTACGCAGACGCATGTAGCGAGAATCCCTATGGGGAGGCAGATACACCATTAGAAGTAAAGGGTAAACATGCACACTACCATGCTTTTCTCACTTGTAGTGCAGAGAGTGAAAAACCTAAAATAAACACACCCAATTTTACTTTTGGACACCATGTCACTCAATCCACCATATTAACTATGAACATCTTCTTTTGGATTCAAATATCAGCTCTGAGCTTTTCCTATGATGTCCCTGATCATTGTTTCTGCTCCAATGACATTAATTTTGGGAACATAATTAAATGTCTGCGTGAATAATGTAACTTACTCCACTCTATCCACCTTGGGCTCGTAGTATCCAGGTTTCTGTTCCAGAGGACAGAGTCACAGTCAGAGGGAGAGGCAGAAGACATGGGCTTTGGGCTGTGTCCCAAATGGTACCCTATTCCCATTACAGTGCACTACTTTGGGTGTGTGTGGGGGGGGGGGGGGGGGGGGGGGGCACCCTGTATGTCTCAATGTAATCAAGGTATGAAATGATTGTTATTTTCAAATACAATCTCTTTTTGGGATTAGTTGTGGTCAATTTGCAATGTACACATTATTATTATTATTTTCTGGGTGGGGGGCAGAAAATAATAATAATAATGTGTACATTGCAAATTGACCACAACTAATCCCAAAAACAGATTGTATTTGAAAATAACAATCATTTCATACCTTGATTACATTGAGACATACAGTGTGTCTATTTTTTTTATTTGTGGGAATACTTGGGAACAGATTTCCTAAAATAAAGTCAAATTCTGCTGAGCTACTGGTAATTTTACAGTAATTTGTTACCCAAAACTGTATTTTTTCAAATATTTGAGGGGATAAAAAAAAAACGCCTGTTGCCGACCCCTGAAGTAGTGTGTCATTTGGGACGCACACAAGGTTCTGTGTAATTCCAATGCTATTCTAACAGCATTATTCAGCCTTACCTGAACCCTGAGAGGTTCAAATCCACCAAAGTCATCATTGGGAATCATAGAGGAAATGACCTGAAAGCACAGGAAAGGCCAATCTGTGATTAAATCTGATTCAATTGACACGCGCACGCACACACACACACACACACACACACACACACACACACACACACACACACACACACACACACACACACACACACACACACACACACACACACACACACAGAGAGAGAGACAGAGGGTGGTGTGGATTTACTGTACCTTTGGTTTGCCCAGGAAGTCTCTCTCTCCCAGCTGTTCTACGTCCTGTTTCCTGGGGCGGAACACCTGCCCCTCTGGCACCAGGAGGACAGGCAGCACCTCTCCCCTCTGGGGATGGACACACACGCACGCGCACATACAAAGAGAGAGAGTAACTCAGCACAAAGAGCAATGTAGCCATGTAGGACAGGGCACCACACACCATCATGCCAATGTCAAAAGATTATGTGGGGATATAGCCAGGACTCTTTCCTGGCCATGTGACTTGATCATTGAGAAAAAACCTCTGGTCCTATGTGGGGAGATTCCGATGTCTTAAGTGAATGTTTCTGATAGTGTACTTACAGAGATCATGTCTAAAGCCACCTCCATGTTCCCTCCTCTCCCCCCTCTTCCTTTCTCCTGGGAGGCTGAGATCAGGATGTCCCGGGCTTTGTCCAACTGGTCCAGTCTAGAGTGGACAGCTGCTGTGTTATACAAGACCTGGACAACCATAGAGAAACTGTCACCTTATTCCTTATATAGTGCACCAGATTCCCTATCTAATGCACTACTTTTAACCAGAGCCCTACGTGCACTGGTCAAAAGTAATGCAGTATAGGAATACGGTGCCATAATAACAAAATCAAATCAAACTTTATTTGTCACAACACAGCAAGCCCTTAAGTATGCATTTCATGGTAAGGTTGTATTCGGCGCATGTGACAAATATAGTTTGATTTGATTTTGTTTTACACTCTCCATATGCTCACACAGACAAGTAATACTCAACAGCAGCCTATGAGAGCGCTAAATTATGCTGCAATTGAAAACTTTGGTGACGCCTCATCTCTTAACAAAAATATATAGATTTGTCTGGGTGCTACAGCCAATACGTAGTTCAACTTGAATCAATAAAGGTCTCACAAATGTGGTTAATAAACCAAAAATAATAAACATTTGTTCTAGCTGATAGATTTGGGGAAATACATTCCTATGTCAAGAATGACTTCGCCTGACAGACAGACACATAGTTGGTAGCCCAGATTGAGACAAACACAGCCACAGGTGTACATGGGGTAGGAATGTGTAATATGTCTTATCTTCATTATGAGAGGTATTTAATATTGTGTAACCTCAGAAACTTCCCCCCCTTCCTTCAATGAGGCTTTTTCAAAGATCCCTACCAGGTGGTGTATCTGGCTTCTGAACTGCACAATGAAAGTGTTGACATATTGGAACTGGGGATTATTCTCAGTCATGAATTTCTCCCTGTACACCCCAAATGGCACCCTATTTCCTATATAGTGCACTTCTTTTGACAAGAGCCCTATCACATGACCATAATTTGTGCCCTTTAAAGAGAACAGGGTGGCATTTGGGATGCAAACTTTATTTAAATATCTGACACCATTATATCTGACACTATATACATTTGGATTGTCATAGATCCATTTACAATCGTGTTTAATCATACTTTACTCCACTACTGGTACCTGGTGCACACATATAAGGTAAATACGACACCTACACAGAGATCCTATTAGATTAGAGTTCTAATACAGTATGTCATTCTATGTACATCTATAAGACTGTGGTGTAAGTCTACACCTATAAGTTACAAGTCCACCTATATGATCACGGTGTTGGTATGATACAAGTCCACCTATATGATCACGGTGTTGGTATGATACAAGTCCACCTATAGGATCACAGTGTTGGTATGATACAAGTCCACCTATAGGATCACGATGTTGGTACGATACAAGTCCACCTATAGGATCACGGTGTTGGTACAATACAAGTCCACCTATAGGATCACGGTGTTGGTACGATACAAGTCCACCTATAGGATCACGGTGTTGGTACGATACAAGTCCACCTATAGGATCACGGTGTTGGTATGATACAAGTCCACCTATAGGATCACGGTGTTGGTATGATACAAGTCCACCTATAGGATCAAGGTGTTAGTATGATACAAGTGTATGCCTTTAAGAGCATGGTGTAAGTCTGTTGTACCTGCCAACTGTAGAGCTTGTAGCGTAGCCCCAGCTGTTTGTAATCAATGACCATGTTCCCTCTCATGTGTTTCAGAGCCGAGATACAGTCATTCAGAGCCTCCTCCAGCCTGCGCACACACACACACACACACACACACACACACACACACACACACACACACACACACACACACACACACACACACACACACACACACACACACACACACACAGCAGCAAGGAGATGTCGGATATAATGGTTATCAGCTAAATGTCTCTTGTAATCTAAAGAATGAATAAACAGTAATTTGCCTTCATAGGTTAACCAATGTCTAAAAACTGTACAGACTCAACCTGTTGTTTACTTTAATAAAAGACAGAACATCAGTAGACCGAAGAGGAACCATAATGTTGTACAGTGATCACTTACCTGCTAGCCATCATGAATGCTCCAGCTCTTTGGAAAAAGCCAACTGCAAGTCGCTCATCCTTTGCTATGGTCTGGTCTAGAGCCTTGGCAACACAGGGTGACATAAATATGACACACACGTGCACACCCATACACTCCAGATATTGATTAATCACTCTCCTCCAGACTGACCTGGATGGCAGGCTCCAGCTGCCCCAAGGCGAGGTGAGCAGAGGCCGTCAGAAACAGAGTCCGGGAGGTAGGTTCAGTGATCTGGTTGAGTTTAGACAGGGCTCCCTGCCAGTCTCTGGCATCCACTGCCTTTACCGCCTCATCCCACAACCGCAAAAACTCTGTGTACAACATCCTCCTCCTGTAATAGGAAGTTTTATATAAAGGACAAGTTATACCACAAACAAGTTAGGACAAGTGGGAAGCAGAAGAATTGTATACACTGCAATTTTAAAGAGAATCTGGTACATCCATTTTCACTTTTTTAAATGATTGATATAGAGCCATTGTAGTGTATATCACTTCTGTTGTTTTTCAAAACCCATACAGCCTAATTAACCAATAACCTTGACAAGTCTGAGTGCAATGAAGAAAATAACGAGATTACTCTGAGAATTTAAGAAATGTAATAACTGGACTAACTGGTGTGGTAGCCTATAAGAAGGGGGGGGGGGGGGGGGAATAACACAACAAATAAAATAATTAGCTGATCTTCATCATTAAACAAGAACAACCAGCTTTGTTCTCATACTCAGCAAACAGAGCAGGGAGATTTTGATTGGGTGACTTTTAAAGAGTATGCCAGTCTTTCACTTGTAATAATCAACCACATGCAAGCTAGAAGGACTTCCTTAAATATATCTTGCCTTTAAATATGTATTTAAATCATTGTTAAATATATATGAAAAAATGGTTACTTACAGGGTCTCCCTCTAACACTTAAAACATAAACAAGAAGAGAATCCTATGGTCAGTTATAGGTTTCTGGTAAAGTATTCCACCTGAGCACCTTGAGTCTCCCTCAGGATGGTAGTGAGAGCTGCATGCTTTGGTGACAGCAGTGAGTGAGCCACAACCCTGTTCTACAAGGAAGTCAGTCGCATTCCCCGGGGTGGGGAGTGGAGCAAGCAAACAGGGCATGGAATGCACCTGGGCTGTTTCTCAAATGGAACCCGATTCCCTAAATAGAGCACTACTCTCGACCAGGGTCCATAGGGCGAAAGTCAAAAGTAGTGTATTATATAGAGAATATAGGGTGCCATTTGGGACATACTCCAGGTATGTGACAATAGCAAGTAGACAATAGCTTCAATTACAAACTTTTACTGATTCACAAAGGGCGAGACTACAGTTGAAGGCACACACCCACTGAGGTTGACTTAGGTCATGGCTGATTCACACTTTTTATAACAAACTCATTATGAAACTAGGACGCATTCATTTACATTCTGGTAATTCAAATTGACCTTTGAAACTTGGGACTTTAAATGGATGTTCAAGAAGAGGAAGGAAAATATATTTGCCATTGAGTTTTTACCTGTCTACAAGAGGTGCTTTCTTTGAGCCCTCGCCTTTCCAATTGAATGATAGCTTGTAAAGCAGTTAAGCCAACTATGTTGTGATTGTATATAGACTTATTTTTCTACTGTATTATTGACTGTATGTTTGTTTTACTCCATGTGTAACTCTGTGTTGTTGTATGTGTCGCACTGCTTTGCTTTATCTTGGCCAGGTCGCAATTGTAAATGAGAACTTGTTCTCAACTTGCCTACCTGGTTAAATAAATAAATAAATAAATAAAGAACAGGTTCTGCTCCATCACTTTTTTTTTTCACCTTTATTTAACCAGGTAGGCCAGTTGAGAACAAGTTTTCATTTACAACTTCCACCTGGCCAAGATAAAGCAAAGCAGTGCGACACAAACAACAACAACAACACAGAGTTACACAAACAAACGTAGTCAATAACACAAAAGAAAAGAAAAATAGAAAAACCTATGTACAGTGTGTGCAAATGTAAAGGAGTAGGGAGGTAGGCAATACATAGGCGAAAATAATGACAATTTAGCATTAATACTAGAGTGATAGATGTGCAGATGATGATGGGGCGGCAGGGTAGCCTAGTGGTTAGAGCGTTGAGCTAGTAAACGAAAGGCTGCAAGTTCGAATCCCCGAGCTGACAAGGTACAAATCCTACGTAAAATGTTCCACTGTGAAGGTGTAAACTTGGCAGTAGAAAATCTTAACAGTATGTTTGACCTCTCAGCTTCCCTATCAAATCTCAAATAGGAAAATGAACAACAATGACAAATGGTTTGATGAGGAATGCAGAAATTGAGAAACCTGTCCAACCAAAAACATAGAGACCTGGAAAATCTGAGTCTACCCCAAATTGTAAAACACCAAACAACAACATGAAGAATTAGCTATCCAAACTTCTCCAATCTTTTTGGCTCTATAACAAAGAGCAAAAACATGATCAAATACAAATCTTAGAATCAACTATTAAAGACTGCCAGAACCCACTGGATTTTTCAAGCATGAACTGCTAGTTTCGAGTACTGCCACAACATCTACATTTGGATTAGGTCTGGACTTTGATGAGGCCATTCCAAAACGTCAAATTGGGCCAAAATTCCTCCACAGCGACATGAGAGACTGATCAACAACTACAGGAAGAGTTTGGTTGAAGTCATTGCAGCTAAAGGTGGCACAACCAGTTAATGAGTGTAAGGGGGCAATTACTTTTTCAAACAGGAGCATTGGGTGTAGCATAATATTGTTTATGAAATGAATGAAATAAGCATGTTTATTGTGTTATGTGCTCACACAAAAACCTAATATTAGGTTGAGGTTGAAAATCTGAAAACATTGAGTATCAAAAAATATGCAAAAGTAGAGAAAAATAGAAAGGGGGCAAATACCTTTTTTCACAGCACTGTGTGTGTATATAAACTCAGCAAAAAAAGAAATGTTCAAATTCAAATTCAAGCTGCTTTATTGGCATGAAAAACATTGTGTCAATATTGCCAAAGCAACAATGTATACAATATACATTGTAATAAAATTATAAACAATGACAAATAATAATATAGAATGGCAGTAAATAATAATACAAAATTAAATATAAAAATAGTAACAATAAAATGGTAACAGTCAATAATCGAATGTAATGTAATAAAAAATGAAACTATAACTAATTTAAAACTAAATAACGGTCATCTTCACCATTACATCGGTACTACAACTACTATCATCATTACCACCACTACCACCACTACCGTCATTAAACTGCTATCATTACCATTACCACCCATACCACTACTATTTCGAATGATAAACAACAATAATAATAGTAATAACAATAACAATAACAGTAATAACAATAACAGTCATAATAAGTAAGTTACTGCTTACTATGCAGATGTTATTATTCAGTGTCCCTCAGGCTATGGCAGGCAAATACATATTTGGCTGCAAGAGGAGCCATTGCTCCTTCTCCCATGAGTATTTTTAGTTTTTCCTCTGGGTAAAATTTGGAATAAATGTAGACATTTCTGTGAATAATGAATCTCTTGGTGAGGAATATTTATATTTATTTATTTAATGTTCTCTCACTGTCAACTACATTTATTTTCAGCAAACTTAACATGTGTAAATATTTGTATGAACATAACAAGATTCAACAACTGAGACATAAACTGATCAAGGGGAAACAAACACCCTGTTCCTGTGTCACTTCCTGTTGAATCTGCAGACGTGTTGCTGTGCGTTTTGTTGCTGTGCGTTTTGCTGCCAACTTTACTTTACTTTGCTAGCTGACAACTTTACGTTTTTTGTTTTGTTTCTGTTTTTAATTACCGTTTATATTTTTAGTTTTTCCATCGCAACTTTTTTCCCTCATTCAACTTTTTCACTCCGGACGCTTTATCTGGACATGGTTCGTCAACACCTTCAACAGCCGAAGCTAAGTAGTAACATTAACATGATGTCTTCTAATTGCAGTCGCTGTACTCATAATATACAGGAGAACGATCGCCTTACGGCGAAAATAGCTGTGCTGCAAGCCCAGCTTCAGACGCAATCGTTAGGCAAGGGTAATTTCAGTGTAGGAAAGGAAGAAACAGCGTCTGTGCCACCAGTAAGTACAGATAGTAACGTTAGTATAAATCCCCCCGCACAGTCCCCGCAGCCGGACAACTTTCTCATGGCTTCTGGAGGGAAATGCTGTTGGAATGCTCAACCGGTGTCGCTCATTCAGCCGACAGAAACTTTCAACCGGTTTTCCCCATTATGTAGCGAGTCGGAGTCTGAGTCTGAGTCTTCTCTTGTCTCTACTCCTCCCCTTACGGGGTCTGAGACGCCGAAGGCTCCCACCGTTAGCTCTGACAAATTGAAAACCCTAGTCATTGGCGACTCCATTACCCGCAGTATTAGACTTAAAACGAATCACCCAGCGATCATACACTGTTTACCAGGGGGCAGGGCTACCGACGTTAAGGCTAATCTTAAGATGGTGCTGGCTAAAGCTAAATCTGGCGAGTGTAGAGAGTATAGAGATATTGTTATCCACGTCGGCACCAACGATGTTAGGATGAAACAGTCAGAGGTCACCAAGTGCAACATAGCTTCAGCGTGTAAATCAGCTAGAAAGATGTGTCGGCATCGAGTAATTGTCTCTGGCCCCCTCCCAGTTAGGGGGAGTGACGAGCTCTACAGCAGAGTCTCAGCACTCAATCGCTGGTTGAAAACTGTTTTCTGCCCCTCCCAAAAGATATAATTTGTAGATAATTGGCCCTCTTTCTGGGACTCACCCACAAACAGGACCAAGCCTGACCTGCTAAGGAGTGACGGACTCCATCCTACCTGGAGGGGTGCTCTCATCTTATCTACCAACATAGATAGGGCTCTAACTCCTTTAGCCCCACAATGAAATAGGGTGCAGGCCAGGCAGCAGGCTGTTAGCCAACCTGCCAGCTTAGTGGAGTCTGCCAATAGCACAGTCAGTGTAGTCAGCTCAGCCATACCCATTGAGACTGTGTCTGTGCCTCGACCTAGGTTGGGCAAAACTAAACATGGCGGTGTTCGCCTTAGCAATCTTATTAGGATAAAGACCTCCTCCATTCCTGCCATTATTGAAAGAGATCGTGATACCTCACATCTCAAAATAGGGTTACTTAATGTTAGATCCCTCACTTCAAAGGCAGTCATAGTCAATGAACTAATCACTGATCATAATCTTGATGTGATTGGCCTGACTGAAACATGGCTTAAGCCTGATGAATTTACTGTGTTAAATGAGGCCTCACCTCCTGGTTACACTAGTGACCATATCCCCCGTGCATCCCGCAAAGGCGGAGGTGTTGCTAACATCTACGATAGCAAATTTCAATTTACAAAAAAAAATGGCGTTTTCGTCTTTTGAGCTTCTAGTCATGAAATCTATGCAGCCTACTCAATCACTTTTTATAGCTACTGTTTACAGGCCTCCTGGGCCATATACAGCGTTCCTCTCTGAGTTTCCTGAATTCCTATCAGACCTTGTAGTCATAGCAGATCATATTCTAATTTTTGGTGATTTTAATATTCACATGGAGAAGTCCACAGACCCACTCCAAAAGTCTTTCGGAGCCATCATCGACTCAGTGGGTTTTGTCCAACATGTCTCTGGACCTACTCACTGCCACAGTCATACTCTGGACCTAGTTTTGTCCCATGGAATAAATGTTGTAGATCTTAATCTTTTTCCACATAATCCTGGACTATCGGACCACCATTTTATTACGTTTGCAATCGCAACAAATAATCTGCTCAGACCCCAACCAAGGAGCATCAAAAGTCGTGCTATAAATTCTCTGACAACACAAAAATTCCTTGATGCCCTTCCAGACTCCTTCTGCCTACCCAAGGACGTCAGAGGACAAAAATCAGTTAACCACTTAACTGAGGAACTCAATTTAACCTTGCGCAATACCCTAGATGCAGTTGCACTCCTAAAAACGATAAACATTTGTCATAAGAAACTAGCTCCCTGGTATACAGAAAATACCCGAGCTTTGAAGCAAGCTTCCAGGAAATTGGAACGGAAATGGCGCCACACAAAACTGGAAGTCTTCCGACTAGCTTGGAAAGACAGTACCGTGCAGTACCGAAGAGCCCTCACTGCTGCTCGATCATCCTACTTTTCCAACTTAATCGAGGAAAATAAGAACAATCCAAAATTTCTTTTTGATACTGTTGCAAAGCTAACTAAAAAGCAGCATTCCCCAAGAGAGGATGGCTTTCACTTCAGCAGTAATAAATTCATGAACTTCTTTGAGGAAAAGATCATGACCATTAGAAAGCAAATTACGGACTCCTCTTTGAATCTGCGTATTCCTCCAGGGCTTAGCTGTCCTGGATCTGCACAGCTCTGCGAGGGCCTGGGATCGGGAGAGACACTTAAGTGTTTTAGTACTATATCTCTTGACACAATGATGAAAATAATCATGGCCTCTAAACCTTCAAGCTGCATACTGGATCCTATTCCTACTAAACTGCTGAAGGAGCTGCTTCCTGTGCTTGGCCCTCCTATGTTGAACATAATAAACAGCTCTCTATCCACCGGATGTGTACCAAACTCACTAAAAGTGGCAGTGATAAAGCCTCTCTTGAAAAAGCCAAACCTTGACCCGGAAAATATAAAAAACTATCGGCCTATATCGAATCTTCCATTCCTCTCAAAAATTTTAGAAAAAGCTGTTGCGCAGCAACTCACTGCCTTTCTGAAGACAAACAATGTATACGAAATGCTTCAGTCTGGTTTTAGACCCCATCATAGCACTGAGACTGCACTTGTGAAGGTGGTAAATGACCTTTTAATGGCGTCAGACCGAGGCTCTGCATCTGTCCTCGTGCTACTAGACCTTAGTGCTGCCTTTGACACCATCGATCACCACATTCTTTTGGAGAGACTGGAAACCCAAATTGGTCTACACGGACAAGTTCTGGCCTGGTTTAGATCTTACCTGTCGGAAAGATATCAGTTTGTCTCTGTGAATGGTCTGTCCTCTGACAAATCAACTGTACATTTCGGTGTTCCTCAAGGTTCCGTTTTAGGACCACTATTGTTTTCACTATATATTTTACCTCTTGGGGATGTTATTCGAAAACATAATGTTAACTTTCACTGCTATGCGGATGACACACAGCTGTACATTTCAATGAAACATGGTGAAGCCCCAAAATTGCCCTCGCTAGAAGCCTGTGTTTCAGACATAAGGAAGTGGATGGCTGAAAACTTTCTACTTTTAAACTCGGACAAAACAGAGATGCTTGTTCTAGGTCCCAAGAAACAAAGAGATCTTCTGTTAAATCTGACAATTCATCTTGATGGTTGTAAAGTCGTCTCAAATAAAACTGTGAAGGACCTCGGCGTTACTCTTGACCCTGATCTCTCTTTTGACGAACATATCAAGACTGTTTCAAGGACAGCTTTTTTCCATCTACGTAACATTGCAAAAATCAGAAATTTTCTGTCCAAAAATGATGCAGAAAAATTAATCCATGCATTTGTTACTTCTAGGTTAGACTACTGCAATGCTCTACTTTCCGGCTACCCGGATAAAGCACTAAATAAACGTCAGTTAGTGCTAAATACGGCTGCTAGAATCCTGACTAGAACCAAGAAATTTGATCATATTACTCCAGTGCTAGCTTCCCTACACTGGCTTCCCGTTAAGGCAAGGGCTGATTTCAAGGTTTTACTGTTAACCTATAAAGCGTTACATGGGCTTGCTCCTACCTATCTTTCCGAGTTGGTCCTGCCGTACATACCTACACGTACGCTACGGTCACAAGACGCAGGCCTCCTAATTGTCCCTAAAATTTCTAAGCAAACAGCTGGAGGCAGGGCTTTCTCCTATAGATCTCCATTTTTATGGAACAGTCTGCCTACCCATGTGAGAGACGCAGACTCGGTCTCAACCTTTAAGTCTTTACTGAAGACTTATCTCTTCAGTAGGTCATATGATTGAGTGTAGTCTGGCCCAGGAGTGTGAAGGTGAACGGAAAGGCTCTGGAGCAACGAACCGCCCTTGCTGTCTCTCCAGGGCCGGTTCCCCTCTCTCCACTGGGATTCTCTGCCTCTAACCCTGTTACTGGGGCTGAGTCACTGGCTTGCTGGTGCTCTTTCATGCCGTCCCTAGGAGGGGTGCGTCACTTGAGTGGGTTGAGTTACTGACGTGAACTTCCTGTCTGGGTTGGCGCCCCCCCTTGGTTGTGCTGTGGTGGAGACCTTTGTGGGCTATACTCGGCCTTGTCTCAGGATTGTAAGTTGGTGGTTGAGGATATCCCTCTAGTGGTGTGGGGGCTGTGCTTTGGCAGAGTGGGTGGGGTTATATCCTTCCTGTTTGGCCCTGTCCGGGGGTTTCTTCGGATGGGGCCACAGTGTCTCCTGACCGCTCCTGTCTCAGCCTCCAGTATTTATGCTGCAGTAGTTTATGTGTCGGGGGGCTAGGGTCAGTTGGTTATACCTGGAGTACTTCTCCTGTCTTATCCAGTGTCCTGTGTGAATTTAAGTATGCTCTCTCTAATTCTCTCGTTCTCTCTTTCTCTCTGAGAACCTGAGCCCTAGGACCATACGTCAGGACTACCGGGCATGCTGACACCTTGCTGTCCCCAGTCCGCCCGGCCTTGCTGCTATTCCAGTTTCAACTGTTTCTGCCTGCGGTTACGAAACCCCTACCTGTCCCAGACCTGCTGTTTTCAACTCTTAATGATCGGCTATGAAAAGACAACTGAGATTTATTCCTGATTATTATTTGACCATGCTTGTCATTTATGAACATTTTGAAAATCTTGGCTCTCTCTAATTTTCTCCTTCTCTCTTTCTCTCGGAGGACCTGAGCCCTAGGACCATACGTCGGGACTGCCGCCCGTGGTGACTCCTTGCTGTCCCCAGTCCGCCTGGCCTTGCTGCTATTCCAGTTTCAGCTGTTCTGCCTGCGGTTATGGAACCGCCACCTGTCCCAGACCTGTTGTTTTTCAACTCTTAATGATCAGCTATGAAAAGCCAACTGAAAATTATTCATGATTATTATTTGACCATGCTTGTCACTTATGAACATTTTTGAACATCTTGGCATAGTTCTGTTATAATCTCCACCCGGCACAGCCAGAAGAGGACTGGCCACCCCTCATAGCCTGGTTCCTCTCTAGGTTTCTTCCTAGGTTTTGGCCTTTCTAGGGAGTTTTTCCTAGCCACCGTGCTTCTACACCTGCATTCTAGCTGTTTGGGGTTTTAGGCTGGGTTTCTGTACAGCACTTCGAGATATTATCTGATGTACGAAGGGCTATATAAAATAAAATTGATTGATTGATCAAGTTCCACAGACCTGTGACTAACAGAAATGTAATAATTTGTCCCTGAACAAAGGGGGGGTCAAAATCAAAAGTAACAATCAGTATCTGGTGACCCCACTCTTCCACCAAGGCACGTGCAAGTTCCCGGACATTTCTGTGGGGAATGGCCCTAGCCCTCTCCCTCCGATCCAACAGGTCCCAGACGTGCTCAATGGGATTGAGATCCGGGCTCTTCGCTGGCCATGGCAGAACACTGACATTCCTGTCTTGCAGGAAATCACGCACAGAACGAGCTGTATGGCTGGTGGCATTGTCATGCTGGAGGGTCATGTCAGGATGAACCTGCAGGAAGGGTACCACATGAGGGAGGAGGATGTCTTCCCTGTAACGCACAGTGTTGAGATTGCCTGCAATGACAACAAGCTCAGTCCGATGATGCTGTGACACACCGCCCCAGACCATGACGGACCCTCCACCTCCAAATTGATCCTGCTCCAGAATACAGACCTGACAACGCACATTCTTCGACAATAAACGCGAATACGACCATCACCCGAAGAGACAAAACCGCGACTCGTCAGTGAAGAGCACCTTTTGCCAGTCCTGTCTGGTCCAGCGACGGTGGGTTTGTGCCCATAGGCGATGTTGTTGCCGGTGATGTCTGATGAGGACCTGCCTTACAACAGGCCTACAAGCCCTCAGTCTAGTCTCTCTCAGCCTATTGCGGACAGTGGACGACCAGCTTCGGCTTGCTGTCCGTCCTGTCTTCCTCTAGCGCCGTCTTAGGCGTCTCACAGTATGGACATTGCAATTCATTGCCCTGGCCACATCTGCAGTCCTCATGCCTCCTTGCAGCATGCCTAAGGCACGTTCACGCAGATGAGCAGGGACCCTGGGCATCTTGCTTTTGGTGTTTTTCAGAGTCAGTAGAAAGACCTCTTTAGTGTCCTAAGTTGTCATAACTGTGACCTTAATTGCCTACCGTCTGTAAGCTGTTAGTGTCTTAATGACCGTTCCACAGGTGCATGTTCATTAATTGTTTATGGTTCATTTAACAAGCATGGGAAACGGTGTTTAAACCCTTTACAATGAAGATCTGTGAAGTTATTTGATTTTTTACAAATTACCTTTGAAAGATAGGGTCCTGAAAAAAGGACGTTTCTTTTTTTGCTACATTTATATACACTACCGTTCAAAAGTTTGGGGTCACATAGTAATGTCCTTGTTTTTGAAGGAAAAGCACATTTTTTGTCCATTAAAATAACATCAAATTGATCAGAAATACAGTGTAGACATTGTTAATGTTGTAAATGACTGGAAACGGCTGATTTTTAATGAAATATCTACATAGGCGTACAGAGGCCCATTATCAGCAACCATCACTCCTGTGTTCCAATGGCACGTCCAATGGCACAAATTGCCAAGAAACTGAAGACGCTGTGTACTACACCCTTCACAGAACAGCGCAAGCTGGTTCTAACCAGAATAAAATGAGGAGTGGGAGGCCCCGGTGCACAACTGAGCAAGAGGACAAGTACATTAGAGTGTCTAGTTTGAGAAACAGACACCTCACAAGTCCTCAACTGGCAGCTTCATTAAATAGTACCCGCAAAACACCAGTCTCAACATCAACAGTGAAGAGGCGACTCCGGGATGCTGGCCTTCTAGGTAGAGTTGCAAAGAAAAATACATATCTCAGACTGGCCAATAAAAAGAAAAGATTAAGATGGGCAAAAGAACACAGACACTGGACAGAGGAACTCTGCCTAGAAGGCCAGCATCCCGGAGTCGCCTCTTCACTGTTGATGTTGAGACTGGTGTTTTGCGGGTACTATTTAAGTTCTCTGGGATATGTGGGACGCTAGCTCAACAACAGCCAGTGAAATTGCAGGGCGCCAAATTCAAAACAACAGAAATCTCATAATTAAAATACCTCAAACATACAAGTATTATACACAATTTTAGAGATAAACTTCTCGTTAATCCAGCCACAGTGTCTGATTTCAAAAAGGCTTTACGGCGAAAGCACACCTTGCGATTATGTTTGGTCAGCGCTAAGTCACAGAAAAACATACAGCCATTTTCCTTTTTGTGTCACAAAAGTCAGAAATAGCGTTAAAATTATTCACTAACCTTTGATGATCTTCACCGGATGGCACTCCCAGGACTCCATGTTAGACAATAAATGTTTGTTTTGTTCGATAAAGTCCATAATTTATGTCCAAATATCTCCTTTTTGTTTGCGCGTTTAGCCCAGTAATCCAAATGATCAATGCACGATCACTTACTTCAGACGAACTAAGGAAAATAATTGTATCAATTTTAGAATAAGGCTGTAACGTAACAAAATGTGGGAAAAGTCAAAGGGTCTGAATACATTCCGAATGCACCGTGTGTATATATATATATATACAGTGGGGAGAACAAGTATTTGATACACTGCCAATTTTGTATTGTATGATTTTTAAGTAATTAATTTGCATTTTATTGCATGACATAAGTATTTGATCACCTACCAACCAGTAAGAATTCCAGCTCTCACAGACCTGTTCGTTTTTCTTTATTAAGAAGCACTCCTGTTCTCCACTCATTACCTGTATTAACTGCACCTGTTTGAACTCGTTACCTGTATAAAAGACACCTGTCCACACACTCAATCAAACAGACTCCAACCTCTCCACAATGGCCAAGACCAGAGAGCTGTGTAAGGACATCAGGGACAGCTGGGACCACAGTCTCAAAGAAAACCATTAGTAACACACTATGCCGTCATGGATTAAAATCCTGCAGCGCACGCAAGGTCCCCCTGCTCAAGCCAGCGCATGTCCAGGCCCGTCTGAAGTTTGCCAATGACAATCTAGATGATCCAGAGGAGGAATGGGAGAAGGTCATGTGGTCTGATGAGACAAAAATAGAGATTTTTGGTCTAAACTCCACTCGCCGTGTTTGGAGGAAGAAGGAGGATAAGTACAACACCAAGATAACCATCCCAACCGTGAAGCATGGAGGTAGAAACATCATTCTTTGGGGATGCTTTTCTGCAAAGGGGACAGGACGACTGCACCGTATTGAGGGGAGGATGAATGGGGCCATGTATCGCAAGATCTTGGCCAACAACCTCCTTCCCTCAGTAAGAGCATTGAAGATGGGTCGTGGCTGGGTCTTCCAGCATGACAACGACCCGAAACACACAGCCAGGGCAACTAAGGAGTGGCTCCGTAAGAAGCATCTCAAGGTCCTTGAGTGGCCTAGCCAGTCTCCAGACCTGAACCCAATTGAAAATCTTTGGAGGGAACTGAAAGTCCGTATTGCCCAGCGACAGCCCCGAAACCTGAAGGATCTGGAGAAGGTCTGTATGGAGGAGTGGGCCAAAATCCCTGCTGCAGTGTGTGCAATTCTGGTCAAGAACTACAGGAAACCTATGATTTCTGTAATTGCAAACAAAGGTTTCTGTACCAAATATTAAGGTCTGCTGTTCTGATGTATCAAATACTTATGTCATGCAATAAAATGCAAATTAATTACTTAAAAACCATACAATGTGATTTTCTGGATTTTTGTTTTAGATTCAGTCTCTCACAGTTGAAGTGTACCTATGATAAAAATTACAGACCTCTACATGCTTTGTAAGTAGGAAAACCTGAGTGAGAGTGAGAGCACCGCCAGCATTCAAAAGTGACCAAAACATCAGCCAGGAAGCATAGGAACTGAGAAGTGGTCTGTGGTCACCACCTGCAGAATCACTCCTGTTTTGGGGGGTGTCTTGCTAATTGCCTATAATTTCCACCATTTGTCTATTCCATTTGCACAACAGCATGTGAAATTTATTGTCAATCGGTGTTGCTTCCTAAGTGGACAGTTTGATTTCACAGAAGTGTGATTGACTTGGAGTTACATTGTGTTGTTTAAGTGTTCCCTTTATTTTTTTGAGCAGTGTATATATACAGTTGAAGTCAGAAGTTTACATACACTTAGGTTGGAGTCATTCAAACTGTTTTTTCAACCACTCCACATTTAATTTTTTAACAAACTATAGTTTTGGCAAGTCGGTTAGGACATCTACTTTGTGCATGACACAAGTAATTTTTCCAACAATTGTTTACATAACAGATTATTTCACTTATAATTCACTGTATCACAATTCCAGTGGGTCAGAAGTTTACATACACTAAGTTGACTGTACCTTTGAACAGCTTGGGAAAATTCTTTGCTTGACATCATTGTAAATCAAACGAAATCAGCCAACACCTCAGAAAAAAAATTGTAGACCTCTACAAGTATGGTTCATCCTTGGGAGCAATTTCCAAACAATTTCCAAAACCCCCATAAAAATAGCCAGACTACGGTTAGCAACTGCACATGGGGACAAAGATCGTACTTTTTGGAGAAATGTCCTCTGGTCTGATGAAACAAAAATAGAATTGTTTGGCCATAATAACCATAGTTATGTTTGGAGGAAAAAGGGGGGAGGCTTGCAAGCCGAAGAACACCATCCCAACCGTGAAGCACGGGGTGGCAGCATCATGTTGTGGGGTTGCTTTGCTGCAGGAGGTACTGGTGCACTTCACAAAATAGATGGCATCACGAGGGGAAATGATGTGGATATATTGAAGCAACATTTCAAGACATCAGAAGTTAAAGCTTAATCGTAAATGGGTCTTCCAAATGGACAATGACCGCAAGCATACTTCCAAAGTTGTGGCAAAAATGGCTTAAGGACAACAAAGTCAAGGTATTGGAGAGGCCATCACAAAGCCCTGATCTCAACCCTATAGAAAATTCGTTGGCAGAACTGAAAAAGCGTGTGTGAGCAAGGAGGCATACAAACCTGACTCAATTACACCAGCTCTGTCAGGAGGAATGGGCCGACATTCACCCAACTTATTGTGGGAAGCTTGTGGATGGCTACCGAAGCATTTGACCCAAGTTAAACAATTTAAAGGCAATGCTACCAAAAACTAATTGAGTGTATGTAAACTTCTGACCCACGGGGAATGTGATGAAAGAAATACAAGCTGAAATAAATCATTCTCTCTACTATTATTCTGACATTTCACATTCTTAAAATAAACGGGTGATCCTAACTGACCTAAGACAGGGAATCTTTACTAGGATTAATTATCAGGAATTGTGAAAAACTGAGTTTAAATGTATTTGGCTAAGGTGTATGTAAACTTCCGACTTCAACTGTATATATATATATCCAGTGTATGCCGTCTTACATTTTTCCATTCTATTATTTTACATAGTATTTTTAATATTAGTGTTTCACTCACTTCTCTTTGACCTACATTGTTGAAGCTTGGAGCAAAAGCATTTCACTGTACCCTCTAATTACATCTGCGACCCTGTGCATGTGACTAATAAACTCCGAGTTGTATTTGTATTTATTATGGATCCCCATAAGCTGCTGCCAAGGCAGGGGTCTATCAAAATTAAGGCAGTTCTACAATTTTAGAAACATGACATTCATAACAGATTTCACAACACACTAAGTGTGCTCTCTCAGGCCCCTACTCCACTACCACATACAGTATGTAGAATACAAAATCCATGTGAGAATAGTGCGTACGTTATCGTGTGTGTATGCATGTCTGCTCCTATGTTTTTGTGTTTGCTTCACAGTCCCTGCTTTTCCATAAAGTGTACTTTAATCTGTTTTTTAAATCTGATTCTACTGCTTGCATCAGTTACCCAATGTAGAATAGAGTTCCATGTAGTCATGGCTCTATGTAGTACTGTGTGCTAGTCGTTTAAACAGACAGCTCGGTGCTTTCAACATGTCAATAACTCTCACAAATACAAGTAGTGATGAAGTCAATCTCTGCTCCACTTTGAGCCAGGAAACATTAACATGCAGATGATTAATGTTTGCTCTCTGTGTACATCCAATGGCCAGACGTGCTGACCTGTTCTGAGCCAATAGCAAATTAATAAGGGTTGGTAAAAGGCTGATTGGTCGGCTATTTGAGCTAGAAAAGGGGGCTTTACTATTCTAAGGTAGCGGAATGACTTTTGTTTCCCTCCAGGCCTGAGGGCATACACTTTCTAGTAGGCTTAAATTGAAGATATGGCAAATAGGAGTGGCAATATCGTCCGCTATTATCCTCTAATTTTCCTTCCAAGTTGTCAGACCCCGGTGGCTTGTCATTGTTGATACCAATAATTTTTTCACTTCTTTCACACTCACTTTACGGAATTCAAAATTACCATGGTTTATGTGTGTTCATATGAAACCAGGAGTCAAAACCCGACCGAATGCCCCCCCCCCCCCCCAAAAAAAAATATTGTCGTGACCCACAGTCCTTGTTTTACCCATTCTGGGTCGGGATTACGACCTACGGTCCACCACTTGAGAATGTGCTGTGACCTTGCCATAGAGCAGCCATAGGGGAAAATATATTCTTTATCACATTTAAAGCGTTGTAGCATACACCTGCAATTGACACAAACTTCCATGAAAGGATGGAGAGGCACTACAAGGACAGGGAGCAGTTGGTTTTCAGAAAGCAGTGAATGGTAAACACACAAAATTAGCACTCCAGCGCATCAGGTAAATTCAAAACCTTTATTGGTATTAACAAACTTGAGAAGTGATGTTACAAGGCTTTTCACATTTTCCACAGTTGAGGAATAAACAAATTCACATTAAAATGACCCGGCGTGACAGCTGAATTGTGTGAATCTAGATCAGATAGATAGTGAGGACTTGCTCAGAGCAACAGTTGGTCGCAATGTGCTCCATAGCCCCCTCCCATGGCCCTAACCCATTGATGTCTGCGGATCTGAAGGCTTTGGAAAGGTATAAGCAGTGTAGTGGTGGAGGGTCCACCTTACAGATCTGCAGACATCCAAGGGTCAGGTCCACATACTGGTTAGGACAAAGAGCGTAGTGTTAGGGAGCAAATTGGGACCAGCTGCAAGACAAGAGTTGGGCAAATAGAGGAGTAAGTACATGAGCAGATAATCACCAGACAAATACCAAGTCACTGTGTTGATACTTAAATCAACAGAAGAGTCGTGTACGTGTCAGTGCTGCACACAACATGCATCCTGAGATCACACAGCAGCATAGGTTAATAAGTGCTTAAAGTGGTTTAACAGCAAAAATGGCAGTCTGTTTTAGCATTAGATATCCTGCAGCATAGTCTGGGCTGGCTAATGCTAGAACAGAATACCATCCCGGGTTAGTAGTTTGTTTCACATCTAAAACAACACAAAAGCTTGTCGGTATGAAATGCATTGAGCACCTATGATTTTCTCTCTTAGGTCTATACTGTCTCCGGGAGTTGAAACAAAACGTACTCCCCATTTCACGTCAACAAAGCACAGGATTCAAAAAGAATACTGCAACAGAAATGCTCTTAATGTAATAATGATTTGAATGACAGTAGCCCCGAGGGCGAGGCTAGTCGGTTTAACAGAATGAGAGATTATATTACATTGGTTGTTGGTACCGGACAGTACTGTATGAACACCCAGTGAACAATCCCAACTGCCAAAATGACTCACACACACCAAGACCCCCAAGCACTAATCAAAGGTAAATTGTTAAAGATGGCGCCGGAGGGGATGGCTGCCGCTTACAGGCTCTTAAACTATTGTGCTATTTTGTGTGTTTTTTCACATTGTTTGTAACTTATTTGGTACATAATGTTGATGCTACCGTGTCTTATGAATGAAAAGAGCTTCGGGATAAGAACAGCGATTACTCACCTCAAACTGGACTAATATTTTTTCTGTAATGAGTCTGACACAAAGGATATAGACAAAAGCCCAAATCCCTGTCATTCGCATGAAGAAAATAAAGAAATACAAGGGGCGGAGATCAGGGTGCCTTGTGAGAATTTGTAGGTAAGTGGATAACCCGCCTCTACCATCCATTCTATTGGCCAACATGAAATCACTGGAGAATAAACTGTATGAGCTCCGTTCGAGACTAACCTACCAACGTGACATTAAAAACTGTAATATCTTATATTTCACAGTCGTGGTTGAAATAAGACAAGGATAATATACAGTTGGCTGGGTTTTCCGTGCATGGGCAGGACAAAACAGCTACGTCCGTCAGACAAGGGGTGGGGGTGTGTGACAATTTGTCAATAACAGCTGCTGCGAGATGTCTAATATTAAGGTCTCGAGGTATTGCTCACCTGAGTTAGAGTACCTCATGATAAGCTGTAGACCACACTATCTACCAAGACTGTTTTCATCTATATTTTTCGTAGCGTCTATTTACCACCACAAACCAATGCTGGCACTAAGAAAATGCTTATCCAGAAGCGATGCTCCTAGTGGCCAGGGACTTTAATGCAGGCAAACTTAAATCCGTTTTACCTAATTTCTACCAGCATGTCACATGAGCAACCAAAAATGCTAGACCACCTTTACTCCACATACAGAGACGCGTACAAAGCTCTCCCTCGCCCTCCATTTGGCAAATCTGACCTTAATTCTATCCTCCTGATTCCTGCTTACAAGCAACAACTAAAGCAGGAAGAACCAGTGACTCGCTCAATACGGAAGTGGTCAGATGTCCTGTAGCGTAGCATCCGCTTCAGGACTCTTTTGCGAGCACAGACTGGAATATGTTCTGGGATTCATCCAATGTCATTGAGGAGTATACCACCTCAGTCACCGGCTTTATCAATACGTGCATTGATGACATCAATCCAACAGTGACCGTACGTACATATCCCAACCAGAAGCCATAGATTACAGGCCGCACCGAGCTAAAGCTGGAGGAGCGGGGCACTAATCCGGACGCTTATAAGAAATCCTGCGATGCCCTCAGACAAACCATCAAACAGGCAAAGCATCAATACAGGACTAAGATTGAGTCCTACTACACCGGCTCTGACACTCGTCGGATGTGGCAGGGCTTGCAAACTATTATGGACTACAAAGGGAAACCCAGCCACGAGCTACCCAGTGATGCAAGCCTACCAGATGGGCTAAATGACATTTTTTGGTCGTGTCAAGGCAAGCAACACTGAAGCTTGCATGAGAGCACCAGTTGTTCAGGACGACTGTGTGATTATGCTCTCCGTAGCCGATGTGAGCAAGACGTTTAAACAGGTCAACATTCACAAGGCCGCGAGGCCAGACGGATTACCATGATGTGTACTCTGAGCATGCGTGGACCAACTGGCAAGTGTCTTCACTGACATTTTCAACCTTTCTCTGACCGAGTCTGTAATACCTACATGTTTCAAGCAAACCACCATAGTCCCTGTGCACAAGAAAGCGAAGGTAACCTGCCTAAATGACTACCGCCCCGTAGCACTCACGATGGTATACCATGAAGTGCTTTGAAAGGTTGGTCATGGCTCACCTCAACACAATCATCCCGGGAAACACTAGACCCACTCCAATTTGCATGCCGCTCCAAAAGATCCACAGATGATGCAATCTCATTCCACACTCCCCTTTCCCACCTGGACAAAAGGAACACCTATGTGAGGATGCTATTCATTGACTACAGCTCAGCGTTCAACACCATAGTGCCCTCAAAGCTCATCACTAAGCTAAGGACCACCATGGGACTAAACACCTCCCTCTGCAACTGGATCCTGGACTTCCTGACGGGGCGCCCCTAGGTGGTAAGTGTAGGTAACTAGACATCTGCCACGCTGATCCTTGACATGGGGGCACCTTAGGGGTGTGTGCTTAGTCCTCTCATGTACTCCCAGTTCATCCACATCTGCGTGGCCAAACACAACTCCAACACCATCATTAAGTTTGCTGACGACACAACGGCGGTAGGCCTGATCACCGACAACGATGAGACAGCCTATAGGGAGGAGGACAAGAGACCTGGCAGTGTTGTGCCAGGACAACAACCTCTCCCTCAACGAAAGCAAGACAAAGGAGATGATTGTGGACTACAGAAAAAGGAGGAACGAGCACACCCCCATTCACATCAACTGGGCTGTAGCGGAGTGGGTCGAGAGTTAAGTTCCTTGGTATCCACATCACTAACAAACTAACATGGTCCAAACACACCAAGAAAGTTGTGAAGAGGGCATGACAATGAGTTTTCCACTCTCAGGAGACTGAAAAGATTTGGCATGGGTCCTCAGATCCTCAAAGGTTTTACAGCAGCACCATCGAGAGCCTCCTGACCGGTTGCATCACCACCTGGTATGGCAACTGCTCGGCATCTGATCGTAAGGCACTACAGAGGGTAGTGCGTACAACCCAGTACATTACTGGTGCCAAGCTTCCTACCATCCAGGACCTATTACACTAGGCAGCGTCAGAGGAAGGACTAACAAATTGTCAAAGACTCCAGTCACCCAAGTCATTGACTGTTCTCTCTGCAACCGCACAGCAAGTGGTACCGGAGCACCAAGTCTAGGTTCAAAAGGCTCCTTAATAGCTTCTACCCCCAAGCCATAAAACTACTGATCAATTAATCAAAATAGTCCACCAGGACTATTTACAGTGCATTCTCGACGTGTATACAGAAAGGATGCCAATATAGTCTATGGCCTCTATACAAATGCATTGAACATTCAACAATGCTACATTTTCTCAAGGTCTATCTATTTTGTAAATAAATTGTATTTCAATAACTTGAAGGGCAGATTTCAGATTCTCGCAAATGTAATATTATTAATAAGAGCAAGTAACTATTTTTGCTTAACTATAAATACACACACAATTCAAGGAAATACTTATATAAAAAAAAAATCTAAATCATGTTCAAATATTGCATTTGACCAAACCATACTTATTGACCCTCTGTTCAATAAGGCACGTTACCATGGATTAGTTAAAGCCATAAAAGGAGTAGAGGTTTGGCCTCACAGTGGCATAGCTAGAAAAACAACATCAGCCTCCCTGAGGACAGTCACATCAAAAGCACATTTCAAATATTGAATACAAAAACTCAAAGCTTCCAAACACACCTCCCATCAGCCATGTTCTACTTATAGACTTAACTCACAATTAAATTAAGGTTGCGTCCCATCATTCCCTAATATAGTGCACAACTTTAAAAAAAAGAAAGAAAGAAAGAAGGAAGAAAAAAAAACATTACCGGTAAACACATGTACAGTCGTGGCCAAAGGTTTTGAGAATGACACAAATATTAAATTTCCACTAAGTTTGCTGCTTCAGTGTCTTTAGATATTTTTGCCAGATGTTACTATGGAATAGTGAAGTACACTGCTCAAAAAAATAAAGGGAACACTAAAATAACACATCCTAGATCTGAATGACTGAAATATTCTTATTAAATACTTTTTTCTTTACATAGTTGAATGTGCATGTGCAAATGTGCATGTGTCTGCTCAAACGGTCAGAAACAGACTCCATGAGGGTGGTATGAAGGCCCGATGTCCACAGGTGGGGGTTGTGCTTACAGCCCAGCACCGTGCAGGACGTTTGGCATTTGCCAGAGAACACCAAGATTGGCAAATTCGCCACTGGCGCCCTGTGCTCTTCACAGATGAAAGCAGGTTCACACTGAGCACATGAGCACATGTGACAGACGTGACAGAGTCTGGAGACGCCGTGGAAAACGTTCTGCTGCCTGCAAAATCCTCCAACATGACCGGTTTGGCGGTGGGTCAGTCATGGTGTGTGGTGGCATTTCTTTGTGGGGCCGCACAGCCCTCCATGTGCTCACCAGCGGTAGCCTGACTGCCATTAGGTACCGAGATGAGATCCTCAGACCCCTTGTGAGACCATATGCTGACACATGCACATTTGTGGCCTGCTGGAGGTCATTTTGCAGGGCGCTGGCTGTGCACCTCCTTGCACAAAGGCGGAGGTAGCGGTCTTGCTGCTGGGTTGTTGCCCTCCTACGGCCTCCTCCACGTCTCCTGATGTACTGGCCTGTCTCCTGGTAGCGCCTCCATGCTCTGGACACTACGCTGACAGACACAGCAAACCTTTTTGCCACAGCTCGCATTGATGTGCCATCCTGGATGAACTGCACTACCTGAGCCACTTGTGTGGGTTGTAGACTCCGTCTCATGCTACCACTAGAGTGAGAGCACCGCCAGCATACAAAAGTGACCAAAACATCAGCCAGGAAGCATAGGAACTGAGAAGTGGTCTTTGGTCACCACCTGCAGAATCACTCCTTTTTGGGGGGTGTCTTGCTAATTGCTTATAATTTCCACCTTTTGTCTATACCATTTGCACAACAGCATGTGAAATTTATTGTCAATCAGTGTTGCTTCCTAAGTGGACAGTTTGATTTCATAGAAGTGTGATTGACTTGGAGTTACATTGTGTTGTTTAAGTGTTCCCTTTATTTTTTTGAGCAGTGTATATTTGTGTCATTCTCAAAACTTTTGGCCACAACTGTACAGTGCTGGTCCCATGTTTCATGAGCTGAAATAAAAGATCCCAGGAATGTTCCGTATGCACAAACTCGTTTACATGCATTAGTGAGCATTTTATCCTTTGTCAAGATAATCCATCCACCTGACAGGTGTGGAAATGTCAAGAAGCTGATTAAAGAGTATTATCATTACACAAGTGCACCTTGTGCTGTGGAAAATAAAAGACCACTAAAATGTGTAGTTGTCTCACACAACACAATGCCAGAGATGTTCCAAGTTTTGAGGGAGTGTGCAATTGGCACACCGGAGCCGTTTCCAGAGAATTTAATGTTAATTTCTCTAGCATAAGCTGCCTCCAAGGTAATTTTAGAGAATTTCGCAGTACGTCTAACCGGCCTTACAACCACAGACCACGTGTAGCCACGCCAGCCCAGGACCACCACATCTGGGTTCTTCACCTGTGGAATCGTCAGACGGGGGAGGAGTATATCTATCTATAATAAAGCCATTTTGTGGGGTAAATCTTATTCTGATTTCTTAAAATGTTTATTTAACCTTTGGCTGGGCCTGGCTCCCCAGTGGGTTGGCCTGGCTCCCAAGGCAAAGGGTGGCTACTTTGAAGAATAAAATATATTTTATTTGTCTAAACACTTTTTGAGTTACTACATGATTCCATATGTGTTATTTCATAGTTTTGATGTCTTCACTATTATTTCTACAATGTAGAACATAGTAAAATAAAGAAAAACCCTTGAACGAGTCGGTGTAGCCAAACTTTCGACTGGTACTGTATATATTTTAGGGAATGGGGTGCCATTTGGGACGGAGCCTAAAATAATCAGTCATATTGATTCATCAAAAGCAGTACTAGCGTGTCTGAGTACTCACTTACTATAAATTATTGTAAAAATATATAGAATAAAGATATAGCCTTACTAACTCATTTCAATTCACATATTTCTGACACTAATCAAATATTTTTACAGGTCTTGCTATTGCACAAAAATGCACTATTATTACACGTATATCTTATGATAAGGCAAGTCATCGCACAGTCAATAATAAGTACATGATGTTTTGGTTAAACAGCTCACATCTAGTTTACTGGCCCACCATTCAACCAGCAGGTTTACTTAGCTCAGTATACCACTGCATGTCAAATTCTTCAATGCATTGGCTTGTATGTTCATACTAAGATAGCTTGTTTCATTGCAGGAAGGAATGATACACCACCACTCAATCAACACCCTTCCACTAATGTGACATCTGTGGATCAAGCGTCAATTTCCCCTGAAACCTATCATATGTAGCCTGGTCCCAGAACTGTTTGTGCTCTTGCCAACTCCAACGCTCAGTGTCATTTTCTCCTATTGAAATCCTTGGGTGGGCCGCCATCCAAACTGTGTAAAAAAGACAAGATAAACAGGCCGGTTGCGCCCACTGTCACGTCCACCACCTAAGACACTTTTTGATCCAGAAAAACCCCTGCAATCAGTGACAAGAAGTTGGTCTAACAGCACAAACAGACAGGCACTCAGACCGCCCATTGTCAGAAAATACGAGTACTATTGTTCCTGGTGTAGTGAGTTGTTTTAAGAGCATTGAGAACAGGCGCAGAATTAGAGCAACGTGATAACATTCAGAGCACAATGACAACTAATTAATACATACAGTACCAGTCGAAAGTTTGGACACCTACTCATTCAAGGGTTTTTATTTTTTTACTATTTTCTACATTGTAGAATAATAGTGAAGACATCAAAACTACGAAATAACACATATGGAATCATGTAGTTGCCAAAAAAGTAGCCACCCTTTGCCTTGACAGCTTTGCACACTCTTGGCATTCTCTCAACCAGCTTCATGAGGTAGTCACCTGGAATGCATTTCAATTAACAAGTGTGCCTTGATAAAAGTTAATTTCCAGAATTTCTTTCCTTCTTAATGTGTTTCATCACTTGTGTTATGACAAATTACGGGTGGAATACAGAAGATAGCCCTATTTGGTGAAAGACCAAGTCCATAATATGGCAAGAACAGCTCAAACAAACAGTCCATCATTACTAAGACATGAAGGTCAGTCAATACGGAACATTTCAAGAACTTTGAAAGTTTCTTCAAGTGCAGTCGCAAAAACCAAGCGCTATGATGTAACTGGCTCTCCCAACACAGGAAAGGAAGATCCAGAGTTACCTCTGCTGCAGAAGATAAGTTCACTAGTTACCTGCACCTCAGACTGCAGCCCAAATAAATGATTCACAGAGTTCAAGTAACAGACACATCTCAACATCAACTGTTCAGAGGAGACTGCGTGAATCAGGCCTTCATGAGTCAAATTGCTGCAAAGAAACCACTAATAAAGGGCACCAATTACAAGAGACTTGCTTGAGCCAAGAAACACGAGCAATGGACATTAGAACAGTGGAAATCTGTCCTTTGGTCTGATGAGTCCAAATTGGAGATTTTTGGTTCCAACCGCTGTGTCTTTGCGAGACGCAGAGTAGGTGAAGGGATGATCTCTGCATGTGTGGTTCCCATCATGAAGCATGGAGGTGTGATGGTGGTTTGCTGATGACACGGTTGGTGATTTATTTAGAATTTAAGGCACACTTAACCAGCATGGCTACCACAGCATTCTGCAGCGATACACCATCCCATCTGCGCTTAGTGGGACTATCATTTCTTTTTCAACAGGACAATGACTCAAAACACAACTCCAGGCTGTGCAAGGGATATTTGACCAAGGATATTGATGGAGTGCTGCATCAGATGACCTGGCCTTCACAATCACCCAACCTCAACCCAATCGAGATGGTTTTGAATGATTTGGACCGCAGAGTGAAGAACAAGCAGCCAACAAGTACATTACAAGTGTAATGTAGATTTTTTAAAATAATTTTTAAAAAATAAAGAAAAACCCTTGAATGTGTAGGTGTCCAAACTTTTGACCTGGTACTGTAGGTCTCTAAATAGATATTTAAAAAAAAA
Source organism: Salvelinus fontinalis (assembly GCF_029448725.1). NCBI lineage: Eukaryota > Metazoa > Chordata > Actinopteri > Salmoniformes > Salmonidae > Salvelinus > Salvelinus fontinalis. The sequence continues at coordinate 44,832,460 of NC_074668.1, forward strand.
AAATCAGGACCATTACCAAGACAGATTTGACTTCGGACACTAAAAAGACAGCACATAATACACTTTTCTAAAAAGAAAGTTGCAATTAAATACATATTTGGGAGAAGGACAATGTCCTCCTTTACTTTCCCACTTCTTTGAGTAGTGTCACACTGTGACTCACAGCAGGCAGACCACTAGGCTCCCAAGGTTGAACACACAGAGAGAGATTTTGAGCGAAAGCAAAAGATAAAGTCAGTGTGTCTGACCACCCACATCCACCTGTACATCCACACTCTAAGTTCTGGACTTAATGTGATAAGCACAACCATTGCCACCACAGCAAGTGCATCCCAATACTTCCTACAAATCTAAAAGCATCAGATTTGTGGAGGCATGGACTAGAGGGAGTTTCAACCACATTTCTTACACCAGTCATTTCCTTTTAAACCACAGAAGGGAAGTGAACAAGTGCACAATTTAGAAGGAAGGAGAGGTTAACTGAAACATAGCCATAACCTGAGGTTTAATCATTCAAGAAGGGTGGAACGTTACACAACTTTAAGATGGAAACACGTAATTTAGAACAGACCTTATTTGTCACAGGGAATAATCTAATCGGATCCGCTCTATACATTACATGTCTATCTACAACCTTTGGAACGTTTTCATGTTCTGAACAAACCTCTGGTGAGTACTGAACACTCATTTCATCATCACGCAACAGTTTGATGCATGTTCACTTGCAGTCTGACTTGTCTTCAACCAAATTATACAGACTGCCTGGAGTCATTCAACTCACGGTAGAAACATTCACCATTGAGGACATGTAATAATTTAAGGAGACAAATTAAACAAATGAATATTTGAATATGGCAAAAAGGAATGTTTTTGAAGAGTAAACATTGGTTTGATGCCCGATGGTCTTTTTTTGTACATGGATAAATGTATCAAATAAATCATGTGCGTCATAACTATAAACTGTTATTTTTAAAATGTAAAAAACAAAACAATAATTGTAATAATCATGTTAACATAGTTTTGTACAAGGTTTTCTGTGGTATAAATAAATATGTCTTTTACACCCCCCCCCCCCTTCTCCGGCTTTGACTTTAAGGCAAAAAACAATACTTGTCACAGCCGTGTACACACTTACACAAGCTCACCTACACACACACACACGCTCACCTACACACACACACACACAAGCTCACCTACACACACACACACAAGCTCACCTACACACACAAGCTCACCTACACACACACACAAGCTCACCTACACACACACACAAGCTCACCTACACACACACACAAGCTCACCTACACACACACACAAGCTCACCTACACACACACACAAGCTCACCTACACACACACACAAGCTCACCTACACACACACACAAGCTCACCTACACACACACACAAGCTCACCTACACACACACACAAGCTCACCTACACACACACACAAGCTCACCTACACACACACACAAGCTCACCTACACACACACACACACACACACACACACACACACACACACACACACACACACACACACACACACACACACACACACACACACACACACACACACACACACACACACACACACACACACACACACACACACACACACACACACACACACACTCTCTACGTGCGGTTGAGTGTCTGGAAGATTCTGGAGATCTGCAGCATGACAGGCCCAGTCTCAGGGTCATTCATCCATTGGGTGCTGTTCAGAGGGTTCTCCAACATGTCCTCAAACGCTACACACAAACAGAAGGTTTTAGAGGGTTTTAGAGACTACACAACAATTCAATAAGTAGCCTCGTCTGAGCCAGAACGGCCCATAGGACTGAAGCATGTTTCTGTAGCGTGACGCTTGATGAACAGGTACACCCCCTCCCCTTATCCTCTGAGCTTTGTTATTTTTAACTGAACAATTTGTTTTACTCCAAACCTACCCAGCAGTGTTTTGGGATTGGTGAGGCCCAGCTGGACCACAGGGTTCTCCAGGATGGCCTGGAACAGAGAACTGTTGATGTCGATGCCTTTATCCAAGTCCTCCGGAGACGGCTTCCTGTCCCCCAGCAGCCACTCGCACTGTGGGTTTAGATCGCTAAGTTAACTTCTCTTAAACTAGGACGGTCAATGGAGAACCAGTTCTCGTTCCTAATGACAACATGGGTAAGAGGTGTAAAAAGCAGTTCATTCATAGAAGACAGGAAGCAATGACTTCTTTTTTTTTTTTTACTCAATAAGTGTCTGCTTCATTTTCTTTGATCTTTTATTCCTCAGTGTGGACAGTAAACCTACTGCAGTATCCTGTTGGTTGTTATTGACTCTCAGGGCATCGACCACCTCCTTCTCATCAAAGCCCATCTCCATTAACGCAATGACAGCCTGCAGAGACAAAGAACGATACGGAGTTAGTTTATCATTACACACTACACCGTCATTCTATAAAAAGGGCCAATAGCTTATCACAGTTTGAAGACAACATTCAGTAAGAGAGTAGCAGAGACACATTTTACGACATTTTAGGTAAGCTAGCTAACAGCTATATACACAGTGTACAAAACATTAGTAATAGCTCTTTCCAGGGGGAAAGCTATGACCTCTTATTTATGTCACTTGTTAAATCCCCTTCAATCAGTTGATGGATTCTGTTCAAATGTAACACGTTTCATTTTAAACTATAGTTTGTTTGTATCTTGTTTAGTAAATAATCCTTAACAAGTGAGTATTAATGGAGTTCAGGCCATGAAACTGTGTGTATGCTAATTTGGAAAAGTTGACCTAATCAGTTAAGAGGAAATTGCCTAGGGTCAGAGAGCAGGGTCAGGCCCAGGACAATGAAGATGGATGGGGTGTGATTCTGACATCTAGCTAAACAAAGAGAGGACCATGGACATTCCACAGTCCAGATATGGGATACTCATTGGGGTCATAAAATGTATAGCTGGGGTGGTGACTAAAAGGAGAGAAGAGTATGAGATGTGTTGTGAACGTTCTAAATGTATGCACTCAGCTGACGGCATCCTTGGTAATAAAATCTTTAAACTTCTCTTGAGCTTTTGGTCTCAATTCCAGGCTGCATCACAACCGGCCGTGATTGGGAGTCCCATCGGGCGGCGCACAATTGGCCCAGCGTCGTCTGGGTTTGGCCAGGGTAGGCCGTCATTGTAAATAAGAATTTGTTCTTAACTGACTTGCCTAGTTAAATAAAGGTTCCATAAATAAAAAATTTAAACAATTCCTTATTGCAGAGGTTGCAATAGCAATGGGGAGGAAAGACAGGTTAAAGGATTCTTAAGCCTTGAGACAATTGAAACATGGATTGTGTATGTGTACATGTCAGAGGGTGAATGAGCAAGACAAAAGATTGAAGTGCCTTTGAACGGGGTATGGTAGTAAGTGGCAGGCACACCATGGGCCAGCATCCCTGTGAAACGCTTTCGATATGTTGTAGAGTTGAGGCTAATGAATTGAGGCTGTTCTGAGGGTACATTGGTATGCAATTCAACATTAGGAAGGTTTCTTGCCTGGTCACATATTTGTTTGTCGTCTTGCCAAATCCTTCAGTTGGCTATTCAGCACAAACAGATATGGGACCAGTCTAACATGTAACAGTTTTAGCTTGGTATATCCCAGGGCATTGGGACAGAGAGAACACTCACCCGTGAGTCGGGCCTGAACTCCCTTTTCCTTCGGATCCTCTTGAAGATCTCAGTGAGTTCGTCCTGCCTGGCGGCGGCATCCGTGTTGGTCTGGGAGAGGGTGCGGAGGAGGTTCGGAAATGAGGCGGAGATAGAGGGGATCAGGGGTGGTGCTGTGGCTCCTACTGCTCCTGGGGCGTCCTGGCCGGGCAGGGTGGTGTCCACCGTGGGGTCGTCTACATGCTCAATCAGCCACTCCATGGCCTGGGTCACTGACATGCTGCAGGAGAGGCAGTGAGGGAGGGGCATGGTTAAATTTGTTGTTTCAGACTCATCTGATCAGACTGGACTCACTTGTTGTGATGGATAGAATCACAGGCTAAGTGTCTAATTGATTCTTTATAGACTTCACTGATATGACCACTGACCAATATCATCGACCAATATCATCAGACTACACTCCAGCGTAGTGGTCCATCCTCAGTGAATTTAAAAAATATATATTTAATGTCAGAAATGTATCCTTTTTGGATAAAACTATACTAAATATAATCACATCACCAAATAATTGATTAAAACACACTATTTTGCAAAGAAGTTCTACAGTAGCCTCAACAGCACTCTGTAGGGTAGCGCCATGGTGTAGCAGGAAGACAGCTAGCTTCCATCCTCCTCTGGGTACATTGACTTCAACACAAAACCTAGGAGGCTCGTGGTTCTCACCCCCTTCCATAGACTTACACAGTAATTATGACAACTTCCAGAGGACTTCCTCCAACCTCAGAGCTCTTGCAGCATGAACTGACATTTTGTCCACCCAATCAAAGGATCAGAGAATTAATCTAGTACTGAACGCATAAACAGCATAAACAGCTAGCTAGCACTAGTGTATAAAATGTGCTGAGTAGTTGATTCAGAGAGAGAAAGACAATAGTTGAACAGTTAAATTAATTACTTCCAAAATGGAGAAGCAAGAGAGTAATTTCTCTCTCCCACTTTGCTGGCAAATGCAGCTAGCTAGTTTAGCCTACTGAACACCCTGCTCAAACAGAGGGATGCTATGTTAGCTAGCTGGCTATGACTTTCCAACACAACACTGGAACTCAAGGTAAGTTTTCGGTTTTACAAATGTATTGCCACCAGGCCTCTCACTGGAGTCCAATCAGTAACTGCTTAGTGACTATACAGTACACTAACATTACTGCATGATTGTAGCGGGTTTACTAACGCGTTAGTTCAATTAGCTTTGCTGACTATGACGTTACTTTAGCTAATATGGTGACAATGATGTAGGCTGAGTGTAGCGGTTTGGCTTGGAAAGGTTTTTTCACAGCTGATGTGTTGCACATTGAAGTCCACAAGCGAAAGGGAAGAGGTGAGAGGAGGAGCGCGCATAGATGCGAGAAGGAATACAACGTGGCTGCTATGAAAGCGAACTGTGTTTGTGTGAGATCAGGGGTGAATTTATTCACGATTCTGTTGAAAAATGTTTCTTAAAAGGAAGCAAACGGAACAAAACGAGTATAAACATAGTTGAATTTGTCGATTAGAAACTCTCGTTTGCAACTGTTGGTCTAATGATTACACCCTATATCAGCTAGATGCAGGCAAGAGTGTGCAAGGTAGTATTTAAATGGGCACCGTCTGTCCATGTGTCAAAAAAAAAGTGTCACTGTCACCCTAAATTTGGTGTCTCGCCCTGTGTGCACCTACGTTGTAAACTTTTATTCATAGGCTAGGTTGTAGCAACCTCATGATGGGTATAGGGAAAATTTGAGTATTATGTGGCAGCCTAAACCTATCGCAGTTACATTGAACATGAATGAGTGTCATCCAATATGCTGTAATAGAAACAAGGCCATGCTCATTCATTTTTTTTTTATCTGCCATCATCTTAAACACTACAGGTATTTTTGTTTTGCATAGAAAAGTCTTGGGCGAACGGCCTAATCATTTGTTTAGGTCCAAACAGTGTTTTCAGGGGGGGCTTAATTTTTGGGATGGAAAAACGTTCTCGGTGTTGTTGTATATAGAAAAAACTAACCAGTTAGTATCATGTATGTAAAAATAGAAGATAATGGACCTATAATTTTTTTAACAATTTTTTTCAAACTAATAACAAATAAAAATAACTCAAATAAAAGCTAGACAAAAACAATGATTTCAGGACTATTGGTTTTGTTATCATGTTTGAGCATAAGAACACCGTATTAGCCATGGCAAAATACATCAAATTGCAGGGGGGAAACATGCAGGAAAATAGCTAAAAGTTCTCTCAGCTCCATAGCAGAATTGCAGAAGATTGGCTTACAAACGGCAAAAGCTCTCTCAGCTTCATGGAAAAATCTGCAGAATTGCAGGAAATAGCCCTGTGGCCAAGATGGGGGTCTCAAAAATGTTCTTGCCCAGGGCCTTGACCAAATACAGCTGGGCCAAGATAGCACTAACCATGGGCTGAGCATGCCCATTGCCACACCCCGTCACGCCCCTTTTTGATTCAGAAAAAACCCTGCACTGGTTGTGTCAGTGATTCTGATTAATCTCATTTGACTTCAGGTGCTGATAAGTATTATTGATTGTGACTCACTGGTTGAGTCTGAGAGCTTTGATGGCTCTGCTCTCAGGGAAACCCATCTCAGTCAGCTGCTGAAGGGTCGTCTCATCCACCCGGTCCTCCTCCTCCTCATCCAGCATGGCTGACAAACCACACACACAATATTAGTGAATAATAGTATAACTATAATAATACTTTATGCAATGGCATTGCTACTGACTGCCTTGAAGGGAATTTTAGAGCGTGCATTATTTAAGTGATAATGCCCGAGAAGCCGGTGTTTGAGGGATATATCGTCAAACCGTGCCAATATATTCTCCAAACACCGGCTTCTCTGGCATTATCACTTTTATACAACGGGTTGCCAAAATATACTTTATTTTATTTTGATTAATTTATTCATACTATTTAATCATTCCACAAGATATAGTACTGACACAAATCTAGGGTTGCTACCCAAGCTGGCTGGTCGTACGTTCTATCGGTTCGGTTGCCAGAGACGTGACCCAGTCATTTAGTCTTTTTGTTCTGTATCTACAGTTGAAGTCGGAAGTTTACATACACCTTAGCCAAATATATATATATTTTTTTCTTTTTAAATTTTATCCCATTTTCTCCCCAATTTTCGTGGTATCCAATCGCTAGTAATTACTATTTTGTCTCATCGCTACAACTCCCGTACGGGCTCGGGAGAGACGAAGGTCGAAAGCCATGCGTCCTCCAAAGCACAACCCAACCAGCGCGCCTCCAACCCGGAAGTCAGCCGCACCAATGTGTCGGAGGAAACACCGTGTACCTGGCCCCCTTGGTTAGCGCGCACTGCGCCCGGCCCGCCACAGGAGTCGCTGGAGCGCGATGAGACAAGGATATCCCTACCGGCCAAACCCTCCCTAACCCGGACGACGCTATGCCAATTGTGCGTCGCCCCACGGAACTCCCGGTCGCGGCCGGCTGCGACAGAGCCTGGGAGCAAACCCAGAGACTCTGGTGGCGCAGCTAGCACTGCGATGCAGTGCCCTAGACCACTGCGCCACCCGGGAGGCCAGCCAAATATATTTTAACTCAGTTTCACAATTCCTGACATTTAATCCTAGTAAAAATTCCCTGTCTTAGGTCAGTTAGGAGAACCACTTTATTTTAAGAATGTGAAATGTCAGAATAATAGTAGAGAATTATTTATTTCAGCTTTTATTTCTTTCATCACATTCCCAGTGGGTCAGAAGTTTACATACACTCAATTAGTATTCAGTAGCATTGCCTTTCAATTGTTTAACTTGGGTCAAACGTTTTGGGTAGCCTTCCACAAGCTTCCCACAATAAGTTGGTTGAATTTTGGCCCATTCCTCCTGACAGAGCTGGTGTAACTGAGTCAGGTTTGTAGGCCCCCTGAATCACACACGCTTCTTCAGTTCTGCACACACATTTTCTATAGGATTGAGGTCAGGGCTTTGTGATGGCCTCTCCAATACCTTGACTTTGTTGTCCTTAAGCCATTTTGCCACAACTTTGGAAGTATGCTTGGGGTCAATGTCCATTTGGAAGATCCATTTGCGACCAAGCTTTACTTCCTGACTGATGTCTTGAGATGTTGCTTCAATATATCCAAATAATTTCCCTCCCTCATGATGCCATCTATTTTGTTAAGTACATCAGTCCCTCCTGCAGCAACGCACCCCCACAACATTATCTTGCCACCCCTGTGCTTCACGGTTGAGATGGTGTTATTCGGCTTGCAAGCCTCCCCCTTTTTCCTCCAAACATAAGGATGGTTATTATAGCCAAACAGTTCTATTTTTGTTTCCTCAGACCAGAGGACATTTCTCCAAAAAGTATGATCTTTGTCCCCATGTGCAGTTGCAAACCGTAGTCTGGCTTTTTTATGGCGGTTTTGGAGCAGCGGCTTCTTCCTTGCTGAGAGGCCTTTCAGGTTATGTCGATATAGGACTCGTTTTACTGTGGATATAGATACTTTTGTACCAGTTTCCTCCAGCATCTTCACAAGGTCCTTTGCTGTTGTTCTGGGTTTGATTTGCACTTTTCGCACCAAAGTACGTTCATCTCTAGGAGACAGAACGTGTCTCCTTCCTGAGCCGTATGACGGCTGCGTGGTCCCATGGTGTTTATACTTGCATACTATTGTTTGTACAGATGAACATGGTACCTTCAGGCGTTTGGAAATTGCTCCCAAGGATGAACCAGACTTGTGGAGGTCCACAATATTTTTCTGAGGTCTGGCTGATTTCTTTTGATTTTCCCATGATGTCAATCAAAGAGGCACTGAGTTTGAAGGTAGGCCTTAAAATACATCCACAGGTACACCTCCAATTGACTCAAATTAGGTAAATTAGCCTATCAGAAGCTTCTAAAGCCATGACATTTCCTGAAATTTTCCAAGCTGTTTAAAGGCACAGTCAACTTATGTATGTAAACTTTTGACTCAATGGAATTGTGACACAGTGAATTGTAAGTGAAACAATCTGTCTGTAAACAATTGTTGGAAAAATTACTTGTGTCATGCACAAAGTAGATGTCCTAACCGACTTGCCAAAACTATAGTTTGTTAACAATAAATTTGTGGAGCGGTTGAAAAACGAGTTTTAATGACTCCAACCTAAGTGTATGTAAACTTCCGACTTCAACTGTATTGGCGCAACCCAGTCGTTCATTCTAAATGTTCCATTGCCATACTGGCTGGCAACGTTCTTATCCCTTGCTTGCTAGCTATTCAACTACAGCTAACTTAGTTATGTCAAACAGTGCAGCCAGAATAACAGCCGCATTATGCGTTTGTTTAAGCTGTTTTCTAGTGATATTTTTTGGGATACATCCATAACAATGAGCTAATGATGCGCGATTTCACCTGGCGTAGAAAATCTGGACACTGTTGTTCAGAGGAGCTAGCCAAAAACACAGCTAACACAATCACTTCAAACTGAAGCTGGAAAGACTGCAAACTAGCTGCACTTCATTTAGCTTCACCTGTATATTGACATTTCTTTGTATCCATAAAAATGTATGCTGATTCATGATTTCGACTGGCTGAGAAAAGCTGCCCGTCTGTCTCAAATTTGAATATTGAAATGTTGCAAAATCTCAGAAAGCAAGATTTATACAAATCTCCGCTGTTGAAAACTAAATGTTAGTCTAAAAGAAAGGTGAGATATTGTCTAGATGCATTTTATAGTAGAGATCAAGTTTATAAATTGCCTGGCTGGGCTGACGAGACAGTGGATTGAGCAGTCAGATGGAACAGAGTAAATAAGCATTTTAACGGCATAGATTTAGCCAGTGGTAACTTGTGGAATAGACACCGACTGCAACGCAGTTTTAACCAATCAGCATCCAGAATTAGATCCACCCGCTGTATAATTAAGCAATAAGGCACAGGGGGGGTGTGGTATATGGCCAACATACCACTGCTAAGGGTTGTTCTTAGGCACGATGCCAACCCACAAAGCCCAGAGGTGCCTTATTGATATTATAAACTGGTTACCAATGTAATTAGAGCAGTAAAAATAAATGTTGTCATACCCGTGGTATATGGTCTGATATACCACGATTGTCAGTCAATCAGCATTCAGGGCTCGAACCACCCAGTTTATAATTCCCTATAATGCACAGTATAATTCAGTGGCTATGAAATTCATACTTACATGTTCTGTTTGAGCTGCTTTTGAAAGCAAAAGTTGATTTGAAAACATTATTGGCATTGTTGAATTAGATTTTCATAATAGCAAATTAGGACTAATGCTTTGGCCATAGAAATCAGAATCAATCATACTGATTTATATGGATTTGGTTAGCTGGGCTAGCAAGTCTATTTGTTTGGTTACCAAGGCAACTACTATAGATATCTAGTAAACTTGCTAGCTACTTCAGTGGTTGAACACATTTCTAGCATCAAATGTGTTAAATTATAGCCATGGTATAAAAAAAGGGATATTCAACTTGGGATAATAATACAACTCTGTGGAAGGTGAGTTCCACATCGCACATTATTGTCCAGAGAACGTATAGCCACTAGTTGATTATCCCTTACATATTGCACTATTCTGTCACTCATACATAAGCTCAGTGACAATATGACTGTTACAGCTCCAACTTGTTGTTCATTAAAAATGGCAGGTAGCCGTTGGGGCGGCAGGTAGCCTAGTGGTTAGAACGTTGGGCCAGTAACCGAAAGTTTGCTAGATCGGATCCCCGAGTTGACAAGGTAAAAATCTGTCGTTCTGCCCCTGAACAAGGCAGTTAACCCACTGTTCCTAGGCCATCATTGTAAATAAGGATTTGTTCTCAACTGACTTGCCTAGTTAAAAAAATATAAAATAAACTAATGCAAAACCAGCCTCTTACAGCCCTGCAAGGCAGGTGCCAAAAACAATCTTAGATAATTAAATAATTTCTACACTGTACCATTGGCCTTTTTGAAGAGCTCCACGGCATCGGGGTTCAAGGCGAGAAGCTTCTGGGCAACTTCAATGAGAGAGACAAGGATTTTCCTGAGCTCCGTCTGAAACTGATGGAAAATGTACACACACACACATAAACCAGAATTAATAACCTCTCTTTAAGAATGAGGTTCTTTGGGAATGAGATCTTCTGACCTCATTGGAACTTCCTGGGTAAAAAATAAATAAATAAATCTTAGTACCAGGGACTTAGAACAGGCTTAATATGACCAAATCCACTCATTTGAATATGTCTCTGATAAGTTTGCAGGACCATGCATTTTAGGCCTATAGTTGAATTTCAGTACAATAGTTAGTTGAAAGCTCCTGAAGTGCTTGAACTATGCATTCTGACAGGTTATTTACTGTATTGTGCCGTACTGTACTTACATCTCTGATGTTATGCTGGGTGACAGTGCGGTCTGTGTGGCGGGTGGACAGGCCAGCGGTGGCCTTCAGGATGGCATCTTTATCTGGAGCCTTGTTATCCTGCTTCTTCTGACAGACAAGGAGGAAACACACATTAAGATAGTCCCAAACAGTACAACTAGTTGGATGTAATACGTTTCTTGATGTGTTGTCCCTGGTTCTAGCAGTCTTGGCAATTCATTAAAGATTTTTGTCTGATGATCAGTGCCCTTGCCGAGTTAGATAAGCCACAAACCAATACAATTAGGGAGAGTATTTAAATCTGTTGTTTGGCCTACCTTTTCCTCTGCAGTTATGTCAGCCATTTTCAGAGGGGGTGGCAGTGGTCTCTTCTTTATCAGTAGAAGAACATCTAAAAGCAAAGGAAAACATTCACTTAATGGCATGTAGTAGCATTGATCATATTGGCTAATTGTTTGATTGGAAATGATAAACATTGAGACAACTTCAAACCTTTAAATCCATAGGAGTACCTTTATCTTTTAGACTTTCATCTGCAACCGTTTTAGTTTCTTTGAGGATACTCTCCGTGGCAACATGGACAAGTTTATGGTGTGTGATTGTTTTGGGGTCTTCGAGGCTTCCATGTAAATACTGCAAAACAAGCAAACCCCCCACCCCCCCAAAACAATTATCCCACCGACAGGAACCAGTAGCAGTACTTTCACCCTGGTAATTATATTACTCTTTTTTTTTTTTTTACCACGCAAATAATTGGTAATGGATAGGCTAGCTAGACCTATATCAACAGCCAAACGTATTTCTAAAAGGTACCAATGATTTCTGCATTAGCTGGGTCTCTTACTGTTATCTCGCTGATCTAAACTTGTACTAGGAGGATGCAGTGCAGAAAGAGACTGGCAGCCATATGGGGTAGGCTAGCTGCATGTGGGGCATCATACTGTCACTTACAGAAAAATCAAGTGTAAAAATGGGTGGCCCTAACTAGCAACAGTACAGTATAGTCTGTGGAACAAATAAGGAAAAGACAGGAGCCTAGGAACATAAACAGAGTAACTTACATAGCTACACCAACAGACACGAGCATTTGGGCTAGACTAGCTATCACATTTTGCCAAAGAGCTCCTGGGGTGCGCCTAGTTTGCAGGGATTCTAGGCTCGCTAACTTGTGAACCAACTTGCTAAATTATAAATAGCTGTGTCTACCCAGTTACTATAAATACGTTACGACTGACACCGACACTGACTATTTCAACTAGGGCTGCAAACATCGGCGACAGTTACACAACTACGTTACAATTTCACCCGGGCAAACACCAATGAATGAGCAAGTAAGAAAATAAACAAGCATACATGTTTCAAGCACTTCTCTTTGAGTTTTTCAATAGTGGTACCCTCTGTTACTTCTTCCAACCACTCTGTACCCTCCATAGTACAAATGTGGATTTTTAATATTTTTCCAGCGAATATCTTCTCTTCTTGCACAAACATAGCTGTAGTTTTGTGTGTAACTATCTAGCTAGCGAGCCAGTTCAGTGATGGCTACGTTAGTTTGCTAACATTAGCTAGCGCCTTCGAAAAACAGCGACAATAGTGCAAACACCTACACTTATGATTTTCAAACAGTTTGATCAGACTCCAATGCTATAGCAGTCGAGTGCTGTTAATTTCGCAAAGAAGAGTTGTTTATCTTTCTCCAAGAGCCGAGCAGCTAGCCAAGTATACTATTGTGTTGGTTTTGATTAACCTTTGAACCTAGGCAACGTTTGTCCCTGTGCAAAATGGGAATTGTAGTTGTTTTAAATTGTGTAGTTTGACGCTCAATTTGCTTAGCTGTGAATCCTACAATGTACCACCAGAAGAGGGAGACAAAGCCTGCAGTGCCTGGGCCTACCTACTACACTGAACATAAATATAAATGCAACATTTTCAAATATTTGACTGAGTTACAGTTCATATAAGGAAATCAGTCAATTTAAATAAATAAATTAGGCACTAATCTATGGATTTCACATGAATGGGGAAACAGATATGTATCTGTTGGTTAAAGGTAGGGGCGTGGATCAGAAAACCAGTCAGTATATATATATATATTTAGTTTGTTTGTTTTTAACCTTTATTTAACTAGGCAAGTCAGTTTAGAACAAATTCTTATTTACAATGACGGCCTACCCCGGACAAACCCTCCCCTAACCTGGACGATGCTGAGCCAGTTGTGCGCCGCCCTATGGGACTCTCGATCACGGCCAGTTGTGATACAGCCCGGGATCGAACCAGGGTATGTAGTGACGCCTCTAGTACTGAGATGCAGTGCCTTAGACCGCTGCGCCACTCGGGAGCCCTAGTATATGGTGTGACCATCATTTTCCTCATGCATCTCCTTCGCATAGAGTTGATCAGGCTGTTGACTGTGGCCTGTTGACTTCCTCTCTAGGTTTCTTCCTCGGTTTTGGACTTTCTAGGGAGTTTTTCCTAGTCACCGTGCTTCTACACCTGCATTGCTTGCTGTTTGGGGTTTTAGGCTGGGTTTCTGTACAGCACTTCGAGATATTAGCTGATGTACGAAGGGCTATATAAAATAAACTTGATTTGATTTGATGCCTGTGGAATGTTGTCCCACTCCTCTTCAGTGGCTTTGCGAAGTTGCTGAATATTGGCGGGAACTGGAACATGCTGTCGTACACGTCAATCCAGAGCATACCAAACAGTTTTTGACAGTTCAGGTCATGCACAGCATTGAGACTGTTTCTGTACTTTGGTTTCTGTACACATAGGTACAGTTGAAGTCGGAAGTTTACATACTCTTAGGTTGGAGTCATTAAAACTTGTTTTTCAACCACTACACAAATGTCTTGTTAACAAACTATAGTTTTGGCAAGTTGGTTAGGACATCTACTTTGGCATGACACAGGTCATTTTTCCAACAATTGTTTACAGACAGATTATTTCACTTATAATTCACTGTATCACAATTCCAGTGGGTCAGAAGTTTACATACACTAAGTTGACTGTGCCTTGGAAAATTCCTGAAAATTATGTCATGGCTTTAGAAGCTTCTGATAGGCTAATTGACATCATTGGAGGTGTACCTGTGGATGTATTTCAAGGCCTACCTTCAAACTCAGTGCCTCTTTGCTTGACATCATGGGAAAATCAAAAGAAATCAGCCAAGACATCAGAAAGATATTGTAGACCTCCACAAGTCTGGTTCATCCTTGGGAGCAATTTCCAAACGCCTGAAGGTATGATGTTCATCTGTACAAACAATAGTACACATGTATAAACACCATGGGACCACGCAGCCGTCATACCGCTCAGGAAGGAGATGCGTTCTGTCTCCTTGAGATGAACATACTTTGGTGCGAAAAGTGCAAATCAATCCCAGAACAACAGCAAAGGACCTTGTGAAGATGCTGGATGAAACTGGTACAAAAGTATCTATATCCACAGTAAAACGAGTCCTATATCGACATAACCTGAAAGGCCGCTCAGCAAGGAAGAAGACACTGCTCCAAAACCGCCATAAAAAAGCCAGACTACGGTTTGCAACTGCACATGGGGACAAAGATCATACTTTTTGGAGAAATGTCCTCTGGTCTGAGGAAACAAAAAATAGAACTGTTTGGTCATAATGACCATCCTTATGTTTGGAGGAAAAAGGGGAGGCTTGCAAGCCGAATAACACCATCCCAATTGTGAAGCACTGGGGTGGCAACATCATGTTGTGGGGGTGCTTTGCTACAGGAGGGACTGGTGCACTTCACAACATTGATGGCATCATGAGGGAGGAAAATTATGTGGATATATTGAAGCAACATCTCAAGACATCAGTCAGGAAGTGAAAGCTTGGTCGCAAATGGGTCTTCCAAAATCGACAATGACCCCAAACATACTTCCAAAGTTGTTGCAAAATGGTGGAAATGGACAACAAAGTCAAGGTATTGGAGTGGCCATCACAAATGTGTAGGCAGAACTGAAACAGCATGTGGGCGGGCAAGGAGGCCTACAAACCTGACTCAGTTACACCAGCTCTGTTAGGAGGAATGTGTCAGAATTCACCCTACTTATTGTGGGAAGCTTGTGGAAGGCTACCCAAAATGTTTGACCCAATTTAAACAATTTAAAGGCAATGCTACCAAATACTAATTGAGTGCATGTAAACTTCTGATCCACTGGGAGCATGGTAAAATAAATAAAAGCTGAAATAAATCATTCTCTCTACTATTATTCTGATATTTCACATTCTTATAATAAAGTGGTGATCCAAACGGACCTAAGACAGGGAATTTTTATTAGATTAAAATGTCAGGAATTGTGAAATACTGAGTTTAAATGTATTTGGCTAAGGTGTATGTAACTTCCGACTTCAACTGTATGTGGTGCCAAACTGGATCAGTACATCTACTGCTTTCTCAGTCAGGCAGGAGACTGCTTCTTGTAGATTAGCAACCCAGAACTGTATGAGTGTTTGCCTCAAAAAGCATCTTGCTTCAATCAGTTTATTCCAGTTCATAATACAATTATTACTTGTATTTTAACAGCAACCGTTCCAACCTAGACTTGTTTTCAACAATAATTTCTACAGTAAGATGTACAGTAGGCCTGATAATTTTTCATCTTCATCTGCACTGTTATTAGTGTCGCTAGCTCGCTTGCTTTGGCTAACGCTAGCTATTAGCTGTGAACAAGGCCAGGGAACTGATTGAAAGAGAAACTCAAATCTACTACGAGAGATAGTACTCCCTTATTTCACCTGTTATAAAATGACATTCTGCCCTGTTTAGTAAGAACTCCTTGGGTTTACCGTCATGCTGTGGATGATGTGTCATGTTAATTTGTACGTTTTGAGAATTATTACTAAGCACTTCTCCGCACCAAACACATTGTGGGCGCTCCTCGTTATTTCTCAAAGTTTGTATGAAAGAGAGATAAACTCATCGGCGTATTTGCGTTTCATGACGATTCCGCTCAGTCAGAACTTGTGGCTTGCCTGAGTCCATTTGATGACAGCGGTGACTGGGAATGACAAGTCAGTGACAGCGCATCATCTGCTGCTGAACGACAGCGCTGCAGCGTGTGTCGCGGAGTGACGTTCAAGAAAACTGCAGAAAAAAGATCTGGTAAACGACAAAGCACACGGGCATCTCCCTCTCCCACTTTGCCAAACCGAGCATAGACCGCTGCTAATCAGAGAGTGCACTGAACAGAGAGCGCAGTCGCACTTGGCCAAATCAATTCCAGTAATTCATGAATTAATTATACATTTACTCTGACACCTCGCGACCCACTTTGGAATGACAGATCTGTAACTCGCATTTCTATGTGAATTTGGTCGCCTCTCCCAAAAAGTTACAGCTTTAAGTTTAAACTTTTTTTCTTCTCAAAATGTGCATCAGCCAATTAAAATCGTCGACGTGGTCTATGAAAACCCCTGTGTTTTTCCCTCACTGTGGGGAAATTGTGAATAGCGACTTGGAGAAGGCCTATTGGCTGATGCAGAATTTGTTACAGGAAATAATACATGTCCAATGTGTTGTTAGAATATAGGGCTAAGTGTGCCAGGTTTAGGCTATCAGAGGGTAAAAGCTAACATTTAGCGTTTTATCATGTGCAACTACCATTTACAAATGTTGTAGGTGATCGAACTGAATGTCTATGGATCAAAACTGAGGGGATTCAATTAATGCCCCAGGCCTGCACGGGTGAACAGGGTTACACGGAACCCATACCGTCTTTGCGCATGCGCCATCGTGCATAAATGCATTTTGTCCCCCTACACCAAACGCGATCATGACACGCAGGTTAAAATATCAAAACAAACTCTGAACCAATTACATTAATTTGGGGACAGGTCAAAAATATTTAAACATTTATGGCAATTTAGCTTGCACTTGCTAGCTAATTTGTCCTGGGATATAAACATTAGGTTGTTATTTTACCTGAAATGCACAAGGTCCTCTACTCCGACAATTAATCCACACATAAAAATGGTCAACCGAATCGTTTCTAGTAGAGGTCAACGGATTATGATTTTTCAACACCGATACCGATTATTGGAGGATCAAAAAAAGCTGATACCGATTAATCGGCCGGTTTTTATACACTGCTCAAAAAAATAAAGGGAACACTTAAACAACACAATGTAACTCCAAGTCAATCACACTTCTGTGAAATCAAACTGTCCACTTAGGAAGCAACACTGATTGACAATACATTTCACATGCTGTTGTGCAAATGGAATAGACAAAAGGTGGAAATTATAGGCAATTAGCAAGACACCCCCCAAAACAGGAGTGATTCTGCAGGTGGTGACCACAGACCACTTCTCAGTTCCTATGCTTCCTGGCTGATGTTTTGGTCACTTTTGAATGCTGGCGGTGCTCTCACTCTAGTGGTAGCATGAGACGGAGTCTACAACCCACACAAGTGGCTCAGGTAGTGCAGTTCATCCAGGATGTCACATCAATGCGAACTGTGGCAAAAAGGTTTGCTGTGTCTGTCAGCATAGTGTCCAGAGCATGCAGGCGCTACCAGAAGACAGGCCAGTACATCAGGAGACGTGGAGGAGGCCGTAGGAGGGCAACAACCCAGCAGCAGGACCGCTACCTCCGCCTTAGTGCAAGGAGGTGCACTGCCAGAGCCCTGCAAAATGACCTCCAGCAGGCCACAAATGTGCATGTGTCAGCATATGGTCTCACAAGGGGTCTGAGGATCTCATCTCGGTACCTAATGGCAGTCAGGCTACCTCTGGCGAGCACATGGAGGGCTGTGCGGCCCCACAAAGAAATGCCACCCCACACCATGACTGACCCATCGCCAAACCGGTCATGCTGGAGGATGTTGCAGGCAGCAGAACGTTCTCCACGGCGTCTTCAGACTCTGTCACGTCTGTCACATGTGCTCATGTGCTCAGTGTGAACCTGCTTTCATCTGTGAAGAGCACAGGGCGCCAGTGGCGAATTTGCCAATCTTGGTATTCTCTGGCAAATGCCAAACGTCCTGCACGGTGTTGGGCTGTAAGCACAACCCCCACCTGTGGACGTCGGGCCCTCATACCACCCTCATGGAGTCTGTTTCTGACCGTTTGAGCAGGCACATGCACATTTGTGGCCTGCTGGAGGTCATTTTGCAGGGCGCTGGCAGTGCACCTCCTTGCACAAAGGCGGAGGTAGCGGTCCTGCTGCTGGGTTGTTGCCCTCCTACGGCCTCCTCCACGTCTCCTGATGTACTGGCCTGTCTCCTGGTAGCGCCTGCATGCTCTGGACACTATGCTGACAGACACAGCAAACCTTTTTGCCACAGTTCGCATTGATGTGACATCCTGGATGAACTGCACTACCTGAGCCACTTGTATGGGTTGTAGACTCCGTCTCATGCTACCACTAGAGTGAGAGCACCGCCAGCATTCAAAAGTGACCAAAACATCAGCCAGGAAGCATAGGAACTGAGAAGTGGTCTGTGGTCACCACCTGCAGAATCACTCCTGTTTTGGGGGGTGTCTTGCTAATTGCCTATAATTTCCACCTTTTGTCTATTCCATTTGCACAACAGCATGTGAAATGTATTGTCAATCAGTGTTGCTTCCTAAGTGGACAGTTTGATTTCACAGAAGTGTGATTGACTTGGAGTTACATTGTGTTGTTTAAGTGTTCCCTTTATTTTTTTGAGCAGTGTATATATATTTGTAATAATGACAATTACAACAATACTGAATGAACAATGAACACTTTTATTTTAACTTAATATAATACACCAATAAAATCAATTTAGTCTCAAATAAATAATTAAACATGTAGCCCCGTGTGGCTCAGTTGGTAGAGCATGACGCTTGCAACGCCAGGGTTGTGGGTTCGATTCCCGCGGGGGCCCAGTACAAAAAAAAAAGTATGGATGTATGTACTTGTAAGTCGCTCTGGATAAGAGCGTCTGCTAAATGACTTAAATGTAAATGTATGTTCAATTTGGTTTAAATAATGCAAAAACAAAGTGTTGGAGAAGAAAGTAAAAGTGCAATATGTGCCATATAAAAAACGTTTAAGTTCCTTGCTCAGAACATGAGAACATATGAAAGCTGGTGGTTCCTTTTAACATGAGTCTTCAATATTCCCAGGTAAGAAGTTTTAGGTTGTAGTTATTATAGGACTATCTCTCTCTATACCATTTGTATTTCATATACCTTTGACTATTGGATGTTGTAATAGGTACTTTAGTATTGCCAGCCTAATCTCGGGAGTTGATAGGCTTGAAGTCATAAACAGCGCAATGCTTGAAGCATTGCGAAGAGCTGCTGGCAAATGCAGTAAAGTGCTGTTTGAATGAATGCTTATGAGCCTGCTGCTGCCTACCACCGCTCAGTCAGACTGCTCTATCAAATCATAGACTTAATTATAATATAATAACACACAGAAATAAGAGCCGTAGGTCATTAATATGGTCAAATCCGGAAACTATCATTTCGAAAACAAAACGTTTATTCTTTCAGTGAAATACGGAACCGTTATGTATTTTATCTAATGGGTGGCATCCATAATTCTAAATATTGCTGTTACATTGCACAACCTTCAAGGTTATGTCATAATTACGTAAAATTCTGGCATATTAGTTTGCAACGAGCCAGGCGGTCCAAACTGCTGCAACTACCCTGACTCTGCGTGCAATGAACGCAAGAGAAGTGACACAATTTCCCTAGTTTAATATTGCCTGCTAACATGAATTTATTTGAACTAAATATGCAGGTTTAAAAATATATACTTCTGTGTATTGATTTTAAGAAAGGCATTGATGTTTATGGTTAGGTACATTCGTGCAACGACTGTGCTTTTTTCGCAAATGCCCTTTTGTTAAATCATCCTGTTTGGCGAAGTTGGCTGTCTTTGTTAGGAAGAAATAGTCTTCACACAGTTCGCAACGAGCCAGGCGGCCCAAACTGCTGCATATACCACGACTCTGTTGCACAGAACGCAAGAGAAGTGACACGATTTCCCTAGTTAAAATAAATTAATGTTAGCAGGCAATATTAACTAAATATGCAGGTTTAAAAATATATACCTGTGTATTGATTTTAACGAAAGCGTTGATGTTTATGGTTAGGTACACATTGGTGCAACGACAGTGCTTTTTTCACGAATGCGCTTGTTAAATCACCCGTTTGGTGAAGTAGGCTGTGATTCAATGATAAATTAATAGGCACCGCATCGATTATATGCAACGCAGGATTAAAGCTAGATAAACTAGCTAGATAGTAATATCATCAACCATGTGTAGTTAACTAGTAATTATGTTAAGATTGATTGTTTTTTATAAGATTTGTTTAATGCTAGCTAGCACCTTACCTTGGCTCCTTATTGCACTCGCATAACAGGTTGTCAGCCTGCCACGCAGTCTCCTCGTGGAGTGCAATATAATCGTCCATGATCGGTGTCCAAAAATGCCGATTACCGATTGTTATGAAAACTTGAAATCGGCCCCAATTAATCAGCCATTCCGATTAATCGGTCGACCTCTAGTTTCTAGTCATCTCTCCTCCTTCCAGGCTTTTTCATCGTTTAACTTATATGGTGATTGGCATCTAAACTTTCATAGTATTACCATGACAACCGGCAACAGTTCGTCTTTCAATCACCCACGTGGGTATAACCAATGAGGAGATGGCACGTGGGTACCTGCTTCTATAAACCAATGCAGCGCGACTGGAGCGCGATCTACATCAGAAATAGGAATGACTTCTATTTGCCCTTGGCAACGCAGACGCTCGCGAGCAGTGCGGGTGCAATAATTGAATAACATAGATTCCTAAATGTATTTCGCAACGCTCGCACACGCGACACGAGCGGTGTAGTCAGGGTATTAGCGTTGATTGCATTCGTCTTGAAACCGGGCTGCCTCCCAGGGGTGAGCTGGGTCGCCTGGTAAAAGCCAACGGCAAAGTCGTTTGAAAACAAAAGTGACATATGCCCGGTGATGTGACGGGCCATAGCACGGTTTACCATGGTTCAGTCTAATCGAACTCGCTCACTATTTCATTTAAGCCACACAACACGATTTTCCCCCGTCTTTATTTAACCAGGTAGACCAGTTGAGAACAAGTTCTCATTTACAACTGCGACTTGGCCAAGATAAAGCAAAGTAGTGTGACAAAAACAACAACACAGAGTTACACATGGGATAAACAAACACACAGTCAATAACACAATAGAAAAATCGATGTACAGTGTGTGCAAATGTAGTAAGATTAGGGAGGTAGGGCAATAAATAGGCTATAGTGGCAAAATAATTCAAATTTTGCATTAACAGTGGAGTGATAGATGTGCAGATGATGTGCAAGTAGAGATACTGGGGTGCAAAAGAGAGAAAAAAACAAAACAATATGGGGATGGGGTAGTTGGGTGTGCTATTTACAGATGGGCTGCAAATAAAAGTGTCTGAAGGGCACTGCGTGTTCAGTCCGAAGTCTGCATTAGCCATACAGCATTTACTGTGATGTGACCTTGCAGAAGCAATGTTCCCTACATTTTTTGGGGCACTGAGCAAATTTCAGGTCTGCTGAGGGCAAACATTGTGAATATTCTGTGTAATTTCTAGCATGCGTTTACTGTGAACACTGAGGCTGTACCCACTTTAAATTTCAGTTTCAGACAGTGGTCAAGTCAGCTACTGTGTATGATCATAATGTAGGCCTACCAGAGTGGCTTACCATGAAAACAATGTAGAAAATGCATTACATAACATTTGAACTGTTCTATCGTTCATCCTACAGTTGCAGCCAATTAACAAACAACACATACAAAGTTATTTTGCGGCAGAATAAGATACCAGGTAGGGAGTGGGCAATTTTGTTAAGTTATTCACTCACCACGTTTATTCCCGAAAATTTTCCTCACTTTGGTAGCCTATTGACAAACATTAAGAATAAGCTACGTGGTGAGTTGATGCCTATTCCTCAGCTAGTTAGCAAGGTGAATTGATCATGCTACTTTGAATGCGTTGTTTGTTGGCATCCTTGTTATTTACAACGTTTTTGGAACAGATTTCTGTTGGAACGTTCCACAAATTATACCCACCCGCCTAAAAATGTACATGTTTTATGCTCTTGTAAGAAGCAATCACCCCCCCCCCCCCCCATTGCTGACAACACATTATTTATAACTGGGATAATAACTCCCTAACAGGTAAAGGAAATGAACAAGATGTGCACATCTGGCTACATGCAGCTCTTACTTTGATATCAAAACAAGCACATCTACTAATGACAGCTCATGCTGTAAAACAGTCCAGTTCAAATGAATGACACAGATCCATATATGGCAATGGTATATTTGCATATAGACTTACTGCAGCTCTGATTGGTTATACAGCACTGGTTTGTGTCGAGTATGAGCTGAGACCTGCCTGTCAAAGCAATAGAATCCTACTCCGATGCGTTCTGCCGACAACAAAATCTCTTGCATAGTTCGTTTTGTTTCTGTATGTTGCATCGAAAGCGGCTAATATTGCGTTGATTCGATCACAATTCCCACAGTAAAGGGAAACGTTGATAGTGTTAACTAAGGGGGAAAACTAGAAAGTTCAGTGAAGTTCAATCTCGTGCTTCTTTGTGCAGGCGGAACTGCGCTCCTGCGCACACACATATGCAGATTAAAGGCGCTGGGTGGTCATTCCGGGGTCTCCATTGGCCTTGCAGAATTTGGAGTGATAAGACCTCTGCAGAAATCAGGGCATTCATACTTTTGCGCAGAGCTGTTGTGAAGGAAATTGTCAAGGAAGTGAGTTTGTGTTTATGCAGGACCTCCTGCCCTCACCTACCGTCAACCAATCATGTCAATGCAGAGCCCTCCACATTTTTTTTTTTAAATTGAGAGGTGCACAGCGATGCTGTACGGAGCTCAATTTGGCCTCTGCGTGCCTCCAGAAGCTCCGTATTTGCATCACACCATACATACGGCGCTTCCGACCACATTTTCAGATCAAGCATAAATGACCAGGAGTCATGCTCGCTACACTGTGATCAAATAACATTTTATTTGTTGCATCATTCGTAAACAACAAATGAACAAGGTGTACTAATACCGAGTTCAAAACAACTGGTAACTCTGAAATTTCCAACTTCAGTGCATTCAAGATAATGGTGCTTTTAAGATGCACACAAAATTTCAGCTTTACACATAGCTCACTGTTATGATGCGTTCAAGAAAACTGGGAACTCTGAAAAATACGAGGTCGAATCATGACGTCAGTGATCATGAGGTCAGAGTTCTAGAAAGAGGTCTGAGTTCATGAGTTGGAATTCCATGGTGGATGACCATTCAAAATAAAATAAATGTTACAGGTCGGGGGCGACCACTTATGTCGCCTATGCCTGGAACCGGCCCGGGTTCCACCTGAGCGAGTCTGACTCTGACCACAAGTCAGAGACCACTATGATGACCAAATGCGTTGGATGGATCCTTTTTTGGCTTGGCACCTAAAACCCTCACAAACTTTTGCAGATGCACAATGGAGAGCATCCTGTCGGGCTGTATCACCGCTTGATACGGCAACTGCACCGCCTGCAACTGCAGGGCTCTCCAGAGGGTGATGCGGTCTGCCCAACGCATCACCGTGGGCAAACTACCTGCCCTCCAGGACACCTACAGCACCCAATGTCACAGGAAGGCCAAAAAAGATCATCAAGGACAACAACCACCCGAGCCACTGCATGTACACCCTGCTATCATCCAGAAGGCAAGGTCAGTACAGGTGTATCAAAGCTGGGACCAAGAGACTGAAAAACAGCTTCTATCTCAAGGCATGTTAAATAGTCATCACTAGCCCATAGAGGCTGGCCACTTTAATAAATTAAACACTAGTCACTTTAATAATGTTTACATATCTTGCATTACTCATCTCATTTGTCTATACTGTATTCTATACTATTCTACTGTATCTTTTTTTCCCTTTTTTTCTTAGGGGTTGGATCAGCTTTAATATTGCGGATAGATTGTTGCTTCCATCAATGTAATTGTCTGCATCATTTCCAATCCATTTAATAATTTCTGCCCTCCAAATTCATATTCATTATATAAATAGGCACTTTTAATTTTGTCTGCCTTGCCATTCCAAATAAAATGTTATATTTTTTGCGCGTATAATTTTAAAAGCAGGTCACTGCTGGTCTGACATTGCTCGTCCATATATGTATATTCTTAATTCCATTCCTTACTTATATTTGTGTGTATTGAGTATATGTTGGGAAGTTGTTTGATATTACTTGTTAGATATTACTGCACTGTCAGAGATAGAAAAACAAGCATTTCGCTACACCAGCAATAACATCTGCTAAACACATGTATGTGACCAATACAATTTGATTTGATTTTGTCTTCTAAGGAGAATGTAATCCAAAAGTAACTGAAAGTAATCAGGTTATGATACTGAGTTTGGGGTAATCCAAAAGTTGTTACTGATTACAATTTGAGTGGTAACTAATACATGTAACTGATTATATTTAGAAAGTAACCTACCCAACCCTGTTCAATATACTATAATTGATTGATAAGTTGAAGGGTCATATAAAGTACTTATTAACAAATGCAGTTTATATTACACTGTTTCATTACATTTCCAGGGACTAATTTCAGAACATAACAAAAGTTGTTGGTATGGGCATATACAGACCGTATTGCATATACACATGGGCTGGGTCGTTCCTGATACTTTTTTTGCAAAAAAACATACAATGTAACATTGTTTCATATCTACCTTCATACGCCCTTCTTTGTCACTGAATGAATGGTTACTTTGAATCTCGGTTGCGTGATAGTTTGAGCATCCACGCAGGCGTAGTGATTACTGGTTACCTAGCTATGTATGTATTGCTAACCGACTGACTATTAGATTTGTATGGGAAAGCGCAGACACGGAGGTACACAAGGTGCTTATTGCGAATAAGTCAAATTATTCGGCCTAAAATGAGTCAATAAATAGAAGGGATAAACGGTAAAACGCCGAATGATTAAATACTGTGTTCCGTAACCGCCGTACATTTATATCTGGCATTGGTTGTAAGTAAGCGCTCCTCGGGGTGCTGTGGCCGCAAATTTCTCAGGCCGCAAATTTGTTTTTTTTGTTGCTGGGGAGGAGACCGTTCGTTCACCTCGCTGCTGTTATGTGCTGCTTGGGCTTTGCTCGAGCAATTGCATAAGAACGTCCTTATGTTGAATCCATTATCCTGTCGGATCTATAGGGTGGATTGAGGACACATCGCGGCTTTGAAGGTATATTGAAAATATTGTTTGATTTAGCTAGCGAATGTCCGCTTGATTCACCCAGTTGCTGTAACCTAGCGTAGATACTATCAGGCAGGCTGTTGTTTTTAACCTCCTAGGTAGCTAACGTTAGCGTCTGTGTTGGCCAATGTGCTTTCTAACTTAGCTAGCAAAGCTATTTTGTAAAACATGTAACTTACGACACAGATTTAACATAACAGCCCACCCAGTTGTCAGCTCGCTAGTTAGCCACCTGTCCAAGGATGGGCGCCCAATGAAGCTACGCTAGGAAGCTAGCGTTAGTGGGTTAGTTAGCTGGCTACAGTAACCAGTTAGCTAGCTAAGAACATTTCTTCAGTGATTAGCTAACATTAGCTAGTTAACGTAATTCACTCATGAAATCACCTGTAGTATGTTTGATGTAAAAAGGGCTTTATACATAAATTTGATTATAAGTACATGTGATTTGAATTTGACTGTTTTACAGGATGGATGTGGAATTGTGTGCTGGCGGGCACAGCACCCGAAGAAAGATGGATTCAGCTGGCGAAGGGACAGTGGAGGTTGTACCTTTGGAATTGTACGACTCTGCCAGAGCAAAAATAGACGCAAACCTACGGTGGCTGTTCGCCAAAGCCTATGGAATTGGTAAGTTATTACACGCACACAACATAGGCATTGAAAAGTTCCAAAATAGTCACCTGTCACACACAAAGCAAATGTGTTGGTGCATGTATACTGAAGAAAAAATATAAACACAAAAGATTTGACTGAGTTACAGTTCATATAAGGAAATCAGTCAATTGAAATAAATGAATTAAGCCCTAATCTATGGATTTCACATGACTGGGAATACAGATATACATCTCTTGGTCCCAGATACCTGGGGGAAAAAAGTAGGGGTGTGGATCAGAATCTGGTGTGACCATTAGTTGCCTCATGCAGCGCAACACATCTCTGTCTCATAGAGTTGATCAGGCTGTCAATTGTGGAATGTTGAACTCCTCTTCAATGGTTGTGCTTAGATATTGGCGGGAACTAGAACACGCTGTCACACGTAGATTCAGAGCATCCCAAACATGCTCAACGAGTGACATGTCTGGTGAGTATGCAGGCCATGGAAGAACTGGGACATTTTCAGATTCCAGGAATTGTGTACAGATCGTTGCGACATGGGGTCATGCATTATCATGCTGAAACATGAGGTGATGACGGAAGATGAATGGCACGACAATGGGCCTCAGGATCTCGTCATGGTATCTATGTGCATTCAAATTGCCAGTTGGACCTACTGACAAATTATCTAAAAGAACGTTAAGGTGGCTTATGGTAGAGGATTGAACATTAAATTATCTGGCAATAGCTCTGGTGGACATTCCTGCAGTCAGCATGCCAAATGCAAACTCCCTCAACTTGAGACATCTCTGGCAATGTGTGACAACATGTGAACATTTTAGTGGCCTTTTATTGTCCCCAGCACAAGGTGCACCAGTGTAATTATCATGCTGTTTACCAGTTTCTTGATATGCCGCACCGGTTAGGTGGTTCGATTATCTTGGCAAGGAAAAATGCTCACTAACAGGGATGTAAACAAATTTGTGCACAACATTTGAGAGAAATAATATTTTTGTGTGAATGGAACATTTCTGGGATCTTCTATTTGAGCTTTTTTATTTAACTTTTTAACTAGGCAGGTCGGTTAAGAACAAATTCTTATTTACAATAACAGCCTACCCCTGCCAAACTCTTCCCTAACCCGGGTGATGCTGGGCCAATTGTGCGTCGCCCTATGGGACTCTCGATCACGGCAGGTGATCGAACCAGGGTCTGTAGTGATGCCTTAGACCACTGCGCCACTCAGGAGCCCCAAGAATGCCACATGGGACCTACACTTTACATGTTGTTTTATATTTTTGTTCAGTATGATTATTTTATTTTAATGTTCTCACTAAGGCACTTCTGGGTGTTTTATATGAACCAAAATGTTATCGCGACGTGAGGTTTTTAATTACCAGAAAAACAACATGCCCTAGCCAGTGTCCATTGAACCTGGAATTGAAAGTGAGGATCAGCTGTCTTTATCCCTCATCTGCAAGGCTGGCAGAGTTGGACCCAAATGTTGTTGGACAGGAAACGTGTCTGTATTCGTCCACACCCCAAACTAACAGTTAGCAGTTAAGCTAGTAATAATGAGGCACGCTTGGAACAGACCTAGATAGTGGGAACCATTCAGAATTGTTCCCACCGTCTAGATTTTCTGTTATTCATCAATGTGTGTGTATGTGTTGAACTGGCTGCCCCCCCCCCCCAGTATGACTTGGCAAATGATCTGCCTCCCCACTGACTCACCAGATTTTGCCATTCTGTTTTTGTGCAGTGGCCTTTAGCAGCAGTGAGACAGGACTCGCAGGAAGCTGATATATAAATCCACAGAATCTACTGTCAGACTGTCATCAGGTCATGGAAAATGCAGAACAAGACATTAGCCTTTCTCACTCTCTTGTGAAGATAGCCAACGGTTGTTGGCTTGTTGTAATGATGCTATATTTAGGTGAAGAACATAATTGACAAAAAATAGGCTACCTGGATCTAGTGCTAACTCCAACCGGAACCTCTTTTGACCCCAAGGCCGACCCACCCATCCCTTCAGACACGACGTCTAGGCTCTGCCTGGCCAGAGAGGGGGGCACGGATATTGGGGTGGCACTCCAGGCCTGGCTTACTGTTACTGACCACTGTAGCAAGTGTTGACCTTTAGTATTAGCCTTTTCCAGGTGCCCAAGTTCTCTGAGCTGTTGAGGGTAACCACTAGAGCAGGGTAACCACTAGAGCAAGCAATAGTTCATGGGCTGCAGGTACCCCAGTGGTTAAGAGCGTTGGGCCAGTAAACAAAAGGTTGCTCGTTTGAATCTCAGAGTCGACTAGTTGAAAAATCTGTCTGTGCTCTTGAGCAGGTCACTAAACCCTAATTGCTCCTGTAAGTCACAATGGTTAAGAGCGTCTGCTAAAGGACACATGAACATTTGTCAAACTTCTTCATAGCAAAACAACCTAAATATTTTGACGCTTCTGGATTTCTAGTTGGTTGCAAGATTCCTAATCTCGTTCCCCGACACTTCCGCCCAAAAGCACAAAGTCTTGTGGACCAACGTGTCAGACATGGCCTTTGTTAGCCAAAACAGAGCCAGGATGCAAATATAACTTTGTCTGTGCATTCATGTGATATGAGTGACACACAAATGACTACAATTTTTATGTGCAAAAAAATTAAATGGAAACATTCGCTGACATGGGCTAGTTGACCTGGACATTTCGGACAAGTTATAAATAGCTGTCTAAGGTATGCAATGACTAACATGACAAAAGGAACTGATGGTGCACTACCCAATTTATAAATTGCACCTTGTGCATTCTACTATTACAACTTCCAATAGTAAGTTTAAAGTTACTTGAAAAGAAAAACCTGCGTGCCCCACAGTTTGGGAACAACTGTCTTAAAGGACCAAAGAGTTTGGTCTGCTTTGTGTTTTCATTTCTGCCATGGGAAAAATATTGTGATACTGGTATCGTCAGTCCTAAAAGGCATTGGCTTACTCTACCAACCGATCATCTCCCACAACACCTGCCATTGCATGCTAGCATACTACAAGCACAAAGCTACGCCTCAATCATGTGATTCGCTAAAATGAAATGACAAATACTTTACTCAGTAGTTCAGTTCCGCTAAGGCCAACTGAATGAGCGATTATCCCAGGCTTAGGCTATATAAAATAGTATTTGTCACATGCGCTGAATACCGTGAAATGCTTACTTACAAGCCCTTAAACCAACAATGCAGTTTTAATATTTACTAAATAACCTAATGTTAAAAAATAATAAGTAACACAATAAAATAACAATAATGAGGCTATGTACTGGTACTGAGTCAATGTGCGGGGGTACAGGTTAGTTGAGGCTGTGTGTAATAGCCTGGGGAAGAGGTTACAATATTTCAATATCTGTCACTGTTCTGTAGCTCATCAGTTACCCTCACCTCCAGTATTTACAATGTTTGTTTGGGAGCATAATTGCATAGATACAGGTAGGAAATCCTTTAAAATAGCAATCAGGCCTAGCATTGTTATTGAAGGCCTGTGGCTGTGGTTACGTGCAGAAGACATGCTAAGATGTTGTGGAGGAGCCAGAGCGAGGTCTGTCTATCAATAGTAGACAACCTGTCATGTGTGAGACGTGTGACCTAATTTCACCGAAAGAGCACTTAGTCTGGCCATGAATCTTTAATTGCTGAACAGTCATGTCAATGGAGTGTGTCGTCTGTGCCTGTTGTCATTGGAAGAACAGAATGGCTCCGTCCATTGTTTTCATATTATGGCTTCTTTGGATTGCCGTTCATATTACCACTTCTGGCTTCAAGGGTCTATTTATTTTTGTATTAACTTACTGTTCAGGCCTCACTAATGCTGAGGCCTGTCACATCCCTTAGTAATATGTAAGCACCTGCATCTTTGCAGTCTATTGTAGTATATCATAGCCTACATTGTTCTTATTTAGGCCTAGGTTCAATTTCATGATCCTACCCTTTTAGATTTCTGCATTCATTACTGTGATTTCATGATGTCACTCAGACTCAAGCCTGCACAAAGAAAGCAGATGATCCTAGATTTAGTTTATAATGGTTATCTATATGGATTGTTTGAATGCTGTTCTCCCATTTTAAGGATGTTTTCCTGCTTACTCTCATAAAAGCTCCCTGTGTTCTAACAGTGAGCTGTGGTCCCAGAGAGCTCAGAAACAGTAATTGGCTTTTGTCCTGATGACGAACTCTGCCTGGCACTCATCCTCCTCTTCCCTACCCCCCCTCCTCTCCACTCCTCTTCTCTCACTCTGAGGAGTCTCCCCACTGTCTGTCTGTCAACTGCTCTAAGGCCCCTGGCTAACAAAGCCATGCAGGCAAATCAAAGTTTATTTGTCACGTGCGCCGAATGCAACAGGTGTAGACCTTACAGTTAAATGCTTACTTAAAGGCCCTACCCAACAGTGCAATTTTTAAGTAAAAAATAGGTATTAGGTGAACAATAGATAAGTAAAGAAATAAAAACAACAGTGAAAATAACAGTAGCGTGGCTATATACAGGCACCAGTTAGTGGGGCTAATTGAGGCAAAATGTAGGTATAGTTAAAGTGACTATGCATATATAATAAACAGAGTAGCAGCAGTGTAAAAGAGGGGTGGGACACTAGGCAAATGACATTCAGGAGTCTTATAGCTTGGTGGTAAAAGCTGTTGAGATGCCTTTCGGTCCTAGACTTGGCGCTCCGGTACCTCTTGCCCTGCGGTAGTAGAGAGAACAGTCTACGACTGGGGTGGTTGGGGTCTTTGACAAATTTTAGGGTCTTCCTCTGACACCGCCTGGTATAGAGGTCCTGGATGGCTGGCAGCTTAGCTCCAGTGATGTACTGGGCCGTACGCACTACCCTCTGTAGTGCCTTGCGGTCAGAGGCCGAACAGGGCGTGCTCGGTCCTCCTTTTCGTATAGTCCATAATCATCTCCTTTGCATTGATTACGTTGAGGGATAGGTTGTTATTCTGGCACCACCTAGCCAGCTCTGACCTCCCTATAGGCTGTCTCGTCGGTGATCATGCCAACCACTGTTGTATCGTCTGCAAACTTAATGATGGTGTTGAAGTCGTGCCTGGCCACGCAGTCGTGGGCGAACAGGGAGTACAGGAGGCGACTGAACACGCACCCCTTGAGGCTCAGCGTGGCAGATGTATTGCTACCTACACCTGGGAGTGGCCTGTCAGGAAGTCCAGGATCCAGTTGCAGAGGGAGATGTTTAGTCCCAGGATCCTTAGCTTAGTGATGAGCTTTGAGGGCACTATGGTGTTGAACGCTGAGCTGTAGGCAATGAATAGCATTCTCACGTAGGTGTTCCTTTTGTCCAGGTAGGAAACGGCAGTGTGGAGTGCAATATAGAATGCATCATCTGTGGATCTTTTTGGCTGATATGCAAATTGGATTGGGTCTAGGGTTTCTGGGATAATGGTGGTAATGTGAGAAATGACCAGCCTTTCAAAGCACTTCATGGCTACGGACGTGAGTGCTTCGGGTCTGTAGTCATTTTGGCAGGTTACCTTAGTCTTCTTGGGCAGATGGACAATGGTGGTCTGCTTGAAACATGTTGGTGTTAGACTCAATCAGGGAAATGTTAAAAATGTCAGTGAAGAAACCGTGGTTGGTCAGCATATGTCCTGGTAATCCTTCTGGCCCCGCGGCCTTGTGAATTTTTTATTTATTTTACCGTTATTTTACCAGGTAAGTTGACTGAGAACACGTTCTCATTTGCAGCAACGACCTGGGGAATAGTTACAGGGGAGAGGAGGGGGGTGAATGAGCCAATTGTAAACTGTTGACCTGTTTAAAGGTCTTACTCACGTCGGCCACGGAGGGCGTGATCACAGTTGTCCGGAACAGCTGATGCTCTCATGCATGCCTCAGGGTTGCTTGTCTCAAAGTGAGCATAGAGGTGATTTAGCTTGTCTGGTAGGCTCGTGTCACTGGACAGCTCGCGGCTGTGCTTCCCTTTGTAGTCTGTAATAGTTTGCAGGCCCTGCCACAAGACGAGCGTCGGAGTCGGTGTAGTACGATTCAATCTTAGTCCTGTATTGGCGCTTTGCCTGTTTGATGGTTCGTCAGAGGTCATAGCAGGATTTCTTATACGCTTCCGGGTTAGAGTCCCACACCTTGAAAGCGGTAGCGCTACCCTTTAGCTTATTGTGAATGTTGCCTGTAATCCATGGTTTCTGGTTGACCATGCGTGTTCATGTGAGAGCGAGCTCTGTTCTATCACATTTCTGAAGACAAAGGAATTCTCCGGTTGGAACTTTATTGAAGATTTAGGTTAAAAACATCCTAAAGATTGATTCAATACATCGTTTGACATGTTTCTACTGACTGTAACGGAACTTTTTGACATTTAGTCTGCTTTTAGTGAACGCGCTTCGTGACTTTGGATTTGTTTACCAAATGCGCTAACAAAAGTAGCTATTTGGACATAAATGATGGACATTACCGAACAAATCAAGCATTTATTGTGGAACTGGGATTTCTGGGAGTGCATTCTGATGAAGATCTTCAAAGGTAAGTGAATATTTATAATGTTATTTCTGACTTCTGTGTGGCGGATATATTTTTGTCTTGCACATTCACTGGCTGTTGTCATATCGATCCCGTTAACGGGATTGCAGCCATAAGAACTAGACATTGGGCCGATGTTGGCATTTTTAGCTAATATCGGCCAATTCCGATATACTTACCGATTTTTATATTGTGCATCCCTATTGTAGAGTATATTGGTCATGCTGCTGCACAGATGCTGGGCTGGCCCTATAAAAAATACTTCACTGGCAGGAGAGGCTGCCTGCCCATCCCTGTGTAGTTGACAATTCAGCCTCTCCTATCAGAGATGCATCTTGGAAGGTGTGTGTGTGTGTGAGAGAGCGGGTGGCTACGTCATGTGTGTTAGCATGCCTGTGTATCTGTCTCCCTGTGTAGTGTCTGTGCGCACGCATGCTCGCGCCTGTGTGTTTGTATCCACCCCAGTGCCGACACAGACAGAACATGGCTGGCACAGCTCCTCACACCAGCGGCCAGCCATCCAGTCAGAATGCCACCCGTTGGGGCAAGCTGGTGTTCTGCTCTCCTGACTGGTCTGATGGTGATTGGGGGATGCACTACAGCTGGTCCTGGCAATGGAGCGAAAGGGTGTTTACCATGCAGAGCCCTCTCCCTGTCCCAGTAGTTGGCTATCCCAGCCCACTGTGCAGAGGGGGTAGGAGAGGGGAAGCTGCTGCCACACAGTATCAGTGTCTCCAGGGGGAAGTCAAACATGAAGACCCATCCGGGTCCCAGCAAGGCCAGACCCCTTTTTGTTTTCACTCAATGCGTTATATAAAGTGCAACTTTCACACACATCTCTCTCTCGGAATGACTGACTGTTATACAATAACAGGATTATTATTGAATCTGTTGTAATACCCAGACGGAATCAGACATTGTTATACAATCCCATGTGTATTATCCATACATCCCTACTTCTCATAACAATATTGTTATGGCCATTGAGCGCCTACTCAGACTGTGCATTGCAGTAAAATCCAAATCAGACTATCTTACCTGCTGTGTTGTTGACTGGTTCAAGGAGAGCTCTGCTTGCCTCAACCTGTATATCTTCCTGTTAGTGTGGTTGGATGGGAGAATGCTGACGATCCGATCCCTTAGGATCGGATTTAGGCTCTGCCTTTATGCCGTCAGTCAGTCAGTCATGGCTGGGAGGGTGTCAACACGCTGATGGAGGAGTTTAGATATGGAGATGGAGTTCTGTTAGCTCAGCCTCACAGCCACAACTGAGAGCGAGCTGTCTGAATAATGGAGTTCATCAGGGTTATTTTTGCCCTGAAGAACATCACACCTTTCTGAGAGCGTGTGCATGGGCTTGTCACGTGCAAGGGTCCGCTGTGGTTTTTCTGTTTCATGCCTCCGCTTTACTGTTTTAAGATCCTAAAGACATGGATTGTATGCACATGTTTCCTATTAGATGACCAGAGTATGACATCAACAGACATCAGTTATCATGATCTGATTCCTATCCTTCAACACTGGAGTCATTTAGCCTGATATGGTGGGTTTTCAAGTCATTGCAAATGCAAGATAGACTAGGATAACTAGATCAGTGTTTGTTTTCCTCCTCTGTGGTGGAAACTGGAAAGGCTTTGTTGCAGACTAGAACAACCAGAGAACCCAACTCTGCTCTCCTTAGTGTTACTGTAGCCCATCTGTTTCTGAGTGGAACTCCTGAGTGGAAATATAGGTCCCAAGCCGTGACTATATTTACACAGAGTAAACTGAGCCCTCCTTGCAGAACAAATACACTACATGGCCAAAGGTATGTGGACGCCCGCTTGTCGAACATCTCATTCCAAAATCATGGGCGTTAATATGGAGTTGGTCGGCCCTTTGCTGCTATAACAGCCTCCACTCTTCTGGGAAGGCTTTCCACTAGATGTTGGAACAATGCTACAGGGACTTGCTTCCATTCAGCCACAAGCATTAGTGAGGTCGGGCACTGATGTTGGGCGATTAGGCCTTGTTCGCAGTTGGCGTTCCAATTAATCTGAATGGTGTTAGATGGGGTTGAGGTCAGGGCAGGCCAGTCAAGTTCTTCCACACCGATCGCGACAAACCATTTTTGTATGGACCTTGCCTTGTGCCCGGGGGAATTGTCATGAGGAAACGGGAAAGGGCCTCTCCCCAACTGTTGCCACAAAGTTGGAAGCACAGAATCACCTAGAGTGTCATTGTATACTGTAGCATTAAGATTTCCTTTAACTGGTACTAAGGGGCCTAGCCCGGACCATGAAAAACAGCCCCAGACCATTATTCCTCTTCCACCAAACTTTACAGTTGTCACTATGCATTCGGGCAGGTAGCGTTCTCCTGGCATCCGCCAAACCCAGATTGGTCCGTCAGACTGCCAGTTGGGGAAGCGTGATTCATCACTCCAGAGAACGCGTTTCCACTGCTCCAGAGTCCAATTGCAGCGAGCTTTACACCACTCCAACTGATGCTTTGCAATGCGTGTGGTGATCCTAGGCTTAAATGCAACTGCTCGGCCATGTAAACCCATTTCATGAATCTCCCGATGAACAGTTCCTTTGCTGACGTTGCTTCCAGAGGCAGCTTGGAACTCGGTAGTGAGTGTTGCAACTGAGGACAGAATATTTTTTTACGCGCTTCAGCACCAGGCGGTTCCGTTCTGTGAGCTTGTGTGGCTTTCCACTTTGTGGCTGAGCCGTTGTTGCTCCTAGACGTTTCCGCATCACAATAACAACACTTTTACAGTTTTACCGTTGCAGCTCTAGCAGAGCAGAAATTTGACGAACTGACCTGTTGGAAAGGTGGCAGCCTATGACGGTGCCACGTCGAAAGTCACTGAGCTCCTCAGTAAGGCCATTCTACTGCCAATGTTTGTCTAAGGAGATTGCATGGCTGTTTGCTCGATTTTTATACACCTGTCAGCAATGGGTGTGGCTAAAATAACCAAATCCACTAATTAAGGGGTGTCCACATACTTTTTTTACACAGCGAGCAGTTGCAGTTGTCACATTCCCTTTCATTGTTGAAAGGTTTGATATTCCCTAAGAAACTTAATACTACAGAGACGCTTGTGGAGTTTTCAAAGTTAAAAAGTTAATTATTTCACATTTGGCCATCCATGAAACATTAGACTCTTGTGTATATAGCCCTATGCATCTTAGTCATCACAGCAGTGTTTCCCCTAGATTATTCCTGAAGTAGGCGAAGGGCTGCACGCACCATAATATTCCATTTGAAACCGATAGCAACCAAATATTTTCACGCCGGTTGTGATACAAATAGATGTAAGAATTGGAACCCAACCAGTCTGTTACAACATAACTAACCATGTCTCTTCCCCTCCAGACCACATCCCAGAGGACCTGCGGGACCCATTCTACACAGACCAGTATGAGCAAGAGCACATCAAGCCCCCCGTCCTCCACCTGCTGCTGTCCTGTGAGCTCTACTGCCGCGTGTGTGCCCTCATCCTAAAGACGGACCAGGCCGCCTCGCTGCAGTCACACCTGTCAGTTATCCAGGCCCTGAGCCGTAAAGGGATCTATGTCATGGAGAGTGATGACACACCTGTCACAGAGGCTGACCTCGCCTGTGTGCCCATCAAAATGGTGAGTGGTAGAGAATGGGTAGTGTGTGTGTAGGAAGGGTGAAATAGGCCTACTGTTCAGAAGGTAATGGCAGCATCTCAATAGTCTTAAAGGCCGACTGGGCATGAAAAACAGTCCAACTCTGCCTCTTTTGGAATTTTCAAACAGATATGGGGTGTGCCTTTGGTGGATCGTCGACGTGTCATTCTAGTCATGCGCACCGCGGCTGACGTAGTGCACAATAACTCTTCCAGTATGTGTTGATGTCATTTCTCAGGATTTATTTTTGGACGGGATCTGTTGTGATCCGTCAGATATTGCACTTCTGAAGCCAAAAATCTTATGCTTCCATTTTTTTAAATATATGATTACATTTCATGGTATAATGGTGCGTTTGTCAGTTATACAGTTTAAAGCTGTTATTTTTGCCCAAGGTCGACCTTTTAAGTGGTTCAAGTATTTCTCATTGTCTCCTCTTCTTAATCTGCACTGAAAACATTGGAGAGAGAGAGAGAGGGAGAGAGAAAAGCAATATGGTGGATGCCTCGCATGAGTACAGATTAAGGAAAAGAAGCGATTGAGATGCACCCAATGGCCACTTCATCACAGACCAGGAGCTCCCTATTTGGGACGTTGGGACTGATTTGGTAGGCGATCCATGGTGTTTGTGGGAGTCTTTGCCAGAGGCTGCTTATGATTTGTGGTCGAGAGAAGTTTTTAAAATGAATTAGCCCCTGTGCAAAAACGGCTATAAATCAAGTCAGAAAAGCACACACTGCCTTTCTGCTGGTGCAGTGTTGCCTGTTAACTGGCCAAGGATGAGCGAAGTCAAGAACCTCCGACTTCTGTTTGGTTAATCTTTGTGTAGGTACACTGCCCTTTTATATAGACTGTCAAGCTGGCCAAGGCAATGTGAGAGAGAGGGAAAGGAGTTTGCAAATGTGACAGGTGCCAGTATCAGTATCCCTTCCTGCTGTAGGCCTTCTCTTATCTCTTCTGATTTATCCAATGGAAGTAGCCATTGTTCTCTCTATCAAACTATGGCATCTCTCTACAGCCCTAAGCCTCTAACACTGGAATACCTAATCTACTAGATCTTGGCAAACAGCTTTTGACCTCCAGTTTTGCCTTTGACCTCGTGTCTTTGTTGTTGACAATACTTTCTCATCATAACATTCCGGCTTACAGTAATTTACATGTTGTTCATTTGTTTGACCTATTAAATTAGTTCCAGACCATTTGGCTGCTTCCTTATCTTTGGCTACCTTTGTGATTTCAAATTTGTCTCGGATTCATGTCCATATAAAGTCATTTCCTATTCCTTGTACATTCACAACAAAGCTTTTGGCCCATTCTGGTTCTTTAGGTCATTGTGAAGGGAACACTGATTCAGTTGATCTCGTTTGATAATCATTTCCTCACAGCTGGATGGAGAAAGGCTAACAGGCCTCTCCATGGTGAGAGGAGAGAGCAGTGTTGAGTTAGGCCTAATATGAGCTAAATGACCCAGTGGGGTTCCTTCTGTCCTGCACGACCTTTACCACTCTCCTGTAGTGTACCCTTGTCCCTAACATTGCCATTTTCCATGTTGACTAGTCAATATGGAAAGTCTGGTGCAGCAGTTGCATAATGATTGATTGAACATTTTTAGCGCTCTATTCTGTCTCCACTAGCTCATGTAGCCTAGTTCTCATGAAGCACAAAGCTTCTCCTTTATGACTTTCAAATCTGTGACTGGTATTTTTTTTATTGGGCTTGTACTTTTTGCTGAGGTCTCGATTTTAATTCCTGAGATGGCACAGGAAGGTGAATGTTTTGACACGAGTCACCCTGCTGATGTCTATCGGGTCAGGAAACACAGATTTGGACTACTGACCCAAAGCAACATCTCCAACTAGCTTTGTGGAATGAACACCACTCCCTCCATGCATGTTATGTTGAATTGAATACATTACACCAGTATTTCCTTTCATAAGAGATCCAATAATATGTTTCACTGAAAGCACTTAGAGTACCAACACCGGTGTTCGGCAGCGTTAAAACATTCTACCCTGTCGTTGCCACGGAGACACACGTTGTAGCTGAGGCAGCTTCGTTCTGGTGCGTGACTAGTCAAGTGTGTGTCTCTAAGTCTAGGTTGATAATCCAACCAAGGTGCTATGTAAGCAACCAGACACACATGCTTAGGAAAGTCTGAAATCCTCCTGACCAGAGAGAACTGCTTGTCCTTTGATGGACTAGGCAGGTCTGTGTAAGAGTTGAGAACCCCCCCGGGTTGCTGAGTTGGCAAGGATGTGTTTCCATGGCAACACCAGTGTTCTTCCGCCACTCCTCATGTGCAGCTCCTGGGCTGTTTGTGTGTGTGTGTGTGTGAGGAGGCTGAAGAAATTTGGCTTGGCCCCACAGACCCTCACTTCTACATATTTACCATTGAGAGCATCCTGTCAAGCTGTATCATTGCCTGTTTCGGCAACTACCGCACCATCTGCAACCGCAGGTCTCTTCGGAGGGTGGCGCGGGCAGCCCAATGCATCACTGGTGGCACACTGCCTGCCCTTCAGGACATCTACATCACCTGGTGTCACAGGAAGGCTAAGAAGATCATCAAGGACCAGAGCCATTGCCTGTTCACCCCGCTACCATCTAGAAGGCAGAGGCGGTACAGGTGCATCAAAGCTGGACCTGAGAGACTGAAAAACAGCTTCTATCTACAGGTCGTCCGACTGTTAAATTCGCTGAAAATGCCAGCATCGGCCCGATGTCTGGTTTAACGCCGATGTGTAAAACCGCTGTCAAACGCTGACGTGCATACCTATACAGCGTAGGTAGATGACGTAATGGCGCCACGAAAAATATAATGCTACACGTGCAACACATCATTCCTAACCTAGCCCACAATGTCTGCTGTCTGGATCGAGCAGTCAACAAGTCGAGCAGTCATTTGAAAGCGTAAGAAAATTTCAGCGATATACCTCAAAGGCGAAATCCATTAACGCCAAGATAATGGAATTCATTGCCCTTGACAATCAACCGTTCTCTGACGTGGATGCTGTTGGCTTTCGCCGACTGGTCGAGCACCGGTACACACTACCAAGTAGGCGCTATTTTTCAGGTGATGTTACCCTACCGGAGTTGCACAGTATTGTTGAAACGCACTTCCATGAGCTACTTGCTATGGGCGTCACTGCCATTAGCGTCACGACTGATATTTGGACCAGCGACGTCAGCCCCATGAGCATGAGGAGCCTGACAGCACAGTGGGTCGACGAGGATTTCGTACTGACGAAAGCTGTGTTGCATGCTCAAGAATGTGCTGGTTCTCATTCCGCTGCTGCCATTTCAATGGCATTTGAGAACATGTTTGAAACATTCACCCACTTCTAGCGCCATTTGAACAACTGACTCGAGAAATATGCTCAACTGCGTCTGCAGCAGATGTGCTACCCTCTGCCATGGCATTGAACCACCTGCTCAACAAAAAATGCAAACAGCCCGTCGGGTTAACTTGGAAAAGTTCTCTACTAGAGGCTGGGAGAACAAGCCCGTCGGTGGCATTATCTCTCAGCCTCTTTACTGTGTCGCTACCATGCTCGATGCTAGGTACAAGGCCCGCTACTTCGATGCAGGCAAGAAACAGGGTTTACGTGAAATGTTAGACACACAGCTGGACAAGATGGAAACGGACACAGTGACCGTGCGGCACCGAGGAAGAGAGGCCACGGACAGACAGAGCTGAAACTTCCCTGCTTGACATGTATGATGAAATCCTGGTTGAGACTGAACAACGAAACAGCACAGCAAGTAAGTGAAAGATAGGTTTTGATTATGTTTTACTGGTAATGGGGACATGTGTAAATGCTAACAATAACTTTTTGGTCTGTGTGTGTGTGCGTTTCTTTGGGGGGGTGGGGGTGGCAAAGAAAATATCGGATATCGGTTTTGGCCAAAAATGTCATATCGCTGCATCCCTAGCGATAACATCTGCAAATGTGTAAGCGACAATTCAAATTAGATAGAGCGATACCTGCTCAGTGCTCTGCTTCCTGTTTGACTCCTGCTGCCCAGCAGCTGGGGCTAATAAAACAGCAGTGCACCATTTCCTGGGTCTACTCCCGACAGGTTGGAGGAAATGCATTGTCTTTGTGAGGGGGAGACGTGAAAGTCAGCTTGGGGCAATATAACAGTAGTAGTCCATCCATACTCTCCTGGGTTCCTTTCAGACAGGTCTGGGGAAGGGGATTGTTGGTTTTGTGTGTGTCTGGCGTATTCATTGTCTTCTAACACTAGCACATGACCAGTTAGACTATGCTGTTTATGCTAGTATTTTTATTTGACTCAATATTTTTTTGTTTAGATACAGCGTCCTGAGGATGAATAAACAACATTGTAGTTACTCAAATACTAAACTAATTGACAGGGAAAAGAAGAAAGCCTATACAGAAATATTCCAAAACATACATCCTTTTTGCAACAAGGCACTTATTAAGTAGTACTGCACTTTTTGTTCTGAATACACAGTGTTATGTTTGGGGCAAATACAAAACAATACCGAGTACCACGCTCCATATTGTTAAATAAAATCACATTTTATTTATAGAGCACATTTCAGACATGGAATTACAACGCAATGTGCTTCACAGGAAAAAAACGAATAAAGAAAATAAAAACAAATGTACTACACAACAAACAAAATAATAATATACTGAAGAACAAAAAAAAGCAAAAACTTAAAAGCTGTGTTTTAAAATCTCTGTTTAAACATGTCCACAGTTTCTGCCCTCAGGTTCACTGGCTGGGGCAGAATAACTAAAGGCTGATTCTTCAGAAGGGGTTTCGCCATAGCGATGTTTAGTGCTTTGAGGAAAATGCCTGTGAACAGGGAGTAGTTAACAACAGCTTGCACTTCTTCAGGTATGCAATTAACTGTTTTGAAGAAGGTGGTGGGGATAGGATTGAGAAGGCAGGTAGAAGGCTTAAGTTGTGATATCACTTTCCTGAGGAATGTCTGTGTCAACCAGGGAAAATAAATTCATTGTGCCTTTGCGTGGTATGCTAGGGCACATATAATCAAAGTTCTCATCAGGTCTTGCTTGACTGATTCCCAGCCGAATGTTTATCTTCTCTGAAATAGGTTTGCGGGGCTAGGATTTATTAGGCCGACAATGGTCGATAAGAGTGCACTCAAATTATTCTGATTTAACAGGGATCAAGTTTGAAAAATGAGCCCGTCTGGCATTTCAAATTGGCTTGTTATACAGTACCAGTCAAAGGTTTGGACAAACTTACTCATTCAAGGGTTTTTCTTTATTTTTACTATTTTCTACATTGTAGAATAATAGTGAAGACATAAACTATGAAATAACACATATGGAATCAATGTAACCAAAAAAGTATTTTATATTTGAGGTTCTTCAAATAGCCACCCTTTGCCTTGATGACAGCTTTGCACTCTTGGCATTCTCTCAACCAGCTTCACCTGGAATGCTTTTCCAACAGTCTTGAAGGAGTTCCCACATATGCTGAGCACTTGTTGGCTGCTTTTCCTTCACTCTGCGGTCCAACTCATCCCAAACCATCTCAATTGGGTTGAAGTTGGGTGATTGTGGAGGACAGGTCATCTGATGCACTTTTCCTCTTGGTAAAATAGCCCTTACACAGCCTGGATGTGTGTTGGGTCATTGTCCTTTTGAAAAACAAATAATGGGAACTACACATGCGGAAATCATCCCTTCACCTACTCGGCGTCTCAAAAAGACACGGTTGGAACCAAAAATCTCAAATTTGGACTCATCAGACCAAAGGAAAGATTGCCACCGGTCAAATGTCCATTGATCGTGTTTCTTGGACCAAGCAAGTCTCTTCTTCTTATTGGTGTCCTTTCGTAGTGGTTTCTTTGCAGCAATTCGACCATGAAGGCCTGAGTCACACAGTCTCCTCTTTAACAGTTGATCTGTCTGTTACTTGAACTCCGAAGCAGTTATTTGAGCTGCAATCTGAAGTGCAGGTAACTCTAATGAACTTATCCTCCGCAGCAGAGGTAACTGGGTCTTCCTTTCCTGTGGCAGTCCTCATGAGAGACAGTTTCATCATAGCCTTGATGGTTTTTGCGACTGCACTTGAAGAAACTTTCAAAGTTCTTGACATTTTTAAAGTAATCATGGACTATTGTTTCTCTCTGCTTATTTGAGCTGTTCTTGCCATAATGTGGACTTGGTCTTTTACCATATAGGACAGTCTTCTGTATTCCACCCCTACCTTGTCACAACACAACTGATTGGCTCAAATGCATTAAGAAATTCCACAAATGAACTTTTAACAAGCCACACCTGTTAATTGAAGTGCATTCCAGGTGACTACCTCATGAAGCTGTTTGAGAGAATGCCAAGAGTGTGCTAAGCCGTCATCAAGGCAAGGGTGGCTATTTGAAAAATCTCAAATATATTTTGATTAAACGCTTTTGGTTACTACATGATTTTATGATGTCTTCGCTGTTATTCTACAATGTAGAAAATGGTAACAATAAAGAAAGACCCTTGAATGAGTTGGTGTGTCCAAACCTTTGACTGGTACTGTATATGTCAAGATGCTCTCTCAGAATATCATAATGGAAGTGCAACTTTGACTTTCTCCACTTCCGCTCTGCCTTTCTGCAATTTCTCTTTTAACCTTTACTTCATACCCATCCCGGATCCGGGAGCATCCTCATCAAAAAAGCTGACTAGCATAGCCTAGCCTAGCCTAACGGGACAGGGATATCATAAAATATAATTTAATGAAATCACAAGTCCAATACAGCAAATGAAAGATAAACCTCTTGTGAATCCAGCCGCCATTTCCGATTAAAAAAAAAAAATAATGTTTTACAGCGAAAACACTATGTATTTATATTAGCTAACCACAATAGACAAACACACAACGCCATGTTTTCACCATGTTTCCACCGCATAGGTAGCTTTCACAAAACCCAGAAATAGAGATAAAATTAATCACTAACCTTGAACAACTTCATCAGATGACAGTCTTATAACATCATGTTATACAATACATTTATGTTTGTTCGAAAATGTGCATATTTGAGGTATAAATCGTAGTTTTACATTGCAGCCACCATCACAAATAGCACCAAAACAGCCAGAATAATTACAGAGAGCAACGTGAAATACATAAATACTCATCATAAACATTTATGAAAAATACATGGTGTACAGCAAATGAAAGATAAACATCTTGTGAATCCAGCCATCATTTCCGATTTTTAAAATGTTTTACTGCGAAAACACTATTTCTATTAGCTCACTACAGTACCCAAACACGCAACGCAATTTACTCCCCGCCAAAATAGCTTGCACAAAACCGACAAAATAGAGAAAATTAATCACTAACATTGAACAACTTCATCAGATGACAGTCTTAACATCATGTTATACAATACATTTATGTTTTGTTCGAAAATGTGTATATTTAGAGCTGCAAATCGTGGTTATACATTGTGAATTCGTAGCAACGATTCACCAGAATGTCCGGAGATATTTTGGACACTCACCTAATCTGACCAAAGAACTCATCATAAAAATACTTGTTGTATGGCAAATGAAAGATACACTGGTTCTTAATTTAACCGCTGTGTTAGATTTTTTAACCGCTGTGTTAGATTTTTTAAATAACTTTACTACAACATACAGCATGCGTTATTGTGAGACAGCGCTCACCAACACGGCGGAGAATAGGAGTCAACATATTACACAGAAATACGAAATAACATCATAAATGTTGTCTTACTTTTGCTGTTCTTCCAACAGAATGTTGTGCAAGGAGTCCTAGGTCCAGAATAAATCGTTGTTTGGTTTTAGAATGTCCTTTTCTTCTGTCGAATTAGCAACTTTGGCTAGCC
The DNA here is from genome assembly GCF_029448725.1 of Salvelinus fontinalis. Classification (NCBI taxonomy): domain Eukaryota; kingdom Metazoa; phylum Chordata; class Actinopteri; order Salmoniformes; family Salmonidae; genus Salvelinus; species Salvelinus fontinalis. The sequence continues at coordinate 44,876,371 of NC_074668.1, forward strand.
ATGTCGAGCTCACGTGTCCATCATCTCTTGACGCATGGAACGAAAAATTCCAAAATTCCCAATAAACATTGAATAAACTGATCAAACTCAGTTGACAAATCCTACTTTATGATGTTTTTCTCATATGTATCAAATAAAATCAGAGCCGGAGCAATTCGCCGTGTATCCCGAACGCTCTTCAGAAGACAATGTCGAGGTTCCCCGCGCGCCATCAAACAAACAAAATACCGGACCTGCCACTCCAAAAGCTCTTATTCGGCCTCAGATCAAGCTAGACACCCCATTCAACCTTCCACTGCCTGTTGACATCTAGTGGAAGGCGTATGAAGTGCATACATATCGATAAATAAAAGCCGTTTGAGTAAGCAGGCCCTGAAACAGAGCATCGTTTTCAGATTTTTCACTTCCTGTATGGAAGTTTGCTGCCAAATGAGTTCTGTTTTACTCACAGATATAATTCAAACAGTTTTAGAAACTTCTGAGTGTTTTCAATCCAATAATAATATGCATATTGTATGATCTAGAACAGAGTACGAGGCCGTTTAATTTGGGCACGATTTTTTCCAAAGTGAAAACAGCGCCCCCCTATTGATAATAAGTTAATTGATTAGTTTCCTCATTCATCCAAGGAGCTTTCTGTTTGGATGTTGTAACGCTCGTCGTTAGGTGGAAGAGAGGAGGACCAAGGCGCAGCGTGGTAAATGTTCATGATGTTGAATTTTAATAAATATCCAACAAAACAGAACACTGACAAAATACAAAAACACGACGTGAACAGACCTGAACTTGAGAACAGATAAAACATGGACGCACAAACAGGAACAAACGAACGAACACAGTACCGTGTGGCGAACAAACACAGACACGGCAACAATCACCCACAAACAAACAGTGAAAACAGTCAACCTTAATATGGTTCCCAATCAGAGACAATGACAAACACCTGCCCCTGATTGAGAACCATATTAGGCCAAACAATAAACCCAACACAGAAACACATAACATAGAATGCCCACCCAGCTCACGTCCTGACCAACTAAACAATACAGAACAAAGGAAATAAGGTCAAGAACGTGACAGATGTGGCCCTTTTCAACCTTACCAGACAATGGCATCAATGGTTGCCCTTTTAATTTGCTATTAAAGTGATCCAACTAAAGGATCACAAGAGGAAGGCAGAATAGGTGACGCTAATTGTTCATAAATCTGTTGCAAGTTAGTGTGTTTTAGTAATGTGTTCAGAATTACCCTGTGCTATGGGCAACAAGGTCGTAAACAAATACACAGTGATCAGATAAAGCAACATCAACTGGAGAATATGTTAATAGAAAGGCTCTTGGTAATAACCAGGTCCAGATTTTGGCTGCTGTTATTGGTGGGCCTAATAACATGTCGGATAATGTCCATAGAGCTCTAAAGATTAATAAATTCAATGACCTTGGAGTCACTCTTCGTCAACATGAATATTAAATCAATAGGTAATAGTAAAGAAAGTGGGGCAGTGCATAATTATTCTATTCTCTGTGCTAGCAAGGGTGTGTTACATTTTCTTTGTAGTCCTTCCTGGGTTTGGACTGCTTCGGGCAGGGGGGCTGGAGGCTTCGAGCCAGGCTAGCCTGACCCTTCGCAACAGCAGATGGTGTCGGAAACCCCAGGAAGGTGGAGGATGGTCCAAGACCCTTCTGGGCTCCTGAGTGGCGCAACGGTCTAAGGCACTGCATATCAGTGCTAGCGGTGTCATTACAAACCCTGGTTTGATTTCAGGCTGTATCACAACCGGCCATGATTGGGAGTCCCATAGGGCGGCGCACAAGCCCGGGGTAGGCCGTCATTGTAAATAAGAATTTGTTCTTACCTGACCCTCCCTAGTTAAATAAAAAAATACAAATATATGTCAGCGACCTGCTGAACTGTGGGATTGGGACAGATCAACACCGCCGACTCATAAACATCTTTGCTATAGGAGGCATTTAATTCTAAGATTCGTTTTGCCTGGGTTACAGCAAGGTCGGTGTACTTAGAAAGCAGGTTATCCTTTTCTCGCAGCCGAGCAAACAGCCGGAGGATCTCTTCCCTAAGCTGCTTGCACATGGTGCATTTAGGGCAAACAAATCCCTATCCATTTTCCAGTTCCACCTTATCCTTCATCTTGTGATTGTCATTTCTGCTCAGACGTGGATAAAAACACTGGTTGCTTAGGGCTGCTAGCGTTAGCCTGCTCCTTTTTCGTGATGGCTTGCAGCTAATTAAGGACAGGCAAAATCCTAGAGGAAAGCCTCGTTCAGTCTTCTTTCCACCAGACACTGGGAGATGAATTAAACCTTTCAGCAGGACAACCTATAACACAAGGCCAAATCTATACTGGAGGTTCTTACCAAGAAGACAGTGAATTTCCCTGAGTGGCCGAGTTAGTTTTGACTTACATCTGCTTGAAAATCTATGGCGAGACATGGAAATGGTTCTCTAGCAATGATCAACAACCGATTTGACAGAGCTTGAAGAGTTTTGAAAATAATAAAACGCAAATATTGTACAAACCAGTTGTGCAAAGTACATGATTTGGAAAGGCACAAACCTGTCTATATAAGGTCCCACAGTTGACAGTGCATGTCAAAGCAAAAACCAAGCCATGAGGTCGGAGGAATTGTCTGTAGAGCTCCGAGACAGGATTGTATCGAGGCACAGATCTGGGGAAGGGTACAAAAACATTTATTCTGCATTGAAGGTCCCAAAGAACACGGTGGCCTCCATCATTCTTAAATGGAAGAAGTTTGGATCCACCAAGACTCTTCCTAGAGCTGGCCGCCCGGCAAAACTGAGCAATCGGGGGAGAATGACCCAACAATCCGATGGTCACTCTGACAGAGTTCCTCTGTGGAGATGGGAGAACCTTCCAGAAGGACAACCATCTCTGCAGCACTCCACCAATCAGGCCTTTATCGTAGAGTGGCCAGACGGAAGCCACTCCTCAGTAAAAGGCACATGACAGCCCGCTTGGAGTTTGCCAAAAGGCACCTAAAGGACTCTGACCATGAGAAACATTATTCTCTGGTCTGATGAAACCAAGATTGAACTCTTTGGCCTGAAAGCCAAGCCTCATCACCTGGTCAATACCATCGCTATGGTGAAGCATGGTGACTAGTCAGGATCGAGGGAAAGATGAACAGAGCAAAGTACAGAGATCCTTGATGAGTACCTACACCAGAGCACTTAGGACCTCAGACAGGGGCTATGGTTTACATTCCAACAGGACAATGACCCCAAGCACACAGACAAGGTAACGCAGGCATGGCTTCGGGACAAGTCTCTGAATGTTCTTGAGTGGCCCAGCCAGAGCCTGAACATCTCTGAGATGAGACTTGAAAATAGCTGCTCAGCATCGCTCCCCATCCAACCTGACAGAGCTTGAGAGGATCTGCAGAGAGGAATGGGAGAAACTCCCCAAAAACAGGTGTGCCAAGCTTGTATCATACCCAAGGAGACTCGAGGCTGTAATCTCCGCCAAAGGTGCTTCAACAAAGTACTGAGTAAAGGGTCTGAATACTTACAGTACCAGTCAAAAGTTGGGACACCTACTCATTCCAGAGTTGTTTTTCTTTTTTACGTTGTAGAATAATAGTGAAGACATACAACCATTAAATATCACACTACTAAAAGACACCAATAAGAAGAAGCGCAATGGACATTAGACCGTTGGAAATCTGTGCTTTGGTCTGAGTCCAAATTTGAGATTTTTGGTTCGCAGAGTAGGTGAACGGATGATCTCGTAGGAGGTGTTTTGCTGGTGATGCTGTCAGTAATTCATTTAGAATTAAAGACACTTAACCAGTATGGCTACCACAGCATTCTGCAGCGATACACCATCACATCTTGTTTGTGCTTAGTGGGACAATCATTTGTTTTTCAACAGGACAATGACCCAACACACCTCCAGGCTGTGTAAGGGTTATTTGACCAAGAAGGAGAGTGATGGAGTGCTGCATCAGATGACCTGGCCTCCATAATCACCTGACCTCAACCCAATTGAGATGGTTTGGGATGAGTTGGACCGCAGAGTGAAGGAAAAGCAGCCAACAAGTGCTCAGCATATGTGGGAACTCCTTCAAGACTGTTGGAAATGCATTCCAGGTGGAGCTGGTTGATTTGAATGTTAAAAGTGTGCAAAGCTGTCATCAAGGCAAAGGGTGGCTACTTTGAAGAATCTCATATAAAATATATTTTGAAGTAACACGTTTTTGGTTACTACATGATTCCATATGTGTTATTTCATAGTTTTGATGTCTTCACTATTATTCCCCGGAATGAGTAGGTGTGTCTGAATTTTTGACTGGTACTGTATGTATATGTGATATTTCAGTTTTATTTTTAATAAATTAGCAAACATTTCTAAACCTGTTTTTTGCTTTGTGGTATTGTGTGTAGATTAAGGGGGGTGGGGGGCAGCTGTAACCGAACAAAATATGGAACAATTCAAGGAGTCTGAATGCTTTCCGATGGCACTGTATGAACCACATTGACACATCCATCCCAAAGCGGGAGGTTAAAAAATCTGGAGCATGTCTTTAATTAGACTTATGTGCCCATGTCCCCACATAACCCTGATTTTGTTTTCCTGTGTCTCTGCCCCCTCCACCCACCCATCCCCATCACATGCCCATCATTTTTGCCGTGATGGACCTGTTCTTTGCCATCCCTGTGCCCACAGTCGATATCCCGATTTTGACGTGATTGTTCTGGCTCGTCCTGCCCCCACACAATGGCAACATACCCATGATCGATCAATACCCTACTGTTTTCTGAACTGACCTGTCCCGTGATTGATCAATAACATGGTGTTTTCGGAACTGACCTAGACCTATGTATCCCTCGCTCCCCCTCCATCTACCAGAGTTCCCACATGCCCCTACGATGACCTACCTTTTACACAGTGTGTGTGTGTTTTCTGATCTAATCTGTGCCATCGTTTCCCTCCAGAGTGCCCACATGCCGATGGTTGATGCCCTGATGATGGCCTACACGGTGGAGATGATCAGCATAGAGAAGGTGGTGGCCTGCGTTAAACGCTTCTCCACCTTCAGCGCCTCCAAGGAGCTGCCCTTTGACCTGGAGGACGCCATGGTATTCTGGATCAACAAGGTATGGTGGGGAATACACAAACATGTATTTGCTACACACACACAATATTATAAGAGTGGAGGTGCCTGTCTGTGTGTGTTTTTAACATACATGTTCTTATTTTAGTTGTCTATCAGCAAGAGACATTCAGAAAATAGCACTTTAAGAACTACGAGTGAATGTTGCTTTTGTTGCAGGTGAACCTGAAGATGAGGGAGATCACAGAGAGAGAGCTTAAAGTCAAGCATCACCCGCTGGAGTCTCCCAATCACCAGAAGGTGAGGCTGGAGCAGCACAGCGCTCTCATGGCACTGCCATAGATCGAAGACGAGGAAACTGAAGCGCTAGAGCCAAAACGGCCCCCCATGGAGCTTGCTGCTCTTGATGCATCATCAGTCTCTATACTGCAGTCTATACATCCAGGACACATTCCAAGAATAATTGCTGTTGTAAAACCAATTTATTTGTATTTTTGCAGGTTAGTCTCATCGACATATCTATTTTTCAAGAAAGACCTGGTCCAAGTCAACAGAGCTCTTCATCTACTGCCATTTAGACTTGAACCCTGATTGACCTCTGTTCTCTTAACCCTTAACCCGGAAGCAGATCCAATCCTGTCTGACCTTTGACCTTTCTGCTCCTATTCTTCCTATCTGTCTCCTCCTTCCTCCTCCACCCCCCTCCCCTCTCTCCTGCTACTTGGATAGTCTCCCTCCAAATGGTATTGGAAACTAGTACCTGTAAGTTGGCTGCTAATAGTCCCCCCTCTCCTCCCTTTTGCACGCATAGTTCTGTGTCTATGTGCACACGCACCACACCACCATGGCTCATCCAAGCCCTTTCTGTGCTGCTTGTAGCCATTGAGTCAACCAGCCAGTGGGAGAAGGGCTGGTGTTTTTGGTTATTCAAATTTTTAGTTGAGAATGTCACACCCTTGTCTAGTCCGGTGGTTTTGGATATTTGGTGACAATGTTTATTTTGGGTGAACAATGTTTTTTGCCTTTCATTTCAAGCTGCTGCAAACTGTGGAGTCATAATGGCGTGTGGACAAGAGAGAAAGATGTGTGTGTGTGAGTGAGTGTGGGAAACAGAAAATGTGGAAGTGTCTTGAGTGAGAGAGAGCCATGTATCCATTGCTCAGCCCTTGCTTTCCTTTGCTCATGTGCTGAGATATTGATGCCATTTCCACCTGTGCCCACAACCTTTACCATGCCCACCCCTCCTATGCTGTCTCTGTCTGCTGTACCCATGTGGTCTCTCCCTGGCCTCTCACGGTGTCTCTCTGCTCTGCCAGCGGTCTCCTTCTTCCACTCTGCTGTCTGTGCCACTCAGTCTGATTTTGTGCACGCCCTGGCCCCCTGCATGCTGGAGCCAGAGGAGCTGGAGCTCTCCAGTGGTAGTACACCTGCAGTAGTCCTTCTTACTGTAGATGTCCCTGACTCCCTAAAGAGCCCTAGAGATCTGGAACCTTCTAGTAATCTTTTTCTCTGACTTGTCACTCTAGTTAGGGTTACCCATGTGGAATTAGCTACTTCCCAATTAAAGATTGGTGTGTTGTTTTATGGTAGTTACACTTGAATAATTAGCCTCCACCCCCCCCCACCCCCCCCCACTCTGAAGATTTGTATATTCAGATTGCAGGATGAGTTATTTTATTTGCTACTACTGTGGCCAAGTTGTGTTTAGACTGGCAGGCCTATGGATTGAGGTCCATTTAGTATCTCTTATCACATATTCAGTCTGTAGTCCTTGTATTTGGTTGATGGTTGGAGTTTAGTTTGATTTAATCATTAAGTTAATGTGGTTCAGGCTGTTCAGCTAGTCCTGGTCAGTAGACTAGAGCATTGATGAATGCAATAGGCTAGCTCATTTTTTTTTTTTTTTTTTACACCACACAGTTAGCGAGCAGAAGTGGGCCAGTGATTCCCATGTGACCCTCTTCTGTATGCTAGTGGCCTGGTTGTACTGTGGGGACAGTGACACCGAGGTTTGTGAGGGTTGGTGGCAGACCAACCATGGCTCCATGTCACTGCTCTATGAAGGACCACTCCACCCTCACACAGACAGATTGGGGCTTATTCAGGAAGTGCCACTGAATGAATTCTGCTAGAAATGCATTGTCTAGACCAGACATTATTCTGTTTTATTCAATAGGGAACCATGTCTGCCTTTGTCATTACATTCCTATCTACTCTTGTCATTATATTTCTATCTGCAACCTTATAAACATTGCCGTCCACTGAATAAGCCCTAGGCTGTATGGTAGGACTATAATAACTCAGAGGGGCTCAAGCCATGGAGATGGGCTGACTCTCTCCCTCCCCCTGGTGGTCAGGTGCGGTACCGCAGGGAGCACACGTCAGGGCGCCAGTTGCCCTTTTTCCCCCTGCTGGAGGACCTGATGAGGGATGTGTGTGATGGAGCTGCGCTCCTCACCGTGGTCCACTACTACTGCCCCAACCTCATGAAGCTTGACGGTAGGACATGGACGCCATCCCACTCAACAAACTTAGGCTAATCATTAGATATGTTGAATTACTTAGTTGGTCAGAGGAAGCCTATGCAATTTGTTTCCCTGTTTAGGCCTAGTTAGAAGGCCTTGATTGAACTAAGCAATCACGAATGTCTTTCATCTGATTATAATTGAAATAGACCATGGCAAACTAGTGTTGTTCTCTTAAGCTGAGTTGTGTAATCCTGTGCTCCTTCTATGTGATATCTCAGCAGCAGGTCTTTCAGCTCCATCCTGACCTTTTGACCTGTGTGTCTCCTATCAGATATATGCCTGAAGGAGGTGACCTCCATAGCTGACAGTCTGTATAACATCCAGCTGCTCAAGGAGTTTGCCAACGAGTATCTCAACAAGAGCTTTTACCTAACAATAGAAGATATGCTCTACTCTCCACTGGTGCTCAAGGTAAATATTCCATATATTAGCGTTTATGAGCTGTTGCATGTACCAAACTACTTCTGGGATTTGATACCATACTCACAACAGTACTCTGCTAGCCCACAAAATATTGATTGTTAGGGCGACAGTACTTAATCTCTCATGGGGAAAGGCAATGTCATTGGGCGATGCTAAGCTAGCCACGGATAGTTAGCTGCCAGGGCGTTAGGCTATATGTCTGTTGTCTAACATGGGCCCTATTCTCTCCCTGCAGCACAATGTGATGGTGTTCATTGCGGAGTTCTTCTGGTGGTTTGAGACGGTCAAGCCAGAGTTTGTCCAACCCAGGACTGAGGAGTTCAAAGATGGTGAGCATCATCTGCTCCTCACCTGGTTCAGTTGGTGATTGGGTGGGTGTGTCTGCTGTAACCAATAAGCTTGATCGTGCAAGGGAGCTACTTAGCTAGCAAGTTAGCAAACCAAATGCATAGCTGGAGCACTGAGCTTGATCATTTATTTGGCACATCTTAGATGGTGAACCTATATTTTTCAACAGTGGCGTAGCACACACCCCCTGAGCTTCAGGGGGCCCCAAATCCTATATATCTATATATATATCTATATATTTGTTTTATTTATTTATTAATTATGTTTCGACGATATTGAGAATCATACCATCGGTATTTCAAAATAACCCAGTATACGGTGTACCGCCAAAGCCTAGTTGAGATATAGTGATGTACTGTGCAGTATGTTTTATTTGTATGAGCAGGGAGGGTAGTGCCAACTGGGTGGATCAACTAAAGCTGTTGAACCTGTAAGACAAGGAAGAACAGTATTAATGGTTTCTTACTTATAGAAAATGATTTGGTTAAACTGAAGTGTCACTTTTTTTTTATTTCTACTGTAATTCCCACAACTTTTCATTGCACATTTGTCGGTAATCCCCTTGTAATTTTCAATCGTCTGTTATGTATGTTGACTTTCTGATCTTAACAGAATACATTTAGACAGATCTTGACTGGGAATGAAAATAAGCAGCTGCAGTTCAATGAGACAATTTACATTCTCCACTCCTTACCCACCCACCTCTGTTTTGATTGATGCCTCTCCCCTCCTCTCACAACAGCCCGAGCCATAGCTCAGCCGAAGAGTGCCCGCCCCTCAGTGCCCATCTCCAACGCCACCAAGCGAAGCTTCCAGGTGACCCCTGGCATCACCGAGGCCTCTCTGTCTGTCTCTGCCCAGAGCAGCCCTGATGTCTCCAACAGGTACTTCCTGCACCCTGCTGAAGACTCTGACCCTCTAAAGTCTCTCCCACCCTTCTCATTTCATATTTCACCAACCTGTGTTTCCCATATAGAGATCTTGGAAAATATGACATTGTTTCCTCTCACCTTTCACATGCATTTGCTGGCCCTTCCAATTGTTGTCCTCACCTTCTCCTCCACGGTGTTTATCGATATTAGTTCATTTATATTCCACAATCATTCCAGCCTTGAAGGAAACATATTGCGTGAATATTGTCTATGGTGTTTGTTGGTTGATCAGTGGGAGGGTAAAAGATTAGGATTAATTAATGGGATTAACGGGACAGTAGGTCGGGATCAACAACGACCATAGTGTCAACTGACTTATGGGTTGTTTATCTGTGTGCAGGGTGGGTGTGTTATGGGGTGTCTCTTCCTGATGTCTGTTTACTTTTAGTACTCACTTTCACTCATTCTTAAAGGCCCAGTGCTGTCAAATAAATACATTTCCTGTGTTTTATATATATTTCCACACTGAGGTTGGAATGATACTGTTAAAGTTATGATAATGCCCTTTTAGTGTAGGAACTGTTTGAAAAGGCAGCCTGAAATTTCAGCCTGTTTTGGCCATCCATGATGACATCACCATGCAGTAAATTAGTTGATAGACCAATAAGTGTTCCAAACCCCTCTGCTAATAACAGCTAATTTTAAGTTTTCCCCTCCCCACTCAGACCAACCCCAGACAGTCCTAGCAAGACATCTTTTGACCATTTAAAAAAACAATCACAGTAAGGTACTTAATTGTTACCCAGAAATGATTTGATATTGAGATGAAAACCATTGCATTGGACCTTTAAAAATGCGAAGAATAGGAGACGGCTAAACCGATAATGTTCTAGGGAATGTGGGTCAATCTGCTTTACCGAAGGTGTAAGAGGTGCTAATCCCTTCAACTGTCTGTGTACTTAAGACCTGAATGAATCACGTAAGACCTCAATGAATTCACATAGTCTAGGAAAGGATATACAGTGCCTTTGAAAAGTATTCAGACCCTTTACTCAGTACTTTGTTGAAGCACCTTTGTCAGCGATTACAGCCTCGAGTATTCTTGGGTTTGACGCTACAAGCTTGGCACAACTGTATTTGGGGAGTTTCTCCCATTCCTCTGCAGATCCTCTCAAGCTCTGTCAGGTTGGATGGGGAGCATCACTGCATGCACAGATATTTTCAGGCCTCTCCAGAGATATTAGATTGGGTTCAAGTCCGGGCTCTGGCTGGGTCACTCAAGGACATTCAGAGACTTGTCCCAAAGCCACGCCTGCGTTGTCTTGGCTGTGTGCTTCGGGTCGTTGTCCTGTTGGAAGGTGAACCTTCACCCCAGTCTGAGGTCCCGAGCACTCTGGAAAAGGTTTTCATTAAGGATCTCTCTGTACTTTGCTCCATTCATTGGCTTCCATCTGGCCACTCTACCGTAAGTGCCTGATTGGTGGAGTGCTGCGGAGATGGTTGTCCTTCTGGAACATTTCCCCATCTCCACAGAAGAACTCTGGAGCTCTGTCAGAGTGACCATCGGGTTCTTGGTCACCTCCCTGACCAAGGCCCTTCTCCCCCGATTGCTCAGTTTGGCCAGGCGGCCAGCTCTAAATCATGTCCAATCAATTGAATTTACCACAGGTGGACTCCAATTACGTTGTAGAAACATCTCAAGGATGATCAATGGAAACAGGATGCACCTGAGCTCAATTTCGAGTCTCATAGCAAAGGGTCTGAATACTTATGGAAATAAGGTATTTCTGTTTTCGATTTGTCATTATGGGGTATTGTGTGTAAATTGATGAGAAAAAATACATATTTAATCAATTGTAGAATAAGTTTGTAACAAAACAAAATGTCAAGAGGTCTAAATACTTTCCGAATGCACTGTAATCCTGCAAAAATTAAATTTTTAGCAATACAACAGCAGACAACATCCAAAGACTGACTAGGTAGGTAATCGATATGGTTTGTGTGCGTGTGATTCACAGTACTAAAGGAGGTCCTGCTGCAGCCTTCAGCACCTCCAACCCACTCCTCCCTCTGAGGCAGCGGCAACAGAAGCAGCAACAGGGAGAGGATGGATCAGGTGAGGGCACCACACGACACAACACCACTGTTACCATTTACCATAGAAGACTACCCAAAACCACCCATGGGCACATTTTAGAAATTACATTTATACTTTGGTTATATTGATGGTTTTCTCTAGTTGTGTAGCTTTTGTTGTAGTGGAATAATACTACAGCACACATTTCAATATCAGATGGCTTTTCTATTGTGTCTTATAGGTAGCTGTATGGTCAGTGTTTTGTCTGTGTGTGTCTAGGAATTAGAAACCGCTCCAACTCCTTGGAGAACAGACAGCCACGAGGCTCAGTGCAGGCCTGGCCTGACAAGAGACAGAGGTATAGTATGACGATAACACCTTTCTTAATTAATAATACATATGTGTATCAGAATCGGGGATCTCTGAGTTAATTTTGTTTAACTCCAGAAAACCTGATTTCTTTCTCCCCCCCCCCCCTCCAGGCCAATGTCAACTCTCAACCCATACACGTTTGGTATCTCAGCCACCGACAGCGACGCTGATATAGCCTCTGGGGACAGTGTGAGTCTGGCCCGCTCCATCAGTAAAGACAGCCTGGCCTCTAACGTAGCCAACCTCACCCCCAAACACCAGGGTCTCACCCCCCAGGGCCACACCCTGATCGGACCCGCCCAGGTAGGCCGTGCTCCAGTCAGCCCTGCACCCCGCCGAGTCAACGGCCACGGCCTGCTGGGAAACGTCAACATGGAGGAGGAGCAGCTTGTGTCGGTGATGAGGACTGATGCGTCAACAGCTCTCCCCAGCCAGCAGCCAACTGCTGGGGCCAGGCCCAAGGATAGCTTTTACTTAGAACCACTGATGCCTGCTGTGTTGAAATCGGCAAAAGAGAAGTCTGTATGCCTGAATAAGGAGGAGGAGAGTGGAGAGGTGGGCCGATCGTGGGGAGCGGGGTCTATCCGGAGAGTAGAGGGGGTGCCTGGACTCGCGGCGTCGGCCAGGAGGAAAATCCCCACCAGCCTAAATCGGACCTCTACTCCCACTTCTAGTGGGGATTTTGCCGTGTCTACTGAAGCTTCAGTGGCTGGGCCACCCCAGGGACAAGGAGCCTGCAAAAACCTGGTCACCAGTAGTGTGGACCCCTCCTGCAGAGAGCCATCTGGGGGCTTCTACCTCCACTCTGACAGTGACAACCAGAATCTTGGTCAGGACCTGGAGCCAGACCTGGACGAGGCTGATGAGGAGGACCTGGATGAAGCTCTCACCACCAAGGACCCAACCAGGCCTCGGAAGGCCTTCGACGAGGAGGAAGAGTCAGCCAAGCTGCAGGAGGACCTGAAGGAGAAAGAGGACAAGGATAAAGGGGATGATGGTGGTAGTGGACGCTCCAGCCCTTGTCTCAGCACCCACTCCCAGGCCAGCAGCCTGGCCAGCGGCAGCGTACGCATGACCAGCTTCGCTGAACGCAAGGCCCAGCAGCGCTTTGGAAGCAACCATGACCTGCGACCCAGCGCATCCAGCTCCCAAAGGACCACCCCAGACGGCTCCGAGTGCAGCGGGCCCCTCTCTCTGCCCACCTCCTGGAGGCTGAAGAGGGACCAGAGCCCCTCCTCGCCCCAGGGGGGGCGGGGGGACGGTGGCACCAACTTGCTGGCATCTGAGCTGGTCCAGCTCCACATGCAACTGGAGGAGAAGAGGAAGGCCATCGAGCACCAGAAGAAGAAGATGGAGGTGCTGTCAGCCAGACATAGACAGAAGCTGGGCAAGGCTGCCTTTCTGCACATCGTCAAGAAGGGCAAGAGCGATACCCTGCCCCACCCGCTCAAACCAGACTACTACTCCAAAGAGGAGCTCAACGGGGACAAAGGGGGGAGCTCGAAAGATGACTCGTGCCTGGACGCACTGAGAGGGGCCAAAGAGACAGAGTCTGCCACCTCGCCAGTCCCAGATGCCTTAGAGACAGTGGAAAGGAAGTGCAGCGGTAGCCCCGGTCTGCTGCTGGACGAAGAACTGGACCTGAACGAATGTAACCGCTCCATTGAGATGCTGAATGACGCTATCGGCAGCATCCAGCAACAGATGATGCAGCTGTCCCTCCAGCAGGACCTGCTGATGAAACAGAATGTACAGTCCCCTCCCGGCCCCCCTCCTCCCAACGACAAGACCAGCGGCTCTGAACCAAAGGCCCAATCTGCCGCCCACTTTGTGGAGATGGGCAGCGGCGCACCAACCACAGGTACAGCACCAACCAGGAAACCCCCCAAGCTGACCTCGGCCAGAGGCCCAAGGTCCAAGCCGTCTGAGCTGAAGCTGTTCAAGGAGCACGGGCGGCAGGGCCTTACCTCCAGCAGGGCAATCACCCCCACACACAGCCTGGAGACCCTGCCCCACTTGAGGCAGTTCCCTGGAGGCAGGTCCCCCAGGGCAGACCCCCCTGACACCAGAACCTCTGTTGGAGGAGAGACAGTCGGTGTGCAGGATAAGCCTGGACGGAGCGCCACCTTTAGGCTCAACGATGAGGCTAACGTACGCACAGTGGCCCGTATCGACCCGGTAAATGTCACCCCAGAAGTGTCCTTTGAGTGCCTGTCCAGTACCTTGAGGGAGGGGGAGCTGAATTCCTCGGACGGCTCGGGGAAGGAGAACGTCCCCTTAGAGGAGGTGTCATGGAGCAAAGCCCCCCTGATAGAGGTGGACCTGTCAGACCTGAAGGACCCAGAGGAGATGGAGGGAGACTGTGGTCAAAACAGCACCATGGATGGGGAAGACGGAGAACAGAAGTCTGGCCTGGGATTCTTCTTCAAGGTGTGTGTGTGTGTGTGTGTGTGTGGTTTTCTGTCAGAAAAATTTGCCGCTGGACAATGTGACTGGGAAGATTTTAATTTACCGGACATTTGAGAAATTTACCGGACATCTATATATATGCGTTCAGATCGGAGAGAACGAAAACTCTTACTTTGCCAAATTATCCAAATTTACGTGTCCTTAAAAACAGCCTATAACAAATTACAAAAACACTAGGCTTTTCTCTGTTTCGATGTGTATCAAATGCAAAATGCTATAGCCTATTGTTTTTTTACTTTTTAAAAATAATGATTGTCCACAGATTTGAGCACTAAATGCATCAGGGCATTGCATGCGGCCTATAGGCTTAGCAGTCCACTGTATGATATTAATATTTAAAATATATAAAGGAAGAAAAGCTTAGGCCTAGTTCCAGAGAGATAGAGATATGCTGGCGGCATGCTACGACACCAACGTTAATTTCTTTATCCTTGTCAGATAGGCTACTGTGTCTGCTAAAGAGGTAGATGTACAGGAGGAGGCTAATTAGTTAATTTTTCTATCAGAATATTTTTTATAAAAATGAGCAATATATTGTTAGATTATAGGAGTAACTCTGGTAGGCCTAAAACATTCCTAACCTCAAGTTCAACTGTCGAACTCTGTTGGATTTCCGGTGCGCAATGCCTTCACATCATAGGCCTGCAGTAGCTAAAGCATAGCTTAATTTAGCCAATGAAAATGTCTCAACAGAATGAAACAAAACATGTTTGCATATTTAAAGAACTCGTTTAGATTAATACACCTACAACAATTAAGCAATAAGGCCCGAAGGGGTGTAGAATATGGCCAATATACCACAGTTTAGGGCTGTTCTTGCACGATGCAACATGGAGTGCCTGGACACAGCCCTATTGGCCATATATCACAAACCCCAGAGGTGCCTTAATGCTATTATAAACTGGTTACCAACGTAATTGGAGCAGTCAAAATAAATGTTTTGTCATACTGATGGTAAATGGTTTGATATACCACAGCTTTCAGCCAATCAGCATTCGGGGCTCAATCCATCCAGTTAATAATAAGTGATGTACAATAATAATGATCAAACCAATGATTATACTTTCACCCAGGATGCAACTATTTTTACCCTGTAATGTTAAAACAAAATCGGACAACCCTATAGAAGAATAGTTTACATATTTACCTAGTCGGGTTGTTGTGTTCTACGCAAGATAAATATTATTCTCGAGGCGCTTTCAAGTTGAGAGCCATAGGGAGGGAAACATGTATTCTGATAAGCAGTCAATAAACAAAAATTATTAACGCAATCGCTGGAAAAGGCATGTTTGTTTATATATTTGTTTTATTGTTATACATTTTTTTCTGCATTCTGCATTTTTCTCCCCAATTTCGGGATATCCAATTGCTAGTTACGATCTTGTCTCATCGCTGCAACTCGGGAGAGGTGAAGGTCGAGACATGCGTCCTTCGAAACATGATCTGCCAATCCGCGCTGCTTCTTAACACACTGCTCGCTTAACCCGGAAGCCAGCCGTACCAATTTTTACTGAGGAAACACTGTTTGACTGAACCCAGCTTGCAGGCATTAGAGGTTGCAGGCGGAGTCGCTAGAGCGCAGTGAGCCAAGGAAAGCCTCCCCTAACCTGGATGGTGCTGGGCCAATTGTGCACCTCCCTATGGGGCTCCGTATAGGGATCAAACCCCTGGCTGTAGTTGCGCCTCAGCAATGCGATGCAGTGCCTTTAGACTGCTCCGCCGCTCGGGAGGCCCACAGCAAATGTATTTTGAAAACAGTTTTGGCCTTTGTTAAGAGAGGGGGATCCCAATTTTTCCAGTGCTACCACGTTTATTTCTCTACTTCAATTGTGCGAGTTGCATCATTTTACAAATGCAATTACAACCGGAGTTTCAAGCATGATTTAGGCGCAGCTGCGCAACACAGAGCTCAATGGGGCAATGGTGTATTAAAAGGGCGATGGCATACTTTCATTATAGAAACTTTATTTTATTTTATCAAATGAATAATTATTTATAATAAAATGATTATTAACAATCAGGATGTTGTGTCTAATGGGATGAATGTAGATGGACAAATCCCAGGATTCAGCCTATGCAAATTGTATAGCCACTATGTTGCATCAATTGGGCTATAGGCAATGAATGCCTTTTGCTAATAGCGCATCTAAGAATATAGACCATTCATAGGTTATTATTTCATTTAACCTTTATTTAACTAGGCAAGTCAGTTAAGAACAAATTCTTATTTACTGTGACAGCCTAGGAACAGTGGGTTAACTGCCTTTTTCAGGGGCAGAACGACAGATTTTTATTTTGTCAGCTCTGGGATTTCATCCAGCAAGCTTTTGGTTACTTGCCCAATGCTCTAACCATTAGGCTACCTGCCGTTATATACATGGTCCAATATGTAAAAATCATTTTAAATGCCCAATGCAGCTGTTTTATCTCAATATCAAATAATTTCTGGGTAACAAAAGTACCTTGTAATAGTTTTCCATTAAAATTGACAAAAAAATATTTTACAGTGCTCGTTTCATCAGCTGTTGTACAATATCATACAAATCACAGGAAAACATGTATTTTGACTGCACTGGACCTTTTTAAAATACTTTTTACCGATATGTTAATGGGCACATTGCTGGTGGTGGAAATGATATTTTAGATGGTGTCAGCGTAATTTTATTTAAATACATTTTGGAGTAGAATGTCTTTCTTTAAGTCACCAGAACTGAGCTTCTCAGTTCTACATAAAAATGATCTCTGGGAGGACCCAGGACCACCTAAGCAAGGGAACTGGAATTGACAAACTTGCTGTTTTTAAAAACTGTCCTCTTTCCCTAAAGGCATGATGGTCATACCTTTCTTACATGAAAGGGGAGGTTAACAATTGATCTGAGAATGACTTACGTTTCAGTCATGGGATTTTTTAGTTGTTGCTTTAATCCTTGTAAATTTGAAAATTAAGGAAAGTTCCAAAATTGCATTCTACCTGGAGAGCAATTTGCACACAGTAGCCTGCATTTGGCTGCGCTAACGTTCTTCTCATCTTTGTCCACTACAATATAGGCATTTTCACTGAAGGCCAAAAAAATGTTCCTTCAGCTTTCATTTTACTTCAATGAAAAAGGCCTCCATCTTCGCAATAACAGTAGCCTAGGCCAGGGGTAGGCAACTGGATTCAGCCGCTGACCGATAAAACATTTTTTTTTTTTTTTTTTTTTTTCAAGCGGATGGTCCGGGGGCAATTATAATAATTTGTAAGCTGCAAATAGACCATAACTAAGACTAAAAATAGATTGTATTTGACAATACAATAATTTCATATCTTGAATTACATAGAGACATGATCACATACAGTATGGCTCTTGGGAGCAGATTTCCCCTTTTTTTTTTGTTGCTAAATTATTGTGGGCCAAGGCTCCTCTCACTAGTTCTTTCTCTCAGCAGCAGGCGCACGTAAGGCAGCGCGTGAGGAGTGCGGGAATGGTGCTGTAGCACGAAATCACGGTGTATGATAGGTAGCCTAATTGGGGGATTGTTTTTCTTCCGGCTACAATTTAATAAAAAAATGTATTGGCCAAAAGCCTTCAATTACCGGCTAACTGTGTGTGTGTGTGTCATAAAGTGGACAAGATATAGGGCCTATTCTCCTCATCTTTTGGGTGGTCGAATGTCTAGGACAGGGAAAGGTATTACAGCATTTTTATAGTACAACATTTTCCGGGAAGGAATAATATAAAATTCTACATTAACTGAATAAATAAAGCAAGAGACGAGAGAGGAGACACAGGCAATTGTTTGTGGCATAAATCAAGTTGTATTGAATGTAATTTGAGTAAAATGCTACTAGTAAGTGTGTGGTATTGTGCTACAGGATGAACAGAAGGCGGAGGATGAGCTGGCTAAGAAGAGGGCAGCGTTTCTCGTAAGGCAGCAGAAGAAGGCTGAGGATGCCCGGTTACGCAAACTACAGCTGGAGGCAGAGACCGAACAGAAGCGGGAAGAGTCCAGGTAACGAACATGACGTCTTTACAACCAAATCAAAAACTGTGTCTGCTAGATAAGTCATGATGCTCAGGTAAGATAAGACTGTCTAAGCACTAGCTTAAAAACCACCAAAACCCTCCCACAATAGCGTGTGTTACCGGTATAGTCACAAGTTTTGCACACCTGTGTATTTGCTCTTTACACCTCAAATGTAGTGCGTACGTTCCAGTACATCACTGGGGCCAAGCTTTCTGCCATCCAGAACCTATATCCTAGGTAGTGTCAGAGGAAGGCCCCAAAAATTGTCAGACTCCAGTCACCCAAGTCATAGACTGTTCTCTCTGCTACCGCAAGGCAACCGGTACCGGAGCACCAAGTCTAGGTCCAAAAGGTTCCTTAACAGCTACCCCCAAGCCATAAGACTGCTGAACAATTAATCAAATAGCCAACTGGACTATTTACGTTGACCACCTACCTACATGTACAAATTACCTCGACTAACCTATACCCCTGCACATTGACTCGGTACCGATACCCCGTGTATATAGCCTCGTTATTGTTTATTGTTATTATTATTTTATTTTTTTACTTTAGTTTATTTCGTAAATATTTTCTTAACTATTTCTTGAACTGCTTTGTTGGTTAAGGGCTTTTAAGTAAGCATTTCACGGTAAGGTCTACACCTGTTGTATTCGGCGCATGTGAAAAATAACATTTGATTTGAAATGTTTATTCATAGAAAAACACAGAAAATGTCCCTCCGTCCTCTTCCGTGTTAAGTCTATTCAAATGCTGCAGTTGTTGAGCCTGTGGTCTGTCTCTCCCCCTAGGCGGAAGGCGGAGGAGGACCGGATGAGGAAGGAGGAGGAGAAGGCCCGTAGGGAGCTGATCAAGGAGCAGTACCTGAGGAGGAAGCAGCAGGAGCTGATGGAGGAGCAGGGCCTTGGCAGCCCAGCCAAGCCCAAGACCCCCAAGACCAAGCCTAAGAAACCCAGTCACCAGACTCACAGACCCAAGTCTGCGTTCAGCAGAGAGGAGTCGTCCAGCGACACCTTCTCTTCCAAGTGCTCTTCTTCTACACGTAATAACCACCACACTTTTGTTCATCTTACTAGGCCAGGGGTTAATAACTCCTGTCCCAGAGGGCTACAGTGTGTGCAGACCTTTGTTCCAGTCCTGCACTAATACATCTCATTCAGCTGCGCTGGGAGGGGAGGGGAGGGGGGGGGCCTGTTAACATTGTGGTTCTCTGGAACCAGGGTTGGTTGACATCCTTGGTCCAGGTCAGTTTCATGTCTCCCAATTCCCTTTGAGAAAATATTTCAGATTTTGCAGTCATGCATTTCTGTGTGAGGATAGGAGTGTAATAGGACGAGTTAGCTATACTAAGATGGAATCCTATATTTTGGTTCTCGGTAGCTGACAACCTGAGCAGTGCCCAGTCAGGCTCCAGTCTGTCCCTGGCCTCCGCTGCCACCACTGAGGCAGACAGCGTTAACTCTGGAGGAGCAGGATCCCAACGGTAAGTGGCCCCAAAATATGTAGGTGGGTGCTTGTGTAAGAATTTTGGTTTGGGTGTAATTGATGTCAGTGTTTTCTATCTCTTGTGTGCCATTTTTAAACCTCTTCTTTTTTTTTGATCAACATCTGTGTGCTCTGCTGTCCGTTGCCAGTGGTGAGTCTGAGTCTTTCCCAGGCCTGAGTCGGAACGCCAGTCGAAACACCGAGAGAGACTGGGACAACGGCTCCACTGCATCTTCAATCAACTCCATGGCAGAATACACTGGTCAGTACACATGAAAGTCAGTCTCTTGTCAAACTGGGGAAACAGTCTTTCCCATAATGTTCCAATAATATTCCCATATCACCCCGACAATGTTCCCATAAAACCCATTGCTCTGCTCACGTTCTCCTCGTCTCTATTAATGTTAGCATTTAATGCTAAGACTTGTCGGTCCACTGTGTCCTCAGGTCCCAAGCTGTTCAAGGAGCCCAGTTCCAAGTCCAACAAGCCCATCATCTTCAACGCGATCTCTCACTGCTGCCTGGCTGGCAAGGTCAATGAACCCCAGAAGAACACCCTGCTGGAGGTAACGCTTTACCTAACTGTGAAATGCTATTAACGTGCGCTCCCGATCAAATGGTCACGGGGCACACAGGTGAGCCATCATCTGTTGTGACTTTTGGCTAATATGGATATTCAAGATAATTTACTGATTTAATTACTGGAATAGTTGATCTGATTTAATTAATTTGGTAATCCTATCCAAATTAATCCGAGGGGCACCATTTTAAGGGTTTTGATAGAAAGACCCCTTGAATTAACACTATCAGTAGTTATTAACCATTATACCATTTAATCCTATATCAACAGTAGTCATAATCAACAGTCAATTTACTATATTTTCATTCTGAAGAAAAACTATCTCTTGGATGAAGTACATACAGTAGTCCCCCCCAACACACAAAAAACAGGCCATTCAGTCGTAAAGGGAGAGCAGTTTATTTTTCTTATAATAGCCTTTAAAGGGGCGCCACCTAATACAGAACTAACTTTTGACCTGGAATGTGGTACTTAAGGATCTTTGTTCTCCGTCACCAACTCCGCCCCCCCTTTCGGGCTCTTCCTCACAACATAGTCAAATTGCAAGGTAGGGATGTGAACCACGAAACCCAAGAGTTTAGTTCTTCTGTCCTATTTATCAGTAATTTAGTCCAGCCAAACCCCATGCTGTGTAAATGAGCACAGTAACATGTAGGTCACATTTAGTGGGACAGAATGAGCTGCTCAGCTCAATATTATCCAGCTGTAGCGCAGCATGTTCTTGTACTAAACACACACTGATGTCCTGTTTTTAAAGTACTCTGAGTTTTCCTGACTAAAACTTAAGTCTAGAGTTTTTGCGGGTCAATCAGGTGGTCAGGAAGGGAAAACTCCCGACCCTACCCAGGAGGACATCCAGACATCACTGTACCTGGGGGTATCAAATTGCTTAAAATGTGAGACTGCTTCTCAAGATATTTGTCAGCCATACATACTAACAATCCCCCCCCCATCTCATCCCAGGAGCTGGAGAAGGTTGAGGCCCACCACCTGATGATCCTGTTCAGGGACGGGGGCTGCCAGTTCCGGGGAGTCTACTCCTTCTTCCCAGACACGGAGGAGATCCTCAAGCTGACTGGCACGGGCCCCAAGAGCATCAGCAAGAAGATGATTGACAAGCTCTACAAGTACAGCTCGGATCGCAAGCAGTTCACCGTCATCCCCGCCAAGACTGTGTCGGTCAGCATAGACGCCATCACCATCCACAACCACCTGTGGCAGGCCAAGAGAACCACTGTGCCAAAGAAGAGCGGGAAATAATCTGTGGAGGCCCTTGGAACTCTGGGGTTCCATTCCACTCCATGGTTGTCCTAGGTTCCATTCCACCCTGCTCTCCTGGATGAACTGCATTGATGTCCACAGCCAATAAACTCCCTCTATCAAGCTGAAGGAGAGGCCACGTGTTTGGACAGACACGTGGCCCCTTCAGTTCACACTAATGTGGGGGCATGGATGGATGTATGCATCTGTGCTGGTGGCCTGCGAGTGGGATTGTCATCTGCATGAACCAATATGGAGGGTCCTCTTTGTCTGGATCTCAATGTATTCTGTTCAGGGTGTCCAGCGATCAATTCATTCGGTTCTGTTTTTCTAAAGACTCTTTAAGAGAAGCATGTGGCATTTTTTTTTTTTTTCATGTGGTGGATTTCTTTTTACTTGAAGTATTTATTGGTTTGGCACTGAATGGTTGAGCTCAGCTGCAGCGTACATACAGTAGTCCACACAACACTACCCGCCCCCCCCCCCACCCCCTCGCTCTTATTGGACTGGTTATGACCCTACGAACACCACTCTCGCTCTTGTTGGAGGGGGTGGGTTGTTCAAAATTTCTCTACTGCAAAATATGACCTGAAAGGACCGTATGTCCCTTCAGGACTTAAAGGACCGTTCTGCTGCAACAAAACGATCTGCAGTCGAACACACTAGAACTCATCTACCAGACGAGCATCGCCAACCTTGCCTCTCCAGTTATCTTTCTGTCCAATGTGCTGCTTTGATCTCCTGTTTGTTACCTGGGCTCCTCCCAGACCATCTGCTGGCCTTCTTCATGCGTCATAGTGGTACTGTCAACTGTCTATTTATTCAAACGTCAACCGCTTTTAAATGCATATCAGCCTGTTGTAGCACTGTCTATCTGGTGTGTAGAATTATGATGGTCGTTTTTAAACTACTCGCCTTTTAACCCTCTAAAACGAGGGTGTGAAGACGATGAATAATATAGGCTTTGGTACCGGTACTGTCAATGTCACAACGCTTATTTTTTTTGTTTTTGTGTTATTTTTTTTTATATTGAGCAGTGTGGTTGGTTATACAGCAATTGAGCTGATGTTATGTGTTTTTCATCATAACATACATGAATCTGTCTGACATACGTTAGCTAGTTAGAGCTAGTCGTGTTTCTCTTCACTGGGCACTACTATGTCCTGTATAAAGGTGCACTCCACTCATGATCACGTTTCAAAGGCTTTTATCATGCAATGTACCCCCCTCCCTTCTATCCCATGAGTGATCGGCTACCCACCAGGGGTGTGGGGTCCATTCCATTTCAATTCAGGAAGTAAACTATCATTTCAAGTCCATTGGAATTAAAATGTTGGCTTAGTTCCTAAATGAACTGATTTGACCCCACCCCTGCTACCCACCCAGCTTTCTCCCCTCCCCTTCTGCATCCCTTTCCCCAGAGAGCTGGATGCTCTTGTTTTGAAGAGTGTGTGCGCCCTGCTGTAACCGGTTTGAATGACATTATTTCATATATTCATAATGGGTTACTCTGTGGGACTGTGGTCTATTTATTTACCTACCAACCAACATTAAAGAACATTCCTGAAAGGTGTCAACAAACACTGCCACAATTTTCCATTTTTCTCTGTCCAAGTGCTTATTATTAGATACCATATGTTGGCCTCAAGAACAACTAATAAGTGTTGCACGTGCACTTTACTTACTGAGTATAAAAAAAAGTGGAATTCAACTTTAAACGGACATTTGGAACGTATTGCAAACAAACAGAACACGGTCTAGTTTTTTAAAACTGAACTCCTGTACACTCCCAACAGAGAAACACTACCCTTCCCGAACTTAAACAAAACACTAAGATTTAACACTGAGCAGTCGATTTTAAGAAGTCCTCGTTTCTTCACTACTACGGCTGTCTCCAAAAATACGTAGAATACCTGATTTATAATTTGGTTCATTTTTTTAATATATCTTTTCAATGTTAGTGTTTTTATGTTTACTAAAAGATTGTATAGGCATTGATGACCATTTGTTGTTACTGTATGCAATTTCCATCCCTGTTCATTTTACTATTTCTTTCAGATCATACCATCTATTTATTTTAAACGGACGCACTGAAACTGAATAAAATTTTCAAGTTAATAAAACACATTTTCATCTTTTTTGTTCACATTGTTTGTTTATTGAATACATTTGACTTAAAATACATGTTTCAGCCTACATCACCAACAGTTCAATTTATAGTTTGGCATTCATGTGCATGTTCACGACTATTCAGACGCCTACAATACACATTTGCAGTATATTTTTGCATGCCTTGTTTTCACTCCCACACCAGTTACCTAGGGATTATTGATGGCATCTTTCACTTAAATTGAATATCATGTAGATCTAAAGTTTTTTTCACCGGTGCTGGGCCAAACATACTAGTGAAATTAAACCCAGATCACAAGTAACCTACAAGGGTGTTCGTGAGATGTGCTGCTATCCCCCAAGCCTCCCTGGTGTTAACTGTCTCCCTCTCCACCACCCAACTGGAACAGCGGTGCCCGGCATGCTTCGATGGCAGCAGGACTCATAACCATGGTAAACACCTACAGACATACATAGGCCTGCCATGGCAACGGACAGTTTATTCTCTGCAGGTGGCTCAGTGTCAGGTATTCCGTCACAAGATAATCTGTGACTTGCAGGTCCCATCTGAGAGACTAGTTCTAACTCATTTTTATTCAGACACAGAACAATCACAGAAGCAAACCAGATGCCTGGCATTTGAGGCCACATTGAATTCATCATGAACGGTGAGTTCTTATTCCTCGTTTGGATGGTTGTCACAGCCATGTATTTGTATTGAAGGTATGCTATGAGCTGAGGTTCACTTACTGTTACATATTCCACAGTGTCTGCTGCTGGCCTTTCTGTGTTGATGCTGTGTGGGTTTCTGGTCTCGGTGCGCTCCAACCGTTGTACTCCGGAGGCACAGATTTACATCTGTCAAGAGATCCCACAAAGTAAGTCCTTTAGAAACAGATATTTGATCACAAAACTAAACATTAACATGGATCTTTAGGCTGTCTTCTATGGCATTTATACTGTATATTTGGGTCAATCTATTCTCTACATTATGATCAACATTCTATGGAATACCTATGAACAAGACTTAACGCTACTACACACTTTTCTTTTTATTACCTCAGGTTACCCTGCTGGCCTGGCCTCTCTGGTGCTCTTAGTAAGTAATGTTGGAGCAATCAACAGTACTGTGTTCAGTAGTGTCAACCTGGCCTCAGTCACCCGCCTCACCATCAACAACGCTGGTATCACCGACATCGCGTCCACAGCTCTCGGTTTCTTCCACAACCTCCAAACCCTCAGCCTGGACCTCAACAACATCTCCCAGCTCAACCCAACCTGGTTCCATGAACCAGCCACCCTCCAAAACCTCACCCTAATTCAGAACCATATTGAGTTTGTAGAGGACTCCATGCTTAGTGGGTTAACTGGTCTAATTAGCCTAAACCTGACCAGGAATATGATCCAGAGCATTGCTCCTGGTAGTTTTAGCACCCAGACCCATCTGGCCAGTTTGGACCTGTCTGGTAATAGGATCGGAACCATCAGTCCTGGTAATGTAGCATGATGTACTACATTACCCATAATACACTGTGTATGATATCCTGTTTTATCTTAGTAAAGAAGTTCCTGAAGCTAACAATGGTGTACTGTCTCATCAATACAGGTAGTTTCAGTGGACTCACTGGCCTAACTAGTCTAAACTTGGCCAGGAATAGTATCCAGACCATCAGTCCTGGCTGTTTTAGCGCCCTGACCAGTCTGGTCTACTTGGATCTGTCTGGTAACATGCTGACCAGGGTTAACCCCCAGGACCTGCTCCCACTCTCCCCCTCCACACAGATCAGGCTGGATGGCAACCCCTGGGACTGCTCCTGTGGAGTGGAGGACTTTGTCATCTTCCTCAGAGGTAGTGTTTTCTAGTCATTTGTGGGTAGGGGTTATGGTGGGGGATAAGTACTGCAATGCTGTGAAGTGATCATATTTAGTATATTTTTATTTGAAAAAAAATAAAAATAATATTTGCTTCTTTAATTCAGTTTTTTTTAAATCTACAATTTTCATAGCATTTGTAATGAGTGAAACACATTAATTGGGCTTGAGCCACCCACACAATGGCTACCACACACAACCCACACACATTATGTTCTAGATGTCACTATTGTGTGTCCAGGTCTGCAGAATGCCTCTCTGCTGGAGAGGGAGATGGATGTGACGTGTGCCAGCCCTTCAGCCCTGAGAGACCAGCCTGTGTGGAACGTGTCCAAGTGTTTGATACCTAACCCACAGCCCCAGGAGGACACCCACATACGGCCCCCAGCCATGTCCATCACTGTCTCCACACTCATAGCAGTGATAGGTAGGTTCTGGTGCAATGCTGTACAGTGTACACAAATAAATAAAATAGTAAATAGTAAAATAGTAAAACACAATAGTATTGCCTATACATATCTATAGTACAGTATGTTAAGACTGGTTTTCTCATAACGAACAATTTACACTTATGCTATCAGGCAAAATATGTATCGTGGTCCATTCTGCATATAACACAACAGAATAAAGTGTGAACAAAGTCTTCACTAACTCTAGCGTTTCTTGTCTTCCAGTGGTGCTGTGTATCCTGATCTGTGTGGTCTGTGCCCTGGCTGTAGTCTGGAGGAGGAAACGTGAGACCAAACAGGTGATGCCCAGTCTGGCGACAAAAGAGGAGGAGGAAGCCGCAGAGCAGCCAGACAATTCCACCACCACCCTCCACAGACAGGTGGCTTCTTCGTCTGACTGGGATCCAGAGCTTGCTGCAAGGACTTACAGATCTGGAGTCAGAGCCAAGTCTGCTGATGCTGTCCTCTCCACGTCCCAGTTCTGTAGAGCAGAGAGAGAAGCACACAGGGTGGTGGTGGAGACTGAGAGAGAACTATACAGGACGGAAAGTGTGAGAGAGCGCCCGTTAAAAGAGACGAGGAACTCCGAGGAAGAGAACAGCAAAGAGCCAGGAGATAATGAGTCTCAGGGGGTAGACAGAAACCTGACAGGAAAAGATGATGTTAAGGGTGAAGTGAGTCGGGAAAATGACAGAGGTGAGAGAGATGATGATGGAACTGTGAATCTGCAAGATGGCGGCCAAAACATAATCTGTGTATCCCAGGATTCGGAGGCCATACCGTACCTGACCATCGGTGCTGACCCGGCCGAACCACACCTTGAACGCCACAAAGGTCCAAGTCCACAGAAAGTCATGACAAGGATTTCCACTTGGCCCGCCACCTCAGCTCAGTGGCAGTCCCACTTCACCATACAGAGAGAGGGGCTCTGTGTCTTCCCTAAGAATGACCCTGGTCAAGAGGTCGAAGGTGAAACAGAGAACCAATCACCTGACCAAGAGGTCGAACAGATCCAGTCACCTGACCCTGGTAAAACCGAGAACCAATCACCTGACCTTGAGCAAGAGTTTAAAGATGACACAGATAATCGTTCAGCTGATGTTTTTGTCAGTGTTCTGGAATCTTCCCCTTCACCCATTGCTATGAGGTCTTCACCCCCAGAAGGGGACATGGGTGTGGTCAATGCTGAGGAGAACTGCAGTACGCCACCAGACTTAGAGACATCCTCTCCAGAGTATGATCCAGTCTCACTGAATGATACTGAACCAGAACCTCTCATTAAGACAAGCGAGACCCTGTCAGACCTGGTCGACACTCCCCTGTCTAGTAACGTCCTGACCCAGACTGAGACCAATCCTGGTCAAGAAAATCCTGAAGAATTGGATAACAAACCCACACAAATTAGGGCTGTACAGAGTGAAGGCAAATCGAACAGAAATGGGGTGCCAAAGAGAGCAGGCAGGAGCAGAGAGAGTACAGAGCATAGTGGAGCTCCCCCTAGTGGTGTCTCCCCCAGTGACGACAACCTGCTACTGGATAATGAATACGCCTATATTGACTTGCTGCACGAGGTGGTTCAGAACCAGGGCCGGTGGACCAGAGAGAGGTGGAAACAGACTCACCTCAACAAAGCAGCAAGCAAGAGAAGCAATCACCAGGGACATTAAACTACAGACTGTGGCTTTTATATGATCTGGTCTTGTGTTTTTACTTGTCCTGTGTAATAGTCTGTAGTGTTTTGAAAAGTGCTATACATAATAAAATGTATTTTTCCTGTGGCGACAAAGGGTGAGCAACCCCACCATTAGAGGTGTTTGGTTATTCCCATTTTTGTGTTTTGAGTGATGATTTCTCTCGGTGATTAAACAAACTACAGGAGTGTTTTTCCCTTTCAATGTTTCCGGCTGCATGCAGCATTTATTGTTCATATTTTACATCACGGTAGAGAAGTAGACCTACTTCGGAATAAGAAAAAGTACAAAATGGATCAAACCTTTTTTGACAATTAACTAAAAATGTGATAAAGGTAAACACACGATTTTGTCTGGAGGACATGCATGGTCCCATATAAAGATATCAAATGACATGCTGACAAATAACAAGCGGGATATATGATTAATTTTCTAGTTGTGATACTTCACACAGGTCACCTAACTGTAGGAAAACATATCTGGTTTGGCAAGCTTTCTCTCAAAACATGCTTTTTGTGTTTGCATGCCCCTTTCTATATTACAGTAAGAACTTCAAAATTAATTTTTTATTCAACTTCTCCAATAAGAGAATTTCCTTGGGGTTCCGTTCACATACAACGATGAGGTGGGAGGACACGAGGTGATGATCTGTAAACTGCCCTTCTGGGGGCCTGGCTAGTATGGAACATATTTTATCTACACATACATACAGTACTTCAATGGGAATGGAGACACATTACATTACATCCCAAAACACATCAAGGGCTACTCCAGAGATCTTCAAACTGCAAAAAAATTTAAAAGCCTGACTTTACCCACTTTTTTTCCTGTCTAACCTTTCCATCAACTTAATCTCATTCATGCAATCAGGCAATGCATGTTCAGAACTACTAAAATGGCACATATCAAAATATATTTCTGTTTACAATGACAATGATCATTTAAAACTTTGCAAATGTACTGAACAAAGGCCTAGGGCTCTATTCAATCTTTACAGCTGACGCGTTACAGACTCTGCGATAGAAATGTAAAGGTAATTTCCGATTGAGCCGCCATATGCAGTGTTCACCGTGAACGCCGTCGCCGCTAAATTGGGAACAGCCAATGGCAATGTCCTCTTTAGGTATAATGCCAGGAGCTGCTTGGTGGATTTGACAGCCTTAACACACAGTTCCACTTCTGACACTGAAAAACAACCGCTGTGCAGATGTCGTCTAAAGCGGATCGGATTGAATACAGCCCTTTAAAAGTTGATATACTATATATATATATATAAAACACTTCTGACTGTATGGAGACTGATTCCTACTGTGCGAATGCTAAAGTCTGTTTTATTGTATAGTTAAAGTTTCGGGTTAAAGGGTCATGCTATAACGCTCCATTAACGACCACAGAGCTTAGTGCAAAAATATTTCAAGTCCCATTTGTTTTCATTTGACTAATAATGACCAAAAGAACATTGAACCAAACAATGCGGATAAAAAAGGTTTACAATGATAAAACCACACATTAGTCCAAGCAAACAGTATCAGAAATACAGATGAATAATTATTAAAATATATGAAGCACACACAATACTACATTTACTGTACAAGTGATGCACGTACAAGTGAAATTACATATTGGAAGGCAGCTTGCAACACTGCACTCCAAGCCCAGGTACTGGCCATATTAACAGACTTCAAGTAATTGTTCACTCCAACTCATCTTTACATCAGATTACTTTTGATATCTGAAAACATAACAAAATGTTCACTTTCACTATGCCTGTCTCTTATTGTGCAAAATAAGTACTCATAACAAGTGTTCATAACATAGGGTTGCCACTGTAAACAGCTGTGACAGATTGTTCTACTGTAATTAATAAAATCCTGTCAGAAATGTGGAATGATTGAGCATTGGCTTTCGTAGAACATTGACTGATACATAAAGAAAAACCAGAACCTCTATGGCACAAATAGAATGACGTAGGTGCATGGCGTAATCCATTAAGTATTCTATACTTTTTAATAACAAATAGCATGATATTCGAGAAAAAAAAGTCATACAGAATGAGCAGTAAAAGATAGTGTTTAAAAAAATTGCTTATAAAAAAGTCTTCCCACACACTGTTTTCACATAATTTCAGTGAAATTACGTTAAACCAACGTGGGATAGATGTTGAATTGACGTCTGGGCCCAGTGGGTTGTGCTCATAGGGAAAATAATAAGTTCTCATGTACTTTCATGATTGATGTGTATGAATACTGCCAGGAATTCTTGTTAAGGAATAACAATTTCTGTACATGACTTGATTTTGCAACTGATATTCACACAGTCTACACACACACACACATGCCAAGTGTGCTTGGTGTAGCTCGCAGGTGCGCCATTTGGGCAGAGTTTGCCCTTCTGACACCTTTCTATTGGTGCTAAAGTGCAAGCAAGCTCCACCCACCTAGTATGCCGACGAGCTAAATCAAACAAACCTCTAAATATTCAGAGCATCACATGACCTCCGACATAATCTGTCTCTCCTCTCCTTTGGTTGGTTACCAGTATGTTTCCATCGACTGGTGCATTGTTCATGTTTTATCTTTTGCAAAGAAGGTCATGTCTGAGTCTTTGTGTCTGATGCTCTCTAAGGGGTTAGGTTAGGTAATGACGAGGCACTCTTCATGCATCCTCCCATAGCAGCTCAGTGACACGTGTCTCTCTGTATGTCTGATACAGGGTGGAGGGGGATTGGAAGGAAAGGGTGGGCAAGGGCAGTGGGGATCTTCCCCTTGTATGGCACAAATAGAATGTATCGTGCAAAGGCGGTGAGACAAGGGGGCGAGAGGTCCGGGGGGGGGGGGGGTGAGGCGAGGGTGCCAGGAGGGGCGAGGGGATTTCAGAGGTGGGTCTCATCCCTGGTCTCTGTGCCAAAGTCCTGCCTCGTCCGGCCGCCGCCGCTGCTGCTCTGCCCCTGAGCCGCATCCTCGGGCACGTCGGGCCCCGCCAGCGGGTCGGACCGGATGATGTAGCTAGAGAGAGATGAGGACAAAACCAACTCGCCTGGGTCACATCCAGATATTTATAAAACACACTACTAGATAACTGTACTGTCCTATACCTAGGCTAGTGACCAGTCGACACAGCTTAGTACAGTATAGTACCGATACTGTAAAGAAGAAGGAATGAAAAGAGAAGAGACGCCTCTCCTGCTGGTACTTACACAATGTCATTGAGCTCCAGCATGGTATCTGGAGGGGGGTTGATGAGAACGTAGGACAGAGTGTTCTGGTGGTCGTTCATCTCATCTGGAACAGAACAGATGCAGGGACAGCTCTTAGCAGCTGCTCTGGCTGTACCAGTCCCCTCATAGTCACCAATTACACACACCATTAGACAACTAATGGTCCATTTAGAAAATGGAAGTATAGGATTCCCTGATCTTCAGTAAACGGCTGACTGACATAATAAATCATATGCATATACAGTAAGAGCCGTTTTAAGGGCCGTTCTGGCTGAACAAAGCTTATTTATATATAGTAAGCCTATAAGTCCTGTATGATATAAGTCCTGTGTTCATTTTCTTAATGTCTATTCAAATACAGTATAATCAATGGTGTGTAACTGAATATCCCTTAACATGGCATACTTTGATGTCCTGTGCTTGTCTTGGAGTAGGATCAAGTTGCCCCTGGGCCTAGGGAGGGGGCAAAGTCTATTCAGAGTGAGTGAGAAGTGATTGTGTTTTACCTGTTTCGCGTGTATGAGTGAGAAACTGTGCACCTGGGACAGAATGAGGCTCAAACTTGGGGGTTGGGGGGTAAAGTGCATCTGCTTCTCCAAAACCCACCTGTGTTTGCCCCTTATAATGCCAGGCGGGGTGGGTAGGAGAGAGAGAAGGTCTAACTGTTACTGACAGGGCATGGCTGGTACAGGGTAGGCCCATGCTGCCACAAGGCAAGCGCATCCCTCCATGCGCAGTTTAAGAAAGACATGCAGACACTGTCCACATCGATTCACCTTCTGCGCATTCCACACGTCGGCCTGGTCACGCACGGCGACAGGGCACCATGGTTGCCATGCCAATGACACTCAGCCCCCATATAAAAATGTTGAGACACCCACGAACACAACTAGAACATGCTCCGGCATCCGGCAGGGCAGACTCAACCAAACAAAGTGAGGCTCAACCAATCAGAGAGTGAAGCAAAATACATTGGGTGTGTGGGATTAGAAGGGGTCCTAATATAGCGTCAATCTAGGATAGTCTTTCAGAGGGACTAAAATGTGATGAATATTTTGAAATCATATTGTATTTAGGCTAATAAAATGCTAAATGTTTTTTATATTCTACAAGATTCTCAGTGTAACTTTGGTTTGTTGATAGTAATGTACCGTTGACCTTCCGAACAACACAGTCATAATGCTTTCTGCTCCACTCTGTCCCATCCCGCCGTACTGTAGTGTATCCACACTCTGCTGCCCTGCAGTAACTTGGTAGTCTGTCTGGCCGTCCCTCACGTTCCATCATCAGTCAATAAGTCCTAGTTCACACAGGTTGTACAAGTGATGCACAATGCATTTGAAACAACTGTTGTGTACATCAGTTGTACAATTTGAACTAGGCCTAAGTCTCCCACTTCAGTCCACACAACGCAGAGGACAGAGAGAATGAAAGACTGCTTGTCTGCCACCCAACACTGCCATCATTATCACACAGAGTCATGCAGTAGTGCTGTATGATTATGATTCTCCATCTAACCTGTTCTGGTCTCTTCTCTTAACGGATGCTCTGAAATTCCCTGCAACTCTAAGACAGTCAACACTTGTTAACTCACAGGCTACTGTCGTACTTTCATTCAATAACACAACATTCTGACTGCCTATACTAACATACGGTAGCCTAGCTATTCAAAACAGGTACTAAACTACTAGTATGACATCGATCCATCCACCATGTATTTTAATGAATATGGTACCATCTTCAACCGATCTCGCCTTTTAAAGGGATGGTGGTATATCCACCACTTGAGATGTCTTACAAAGTAGAATATTAGAAGCATATACAGTGCCTTCGTAAAGTATTCAGACCCCTTGACTTTTTCTACATTTTGTTACGTTACAGCCTTATTCTAAAATTGATTAAATTAATGATAAATCCTCAGCAATCTACACACAATACCTTATAATGAGAAAGCAAAAACAGATCTTTAGAAATTGACCCTTTTCTATGAGACTCGAAATTGAGCTCAGGTGCATCTGGTTTCCTTTGATCATCCTTGAGATGTTTCTACAACTTGATTGGAGTCCACCTGTGGTAAATTCAATTGATTGAACATGATTTGGAAAGGCACACACATGTCTATATAAGGTCCCACAGTTGACAGTGCATGTCAAAGCAAAAACCAAGCCATGAGGTCAAAAGAACTGTCCGCAGAGCTCCGAGACAGGATTGTGTCGAGGCACATATCTGGGGAAGGGTATCAAAAAATGTCTGCGGCATTGAAGGTCCCCAAGAAAAGTGGCCTCCATCATTCTTAAATGGTAGAAGTTTGGAATCACCAAGACTCTTCCTAGAGCTGTCCGCCCGGCCAAACTGTGCAATCGGGGGAGAAGGGTCTTGGTCAGGGAGGTGACCAAGAACCCAATGGTCACTCTGACAGAGCTCTAGAGTTCCTCTGAGGAGATGAGAGAACCTTCCAGAAGGACAACCATCTGTGCAACTCTCCACCAATCAGGCCTTTATCGTAGAGTGGCCAGAAGGATGCCACTCCTCATTAAAAGGCACATGACAGCCCGTTTGGAGTCTGCCAAAAGGCACTTAAAGACTCTTACACCATGAGAAACAAGATTCTCTGACGGTCTGATGAAACCAAGATTGAACTCACATCTGGAGGAAACCTGGCACCATCCCTACGGTGAAGCATGGTGGCAGCATAATGCTGTGGGGGCGTTTTCCAGTGGCAGGGACTGGGAGACTAGTCAGGATTGAGGCAAAGATGAACGGAGCAAAGTACAGAGAGATCCTTGATGAAAAACCTGATCCAGAGCGCTCAGGACTTCAGACTGGGGCGAAGGTTCACCTTCCATCAGGACAACGACCCCAAGCACACAGCCAAGACAACCCAGGAGTGGCTTTGGGACAAGTCTCTGAATGTCCATGAGTGGCCCAGCAGCAGCCCAGACTTGAACCCAATCTAACATCTCTGGAGAGACCTCAAAATAGCTGTACAGCAACGCTCCCAATCCAACCTGACAGAGCTTGAGAGGATCTGCAGAGAAGAATGGGAGAAACTCCCCAAATAGAGGTGTGCCAAGCTTGTGTAGCAGCATAACCAAGAAGACTCAAGGCTGTAATTTCTGCCAAAGGTGCATCACAAAGTACTGAGTAAAGGGTCTGAATACTTTTTGAATGCACTGTATAATTTCCCTAACAACATTCTTCTGTGAGCAATGAGCATAGCTTTCAGGAAAGTAGCACTATACTTGAACATATAGAATGAAATTCTAATTTCACACCACTTGACATATTTAAGAGATGGGAGTGATGACTAAATGAAATGTGTTGCATTGCATACTGTACGTGAACACTACTGTATGTGGGATTACCTTGTAAATATCCTAGATTTACTCGGTTCATGACATCACTCGCAGTAAGATTAGCAACATCCTCTACAAGACAGAAAATAAGAAGAGGAGAATGAAAAGATTAGGCAAGCAGCAAAAATGCAATTGCAGTTTTCAAAAGGGGATGCAAAAAAATGACCTAACATGCAAACAAATATGTTTTTTGAATTATTTCATAAATATTAGATCATTTATTATGTAAATATCTACATTATTTCTGGCTCAATCATCCAATTTAAAATCACCAGTAAATAATTTGTTAAGTATTTAATTCTTTAGTATTTTTAATGCTTTTCTGGCAGTATTACGTAATAAGCATTTCCCTCGAATGGGATTATATGAATGAGTCATCATAATGTTTTGGCATGAGGAATTGTATGGAGAATTATATAGGGAAATAATTTTGGGGTTTTGCAAAAGAAGGCGAAGGAAGTTGAGGAGAGAGGAAAAGAGTGAAGAGGTGAGAGGGGAGGAGATGCAGTCTGAGGGGAGGCAAAATGCAGTCTGAGATTAAATGCTTCATTATACTTCAGTTGTCCATCCATAGGCTACAAGTAACATGAAGGTTTATGCACATTCATAAAGAGGTTATGCAGGTACATTATCATACTATGTAGAATCATGTGAATAATGGAGAATAGTCCTCAATATTTACAGTATGTTAGGCGTTGTGAGATGTTTATATGGTTATTGGTGTTATGGTACTTCTTATACACCCCTTTGAAATGGTGTTCAATGAAGTGAAGTGATGGACAGATTGCATGGTGAAAATAACAGTCAGAAGCTATGTAATACATATTTAAAAAACTAACACAACTCAATAATATTACTATGATAGAATTTTCATCTGCGGAGATAATTAGTAATTGACAAAAAATCAGATTTAACATACAGCAAAATATATCCCAAACATCTCCAACAATATATCCCAAACAAGTCCATCATAAAAACTCCCAACTAATCCCCCATCATTGTCATTCCAGACAGCACCAATTCCCAAACTATGACAGTGGACTAGGGTTGCAAAATTCCTGGAACTTTTAATATATTCTCTGGTTTTCCAGAAATCGGGAAAACCAAGGAATTTATTGAGAGTTCCCGGAATTTTGCAACCCTACAGGTGACACATATAAGACCACCAAACTAAATATGACACAGCACCCTATAATATCACTCAGTATTACCAGGGTGTCCTGTAACTTTCCGCTCACCGTATCCGACAGTGGGCAAGCCTAGGTGCTTCATGCGGTTCTTGACCAGCTCAGACAGCTCCTGTCTCTCGGAGCGCCGGTACAGGTTGAGGCGCTGCTGGGAGATCCGCTCGGTGCGACTCGGTGGCTTGGTGTTCTTACGGCTCAGACGCCGCGCCCACTGGAGGCTCTTCTTCCTCAGCAACGGATGTTCTGATTGGTCGCTGGCGGTGGAGTTCCGCTGAGCTGTTTTCTCCTTCCACGACGCGCGACGATTGCTTCTCTGGTCGTCACCACCAGTGTTCTCTACGTTGATGGATACTTGAGACTAGGGGAGGGGGAAGGGTTCATACCAAATGAACTGTGTGGACAGTATGAGGATCCAATAGGATGTCTTGGTGACACTTTACATCAGTAATGGAAGCTCTAGATACGCATTTATAGTGCATTATGAAGAAGCGCTTGACTGACAGCATTACTGAAGTGCCAAACAAAACACAACGCATACTTTCATTTTGTTGTACTGCAAATATGAGCAGATCGTGACAGTCCTGTTATGTAAAATGTCAAGACAAGGATTTCATATTAACTGTGGGTAACTAGGAAGGAGGATACTTGGACAGACCAACAAACAAAAACACACAATGATGGATGAAATAAAAAAACTTGCACAGAGTAGCATTGGCAAAAGTAACTATAATTTACTTGACCAAGAATGTTTGTTTGTGAATGTTTGCACCAAATAGTTCAATGATGCATATGAAGCATAATTACAATGATTAGCAGCACAATTATAGCACAAATACACTGAGTGTCCACTGAGTGTACTTTCCATGACATAGACTGTCAAGGTGAATCCAGGTGAAAGCTATGATCCTTTATTGAGGTCACCTGTTAAATCCACTTCAGTCAATGTAGATGAAGGAGAGGAGACAGGATTTTTAAGCCTTGAGACAATTGAGACATGGAATGTGTATGTGTGCCATTCAGAGGGAGAATGGGCAGGACAAAAGATTTATGTGCCTTTGAACGGGGTATGGTGGTAGGTGCCAGGCACACCGGTTTGAGTGTGTCAGGAATGGCAATGCTGCTGGGTTTTTCACGCTCAACAGTTTCCCGTGTGTATCAAGAATGGCCCATCACCCAAAGGACATCCAGCCAATGGCAGGCTAGTAGTCGAAAACGGGTAATTGATGAAAGAGGACAAAGAAGGCTGAGACAAATTGTGCAGAGCAACATACAGGCTACAGTTAGTCAACTGACAGTCCAGTACAACATTGGTACCCAAAGACCCATAAAAGAATGCCCAATTCGTAGTACCTTGACATGAATGGGGTACGGCAGCCGACGACCTTACAGAGTTCCACTTCTTTCAGCAAAAAAACAAGAAATTGCGGTTGCAGTGGGCTAAGGAACGAAAACACTGGAGAATTTGAAAAACATGCCTGGTCTGATGAATCCCAGTTCCTGCTGTTTCACGCTAATAGGACGACTAGGGTATGGAGAAAACCACATGAGTACATGCATCCATCATGCAGCATGTCAACATTGCAGGCTGGTGGTGATGGTGTGGGGAGAATTTTCATGGCACACAATAGTCCTCTTGAAAAAAGTGCAGCAACACTTGAATTCCACATTATATCTGAACATCATTGCCAATAAGTCGCATCCCTTCATAGCAGCAGTGTACCCATCTGCAAATAGATTTTTTTCAGCAGGATAATTCCCCATGCCACAAGGCTAGGATTGTCCAGGAATGGTTCCACAAACATGACAGTGAATTCATCTTACTACAGGGGCCTGCCCAGTCACCAGATCTCAATCCATATGAGCATCTGTGGGATGAGATGGAACAATCTATTCGGAGTAGAGATCCACTACCAGCTAACTTGGAATCAATATGGGCCAGCATCCCTGTGGAACGCTTTCAAACACCTTGTAGAGTCCATGCCCCGACGAACTGAGGCTGTTCTGAGGGCAAAATGGGGTGCAACACAATATTAGGAAGTTGTTCCTCTTGTTTTGTACACTCAGTAATCTATTGATGACGCAGAGGTGGCTTTGTTCAAATTATTATTTTTAGAATGCATCCTTTCTTTCCATCCTTCCTTCCTTCCTTGAGCTAATCATTTATCATTCTGTGATTTGACAAGTCGAAAGCAAGATTACTATCCCTATTGCTCTCATTTACCTCACGGAAGAAATTAAGAGAAAAATTAAATAAGGGAAGGAAGGAAGGAAAGAAGAAAGGAAGGATGCCTCTCCAGAATATTTGAACAGGGACTGCCTCTATCTTGTCTTACCTCTGTGGAGGAGAACATGTGTGACTCTGTACGGTAGATGCCTATTGGAATCTCTGCGCTGGAAGAACACAGCTTTTGGAATAACCTGCCATACGTCCTGATCCACAGGTCCTCCTCTGTCACCTTCATCTGGGAAGGAGGAGGGAGCACATTCAGTATACACATCACATGTATAGAAGCACGCACACCCGCCCGCCCACGGGCACACACGCGCGCACACACACGTGCACACACAAACAGGAAGACCCAGTTGTGCGTTGACCTATGATGCCTCCCTCCCAGACGAACTCAATGCATTCTCTGCTCGCTTCGAGGTAAACATCAATCCATGCGCTGTTCCGGATCTTGCTCTCCGTGGCTGACATGAGAAAGACTTATAAACTTAAAACTGGTAAGGCTGCATGCAGGACCTGATGGAATACCAGGGCAAATCCTCAGAGCATGCGCAGATCAGGTGGCAAGCGTCTTCACCAACATTTCCAACCTTTCCTTGACCTTGTTGAAAAACGAGTTTCAGTGACTCCAACCTAAGTGTATGTAAACTTCCGACTTCAACTGTACATATTACCTCAGCCTCCACCATATCCCTGCACATTGATATGGTACTGAACTGACCTTGTATATACAGTTGAAGTCGGAAGTTTACATACAATTGGGTTGGAGTCATTAAAACTCGTTTTTCAACCACTCCACACATTTCTTGTTAACAAACTATAGTTTTGGCAAGTCGGTTAGGACATCTACTTTGTGCGTGACAAGTGATTTTTCCAACAATTGTTTACCGACAGATTATTTCACTTATAATTCACTGTATCACAATTCCAGTGGGTCAGAAGTTTACATAGACTAAGTTGACTGTGCCTTTAAAAAGCTTGGAAAATTCCAGAAAATGATGTCATGGCTTTAAAAGCTTCTGATAGGCTAATATTACATAATTTGAGTCAATTGGAGGTGTACCTGTGGATGTATTTCAAGGCCTACCTTCAAACTCAGTGCCTCTTCGCTTGACATCATGGGAAAATCAAAAAAATCAGCCAAGACCTCAGAAAAAAAAATTGTAGACCTCCACAAGTTTGGTTCATCCTTAGGAGCAATTTCCAAACGCCTGAAGGTACCACGTTCATCTGTACAAACAATAGTAAGCAAATATAAAGACCATGGGACCACGCAGCCGTCATACCGCTCAGGAAGGAGACGCTTTCTGTCTCATAGTGATGAACGTACTTTGGTGCGAAAAGTGCAAATCAATCCCAGAACAACAGCAAAGGAGCTTGTGAAGATGAATAGGAAACAGGTACGAAAGTATCTATATCCCACAGTAAAACAAGTCCTATATCGACAGAACCTGAAAGGCCGCTCAGTAAGGAAGAAGCCACTGCTCCAAAACCGCCATAAAAAAGCCAGACTACGGTTTGCAACTGCACATGGGGACAAAGATCGTACTTTTTGGAGAAATGTCCTCTGGTCTGAGGAAACAAAAAATAGAACTGTTTGGCCATAATGCCCATCGTTATGTTTGGAGGAAAAAGGGGGAGGCTTGCAAGCCAAAGAACACCATCCCAATTGTGAAGCACGAGGGTGGCAGCATTATGTTGTGGGGGTGCTTTGCTGCAGGAGGGACTGGTGCACTTCACAAAATAGATGGCATCATGAGGGAGGAAAATTATGTGGATATATTGAAGCAACATCTCAAGACATCAGTCAGGAAGTTAAAGCTTGGTCGCAAATGGGTCTTCCAAATGGACAATGACCCCAAGCATACTTCCTAAGCTGTGGCAAAATGGCTTAAGGACAACAAAGTCAAGGTATTGGAGTGGCCATCACAAAGCCCTGACCTCAATCCTATAGAAAATGTGTGGGAAGAACTGAAAAAGCATGTGCGAGCAAGGAGGCCTACAAACCTGACTCAGTTACACCAGCTCTGTCAGGCGGAATGGGCCAAAATTCACCCAACTTATTGTGGGAAACTTGTGGAAGGCTACCCAAAACGTTTGCCCCAACTTAAACCATTTAAAGGCAATGCTACCAAATACTAATTGAGTGTATGTAAACTTCTGACCCACTGGGAATGCGATGAAAGAAATAAAAGCTGAAATAAATAACTCTACTATTTTTCTGATGATCCTAACTGACCTAAGACTGGGACTTTTAACTAGGATTAAATGTCAGGAATTGTGAAAAACTTAGTTTAAATGTATTTGGCTAAGTTGTATGTAAACTTCCGACTGCAACTGTAGCTTACATTCTTGTGTGTGTTTTTTTTCTTCTGACCTGTTGTTGCTTTTTTTAAAGATCCTATTCTTGACTCTATTTCATACATTTGATATTGAACTCTGCATTGTTGAGGAAGAGCTCGTAAGTAAGCATTTCCTGGTATGGCTTACACCTGTGCATGTGACAAATGAACTTGGATTTCATTCGAAACACACACAACCACACACCCAAAACAGGTGTGCTGGAAATGTTTTTGTTTGTGCTTTTCTAATAACCAGTTTTTGTGTTCTTTATTTGTGCTTTTCTAATAACCAACTTCTGTGTTCATGCGAAGTGACTGATTGAACGTGCCTGGGATAAATCCTCACTGTAGTATCTGCAATTTGGCAGTACGCCCATTCCCTTGTTTGGAGAACAATATCTCAGTTTCAAGGTCTCAGCTTGGAGAGAAGAAGCCTCGTGAGGTATTGGTCTGCCACATTCATGAATCAGTATTGGTCGGTCACATGAATGAAGTAAACATTAATGCTGAATTAATTATGAATAATGAATACGCTAAATCATGCAAATATTACTTTCTGTGTAAGTATATAAGAGAACTAACGGGACTGCCCCGTTAGAACTAACGGGACTGTACATGGTGCATTGAGTTGGTTGGAACCTCTCCAGCATGCTGATAATAAAGAATGATTAATTTAAGATTGACTTCGAGTGTCCCTGTGTGAGAATTTCCACGACACAGGTATCCATACTTACTGCACATAGGTAACCAGACCCTGGTGTGGTGTCCAGGCCTAGTAAAAGTCTTGCTATGGGAATCATATAGTCCTTTACAAATGACTGTAAAAAAGCAAGAGAATGTATAAACAAACAGGAGGAACCAGAGACTGAAAACACACTCATGTCTAGTTCCAAAGAAAACACTATTGAGGAGAGGTGAGAAACTACTGAATGATCATTGCGCTCAAAAATACTTTAGCTCTCCCTCTCTCCCTCTCTCCCTTCAAAGACAGTGCAATATCAGATGCTTTTCTCAGTAAGTACTGGAGTAAGATTACATCATACACTGATAAGCTCCACACACCCCTGTGAACAGAGTATTCCCTCGAGACACTGATCTAAGATCAGTTTTGCGGTTCTCCACCGAATAGTTAAGGGTTAGGATTTATAGAAGTTAAGCTGATCATAGCCTAAGGGAGTGACTAAGTGATCTGCAGATAAGCTCCCTAGCTACGTCTGAAATGGGACCCCGGTCAAAAGTAGTGCAGTATATAGGGAATAGGGTACTATTTGGAACTCTATCCTAATACATTACATCTGGTAACCCACTTGGTAGAGCAGCGTATCCAGCATACTGATACTGAACACTCTGCCTGCAGCGAACGGCAGGCGGAACATGAAGGCCAGGTTGGAACCCTTATCACGCTCTATCTGTAGGGGCGAGAGGGAAGAGAAGGGGATGGAGAGAGTGTGCGAGAGGGAGCAGAGGGAGAGTGGGGGTGAGGAAAAGAGGGAGGGGGAAAGAGTTAGGAGAGAGAAAGAGGAGTGCACATGAAATGTCACCAGCTGGCTTGCTAACCCAGCCCCAGGGCTCTATATATTCATGTCTGAGGCTGTATAAGAGTGCACCTCCCACACGACATCCACACAGACAGATAATAATGAGGGCTGAAGCCTGAGATCTAAAGATGGAATAGTGACATGCCCCTGAAATGCTCTGCTCACCTTCTCTAGCTTGGAGAGAGCCAGGGAGTAGCAATCCTTAGCCCTGAACTGCATAAACCTCATGTTGGAGGGGTGGGTCAGCTCGGTGATGATACTGAGACTGGGGAACAGCCTGGACAAAATGGAGAGAGAGAGAAAGAGATAGAGGTGTAGGAGAGAGGGAGAGAGAGAGAGGGATGAGGGAGGAAGGGAGAGAGTGGTAGGGAGTGGGCGGGAAGAGGGGATGAGGGAGGGAGGGCGAGACGGAGGGGATGGAGGAAGAGCGAGAAATAGAGAGAGAGAGAGAGAGAGAGAGAGAGAGGGAAGAGGGAGGGAGCAAGAGAGGAAAAGAGAAAGAGGGAGGGAGAGAAATAGAGAGAGAGAGGAGACAGAGATTAAATGCTTTGAGCTCACCAAGCTGGCAGTGATGCATAGATTACATTTTAGGATGTTGAAGAAGAAAACCTTGCATAGGTTTTCTACCCTGATAGATGCTGTTTAATATAGTTTCACCCAGGGTTTTAATAACTTCAGAAACTTTTCAGGGGGAAAAAACTACAGTGGCTTGCAAAAGTATTCACGCCCTGTCACGCCCTGACCTTAGAGAGCCTTTTTATGTCTCTATTTGGTTTGGTCAGGGTGTGATTTGGGGTGGGCATTCTATGTTTTGTTTTCTATGATTTTGTATTTCTATGTTTTGGCCGGGAATGGTTCTCAATCAGGGACAGCTGTCTATCGTTGTCTCTGATTGGGAACCATACTTAGGTATCCCTTTTCCCTCCTTTCAGTGTGGGAAGTTGACTTTTGTTAGTGGCACTTAGCCCTGTAAGCTTCACGGTTGTTTCTTTCGTTTGTTGTTTTGTTGGCGTCATTTTTCTAAATAAAAGTATTATGTACGCTCATCACGCTGCACCTTGGTCTTCTTCCAGCATCGGCAGTGACACGCCCCTTGGCATTTTTCCTATTTTGTTGCCTTACAACCTCAAATTAAAATGAATTTTTGGGAGGTTTGTATCATTTGATTTACACAACATGCAAAATACTTTTTATTGTGATACAAACAAGAAATAAGACAAAAAACTAAACTTGAGCGTGCATAACTATTTACCCCCCAAATGTCAATACTTTGTAGAGCCACCTTTTGCAGCAATTACAGCTGCAAGTCTCTTGGGGTATGTCTCTATAAGCTTGGCACATCTCGCCACTGAGATTTTTGCCCATTCTTCAAGGCAAAACTGTTCCAGCTCCTTTTGATTGGTCGCTGGTGGTGGAGTTCCGCTGAGCTGTTTTCTCATTCCACATTCCAATTGGATTGAGGTCTGGGCTTTGACTAGGCCATTCCAAGACATTTAAATGTTTCCCCTTAAACCACTCAAGTGTTGCTTTAGCAGTATGCTTAGGGTCATTGTCCTGCTGGAAGGGGAACCTCCGTCCCAGTCTCAAATCTCTGGAAGACTAAAACAGGTTTCCCTCAAGAATTTCCCTGCATTTAGCACCATTCCTCATTCCTTCAATTCTGACCAGTTTCCCAGTCCCTGCCGATGAAAAACATCCCCCACAGCATGATGCTGCCACCACCATGCTTCACTGTGAGTATGGTGTTCTCGGGGTGATGAGAGGT
Organism: Salvelinus fontinalis; assembly: GCF_029448725.1. Classification (NCBI taxonomy): domain Eukaryota; kingdom Metazoa; phylum Chordata; class Actinopteri; order Salmoniformes; family Salmonidae; genus Salvelinus; species Salvelinus fontinalis. The sequence continues at coordinate 44,919,639 of NC_074668.1, forward strand.
GTTGGGTTTGCGCCAGACATAGCGTTTTCCAAAAAACTCAAATTTATGTCTCATCTGACTAGAGTACCTTCTTCCATATGTTTGGGGAGTCTCCCACATGCCTTTTGGCGAACACCAAATGTGTTTGCTTATTTTTTTCTTTAAGCAATGGATTTTTTCTGGCCACTCCTCCGTAAAGCCCAGCTCTGTGGAGTGTATGGCTTAAAGTGGTCCTATGGACAGATACTCCAGTCTCCGCCGTGGAGCTTTGCATCTCCTTCAGGGTTATCTGTGGTCTCTTTGTTGCCTCTCTGGTTAATGCCCTCCTTGCCTGGTCCGTGAGTTGTAGTAGGCAGCCCTCTCTTGGTTGGTTTGCTGTGGTGCCATGTTCTTTCCATTTTTTAATAATGGATTTAACTTCTTATGGCTGCAGGGGCAGTATTGAGTAGCTTGGATGAAAAGGTGCCCAGAGTAAACTGCCTACTCCTCGGTCCCAGTTGCTATTATATGCATAGTATTATTAGTATTGGATAGAAAACACTCTGAAGTTTCTAAAACTGTTTGAATGATGTCTGTGAGTATAACAGAACTCATATGGCAGGCAAAAACCTGAGAAAAAAATCTAACCAGGAAGTGGGAAATCTGAGGTTTGTAGGTTTTCAACTCATCGCCTATCGAATACACAGTGGGATATGGGTCAGTTTGCACTTCCTACGGCTTCCACTAGATGTCAACAGTCTGTAGAACCTTGTCTGATGCTTCTACTGTGAAGTGGGGCCGAAGGAGACGGGAATGAGTAAGGTCTACCGTGAGCTGACCATGCTCTGACCATGCGCATTCACATGAGGGAGCTCTGTTCCATCGCACTTCTGAAGACAATGGAATTCTCTGGTTGGAACATTAATGAAGATTTATGTTAAAAACATCCTAAAGATTGTTTCAATACATCGTTTGACATGTTTCTACTGACTGTTACGGAACTTTTTGACATTTCGTCTGCTTTTAGTGAACGCGCTTCCTGACTTTGGTTTGTTTACCAAACACGCTAACATAAATAGCTATTTGGACATAAATTATGGACATTACCGAACAAAACAAACATTTCTTGTGGAAGTGGGAGTCCTGGGAGTGCATTCCTAGAAGATCAGCAAAGTGAAGATTTATAATGCTATTTATGACTTTTGTTGAGTCCACAATTTGGCGGGTAACTGTATGGCTTCCTTTTGTGGCTGAACGCTGTTTTCAGATTATTGAATATTGTGCTTTTGCCATAAAGCTTTTTTGAAATCTGCCACAGCGGTTGCATTAAGAACAAGTGTATCTTTCATCAAAGTTTATGATGAGTATTTCTGTTATTTGATGTGGCTCTCCGCAATTTCTCCGGATATTTTGGAGGCATTTCTGAACATGGCGCCAATGTAAACTGAGGTTTTTGGATATAACAATGAACTTTATCGAACAAAACATATATGTATTGTGTAACATGAAGTCCTATGAGTGTCATCTGATGAAGATCATCAAAGGTTAGTGATTCATTTTATCTCTATTTCTGCTTTTTGTGACTCCTGTCTTTGGCTGGAAAAATGGCTGTGTTTTTCTGTGATTTTGCGCTGACCTAACATAATCGTTTGTGGTGTTTTCGCTGTAAAGCCTTTTTGAAATCGAACACTGTGGTGGGATTAACAAGAAGTGTATCTTTAAAATGGTGTGAAGTACTTGAAAGCTTGAGGAATTTTAATTATGAGATTTCTGTTGTTTGAATTTGGCGCCCTGCACTTTCACTGGCTGTTGTCATATCGATCCCGTTAACGGGATTGCAGCCAAGACGTTTTTATGGTGCTCCGTGGGATGATCAAAGTTTCAGATTTTTATAGCCCAACCCTGATCTGTTTGGAGAGCTCCTTGGTCTTCATAGTGCCGCTTGCTTGATGGTGCCCTTCACTTAGTGGTGTTGCAGACTCTGGGGCCTTTCAGAACAGGTGTATATATACACTGAGATCATGTGACAGATCATGTGGCACTTAAATAAAGTCCACCTGTGTGCAATCTAACTTAGGGATAGCCGATCCGTCAACGGGACAGTTGTAAATCATGTAGCACCGTGTGCCATGATCGCAGATTTTAGAGAAACAACACATGTCGGTACATATAAGTGTCTTATATCGGCTGAAAGCCTAAATTCTTAATATATAACTAATATATAAATATATTAATATAACTGCACTGTCCAATTTACAGTAGTTATTACAGCAAAAAAATGCCATGCTATTGTATGAGGAGAGCTCAAAACAACAAAACACTTTATTCACTGCGACAGGTTTGATAAATTCACCTCTGAAGGTGAAATGTGTACTTACATTCTGAAATCTTGCTCTGATTTATCACCCCAAGGGTCCCAGAGATAACATGAAGTGTCGTTTTGTTAAATAAAAATCCTTTTTCATATCCTAAAAAAGGTCCATATAGCATGCACGATCGATTTTGTATGTGCAAAGAAAGGAATTTGAAAAGAAAGGAAGAAAGGAATTGTTTTTCTGTCAGTTCCATGCTTGCAAAACAATTGTCCCTCTTGGATAATAAGATTGTTGTTCATAATAATACTTTACTAGACTACAAGTAGTCCACACAATAGTTTACTCAAAATGGAGAGCCAAAACTCTGTGTGCAGTCGATAATTTAACATGGGAGAATGCCTCCCATACCATACCTGAACATGGTCTGTACGTTGACGATAGTCTTGGCATCTGCCATATAGTCCTCCTCAGCACTCATGGTGCTCTCCTTGTCCACCACCACCAGGTTATCAGCATAGATGATGCCACACTGTAGCAGATGGTCCAGGCTGCCACAGAGAGAGCAAAACACAAAAGAACGCATATTGAAAATCTGCCACAAAGAGAACCCAACACAATACACCATATTATGATATTCATGACTTTGAAATTTAGCAGCCTATAAAAGATGCACATGTGTAATTGATTTCACTTGATAATTGTAAATCCCTGGGATGTAATAATATGGTACGTCATGGAGTGATATGTGCTTTATTGTTACCTGTCTGTGGATGGTGTCATGGGGATGTCATTTAAATAGAGAAGAGTAATTATAATTCTGTGAGGAGGGGCATTATGTTTATAATAATTGAGTAATGAACACCTACTTATCTATGGTTCCGGCCATGAAGTAGACCATTGGGAAACAGCAGATGGCTTCTAGGAAGTGGTTGTCAGGCCTGCAAACAGGAAACGCACATCAATAGGGACAGGACACGTGCAACCACACACGGATTAAATACAGGTAACTGCCAAAAATAAAGGAAACACCAACATGAAGTGTCTTAATAGGGCGTTGGGCCACCACGAGCCACTAGAACAGCTTAAATTAGACTTGCCATAAATTCTACAAGTGTCTGGAACTCTATTGGAGGAATTCAACACCATTATTTCATAAGAAAGTCCATCATTTGGATTTTTGCTAATGGTTGTGGAAAACACTGTCTCAGGCGCTGCTCCAGAATCTCCGATGAGTGTTTATCTGGGTTAAGATCTGGTGACTGACATACACACACACACACACACGCCACAGTGTCTCCCGACCCCTCCTGTCTCAGTCTCCAGTAATTATGCTGCAATAGTTTATGTCGGGAGGCTAGGGTCAGTCTGTTATATCTGGAGTATCTCTCCTGTCTTATCCGGTGTCCTGTGTGAATTTAAGTATGCTCCCTCTAATTCTCTCTCTCTTTCTCTTCTCTCTGAGGACCTGAGGCCTAGGACCATGTCCCCAGTCCACCTGGTCGTGCTGCTGCTCCAGTTTCAACTGTTCTGCCTGCGTCTATGGAACCCTGACCTGTTCACCAGACGTGCTACCTTGTCCAGGACCTGCTGTTTTTGACTCTCTACCGCACCTGCTGTCTCTAACTCTGAATGATCGGCTAAGAAAAGCCAACTGACATTTATTCCTGAGGTGCTGACCTGTTGCACCCTCTACAACCACAGTGATTATTATTATTTGACCCTGCTGATCATCTATGAACGTTTGAACATCTTGGCCATGTACTGTTATAATCTCCACCCAGCAAAGCCAGAAGAGGACTGACCACCCCTCAGAGCCTGGTTCCTCTCTAGGTTTCTTCCTAGGTTCCTGCCTTTCTAGAGAGTTTTTCCTAGCTTAGGCTGGGTTTCTGTATAGCACTTTGTGAAATCGGCTGATGTAAAAAGGGCTTTAAAAATACATTTGATTGATTGATTTTACCATAGACTAGGGCTGGGCGATAAATTAATATCAATAATTATCGAGGTAATTACTTCCCTCAATAACGATATAAAAACGTTTCGATTTATTTTCGATAATGTCAACATAGAATAATTAGGTACAGCAGTCCATTTGACCTCTGAAGCAGCAGGAATGTGCAGATAAGTGACAAAATGCACGTGGAGAGGTATACGCCCACTAAAAACCACTTAGCACCTCGAGTGATGGAGTAGCCACTATTAACCACGAAAAATGAGTGATGTAGGCGATAACAGTGGCAGTGATAGCCATGCAGAAGGAGCAGGTTCCAACAAAGAAATGATTGATAAAAAAAAAAGAGTTAATTAAACTGTTTCAGTTATTTGGAAGTGGTTTGGCTTTTTGAAGTCTGACAAAGAGCAGAGCAATGTTCGGTGCAAATTGTGCCACAGACAGGTGGCTACCAAGTCTGGTAATACGACAAATCTTTTTCACCATCTGAAGCAAAATCCCTCTTTAGAACATGCAGAAAGTTTGAGTTTGCGCCACGGTATTGATAAACGCCCCTCAAGCACCAGCCAATCTAGGGATGTTCGCCCGAAGCAGTAAACACTGACAGTGTTTATGCCCTAACGAGCAAACAACCGAAAAGACAAAGACATCACAAATGCTATTATGCATTGCATTGCTAAGGACATGCTACCAATTAGCACAATCGAAAAGGAAAGTTTCAAGAGGATTATCAATTTAATTGACCCCAGGTACGTGCTCTGTGGCCGCAAACATTTCTCACACCGCCCTGCCTAAACTCTACGCTGAGTGTAGGGAAAAAGTTGAGGAACAGCTCAAGACAGATTAGAGCCTTATTTTAGCCTCACTATCCACTATATTGACAAAGACTGGAATCTTCTAAATAAATGCCTTCAAACATCATACTTTCCCGACTACCACACGGGTGAAGCTATAGCAGAGAGGCTCATTGACGCTCTCGCCTCCTGGAGACAGATAGTGGTGCGAACGTGGTGAAGGGCGTTTGTACATAACTTAAAGGAATTATTGTGATTGAACATTTTATTAAAATCTCTTGATTTCTCTTAGAGTGGGTAAAGATAAACGGGTGGATCGAGCAATTGGAGTATGCAAGAAAGTGGTAGGTGCCTTTTCCTATTCGTGGAGAAAGCAGAGAGACCTGGCAGTTGCTCAAAAAGAACACAACCTATCCCAGCACAAGTTGGTGGCAGAGTAACCTACCAGGTGGGGATCACGTCAAAAGATGGTGCAAAGAGTACTGTAGCAGAAGAAAGCAATCTCACAGGTCTTGTCCAGTGACAAGAAGACCCGGCACTTAGCTCCCACATATACAGATATAGATGTTCTTGAGTCCATCAACCAGGCATTGACCCAACTCCTAGAATTCACAGATGCTCTGTCTGGTGAGTCTTATGTCACTGTGTCTTACCTGAAGCCAGTACTACACCTGTTCAATACAGAGGTCATGAAACCTGATGATGGTGAAACAGAGCTCATCCAAACCACCAAAACGATAGTCATGGACTATCTGAATGAGAAATATCATGACCTCCTGGACTTATCCTCGTTGGTCGACTCTCGGTTTAAAACACATTACATCAAAGAGAAGGTGGACCACATAAAAGCAAGAGCTGTCTCAGAGATGGTCAATGAGGGACATGAAAACACAAGCCCAGCACAGGGAGACATTGCTGCTGCTTCACCACAACTGCCAACTAAAAAGAAAAAGTCACTGGGCGGTTTTTTCAAAAAGCCATGCTCCACCACCACAGGTCTTACTGAAATCCAGCTGATAGAAAAGGAATTCAGCTGCTACCTTCAGTCTCTTGATGCTCACAGTGAAACCAATCCACTGGACTGGTGGAAGATCTACCCCCAAAAAACATTCCCAAAGTCAGCCACCTGGCAAAGCGCTACCTGTGCATTCCTGTGACCAGCTCCCCCTCAGAGCGTGTTTTTAGCACAGGTGGCAACATAGTGACCTGCCATAGGGCAGCTTTAAAACCAGAGACCGTAGACAGACTTGTCTTTCTTGCTTGTAACTTGTAAGACAACAACTACCCCAACTTCAACTGTGATGTGCCATTAGGCTAACAGTTATAATGCATATTGACTTGCATTAATATGATGCATTTTACTTTTGTATTTCTTGCTCATGACTTGTAAGGGTTTACAAGTATTTCGCTACACTCGCATTAACATCTGCTAACCATGTGTATGTGACAAATAAAATTTGATTTGAAGTTAAAATGTTATTTGTGAGTTCTACTTCTGACAATAAATAAGAAACATTAAAGCTTTAGGTTTGTTCAGGCATTCTTGAGTCTGAAGCAGAAATGACCCGTTTAAACATTATTTGATTAATATCGTGATAATTATCATTACTGAATGAAAAAAAAATAATCATCATGATCATTTATATGCTATATCGCCCAGCCCTACCATAGACTGTATGTCATTGAGAGCAACATGGCTCTCTCTTTATCTACACAAATAAAACTTCACTGGAGAGTCTTTTGAAGTTATTGTAATGAAATCCCTACTGAATTATTAGTGGCAAAAACATAATACACTTACATGCACATGCACACGCACACGCGCACACACCTGAGTGCTCTCCAGTGCTCCATTAATCCAACAGAGGCACTGCCAGCAATGAATAATGCAGAAATCCTTTCTCAACCTGCGTCACTAAAGTTAACCCCAGGCTGTGCTGTATAATAACCTCTCTCTCGCTCTACTGAGGTAACACTGGCAATTCCTTCATGTACACTTCATTCATCTTCATGTAGCCAAGCAATACATCTTGGTAACACTTTCTTTTAAAGTTACCATCTGTGTGTAATGTATTTTACTGCTATAATTAAGCAATAAGGCCTGAGGAGGTGTGGTACAGCATATGGCCAATATACCACAGCTAAGGGCTGTTCTTAGCACAACGGAACACGGAGTGCCTGGACACAGCCCTTAGTCATGGTATATTGGCCATATATCACAAACCCTCGAGGGTATGTTTTGTCATACCCTTGTTATACGGTCTGATACACCACAGCTTTCAGCCAATCAGTATTCAAGGCTCGACCCACCCAGTTTATAAGTAGTTTACCAACTGAATGTAATGCATTATGAAAAGAACAGACAGTATAAGCAGGAATACTGCGTTATGCATTTATAAAGGCTTTTATAAGATTCCATTACCAATGCTTAGTCTTAAAATGCACTTTGAGTGTCCTATAAAGCACTATAAATACATTATAAACAGGTGGCTTCAAGGATGTGTTAGCTAAAACCCTTATAAAGAAGCAGAGTGATTTCTTACGGGTAGTCTAGTAGCAGTACAATAGGGTTGAGCTCTTTCCTGGGGCGGTAGTAAGCGCGTAGAGGGACGATGAAGTTATAGAGGCCGTTCCCTGCCGTCTCCGCGGATACTATGATCAGCTTGTTCTTAAAACCATAGGCCTTGGCATCCTCAAAACTGTTGTGTCTGCAACCCTGGGTATGAAAATGAAAAATATATTTTTTATTATGTTTAAAGATTGTTAATGTTTGTCATGTCTGTCAGTTTTATTGAATAAATCCTAAGACAATTTTTGTTTCCATAAACAAACTATTCCATAAACTATTGCGTTGGCAATATACAATTCTATTTTTCTGCTCTATTCTATTATTCAAAGCTACAAAGACTTTCTATTATATTATTCATACAGTCAACTTTACAAAGAGGGGCCATACAATTGTTAAGACACAGCACAACACAATAGGATACAATATAATTGTTTACTGTCTTTGGAATAGGATTATGTGGCTTAACAAGACAATAGGCCTCATCGTGTCCTTGTCTCGACTCACCTTGTCCAGCCGAAGGCAGCAGAATGAGGCTTTCTGAGGTAGGAGATGGCACAGGGTTGGAGAGCTGCCAATGTACGGGGAGTTTGGCGGGTATCCTTTCACAAAGCTGAGGTAAAATAACAGCAAAAACACACATACAGAGAAAGGCTTGAGAAGAAGCAATAGACCAAAAACTTTAGCAACAAGGCAATCGATTGAATAATCAAATCAAATCGTATTTGTCACATGCCTCGTAAACAACTTGGTGCCTCCGTACTGCTTTTCGCGCGGTAGCACAGAGATCAGTCTATGACTTGGGTGGCTGGAGTCTTTGAAACATGTTTGGGCCTTCCTCTGACGTCGCCTAGTATAGAGGTCCTGGATGGCAGGGAGCTCGGCCCCAGTGATAAACTGGGTCGTACGCTCTACCCTCTGTAGGTGTCCAAAATGTTGAATGGTACTGTATATATTCAAAGCGTTGTTGTATTGAAGGTTCACACAGAGGAGTGATGGATTGCTAAATACAGTATTGAGACTGAGTGAGTGCATCCTTTTTCCAAAGGCTTGTCTATCACATGACCACGCAGGGGCACTGTAGAACAAAAAGCTACATTTTAGTCTCATCTGACCAGAGTACCTTCTTCCATATGTTTGAGGAGTCTCCCACATGCCTTTTGGTTAACACCAAACGTGTTTGCTTATTTTTTTTCTTTAAGCAAAGGCTTTTTTCTTCCGTAAAGCCCAGCTCTGTGGAGTGTATGGCTTAAAGTGGTCCTATGGACAGATACTCCAATCTCCGCCGTGGAGCTTTGCATCTCCTTCAGGGTTATCTTTGGTCTCTTTGTTGCCGCTCTGGTTAATGCCCTCCTTGCCAGGTCCATGAGTTTTGATAGGCAGCCCTCTCTTGGCAGGTTTGCTGTGGTGCCATATTCTTTCCATTTTTAATAATGGATTTAATGGTGCTCCGTGGGATGATCAAAGTTTCAGATATTTTTTTATAGCCCAACCCTGATCTGTACTTCTCCACAACTTTGTCCCTGACCTGTTTGGAGAGCTCCTTGGTCTTCATAGTGCTTGCTTGGTGGTGCTTGCTTAGTGGTGTTGCAGACTCTGGGACCTTTCAGAACAGGTGTATACATACTGAGATCATGTGACGCTTAAATAAAGTCCACCTGTGTGCAATCTAACCAATTATGTGACTTCTGAAGATAATTGGTTGCACCAGATATTATTTAGGGGCTTCATTGCGAAGGGGGTGAATATATATCATGTATATGCACGCACCACTTTTCCGTTTTTTTTTTGTGTGTGTTTAAAAAAAAAAAAAAGTCATTGTTTTTATTTCACTTCACCAATTTTGACTATTTTGTGTATGTCCATTACATGAAATCCAAATAAAAATCTATTTAAATTACAGGTTGTAATGCAACAAAATAGGAAAAACGCCAAGGGGGTGAATACTTTTGCAAGGCACTGTAAGTGACCGTTGAGAGGGAGTGAGGGGGGAAATTAACATAGGGGGAGTAGCAGGGAGTAGGTAGCTGACTAGTGATGGCTATTCAGCAGCCTGATGGTCTAAGGGTAGAAACTATTGGCCAGTCTTCCAGTTTTTGTCATGATGCTCCTGTACTGCCCACGTCTGAGTGATTGAAGCGGGGAGAACAGGGCATGGCTTGGGTGGCTGGGGTCCCTGATGATATTCTTGGCCTTCCTGCGACACCTGGTGTTGTAGGTGTCCTGTAGGGCAGGCAGTGTGCACCCAATGGTAAGTTTGGCTGCACGTATCACCCTCTGAAGCACCTTGTAGTGCGCAGTAGTGAAGTTGCCATACCAGGATGTGATGCAGCCCAACAATATGCTCTCGATGGTGCTCCTGTAGAACACTCCCGTCTCTCTCTTATTCTCCCTCTCTCTTTTCCAGCCAGCAGTACATCCAGCACCACTCAAAGCATGGAAGCTAAACATGCACCATGCATGGAAGGAGGAGAACATAAAAGAGCCTGGAGGCTAGGAGAGGCTAAATCATGTCTTGCTCTGTTAGAGGAGAGCGTGTAGTGGCCAAGACTGCCCTAAACTGCTGCGTGGGGTTGTATGGCCTGAGACAAGCACTGTGACATTGCCAGAAGCACAGCCAGACACATGCAATATGTTCTGAGCAGTAGCAGTCTCTTGCCGCAGGATGTCATGGCAGAGAGTGTTATTTATGTAACTGTGGTCTAAGGGCTCAATGTTATGCACTGAAAGACAGAAAGAAAGGAAGAAAGGCACAGAGAGACAGAAAAAGAGAGAGAAAAAAATAAGAAAATGAACGAACAAAAGAAGGAATCCAGTAGTCTAGCCTACTCTAACACACAGATAGGATCTGAGTAACTTGTCCTATCTCGATCTATGATTTATGAGTTGAGAAGGAGCCATATCAGGTGGAGAAGCATGGTACCTTTCATCAGACACATCAGACACCCACACGCCACCTCAGTACCTTAAGACATCACCACACAGGTTACTTGTCATTACCTACACATTCCAACTCAATCCTTTCAATCTCACACCCATGACCTTTGTGACATAAAGTCAAATGAGCGTAATCCACAGTCACCCGCTCTAACCCCCATCCATCCATCCCACTCACACTCATCTCCTCTCTCCTTCTGTGATTGAATAGATTGTAACGATCGTCTGTGGTGGTAGAAGGATCGGACCAAAGCGCAGCGTGGTAAGTGTTCATGATGACGTTTAATTCAAACTCAGAACACTAAACAAAACAATAAACGATGAACAAACGAAACAGTACCGTGTGGCGACAAACACTGACACGGAAGACAAACACCCACAAACCAAAAGACAAAACAGGCTACCTAAATATGGTTCCCAATCAGAGACAATGACAAACACCTGCCTCTGATTGAGAACCATATCAGGCCAAACGAAAAACCCAACATAGAAACACAAAACATAGATAACCCACCCAACTCACGCCCTGACCACACTAAAACAAAGAAAATACAAAATAACTATGGTCAGAACGTGACATAGATAGAGTAGATATGGTTCAACCTTGAGCTGAATGGACTCTAAGTATTGAATGGACTCTTACTTCTCGTAACCCTTCAGATTATTTAAATAATGTTTCTAGGTACAGCTCAGTCATAATCCATCAAGTAGGAATTTACTGCAATCCACCAATCTATTCCCGACCCGCCAAAGAAACTCCTACACCCCTCCCAATCCTCTCATCCTCTGCGATTGGACACTCACTCTGACACCGACGAGCCCTCCTCGTCTGAGTGGTTGGTCTCGTCTTCTGATTGGTCACTGAGCAGGTCGCAGGGCAAAATGGAGGAGGAGTCAGCTATCTCCAGGACGGGGGCAATGCTGGGCCGTCTACTCCCAGCCCCGTTCTCTGTAGGCAGGCTCAGTTTGCTGCAATCCTCTGGGGGGTCCGCTGGGTTCTGGAGGTCCATGGCTACCGTCCCTGGAAAAGGTGGTAGAATGGAGGGTGAGACAATTATATGTATGGGGTGGTGCTGAGGTGTAAAAAGCCCTAGTGTTAGATAGATGGACTTCATTGTCAATGACATTGTCCATTTATTGATAACTGTTTAACTGTTTGCAAAAAAACTTTGGTGATACTTCCTATTAAAACACTATACATAGTGCATTTTAAGCACATGCTGTTGCCTAGCGATGATACTCATGATTATTTTTATTATTGAAATTAACCCGCACAGCAGCCATGCTGTCATTACTTTTGGTTGAATTAGAAATCTTTGTCTTTTGTCCTTCCCCAAAGCGGCACACTCATCCATCAAACTCATATTTCCTCTACACTTAATTTTAGTGGACTTTACAGACTAATGTCCTCTACTCAACAATATCTGGGTCGTTCCACGAAATGGATGCCTTTTGATATTTTGATATTTTAAGTAGAAATTATGCACCAATATTGAATATACCTTTTATTTTAAAAGCATGTCATATTAAAATGAAGTGCACTTTAATATAGACAACATTTAAAAAAAATTCAATCAATCAGATGTTTTATATAATTAAAGGCTTGTTAAAGTGCAAAATTCAGCATTTTCAACCCACTTAATCCAAAAATGTCTCCAAGTTTCACCATCTGTGAAAAGGCCAAGTTATTTTGCTGCTTTGACAAAGTCATTTCAGAATATTGTTTATATTCAGATTAGTGATGCATTTACGTCTGTCCTTAATTTTAAAGTGAAACCTATTTACACCTTTAAAATAATGTACTATTACACCAAGAAAAATTATTCACAGCAGGTTACATCATTTGGGTCTTCTGAACGGCATGGTGGAAAAGGAAGTCAGTCTTCTCTCTCTTTTTGGTCTATTTATAATTGTTCATTCCAGGAAAACTTAAATTTGATTATATTTCCATTATATGTGGAACACAGTATGTACAGTTGAAGTCAGAAGTTTACATACACTTAGGTTGGAGTCATTAAAACTTGTTTTTCAACCACTCCCCAAATTTCTTGTTAACAAACTATAGTTTTGGCAAGTCAGTTAGGACATCTACTTTGTGCATGACACAAGTCATTATTCCTACAACTGTTTACAGAAATATTATTTCACTATTAATTCACTGCATCACAATTCCAGTGGGTCAGAAGTTAACATACACTAAGTTGACTGTGCCTTTAAACAGCTTGGAAAATTCCAGAAAATTATGTCATGGCTTTAAAAGCTTCTGATAGGCTAATTGACATAATTTGAGTCAATTGGAGGTGTACCTGTGGCTGTATTTCAAGGCCTACCTTCAAACTCAGTGCCTCTTTGATTGACATCATGGAAAAATCTAAAGAATTCAGACAAGAAAATAAATTGGAGACCTCCACAAGTCTGGTTCATCCTTGGGAGCAATTTCCAAATGCCCGAAGGTACCACATTCATCTGTACAAACAATAGTACGCAAGTATAAACACCATGGGACCACGCAGCCGTCATACCGCTCAGGAAGGAGACACATTCTGTCTCCTAGAGATGAACGTACTTTGGAGCAAAAAGTGCAAATCATTCCCAGAACAACAGCAAAGGACCTTGTGAAGATGCTGGAGGAAACAGGTACAAAAGTATCTATATCCACAGTAAAACGAGTCCTATATCGACATAACCTGAAAGGCCGCTCAGCAAGGAAGAAGACACTGCTCCAAAACCGCCATAAAAAGCCAGACTAGAGTTTGCATCTGCACATGGGGATAAAGATCGTACTTTTTGGAGAAATGTCCTCTGGTCTGATGAAACAAAAATCGAACTGTTAGGCCATAATGACCACTGTTATATTTGCAGGAAAAAGGGGGAGACTTGCAAGCCGAAGAACACCATCCCAACCGTGAAGCACGGGGGTGGCAGCATCATGATGTGGGGGTCCTTTGCTGCAGGAGGGACTGGTGCACTTCACAAAATAGATGGCATCATGAGGGAGGAAAATTATGTGGATATATTGAAGCAACATATCAAGACATCAGTCAGGAAGTTAAAGCTTGGTCGCAAATGGATCTTCCAAATGGACAATGACCCCAAGCATACTTCCAAAGTTGTGGCAAAATGGCTTAAGGACAACAAAGTCAAGGTATTGGAGTGGCCATCACAAAGCCCTGACTTCAATCCTGTAGAGAATTTGTGGGCAGAACTGAAAAAGCATGTGCAAGGAAGGAGGCCTACAAACCTGACTCAGTTACACCAGCTCTGTCAGGAGGAATGGGCCAAAATTCACCCAACTTAGTGTGGGAAGCTTGTGGAAGGCTACCTAAAACGTTTGACCCAAGTTAAACAATTTAAAGGCAATGCTAACCAAATACTAATAGAGTGAATGTAAACTTCTGACCGACTGGGAATGTGATGAAATAAATAAAAGCTGAAATAAATCATTCCCTCTACTATTATTCTGACATTTCACATTCTTAAAATAAAGTGGTGGTCCTAACTGACGTAAGAAAGGGTATTTATACTTGGATTAAACGTCAGGAATTTTGAAAAACTGGAGTTTAAATGTATTTGGCTAAGGTGTATGTAAACATCCGACTTCAACTGTATAATTTCTAATTTCATTAACACTATGTGGTCACATCCTTTTCACCACATGGGGAGTAATATCCGACCTTCACCTAAAACTTCAACCCTGTTATTGTCAACCCTGTCAGAGGCCCAACGGTAACTTTATTCGTGTGATATTATGTGAGTTTATTTGTACAAGGGATGCTTAAACAATGAGAACATTTTGGATTTATCTCAAACATGCTTTTAATAGTGAGGAAGTTACATAAGTGTCCGTAACAGGGTTGACAGACATTGTAGTACAAATGCAGATAAAAGGCAGATAAAAGGTTCATAGGATTTTTTATGCCTCAGATGGGAAACAGTGTTTTTATGTAGACTAAACCATCTTTGATGGTTGTACAGTCATCTCAAATAAAACTGAAGGACCTCGGCATTACTCTGGACCTTGACCTCTCTTTTGACCAACATATCAAGAATATTTCAAGGACTGCTTATTTCCATCTTCGTAACAGTGTAAAAATAAGAAACTTTTTGTCCAAAAAGAACAATCTGGCCTTAAATGGTAATGTACTCTTATCTCCACCCGGCACAGCCAGAAGAGGACTGGCCACCCATCAGAGCCTGGTTCCTCTCTAGGTTTCTTCCTAGGTTCCTTCCTTTCTAGGGAGTTTTTCCTAGCCATCGTGCTTCTAGATCTGTATTGCTTGCTGTTTTAGGTTTCTGTATAGCACTTTGTGACATCTGCAAATGTAAAAAGGGCGTTATAAATACATTTGATTGATTGATTGATCTTCCATGCAATTGAATGTTGAAAGGAGATATATTTTAAAGTTAATTTCTTAAAAGTTTGCATGTCCAAAAGGCACCCATTTCATGGAACGACCCATCTACACTGTACCATCTACCCTCCTTCTATAGAATTATAAAGTATCCGTCACAGCTGTGCTATACACTACCTTGACAAAAACAAATGACTTCAATGCCGTCACTGAATGGATGGATGCCCTTGAGTTCACCGTCAGCATGGTAAATTACAAGTTCTAAAGCCATCCGTTTAGAGCAGATGTGTCCACCTTTTGCATTTCATTTCTGAAAGGCTACACATGAAGGCAAAACTTTATCTTGTTATAGTGGGGAGTAGCTTCATTACCTGACTTTAAGGTTTTAAAGGCACTTTGCTGAAAGTAAAGGAACCCTACAACACATGCAAAACCACATAGATGTGCTTATGTCAAAAGTATATATGGACTGCATACTGTATGAAAAGTCATCCATTTGTATCACATACAACATTTTGACAGGATAGTTAATGCTCATTTGAAAAACAGAACAAAAATAAAAAAAATGATGTGCAAAAACCTGTCAAGAAAACACTGATTAACAGCAAATACATTTACAGAACATATCAAGCTTTAACAATCACACAAAAAATATGACCCTACATAATCGATAGCACAATGATGTGGTAGCAACATGCACAAACTTACCATAAAAAGTGGCCTGATCAACTTTAACAAGTGATAGTAGGAACAAAAAAATAAAAAAATAAAAAAGAAGTCAGCCCAGAAAAGGAAAAAAGCCAATAGAGTCAGAAAGGAACACATGCATGCCATGTAAGAGAGCTCAACCACACAACAACCACCACAAACAATCACCACCATGTCTATTCCAGCATACGGGTCATTCCACCAATTTGAAGCCTTTTGAGAAGTGTAACGTTTGATTTCACAAAATTTTAACATTCTGTCATAAAGAGCACATGTTCTACTTCATAAAAAACGTTTTTTTCCATCTCAAAAGGTTGAATAAAAAAATACAAAAAATATTATAGTAAGTGTCTAAGTTCCAAATAAGGTAACAGGGTTGAATGTTTTCTTTGTAAATCATCCATAAATCCCCTTGTGACGGGGGAATGGAAGCTTGTTGTGCGCAACAAAGAGTGGCAAGCTTCACAATAAAAAATGTAAAAATTGGTATAACATTTCTAGCCCGTCTATCTACGGGTAACAGGGTTGACGTGTTATGCTCGACCCGCTCAGTTTTCCACCACAAAACACCAGTAAATGGCCAAAAAGAGTAGAATCAGCTCACCTGCTTGTACTCTATGATTTGTCTACTAGATGTTCAATGTTTCTTTAGAAAAAAATATTAAAAAATTAATAGTTTCACTATCTTAAAAGAGAATTCAGTTCAAGTTACAGGGTTGACCTTAAAATGAGGGACGGACATAAATAAATCACTAATTATTAAATAAATAATAATCTTCAGAAATTAACTTGTCAAAGCAACAAAATAACTAGGGCTTTACAATGATGGTGAAACTTCGATCAATTTTGAGATTAACTCAATAGGGGGTGCTGTTTTCACTTTGTAAAAATTTCGTTCCCAAGTTAAACTGCCTCGTACTCAATTCTTGCTCGTACAATATGCATATTATTATTACTATTGGATAGAAAACACTCTCTAGTTTCTAAAACCGTTTGAATTACATCTGTGAGTAAAACAGAACTCAAGTTGGAGCAATTTTCCTGTGAGGAAGTGAGAAATCTGAAATCAGGCAGGCTGTTCTGAGGTCAGTTTATTAATTTGCATGTCTTCTATTGGTCGAGATGCACTGCATACGCCTTCCCCTAGATGTCAGCAAATAGTGAGAATTGGAATGGAGTTGCTAGGCAGATCTGAGGCCATATAAAGGGTCTGGGAACGTGGGGTCCAGTCTTTTCTTCATTCGCCATGACGCAAGACAGACCTCAGGATTGCGTTCTGGAAAGCTCCCGTTATAGGCCTTAGATATATCCGGCTCTGATTTTATTCGATATAGGTGTTAAAGACATCATAATGTTGTTATTTTAAACCGAGTTATATCAGTTTATATCAGTATATTGCGATTTTCGGATATTTCTTAGTGCTGCGTTATAGTGAGTTGGATACGTCTTCGCCACATGGCTAATGTTTACTGCTAATTCCAAAGTTGAAGGCGACAATCTACAACCGAGCAACGATTCCTCTTCTGGACAAAGGACAACTTGCCCAAGATTCTGATGGGAGCTCATCAAAAAGTAAGAAGTATTTATGATGTTAATTCGTTGTTCTGTTGGAAAATGTAAAAATACTATTCCGCCATTAATTTCGGTGCGGTCTCGCTTTAACGCACACTGTATGTCGTAGTAACGTTAATTTTAAAAATCTAACACAGCGGTTGCATTAAGAACTAATGTATCTTTCATTTGCTGTCCAACCTGTATTTTTTTGTCAAGTTTATGATTAGTTACTGATTAGATGAGGTGCCTCTCCCAAGATTTCTCCCGACATTTTATTGGCAGCTTGGCTACTATTCTCATTGTATAACCACGATTTGTGCCACTAAATATGCACATTTTCGAACAAACTCTATATGTATTGTGTAATATGATGTTATAGGACTGTCATCTGAAGAAGTTTGAGAAGGTTAGTCAAAAAATTAATATATTTTGCTGGTTTATTCGTTATCGCTATTGTTGGCTTGAATCAATGCTGTTGTGTGGTTGGCTATTGTAGTAAGCTAATATAATGCTATATTGTGTTTTCGCTGTAAAACACTTAAAACATCTGAAATATTAGCTGGATTCACAAGATCTTTGTCTTTCATTTGCTGTACGCTGTGTATTTTTCATAAATGTTTCATGATGAGTATTTAGGTCATTCACGTTGGTCTCTGTAGTTATTCTAGTTGCTTTGGTGAGAGTTGTGATGGTGGCTGCAATGTAAAACTATGATTTATACCTGAAATATGCAAATTTTTCGAACAAAACATATGCTATACAATAAATATGTTATCAGACTGTCATCTGATGAAGTTGTTTCTTGGTTAGTGACTATTTATATCTTTATTTGGTCGAAATTGTGATAGCTACCTATGCAGGAAAAAAATGGTGGAGAAAAAAAAGTTGTGTCTTTTGCTATCGTGGTTAGCTAATAGAAATACATATTGTGCCTTCCCTGTAAAATATTTTAAAAATCAGAAATGATGGCTGGATTCACAAGATGTGTATCTTTCATCTGGTGTCTTGGACTTGTGATTTAATGATATTTAGATGCTAGTATTTACTTGTGACGCTATGCTAGGCTATGCTAGTCAGCTTTTTTACTGATGGGGGTGCTCCCGGATCCGGGATTGTGACCAAGTAGAAGTTTTAAGTGGGTTACAATCTTCCTAGAAGTGATACAGGGTTGACGGAGGGACATGTCAAAATGCTGAATTTTGGCACTTTAGCAAGCCTTTATTCATATAAAAACCTTAGATTTAATTCTTCATGTGGTTGAAATGGATTAAATGTACTTTGTGCATCTTATCTTTGGTGTCAAAACCAATCCTTGGTTCCTGTCTGTGTCTGGTCAAGAGAGGAGGGGGAGGGCCGCTCCGAAGGAACATCTAGCAGAACGGCCAGAATATGTGAACAGATTCTGGAAGCTAGGCGTATGTCACAAGTCACCACTACACAGGAGAGCCGTTTGAACGTTATTTTTTTTATTTTTTTTATCAAAATGCGTTTTTTACCAGAAATGCCTTCTCGAACATGTGAACTTTCATGTGCCTTAAGGTTAGGTATAGGATCTAGGGTTAGGTTAAGTTTAGGTTTAGGATCTAGGGTTAGGATCTAGGGTTAGGTTTAGGATCTAGGGTTAGCTTAAGGTTAGGTTTAGGATCTAGGGTTAGGTTTAGCTGTGGGGTGTAGGGGTGCTGAGGGTGATGCAGCACCCCCTGATATTTTTCTTTTCTTTTTTAACTTCTTTGGGATAGGGGGCGGTATTTTGACATCCGGATGAAAAGCGTGCCCAAAGTAAACTGCCTGCTACTCAGGCCCAGGATATGCATATAATTGGTAGATTTGAATAGAAAACACTCTAAAGTTTCTAAAACCGTTAAAATAATGTCTGTGAGTATAACAGAACTGAAATGGCAGGCAAAATTCTGAGGACAAATCATAATTTTTTTTTAAAAAATGCACTTTTATAATAGGGCGGAATCGTCTCCGATTGCAGTTCCTAGGGCTTCCACTAGATGTCAACAGTCTTTAGAAAGAGTTTCAGGCTGGTTTTTGGAAAAATTAGGGAGAAGTTGTAGTTTTTCTAAGTGGCTCCCATTTTGGCTGTAGTGTTTCCAAGCGCATGGCCGAGACATTTTGTTCATTGTTGTTTAACCAGCTAACATTAGCTGGCTGGCTCGTTAGCTAACGTTACGTGATGTGTGTAAAACACCCGTTGAATATGGCCGGTGTCAGTAAACATCTGCAAAAAAGCGTAATGAAATTGATGCCAACAGAGGCTGTTTTCATGTTATCCAGAGGTAAACAAATCATCGGCCAGAGCGTCACGTGTGCGCTCCGAGATGGGTGGGGATAAAGCTAAGAGGGTGTAAACGATGCTGAATGGTATAGACAAAGAAGAGCTCTTCACTAGATACCAAAACATTCAAAGGCGATTTTCTCAAAAGTGAGTTTACAAGTTCATCAACTTTCAAAGAAGAATTACTTTCCCATTGACCCTCAAATGCAGTGTATGATATACAATTTTGTAGCGCTGAGTCTCTACTTTTATCAAATGTAAAACCACCATTTCACATTTTACTATATAAGACCGAATCCAGGTGGTGAGTCACATATGTTCTTTAAGATAGACGGAGCCAGTCACATGTGTAAACCGATCAAATTAATCATGTAGGTGTCACGCCCTGATCTGTTTCACCTGTCTTTGTGCTCGTCTCCACTCCCCTCCAGGTATCGCCCATCTTCCTCATTATCCCCTGTGTATTTATACCTGTGTTCTCCGTTTGTCTGTTGCCAGTTCGTCTTGTTCGTCAAGCTTACCAGCGTTTGTCCTGTCAGCTCCTGTTTTTTCCCAGCCTCTCTTTTTCTCGCCCTCCTGGTTTTGACCCTCGCCTGTCTCGTCTCTGTACCCGCCTGCCTGCCCCTGCCTGCCAACCTGTACCCTTGCCCCAACTCTGGATTATTGACCCCTGCCTGCCTTGACCTCTCTTGCCTGCTTCTTGGACTATTAAACCATTGTTTATTCTACGTGTCTGTATCTGGGTCTTACCTTGATTCCTGATAATAGGTTTAGATAGCAGTATATAAGGCTTTATGTAAGGAATGCCCTTTTAGAGCTCACTTCAGACTGGTACTTATGCATCTAAGTTTGACTGTGACCTCTCCAGCTTGCTGACAATACAGAGTGATTCATTTAATACCGACTTTGAGTATCCTATGTAAGAATTTCCATAACATATAACAGGCTTAAAAAAAATTATATTGGTGCACAACATCTACTTCAAATATCAAATGGACGCAAAATGCACTCATTTCGTGGAATGACCCATACAGCAGGTGTACTGTGAAATCTTTGACCCGGCAAAAGGTGTAGCTAAACTCATACACAGCAGTGAAGAGTGAAAAAATAAAAACAAAACTCAGTCATCCCTCTCCTTCACCCTCGCCATATCTTCCCCAATCTCTTCTTCCTTCCTCCAATAATAGAACCCCCCACTTACCTCTGCATGAGACTTCCCCTCACCCCCCCCTTCCTACCTCCCCACTAGCCCCTTTATCAGACTCACCCATCCCTCTTCTCTAACCAACATAGAAGATACAGACCCTGCTCTCTCACTCTCCTACCTCCCACCATCCCCCTCCCCGTTTCTCACCCATGCTGGCGATGATGCTGTGCACAGGCAGCCTGGAGGGGGCATCATACAGCCCGGTCACCGGCAGGCCCTTCTTGTCTTTCTCCTCCTGTTTGAAGATGAACGCAGAGTTCTCTTCCTTGGTGATGTTGATGTAGTAGCAGGTGTCTGGGGCGGACATGATGTGGCGAGGACCTGGGTTCAGCAGGATGCTCTTGTTGTCTTCCCTCTTCACCCCGATCAGACACACACCATACCTGAGGGGAGATGGACTAGATACTTTATTGTCCATTTGGTTAGAACAGAAATGGGCCTTCTGACTTTTTTCCAACACCCCCAGAGAAATGAAGAGTAGGCTCGGTCATCTGAAATGTTGCAGTTTAATCCAGTGGTGTACAACTCCGGGACCTAGAGGGCGCCTGCAGGCTATCCTGGTTTGTCTTTTATACAGAGACATTCCTGGGTTACCAGGATAATCAGTAAGCCTGTCTACTCACTTTTTGTGTGCGTGGAAGGAGGCGTAGGTGAAACTCTTCCCGTCGTACTCCCCGAAGAACTTGCTGTCGCACAGGCGGATGTGGTAGACCTCGTTCCCAGAGCAACGTCCATACGTCCTCTGCCACTGCTCTGGTGACAGCTGGCCCTCCCTGTAGTCAAGGACAGAAGAAGTCGAGGAAACTCATTGTGGCCTTATGTCCCAACGGGGAAGAAGATGATTGAGCAATTAATTGACTCTCTCTGTAATAACAAGAGTACCTGAGAAGAGAGACTCAGTGGTCTTATACCTGACAACACCTTGAATTGAGATGCTAAGACAATGTTAGAAAATGATGAACTACTAGCTATTATGAAGAGAATCTGATACACTTTTCACAGTATAGTCTCTGCCTGAACCATAATGTGCTGGCTCAGATATTTTATTTTCACATTGTACTTTCCAGCAACTTTGGTGTATGGATGTGTAAATTGGCCAGCACAGTACAGCTCAGAACGGCATTGTTCGCCTCAGTAGTGTGAAAAATATATGACTGTTCTTCTTCTTTATGTATGGAAAATGGCAGACTGAACGCTTTTAGGGGTATTGATATACACTCTGGGTTGGCTCAGTTACCTCCACTCCCATAGTACTCCTTTGGCTTGATTTGCAACTCAGCACTTTCCCATTAATAATTGCTCCATCTGGCCAAACAAAATGTTTCTGACCTTTTATGAGCTTATACTCATCCATACCCTCCTTCTATTGCTCTCTCTCTCTCTCTCTCTCTCTCTCTCTCTCTCTCGCTCTCTCTCGCTCTCTCTCTCGCTCTCCCTTTCACATTTTCACTTTTAATCAATCTGATGACTTCAGAGAAACTCTTCCATAAAAACCTGTCACATAAAAAGAAAATAGCCTATCCAAGTTTCCATAAAGAGGATTATGATAGCTTTTCTGCTAAATTAAGCTGTGGATATTATAACGGTGTTGAAGTTTTTATCACCGTGGCTTGGTGTAGATGGAAGCGCACTGTGAGATTTATGAGTGTGGAGGCACAAGGTAAACTCTATGGCAGTGCAGTAGTTTTCAGGAAGGAGACCATAATAGGGTAAGGCCTTTGGACAGTGCCACATTTGTTTGTTGTTGTGGCTTCCTGGCACTTGTTTAGAGAGAAGGAAACCTCAATGTATAGGTTACGGTTTCACACTTCAAAACCTGCATGTATAATAATGTATTTTATTTGTATAGCACTTTCTCACAACCCCAAAGTCTGAGGTTTATGGTTTCAATATTTATGCTTATTTGCAGTGTTTTCAGTAGGAGGGGAGAGTATCATTAGTGTTTTAATGGGAAGTTAATGGGGTGTACTCACTGTCCTCTGGAGGTGTGCACCAGGAGCGTGACCAGTGTGGATGTGGCTGGACATACACAGTTCAGGGCCAGCATGGCATACTTGAATTCCTCCTCACAGACCACATGATCTAACAAATAAACCAGAATACTCTAAGTCAGAGCAAATAGGTGTTGTAAGGACTTGTTTTTTGTACGGCTTGCAAATGAAGGAGAGAGTTGTGGGGTGGGGAGGGAAGGGAAGGAGCGACCAAGTTATAGAGATAAAGTGAAGAATGGAGTGATTTGGAGAATGGAGTAAAGAGAATGTAAGAGAAAGAGACAAAGGGAGACAGGGCGACAGAATGAAAGAGACGGGGAGACAGAATGAAAGAGACAGGGAGACAGAATGAAAGAGCACTATTTGCGAGGAGGTAAGCTCACCAGCAAACTTTACATGGAATTTGTTCTCTGGTTTGAGAATCTGGACATACAGGGGGCAGTTTGGGGCAAAGTCCTTGACAGCCCAGGCTCTCAGTATGGTCTGGTGGTCCTGCAGGAGAAAAGAACATCCCTTACCATCTGACACTTCTGCCATTTTCACCTTCAATATTGTCATTATCCCTCAACCGTAAATGTAATCCAGATTTTATGAGCCCTGAGAATTGGCGAGCTAGGCTGTAATGTGTGACCAATATGAGTATATAAATCCAATACATATTTTTCCACTTTCTTCCCATTTCTGTCCATCTTGAAAAATCAGCTGATTGGAAAAGTAAAAGAGTACTTGAGCCACAGATCCAATCAGCACGATCTAACTGAGAGGGAGTTGGAGCGGAAATATTCAGTTCATTGCAATCGTAACTCTATTCATATTTGGACATGTGTTGAGTTATGATTGCAACGAGCTGAATATGAAGTCCTGAATCTGATAAACTTACAGCAGCAGTGCGGTCCACCTCGTTCCTACTGCTCAGGATAAAACAGGCTTCTGCATCATCCATCCTGTAGGAAACACACTGTATTAACAGAAAGACACACACCAAGCCAAGCAAGCTACAGACAAGTCATATTAGTGGGAATTACCTGTGAGAAAAGCTAATAGGATAACAGCACCATGTTGTTGTAATGTGAACTGTACCATTACTGTATTTCTGTATCATCCGGAGTCATTTCATGTGTGAAAAGGGCAGAGTGGAGGGATGAGCTGCTGGAATTATGACTCCGTTTTCACTGAACGGCCATGCAGCGCTGCGCTGCAGTTGATAGGGTAAACTTCACTCCATCCCAGTTTTCCCTCATGGGGGACAAGTAGTATTACCACAATTCGACCACCATTCCATAACATCCACTCTATGGCCTCAATAAAAACGGGAGCTATACATTAGAACAGCTGCATATATCAATGGATGCCTGCATTGTGTTATTGACAGGTCAGCCCGTGCCACTGCCAACACGTTATGGTGTGATATACCCAGGCAAAAATGTGTGCTGATGCTTATGAACTTGGCTGTTATGGCGAGGATGAGCAGTAGTGAGAAATCCCATTACACTGATATACTGTACTAGGAGAGGACAGCCAACTAAATGAATACCTTCGGCCGCCATTTTCCTGACTTCACTGTTCTCATATCTGCCAGCACCACAAGGTACACAGACTCACTCACAGACGCTTGACTAACATCTGAGATCAGAAAGCCTATCAGCCAGTAAGTATGAGGACTCAATAACAGGTTCATGAGAGGTTGGCCCATATCTGAGGTAACCACAGCCGACCTCTGTGACCTCAACTGATGGTGTCATTAACCTTTCTGATCCCCCTTGCTTCCCCTTATCATTGCAAATAGAAATGCTATAGAATGGAGCTGACTGAGAGACGTGATAGTTGTACCTATAACGCACCACCACATTGGGCCCTGTTCAACGCTGCCCTTCTCTCCCATTGAGACTCTTTACTCTCCGTGGGTTGTGGGTCACTCACTTGGCCCTCATGAGGTCTGTGTCTTTGAGTGCTGAGCCCTGGAGATAGATGACCCTCTGGGACCACAGGGGGATCTGGAGGATACGACGCACCTGGATGTCCATCTCTGTAGGACACAGGATCACCACATAGTAGTCCTGCAGGAGAGCAGGGTAGATACCTGTTAGATACCTTACATCTAGACGGAATGTTTGCATTTTCACATGTGATATTTTGCAAGCTAATTGCACATGTTGTTAGGCCCGATTTGATTGTCTTAATGACAAGGGTGACAAATAAAATGGAAATATTGAGCGCTGTCCTTTAGCTCTGTCTTTGGAGTACACCAAATAACATAGCCTTCCTCTATTCCTGTAGACCTACCTGTAATCTAGGATGAGCGTAGAACTCGTTGAGGAAGTCCATGAGCAAGTCTATCTTCAGAGAGCTGACGCACAGGACCGCATGTTTCTCTGTCTGGGCCCGGTGTCTGCTATAGTTTCCTCCTGACTTCTGACGCTCCATCCACAGATAGGCCAACTCCTCAAACTGACACACACACACACACACACACACACACACACACACACACACACACACACACACACACACACACACACACACACACACACACACACACACACACACACACACACACACACACACACACACACACACTTGGGGTTACAACAACCTGCTGTACGCTACTGTAAGTAATACACGTATAGCCTAATGATGTGCTTTTGGATGGTGACAGAGTGAGGAGTTAAAATGCTGATGCAGAAGTGAAGTTCATGAAATGGATTTCTATGGATTCTATTCATTAGCTAATGTATACTGTGAGGATTTTGGCAACATGTCAAAATGCTTTATGAGGAGGGTTGCTGCTCTGTGAAGTCCTTCTTTCTTTTCTTTCCATAACTCTTGAGCGTGCGGTCTCTGATCAACTCTCTCGTTATCGCTCTCAGAACAAGCGTCTTGACCCTAACCAGTCAGGCTTCAAGACAGGTCACTCAACCCAGACTGCTCTTCTCTGTGTCACGGAGGCTCTCCGCACTGCCACAGTTGACTCTCTCGCTCCTCTGTTCTCATCCTCCTAAATCTATCCACTGCCTTCGACACTGAGCACGCACCCCTGAGGGGATCCAGTGTTGAGGATCAGCGTGGCAGATGTGTTGCTACCTAACCTCACCACCTGGGGGCGGCCCGTCAGGAAGTCCAGGATCTAGTTGCACAAGGTGTTTAATCCCAGGATCCTTAGCTTAGTGATGAGCTTTGAGCGCACTATGGTGTTGAACGCTGAGCTGTAGTCAACGAATAGCATTCTCACGCAGGTGTTCCTTTTGTCCAGGTGGGAAAGGGCAGTGTGGAGTGCAATAGAGATTGCATCATCTGTGGATCTGTTTGGACGGTATGCAAATTGGAGTGGGGTCAAGGGTTTCTGGGATAATGGTGTTAATGTGAGCCATTACCAGCCTTTCAAAGCACTTCATTGCTACAGATGTGAGTGCTACTGGTCTGTAGTTATTTAGGCAGATTGCCTTAGTGCTCTTGGGCACAGGGACTATGGTGGTCTGCTTGAAGCATGTTGGTATTACAGACTCAATCAGGGACATGTTGGAAATATCAGTGAAGACACCTGCCAGTTCGTCAGCACATGCCCTGAGTACACGTCCTGGTAATCCGTCTGGCCCCGCAGCCTTGTGAATGTTGACCTGTTTAAAGGTCTTACTCACGTCGGCTACGGAGAGCGTGATCACACAGTCGTCCAGACCAGCTGATGCTCTCATAAATGCCTCAGGGTTGCTTGCCTCGAAGCAAGCATAGAAGTGATTTAGCTCATCTGGTAAGCTCGTCACTGGGCAGTTTACGGCTGTGCTTTCCTTTGTGGTCTGTAATAGTTTGCAAGCCCTGCCACATAAGACGAGCGTCGGATCCGGTGTAGTACGATTCAATCTTAGCCCTGTATTGGCTCTTTGCCTGTTTGATGGTTCATCGGAGGTCATAGCAGGATTTCTTATAAGCTTCCGGGTTAGAATCCCACACCTTGAAAGCGGCAGCTCTACCCTTTAGCTCAGTGCGAATGTTGTCTGTAATCCATGGCTTCTGGTTGGGGTATGTACGTACAGTCACTGTTGGGACGACGTCCTCGATGCACTTATTGCCAAAGCCAGTGACTGATGTGGTGTACTCCTCAATGCCACCGGAAGAATCCCGGAACATGTTCCTGTCTGTGCTAGCAAAACAGTTCTGGAGTTTAGCATCTGCTTCATCTGACCACTTTTCTATAGACTGAGTCACTGGTGCTTCCTGCTTTAATTTGTGCATGTAAGCAGGAATCAGGATGATAGGATTGTGGTTAGATTTACCAAATGGAGGGCTAGGGAGAGCTTTGTATACGTCTCAGTGTGTGGAGTACAGGTGATCTACAATTTTTTGCCCCTCTGGTTGCGCATTTAACATTTTGATAGAAATGAGGTAAAACTGATTTAAGTTTCCCTGCATTAAAATCCCCGGCCACTAGGAGCACTGCCTCTGGGTGAGCGATTTCCTGTTTGATTATTTACTTATACAGCTGACTGAGTGCAGTCTTAGTCTGTCTGTGGTGGTAAATAAACAGCCACAAAAAGTATGGATGAAAACTCTCTTGGCAAATAGTGTGGTCTACAGTTTATCATAAGATACTCTACTTCAGGTGAGCAAAATCTAGAGACTTCCTTAGATTTCGTGCACCAGCTGTTGTTTACAAATATGCACAGACCCACTTTCCCACTCGTCGTCTGTGGATCCTTACGAGGTACCCCACTCCGTGTCCTCTGGACCTGCGTCTCTTTCTCTTGCCAATGACGGGAATGTTGGCCTTGTCGGGTGTTCGAAGTAAATCCTGTGTGTCATGCTTGTTGAATAAAAAATCTTGGTCTAATCCGAGGTGAGTGATTGCTGTCCTGATATCCAGAAGCTCTTTTTTTTAAAAGATATAAAATACGGTGGCAGAAACATTATGTACAAAATAAATTACAAATAAGCGAGAAAAAACACAATTGGTTAGGCGCCCGTAAAACTGCTGCCTTTTCTTCCGGCGCCATTTTAGGTATACTTCACACAGGAAGCAGCGCAGGTCCTAATCCAGGCACTTGTAATCTCCCGTATGGACTACTGCAACTCACTGTTGGTTGGGCCTTCCGCTTGTGCCATCAAACCCCTGCAACTTATCCAGAACGCCTGGTTTTCAACCTTCCCAAGTTCTACCATGTACCCCATTCTTCTGCATACTCAACTGGCTTCCAGTCGAAGCTTGCATCCAGTCGAAGCTCGCATCCACTACAAGACCATGGTGCTTGCCTACAGAGCAGCAAGCGGAACTGCCCCACCCTACCTTCAGGCTATGCTCAAACCCTACACCCCATCCCGAGCACTCCGTTCTGCCATCTCTGGTCTCTTGGCCCTCTCACCAGCTCCTGCTTAACCCAGTCCAAGCTCTTCTCTGATATGTCACCCTAATTGTGGAACCAACTTCCCCCTGAAGCTAGGACAGCAGAGTCCCTGCCCATCCTCTGAAAGCACCTGAAAACCTACCTCTTTAAAGAGTATCTTAAATAAATCCCCTCCTCAACCCCCCCACCCAACAGTGAGTGAATGCAATAACTGATAAATCACTCAAATGTAAAAATGTGTCCTCATTTCTGAGTTCCAAAAACAGATGGACAGTGCATGAGGTCAGAGTATGACAAGCAGATTAAGTTAAGTTTTTACACCAGATGCAACTACGTCTGTTTCTTTTTTGTTCTAGATCATGATGTGTGTTCAAGCCGTCTTAGCATTGAGGATGTTACTTTATGGTTACTACTACGGGTATACAGCTATCATTTCCAAACAGCTCTGATCAGGTACTTCTTAAATCAAATGTTGTGATACAGTGTTTGAGAACAATCAACAGTCGACCCAGGAAACATTATGGGAAATCCTTTTCAGCCTCAATTATCTTTCAAAAAACGTCTGGGGCCACACGGGCTATTTTCCCATTGTATAAGGTCTGTTATATTCAGTCTCATACCTGTAGCGGGAGCACCACGAGGGCCACACAGATGAGAATGACCACCAGCAGCTGAGAAGGCCAGATATGAGGTGTGACGTCACCATAGCCCACCGTAGAGAAGGTGACGATGCAGAAATACAGAGAGTTGAACAGAGTCAGGTTCTTTCCGGCCCTCTCTAGATGCTGGATACCACACGCCCTGGAAGGAGGAGAAGGATTTCACATTCAAGGGGAAACATTTTGCACGAGGTCGTCTTGCGAGCATAGACGCTCAATGCTCAGTGTTGTACGTTTCTGAATCTGTATTATGGAGAACCACTATAACGCTGGAACTAGCCTATGCATGAGGAAATAGCAGTGCGCTCATTTGAATAAGGATAGATTCAATTCAAATATGGACACGTTGAATTAACAAAGAGAAAAGTGAATTACACTATCATGTAATGATAATAGAGTGGTGAGCCAATATGACCTACTCATTTCCGATAATATTTCAACAGAGGCTTTGGCATACATCTACATTGAAATTCAGCCTGGCAGATTAAGGATCAAAATCCTACTTTCCCCACGATCGATGCGCCACGACACTTCTGCTCTGATCTGTGTAATCAGTGAGAATGACACCATTGATTCTGCTGTCTGTTCTGCCTGACTTCCTCAGTTAGTTCTCTGTATTGGATAATGACATGCCAAGATGACAGAGGTAGGAGGAGAGGAGAAGGTCCCAGGGAGCTTCAGGGATGAGTGGCTAAGATCAGGGGCTGCATTTCATTCCACAAAGTTGTTTCCTCCTCTCCGATCTGCTCTTGTTAGTCCCCTTCACAGATCCGCAACAACTGGGCAAGAGCAAACTATGTCAGTGGGCATTACAACCAGTTTGGCCCATTTTAATAGCTTCACCTCCTTTTTTCAATGTTTCTTACACCTAACCAGATTCTATCAGATCTGTGTGTGAGAATGGACAGGTGGGAGGGAACATGTTTGTGGAATGAGATGCTGCCCATGGTGCCAGATCCAGGGAGTTTCAAGGGAAAAAGGTCTGGGATCAGGGGGCACATACCCAGTGAAGACCAGACAGAGAAGGGTGCAGATAAGTATGAGGACCTGGTTGAACATGGCAGAGTGGGTCCTCTGGATGGCACGATGGAGATCGTTCTGAGGAGAAAGAGGGGTAGAGGGAGAGTGGGAAGGAGAAAGACAGTGAGAAGGAGTGTTAATATTAAATCAGTTGGTCAGTCAATTGGTCTGCTGGTCAGCCAGTCTGTCTGCCTATCTATCTACGCCAGTGGTATTTAAACATTTTCAGCGGGCATCCCATTTTTTCTGCCAGAATTTCTGGGGACCCCATTTTTTCATTTGATCTGGTTACTTTGATACTCATGCAACCAGTCAATAAACACGACCTTTCCTCAGATATACCAGTGGGCATGCAGTCCATGCCACACCTTGTTAATGTTTCTACCTGGCTGATTTGCTACCCACCATCTCCCCTCCAATCTCTTCAAGCTACCTACCCACCATGTCCCTTCATTACGTGTTAATGTTTCTGCCTGTCTGACTAGCTACTTCCCTCCAACCTCTCTAGGCTGTATCTGTTCTCTGTTCTCTCTCACAGCACTGATCTCCTTGGCCCTGGACCTAACCATCTGCCCACAGAGAGATGCCGCTGGCTCTGCCTCAAATCTACACTCATTGACGGTTTGCTTTACTCAATACAAATAGAAACTGGGTGTCTTTTGACTAGGGAATTTCTACCCACCACTGCTTTGGACTGTCTTCCCACATAATGCAGAGTTTGGCTATTCTACTGGTAGACTACTGTATATAATCTCTTAGAACTGACTCATGTTGATAAAAAAACATGTATTGTCATGTGTACTCCCTCTCCGGCCTCTAGGTCACCAGGCTGGGGAGGGAGCACACCTGTCACCAGCGTTACGTGCCTAATGACACTCAACTGGACTCCATCACCTCCTTGATATGTCACCTGCCCTTTATATGTCACTCCCTTTGGTTTCTTCCCTAGTCGTCATTGTTGCTGTTTCATGTCAGTGCGCCGTTTGTGTTTCTTTGTGTTACTTGTTTTGTTCATTTATTAATTAAATGTATTCACTCCCTGAACTTGCTTCCCGACTCTCAGCGTACATCGTTACATTTATTCTCCGCGAGCGAAACCGGTTGAAATGACGTCATTGCAACTAGTTTTGTCCAGTTTTGCCTGCTGCGTTATGGTTATAGCATATACTCACAATCATATTCTCCAGGGCACACTTGGCTAACCAGCAGTTGAGAAACACTGGGATGAAGATGTTTCTCAATGGAGGCCAGAAGATCTGAAAAGACAATTGAATGAGTGATTACTCGAGTCTAGGGCAATATGCACATGTACAGTGTAGGCCTATGCTCTCATCATCAAGTTTCGCTACTCATAGTCTTGCGTTACCATACTCCTAAGTCTCGAGAGCCTGAAATCGACACCATAAACACTGCAAAAAGTCATATGTTTGCTAATGGGCTTTGTTTGCATGTGGAATATGGTGTGTGTGTGTGTGTGAGAGAGATCAGGTGGAAGAAGACTCACAGTAATTATAAATGGCACGGTATTAATCATCTCCAGGATGAAGGAGATCTGGAACATCTGCTCCCAGATGTTCCCCTGGAACAAAGAAATATAATCAATGCAGTGTAAGCCAAGGCTGTGTATTAATGACAGTAATAGTGACCAGATCAGAACTATTATATTTGATTTAACCTTTATTTTATTTAAAGTCATTTAAGAACAAATTCTTATTTACAATGACGGCCTGCTGGAGAACAGCGGGTTAACTGCCTTGTTCAGGGGCAGAACGACAGATTTTTACCTTGTCAGCTCGGGGATTCAATCCAGCAACCTTTCGGTTACTAGCCCAACGCTGTAACCACTAGGCTACCTGCCGCCCCGAATGCGAAAATAACTATGATCAATCACACCTGGGTTCAAACACTATTCTAAAGAATTTCAAATACTTTAGCTGAGCTTGACTGAGCTTGCCTGGTGCCTGGTGGAACCAATAATATAGGGACAAAACTGCGAACCCCGCCCATCTGGTAGACTAGAGCAAACGCTCAAAGTGTTAGCCGTGGCATTGGCTCTGTCTGTGTACTAATTACAGTAATAGTGACTAGGTCCGAATACCAAAACAACACTAATATTGTTCTAGTAATGACAAGCCCTCATAACTTCATTAAAACAAAACAATTGGGAATGGGATCTATCTGCCAAAACGAACAAAAAATAAACCCAATGTACTTTGTCCTCCTGAAGTAAATCAAACGTCACCTAATTCATCAAAGAGACATAGCACTGTAGCACTTTAATTAATGGGTCATTTAAAGAAATAAAATCAATGTAGGATGGACACCTAATCTTTTATTCATTGGGATTCCAGGACTTTGTTTAATGGGATAGCGTATTAATTATCTGTTCTTCTGGCCCAGGTTAGAGCTAAGTGAAGGTGCATTCACATTGGTCACTGTAAAAAACCTTTGCCAGAAAGTGCATTTAATTGGTGAAATCTCACACAGACATGCCTCAGGACTGCTCAGTGAAATGACTTCCTTCTAGCTTATAACGACCCTGACTGAGTAGAGCTGCGGTGGCTTACTTTGTAGCTGAGATATGTGAGGAGCATCGCCTCCAGGAAACTGATTAAGGCCACGGTCACCTGGAGCAGAACAGACAGAAGAAACATTACCAGGGCTGCAATCTAACCAAGGCACCTAGGCAATCCATTACTTGAGAGATGTGTTGTAAAGTCGTTCCTGTTTCTGAAAACTTTCCGTCTGTAAAACGTTTTCAGTTTAAATGCTGCGTGTTAAGATGCTACGTTTTACTTGGACTACAGTACCAATGAAGACGACTCTTGGTAAGGTCAAAATTCCAAAATGTTTGGAAAGGCATAGAGAGGACGGAATCTTGAAATCGACGTGAATTCCTACATTGGTGTCAGTGGGAGATTCACAGGGATATGTACACATATGGGTTCGGGCCCAGAGTGATTGTGTGGCTATTGTTGAATGAAAAACATGAGAAGTGACTCTCAGTTTGTGACTCTCAGTCTCCTCTTACCTGTATCGCCCAAACAGGAACCCTTCTGTTCACCCAGAAAATCAACTCCCTTTCACAAGACAAAACAACCTTATTGATTATACAGTGTGTACTGTATATTTATTATTATTATCATCATCAGACAAAATTAATTATCCCTTTCACAAGACAAAACAGTATTATTGAGTAGGCTATAAATACACCATATGGGTTAGACAATACTAATTCCAAAACACCATCTGATAGCTATGGAATTAGCTGAGCACATTACAATCCAAAACACATTATAAGCCCAGGGTCAAGTCAATGTGCAGTGACCCTCATAACTTACCAGTTGATGTCTGTGATTTCTGTGGATTCTGCTGTGGCTGTGCTTGTTCTATTCTGACAGTTGACACTGCAAATTAAATTCAAATGAAATGCATAGGAAAGGTAGGGGGAAGGAAGTCATTCAGAGAGTGTGTGTGTGGTGAAAAATATACCTTGTGGGTAAGTCACCATCACTCACTCAGTACTGTATGTTGCCATGGTGATGGCCGGGAGGCAGAGGGACTATGTCTTTAAGAGCTTCTGGCGGCGGGATACACAAACAAACATATCCTGCTTCCACATCACTACACTAAGACTGAGAGAAAGGCTGCCCCATCACCAACGCTGCTCTTTCAGGCTTTGTGTCTCACACTCACAAATAAAAATAATAATTTCAGAGTCATAGAAACTCTGAATCTTTTTTATCTGGACCAAATAGTTCTCTTTTCAACTGTGTAAAAGTTAGATTCTCTGAATCAAACTATCCCCACATGGATGAATACCACATTTATCAATCAATAGGAATAAAATACATCATCAGTAAAGTATGTATGTATTCTGTCTCCATGCGCCCACACAAGTCTGTATTCACCAACTAAATGACAAATCACAGTTTAGCATACATGGTGAGTCACTAGTAAGAGGTGAAATAGCAGGACTCTAGTAAGAGATGCAATTGTATAGATGCAATTGTAGGAGTCTCACCATACTCCAGTGACCTGTTCAGGGTCGTCCAGAGCCACTCTGATGACGTAAAGGGCACACGTCAACAGCTTCAAGGAGAAGTTAAACAGACGGATCCTCAGGCCTGCAGGGGAGCAAACACAATATAACACTAAAGGCCAGATTTACTAAGTAATTGCATTGGGAGCAAATCTGTTCACCTGTTTCCAAAAGGGAATTAAACGATTATAGCTGACAAAGGTCAAATCAAGCTTAATAACTTATTATGGTAAAGAGTAACTGAATTTGTGCTGATTTATCACCTATTAAAAAATGAATATGCTTAATCCGGGCTATTGTATATTAATAAATCTGGATGATGTTTGCAGTAAAGTTTTTGTAATGCAAGACACATTAGTATAGGGATATACTAGTTTAGGAAATGCGTTTTAACTCGGAAACTGACCTCATCCTGGGCCAATGAAATAAGAGGTGGGGACATTTAATCGAATATCCGGATTTCCAAGCGGACGTTAGTATTCGATTACTTGAGTGAGTGTTCATTTTCGGAGAACAAAAATAGTAGGCCTATTTTGACACTAAAAAAATATTTGTTATAAATTAAATGATATCCTGTTATGGCTGCACGCTGAATATTGAAAAAACTGGAAAATGTGTGCACATTTTCAAACGGCCTCCTAAGAAACTTTTTATTTTCCAATATGCATATATTTACTACTGTTGGATAGATAACAGTCTGTAGTTTCTAAAAAGGTTTGAATTGTTTCTCTAAGTCGAACAGAAATATTTTTACAGCCATTTTCCCAGCCGAATTGAGTTTCCCAAAATGCGATGTGTCTCTTTAAGACCTTCTCTATAAAAGGCCATTTGACTTAGGACCATAGGGACACGTCAGAGGCGTACCTCAGACTGTAATGCGGAAGTGAGAATTGAAAGGGGTCGAATATCTCGTCCCTGGACTGAATAACAGAACTTCTTGTGAGACATGCGCAGTTAAAATAAAAATCCGGGCGCGAAGGATAATTTGATCTCGGCTTCTGGAACAAGGTAGGTAAC
Source organism: Salvelinus fontinalis (assembly GCF_029448725.1). Lineage (NCBI taxonomy): Eukaryota > Metazoa > Chordata > Actinopteri > Salmoniformes > Salmonidae > Salvelinus > Salvelinus fontinalis. The sequence continues at coordinate 44,954,324 of NC_074668.1, forward strand.
TTTGAATATGATGCCTGACTACGATATTATTTGCTACATGTCACAAAATCATCCTAAAGGTTGTTTTTTCAATATACTTTAATTATATTATTGCAATTTATTCTGGACTTTAGATGTGAAACGACGGAAGAATTTTTTGAAGAAACGCTTTCTGGCGCAGCAATGCTACCGTGCTAGCTAACCAAAGAGGGGAATCCTTCGTTCTGGAACCCAACTAAAGACTCTACTGGACATTGGACCCCGTTACAACATTCTGATGGAGTACCAAGAAAGATAAGACCCAATTTGGGATGCTTTTTCATATATATGTCGAACTGTTGAATGCTAACGCTGCTAACTATGCTAGGCTAGCGCTTGACTAGAATCAATGCTGCCTTATGCTAGCTTATGATGTTAGCTAATATAACGATATATTGTGTTTTCGCTGTAAAACACTTCAAAAATCGGAAATGTTGTCTGTATTCACAAGATATCTGTCTTTCATTAGTTATCCACCATATGTTTTTCTGAAATGTTTTATGAGGTGTAATTAGTAGCCGACGTTGGTGTATGTATTTTCTCTGGCTACTCCCGGCTGGATTCAGACTCTAGCTATGTGTTAGCATTTTTGGGTAGCATCAATGTAAAACAGATTTATAGCTAAAATATGCACTTTTTATGAACAAAACATAGATTTATTGTGTAACATGTTATATGACTGTCATCTGAGGTCGTTTTTTCTGGGCTCTTTAGGTTGGTTTTAGTTTATTTCGGTTGGTTGTGCATGCTACTTCAATCATAATTCATACTTCATAATCATAATTCATACGTGTCTGTCCACTTTTGTATTTGGTGGTGAGCTAACATAAATATGTGGTGTTTTCTCTGTAAAACATTTAAAAAATCGGACATGTTGGCTGGATTGACAAGATGTTTATCTTTCAAATGCTGTATTGGACTTGTTAATGTGTAAAAGTTAAATATTTTTAAAAAATAGATTTTGAATTTCGCGCTCTGCAGCTGTTGTCATTTTCGGTCCGAGGTCGGGCTTGCACCCCAAACAGGATATTATCCTTGTGACATTGTTACCTACCATGACATTTGAAATACTTAATAAAATATATTATATTTTTTATAACCGTGCTGAGCTAATGCTGCACATTTAGACTTCCAGTCAGAATCAGTTCTATCACGGCAAAAATCAGACTTCTCTTTCATTGTTGCTTTTAGCCAAAAACGACAGAAAAAAGCACCCAGTCCTCGGTTAATTACCTCTGCCATATGCATTTGCGGCATTCTGAATGGTCAAGAGAGTCGAGAGCATTTTTTATTATTTCGACTACGCTTTACAGATTTCCGAATGTTTTAAAATGATTCTACCTGACAGATGTATCATCTCTCACCTGAACCTGTTCTGTTTGATTCTCTGTCTGTCTCTGGCCAGAAAAAAGTGATTATATCTGTCTACGGACAGAGCCAGTGATTCTACCCTACCGGACATCTCTCCTCCCCTGAACCCTATCTGTCTAAGTGCCCAGGCTGTGCTTTCTGCTCTCTGTCTGACCAGTCTAAAGTGACAATATACAGTGGGGAGAACAAGTATTTGATACACTGCCGATTTTGCAGGTTTTCCTACTTACAAAGCATGTAGATGTCTGTCATTTTTATCATAGGTACACTTCAACTGTGAGAGACGGAATCCAGAAAATCACATTGTATGATTTTTAAGTAATTAATTTGCATTTTATTGCATGACATAAGTATTTGATCACCTACCAACCAGTAAGAATTCCGGCTCTCACAGACCTGTTAGTTTTTCTTTAAGAAGCCCTCCTGTTCTCCACTCATTACCTGTATTAACTGCACCTGTTTGAACTCGTTACCTGTATAAAAGACACCTGTCCACACACTCAATCAAACAGACTCCAACCTCTCCACAATGGCCAAGACCAGAGAGCTGTGTAAGGACATCAGGGATAGAATTGTAGACCTGCACAAGGCTGGGATGGACTACAGGACAATAGGCAAGCAGCTTGGTGAGAAGGCAACAACTGTTGGCGCAATTATTAGAAAATGGAAGAAGTTCAAGATGACGGTCAATCACCCTCGGTCTGGGGCTCCATGCAAGATCTCACCTCGTGGGGCATCAATGATCATGAGGAAGGTGAGGGATCAGCCCAGAACGAGGTCGTGTTTGAATGCTGTATGTTGTGGCAGGTATATAAAGCAGTGGAATAGAGGATTAATTATTATGATAATTGGGGAAGAAAACACAACCCAGAGTACGGTGACAGTAAAGTCATTACAACAACACTGTGTTTGCACAAGGCTGAACTCACACACACACACACACACACACACACACACACACACACACACACACACACACACACACACACACACACACACACACACACACACACACACACACACACACACACACACACACACACACACACACACACACACCTTGCCTGGCTGCAGATACACATGTAAGTCAGAGGATGGTGCTAATTGCTTTACAAAGACAATTTTCACTCTTCAATCATCCAAGCCTGCCTGCCATTGAATCTCTTTGCAATATAAACTCACCAGGGGACACAGTTACAACATCAACGCTTCACAATGGTTCTAAACTGAACAGGCCAAGACAATCATTGTAAATGGCTTGTTGGTTCAGGAGTAGGCTCTATGCGGGTTGGATTTGCATGACATTTCTATTTGGCCCTGATGATTTTTTCTATAACTGATGGGAAGTTGCTCAGAGATAACGACTAATACATTGCAAACAGTAACAACATACTGCAACCACACACACACACACACACACACACACGCACACGACTGATGTCTAACACACACATTGTGCATGGCAAGTCGGGCAGATATGTCCATTTTAGAAAGCCTACTGTACCACTGCCTTATGTTCTGATCAGAAATGATAATACCCTCTCCCTCAACCAAAAACCAAAGTATTGTCCTTTTTTCACACTTACATGGTGTGTAGATACAGCACCATGCGTCACGACAACTAATTGAAAACCCTGACTGGAGTTGAAATTGGATATGCGATGCACCTTATCACTTAGATTAAACTTGTTGTCCTTCTCGTTTCCAGGTCTCTGACTTCCTTGTTATGTTGTGACAGTACTGTACTTCTCTGTGCTGTACTCTACTTACTTGACCTTTGGTTTTTGATGAAGAACAGCTTGAGCCTCTCCTTGAAGGTGTTTTCATTCACATAGAACTCCACCTGCACCCTGGACAGAAGAGAGACAGTCAGTACAACTACCATGGAAGGTCACATGCATCCATATAGATACAAGGACCATGGACCATGGTTCTGAACGTTGTCATGATATTAGTGAGTAAATTAACTTTTATCAAGATGCATTGTGGTGAATACTGGGAAGCTGTTTTTTTGTGTATCTGTGACATCCATTGTTGCATTAGAGTACCATATGAGGCATTCAACAGTGTGAGACAAGGAACATAGCTGGTCCTGGATGGGAGACAGATGCTGCTGGAAGTGGTGTTGGAGGGCCAGTAGGAGGCACCCTTTCCTCTGGTCTAAGAAAAATACCAATGCCCCAGGCCAGTGATTGGGGACATTGCCCTGTGTAGGGTGCTGTATTTCAGATGAGACGTTAAACGGGTGTCCTGACTCCCGGTGGTCACTAAAGATCCCATGGCACTTATCGTGAGAGTAGGGGTGTTAACCCTTGGCACTTATCGTAAGAGTAGGGGTGTTAACCCTGGTGTCCTGGCTAAATTCCCAATCTGGCCCTCATACCATCACGGTCACCTAATCATCCCCAGCTTACAATTGGCTCATTCATCCCCCCTCCTCTCCCTTGTAACTATTCCCCAGGTTGTTGCTGTAATGTTTTCAGTCAACTTGCCTGGTAAAATAAGGGTAAAATATTTTTTTTTAATGGGTCACAATTACAAAACCAGTTCCTTTCATTGATTATGTTTTCCTGGAATGGGCAGCTAGACAGATACTGCTTAGATTTAAAGAAGTAATACATCGTAATGGCCCCTTTACAGTCTCTTATTACCCACAGTGGTCCAATTACGACAACAAAGTTTAATAAATTATTAAAGAGATGAACAGTAAGCATAAGAATTTGGAAACATATAGAGGTTGAATAGAGCAATGGATCTGATGTTGGACAACAACACATTGAGAATGCAATCGGTTTTAACATCATCGCCTTCCCTGTCTGCAGGGATGCAAACTGGTGAGGGCCCAAAAAGGTGACACTTTTTTTTTTTTGCACTGAAACATGCAGAAAGTCCCTGCTAGCGGGAAATGCAGGTTACCTAATTAAACAACAAAGAATATGATCTACATGATCAGTCTCTGTGTGTAAAATAGAGTGGTTAATGTGAACCTAACTCGCAGCTAAAAAATGTAAAGAAAGCAATCCAATGTTATTTGTTGCCTAGACTTTACTGCAAATGACACTCAAGTCTTGAGAAAAAACTATACACGAATATTGCAGTTAGCCATGACAGCCTTTTATAATAGGACACTTGTGACCATACACATCTAAATATTGCACTTGGGGGAAAAAACCCCATCTTAAAGTAGAAATAGAATGAAAAGAACAGGCATTCTATTTTTGCTCTATTATAGTGGCCACTATAGTAGACAGGCTACATGTGTGCAAAAATAACGTTCACTGAGTAAAACAATTTAATAACCCCCCCCCCCCCCCCCCCCCCCCCCTCACGCGTGTTACTGTCAAATTCAACACAACACAAGCAATATCTTTCTTGCGGCACATTATTACATTGTACACTTTCTGCCTGTGGACATCTGTTCTACAATGTGCCAGCGGAGTATGATACCCTTTGTTGGCATAATTGATCTCTTTCAGTCAGAGAGTACACCTGGCATACCCCTTTTTAACCACTGACTGAAAAAGGGACAGTTTAAACCAGGCCCAGCTCCACTTCATCCCTGAATCCACTTGTTTTAACAAGCAACGCTTCATTTTCACCTAATTCTCTCATTCAGAAAATGAACCACATATCGTTACTTTAGAGGAAAAACATCAGTTCACAGATAATTTGTTAGCTAGTTAACATTTCACACACATTGCCAGGGTCCAGTAAGCAACTAACGAGTTATAACTTGAGGAAAGGCAAGGAGTCGTATACCAGTTAATACTATAGCGAATTGGTTAGCAGCCAGCTAATTTTCACACCATGAACTAAATGATTTGATCAGTTAAAGTTGGCTAATGTTGCTCAACATTTCTCTCGCTAGCTAACGGAGAATTCAATCCAGCTAGCAAGATACTTAATGCTATCTACTTCTTCTCCCATGATGCAATTTGCTAAGCCACCCCCTTAGTAGGCCTACAATACCATTTATCCAAGCAAGTTACATACTGTACTAGTGTGAGAAGTTCAATAATGTAAGAAGTAGGAACTCATTAAGTTCGGTCATATGTTGATTATAATGCTCTGTGAGCTGCAGTACTGTAAATGCATATTACCTCATTATCAACACATTACATAGCTGTGGCTCCTATCTGTAGAAAGCTTTGTCGCGGTGTGAAGAACTTTAGTGTACTAAAAAAAGGAAGTGGCGAATACAGTATTTCTGGTGTTCCCCAGGGAAGCACATCCCTACCCATCCTTTCCTGTGTGACATCCTCAGAGGCGTTCTTAATATTTATATCCTGTACGGTTAGAAAGAAGGTTCTGGATAGAGCCACCAAGGGTTTTATGCACGCTTCATATATATCACCCTGAAATTGGTTCCATATGGAACCTTATATGGAATCCAAAGGTTCTATATGTAACCAATTTTTGTTCAATGACGAAGAACCCCTGGGGTTCTGATCAGAGAGACCTAGAAAACGGTTCTATATAGAACCTTTAGGGGTGTCATATATGCAGCAAGCACTATAACCCTTATTGGTTCTATCCAGAACCTTTTTTTCTAAGAACGTGCACACTGATAGGTCCCTCAGCTATTCCATGTATTCCAATTGGACTCTCCTAATCCATCATGTCATGAATAAGTAAAACGGAACGGTGTAGTCACTGGGATTTATGGATCACCCATGTGGTACCACTTATTCATAATTGATAAGCTAGTCACTCTAAAAATATATATTTCATTCTATAGAGTTGCATAGGCCTATACTGTAGCTATCTAATGAAACACATTGACGTTCATGTAAAGCAAATACATTAATAAGGGCCCATGGACTGAACGTTGGGGTGTGTCTGGGAGGTTACAAATGATGGGAGAGCTAACTGTGACTAACTATGAGTCAACTTATCTAAAATGGGGGTGAAACAGATCTATTTGATCTCTTTCTGTAATAAAATGGTTGCCTCCCCTAACTCCTGCAGAGGGTAACAATAATGGGCTCTAAACTCCTGCATGGACCTTGGAGCCTTGTTTGTGCCTGACAGAGGTTAGATTGTAAACTAACAGATGTGTAGCTATTGAGCCACAATCTTCCTCTGCATCTCGTTTTCATTCATTTCATGTTTCATGAGCTGAAATAAAAGATCCCAGAAATGTTCCATATGCACAAAAAACGTATTTCTCTCAACTTTTGTGCACAAATTTGTTTACATTCCTATTAGTGAGCATTTCTCCTTTGCCAAGATAATCCATCCACCTGACAGGTGTGGCATATCAAGCAGCTGATTAAACAGCATGATCATAACACAGGTGCAACCTGGGGACAAGAAAAGGCTACTCTAAAATGTGCAGTTTTGTCACACAACAAAATGACACAGATTAGCATGCTGACTGCATGAATGTCCACCAGAACTGCTGCCAGATAATTTAATGCTCTTTTCTCTCCCATAAGCCGCCTCCAATGTCGTTTTAGAGAATTTGGCAGTATATCCAACTGGCCTCACAACCACAGACCGTGTGTATGGTGTCGTGTGGGCGAGCGGTTTGCTGATCTCAACGTTGTAAACAGAGTACACAATGGTGGCGGTGGGGTTATGGTATGGGCAAGTTACAAACACAATTGTGTCACACCCTGATCTGTTTCACCTGCCCTCATTATTGTCTCTACCCACTCCAGGTGTCGCTTGTTTTCCCAGACTATTTATCCCTGTGTTTCCTGTCTCTCTGTGCCAGTTCGTCTTGTATGTCCAAGCCTATCAGCGGTTTTCCCGGTTTCCTGCTTTGCCTTTTCTCCTTTTTCTAGTGCTCCTGGTTTTGACCCTTTCTTGTTCTGGACTCTGTACCCACCTGCCTTACTGTTCTGCCTGCCCTGACCTTGAGCCTGCCTGCCACGCTGTACCTCCTGGACTCTGATCTGGTTATGACCTTTTGCCTGTCCACGATCATTTCCTTGCCTACCCCTTTGGATTTATTAAACATCTTAAACTCCAACCATCTGCCTCCTGTGTCTGCATTTGGTTCTCGCCTAGTGTCATGATACAATTGAATTTTATCAATGGCAATTTGAATGCACAAAAATACCGTGATGAGATCCTGAGGCCCATTGTGAGGCCAATTTATTTTTAAGGTATCTGTGACCAATAGATGCATATCTGTATTCCCAGTCATGTGAAATCCATAGATTAGGGCCTAATGAATTTATGTCAATTGACTGATTTCCTTCTATGAACTGTAACTCAGTAAAATCTTTGAAATTGTTGCATTTATATTTTTGTTCAGTATACATGCACACACAAATGTATATTTAATTAGAATTCACAATGTAACTTAAATATTTAATTTTCTTTCACATTGAACACACGCACGTGTGTGCGTGCAAAGACATGCGCACACACACACACACACACACTATTGCCTACGAGAAGATTACGATTTCACGCCGCTTTGAAAATGACACACTGAAGTGAAGACTGTGCACTGTAAATAAACATCAAACAGCTTTTTGATGGCAGGGCAATCTGTCTAAAAGAAGAGAACAAAGCTGCTTTAAATGCTCTGTTATCTGATTCACTATCATCTGTTGGGAGAAGTGAAACCATGATAAATGAAAGAGACAGATGTTTCATTCCACATGTCTTGTTTTTAAAAGGCGTAGAAGTAACACACACAGATGACAGTGTCAATGATTGTTAATTCTCTAACCATGGGGGGTGACTGAGATGCAACCAACAGTTGGACACTTGGAAAATTGTCTAGGTAATTTCCTACACGATCAGATATCTCATTGGCTGAGCCGAGGCTTGTTTGATAGGAGACACACAGCTGTGATGATTTCCCATGTTATCTTCCTACATAAATGTATTTGCATACTGAACAATATTCTATATCTCTCTCTTTCTCTCTTTCTCTCTCTCTCTCTCTCTCTCTAGTCAACCAACTCCACTGCTCCAGTAAACCTATTTCTATCTTTGATGGCTGTGGATAGAGTAAAGTCAGACTATCCATAATATACACAAAGTGATCCGAAATAGCAGTTCTTACTCTAAGCACAATGTCTGTTGAGATATGTTGCAAGTAGAGAATCAGGTGCACATGCAAATACAAGACTTTTAAGACTTTCAAGCATTGGCTATGTTTAGCTTTCAAATGTACATTTATTGATCAACAGAACCAGCCTTCCATAGCCTTCTGGTTTGGATCGTCCAGCCCAGGCTGACTGGAGGTGTATCACAACACAGAGACTACAGCTTTCAGGGAAACAACCAAGCCAGTCCCTGCATGTCTAACAACTCCTACTTGGAGGTCTTGTTCCGTGGGCGCCGTGGCGTGTTGAGGAAGCCTAGGCAGAGAACTATGTCAATATTGTAATATTTTACTGTTTTTTTAAGTGTTTTTTTTATTGCATTTCTTAATAAACCCCTCTACAGGGGGCTTTTCCGAACAACCACCAAGTGTGGTGGTCTTACTACCGCTTTTACAGTCACTGAGGCATCACCCAGGTGGCTGGTACACTTTGATAGTGGATGATCCAGTCTACTTTACTGTCATGCCTACTCCCTCTCTCCAGCGCTCGACGTCGCCGGTCTACTAACCACCGGCCCTGGCAACCTTTATTACGCACACCTGCTCCCCATCATTATGCCTGGACTTCATCGCCTTGATTATATTCCCTTTATTTAGCCCTCAGTAGCCTCAGTCATCAGGCAATATTGGTTTGTTGTCCTGCTCAGTACGAATCCCCTGTTTTTTTGCACCTGTTTCCTGACTCGTATTCGTGACAGCATACTGCCTCGCAATATTGAAGCAGCAGAGGAGAAAAGCATCTTCTAGAAGGTCCGGGAACAGGGTCATCCGCTCCACCAACGCCGCGACCAGCTGGCGCAACTGGGTAAGGCTATGGAGGAGGTTCTCCACCGCCTCAACACTACCAGGGAGGCTATCCATACCCCTATCAGAGGGCCTCCTACCAAGGGTCGTCATAGTGAGCCAGTCCCCCAGCCTACCCAGCCGTCCACCCAGGTTAGCGAAGCTCTATTGTCCCTTCCGGAGAGGTATAACGGTACTTCATCGAAATGCCGTGACTTCCTACTCAAGTGCTCCCTCTATTTCGCCCATCCGACGGGAGCCCCTACCACCGAGAGGTCCAAGGTTGCCACGGTCATTTCCCTACTGACCGGGCGGGCGTTGAAGTTGGCTACCACCGCCTGGGAGAGAGGAGTGGAGGAGCTGGGTTCCTATGAGAGGTTCATGGCTCTGTTCGGGACGGTTTTTGACCATCCTCCAGAGGGCATAGAGGGAGGAGAGCGACATCTCCAACTCCAGCAGGGTCCCCAGACCGCTGCGGAATACGCCGTTACCTTCGGACTGTGGCAGCCTCTAGCGGATGGAATGAGACGGGCCTTCACACTCTCTTCTGGAGGGGACGGCGCAAAGAGGTCCAGATGGAGTTGGCGTGTCGGGATGACAACCTATCCTTGGACGCACTCACCACGATGGCCATCCATCTGGATAACCTTCTTCGGGAGCGCCGTTGCTCAACTCGCCACTCGCCTCCCACCTTTGGCTGTCCTGAGGCTGAGCCTGAAGCCATGGAGGTAGGGGCCACACACCTCTCCCTGGCAGAGCGGAGTTGCCGTAGACAGCTGGGGCTCTGTCCCTATTGCGGCCAGGAGGGGCACCAGCTTCAGCGATGTCCAGTGCGTCCCAACCCGGAGACCACTAGGGCAGAGGTGATCTTCCGTCTCCCAGGGTAGGTGTGCGTAGTCCATCATCGTTTTCTGACAAACCCTTTCTGGTTCCCATTTCACTGGCTGGCTGTCTCTCAGGTGTTGTCTCTACAGCTCTAGTGGACTCGGGTGCCACAAGGAATTTCCTCGACCAGGCCCTTGCCTCCTCCCTGAACATAAATTCGTACACACTCTCCTCTCCTTTTCCGGTCCAAGCCCTGGATAAGCAACCATTGGGATCTGTCACAATCATGCACATCACAACACCATTCACCTTCATCGTGGGACCCATGCACCAGGAAAGACTCCCCTTCCTCATCATCATTCCTCATCATTTATTTAGCCCTCAGTAGCCTCAGTCATCAGGCAGTTTTGGTTTGTTTTCATGTTCAGTTTGCATCCCGTTTTGTTAATTTGCCTTGCATCATTGTAATTAAACTCTCCTACTGCACCTGCTTCCGGACTCCCTGCGTATACGTGACACTTACGAAGGAGGAGCTGTAAACATCGAAGATGACAAGGTGCCCGATGAAAAGCTCCGGGGCCGTTCTGTCAGATGTTTTCCAGCCAATTCCTTGCCTGGCTGCACTATCAATGCTCCCTCCGCTCAAGACACTCATTTTCCAAACTGCCTAGCTTCATCTGAAAGTGTGGAAGACCATCGCCCAAAAACCACCAGATCCCAAAAATGATTGTAGCGCCTTTTGAGATTCTACTTGGAATGAAATGTATAATTATTATTACTTGTACTGTAATTAAGACTGCTAGCTAATTATTGACTTCTTCACATGCTCTACATTCATTAGGGAGGAATCTATGAAGCAGCACATAATCTATTTCCCATGTTCAGCCCCCTGCATTAGACAGTGATGATGATACATCTTAAAGAAACACTTGCTGTGAGTGGTAACACGATCAAGATTGATTATAATCATGTTTTCCATTCTAAATTGGTGTTTCTGAGTCAATTCCAAATCCTGGTCAGATCACATATCACATTATGTAGGACCACTTTGCTCTCAAATATCCACTTTGACCACAAGAGCAAAATATAATGTTGTAAGTTATAACTGCTTGTTTTTTTTTAACCAAAGTTATTTTATGATACAAGATACTGTTTTAAAAGCAATTTGTTTTTGAACTATTTTAGTACATGAAATTAACAAATCGAGTACCAAAACGCTCAAAAGCAGAATGCCATCATATGGAAATATTGTGAGGAAAACCCTGTTTTGTTTACATTTTGCCACCCACTGCTCGATTGATTCTTTCTCCATTAATGGCAAACAAATAGGGCCATGAATTGCCAGGGACCTCACGATACAATATTATCATGATACTTAGGTGCTGATAAGATGCGTATTGCGATTCTATATGTATCAGTGATTTATCACAATTCTATATGTATTCCATTTAGATACTGCAGTTTTATTGCGATTCAATGTTCCAAACATATTGCTCACTATATGTCTGCTGCAGAGGGACAAGAAAGAACCATCATAAAAAAAGAACCATCATGGAAATAAAAGTGATGAAAACATGTTGACTCAACATTTAAAAATACGATTGAGGCCAAGCTATAGATGGAGAATCATTTTGGCGCAGGTACAGCCGACTAGCGCTAGCTAACGCTAACTACGTTTTTCGAGAATCGATGCGTGGGATAATAGAATCAATATAATATCGTCCAAAATAATTTTGTGATACTCCTTCCCTTCCTCCATCCCTCCCCTTTCCAGCCCCACCTCTAGAGGGGAAAGACCATGGGGGAGAACACTTGTGCCAACAATTAAGCTCAGCTGCATACTTCTGACGCCGAACCATCAGCACTTACAGCATCCCTAAGGAAACCTATTCACCATCCATCTCCTCGACAGACAGACAGACAATACAGAAACCACAGAGAGCACAGAAAGCATGTTATCAGTTATCATTTCCAGACTGCCAGGCATAGCAGCCCACAACATATGAACCACACACGCACTCCATCAAAATTGCTGTTTGACTTAGTGGCGTTGGTGATTGTTCTGCGGGCCGGAGGGCTGTATTGATCTTTTTTTAAATACGCAATAATGTGATTTTAGTAACCAGTAGCCCGTTTAGCCCACTTTGGTAATGATCTCTCTAAAAAGTCATTTGCAATAAAATGCTGAGGGAGCACTTATCAAACCGGCTGACAATGGTTGATAAGCGTTCCTCTATGAAGACAACCAATTACTCATTTGCAGTTCTTCTAGATAGCACTATACAATATGTACATTGTAATGCCTACGGTACGCTGCAATAATTTATAGGCAGGCAAGCAGACAGTCAACGTACTCCAACCATATCCACTGACTGCATCACTGAACAAAATAAAATAATCTGGAGGTTTTAGCACCTAAGGAACTTCTCTAAACTCCTCCAGTGGTTGACACAAGCGCAACGGTTTTATCTGGTGCTGTGACTAAGGCTACATCCCAAATGGCACACTATTCCCTTTATTGTGCACTACTTTTGACCAGGGCCCATATGGCTGTGGTCAAAAGTAGTGTACTCACTGTATAGGGAATAGGGTGCCATTTGGGACGCATCCTCAAGTCAAAAGGGAGGGATAGAAGAACGACAAGCTGTGTGTGTTTATCAATCTCCCATAGTGGACAGAGTCACAGGACACATGCCATGCCATGCTATGCTAGCATGATGCTGGAGTTGTATCCCAAATGGCACCCTATTCCCTACATAGTGCACTACTTTTAAGCAGAGTCCTATGGGCCCTAGTCAAAAGTAATGCACTATATGGGGAGTCGGGTGCCATTTGGGATGCATCCTGGGACTTACTGGGCGTTGGTAGAGTCCATACTGTACTCCTCCTGATACCTATAGGCACAACACACATGGACACAGATAGGGAGATGTTAAGAGGAGAAAAGGAGGAAAGGAAGAGAGGGAGGGATGGGGGGGGGCGGCGGCATGCTTTTATAGAGGACACGTAACACCAGAAAGACAAAAGGGTCTTAGAGTAGGAGTGCTGATCTATTAGCAGGTGCCATGATTTACAAAAATGAAAAACTGATCCTAGATCAGGATCACACATTAGGATTGACAGGGATTCTCGGATACAATGCTTTGATTGGTTTAAGAGCAGACGGGATACTCTCATTGCAAACCACAGGAGACTACAGGACAGCAGGAAGGAAACCCACTGGGTCAATCGTAATGGCTTCAGCAGTCAAATGACGACCAATTGGACCAATTATACTTCGTTCTGTAGCAGGTTGAATGAATGTATCATGGTGACATTGAGCCGAGCGGTGCCATGGACACATTAACAACGTATGGTGACAGCAAACAGAGAAGGATAATGTTGAGAATCAAAGGCTCAATGTCAAACATTGAGGATATGAGAATAGTCATGGAGGATATAAGAAAAGTGAATCAATTAAATAAGAATTTGTTCTTAACTGACTTGCCTAGTTCTTTTGCCCATCTTAATCTTTTATTTTTATTGGCCAGTCTGAGATATGTCTTTTTCTTTGCAACTCTGCCTAAAAGGCCAGCATCCCGGAGTCACCTTTTCACTGTTGACGTTGAGACTGGTGTTTTGCAGGTACTATTAACTGAAGCTGCCAGTTGAGGACTTGTGAGGCATCTGTTTCTCAAACTAGATACTCTAATGTACTTGTCCTCTTGCTCAGTTGTGCACCGGGGCCTCCCACTCCTCTTTCTATTCTGGTTAGAGACAGTTTGCGCTGTTCTGTGAAGGGAGTAGTACACAGCGTTGTACGAGATCTTCAGTTTCTTGGCAATTTCTCGCATGGAATAGTCGTCATTTCTCAGAACAAGAATAGACTGACGAGTTTAAGAAGAAAGTTATTTGTTTCTGGCCATTTTGAGCCTGTAATCGAACCCACAAATGCTGATTCTCCGGATACTCAACGAGTCTAAAGAAGGCCAGTTTATTGCTTCTTTAATGAGCACAAAAGTTTTTAGCTGTGCTAACATAATTGCAAAAGGGTTTTCTAATGATCAATTAGCCTTTTAAAATGATCAACTTGGATTAGCTAACACAACGTGCTATTGGAACACAGGAGTGATGCTTGCTGATAATGGGCCCCTGTACGCCTACTCTATGTAGATATTACGTAAAATATCAGCCGTTTCCAGCTACAATAGTCATGTTCAATATTAACAATGTCTACAGTGTATTTCTGATCAATTTGATATTATTTTAATGGACAAAAAATGTGCTTTTCTTTCCAAAACAAGGACATTTGTAAGTGACCCCAATGTTTTTGAATGGTATTGTACATCAGGGGCAGATTACAATGTTGTCCAGGCCACATACTTTGAGCTAAACATAAATCCCTGAGCTCAACTACATTCAGGTCACTTAGTGTGGATGAAGAGAATAGTGTGTTGCGCATCACAATCAGGAAGTAGTCAGGACCCTGGAGAGGTCCAGTAACCACTTTGGTGTGAACAGAGACGTTTCATCCACACTACTCTAAACTGGAACTCATCACCTATTGAGTCTCTTAGGCGAATACTTTTGACTGCCAAATAAAAAAAAATATTTTAGTATTCAGTCTGTCCCTGACATCGTTGTACACTGCAACATTTTTAGAAGCAATTTATTTGGACAGTCTTCAACAGATGATCTACACAGGTGTTTCTCAACGGCAGTGTTTCTCAACGGCAGTCCTCTCCTCCCTTTTTTGTTCAGGCCCCGCACAAGCACCCCTGATTCAACTAATCAAGGGTTTGATGATTTGCTGGAGAATATACATTTGCAACCTTGGGGAACTTGACAAACCTGACACTGATATACAGTATAGATGTTCAACTAATCAATCAATAATTTACACGCTGTCTGTTTGATTTATTAAGTTTCAGTTGACATTTAAAGAGCAACAAATCCCTTTGAAAACGGCCTATGTGGCATCGATTCGAGTCAGAAACAGTTATTCTAGTGTCAGAATTGACTACAAAGTCTGTATAGGATAATTTTGGTCATAATTTCTGTCTTGTCTAAAATGGAGTTTGGAACATCTGTACGTCACAACAGGATAAATGAAAGTTGGGTTTTGGTTTGACGATGTCCATTTGCTCACTATCATGGGGTGAACAGCTATGGTGATTGCTCTCTGTCCAATAGCATAGCTAGTGAGACAGACCTGCCCAGCAGCTCCGACTTTGTTTACATAAGACAACACATCGCACATTTTTTTACATGAGAAATACTGCACCAAACACCTTCGTTAGATATAAAATTGCGCAACTAAAACGTCCTCTGCAAAAACATCAAAATGAATTACAGATTTCTTGAGTTATCTTAGATTCATTCTGGTTATTTTGAGGAGGTGAAATAGACTTCTGCATCTACCGTGTGTCATGGGGGACAAACGTCATTATCGAAATGCGGAATCGGTCAGGAAACACACCTCAAAGACTGAAATCTAATTTTTCTAATGAGAAAAAGAAAAACACACGTGCCAATCAGCGTGTTCAGTGGCTCTTTAATACAAATCCAACTGAAAGTATGTTGATAGTCTGAGCATTTCTAAGGTATACATCATATGTAGAGGTCGGGACAATCCAAATACAAGTGAGACTGGTGTCTCCGTGGCAATGGACAGAGTGGTTTTGTCAACATCTCTCTAGGTCTGTTTGATGGCTGCAGTTGAGGGCTGTGAAATGAACAATAAAGATGGTATCTAATTATAAAGCACTTATCTGCTACTCAAGCGGTAGGCCATACACAGATGTTCTTCCTCTAATCAGCTCTGTTGATTACATATCTACTGCTACATCATCAACCACTCGATCTCTGCCTCTGGTATCAGAGGCATCACAGGCCCACTGGAGGAGCCTGCAAGTCTCTGTTGTCTTGGTAATCATGCAGGTGAGGTAGTGTATCATAAACACTGTCACATTCTGTTTAGCCCCTGAGGCATGCAATGCAGGAACAAATTGATTCTCACCTCACCTTGACAGTAGATCCGGCAAACCAATTTATATAAAAAACAGCAACTGCTAGTGCTAAACACTGCATGTATTTGTGAATTAATGCAGATCCATGCTGCTGACACTGACTGAATCCTCTGTCATTTATTCCCTCAAGGACCTATTGAAATGTTGTGGGGCCACATGAGTCTCTGCAGTAATTTAGAGGGATGCTGGAACTTGTAGTTTTGATTCCGTTTCCCAAAAGTAGAAGCTTGCCAGTGGGGCATAGAACTACACCCCTCCTGAAGTCACACCTGCCTCTGCCAACACCTCTGGGGAATTACTCTGTCCTTATAATCCAAAGGGACAAACAGTGACTTAAACATGTAAGGCATTTGCATTTAGTGTTTGTAAGGATCTCCATGCATGCACACGCACACACAAACATATACACCCCCCTGAATGTTAATGGCAGCTTTTATCTCCACTCGACTATCAAAGTAGGGATTGTGGGTAGTAACTCACAACGCACCAATCACGACAATGCTTCCATGGGGGCTACTCTGCTTTTCAAGTCAACTGATGAGCAACTGCTTCCGCTCCAGAACACAGCCCTAATGATAACAATTGTGACATAATTTACCATGAGGACCACGTTAAAGGGTGACTGCATTCCCTGATTTGGCCTCGTGTTGAAGATTGCTGATTAAGAAATGCTAGTGGACATTGAATTAAACCAAACAAGAGTTGTCTTGGGGGTGTAGCTTGATGGTGGTGTTTTATGTTTGCATACACTGGCTGATACTGTTTGTCCCCCCCCCCCCCCCCTGAGTCACCATAGTAACAACATAGCCATTTCCTTAAAATAGTCAGAAATAATTTAGGATAAATCAGGACATCTGTCATTAATTTAGACGTTTTTGCCGAGGAGGTATTAGTCACGCAATTTTACATCTAGCTAAGGTGTTTGGTGCAGTATTTCTCATGTAAATAATTGCATAAAAACGAATCAGCGCAGTGCATACAGTCTATCAGGTCGGGAAGGTATGGTAGCGCGCTCAGGACTGATTTTTAAGAACAATAACATGTCTACAACTTCATCATCTGCAAACTGTCAAGCTATCATAAATAAAGCACAAGTTACACGCTGTTTATCAGTGCTCGAAATCACTTGCTAGCTAGCTAAATGCCAACTCTGTGTTTAGCAATTAAGCTAGCAAGTAACGTTAGTAGCTAGCATGCTTCGGTGCAGGTTCGTTTTTTACAACTTTCTCACTATTTATTAAGCGTCTATCTGGCGGTGTCTAATAGGGAATCATGTAAAAAAAACAACAACAGGGTTTTGGATTATTGATAAATTGTAGTTGGGATACAAGTGCAAACTGATCATCTCAATTCTCATTTTGCACCAAAAAGTGGCAGACTCGAGTGATTGACACTATCAAACACATCAGCAAATGACCACGCTTAGAGCCAAGGGTTATTTCAACATAGCCTTGGTGACGTGTTGTCTTATTTAAACAAGTCTGAGGTGCTGTGTAATGTACAGGTCTGTCTGACTTCTTGGAGGTCTTGGCTGCTATGTTTGGATGGAGTGTGCAGCACAGCTACTTCTCTCGTGTTAGTGGGCACTGGGCAAGTGGGCATGATCGTCATCCATACCCAACCCTCCAGTAAATAGTGACAGTTATATTAAGATAGCTAGAAATTAGCACCAAAACAACCCAAGAGATGGAGATTTCAGATGCACTTCCCTTTATACAGTGAGCTCCCAAAGTATTGGGGCAGTGACACATTTGTTGTTGTTTTGACTGTGTACTCCAGCACTTTGAATTTGAAATGATACAACAACTATGAGGTTAAAGTGCAGACTGTCAGCTTTAATTTGATGGTATTTTCATCCATATCGAGTGAACCGTTTGGAACAAATAACTTTAGTCCGTTTCCTCGCGCGAACCAGGGAACCTCTGCACACATCAACAACAGTTTAAAGGCAGTCCACGGCCCTTGCAGAGCAAGGGGAACCACTACTTCAAGGTCTCAAAGCGAGTGACGTAACCGATTGAAACGCTATTAGCGCGCACCACCGCTAACTAGCTAGCCATTTCACATCTGTTACACTCACCCCCCTTTCGACCTCTTCCTTTTCCGCAGCAACCAGTGATCCGGGTCAACAGCATCAATCTAACAGTTTAACTTTACGTCCGTCCCCTCGCCCATACTCGGGCGCGAACCAGGGACCCTCTGCACACATCAACAACAGTCACCCACGAAGCATCGTTACCCATCGCTCCACAAAAGCCGCGGTCCTTGCAGAGCAAGGGGAACCACTACTTCAAGGTCTCAATGCGAGTGACGTAACCGATTGAAACGCTATTAGCGGGCACCACCGCTAACTAGCTAGCCATTTCACATCCGTTACATATATTAAAGTAGTAAAAAGTGAAGTATTTAGTCCCATATGCATAGGATGCAATGGCTACATCAAGCCTGTGACTCTACAAATGTGTTTGATGCATTTGCTGTTTGTTTTGGTTGTGTTTCAGATTATTTTGTGCCCAATAGAAATGAATGGTAAATAATGTATTGTGTCATTTTGGAGTCACTTTTATTGTAAATAAGAATATAATATGTTTCTAAACACTTCTACATTAATGTTGATGCTACCATGATAACGGATACTCCTGAATTAATCGTGAACAATGATGAGTGAGAAAGTTACAGACGCACAAATATCATATCCCCATGATATGCTAACCTCTCACAATTACAATAACAGGGGAGGTTAGCATTTTAGGGGATTGATATTTGTGCATCTATAACTTTGTATATGTGAATTTGTCCCACTACTTTTGTTCACCTAATATGGGGTGACTATTTTCCAAAACTGCTGTACTTTCTAAACGATTCACCCGATATGGATTAAAATACCCTCAAATTAAAGCTGATAGTCTAGTCTGCACTTTAACCTCATAGTCACTCTAATTTCAAGTCTTGGAGTACAGAGCCAAAACATCAACAAATGTGTCACTGTCCCAATACTTTTGGAGCTCACCGTAGCTAGCTTCAGTAACACCTGCTATGAGTATTTTTTATTTATTTATTTCACCTTTATTTAACCAGATAGGCAAATTGAGAACACGTTCTCATTTACAATTGCGACCTGGCCAAGATAAAGCAAAGCAGTTCGACACATACAACAACACATAGTTACACATGGAGTAAAACAAACATACAGTCAATAATACAGTGAAAAATAAGTCTATATACAATATGAGCAAGTGAGGTGAGATAAGGGAGGTGAAGGCAAACAAAATATATATATAAATAAATAAAAATATAAAAAGGCCATGGTGGCGAAGTAAATACAATATAGCAAGTAAAAAAAAGTAGAGATAGAAATAATGGGGTGCAAAGGAGCAAAATAAATAAATAAATACAGTAGGTAAAGAGGTAGTATACTGAAGACAGCAGTTAATGGAGTGTGTGTTAACTTCTAAGATCTTGATGATTAGGTAGTACGCTAATTACAGTTAAAGGTGCAACCAACATTTCTATTAAATTGAGTAAATAGCCAATTTGAGCACAGATATAGAGTAATGGATTAGATATGGATTGATAAGAAAACATCCCAGAAGGGATCCTGGATAATAACTTGGTTCATGCTCTCCCTCCCACTAAAGGAATAAAAAATACAGCATTGAGTCCAATCAACTAACAAGCTCCTGCATTTTAACTAGGTAACCCCTTGGAAAGGTGCTCTTGGATTTATTAAAAAGGTGCACTTGAGGTATGGGGATATCATTTGCATTTACAAAAATGAAAAAAAATCTGCCAACTGGATGGGCAATTTGCACTAATAGATAATGACTGGCACAACATACAGTGTAGTGTGTGAATGACGATAGTAGTGGCCCTACATTGAACAACAGCTGAATAGGATAAGCCTATACATAATCAATTGTGGTACAGGGGGCTGAAGAGAGGATTGGGGAGGTTGTAAGAGATTAAACTAAGGCAGAGAACTAACAAAGCGAAAGAACATTGCGTTCAGTCTTTTCAAGCACAGCACTCTCCTCATTTCAATTAGAAAAGCGGCAGCCTCGGCCTGCACAGCAACAAATCCCCCTGCAATCCGTCATCAGCATCCTCCAGCTATTCCCTAGACAAAAGTTCTTATTACTATTGAGGCCAGAGCATTGTGGTCAAGCCATTCCTTTTTGTCATTTAGCAGACCCGTAGCAATTAAGGTTAAGTGCCTTACTCAAGGGCACATTTACACATGTTTCACCTAGTCAGCTCGGAGATTCGAACCAGCGACCTACAATAGTATTTATACCATAGTATAGTATTTAGTAAAGTATTTTTTTCATGCGGGAATGGGTGAGTTGGTGTGAAGATAAAGATCTAATGATCGCAATGAGGTGAAAGCCCAGTTGGTGCTCTGAAGGGTGGAGGAGGATTCTGGAGAGGGAATTCAGATTAAGTATGACGTTTTTCTATACCTATAGCTTAGTATATTGAATCTGAGTTACATCTCAATAGCTTTTGTAAGAGTACACACAATTGATTTTTTCATGATCTGTGTCAAACCTGAGTAACATCTATAGCAGCGTTTCCCAAACTCGATCCCGGGGACCCCAAGGGGTGTGTACATTCTGTTTTTTGCCCATCATCACGCTTTAATGATTTGAATCAGCTAGTAGTAGTGCTAGGGTAAAAACCTAAACATGCACCCTTTGCGGTCTCCAGGACTGAGTTTGGGAAAGCCTGATCTACATGGATACAGTTGCAAAAAATATTTCTGTTTCATAACATTAAGGGACAGACTGGAAGCATAGAACATAGCATATTCCCATAACCATTATATAAATTATGATTTATCCCAAATGTATCAAACCTGAGTAACATCTCAATTGATTCTATAGGGATAGAGTGGCGCACAATTATTCTAGCTTCTTAATTTCATGATATAAGGCACATGCTTTGGAAGCGAGTACTATTAATCCTATAATCCCATAATCCTAATAGTCCCATAATCAGAATATCGTACAAATATTTTACAGTATAAAAGAACAAGATCTTACAGTATCAACTTCCTGTATCCTTGGAAAGAAAACTACTATATTAGTTTACTTTAAGTCTTGGTTACACTGTTTGTTTACATCCTACATCCTTCCGACCAGCTGTTGGTATGAATGTACCGTGACGCTTCCTAGCACGGCACTGAGGGGGTTCCTAGGCATTTAAATAATGGCGTAATGAATAACTAAACAGAGAGGAGTGTGGAGGAATGGAGCGGTGGGTCAATGGAGATGGGTCATATTATGGATTCTCACTACTTTCTTCCATCTCTCCTTACTTCCATCCTCTCTGGAGCTGAACACTGAACACGTAGAGGACAGGTCTCACGCTGATCATGTTTCATTGCCTTCCCATGCAGAACTCTGACTGACTGACTGACTGACAGCATCCTTTCTGTCTGAAGGAAGCAAATTAAAAGTGATGGGAAGTGGGAATTTTGTTGCAGTCACAGATACAGTAATATAACGTTTTTGTACTATAAAATGTTTGTCACACAATATATGGACATGTAAAATATAAGTGTAAAATTAAATGATATGGACACTATTATGCAAATGAGAGCCTCGGCGTGGATGTTGATTAAAGGCAGCCCCCTGCACCTCTCTGATTCAGAGGGGTTGGGTTAAATGCGGAAGACACATTTCAGTTGAATGCATTCAGTTGTACAACTGACTAGGTATCCCCCTTTCCCTTTCAATTTCATACAAGATCAATGCATAAAAGACCAGCACAACAGACTAACTATCTAATGTGTGGTTCTGTTTGACTATCTAATATGATAACGGATGTTACAAATGACTCAGACAATCTCTGCTATATTCTACTGTGTTTATCATTCCATGCCGCAGCAGTAAATCAACACAGTAGGCTATTAAGTGAAAACTGTGCTGTGCCTGGCTGCATACAGTACACTCAACAAAAGTGGGACGATTTACTCTCATTCTCACTCCAGTGTATGTAGATCAGTGCACGATGACTCTGAGGCTTTTGTGAGTATATTAAGCTGCATGGGCTTAGAGTCATAACCACCATTATCATAATCATCTGAGGAACACTATCTTGTCCCTGCACGCAAGCACACACACATGAATGCACATACACGTGCACAAGCACTAGTGATGCACGGGTTGACTCATAACCCGCAGTCCCCGCGGTTATATCTGCGTGGATGAAGGATGAGTACGTGGCGGATAGACAGGTTGAATATAGAGAAAACAATGCATTAAAAATCCATAAATGTATCATTCTTGTGCAATCCATATCTATAGGCTGTATTGAGGTTTTCCATTAGGCCTTAAATGTATTTGCTGCACGAGAGAAACAGAGATGAAAGAGGAAAGAGAAAACAAACTTTACCACTGTCAACTAGATTTAAGCATTCCTTCTATCAATGTTTTATGACTTTTATTATTGTGAGCAAGGGTTTATGTAGTATTCTAGGGCAACAGGTAATGACAGAAGAGAAGCTGCATCTAGCCTACCAAAATGTCAGAAATTATCAGCAGAAACATAGTCCTATGTAAAAAGGCCTGTCAAAAAATTGTTCCGCCATCTCTGACTGCACGCAGCATTGTCTATATTTGCGGGTTAGGGTCGGGTGCGGGCCTCAGATTTTCACAAGTCCGGCAGTTGTGGATGTGTTATTAGCAATTGCGGGCGGGTGTAACAGTATAACTTTAGTACGTCCCCTCGCCCCGACCCGGGCGCGAACCAGGGACCCTCTGCACACATCAACAACTGACACCCACGAAGCGCCGTTACCCATCGCTCCACAAAAGCCACGGCCCTTGCAGAGCAAGGGGCAACCCTACTTCAAGTCTCAGAGCAAGTGACGTAACCGATTGAAACGCTATTAGCGCGTACCCGCTAACTAGCTAGCCATTTCACATCCGTTACACGGGGGAAACAGCTGACCCGCGCATCACTAGCATGTGGACAAACGCACGCACGCACACACACACACACACACACAGGGCTCTTTAAACTTCCTAATCATCTCTGTCTCAGAGCCTAAGGCTGACAGCATGGGGAAACAACAACAGGGGATAAAAAGTAGGCAGGGCAGACAGGAGAAGAAGATCTGCAGAGGCCTGGTAGCTTCTACTGTTGAAAATAAATAGAAGAGAGGACCAGAACAGTAGTCTAATGTTTGGAAAAGATTTGGTGAAGTGGTAAAAGAGGATGATATGTATGTTATGTATAATGATCGTGAGGCGCTATACAAATTTGACAGTCACAAGAGGGGGAATTCAAATTGAATCAGCTGTGTTTTGTTAGGGCAAAAAACGAAATGTACACCCCTTGGGGTCCCGAGGACCGAGTTTGGGAAACTCTGACCTAATATGATATTAACTCCTGCAGAATTAAGCATTTCTTGCAGTAAAATGATACACCAAGTATACATTTTTAATCAGGAACAGGAGTGGAGAAATATTATTAATGTATTATAGGATGTTGAGAGAATGAATGCGCGGTTAGGGACCGTTTGTAAAGGGTGCCAGCTTTATCAGCATCATAAACGCTGATAGTGTTTCAACCACATAAAATATGCATCCAAGCTGAACCGAAATCTTATAAACAAGCGTGTTGAGTCGTTTTAACAGCTTTTAATTTCCTTAAAACTGGTCAAACTGATGAAATTTTGCATGGAAAGGCGTTCTCGTTGTTTTAGAGTTAGGCCTATTGCATTTTCTCTAAACGTCTTTGCTGCGCGAAAGAAGCAGATATGAAATAGAAAGAGAAAACAAACTTTCCGATGTCAACAGGATTGAAGCATATCTATTTATGACATTATTCTGGTGAGCAAGGATATATTTAGCGTTCTAGTAATAACAGAAGAAAAGCTGCATGTATCTAATTATTGTGAGGGTGCAAAGCACCCCACACCATATTTTTATTTAACCAGGCAAGTCAGTTAAGAACACATTCTTATTTACAATCATGGCCTACCGGGGAACAGTGGGTTAACTGCCTTGTTCAGGGCCAGAATGACAGATTTTTACCTTGTTAGCTCCGGGATTCGATCGAGCAACCTTTCGGTTACTGGCCCAACACTCTAACCACTATGCTACCTGCAACCCCTAACAAATAGCCTGACTAACAAATAGCCTGCATAAATGTTGGAAATTACAAGCAGAAACATAGATATATCTAAAAAAGGCCTGTCAAAAAATAGTTCCACCATCTCTGACCGTACAGCACATTTTCTATATTTGCGGGTTAGGATCGAGTGTGGGCCTCAGATTTTCACGTTAAATCAAAAATATGAAGTACCTGTGGCCCCAGAGGACCAGGGTTGTCTACCCCTGCTCTATGGTATACCAGCTACAGTACTTTACTTTAGACTCCACAAAAAGCCCCCTGATGCATTTTGCTGTTGGTGCAGCAGTGGGCCTCTTGATTTCTGCCTCAGTCTGTATTATTTATGAGAGATAGTGCCTTTGAAATAGAAACATATACTGCCTACAGACTATACTGTCCAGTTTTCACAGGCGGCAGTAAGGCAGTATACTATAGCCTCAGCAATAATGCATTCGCTTTGACATAATTATTGTTGTAATGGTATACAGAAAACGATTAACATACGTGTGTCAATATTTCGGAATAGTTAATGAAGCCAGTGACATTGGAAAATCACAGGTAAGTGGATCCAATGTGCATGCATGTCAGAACTAAACATTACAGGCATATGTAACTGTTAATAATGTTAAAACTGCTGTAATTAACTGTATTGACTTGGCACAACTCTCTGCAACTATTGAAAGATTTAACACCCTGCACCAAGCTCAACCTTACTTTGCCCCTCTGGATTTTGCTACACAGCAAAAAATACTGTAGCAGACTCAAAACATTGTTGCACGTTTCTGCACAACCAACATCATTCATTGAATTATGCAGTAAAGTGCTAAGAGAAACGGTGAGAAGGGATGAGAATGTTAAAGAGAGCATTTTAACACCCATACTGACTTTTATTCAGGCAGGCCAATGTACGCTGCCTGCATATCCTCCCCCTCAATGAAACCGTGCAGTCCCATTCAGAGAGAAGCATCTCATGTGACTTGGCTGGGGAGTAAAGGTAAGGCTACTCCACTGTAGTTGCTGATGTGCTCTGGCACACATGTAGCCTAGGCTACACACATAGGCTGCACACAGAGACACACAGACACACACACACAGAGACACACACACACAGAGACACACACACACAGAGACACACAGACACACACACACACACACACACACACACACTCACTCACTCACTCACTCACTCACTCACTCACTCACTCACTCACTCACTCACTCACTCACTCACTCACTCACTCACTCACTCACTCACTCACTCACTCACACTCACTCACAATCCCCTGTGGTTTGCATTGGAAAGCAGACAGTAACTGAAAGGTTTCTGGTTAGAATTCTCGAATCCCCGAGCCCAGCCGACAGGGCTTTGTCGATGTGCCCTTGAGTAAGGCACTTAACGCGTATTGCTCCTGTAAATCGCTCCGGTTATTAAGAGCGTCTGCTAATTTACTGAAAAGTATATGTCTATCATTGAAATTAAATCGATTAAATCCCTTGAATGAGCAAAATATCAATACAATTGTGTCAATATCATCCATGCAATCAATAAAGCAATTGCACGGTCTATAAAGAGCCGCAGCATCATCGGAGTTATGTAAGCGATGCACAGGAATCAAACTGCAGACATAAAGAAAAACCCAGAAAAACCTAAACAGGAGGCTGAGAAAAAATAGAATTTACAAGTGGGTGGCACACACAGTGCCAATTTCCGCAAATGTAACAAACAGTGCCATTGCGTGCAGTCAGCTTTGACAATCCGTCATAAATCAGTTTCATAAATCGCGCATAACATGTGTCAATATAGCCTTAACCTATCAACAGACTGGAAAACAAAGATCGCGATTTGTTATTTTCATTTTTGCAAAAGATTTAATCGACTAAGGAATGTAGGCTATATATTAGATACGAAAGTATCATTACAAAGGTCAATTCATATCATTTGCCTAAATATAATAATAAATAGCTTATATGGGATACAATTTGACTGCGCTTTGCCCCGCGCGCTTGAAGCACAACGGGTTTGAGGATGCTGCAGGTTTGATATCGAACTGGTGCTCTTAGTCCGAGACATGCAGCGGCTTCATGCGGGTCAATGTGCGGTACCTTTGCCCAGCATCACTCCCAAAAGAGCCCATCGTCCGTATCGGCTTCAACGGGTTGACCCAAGTCGGCTCCTCCGGTGTTTTCGTCGCCTCGGTCTTGACGTCTGGGTCTATCTCCGAAGGAGACGGCGTGAGTTTAGCGCCTGCCATCGTTCACCCTCTCCCAAGTTACCCCCAGCCGAGAATGACCAATATGTTACCCCTCTGTTGTCAATACCAGCCTACGGAGCGACTGAAATTCAAAACTGAATCCTGAACACACTTCTGCGGCAATATAGACCGAGGTAGACTTGCTTTCCATTCCTTTCTGCATCACACAATCACGTGAGAAAGTGCTGGGAGCTTATTTTTATTGAGCAGCACTCCATCATTTGGAGATGTGAGGTCCATTGCATCTCAGCCTCAAGACGTCATCAAACCATTCTACCCAGTAGACGCGTGCCTCTGTTGCTAGTGTAGCTGTACTAATTGTTACATAACTTGCAAGATGTTCAAAGGGGGGTGTGATCAAAGATTTATTTTGATCACTGCACATTGCCACAGCTGTCATTCTGTGCACCAAAATATAATGTGTATTAACAGTTTTGTAGTGTAAAGTGTCTTTACCCCATTATGAATTAATAACCTCTACAAGATCGGTGGGTCCCAGCAGGAAGGTTGAGCTAAAGTAGGCTAATGCGTTAAGCACGAGGTTGTAAGTAACACAAAAATTTCCCAGGACATAGACATATCTGATATTTGCAGAAAGCTTCAATTCTTGTTAATCTAACTACACTGTCCAATTTATAGTAGCTATTACAGTGAAAGAATACCATGCTATTGTTTGAGGAGAGTGCACAGTTATGAACTTGAAAAGTTATTAATAAACCAATTAGGCACTTTGGGCAGTCTTGATACAACAGTTTTAACAGAAATGCAGTGGTTCATTTGATCAGTTTAAGACTTTGCACATACACTTCTGCCATCTAGTGGCCAAAATTTAAATTGCACTTGGGCTGGATTAATACATTATGGCCTTTCTCTTGCATTTCAAAGATGATTGTACAAAAAAAATACAAAAAAGCATTTTTTTTCCCTTTGTATTATCTTTTACCAGCTCTAATCTGTTATATTCCCCAACATTAATTTCACATTTCCTCAAACTTCAAAGTGTTTCCTTTCAAATGGTATCAAGAATATGCATATCCTTGTTCAGGTCCTGAGCTACAGGCAGTTCGATTTGGGTATGTCATTTTAGGCGAAAATTGGAAGGTTTTTAATGCATAGGATCACTGAGGTGAGGTTTATTAATTTACAAAACAAGAGTGTTGGATGACTTATTCATACTGTGAAATCTCAGTAATGCTTGACGCTCGCAGTTGCCACCAGATCTGACACTCCTATAATCAGTAATCACTCCCATGTCTCATCTAAAGTGAGTAGTCTTTTACAGTGTAGACACAACACCTGATGTGGCACCACCAGACCAACAGCCACAGGCATATGAACAGGTGCACTGCAATTAATGAACACTAGGATGCTTGTATGCACTTAATATAGGAGCTCATTTATAACACCAAAACAAAAATGGAACCTCCACTCCTCACCATGGCCTACAGTATATTATCCAACATTACTGAACCCTCAGCCTTTTATGTTGTCCTACAGTGAAGAGGATAATACAAGGAAAGACAAAAAGACAGCCTGTCACAAACACTTTAGAATGATCAATAGATAGCAACTCCAGGAAAAGCAATTGCACGAAGAAAAGTGAAGGAGGACTGAGTCCAGTAAGGGAAGAAAATGATATAGGTAATGTAATAAAAAAGTGATAGAGATTGAAGGGGGTGCAAGAAAAAAATGATTTAGAATGAAGGATGGAAAAAGGATGAGGAAGAAAACAAAGGAGGAAACAGGAGAGGACCGTACTCAGTCTCCACAGAGTCACCTTGTGGTGATGGAGAGAACAACAGCCATACCTCCAGCAGACACTGAGCAGGAGCAGCAGTTTACCACAAGGAGCAGACAGAAACAACTGAATGATCAGTAGTATTTTATGAGCAAAATATAGCTCTTAGGATAAGTTGATGCTTTGTCAATGTGTGTATGTAACAGGGGGACTTCGTAACCAGGAGCTATTGCCATTAGATCAAAGGGAAATCACTCTGGTGCAAGGGATACTAATGGGTTTTATACATAGTCAAGGCCAATACTTGCCAGAGCGTGATTTCAAATGACCTCCGCTACATGTACCTTTTTGGAAAACAGCAATATATAGCACTAATAACACTACCACAGCCTGTGACAATAAAAAACACTAGCTATAAAAACATACATACTGTACTGTAGTGTTGTTAGAAGATTGAACAGTCAGCAGATTGCAGATAATAGGCACTTTGGGAGAGGGTCAAAAATGTCCCCTTAAATCTCATTCCAATACTGAAAATAAGGCTGGCGACAGTGGGAATGGAATGGCAGTCTGGGGGCGACAATACACACACGGACACACATACACAGACACACTGCAGTCGGAGCGACCACAGTCCCCTAATCCCTCATAATCACTGGTCATGCACCACTACCTCCTTCCCACTGCAGATGGCAACCGAGAGCCACCGTAACACTGTTCTGTCAAAACACATTAGAACAGGAGCAAGCGGCGTCAAGCTCCACAGGCTACACAACACCACAGCTGTCTGCTTCAACATAACATGGCCAGAGAGGGGAGAAAGGCTGACAAGTCAACACCACTGGCACACACACATTCATGACCACATACAGTACGCACACACGTGCACACGTATACACACATACTGTATATACATGCTTGCACACACACACACACACACACACACACACACACACGCACACGCACACACACACGCCTGTGCATGCAGCAGAGGGACTGCGACCCAAGGGCTAACCTGAAAAAGAGCACTTTCCTCTATGTGTTCTGAAATAGACTATGCCTCAGGGATCAAGGGGGGGGGACAGAAGTGGAAACTGGTTGTTTATTTTAATGGCATAATAGTCACATATATATATATCTACAGTACCAGTCACCAGACACACCTACTCATTCAAGGGTTTTTCTTTATTTTTACTATTTTCTACACTGTAGAATAATAGTGAAGACATTAAAACTATGAAATAACACATATGGAATTATGTAGTAACCAAAAAAGTGTTAAACAAATCCAAATATATTTCATATTTGAGATTCTTCAAATAGGAACCCATTCTTTGCCTTGATGACAGCTTTGCACACTGTTGGCATTCTCTCAACCAGCTTAACCTGGAATGCTTTCCCAACAGTCTTGAAGGACATCCCACATACTGTATGCTGAGCACTCGTTGGCTGCTTTTCCTTCATTCATTCCAAACCATCTCAATTTGGTTGAGGTCGGGTAATTGTGGAAGCCAAGTCATCTGATGCAGCACTCCATCACTCTCCTTCTTGGTAAAATAGCCCTTACACAGCCTGGAGGTGTGTTGGGTCAGTGTCCTGTTGAAAAACAAATGAAAGTCCCACTAAGCCCAAACCGGATGGGATGGCATATTGCTGCAGAATTCTGTGGTAGCCATGCTGGTTAAGTGTGCCTTGAATTCTAAATAAACCACATACAGTGTCACCAGCAAAGCATCCCCACACCATATTTTGATTTATTTATTTAACCTTTATTTTACTAGGCAAGTCAGTTAAGAACAAATTCTTATTTGTCCAGCAGCATACCACCCTGCATACCACTGCTGGCTTGCTTCTGAAGCTAAGCAGGGTTGGTCCTGGTCAGTCCCTGGATGGGAGACCAGATCCTGCTGGAAGTGGTGTTGGAGGGCAAGTAGGAGGCACTCTTTCCTCTGGTCTAAAAAATATCCCAATGCCCCAGGGCAGTGATTGGGGACACTGTGTAGGGTGCCGTCTTTTGGATGGGACGTTAAATGGGTGTCCTGACTCTCTGAGGTCATTAAAGATCCCATGGCACTTATCGTAAGAGTAGGGGTGTTAACCCCGGTGTCCTGGCTAAATTCCCAATCTGGCCCTCAAACCATCATGGCCACCTAATCATCCCCAGCTTACAATTGGCTCATTCATCCCCCTCCTCTCCCCTGTAACTATTCCCCAGGTCGTTGCTGCAAATGAGAACGTGTTCTCAGTCAACTTACCTGGTAAAATAAAAATAAAAAAATAAATTTACAATGACGGCCTAGGATCAATGGGTTGACTGCCTTGTTCAGGGGTAGAACGACAGATGTTTACCTTGTCAGCTCTGGGATTTGATCTAGCAACCTTTTGGTTACCGGCCCAATGCTCTAACCACTAGGCTACCTGCCTTCATTGTTTACGGTGGGAAATACACATGCGGAGATCATCTGTTCACACACACAGCATCTCACAAAGACACGGTTGGAACCAAAAATCTCAAATTTGGACTCATCAAACCAAAGGACAAATATCCACCAAAAAGAAAGGAGGACCAAGGCACTCTTCATATAATTAATTAAAATGCCTTTATTAGTATGGCATGTTCAATAGAAACTAAGTTGTTTAAAAACCGACGCGTTTCGGCTGCATGGCCTTCGTCAGGGAGTATAGAAAAAGAAGTACACAATGTCCTCTTTTGAAAGGCTTTTCCAATTAGCCCTAATTAGAAGAGGGAGTGGTTACCAAATTGGACACACCTAGTAAGCAATAACATACACATGAAAAGGTGAAATACTGTAGCTATGTTATCATGAGCATACAACTCCAAGCTAGAAGCATCAGAACACCCAGAGAGGCAGTTCTAACCTTAAATATGACTGGGAGAAGTGTCCAGAACAAGAAAGCAATATATTCCACAGTATACTAGAACACAGCAAAACATGAACAACAGTCCAAACATAGCTGAGGGCAATAGAGCAAAATGTCCACTAGATGACAGCAAAATGGACCCATCACAACCCTACAGGAAGGGTGAGAAATCCATATCTTCATTTAAACCAGGGTACTTAGTGGCCTGTAGTTTGTAAATCCAAAAACTTTCCCTTTGGTTTAACTGTTTGAGACGGTCCCCTTTTCTAATAGAGGCTGGAACATGATCAATACCCATAGCTTGTAGGGAGGCAGGATTGCCATGATGTAAGGACTTAATAGTGCCTAGCCATGGGGTAGTCTTCATTGCCTACCCGTATGGCGTACTTGTGTTCCGCCAAGCGATCTTGAAGGCGTCTCTTTGTCCGTCCAATGTAGAACACCTTGCACTGTGGACATTCTAATCTATAGATGACATGAGTGGTTTTGCAGTTAATAAAATGCTTGAGGTAATATTCCATTTTAGAAGCTGTGTCAACGAAATACTTTTTCTGTACAATATTACTGCAATGGTTGCACTGGTTACATTTAAAAGAGCCCTTGGGTTTGTGGTCAAGCCAAGTTTTTTGAGAGTCACCCGGAAGATAACTGTGGACTAATTTGTCATTTAGGGTAGGACATCTCTTAAAGCTTATGACTGGTGGTTCAGGAAAGATTTGGCGTAGTAGCGTATCACTTTGGATGATTCCCCAATTGTTTTTAATGATTCTTTTAATGTTCTCTGCTTCAGTGCTGTATTTTGTAACAAAATACACTCTCTTTGATGTATCACGAGGCACTCCTCTTCGTAACAAGTTCCCTCTGTCAAGTAATCCAGCCCTTATACCTGCATCTTTCAGGACCTGAACGCTGTAGCCCCGATCCAAAAAGCGATTCTCCAATTCAGCAGATTTGACACTGTAGTCTGTTTCCTGATCGCAAATTCTGCGGACTCTTTGGAATTGGCCATATGGAATATTTTCTTTTAGCCTTTTGGGGTGAAAGCTGTCTGCTCTCAGAATGGTATTTCCATCTGTAGGCTTCCTAAAGATTGATGTGTGCAAATAACCGTTGTCATTTTTACTAATGTCGAGGTCCAAAAAATGAATGTTATCCTTGCTGTATTCCATAGTTAGTTTGATGTTAGGGTTAATGCTGTTAAGGTATTGGTGGAAGGAAATAAGTTCATCTTCTGAGCCGGACCAAAACAGGCAAACATCATCAATATAGCGTCCCCACCACAAATATCCACCGGTCTAATGTCCATTGCTCGTGTTTCTTGGCCCAAGCAAGTCTCTTCTTCTTATTGGTGTCCTTTAGTAGTGTTTTCTTTGCAGTAATTCAACCATAAAGGCCTGATTCACACAGTCTCCTCTGAACAGGTGATGTTGAGATGTGTCTATTACTTGAACTCTGTGAAGCATTTATTTGGCCTGCGATTTCTGAGGCTGGTAACTCTAGAGGAAGGAAACCGGTCAGGGATTTCACCATGAGGCCAATTGTGACTTTAAAACAGTTACAGAGTTTAATGGCTGTGATCGGAGAAAACTGAGGATGGATCAACAACATTGTAGTTACTCCACAATACCAACCTAACTGACAGTGTGAAAAGAAGGAAGACTGTACAGAATAAAAATATTCCAAAACATGCATCCTGCTTGCAACAAGGCACTAAAGTAATGCTGGAAAAAAATGGCAAAGCAATTCACTTTTTCTCCTGAATACAAAGTGTGATGTTTGGGGCAAATCAAATACAACACATTATTGAGTACCACTCTCCACATTTTCAAACACAGTGCTGGCTGCATCCTGTTATGGGTATTCTTGTAATCTTTAAAGACTGGGAAGTTTTTCAGGATAGAAAATAAACAGAATGGAGCTAAGAACAGGCAAAATCCTAGAGGAAAACCTGGTTCAGTCTGCTTTCCACCGAACACTGGGAGATGAATTCACCTTTCAGCAGGACAATAACCTAAAACACATAGCCAAATCTACACTGGAGTTACTTACCAAGAAGACCGTGAATGTTCCTGACTGGCCAAGTTACAGTTTTGACTTAAATCTACCTGACAATATATTGCAAAACCTGAAAATGGTTCTCTAGTAATGATCAACAACCAATTTGACAGAGCTTGAAGAATTTTGAAAATAATAAATGGGCAAATGTTGCACAATCCAGGTGTGGAAAGCTCTTAGAGACTTACCCAGAAAGACTCAAAGCTGTAATCGCTGCCAAAGGTGCTTCTACAAAGTATTGACTCAGGGGTGTGAATACATATGTATATGAGATATTTCAGTATTTAATTTTCAATAAATTGGCTACAATTAAAAAAAAAAAAATACTTTTCATGTTGTCATTATGGGGTATTGTGTGTAGATGGGAGCAAAAACAACAACAATTTAGTCCATTTTGAATTCAGGCTGTAACACAACAAAATGTGGAATACGTCAAGGGGTATGAATACTTTCTGAAGGCACTGTACTAGCCAATTATTTTCTATGTATTCCACTTGCCTGCACAGAGAAGAGATACGCAGCGTAACTCTTCTACCGTTCTGCCATGTCTCATCGAAACCAATTCCCATTTCCCCTTGTCCCCACATCAGCCTCCAGTCCAGTGTGACGATGCTGTGTCTCTATGGACACACCACCTGCACTCAAACACACACACACACACGCACACGCACACGCTCACACAGTCCCTTTGCTCGCTGACGAGCTCGTCACATCCCAGTCATTACAGCAGCTTATTAAACATGACAACCATAGGGCTCCAGCCTCCACCAACGGCAGCTAATTAAACAAGGGAAGACAAACGCCTGAGTGATACAATTTACCACGTCAAATAAGTGAAGGAAAGCAATACAGAGGTTATAAAACTCAGTTCTCCCCTGACAGTTTTCCTTTCTCACTTCTGTGAAGTCTATACTTATTGCAGTTGGCAGTAGGATGAGCCTCGTGAGACTGTGCTCGACAACCAATTAGTATCCTCTGCGCTGGGGCTCTATAAAACAGGCTAACAGTAACTATTCATACTGTAGGCAAAAAATGTATTTAATCTTATTCTATTTTCTAGCTAGGAGATACTGACGAATACTAGATATTAAAACACTGAAACAAGTGTTAATCATATCAGAGGGAAGTGGAAATCGATTCTCAAAGACACATTTAACACATTGGGATTCTCATACTGACTGAGCTATATTCCGCAATCCATGTACAGATCGAGACAGTGCAGCCAATTTAAATGGAACAATGTCTAGTGCCGATGAGGGTGAGAGGCGAGAGCTATAATTGTGGGCCACCCACACACTAGCATGATGACTAAGCCTACCTATGGTCTAGACTCCAGGCTCTGAGTCTGAAAGTGTGTGTGTGTGTGTGATGCATGTTCATGTGTGTGCCATGCGTTTGTGTCTAACCTATAGGTGCCCTGTTTGCACATCACATAATGTATCTTCACACATTAGGTGGAAGAACAGGGACAAGTTCACACTAACCGTGACCTTCCCTGAGGCTCATACACAGCCCTTGATGCATTCAGAGGACTGCTGCTGGTTCATCATCATCATCATCATCATCATCATAGTCATCGTCATCATCATCATAGTCATCATGATCATCATAGTCATCGTCATCATCATCATAGTCATCATGATCATTATAGTCATCGTCATCATCATCATCATCAGTGCTACACCCTGCCATGACACTGTTATGTACACCATCCAGCTAGAGTCTTGTCTACGGCTGCCTTGTTGACGCCGAGAGGAGCATTGAGAGGAGCATTTTCAAAGTATTAAACGCTTATTTCTCTATTAAACAGGCTATAGAACGCAAGGGCAGTATTCGAACAGTGATTCTTCCTCAAAGGAGCAGTTATAGTTGATTCGTCATCTAATTACCACCACTCATTCCGTATAGCTTCCATCAGAATCATGAAAAGCGGGGGGGAGGAAAACAAAATGATTAATCGTAAGGGAAGATACACTACTGTTGAAAGTTTGGGGTCACTTAGAAATGTCCTTGTTTTTGAAAGAAAAGCTAAAAAAAAATGTGTCCATTAAAATAACATCAAATTGATCAGAAATACAGTGTAGGCCTTGTTAATGTTGTAAATGACTATTGTAGCTGGAAACGGCTGATTTTGAATGGTATATCTATATAGGCATACGGAGGCCCATTATCACCAACCATCACTCCTGTGTTCCAATGGCACGTTGTGTTAGCTAATCCAAGTTTATAATTTTAAACGGCTGAATGATCATTAGAAAACCCTTTTGTAATTATATTAGCACAGCTGAAAACTATTGGCCAGTCTGAGATATGGATTTTTCTTTGCAACTCTGCCTAGAAGGCCAGCATCCCGGAGTCACCTTTTCACTGTTGACGTTGAGACTGGTGTTTTGCGGGTACTATTTAATGAAGCTGCCAGTTGAGGACTTGTGAGGCGCCTGTTTCTCAAACTAGATACTCTAATGTACTTGTCCTTTTGCTCAGTTGTGCACCGGGGCCTCCCACTCCTCTTTCTATTCTGTTAGAGACAATTTGTGGTGTTCTGTGAAGGGAGTAGTACAAAGTGTTGTACGAGATCTTCAGTTTCTTGGCAATTTCTCGCATGGAATAGCCTTAATATCTCAGAACAAAAATAGACTGACGAGTTTCAGAAGAAAGTTATTTGTTTCTGGCCATTTTGAGCCTGTAATCAAACCCAGAAATGCTGATGCTCCAGATACTCAACGAGTCTAAAGAAGGCCAGTTTTATTGCTTTTTTAATCAGACAACAGTTTTCAGCTGTGCTAACATAATTACAAAATGGTTTTCTAATGATCAATTAGCCTTTTAAAATGATAAACTTGGATTAACTAACACAACGTGCCATTGGAACACAGGAGTGATGGTTTCTGATAATGGGCCTCTATACACCTATGTAGGTATTCCATTAAAAGTCAGCCGTTTCCAGCTACAATAGTCATTTACAACATTAACAATGTCTACACTGTATTTCTGATCAATTTGATGTTATTTTAATGGACAAAAAAATGGATTTTCTTTTGAAAAATAAGGACATTTCTAAGTGACCTCAAACTTTTGAATGGTAGCGTAGATAGAACCAATTTTCACAAACATTACCCCGCTGCTCGTTAGGGTTTCAATCAAGAGGTGGGCGCACATAAAAGCCAAGCTACATAGAGAATCTGTTTTCTATTTTTGAAATGAACATTTAACAACCCCTCCTCCTCCGCCTCCTCCTCCTCTGCTCTGCCAGCCCTCCTTCCTCCCATCCCCCTGTCAATCATACACGTGTGTATACACACACACCCACACAAACACACACATAGTCCCATCCCCCGTCATATGCGTGCCCCTGGTGTGCCTGTTCCTCTTCAGCAGTAATTGTTCCCCCCCTGCACCCCCCAGCCCCAGAGATAATGACAGCCAGTGAGGGGATCCGCTCTGAGAAGGACGCCAATGCTAGCACGCCAGCAACACCAGCCAGGAGCAGCAGCCAGCCTGGGAGACTGACAGCACTGACAGAGCCCACTAGCCTCACTTTACCTACTACTCAGACAGACACAGGGTGGAGGGAGGGAGAAAGCACTGACAGAGCCCGTTGGACCGCACGACTACCCCTACAATCCCATCCACTAGCCTGCACACTAGTAATAAAAATAAATATAGCTATTTTCTAAAAACTGCCAGTTAAAGTGGTGGGGGGGGAAGAGAGAGAAAGAGAGAGAGAGAGAGAGAGAGAGAGAGAGAGAGCTGGGAACGGTGTTGCATGGGAGTCTGGGTGTCATCCTATCATCCGTGCCTTACTATAACAAGGTCAGACTGTATTGCATGACAACCAACCTTTGAGGAATTGACTACAACACAAACAGATCAGACCACTACCAGGCAGGTACATTGGGGTGCTGGTGGTTTTGGAGATGTCCCCCTCAACAAATCACAGACACCTCGGCTCGGTAATCACAGCACTTCAAAACTAAATACATTTAAAAAGCAGACACTGAACATCCCTTTGAGCACGGTGAAGTTATTAATAACACTTTGGATGAGGTATCAATACACCCAGTCACTACAAAGATAATGGCTGTGATAGGATAAAACTGAGGAAGGATCAACAACATTATAGTTCCTCCAAAATACTAACCCTTTTGACAGAGTGAAAAGAAGGAAGCCTGTACAGAATAAAAAATATTCTAATACATGCATCCTGTTTGCAACAAGGCAGTAAAGTAATACTGCAAATAATGTGGCAAAGCAATTAACTTTCTGTCCTGAATACAAAGTGTTATGTTTGTGGCAAACCCAATACAACAGATTACTGAGTACCACTCTCCGTATTTTCAAGCATAGTGGGTGGCTGTTATGGGTACGCTTGTAATTGTTAAGGACGTGAGTTTTTCAGGATTAAAAAGAAATTGAACGGAGCTAAGCACAGGCAACATTCTAGAGGAAAACCTGGTTCAGTCTTCTTTCCACCAGATACTGGGAGATTAATTCACCTTTCGGCAGGACAATAACCTAAAACACAAGGCCAAATCTACACTGTTGCTTACCAAGAAGACGGTGAATGTTCCTGAGTGGCTGAGTTAAAGTTTTGACTTACATCTGCTTAAAAATCTATGGCAAGACTTGAAAATGGTTGTCTAACAATGATCAACAACTAATTTGACAGAGCTTGACATTTTTTTGAAAATAATCATGTGTAAATATTGCACAATCCAGGTGTGCAAAGCTCTTTAGATGTTTTCACACTTGGTCCCTTTCAGACAATTTTTGCGAACTCAGTGTGGTTCGCTTAATTTTCTGTGCAGTGTGAACACTCAAAAGGAATTCAGACCCCTCAAAAGAGCCCCCGAAGCGAACCGAACTGAGACCATCTCGAGAGGTGGTCTGAGTTCGGTTCGCTTGAATTACGCGGTCTGGTTCCCTTTTTTAATACAATGTGAATGGTTCTCTTGTCATCATTCCTGCACCACACACTAGGCTACTGCAACACCGTTTCCCCTGCCATAAACCCTCCCATTGTTGCCACAAAAGAGAGAAGATGATGATGTGCAGGTTTGCAGGGGGCTGTTTTTGGATATTGATTAGCGATTGTCAAGGGTGCACAGAAATTCCAAAATGTGTGGAGAGAGCTATATATGCTGTTTATTGATTGTGGAGTTCGAATAATGTGAGAAGACAATATATTTGGTACAAATCACAAAATAGTGTACAAAATCTATGCCAGCTCTTAAAGGGTCAGGTGCCTACCTTGTGTGTACAATTTTCAATTACAGCATTATTTATTCTGCAGTTTTTATATGGCTATTTATTCTGTTACCAATCAAATGTACATGTTAATAGTATCTTCTGTATGCTATTATTATGTCTCATATTTAACTAAATGACATCTATTAGCTTCCAAAATGTAAGTAGGTATACATAGGCGTACAGAGGCCCATAACTTTTGTTAGGGACTCGTAAGTAAGCATTTCACTGTTGTATTCGGCGCATGTGACTAATAAAATTTGATTCGAAATTTGATTTGATCTAATCATCTCTTCCCAGCGTCACAGATTGACACGACATTCCAGTTCTGGCATAGGAACGGTCTGGTGTTTTTTTGTGACCTATTTGTTGATAACACATTTGTCATATTTGATACTCTGAGGGTTGACCATAATATTCCCAATACCCACTTTTCTAGATACCTGCAAACTCACAGCTTTGCCAAAAAACATGTCCCTTCATTTCCACTCAAGCCTCCTAAGTGTTCGGTAGAGAGGTGCTTAGATCTTAACAATTGTCTGAAGTGCACAATCTCCAGACTATACGACATAATACAGAACATTAATCCGCCTTCCTTTGCAAATACAAAATCTGCATGGGAGCAAGACATAGGTGGCGAACTACCTGATGATATATGGCAACAAAGTATTGAGCGTATCCACACATCATCATTTTGCATAAGGCATGGGCTTATTCACCTTAAGGTTTTGCACTGTCTCCATTACTCAAATGACAGATTGGAAAAAATATACCCAAATGTTGACCCCAAGTGTTTGAGATGCCAGAGTCAGAGTCCTGCGGGGGAATAGGTTTTGTTGTGCCCGATTCACGACTATCATGGTGTGCTTGGACCATGTTAGTTTGTTGGTGATGTGGACACCAAGGAATTTGAAGCTCTCAACCTGGGTTGGCGTCCCCCCTTGGGTTGTGCCGTGGTGGAGATCTTTGTGGGCTATACTCAGCCTTGTCTCAGGATGGTAAGTTGGTGGTTGAAGATATCCCTTTAGTGGTGTGGGGGCTGTGCTTTGGCAAAGTGGGTGAGGTTATATCCTGCCTGTTTGGCCCTGTCTGGGGGTATCATTGGATGGGGCAACAGTGTCTCCTGACCCCTCCTGTCTCAGCCTCCAATATTTATGCTGCAGTTTATGTGTCGGGGGGCTAGGGTCAGCCTGTTATATCTGAAGTATTTCTCCTGTCTTATCCGGTGTCCTGTGTGAATTTAAGTATGCTCTCTCTAATTCTCTCTTTCTCTCTCTCGGAGGACCTGAGCCCTAGGAACATGCCACAGGACTACCTGGCATGATGACTCCTTGCTGTCCCCAGTCCACCTGGCCGTGCTGCTGCTCCAGTTTCAACTGTTCTGACTGCGGCTATGGAACCCTGACCTGTTCACCGGACGTGCTACCTGTCCCAGATCTGCTGTTTTCAACTCTCTAGAGACAGCAGGAGCGGTAGAGATACTCTCAATGATCGGCTATGAAAAGCCAACTGACACTTACTCCTGAGGTGCTGACTTGTTGCAGCCTCGACAACTACTGTGATTATTATCATTTGACCACGCTAGTCATTTATGAACATTTGAACATCTTGGCCATGTTCTGTTATAATCTCCACCCGGCACAGCCAGAAGAGGACTGGCCACCCCTCATAGCCTGGTTGCTCTCTAGGTTTCTTCCTAGGTTTTGGCCTTTCTAGGGAGTTTTTCCTAGCCACCGTGCTTCTACACCTGCATTGCTTGCTGTTTGGGGTTTTAGGCTGGGTTTCTGTACAGCACTTTGATATATCAGCTGATGTAAGAAGGGCTATATACATAAATTTGATTTGATTTGCTCCACTGCAGCCCCGTCGATGAGAATGGGGGCGTGCTCGGATCTCTTTTTCCTGTAGTCCACAAAAATCTTCTTTGTCTTGATCACGTTGAGGGAGAGGTTGTTGTCCTGGCACCACACGGCCAGGTCTCTGACCTCCTCCCTATAGGCTGTCTCGTCATTGTCGGTGATCAGGCCTACCACTGTTGTGTCATCGGCAAATGTATTGATGGTGTTGGAGTCGTGCCTGCAGTGCAGTCATGAGTGAACAGGGAGTACAGGAGGGGGCTGAGCATGCACCACTGAGGTGCCCCTGTGTTGTGGATCAGTGTGTCAGATGTGCTGTTACCTACCCTTATCACCTGGGGGTGGCCCGTCAGGAAGTCTAGGATCCAGCTTCAGAGGGAGGTGTTTAGTCCCATGGTCCTTAGCTTATTGATGAGCTTTGAGGGCACTATGGTGTTGAACACTGAGCTGTAGTCAATGAATAGCATTCTCACATAGGTGTTCCTTTTGTCCAGGTGGGAAAGGGCAGTGTGGAGTGCAATAGAGACTGCATCATCTGTGGATCTGTTGAGGCGGTATGCAAATTGAAGTGGGTCTAGGGCAGGGGTGTTCAAACTTTTTGACTCGCGGGCCACAATGGGTTCTAACATTTGACAGAGGGGCCGGGCCAGGAGCATTTGGAGGGAGTGTTTGGGCCGGATATACTAAAGCATTAAATGTAGTGTGTGCAAACCTCATAGCACAGTAAGAACACTACAACCCAATTTATTAACTGTCTTTCAAATGTGAAAAATAGCCCTTATCAGTTAATAAATTTGTCTCAAGGAATATGCAAGATATGGCATTTACATACTATTTCGCAGATACCGGGATGAGGAAATGTAAATAGATTAAAATAACATACGCACTGTGATTTATCAAGATTGCGTCTGTTTTTAATAAGTTTCAATCGAAGGTGCAAAGTTAAAGAAATCAACATTTATTGAAAAATGGAATCACTTTCAACATTCAAAACATATTATTACACAACGAAATACTCAAGCTCAATAATATCTACTTGTGTTAAACTCCGCAAAATCATGGATGGATTGTCCTGACCGCGCGCTCTACAAACTCGCCACGGACGCCCTCGCCTTCACGCGCAAACAGTACACGTGTATCGTTGCCAAGCACACAGACATAGGCTGTATTAAATATCCTACCTGCAGCTGAAAATTTAAATTTAAATTAAGAGCGATGTGCGGCGTGTTAATAAAGCTACTGTACCGCTGCTGTGCGTAAATGCGCATTGCTCTTAATTAAAAGACGCACTTCCAAACTTCCCATATGCATTTTTTCATAACACAGCAGAAAAACTCACCATTTCAGTGGGAACAGTGTTGTTGGTCTCCCTTTTTTGCCAGTGCATCAAAGTCTGGAGTTAGTTTTGTTGTGGCAATTCTCAGGACAGATCTGAGGTGTTGGTCAGTTAACTTGGATCTGTGATGGGCTTTGTTGATTTTCATGACGCTAAACGTCTGCTCACACACGTAGGTCGAGCCAAACAACACCAGCATCCGCCTTTTTGTTTAACTCGCTGACTATATCTTCGTCAATCAGTTCCACGCGGCGAGTCACTGTCCTGCGTGCTAAACTGATTTTTTCAAACTTGGCTTTGCTATCCGGACACAAGAGACCTGCTGTCTCTACCATGCACTCTTTCAAAAACTCGCCTTCGGAGAAAGGCTTGCTAGCCTTTGCTAATTTGAATGCCAGCAAATAACTTGCCTTGGTACTTGACTCTTGAATTGCAGTTTGTCGGTGAAAAAAGTTCTGTTGACTCTGTAAATTAGCTGCCAACCTCTGAGCAGTAGCCGCCCGTTCTTGTGTTGACTGCT
The DNA here is from genome assembly GCF_029448725.1 of Salvelinus fontinalis. Taxonomy (NCBI): domain Eukaryota; kingdom Metazoa; phylum Chordata; class Actinopteri; order Salmoniformes; family Salmonidae; genus Salvelinus; species Salvelinus fontinalis. The sequence goes on from NC_074668.1 coordinate 44,996,406, forward strand.
TGCTAGCATAGTTTGCATGCTTCGTGGCAAAGTGACGGCTGATATTGTACTCTTTGAAAACCGCAACAGCTTCTTGGCATATCAGACATACAGCCGTTGATCGGACTTCAGTGAAGAAGTATTTTGTTGTCCACTCCTTATTAAACACTCGGCATTCGCTGTCCACTTTCCTTCTCTTTGGTCCGCTCATTTTCACAGAAGGGCTTAATGGTGACGTGAAACGAAGTGAAAATTAAAGTGAAATAAAGAGAAATACGCGCCACTCCAACAACGGTCAATGTGTTTTGAGTGCGCCATCTATTGGGGAAACGTGGGCATTGCAGGGAAAGGGGAAAAAAAGGAGGTTTTTACTATAATTTGGACAAGTTCGGCGGGCCGGATTAAAAAGCCTAACGGGCCGTATGTGGCCCGCGGGCCGTAGTTTGCCCATGTCTGGTCTAGGGTTTCTGGGATGATGGTGTTGATGTGAGCAATGACCAGCCTTTCAAAGCACTTCATGGCTACAGACGTTAGTGCTACATGTCGGTAGTCATTTTGGCAGGTTACCTTAGTGTTCTTGGGCACAGGCACTATAGTAGTCTGCTTAAAACATGTTGATATTACAGACTCAGACATGGATAGGTTGAAAATGTCAGTGAAGACACCTGCCAGTTGGTCAGCGCATGCCCGCAGTACACGTCCTGGTAATCCGTCTGGCCCTGCGGCCTTGTGAATGTTAACCTGTTAAAAGGTCTTATTCACATCGGTTGCGAAGAGCGTGGTCACAGTCTTCCGGACAGCTGGTGCTCTTATGCATGTTTCAGGGTTATTTGCCTCAAAGCGAGCATGGAAGTAGTTTAGCTCGTCTGGTATGCTTGTGTCACTGGGCAGCTTGCAAGCCCTGCCACATCCAACGAGCGTCAAAGCCGTTGTAGTAAGATTCGATCTTAGTCCTGTATTGACGCTTTGCCTGTTTGATGGTTCGTCAGAGGGCATAGTGAGATTGCTTACAAGCTTCTGGGTTAGAGTCCCGCTCCTTGAAAGCAGCAGCTCTAGCCTTTAGCTCAGTGCGAATGCTGCCTATAATGTGGGGACGACAGGGACGACGTCATCAATGCACTTATTGATGAAGCCAATGACTGTGGTGTACTCCTCAATGCCATCGGAGGAATTCTGGAACATATTCCAGTCTGTGCTTGCAAAACAGTCATGTAGCTTAGCATCTGCTTCCTCTGACCACTTTTTTATTGATCTAGTCACTGGTGCTTCCTGCTTTAATTTTTGCTTGTAAGCAGGAATCAGGAGGATAGAATTATGGTCAGATTTGCCAAATGGAGAGCGAGGGAGAGCTTTGTGTACGTCTCTGTGTGTGGCATATAGGTGGTCCAGAGTTCTTTTCCCTCTGGTTGCACATTTAACATGCTGATAGAAATTTGGTAAAACAGATTTAAGTTTCTCTGGATTAAAGTCCCCGGCTAATTGGAACGCCACCTCTGGGTGACCGTTTTCTTGTGTTTTTATGGCAGAAAACAGCTCATTCAATGCTGTCTTAGTGCCAGCCTCTGACTGTGGTGGTATGTGAACAGCTACAAAGAATACAGATGAAAACTCTCTTGGTAGGTAGTGTGGTCTACACCTTATCATGCGATACTCTACCTCAGGCGGGCAATAGCTCGAGACTTCCTTAGATATCGTGCACCAGCTGTTGTGTACAAAAATACATAGACCACCACCCCTTGTCTTACCAGACACCGCTGTTCTATCCTGCCGGTACATCGTATGATATTGTCGTTTTTAAGCCACAACTCTGTGAAGCATAAGATGTTACAGTTTTTATGTCCCGTTGGTAGTTTAATCATCCGCGTAACTTGTCGTTTTTATTCTCCAAAGATTGTACGTTTGCTAGCAGAATGGAGGGAAGTGGGGGTTTATTCGATCACCTACGAATTCTCAAAAGGCAGCCCTACCTTCGGCCCGTCTTTCTCCACCTCCTCTTCACGCAGATCACCGGGATCGGGGCCTGTTCCCGAGGACGCAGTATATCCTTCACGTCTCGCTCGTCATAGTTATGAAAGGAAAAAAAGGATTCTGCTAGTCCGTAGTGAGTAATCGCAGTCCTAATGTCTAGAAGTTATTTTTTCTTATAAGAGACGGTAGTGGCAACATTATGTACAAAATATGTTACAAACAAAGCAAATAAACGAACAAAAACCACAATCGGCTGGGGGCACAAAAAACGTCTGCCTTCTTCTCCGGAAAGAATTTGTCCAATCTTGATAAGTTAGAACTCCTCAGGCAGCAGGCAGCTGCTGATATTGATGATAGAACACTGGTTTCAAATTCTATTCTCAGAGTTTGTATACGGTGGAAGAAGGGGAAGAAAGTTCCATAAGCAACCTTAGAGAATTCACAAAACCATTAAAATGACTTTTAAACAGTGTGTAATGATGACTAAGTAACCACATTTGAAGAAGCTATGCAGCACAAACCAATTATGCCTGCCTGCAGCTCAATAGCATTACACTTCATTCTGTTTCTTTACTCACTGAGTTTCATTCATTTCAGCACCACAAAGACAGACAGCTCCACAGCCAACAGTGAAGCAGAATGCCCTTTTATATACAGTGCTTTGCAAAAGTGTTCACCACCCTTGGCATTTTTCCTATTTTGTTGCATTACAACTTGTAATTTAAATTGATTTTTATTTGAATTTCATGTAATGGACATACACAAAATAGTCAAAATTGGTGAAGGGAAATAAAGAAAAGTTACTTTTTTCAAGAAATTCTCTAAAATAAAAAATGGAAAAGTGGTGCGTGCATATGAAGCCGCTAAATAAGATCTGGTGCAACCAATTACCTTCAGCAGTCACATAATTACTTAAATAAAGTCCACCTGTGTGCAATCTAAGTGTCACATGATCTGTCACATGATCTCAGTATATATACACCTGTTTTGAATGTCCCCAGAGTCTGCAACACCACTAAGCAAGGGCACCACCAAGCAAGCAGCACTATGAAGACCAAGGAGCTCTCCAAACAGGTCAGGGACAAAGTTGTGGAGAAGTACAGATCAGGGTTGGATTCTAAAAAAATATCTGAAACTTTGAACATCCGATGGAGCACCATTAAAGCCATTATAAAAGAATGGAAAGAATATGGCACCACAGCAAACCTGCCAAGAGAGGGCCGCCCACCAGAACTCACGGACCAGGCAAGGAGGGCATTAACCAGAGCGGCAACAAAGAGACCAAAGATAACCCTGAAGGAGATACAAAGCTCCACAGCGGTGATTGGAGTATCTGTCAATAGGACCACTTTAAGCTGTACACTCCACAGAGCTGGGCTTTACGGAAGAGTGGCCAGAAAAAAGCCATTGCTTGAAGAAAAAAATAAGCAAACACGTTTGGTGTTCGCCAAAAGGCATGTGGGAAACTCTCCAAACATATGGAAGAAGGTACTCTAGTCAGATGAGACTAAAATTGAGCTTTTAGGCCATCAAGAAAAATGCTATGTCTTGTGCAAACCCAACACCTCTCATAACCCCGAGAACACCATACCCACAGTGAAGCATGGTGGTGCCAGCATCATGCTGGGGGGGGGGGGTGTTTTTCATCGGCAGGGACTGGGAAACTGGTCAGAATTGAAGGAATGAGGGATGGCGCTAAATACAGGGACATTCTTGAGGGAAACCTGTTTCAGTCTTCCAGAGATTTGAGACTGGGGTGTAGGTTCCCCTTCCAGCAGGGCAATGACCCTAAGTATACTGCTAAAGCAACACTTGAGTGGTTTAAGGGGAAACATTTACATGTCTTGGAATGGCCTAGTCAAAGCCCAGACCTCAATCCAATTGAAAATCTGTGGTATGACTTAAAGATTGCTGTATACCAGCGGAACCCATCCAACTTGAAGGAGCATGTCGATTTTGTGTCACTGGCCTACATACAATAACCCATAATGTCAAAGTGGAATTATTCATTTAAAAAATGAAAAGCTGAATGTCTTGAGTCAATAAGTATTCAACCCCTTTCTTATGACAAGCCTAAGTTCAGAAGTAAAAACGTGCTTAACAAGTCACTATAAGTTGGACTCACTCTGTGTGCAATAATAGTATTAACATATTTTTTTAATGACTACCTCATCTCTCTACCCCACACATACAACTATCTGTAAGGTTCCTCAGTCGACAAGTGAATTTCAAACACAGATTCAACCACAAAGAAGTGTACCTATTGGTAGATTGGTAAAAAAACTCATTTCAGTTTCAGACATTTCAGTTTAAACATGGTGAAGTTATTTATTACACTTTGAATGATGCATAAATACACCCAGTCACTACAAAAATACAGGCACCCTTCCTAACTCAGTTGCTGGAGAGAAAGGAAACCACTCAGGGATTTCACCATGAGGCCAATGGTGACATTTAAACATTTACAGAGTTTAATGGCTATGATAGAAAAAAACTGAGGATGGCCTGGCACAGCTCCTGGTATATGTCTGTTACGTTTATGGGGGGTTAATTAAGGAAGATATCCTCTTCTGCAAACCACTGGAAACCAGGACAACAGGAGAGGATATTTTGAAAGTACTGGACAGCTTTGTGACATCAAATGGACTTTGGTGGTCAAGATGTGTTGGTATCTGTACTGATGGCGCAAAAGCCATGACAGGGAGACATAGTGGAGTGGTAACGCGCGTGCAAGCAGTTGGTCCTGATGCTACTCTGGTACACTGCAGCATCCACGAGAGGTTCTTGCTGCCAAGGGAATCCCCGACAGCTTGAAATACTTTTTGAACACTACAGTGAAAATTGTTAACTTTGTTAAAGCAAGGCCCCTGAGCTCTCACGAATTTTCTGCATTATGCAATGATACAGGCAGCGACCATGTAATGGTTTTACAACATATAGAAAGAAGTGTGCTGGTTATCAAGGGGCAAAATATTGACACGTTTTTTTTAAATTGAGAGACGAGCTTAAAGTTTTCTTTACAGACCATAATTTTCTGTGTCTGACCCCTTGCATGATGACGAGTTTCTCACATGACAAGCCTATCTGGGAGATATAACTATATTCAATATGCGGGACATAATTAAGGCTATGATTAAGAAGTTGGAGCTCTTCTCTGTCTACATTAACTTGGACAACACACAGGTCCTTCTATCATAGTATGATTTTATGGACAATATCAAATATGATATAGCGAAGCACCTGAGTGAGCTGGGTGTGCAATTACGCAGGTACTATATCGAAATGGATGACATAAACAACTGGATTCGTTATCCCTTTCATGCGCTGCCTCCAGTCCACTTACCGATATCTGAACAAGAGAAACTAATTGAAATTCTGTGAAAATTTAATTTAATTTCCAGATTTCTGGATAGGGCTGCGCTCAGAGTATCCTGCTTTGGCAAATCGAGCTGTTAAGACACTGATGCCCTTTGCAATCACGTACCTACAGTATGTGAGAGTGGATTCTCAGCCCTCGCTAGCATGACAACTAAATACAGGCACAGACTGTGTGTGGAAAATGATTTAAGACTGAGACACTCTCCAATACAACCCAACATTTGCAGAGTTATGTGCATCCATTCAAGCACACTCACCTGTGGTGAGTTATTCACAATTTTTGATGAACAAATAAGGTTTTATATTTAAGACAGCTAAATAAAGAGCAAAATTATTGACTATTATTATATTATTATTTGTGACCTGGTCCTACCAATGAGCCGGGTTGTGACAAAAACTCACACTCATTCTTATGTTTAATAAATGTATTGTATAGTGTGTGTGTCAGGCTTACAATGACGGCAAAAAACAACATTTGAGAGTGCGCTGACCCTAGTGATAGAGGGGGTACGCAGCTATAGGTTGAATGTTTGAAAGGGTACGGGACTATAAAGGTTTTGGAACCACTGCAATAAGGCATTAAAGTGAAACTGTAAAAAATGTAATTAACTTCATGTCCAATACATAGTGTTATGTTTGAGGCAAATCCAACACAACACATCACTGAGTACCACTCTGTCACGACTTCCGCCGAAGTCGGCCCCTCTCCTTGTTCGGGCGGCGTCCGGCGGCGGTCAACGTCACCGGCTTTCTAGCCATCGCCGCTCCATTTTTCATTTGTTTTGTCTTTTTCCCCGCACACCTGGTTTTCATTCCCCAATCACACTACATGTATTTATTCCTCTGTTCCCCCTCATGTCTTTGTGTGAGATTGTTTTGTGTTACGTGTCTATGTTGACGCGCTTTACTCGTATGCGTTTATTCCGTGTTTTATTTTCACGAGGTATGTTATTGTGTTTATACAATATTATTGTGACTGTTTGCGCGTTTGCACTTTTGCATTGGCTGGAGGTTTCGACGCAGTGGCGTCCATCTGTTGGTTTCTCCTGCCTAAATAAAGTGTGCGCCTGTTCACAACTCTCTGCTCTCCTGCACCTGACTCCGCTCCCAGTACGCACGCCATTGACACACTCTTCATATTTTCAAGCATGGTGGTGGCTGCATCATATTATGGGTATACTTGTCATTGGCAAGGACGAGGGAATTCTTTACGATCAAAATAAACATTATAGAGCTAAGCACAGGCAAAATCCTAGAGGTAAAACTGGTTCAGTCTGCTTTCCAACAGACACTGTGAGAAAAATTCCCCTTTCAGCCGGACAATAACCAAAAACACAAGCCTAAATACACTAGAGTTCCTTATCAATTAAATTCAGGCTTTAATACAATAAAATGTGGAATAAGTCAAGGGGTATGAATAATTTCTGAAGGCACTGTATTTGCTAAGGGGATATAATTCACGGTGTCTTGGCCAATAGCTTTTCTTCCAATTAACCATTGAAATACCTCCGCAGCTACCATACCTGGAGAGCCCCTAGTCAATATTGTAGGACCAATTACGTGGTCAATTAAGTGAAAAACATGAGGAAGAAAACAACTGCACACACAGCCCACGAATGCAACACACACATGTTGCATGTAAACACACATATGCACACACCGTGGTCATTCCAGGACTTTTTTTAATGAGGGCCATATTATGTCCTGGCCAGAAGTATTATAGTTGATTGTGGTGGCTACCTGTCGTCATTCTGAAATGACTGGTCCCCCAGCAGCAGGTCCCTGAAGCGGTAGCGGGGCCGTAGAGGGGGGACCTCAGAATCCACTTCCGCCATCTTCAGGGCTGAGATGTCCAGAATAACTCCAGTGTTGCTGCTGTTGTTCTTCTGCAGGGTCTCAGTGGACGATGACCTGACAGGATTATAGACATAGAAATATAAGAAATATGGATTGTTGGCTGGCTTTTGATACGCACTCTGATTGCTGTCTGGCTTTTGACCTGATCTCTGACACTCAGACATGTTGATTTCCTGACAGAGTACCGAGGATGTTGGAATAGTCTCACATTGGGAATATGATATTTTTTGAGTTGTTGACATCACAGACATAAAACTATGACCTATGTGACTCGTTTCAGGAAAATAGGCGTATGTCGCGCGTCACTTCTTCACACTACTTCCATTTGAACGTAAACATATTGTTTTTTTTTATCAAAATGCGTTTTTTGGCAGAAATACCTTCTGGAACATGTGAACTTTCATGTGCCTTAATAAAAAACTTGTATGCCATCTGTAAATACAAATACATTTGTTAAATTACAATCCTAGTTGGTTGAGCCACAGAAAAAGATAACAATGAGTTTGGATGGGTCTGCCATGTAGCGAGCTTCTGTCTATTTGAGCTGGTCAGTATGTGTTGGTAATCTTTTTTAATGCAGCTTTTGTTTTGTTAAGATTTCATGTAGTTTAACTGCATAAGTGGTGCTCTCCACTTTCAGGAAGACCAAGTTTTTAAATCAGTGGAATTAGAGTATGATCGCTAAGGAGATGGAGAAAACACCTGTCTGTGGATTACAACTTCAAATTAAAGGCAACCAAGGCATTTGTGACAGAGAAGGAGAAGCGTCCATCCATGTATACGGGTAAGATATTCTAGCTAGCTATATTTTCAGATATTACAAGTTTCTAACATCATGAGTTGGGATCATGGTTCATTATTTAGATAGATAGCTAGCTACATGTCTTAACAAAAGACTCCAGAGAGCAGAATAACTGTGCCAGAGAGCAGAATAACTGACGAATTTACCAAAGCTCACCAACTGTTGAATATGGCCGGTGCCAGTAAACATTGAAAAAAAGCGTAATTAAATTGTTGCCAGCAGCACAGCTGCAGTCACCAATGCTATGGATAACAACAAAACAGCTTAACCAGCTCTGCTAGGGCGAGTAAAATGGTCAGAGTGAGCTGTTCTCTCATTTGTATCTTGAAGTAGCTAGCAAGCTAGCCAACGTTAGTCATTTAGCTTGGGTGTTTGACTGCTGTTGTTAGGACAGAACGCTCGGATCAACCCTACTCCTCAGCCTCACATGCAAATCCTTAAAGAGATGGGTGGGGCTAAAGCTTAAGACGGTGTGAACGATGCTGAATGGGTGTCGACAAAGTTCTCCAGTAGTAGGTGTACCAAGACATTCAATGACCATTTTCTCAAAAGTGAGGTTACAAGTTTATCAACTTTCAAAGCATTACTTTCCCATTGTTCCTCAAGTGTAGGTTATGATATACCATTTTCTAGCTCTGTCTCTACTTTTATCCAATGTAAAAAACACCATTTCAAATTTTGCTACATAGGACCGAATTGGCCTGTCGGTCACATGTCTCAATGGTTGGCAACATGCACAACCAGTATACTTTATTTCTTCTTATTCTGTAACTTTCCATTGCAATGAAAGAGAACGAGATGACAAACAAGCAGAAAAGGAAATTATATTTTCATCAGGAGATTTGTTCATATCTGGGTAGATGTGTGTGTGTGTGTGTGTGTGTGTGTGTGTGTGTGTGTGTGTGTGTGTGTGTGTGTGTGTGTGTGTGTGTGTGTGTGTGAGAATGGGGCACATTTTCATTACGTGGGCAAACATTTATACTGAACAAAAATAAACGCAACATGTAATGTGTTGGTCCCATGTTTCATGAGCTGAAATAAAAGATCCCAGAAATGTTCCATATGCACAAAAAGCTAATTTCTCTCAAATGTCGTGCATGCATTTGTTTACATCCCTGTTATTGAGCATTTCTCCTTTGTCAAGATAATTCGTCCATCTGACAGGTGTGGCATATCAAGAAGCTATTTAAACAACATGATCATTATCCTGGTGCACCTTGTGCTGGGGACAATTAAATGCCACTCTAAAATATGCAGTTTTGTCACACAACACAATGCCACAGATGTCTCAAGTTTCGATGGAGCGTGCAATTGGAATGCTGACTGAGTGAATGTCTGCCAGAACTGTTGCCAGAGAATTGAATGTTAATTTCTCTGCCATAAGTCGCCTCCAATGTTGTTTTAGAATATTTGGCAGTACGTCACATGTGCTTACAACTGCAGACCATGTGTAACCACGCCAGCCCAGGACCTTCACATCCAGCTTCATTAATCGGGGCGACAGGTAGCCTAGTGGTTAGAGCGTTGGGCCAGTAACCGAAAGGTTGCTAGATCGAATCCCCGACCTGACAAGGTAAAAATAATCTGTTGTTCTGCACCTGAACAAGGCAGTTTACCCACTGTTCCTAGGCAGTCATTGTAAATAAGAATGTGTTCCTAACTGACTAGCCTAGTTAAAAAAATAAAAAATACCTGCGGGATTGTCTGAGACTGGACAGCTGATGAAACTGAGGAGCATTTCTGTCTGTAATAACAACTAATTCTGATTGTCTTGCCCCTGCCCAGTAATGTGAAATCCATAGATTATTGACTGATTTCCTTATATGAACTATAACTCAGGTAAATCTTTGAAATTGTTGCACGTTGCGTTTATTTTTTTTAGTTCAGTAAAGAGTGTCCTGAAAAGAATTACAACACTTTTGGCATTAAATGGTATATGAAAAAACACCTGTTGGAGTGTGACGATGCTAAATCCATTTATGCAGTAATTGAATGGTAAGATTACCAAGCAATTACTAAGCAATTTTATCAAAATTAAATTAAAAGGTCATTTTGTCTCTCTACATTAGATAAATGCGCCACAAAGTCTGCACATTTGATCAAGTGGAATTGGATGTCTGAGAACCATTTGCACAGCAAATGTATTCATTATTACTGAATTCTGCGTCTCGGTTTCTGTGTTCAGTGTTCTGTGACAAACGTATTTGTAAAAGAAAGCTAATAATTCTAATAAAATAAATTGGATTTGATTGTGGAGGGCTAAACATTATCTGAACTAATACTCTGATTCACATCAAGTCATGCATGAAAACCTTCCAGAGGATACAGAGAGACCATCTGAGGCTAGATACAGGTAACTGCCAAAATAAAGGAAACACCAACTAAAGTGTCTTAATAAGGCCTTGAACCTCCAGAACGGCTTCAATGCACTTTGGCATAGATTCTACAAGTGTCTGGAACTCTTTTGGAAGGATGCGACACCATTTTCCCACAATAAATTCCATCATTTGGAGATTTGTTGATGGTGGTGGAAAACGCTGTCTCAGGTGCCGCTCCAGAATGTCCCATAAGTGTTCAATTGGATTGAGATCTGGTGACTGAGACAAACACACACACACACACACACACACACACACACACACACACACACACACACACACACACACACACACACACACACACACACACACACACACACACACACACACACACACACACCCTTTAAACCCCATATGCTGCTTTGAGGCCCCTCTTTCAAAGTCTTCTTCAAGCCATGGTAGCCAAAATAATTGGCAACTATGTATTTTTTATACATGACTCTAAGCATGATGGGATGTTTTAATTGCTTAATTAACTCAGGAACCACACCTGTGAGGAAGCACCTGCCTCCAATATACATTATGTTAGTTTGTGTCACATTGAGAGGAATTAAACAGGTCGGAACATTACCTGTCTCCATTGGAACTCGAGGATCGACGTTGCGGGCTCATAGTCACCTCTTGGCGAGGGATTTAGGGAATTCAAGAGAGAGAGGGGGAGAGGGGGGAGAGAGAGATGAATAATTCATATATTAAGGTCAGAAGGCATGATATGTATCATTATTATTACAGACACAGCATTTACAGCTAAGCAAGCCAATCCCTCTGAAGTTAGCTCTCTTCCCTTGACTTTCTTCCCCAGGATTACTCCAACACCCCTCTGGATGGCTTATGTCTCACTGTAACACACTAACGGTTTGATAAAACCCTGTGCCTGTTCAAAGTACTGTTTTAGTTGTAGCCAATGAACTGTACTAAGTGGAGTGTTTGATAATCAACAAGCAGTAAAGTGACTCTCAGATGTTCTGTAATAATAACAAGCTATGTAACACAATGTGTGAATGTGCTGTTCCTCAAACACAAGGGAATATGACGGGCTATGAAAATAAGAAGACAAGGCATTGATTTTGTAGTCTATCACATCTCTGATTGTAATGGATTCCTGATCTGGTGAGTCATGTTCTGGGCTAACAAGTATGTTCAATCTATGGCAGCCTATCCTATTATTCAATCTATAATTAGAAGCTTAGGTGTTGGTGATTCATCTGTAACAGCCATGGTGACTCTATCACAATCAATTACTTGCGAGACAACCCCACTCACTCGCTCTTTCTCTCTCTCTCTCGTTTTCTCTCCACACAATTTGCTCTTTGCTCTTATCACTTTGCTCAAGTGGACAATATGGCACTCAAATCAATTAAGATGGACATCCTGCATAAAAAGCATACACCATGTAATGCATATATTCAATCTATGCGCTGTGCTCAAAGTCCGCTACCTACCATCTCACGTCTCTCACATACATAGAGTACATTCTGTACATCGGGCTATCCAGTGCACACAAGTGGCTAATGACTGTATAGTTCAGGAGGTCACCATGCTAGAGAGTGGGCCCAAAACACACAGAGACAGGGATTTTCCTTGATTAGCAGCCCAGAGGACAGACCCTGAGATGCTATTCTGTCAGACTGGGGGAGGGGGGAGGGAGAGGAGAGCATGTGGAGATGATAGTGGGCCAGAGTGGAGTGGAGGTGATGGAAGTGGAGGGGAAGCGAAGTGTTTGTGAATATGTGGTATGTCTCTTGCTTATGAAATTCCTGCGATGTAGCCTCTGAGAATGGGTACACAGTCACACACACTTAATAGATTTGGTCCCTGGTACTGGCAGCCTGTGAAACGGAGTCTCTTGATAATTAAGCAATAAGGCCCAAGGAGGTGTGGTATATGGCCATTATACCACAGCTAAGAGCTGTTCTTATGCATAACACAACGCGGACTGCCTGGATAAAGCCCTTAGCTGCGGGAATATTGGCAATATACCACAAACCCCCAAGGTGCCTTATTGCTATTATAAACTGGTTACCAACGTAATTAAAGCAGTAAAAATAAATGTTTTGTCATACCCGTGGTTTATGGTCTTATATATATATATTTATGGTCTGATATATCAGCATCTAGGGCTCGAACCACCCAGTTGATAATAGAGAATATAGTACACAGTGGAGAGAGACTAGAGCAGATTGGGCAAATACATATATATGGAGGGAGGAGAAACATATGGTCCTGATGTAGAAGAGACATTTGGGGAATGATGAGAATTAGGATGAGGACTACTAGGTATTTTTATTATCATTTATGCTTTGAGGCCTCTGGAAATGTAGTCAGTCATATTTTGTTTGAATGAAGTGACGATGCTTATTCTGCTCCGTACTGTTATGATTTATATTAACCTACAACATGAAACACGACTGTCTGCCTTTAGCGGCAAACTGATAATCAGCTCACTGAATAAGAAACACATCTGGATTTTCTGGAAAATGTGAGGACTGAAAATTGTATTCATGTTTTGCAATATCAATGGCTCTTCATGATTAATGAAGTGAAGTAAATACATAAACAACTACTAAATAAAACCCTGAGACAATGCAATCAGAGTAATATTGACCATCAACGCCAAACACTGAATTCTCCTTCCTCATCTCTATGTTTTTTATTTTCTCCAGAAATACTTGGAATTATGGTAACAACACACAGCACAGCAGCCTCAAATAAAAAGCAATGCTGTTCATTTAACTCTGAAAGCGTAAAATGTACACTATTTTCAGTGAACATATGAGTCCCTGTCACGCCCTGACCGTAGATTGCTTTGTATGTTTCTATTTTTTGTTTGGTCAGGGTGTGATGTGGGTGGGCATTCTATGTTTGTATGTCTAGGTTTTGTATTTCTATGTTAAGGCCTGGTATTGTTCCCAATCAGAGGCAGCTGTCTATCGTTGTCTCTGATTGAGAACCATACTTAGGTAGCCTGTTTTCCCACTGTTAGTTGTGGGTGGTTATTTTCTGTTTAGTGTTTGTATCACCTGTCAGAACTGTTTCGGTTATTCCTTTTGTTATTTTGTATTTAGTGTTCAGTTTCGAATAAATAAGATGAACACGTATCACGCTGCACCTTGGTCCTCACCTTCTTCCTCTGAATGCCGTTACAGTCCCACTGTACTGGGGTTAAAATAACACTTTTGAAAGTGTTAAGGATTTAACTATGTTGCAGTGTTCTACATTTAAGTCTGAAAGTGTCAAATTGACACTATTTCAGTGAAAATATGAGTCCAACTGTACTGGTGTTAAAATAACACCTACAGTGTAAAACACAACACTTGATTTAGAGCAAACTGGACTTACTTTGCTTCGTGCTGACGCTGTTACACTATCTCAGTATAAGGTATTAGTGTTACAGTAAATCAGTTTTGGGTGTTGTTTTAACACTGTGCCTTTTTTTTTTTTGAGCAAATTGTAGAGCTAACACGCAACACTGTATCTGTTCGTGACAGAGACATGGTTGTTGAATTATTTTCTTTTAAAGCCTGTGGCTTTCACAAAGTGAGTTCCTAGGCGAATGTTATCAATAAAAATGCAACTCTATGACAATACATTATATATACCATAAGGCCTTACAAATTGGCCTAGTTGATGGCCTAGTTTTACCCTAACACAGTGGTGTTAGGAAACTCCTGGTTTACAGGCCACATCAGGATTGCAAGTTACATTATGCTGGCTTGAAAAGGGATGTGTAATTTCTATTGGAATCCAGCCAGAGTAAGGATAGCCAATAGTAATGTGCAGCCTGCGAACAATTCATTATTTTTGAATGACTCTTTTTACTGACTTGAGAGTCATGCTTCATTTTTATGAGTGATTTGTTCATTTTGACGTTTATTTGACCTGCTGGCTGTGGGATTAATATGTGCTCCTCCAGCTCAGTCCCCCCTGAGACGTGCTCAGATCAACTACTGTAAAATAGATCATGCTGCAGGCAGCAATAACAGCATAGGCGAGAAAAATACATGTTTAGAACTTGTTATTGATCGCATGGTGCAAGAATAAATGCAATTCATTGATTATTGAATGTTTCGATAGACACAGCTTTGTAGAACAAAACACTCACAGTCTCTGCTCAATAAACTCGAACTCGAAAACAAATTGTTTGGGGTGCTGCAGTTCGTGAACGACTTTGTGCTCATCGCCCTCATGGCAGTCAAGCAATGCATTCCACCAAGAGTTTTTCACAATCTAGTCCGGCCACAACTAGACTACGTTTAAAATGCATCAAGCGATAATCATATTTGTATGACTAGCAAGCAACAAAATGACATTGTTTAAAGCACACTTTTACAAGTCTCAGTCACAAATGACAGCTCCAATAAGCCACTTATGGTGAACGACATGTGAACTGGAAGCTTGTAGAATCATGACTCTTTCGAGTTTTCAGTTCATCGTTCGCCGGAAGGGGGTCCTGCGTGCTCTGGGCATTACGGATTCAAATGAACAAAATGAGTTGCAATTTTAAATAGTTTTACTGAACGAGTTGAAAAGACCAGTCAGCAAAAAAAGCCAAACTTCCATCACTAATATTCATAAATTGAATTTGTATTCACCCATAACATACATTGAGAATGGCTGTCAGGGTTTGGAAACATTACCTAAACCATTTAACCCAGAACAACCATTTCAGTAACGGGTGCAATAAATCTAACTAACTGAATGGATTATTTTAGAAAAATGTATGTTCTTAATCTTTGTGTAGCATAAGATTATTAATCAATCAATCAATGTACATGCAAAAACACAGATATTAAAAACAATCCTCAAAGATCTACCTGCAGTAGAGCGTACTGGAAAATATGGTAAGGATGGGTGTGGTTTAGATGGGATTGTTTTACTCTTCACAGTGTAAAACAATAACTTTGGTTATTAACACCAACACTGGGGGTATTTTACACCACTGAGTGTTAATTTCACTCTTACTTAGTGACTTTAAATCCTGAATCAACACTAGAAATGTTACAATGAAAAATCAACACAGGCCAATTTGCTGTGTACAATGTTAAAAGTTGAATAGACTGCAGTTGATGACAACAATGTTTGGCTCTCAGTCAATTTCAATCAACGTTGGCCAAGCCAAGACTATAGCTGGCCCCAGTTCGGTCCTTACCTGGATCTGTCGGTGTCCGTGGTCTCATCATCGTAAACACACGTCTTGTTTATGATAAAACATCCGCTGCACATTGTCCGTGCAGCCCCGGTCGAGTCGCAGAGGTGGCGGATGTCTTCCGATTTAAATGTTGCATTGAAAGCTCCGTCTTCTTCATGGATACATTTAAATTAGCCTACACTAGAAAGGGTCCGTGCCGCTGAAGCCCCTGATAGAGGGTCCACGCATCCAGGTGGAAGTATTTTCTGGTCCTCGTTGAGAAATATTTCTGACACTACATCTCCGACTGTATTTTCCTTTTTATCTTTATATTTTACAAGGCCGTTGTTCTTGTTGAAAGACAACTTGAAGTTGAAATGTTTCTACTTACGTTTCTTTTTTAAGTTAGAAAATGTCATGTTTTCTTTGTAAAACAATCAAACGCATTTCAAAGCAGATACAGGCTAGTGACAGCATCAGCCTCAGTGGTCCTAATTGGATAGCATAATCCATGCTTTGTGTCCACTGTGCATGTTGTAAGGGCAGGGTATTGCATGTGGAACGATGGTAAGACGCCCATTCACAGCACCCAACCGACGCTCCATGCCCACACACACACATCCATACACAACTGGCCATCTAACGGACAACCTTGAAATTATTTTTATGCTTTGTATCTTCTTCGAAGTAGGCGTGTAATAAATGGAGCTATTGCGTAGTAGACTGAATAGGGACGTGTAAGAGCAAGCCCTGTCATTAAAAAGCTTTTTTTTTTTTATTATTTTTTTTTTTAAATCAGAATTAGGTTTAGGAGCCTTCTCCTTAATAATTGTCAATATCGGTAGATGTGGGCTTTTACTTGAACACATCATCAGTTCCACAGAAAGCTTGTCCGTAGGGAATTATATGACGAACATTCAAGAGAAGGTTGTCGGGTACTGTATACAGATGTACTCCAGAGGTTACTATAGTGAGGTGCACTTCATCCTTTCTCACGCCCTCTGGTGGCGTTGGAGGAGATTGCAGCTCTCCCTTCTCTGAGAATGAAGCGATTTATTTGATTGAGCTTTGAGATGCAGTCAGACATTTAGAACCATAAACATGTTGGCCGATACAAACACAAGTATGGGCCTACATGTTTATGGTTCTAAATGCTTGACTGCATCTCAAAGCTCAATCAAACAGTATTTACAAATAGTACAGCATTCTTGAATTTCTACAAAAATCGCAATAATTTATTTCCTTTGATCAAAACATGTTGAAACAGGAAACACAATAAATGAATACTTATGTACATGCAAAACACCACACCAGACAATAGCCTACCACTGCATCTGAGAAATGGCATTATATGTGTTTCTACACACCTCCAACCACCCTGTCCTCAGCAACTATTCCCCTTAAAATAAAATATGAATGTGTTGTGTAGGGTGTCCAATCAAAACGCATACGATGACCAATTGATAATCCTTAAAAAAACGAATAGTACAAACCTTATGTCTCTATCATACTCCGTTCAAAAGTTCTTGGAGTTTCTACCCTTGCAGGGTGGCCAAAATTAAGGTGACTAAATCAATGGAGGCAAAAGAAAATAGACAATATTGCACAGCATCGCATCAACTAGGCTGGATCCTATGCGTGAATGAAGGATACCTGACAGGCTCACTTTCACGTTGAACTCCGCATCTTTCTTTTCGAATCTGCAGGACCTTAAACTAAAAATCAGTAAGATATATATCAATTTTGAGACATGACATGTAGGCCAAGTATATTCATATTTTAGTATACACTTTTCATATTAATGCGAAATTCCTGTACTTTTTCAAAGATTACCCAAAAAAACAAGGCATCTCTGAAATGTCAACGGAGCACTGAGTTTACCGCTGGCTTTTTATTTATGCTACCTGCGAAAACAACTTTGAAGACGACCACCACAACATGTCGAGAAAGTTGGGTCGAGAAAGCTGCACCGAGTATGTCAACAGAGCTCAGTCCTTATTATCGGCAGGGGTCCAGCTGCGGCATCATCTCTCAGAGCAGTCATGCCTCAGGGTCTCTATGCTGCCATCTACCGATGTCATCTCTCAGTGCAGTGCATCTTTCAGCAAAAGTGGGGGTTTCGAAAGGAACCACATAAGGAGAGTGGGGGGTTTAGAAAGGTGCAGTGGTGTAAAGCACTTAAGCAAAAATACTTTAAAGTACTACTTAAGTCGTTTTTTTGAGTGTCTGTACTTTACCTTACTATTTATATTTTTGACATCTTTTACTTTTACTTCACTACATTCCTACAAATAATTATTTACTTTTTACTCCATACATTTCCCCTGACACCCAAAAGTACTAGTTACATTTTGAATGCGTAGCAGGACAGAAAGTTGTCCAATTCACACACTTATCAAGAGAACATCCATGGTCATCCCTACTGCCTCTGATCTGGCGGACTCACTAAACACAAATGCTTTGTTTGTAAATTATGTCTGAGTGTTGGAGTGTGTCCCTGGCTATCTGTAAATTTAAAAAACAAGAAAATTGTGCCATCTAGTTTGCTTAATATAAGGAAAATTACATTATCATACTGTTGCTTTTGATACTTAGATATATTTTAGCTATTACATTTACATTTGATATATTTCAAACCAAATACTTTTAGACTTTGACTCAAGTAGTAGTATTTTACTGGGTGACTTTCACTTTTACTTGAGTCATTTTCTGTTAAGGTATCTTTACTTTTACTCAAGTATGACAATTGGGTACTTTTTCCACCACTGGAAAGGTGCCACCCAAGATGTCGTTTGGTTTATCGGACATTAGTCATGGTCTGCAGAGATGACCGTAAGAATTGTCTATTCATGTCTATTCACTCACTGTGAGCTGTGTCTTTGATTGTTACGTACTCTTAGCCATGTATGTAACGTAAAGTTTTTCATAAATGCAAATGCTAGCGAACGTTAGCTACTGTAACTTGTAAAAAAAATGCATTAATTTTACAATGTATTATTTATAATTTAATATTTAAATAATAATTGAAATATCAAGTCATGGCAGTTCGAGTATGTTACGCACGCCTCTGAGAAGAGGGAACGCAACTCCCTGCTATAACTCAACTCTCTGAAGTGCAAGAGGTATGGACTGTAGGTGCGAGCAAGGATGACACAAAAGCAGATTTTACCGTTTACTTGGATTTATTTTCTTACACGGTAATATGGGGAAAAGGGGCTGGACGGAACCAAAGCAAAGAAAGTAAATATCAAAGTTCCCCCTCTCCTATCTAACCTGCCTACCCACTTAACTTACCTAACTTAGCACCGTCTGGTGCCCTAACCAAAATACAGGGGGTGGTCCGCCCAGGTCTTACCTAGTGTGCCTAGACAGTAAATATACTACGGGTATATGTATGCCCGCGGGCCTCTTGCCTAAGCACTCCCAAAGTGCCTTCTCCTTCCCCCCTGGGAACAAACAAAACAGAGTAATTATTAACGATTTCACAAACACAGGACATAGAAAAACTGCTACCAACAACAACAGTACATACCACACTTTCTGATACACAACCAACACTATACCACAATCTAATTTCTCTCGATCTTTCCAAAATATTCAATTCTCGATCTTTCCAAAATATTCAATTCTCTCTCAATCTCTCTCCCCTCTCTACTCTCTTGGGCAGAACACTGGCTTTTATCTTCAGGTGGCAATGGTGATTAGAGTCAGCTGCTTCTTGACGAGGGGGCGGGGTCAGCTCCAATCACCAATTAGCCTGGTGTTGACCAATCAGCTGGTTGGGGAGTACTTCAGGAAGCCATCTCCTGAAACACACACTCAAATACAAAACAGAACACAGAAACTGGGGAACGTAACAGAGTAGTTATGGAATTCCAGCGCTTATAATGTAGACTCCTTTTGAAATTCCCACTTCTCCTTATATGGTTCCTTTTCAAAACCCCCATTTCTCCTAATATGGTTTCTTTCTAAACGCCCACTCCTTTCGAAACCCCCCTCTTTTTCTGATAGATGCACTGCACTGAGAGATTATTATTTTGTGTATTGCTACCTCACTTGCTTTGGCAATGTTAACACATGTTTCCCATGCCAATAAAGCCCCTTGAATTGAATTGATTACATATCAGAAGGTGGCAGCATTGAGACCCTGAGGGTTGACTGCTCTGAGAGATGACATCGTAGATGGACCCTATTGTTATTATCAGACATATTAGGTTACAAACTCCGACTTGTTGGATATGCTGTTAATTAAATGTTAGAGAAAGACCCCACTGGACAATTCAGAACATTAATAATCATATTTGTCTTGGTAAAATGTATTTTATAACATTCTGTAAGGAAGTAAAATTTCATCACCAAAGCGTGTTTTTACCTGACACCCTATTCTGGGGAAAATAAGTCACTGAGACTGAACTGAATGAATGGTACAACACTTGAGAAAACAGCAACATGACTTCAAATGCTGGATATTTTGTCAATGCTAAGGGGGGACTGCTTGATGATTCCAGCGTTGTTACTTTCAAAGCCTCTCAACCACTCAGAACTTTCCCATGCCAACTATTCAGCCATCACTCACTTATCTTCCTTTAAAACCTATTTTTTTCCCACAGATATCTTTCTCCCTGGATGCAGATGTCTGAAAGTTACAGTTTGACCAGGGACATTGTTTGCTTTGCCTTTAGCAAGTGTTTATGTAAGTTGCAGCATATTGAATGTTGTAATTTCTGATTGCTAGGGGATGTGGCTGTGACACACGTACGCACGCACACAAATACACACACATGCATGCAAATACACACATGCATGCAAAAAAAAAATGGCACTTTCTGTCTTTTTACATCGATTGGAGCTACTACAACAACTCCATTTACTGCAATCAACAATCAACAATCTAAACTCTAAAACACAACAGTACTCAAGATGACATAACCCAGCTAGCACATACTGTTCTGAGAACAGTATGTTTCTTAGAGCTTGGTGAGGGCGTGGCTGTCCTATGGTTAAATTGCATACAACCTCCCCACAACTTTCTGGGAATGGTGCAGGATAGTTGTTTGGCTATGGAACATTCTGAGCACATTTAACCTCTACAGGATCGGTTTAAGGAACTTGACAAAAAAACATACTTTTCTTAGTATTTCATTACTTTAAAAGTTGAAACATGGCTTACATTTAATTTACATGTTGGTAATGTTTTAGGAACGTCTCCAACTGGTTTGGAATTGGGAATGTTCTCAAATAGTTCAGAGAACGTTAATAAGAAACAACGTTCTTCTGTGGGAATTGCAGTTCTTCAGCATAACGTTTCCTACAGGTTTCCTCATGGTTTCCTGATGGTTCTATTTAAAGTCATGTTCTCAAATTGTTCCAAGAATGTGAAGAAAACATTTGATAAAATCCACAAGAAAACTTTAGTAACGTTCAGAGAACATTCTAAGAATGTTATTTAAAAAACATATACATTCTGTTCTCAGCATAAACAAAACTCTCTCTATCCTCTATCTTGCTAAGTGTGTTCGCCTTGCCCACTAATTGGCTACACCTGATCTTAACGAGTGCTTGTTTCCTTTGAAATGGGGTCTGTTTGAATATATAAAAATAATACAGATTTGTATGCATAAAAAAACATGGCATGTTAGCTCCATCCTGGTGGCGCAGTGGACTAAGGACAGTTGTTTGCATGATAAGTGCCTAAAGAAATGAATTTCCATGTTTCCTATCCGTGCTTGGAGTTCAAAAAGTAAAACCAAAAACATACATTCCCACAACTTCCAAGGAACCAAATGTGCCAGCTGGGTAAGGTGTCACTTGGGATACAGCCATACACATCCTAACAGACTTTTCTCAATCATCCTTCAATGTTCCTATCCTGCCTTTCCCTTCATCATACACTTATCAATAAACTATTTCTATTGAAGAAGCATAACACTATTTACAGGAGTCTAACAGTTGCTGTCGCAGAAATTCCATACAGCTTCCGCTGTAATTGTCCTATGTTACATAGTCATATAATTATCATATTTGTGGTTATGATTACTACTTGGACATACACTTTATAAATCATAAATAAATAATATCATAATGAATATTATGAATCCATAAGTCATTGTCCATCAACGTTATGTCCAGTTACAGGCTGTAACCATGTTTTGTGTTCAACAATGCAACATGGCCTCCCGGATGCTTGGTCTTCATGCTCCCAAAGTGTCTGAAAACAAAGCAGGGAGAAGAACTTACATTATTATCAGAAAAAATTACCAAAGAAATATACTCCCAGTCTAACTGCATAAAATATGTATAAGAGTCTCCTCTTTCATAAGAACTTGGCTGATGATGAGCCAGAGCCGCAGAGAGTATGCAAATAGAACAGTCTTAAAAAGCAGAAGCAGTGCACAACTACAGTAGTTAGTGGTCTTTCTCTTCCCACAAAATAAAGCATATTCCTTGATTGACTAGATACAACTGATTGGGCCCACTCCACCTATTACGGTACATACTGTACCTCCATGTGTTTGACTCGTGGTTGTATACTTCTATTGTTTTCAGATTGGTAACGCCATCAGAGCCTCCTACAGCCAACAACGACCCATTGAACACCACCAGGGACATCTGAAAAGGACAGACCGGATAGGAGCACCAGTGAGCCACACGGGCTAATGTGAAAAGTTGACTCAGCAAGATGATATCATCATAAACAATGAGACAATTTCCCACTTACAGACATCAACATTAACAGTAACCAAATCTGACAAGTGTGTAATTATTGTCTCTTAGAAAGGATGTGTGCTAAGAGACAATAATGGGCATCTTGGGAGATCTGCGAACTGTTGATGTGGGAAGTCGTCCAATAACCAAGAGGATGGCCAAAAAGGGTGTGTGTGACCAATCACGTACGTTGTTCCTCTTGCACCTCATGTGTTTGACGGGGGTCCATCTCAGAGCGTCTGGATCAAACTTCTCTGCAGCGCTGAGCTCCAGGTTGAGGTCATCCCGTCCTCCGGTCACAAACAGACGTCCCAGGTACACACAGCAGCCAGCGTTCTCTCTAGCGGTCAGCATGGGGGGGCACACATACCATATCCCGTCCAAGGGATTAAAACGCTCCACTGGGGATCACAGAACACAGACATATACAGGTAATAAAAATATACAGCCCACAAAATACATACGGACCTTAAAAAAGACACAGGGCAGAGACATGGTCATGGATGAGGTCTTTTAGGGGGAAATACAGAGACAGCACCAATGATACGGCCACAACAGCACAATTCATTTATTGTTGTTTTCTTCATCTGTTTCTGGTTAGTGGGCTAAATCTCACTGAAATAGAATTAAACAGGTTATTGGACTCTTACTTGATTCTTACTGGTTTTTCTGCAGTAACTGTAACCTTTGTTGTCAGATTCTTGCCCAGCTAGCTAATAACGTTCTGAGAACCATATGTTTCTTAGAGCTTGGTGAGAGTGTGGTTGTCCTAAGCTGAAACGTCTGTGTACGCTATCCCCGATGCAGTGAAAATAATAAAAAACATAGAATAATGAAGTAAGCTTTAGGCAAAATTTTCTTGAGTGCAAACCCATTACACCCCTTTGTCATTTCACACAAGTTCACATGGATGTGATTCTATTTAATGTCTTATTTTTACTACATTCTGGGATCTCAAACATTGTGACTTAAGCAATGTTCTCAGAACGTTCAGAGAAAGTATGGTTATCTTTCATGTCTGTTCTACATATTAACATCAATTAGCTCTAAATGCCAGTCTCAGAACATGAAAAAATCTTTCCATGAAAACCACAAGAAAACTTTAGTAATGTTCAGAAAACGTTCTAAGAATGTTATTTAAAAACATATACAGTTGAAATCGGGAGTTTTGCATACACCTAAGCCAAATACATTTAAACTCAGTTTATCACAATTCCTGACATTTAATCCTAGTAAAAATTCTCTTTCTTAGGTCAGTTAGGATCACCACTTTATTTTAAGACTCTGACATTTTAGAATAATAGTAGAGAGAATGATTTATTTCAGATTTTATTTCTTTCATCACATTCCCAGTGGGTCAGAAGTTTACATACACTCAATTAGTATTTGGTAGCATTGCCTTTAAATTGTTTAACTTGGGTCAAACGTTTCAGGTATCCTTCCACACGCTTCCCACAATAAGTTGGGTGAATTTTGGCCCATTCCTCCTGACAGAGCTGGTGTAACTGAGTCAGGTTTCTAGACCTCCTTCCTCGCACATACTTTTTCAGTTCTGCCAACAAATTTTCTACAGGATTGAAGTCAGGACTTTGTGATGGCCACTCCAATACCTTGACTTTGTTGTCCTTAAGCCATTTTGCCACAACTTTGGAAGTATGCTTGGGGTCATTATCCATTTGGAAGACCCATGTTGCTTCAATATATCCACATGATTTTCATGCCTCAAGATGCCATCTACTTTGTGAAGGGCACCAGTCCCTCCTGCAGTCCCTCCTGCAGCAAAGCACCCCCACAACATGATGCTGCCACCCCCGTGCTTGGGACGGTTGGGATGGTGTTCTTTGGCTTGCAAGCCTCCCCCTTTTTCCTCCAAACATAACGATGGTCATTATGGCCAAACACTTCTATTTTTATTTCATCAGACCAGATGTCAATTAGCCTATCAGAAGCTTCTAAAGCCATGATGGCGTTTTCTGGAACTTTGCAAGCTGTTTAAAGCCACAGTCAACTTAGTGTATGTAAACATCTGACCCACTGGAATTGTGACACAGTGAATTGTAAGTTAAATAATCTGTCTGTAAACAATTGTTGGAAAAATTACTTGCGTGATGCACAAAGTAGATGTCCTAACCAACTTGCCAAAACTATAGTTTGTTAACAAGAAATTTCTGGAGTGGCTGAAAAACGAGTTTTAATGACTCCAACCTAAGTGTATGTAAACTTCCGACTTCAACTGTACATTCAGATCTCAGCATCAGCAAAACTCTTTATCCTCTATCTTGTTAAGTGTGTTCAGGTGTGTTGGCCGCGCCCACTAAATGCCTTTGGGAAACCATGGCTAGTGGACTAATTCCAGGGATAGAGAACAGAGGATCATAGGTTTGAATCTCACTGACGCTGTCACAATTTAAAAAACTGTTTCCATGAATAATGCCTAAGCAAATGTATTTCCACGTGTCCTACTGTATCTGTGCTTGGAATTCAAAACATTTAACCCAAAATAAGCTAGCAGTGTTATTAATTTTTTATTGAAACATTCAGTGAAATAAACTTTACATTTCGTTCTTAGTGTTAAAGGTCCAATGCATACATTTTTATCTCAATATCAAATTATTTCTGGGTAACAATAAAGTACCTTACTGTGATTGTTTTCAATAAAAATTGTCAAAAATAAACAAAAATAGCTTCTTAGCAAAGAGCAATTTCTCAAACAATAATTTTGCTAGGACTGTCTAGGAGTGGTCAGAGTAGCAGTTATTGTCAGCGAGGTTTGTAACTCTCTTTCCTTCTTTCTTTTTAGTTTGTTGTAATTTTTACCCCCTTTTTCACCCCAATTTCGTGATTTCGATCTTGTCTCATCACTGCAACTCCCCAACGGGCTCGGGAGAGGCGAAGGTCTAGTCATGCGTCCTCTGAAAACTTAACCCGGAAGCCAGCTGCACCAATGTGTCGGAGGAAACACTGTTCCTGGCGACCGGAGTCAGCCTGCAGGCGCCCGGCCCAACACAGGGAGTCGCTAGAGCGTGATGAGCCAAGTAAAGCCCCCCCGGCCAAACCCTACCCTAACTGGGACAACACTGGGCCAATTGTGCCCGGCCTGTGGGACTCCCGGCCACGGCTGGTTGTGACACAGCTGTACTGGCGCCGCAACACTGCAATGCAGTGCTTTTGACCGCTGCGCCACTTGGGAGACCTCGGAACTCTCTTTCTTATTGGTCTATTAACTAATTTACCGCATGGTGTTGTCACCAGGCAGGCCAAATCTCCATCCCAACAAAACAGGTAGAAATTTCAGGCAATCTTTTCAAACATCTCTTACACTAAAAGGGCATTATAATAAATTTCACAATTTCACATTATTATTCCAACCTCATAGTATGGAAATATATATAAAACACAGGAAAATCACGTTTCTGATAATAACCATAACAAAACTTTCAGAACATTTAGAAAATGTTTATTTATTTAATTACCTTCAAATAACCTATAATTTTCGTTTTCAGAGCGTTAATAAAACCTCCCAGGAAAACTTTCAGGAAACCAGTGTAAAACGTTCTCAGAACCTTCCTGCAACCTAAAAATGAACGTTCCAAAACAGGTGAACATTTTACTTATGTTTTCAGAACTTTTAAAAAACATTCCGTTTTACCGGTTAGGAAACGCATGGCTTAGTTCCCACAACCAATGTGAAACCAAAAACATACGTCCCCAAAACTTCCAAGGAACCAAATGTGCTAGCTGTGTGTGTTCTTTCTAGCAAATCCCCTAATGTCTGGGTTTTATGAAAGCTGAAATGCTTATGGGAATTTTCACAGACAGAGATAAGCACTGACAAGTGGCAGCACAACATAACCTTCCCATGTGTATTTCTGGCAGACTCAGAGGGTCCAAGTATGTGCTTGTTTGTGTGTGTGTGTGTGTGTGTGTGTGTGTGTGTGTGTGTGTGTGTGTGTGTGTGTGTGTGTGTGTGTGTGTGTGTGTGTGTGTGTGTGTGTGTGTGTGTGTGTGTGTGTGTGTGTGCATGAACGCAAGTGTGTGGAATTTTTTCTGACTACATGACCTCACCAAGGCAAACTCTGGACCCTTCCTGTGATGTGTCCAGAGATCAGACATCGAAAGACCCCTGAAGCACAGACAGGTCAACCATACAGTCTGTCCTAATTAGGGTTAAAAAATTACGGTAACTTTCCCAAAATTCCCAGGTTTTCCAGGATTCCTGGTTGATGGATTCCACATTTCTTGCTTCCCTCCTGATTCCAGGAATCTTCCAATCTGGTTTTCTGGAAAACCTGTCGTTTAGGAAAAGTTACCAGACTTTTGCAACCCTAGTCCTGTTGTACGTTGAGGTATGCCTATCTGTTATCTTATTGCTTTATTTATACCTGTGTTCATGGGTACGTCTCCATCGCTGCCTCCAATCACGTACAGCTGACCCTCCATCACAGCAGCAGCTGCCCCACATCGCTGGCTCAGCATCGGCACCTGCTTCGTCCAGCTGTTCATTTTGGGATTATACCTGGTGGAATACGAAGAATATACAAACATTATGTTTCCAGAACAAAAGTAAGATTCATATGAGCATTAGTTAGACAGAGACACAGAAACTATGTCTTAATACATCGTTCAATTCTCCCTTTCCTCTGTCCGTATTCAGGTAAATCACAGAAAACAGGAAGTACCTAAAGAGTACTTAGACATGGCCCTGGCCTTTGTGATTATTTGTCTATCTTGCAACCATCATGCAACAACTGATGATAATATGGCCATACCTCTCAACAGTGTTGGTGCAGACCATGCCGTCATACCCTCCAAGTGCGTACAGGTATCCATCCATCTCCACCAGACACACTCCGCTGCGGGGGCTGCTCAGTGGGGCCACGTCGTTACTCCAGGTATTAGTTTCTGGGTCGTACCTGCAGAGGTAGGGAAGGGAGAGAGAAAGAGGGGAGGGGGGGGGATTAGCATCATTTTTTTTATTTTATTTTATTTTTTATTTCACCTTTATTTAACCAGGTAGGCTAGTTGAGAACAAGTTCTCATTTGCAACTGCGACCTGGCCAAGATAAAGCATAGCAGTGTGAACAGACAACAACACAGAGTTACACATGGAGTAAACAATAAACAAGTCAATAACATGGTAGAAAAAAAAGAGAATCTATATACAATGTGTGCAAAAGGCATGAGGTAGGCAATAAATCGAGTAATTACAATTTAGCAGATTAACACTGGAGTGATAAATCATCAGATGATCATGTGCAAGAAGATATACTGGTGTGCAAAAGAGCAGAAAAGTAAATAAATAAAAGCAGTATGGGGGGTGAGGTAGGTAAATTGGGTGGGTAGTTTACAGATGGACTATGTACAGCTGCAGCGATCGGTTAGCTGCTCGGATAGCAGATTTTTAAAGTTGTTGAGGGAGATAAAAGTCTCCAACTCCAGAGATTTTTGCAATTCGTTCCAGTCGCAGGCAGCTGAGAACTGGAAGGAAAGGCGTCCAAATGAGGTTTTGGCTTTAGGGATGATCAGTGAGATACACCTGCTGGAGCGCGTGCTACGGGTGGGTGTAGCCATCGTGACCAGTGAACTGAGATAAGGCGGCACTTTACCTAGCATAGCCTTGTAGATGACCTGGAGCCAGTGGGTCTGACGACGAACATGTAGCGAGGGCCAGCCGACTAGGGCATACAGGTCGCAGTGGTGGGTCGTATAAGGTGCTTTAGTAACAAAACGGATGGCACTGTGATAAACTGCATCCAGTTTGCTGAGTAGAGTATTGGAAGCTATTTTGTAGATGACATCGCCGAAGTCGAGGATCGGTAGGATAGTCAGTTTTACTAGGGTGAGCTTGGCGGCGTGAGTGAAGGAGGCTTTGTTGCGGAATAGAAAGCCGACTCTAGATTTGATTTTGGATTGGAGATGTTTGATATGAGTCTGGAAGGAAAGTTTGCAGTCTAGCCAGACACCTAGGTACTTATAGATGTCCACATATTCTAGGTCGGAACCGTCCAGGGTGGTGATGCTAGTCGGGCGTGCGGGTGCAGGCAGCGAACGGTTGAAAAGCATGCATTTGGTTTTACTAGCGTTTAAGAGCAGTTGGAGGCCACGGAAAGAGTGTTGTATGGCATTGAAGCTCGTTTGGAGGTTAGATAGCACAGTGTCCAAGGAAGGGCTGGAAGTATACAGAATGGTGTCGTCTGCGTAGAGGTGGATCAGGGAATCGCCCGCAGCAAGAGCAACATCATTGATGTATACAGAGAAAAGAGTCGGCCCGAGAATTGAACCCTGTGGTACCCCCATAGAGACTGCCAGAGGACCGGACAACATGCCCTCCGATTTGACACACTGAACTCTGTCTGCAAAGTAGGTGGTGAACCAGGCAAGGCAGTCATTAGAAAAACCGAAGCTACTGAGTCTGCCGATAAGAATATGGTGATTGACAGAGTCGAAAGCCTTGGCCAGGTCGATGAAGACGGCTGCACAGTAATGTCTTTTATCGATGGCGGTTATGACATCGTTTAGTACCTTGAGCGTGGCTGAGGTGCACCCGTGACCGGCTCGGAAACCGGATTGCACAGCGGAGAAGGTACGGTGGGATTCGAGATGGTCAGTGATCTGTTTGTTGACTTGGCTTTCGAAGACCTTAGATAGGCAGGGCAGGATGGATATAGGTCTGTAACAGTTTGGGTCCAGGGTGTCTCCCCCTTTGAAGAGGGGGATGTCCGCGGCAGCTTTCCAATCCTTGGGGATCTCAGATGATACGAAGGAGAGGTTGAACAGGCTGGTAATAGGGGGTGCGACAATGGCGGCGGACAGTTTCAGAAATAGGGGGTCCAGATTGTCAAGCCCAGCTGATTTGTATGGGTCCAGGTTTTCCAGCTCTTTCAGAACATCTGCTGTCTGGATATGGGTAAAGGAGAAGCTGGGGAGGCTTGGGCGAGTAGCAGCGGGGGGGGCGGGGCTGTTGGCCAAGGTTGGAGTCGCCAGGAGGAAGGCATGGCCAGCCATTGAGAAATGTTTGTTGAAGTTTTCGATTATCACGGACTTATCAGTGGTGACCGTGTTACCTAGCCTCAGTGAAGTGGGCAGCTGGGAGGAGGTGCTCTTGTTTTCCATGGACTTTACAGTATCCCAGAACTTTTTGGAGTTAGAGCTACAGGATGCAAATTTCTGCTTGAAAAAGCTGGCCTTTGCTTTCCTGACTGACTGCGTGTATTGGTTCCTGACTTCCCTGAACAGTTGCATATCGCGGGGGCTCTTCGATGCTATTGCAGTTCGCCACAGGATGTTTTTGTGCTGGTCGAGGGCAGTCAGGTCTGGAGTGAACCAAGGGCTATATCTGTTCTTGGTTCTGCATTTTTTGAACTGAGCATGCTTGTCTAATATGGTGAGGAAGTAACTTTTAAAGAATGACCAGGCATCCTCAACTGACGGGATGAGGTCAATATCCTTCCAGGGTACCCGGGCCAGGTCGATTAGAAAGGCCTGCTCGCAGAAGTGTTTTAGGGAGCGTTTGACAGTGATGAGGGGTGGTCGTTTGGCCGCGGACCCGTGGCGGATACAGGCAATGAGGCAGTGATCGCTGAGATCTTGATTGAAGACAGCAGAGGTGTATTTGGAGGGCAAGTTGGTCAGGATAATGTCTATTAGGGTGCCCATGTTTACGGATTTAGGGTTGTACCTGGTGGGTTCCTTGATGATTTGAGTGAGATTGAGGGCATCAAGCTTAGATTGTAGGACTGCCGGGGTGTTAAGCATATCCCAGTTTAGGTCACCTAACAGAACAAACTCTGAAGCTAGATGGGGAGCGATCAATTCACAGATGGTGTCCAGGGCACAGCTGGGAGCTGAGGGGGGTCGGTAGCAGGCGGCAACAGTGAGAGACTTATTTCTGGAGAGATTAATTTTTAAAATTAGAAGTTCGAACTGTTTGGGCATAGACCTGGAAAGTATGACAGAACTTTGCAGGCTATCTCTGCAGTAGATTGCAACTCCTCCCCCTTTGGCAGTTCTATCTTGACGGAAAGTGTTATAGTTGGGTATGGAAATCTCAGAATTTTTGGTGGCCTTCCTAAGCCAGGATTCGGAAACGGCAAGGACATCAGGGTTGGCAGAGTGTGCTAAAGCGGTGAGTAAGGCAAACTTAGGGAGGAGGCTTCTGATATTGACATGCATAAGGCCAAGGCTTTTTCGATCACAGAAGTCAACAAATGAGGGTGACTGGGGACATGCAGGGCCTGGGTTTACCTCCACATCACCCGAGGAACAGAGGAGTAGTAGGATGAGGGTGCGGCTAAAGGCTATCAAAACTGGTCGCCTAGAGCGTTGGGGACAAGGAATAAAAGGAGCAGATTTATGGGCGTGGTAGAATAGATTCTGGGCATAATGTGCAGACCAGGGTATGGTGGGGCACGGGTACACCGGAGGTAAGCCCAGGCACTGGGTGATGATAAGAGAGGTTGTATCTCTGGACATGCTGGTCTCAATGGGTGAGGTCACCGCATGTGTGGGGGGTGGGACAAAGGAGGTATCAGAGGTACGGAGAGTGGAACTACGGGGTCCATTGCAAACCAAAACAATGATAACTAGCCTGAACAACAGTATGCAAGGCATATTGATATTTGAGAGAGACATACAATAAGGCATAAAGTGATTGCAGGTCATGATTGGGAGAGCTAGCTAAAACAACAGGTGAGATAACAGCAGCTAGTCAGCTAACAGCAACAGCAGGTAAAAATGGCGACGACCAGGCAGACAGGGTCGGATTAACTACACACAGATCCTGAATTAAAGCACAGAGCCGACAGATAAAACACAAATAAACGGAATGGAGTACCGTGAATAATGGACAGTCAAGCAGGCATCAGCTATGTAGCCGAGTGATCATAGTGTCCAGGGGGCAGCCGTAGATGGAGCAGTGAGGCCTCCACTAAGCTAGCCCGCGGCGTTTAAAGTTAGTATTCCGGGGGGGTGGTCTGCTCAGACGGAGGGGGTCTGCTCAGACGGAGGCCGGTTGAGGGCACAGCGGATGGGGTATTTGTCTGCAGACCAGACGTGGTCGTGTCGACAGAGAATCCAAGTCGGATGGCGGTGGCGAAAGAGAGGTTGTGAGTTGTAGAATTGTGTTTGCTAACTGGTGCTAGCTTCGTGATTCAGACAGCTAGTCATGGGTAGCAAGTTAGCAGAAGATGGAGGTCTGTTTTTAGCCACGCCGTGCAATTCCGTCGGTAGATTAGTGGGGTTCCGTGTGGTAGAGGGGACCAATCCAATTGTCAAAATAGTTATAGTGGCCTAAGAAGATTGTTCGATAGACCTGTTCAGATAGCAGCCGATATGCTCAAGACAGCTAACAATTAGCGGGCCGCAGTTAGTATATGGACGTTCAGGTTACGTCGCGATGGAGGGGCCAGTTGAAATACTCCCTCGGGCAGATAACGTCGGTATCCCAGTCGTGAAGGCCCGGTGGGGCTCCGCATCGGCAGTAAAACGGGTCCGGATAGGTGATTGTAGCCCAGGAGTGGCTGACGGAACTCTTCAGCTGGCTAGCTCCGGGATAATTGGTGTGCTCCGGAATTGATGTTAGCCGATAGTCACTCGGATAGCAGCTAGTTAGCTGCAAGATCCAGGTGTAAATGTCCAGAGCTTGAGGTAAAAATCCGGGGATATGGAGAGAAAATAGGTCTGGTATGCTCTGGTCTGAGTCGCGTTGTACAAAACTGGCAATAGTTTTCAGAGCTAAAGGATAGCTGATGAGCGCTAGCTGTGGTTAGCTGAACTACTAACGTTAGCTTGTGAGCTGGCTAACTTCTGGTTAGCTTCTGTTGTAGATTTCGGATACGAGGTAAATAATACTTTTGAGGAAGAAAAAAAAACAGATCCGCACCACATTTGGTGAGGTGGGTTGCAGGAGAGTGTTTTGAAGTTGAGTTTTTAAGAAGAAAAGAATATATATATAAAAAGATATGCGAAGAAAAATATATAAAATATATATACACGGGACAAGACGAGGACGAGGACAAAGGACATCTGACTGCTACGCCATCTTGGATTGTTGTTTTAGATAAAGCTGGTAAAGACCTGTCTGGTGAACAGAGTTAGCTGTTAATAATTAGTTATCAACATCTCGATCAATGTGATACAAAAAGACTGAAACGTGCTGTTTAGGGATAGTAAAGAGAAATCTTCAAAACACTAACTTAGGTATGAGGAGCAAAATAAACTGTCAATGATGTGTCATAAATTATAGCTCTACTGCAGAAGTGACAGAGTAAACCCTCAGTTGGAAACCAAAATTGTGTTGAGTGACAGAGTGTGTTGGTTTGAGCATGCAATCAGTTAATTGTTCGGAAGTAGCACAGATTGCCGCCAGAGACACATCTTTTCCCCCCTGCAGGGCTCAAATGGGAAAAAGTTTAAAAAAATGTATGCACTCACAACTGTAAATCGCTCTGGATAAGAGTGTCTGCTGAATCACAAAAAAAAAGATTTTAAAAAATGATGGGAAACCCAGCATGAGGCCTAATCAAATGATGAGATCCCTGAGAGCCAGAGCCCAGGGCTTGAATTCTACTCTTTACTGCTCTCTGCTGCTGTCTGCTTTCTCTGCGCTGCCTTCAAGCAGACATATGGGAGTAACCCCAGACCGATAAGAAAAGGTTGAGCTCCGAGGGAACGTTACCCACAAGGGACTGTCTCTAGCTTCTAGGAGGTGGAAGATTGTGAAGCAGAGAGGGGGAGTACTAGTCTGCAGAATAGTATCCCAATTAGCTTCCTTTTCTCCTGAAGTGTGCAGTCATGCACTCCCTCGCCAAGATAATTAAGATGCAGGGCCAGTTGTAGAGAAAGGGGGATTTGAGGAGAAGTCACCCTGGTCGAAGACTAAAAAGGTTGTGAAAGCGGGCGATACTGTAGAAATTTAGAAGTGCTGGATGTTTCCAGGAGACATAATGCCATCCCCACCCCTCACCCCCTTTACCCCACCATGCAGAGGCCCAATCCTGGGGATTCCTCTCTGACTACGCAGCCCCTCAGCACAAACCTCCAGACCCTCTGGTGGACCACCCTCCTGCTAGATTACCTCTCAATAGTTATCAGTTATCATATCAATGCACTGAAAATAAATGTGCAAATAAAAATATATTTTGGGGCCAATTTCTAATATATATTTACACACATACTATACTTAAGAGTCAAACCTGTGACATATATTTATATTTATTTTATACAACATACATTTACATTTCAAAATATCAG
The DNA here is from genome assembly GCF_029448725.1 of Salvelinus fontinalis. Lineage (NCBI taxonomy): Eukaryota > Metazoa > Chordata > Actinopteri > Salmoniformes > Salmonidae > Salvelinus > Salvelinus fontinalis. Next base: position 45,029,851 of record NC_074668.1, read on the forward strand.
GACATAATATCACAAACATTTATTAATGAATAAAGACATAGAAAAACATTCCTCAACATAGATAATGTTGTAATTACTGAGTGTGTGCACCTGCTGGATAACTATGTGAACGCTCTTCAAATCAACAATCTGCAGTGGTGAGTACAGGTCAGCAGATGCTTTTAAACTTTAATAAACTTTGTTAGAATTTATTCTTGCGTGTGATCTTTTATATTACCAATGTAGGATATGTCTAGCATTAAGAATGTGTGCTTGAAATCATTAGCAACATGAGCAAACATTAGCAAACATTTGCAAATTGTTTTGGCAGCATAATGAAGGAATGGCAATGGAATAGAATATTCAATGTGACGGGCGGTCTCCAAAACAAACACAAACGGTATCCTACCTGCTGAAATAGGAAATACAAGTAAAGCATTACCAACAGTTCTATGGGCAGCCATCTTAAAACGCCTTTACCTGTCCACATTGCTTTTGTAGGTGACGCCATCGGACCCGCCCACTGTGTAGATCTTCCCATACAGGCCGCACACGGCCACGTTACCACGGTGATTGATCATGGAGGCCATGTTCTTCCACTCATTCTCCAGGGGGCAGAACTGTTCCACTGGGCAGGAGGGGTCCTCCTGGGTCCAGCCGCCCACTGACAGGAGATACAAGGAGAGATGCATTTGTGAGTGAAACCAGTTGAGGAGTTTGTTACTTTATTGACAGGCCTGTATTTACCTGCTACTATTGAGACTCATAATTAGAATTGTAATGATTTCCTTAGGATTGCTCCTCTGTTTCTTTGAGATTCATTAACGAGTACTGTATATCTTTTCGTCTATTTTCAATCCCACTATTATCAGGACTGCTCACAACTAAGGCTCACTCACTTACTACTACCTAACTGTTTAACCTAGGATATCTAAAGCACAAATTAAAAAAACACGGCAGAGTTTATTTTAGTTCATCATTCACACCCATAAGCGGAGGTTCCTTATTCAGACAATTAATATGATCCGTCCTCTCCAGAAATACCAGTCCTTAATGCCTGAGGGTAGGGATAATTTATGATGTGTCGCCCTCTCACTTTCAGGCCTGAACACTTAGCACTTAATGCCCCGGTCCTATCTTCCAGCCCAGCTGCCTGACTACTGTATGACGTGTGACTGTAAAGCAGAGGTACACAGTGTGTCATTCCTCCATGTCAAGTGAACATACCCAGTGAGGCCCGCACTAAGTCCAAAGATAATGCTGTTCAATTTGCAGTGCTTACCCCAAAAAATTATTGCAAGACTGAAGTTCAGAAATGTGTTGATAGATACGGTGCAGTTTGTTCTTTCTTTACATTTATTGAATTCAATATATATTTCAGCCAGCCCCCCCGTGATCATATCCACCAAGTGTCAAACTGAATCTGAGATAGCTATGGCTTTTACTCACATCAAGCAATGCCAGACACAATCTGCATACCCATGGCATTGCAAGAACATATCACATTTTTACAACGCATCAGAGTTTTAAAGATGTTGTGGCACTGATCATGCTACCACAATAAATGCATTTGAATTGTATGAAGATTCTTGGTGCCTTGTTATTTTTAATGTCCAATTAAACCTTAAACCAAAGAGCACCTTTATTCTACATTTTTATCTAGATCTAGTACACATGCCGCTTTTCCCATTTTTCGTATATTTTTTTTCTCTACAGGATTTCACATTTATCCAAATTGTCATGACATGCCATAGACACAAACATACCTGCATATAACATTTGGCATCCCACCTTTCCTTTGGAGTTAGGCAATGGGCTTTTCCTTAATACAGTTGAAGTCGGAAGTTTACATACACTTAGGTTGGAGTCATTAAAACTCGTTTTTCAACCACTCCACACATTTCTTGTTAACAAACTATAGTTTTGGCAAGTTGTTTAGGACATCTACGTTGTGCGTGACACAATCATTTTTCCAACAATTGTTTACAGACAGATTATTTCACTTATAATTCACTGTATCACAATTCCAGTGGGTCAGAAGTTTACATACACAAAGTTCACTGTGCCTTTAAACAGCTTGGAAAATTCCAGAAAATGATGTCATGGCTTTAGAAGCTTCTGATAGGCTAATTGACATCATTTGAGTCAATTGGAGGTGTACCTGTGGATGTATTTCAAGGCCTATCTTCAAACTCAGTGCCTCTTGCTTGACAACATGGGAAAATCAAAAGAAATGAGCCAAGACCTCAGAAAATAAATCTGGTTCATCCTTGGGAGCAATTTCCAAACACCTGAAGGTACCACGTTCATCTGTACAAACAATAGTACGCAAGTATAAACACTATGGGACCATGCATCCGTCATACCGCTCAGGAAGGAGACGTGTTCTGTCTCCTAGAGATGAACGTACTTTGGTGCGAGAAGTGCAAATCAGTTGCAGAACAACAGCAAAGGACAATGTGAAGATGCTGGAGGAAACAGGTACAAAAGTATCTACAGTGGGGCAAAAAAATATTTAGTCAGCCACCAATTGTGCAAGTTCTCCCACTTAAAAAGATGAGAGGCCTGTAATTTTCATCATATGTACTTCAACTATGACAGACAAAATTAGATTTTTTTTTCTCCAGAAAATCACATTGTAGGATTTTTTATGAATTTATTTGCAAATTATGGTGGAAAATAAGTATTTGGTCACCTACAAACAAGCAAGATTTCTGGCTCTCACAGACCTGTAACTTCTTCTTTAAGAGGCTCATCTGTCCTCCACTTGTTACCTGTATTAATGGCACCTGTTTGAACTTGTTATCAGTTTAAAAGACACCTGTCCACAACCTCAAACAGTCCCACTCCAAACTCCACTATGGCCAAGACCAAAGAGCTGTCAAAGGACACCATAAACAAAATTGTAGACCTGCACCAGGCTGGGAAGACTGAATCTGCAATAGGTAAGCAGCTTGGTTTGAAGAAATCAACTGTGGGAGAAATTATTAGGAAATGGAAGACATAAAAGACCACTGATAATCTCCCTCGATCTGGGGCTCCACGCAAGATCTCACCCCGTGGGGTCAAAATGATCCCAAGAACGGTGAGCAAAAATCCCAGAACCACACGGGGGGACCTAGTGAATGACCTGCAGAGAGCTGGGACCAAAGTAACAAAGCCTACCATCAGTAACACACTACGCCGCCAGGGACTCAAATCCTGCAGTGCAAGATGTGTCCCCCTGCTTAAGCCAGTACATGTCCAGGCCCGTCTGAAGTTTGCTAGAGAGCATTTGGATGATCCAGAAGAAGATTGGGAGAATGTCATATGGTCAGATGAAACCAAAATATTACTTTTTGGTAAAAACTCAAGTTGTCGTGTTTGGAGGACAAAGAATGCTGAGCTGCATCCAAAGAACACCATACCTACTGTGAAGCATTGGGGTGGAAACGTCATGCTTTGGGGCTGTTTTTCTGCAAAGGGACCAGGACGACTGATCTGTGTAAAGGAAAGAATGAATGGGGCCATGTGTCATGAGATTGAGTGAAAACCTCCTTCCATCAGCAAGGGCATTGAAGATGAAACGTGGCTGGGTCTTTCAGCATGACAATTATCCCAAACACACCGCCCGGGCAACGAAGGAGTGGCTTCGTAAGAAGCATTTCAAGGTCCTGGAGTGGCCTAGCCAGTCTCCAGATCTCAACCCCATAGAAAATCTTTGGAGGGAGTTGAAAGTCCGTGTTGCCCAGCAACAGCCCCAAAACATCACTGCTCTAGAGGAGATCTGCTTGGAGGAATGAGCCAAAATACCAGCAACAGTGTGTGAAAACCTTGTGAAGACTTTGTGAAGACAGTGTGAAGACAGAGGTCAAACAGAAAACGTTTGACCTCTGTCATTGCCAACAAAGGGTATATAACAAAGTATTGAGATAAACTTTTGTTATTGACCAAATACTTATTTTCCACCATAATTTGCAAATCAATTCATTAAAAATCCTACAATGTGATTTTCTGGATTTTTTTTCTCATTTTGTCTGTCATAGTTGAAGTGTACCTATGATGAAAATTACAGGCCTCTCTCATCTTTTTAAGTGGGAGAACTTGCACAATTGGTGGCTGACTAAATACTTTTTTTGCCCCACTGTATATCCACAGTAAAACGAGTCCTATATCGACATAATCTGAAAGGCCGCTCAGCAAGGAAAAAGCCACTGCTCCAAAACCGCCATAAAAAAGCCAGACTACGGTTTTCAACCGCACATGGGGACAAAGATCGTACTTTTGGAGACATGTCCACTGCTCTGATAAAACAAAAATATAACTGTTTTTCCTCCAAACCTAACAATGGTATTTATGGCCAAAGAGGGAAGCTTGCAAGCTGAAGAACACCATCCCATCCGTGAAGCACGGGGTGGCAGCATCATGTTGTGGGGGTGCTTTGCTTCACGAGGGACTGGTGCACTTCACAAAATAGATGGCATCATGAGGCATGAAAATGATGTGGATATATTGAAGCAACATCTCAAGACATCAGTCAGGAAGTTAAAGCTTGGTTGCAAATGGGTCTTCCAAATGGACAATGACCCCAAGCATACTTCCAAAGTTGTGGCAAAATGGCTTAAGGACAACAAAGTCAAGGTATTGGAGTGGCCATCACAAAGCCTGTAACGGCAGTCCTCCTCCTCTTCATCTTCAGAAGAGGAGGAGTATTGAGGGAACCAAGGCGCAGCGTAGAGAACAGACATATTTTATTAACGAAACACGAACTTGATTAAACTAACAAAACAACAAACAGTGTAGACAGACCTAGACGACGTACTTACATAAAACAAGAAAACGCACGAATAGGAACATAGGCTACACAAACCGAACAAACCGTAAACAGTCCCGCGTGGTGTAAAGACACAGACACGGAAGACAATCACCCACAACGAACACTGTGACAACGCCTACCTAAATATGACTCTTAATTAGAGGAACGCCAAACACCTGCCTCTAATTAAGAGCCATACCAGGCAACCCAAAACCAACACAGAAACAGAAAACATAGAATGCCCACCCAACCTCACGTCCTGACCAACTAACACACATAACAAACTAACAGAAATAGGTCAGGAACGTGACATAACCCCCCCCCATAAGGTGCGAACTCCGGGCGCACCAGCACAAAGTCTAGGGGAGGGTCTGGGTGGGCATCTGACCACGGTGGTGGCTCAGGCTCCGGGCGAGGTCCCCACCCCACCATAATCCATCCTAGCCTCCATCTCCCCCTAAGAATGTCCACCCTCATTTTACCCCCACAAAATCCCGTTAGTAACATCAATGACAGGGACAGCACCGGGACAGAGAGATAGATCAAGGCAGAGGGATAGCACAAGACAGAGGGATAGATCAGAATAAAGAGGTAGATCAAGATAGAGAGGGAGATCATGATAGAGGGGCAACTCCAGACTGAAAGGCAGCTCCGGACAGAGAGACAGCTCTGGACTGAGGGGCAGTTCTGGGTATATAGCCGTTTCTGGCTGAAGGGCAGCTCATGGCTGACTGACGAATCTGGACGCTCATGGCAGGCTGACGGCTCTCGACGCTCATGGCTGACTGACGGCTCTCGACGCTCATGGCTGGCTGACGGCTCTCGACGCTCATGGCTGGCTGACGGCTCTCGACGCTCATGGCTGGCTGACGGCTCTCGACGCTCATGGCTGGCTGACGGCTCTCGACGCTCATGGCTGGCTGACGGCTCTCGACGCTCATGGCTGGCTGACGGCTCTCGACGCTCATGGCAGGCTGACGGCTCTCGACGCTCATGGCTGGCTGACGGCTCTCGACGCTCATGGCAGGCTGACGGCTCTGGCCGCTCATGGCTCTCTGACGGCTCTGGCCGCTCATGGCTCGCTGGCGGTTCTGGCAGATCCTGTCTGGTTGGCGGCTCTGGCAGATCCTGTCTGGTTGGCGGCTCTGGCAGATCCTGTCTGGTTGGCGGCTCTGGCAGATCCTGTCTGGTTGGCGGCTCTGGCAGATCCTGTCTGACGGACGGCTCTAGCGGCTCCTGTCTGGCGGGCGGCTCTAGCGGCTCCTGTCTGGCGGACGGCTCTGTAGGCTCATGGCAGACGGGCGGCTTTGCAGGCTCATGGCAGACGGGCGGCTTTGCAGGCTCATTGCAGACGGATGGCTCAGACGGCGCTGGGGAGACGGATGGCTCAGATGGCGCTGGGGAGACGGATGGCTCAGATGGCGCTGGGGAGACGGATGGCTCAGATGGCGCTGGTGAGACGGATGGCTCTGGCCGGATAAGGCGCACTGTAGACCTGGTGCGTAGTGCCGGAACTGGAGGCACCGGGCTAAGGACACGCACCTTCATACTAGTGCGGGGAGCAGGGACAGGGTACACTGGACTCTCAAAGCCCACTCTATACCTGGTGCGTGGTACCGGCACTGGTGGCACCGGGCTGAGGACAAGCACATCAGGATTAGTAGGGGGAGAAGAAACAGTGTGTACAGGGCTCTGGAGACGCACAGGAGGCTTAGTGCGTGGTGCCGGAACTGGAGGCACCGAACTGGATACGCGCACTACAGGGAGAGTGCGTGGAGGAGGAACAGGGCTCAGGAGACGCACTGGTAGCCTAGTGCGTAGTGTAGGCACTGTAGGTACTAGGCTGGGGCGGGGAGGTGGCGCCGGAAATACCGGACCGTGGAGGCGTACTGGCTCTCTTGAGCATTGAGCCTGCCCAACCTTACCTGGTTGAATGCTCCCGGTCGCCCGACCAGTGCGGGGAGGTGGAATAACCCGCACCGACCTATGTAGGCGAACCAGGGAAACCATGCGTAAGGCAGGTGCCATGTATGCCGGCCCGAGGAGACGCACTGGAGACCAGACGCGTTGAGCCGGCCTCATGACACCTGGCTCAATACCCAATCTAGCCCTACCAGTGCGGGGAGGTGGAATAACCCGCACTGGGCTATGCACTCGTACAGGAGACACCGTGCGCTCTACTGCGTAACACGGCGCCTGCCCGTACTCCCGCTCTCCACGGTAAGCCTGGGAAGTGGGTGCAGGTCTCCTACCTGCCCTTGGCCCACTACCTCTTAGCCCCCCCCCCCCCCCCCAAGAAATTTGTGCAAGACGCGTTTCCCTCATAACTCCGGTTCCTCTCTCTCTTTTCCTCCACTCTCCGAGCTGCCTCCAGCTGTTCCCATGGACGGTGATTCACTTTAGCCCATGGTCCTTCTCCGTTAAATATTTGCTCCCAACTCCACAAGTCCTGTATACTTCCCCGTTGCTCCAAATTACGCTGCTTGGTTCTGGATTCTTGGTGGGTGATTCTGTAACGGCATTCCTCCTCCTCTTCATCTTCGGAAGAGGAGGAGTATTGAGGGAACCAAGGCGCAGCGTAATGAAAAGACATATTTTATTAACGAAACACGAACTTGATTAAACTAACAAAACAACAAACAGTGTAGACAGACCTAGACGACGTACTTACATAAAACAAGAAAACGCACGAATAGGAACATAGGCTACACAAACCGAACAAACCGTAAACAGTCCCGCGTGGTGTAAAGACACAGACACGGAAGACAATCACCCACAACGAACACTGTGACAACGCCTACCTAAATATGACTCTTAATTAGAGGAACGCCAAACACCTGCCTCTAATTAAGAGCCATACCAGGCAACCCAAAACCAACACAGAAACAGAAAACATAGAATGCCCACCCAACCTCACGTCCTGACCAACTAACACACATAACAAACTAACAGAAATAGGTCAGGAACGTGACAAAGCCCTGACCTCAATCCTATAGGAAATGTGTAGGCAGAACTGAAAATGCGTGTGCGAGTGAGGAGGCCTACAAACCTGACTCAGTTACACCAGCTCTGTCAGGATGAATGGACCAAAATTCACCCAACTTATTGTGGGAAGTGTGTGGAAGGCTACCCAAAACGTTTGACCCAAGTTAAACAATTGAATTGCAATGCTACCAAATACTAATTGAGTGTATGCAAACTTTTTACCCACTGGGAATGTGACGAAAGAAATAAAAGCTGAAATAAATCATTCTCTCTACTATTATCCTGACATTTCACATTCCTAAAATAAAGTGGTGATTCTGATGGTGGTGAACTGACTCAATACAGGGAATTTTTACTATATCAGGAATATCAGGAATTGTGGAAAAACTGAGTTTAAATGTATTTGGCTAAGGTGTATGTAAACTTCCGACTTCAACTGTATATGGTTAACGTATTTTCCTTAACGTATGGTACCTCTAACCTACACTACGGCAGTTTGCAGAGTAACTGTCCACATAAATTGAACATAAGTGAGCACGTCTTTGAGGGGAAGTTACTGACCTATGTACATGACGTCGTTGAACACCTCTTTAGGGGGGAGTTTGGAGTGTTGTCTGTGCAGGGACTTGGAGCTCGGGATGCCATGGCGACCACCAACACCCCCTTGTCTGTCTTTGTGTATCATGACCTCCTGTGTGTCTGCTTCCCCAAGGGCCTCCCTGACACACACACACACACACACACACACACACACACACACACACACACACACACACACACACACACACACACACACACACACACACACACACACACACACACACACACACACACACACACACAGGATCAGAATGAAAGTTCATGTAATGGATAGTAATAATTTACGTTTACCATCTTCAAATTACCTGGTATTTACTCATATCAGATTCATTACAGACTTTATAGGATGTCACCAATAGGTCAAATATGCACACCCTGTACATACCAACATACTGTACTCATCATACTATTTGTATTAAGCATAACATTTCTCAGCTTTCGAAAAGGTTCATCCCGAGAAACAGGAAAACGTCTCTGTACTGTGGCATTTTCTTGGACACTATAAACTGCACCGTCTTACAAGTAATACTTTAACTACCGCAACAGACATCACTGCATGTTTTCTCATTCACCATTGTGCTTTCTCTCTTAAGCAGAAGAAACTCTGATTAGAAAACATCCACATTAATATTCAGAGATCAAATCAAATCAAATTGTATTAGTCACATGCACCGAATACAACAGGTGTAGGTAGACCTTACAGTGAAATGCTTGAGCCCCTAACCAACAATGCAGTTTTAAAAAATACAGATGAAAATAAGAAATAAAAGTAACAAGTAATTAAAGATCAGCAATAAAATAACAATAGCGAGACTATATACAGGGGGGTACCGGTACAGAGTCAATGAGCGGGGGCACCGGTTAGTTGAGGTAATATGTACATGTAGGTGGAGTTATGGTGACTATGCTTAGATGATAACAACAGAGAGTAGCAGCGGTGTAAAAGAGGGGGAGGGGTGGTGGGATGCAAATAGTTTGGTTAGCCATTTGATTAGGTCCTCAGGAGTCTTATGGCTTGAAGGTAGAAGCTGTTTAGAAGCCTCTTGGACCTAGACTTGGCGCTCCGTTATCGCTTCCTGTGCGGTAGCAGAGAGAAAAGTCCATGATTAGGGTGGGTGGAGTCTTTGACAATTTTTAGGGCCTTCCACCGCCTGGTATAGAGGTCCTGGATGGCAGGAAGCTTGGCCCCAGTGATGTAATGGGCCATTTGCACTACCCTCTGAAGTGCCTTGCGGTCGGAGGCTGAGCAGTTGCAATACCAGGCAGTGATAAACCAGTCAGGAGGCTCTTGATGGTGCAGCTGTAGAACCTTTTCAGGATCTGAGGACCCATGCTAAACCTTTTCAGTCTTCTGAGGGGGAATCGGTTTTGTCATGCCCTCTTCACAACTGTCTTGGTGTGCTTAGATCATGTTAGTTTGTTGGCGATGTGGTCCCCAAGGAACTTGAAGCTCTCAACCTGCTTCACTGCAGCCCCATCGATGAGAATGGGGATGTGCTCGGTCCTCTTTTCCTGAAGTCCACAATCATCTCCTTTGTCTTGATCAAGTTGAGGGAGAGGTTGTTGTCCTGGCACTACACAGCCAGGTCTCTGACCTCCTCCTTATAGGCTGTCTTGTCGTTGTCAGTGATCAGGCCTATCACTGTTGTGTCATCTGCAAACTTAATGATGGTGTTGGAGTTGTGCCTGGCCTTGCAGTCATGAGTGAACAGGGAGTACAGGAGGGGACTGAGCATGCACCCCTGAGGGGCCCCTGTGTTGAGGATCAGCGTGGCAGATGTGTTGTTACCTACCCTTACCACCTGGGGGCGGCCCGTCAGGAAGTCCAGGATCCAGTTGCAGAGGGAGGTGTTTAGTCCCATGGTCCTTAGCTTATTGATAAGCTATGAGGGCACTGTGGTGTTAAAAGCTGAAATGTAATCAATGAATAGCATTCTCACATAGGTGTTCCTTTTGTCCAGGTGGGAAAGTGCAGTGTGGAGTGCAATGGAGATTGCATCATCTGTGTATCTGTTGGTGCGGTATGCAAATTGAAGTGGTTCCAGGGTTTCTGGGATAATGCGGTTGATTTGAGCCATGACCAGCCTTTCAAAGCACTTCATGGCTACAGACGTGAGTGCTACGGTTCGGTAGTCATTTTGGCAGGTTACCTTAGTGTTCTTGGGCACAGGCACTATGGGGGTCTGATTAAAACATGTTGATGCTACAGACTCAGACATGGAGAGGTTGAAAATATCAGTGAAGACACTTGCCAGTTAGTCAGTGCATGTTCTCAGTACACGTCCTGGTAATCCGTCTGGCCCTGCGGCCTTGTGAATGTTGACCTTTTTAAAGGTCTAACTCACATCGGCTATGGAGAGCGTGATCACACAGTCTTTTGGAACAGCTGGTGCTCTCATGATTGTTTCAGTGTTATTTGCCTCGAAGCGAGCATACAAGTAGTTTAGCTTGTCTGGTAGGCTTGTGTCAGTGGGCAGCTCTCGGCGGTGCTTCCATTTGTAGTCTGTAATAGTTTGTAAGCCCTGCCACATGCTGAACAGTGACAGTCATTCATTCATTACACACATAAAAATGCACACATTCACCACACAACTCCAAGAATTACTAGAATTAGCCTTGTTCATTGTACACTCCAATGTCACCTCAGCTCTCAGGTCAGGTCTCCAGCAACATTATATTTTCTTTTGACACCTTGACAGCTAGTCAAATCTCTCTTTCACAGTCTTGTTGATCTGTAGTTCACTTCAGCTCACTCTCTGCTACCTGAAGTCTATGTTCTTGCCCAGTCTACTGACTGATATAGTAGACTGCTCAGTTTGCTGCTCCCTAATGTCGAAAACTGATAACCCCAAGAGCCAGAGCCTGCCCCCTCTACCCTGAGATACATCTATGTCTGCCCCTTCTACCCTACCCAGCAGCCATGCCAGCCACCAGCTGTGTCATCCTGACTCATACGTCCTGAAAAGCCTGCTGAAACCCTAACCCCCGTTAATGCTTCTTTAGAATCCTCATGCTTCTTTAGACACTGTATGAATCAAAATTGACCGGATTCCATTCCAAAGAGCACCGACAGGAATGTCTCTGTTCAGACTTAGAGGACTAGTGGTGTCATACATACAGACATAGAGTAAAGAGATGGATTGAAGAAGAGATATAGAGAGTGTCTGTGTTGAAGATATACAGTACTTTATATTGCTGGACACTACTGGAGACCTTTTGTCCTTTTTGAGATACAGTTCAAAGCAGTGGAGTGGTGAAATTCATAGTCACCACATCGTCACAGGGGCATAGAGCTATTATTGTCTGACCTGACCCTATCAGCTCTCGCTCTGAACCTTTCACTCTCCCTGATCCTCCCTTAAAGCTCCAATAGCGACCTGTATGTCCATTTATATTTCTATGGACACCGCAGAAATACCTAAAGTAGTCTGAATATTTCCTTTAATATGGGTCAAATGAGGCACTGCTAAAAAAAACAGATTAGTATCACTGTTCTCTACCCACACAGCAGATTGCTTCACCATTGCGGCAACTACCAACCAGAGACTTACTGTTCAGAGCAGGTGGTGAAGTAGCTGGACTACGTGGCTCACTGGGTAAGATTGACATTATGCTTAATCAGCTTTGAAAAAAATCTGCTGAGCCAGACAGTGACACAACATGTTGGTGTACTTGGCTTCCAACTCCAACTCATATTGTTATATTAGGTTAAAACGTTAATTAACCTTTGCAGCAAATGCATCAGTTAATATGACCTGCCAATACTGGATGAAATATGAATTGTGCATCAGCCAGCCTCAAGGGATTGACTTTTACAACACGCCTTAGACTGTAAAACAGCAGAACCAAGGACTCACCTAGTTTGGGAATTTCAATATTCATGCAGATTTAAAAAAAATATAGCATTCACAACTTCTAAACATACATGCTCAAGGCATCATCATTTATAGACATACTTTGGGGAGAGTTGGACGGGTTTTATCCTCTTGGCAGAAAATGTCTTAATAGAAATGAATGAAATTAACACATAGACAAACACTCACCAGGAAACAACACCTCCGGTATATTGGCCAAGGACTCAACGAGGCCTGTAAAATGAATCCTATAAGACAAACACCCAAGGTCTGAAAAATCAAGTGTGAAAGTAATATCTAGTTCCTGTTATTCTCCAGGTGTAAATAGTAGTTTAGCCTCTTGTAGATGTTCCCCAAAGTCCCACGACAGTCCTGAGCCAAAGTTCTGGGAACCATCAATGAGCCCCAAACCCTTGTAAGAGGCCTTTAATATTGTCACTTATGTAACCCTGGCCCTTGGCAGCACCCAACTCAAGGCGTAGTCTCTCTAAGGATCTAGTCTTTCCATTTCCATCGTAAACCGGGCACTATTTTTATTTTTCAGGAGGCCAAAGGGTTCGGTGGAGGACATTAAGTTAATGCCGACACTTAAATTTCATAAGATTTTACAGGTGGAAAAATGCAGATGGTAAGGAACTCTCTGCTGAGCTATTAAAATCTTACTCTGGCCAGAAAGAAAGGAACACACCTGTATAGTGCCAGCTTTTCCACCCTCTTCAGTGGTTTTCATTTGGAAATAAATAGTATATATTGAACAGAAAGTTATGTGTTTAAAACAAGCTGAAAAATAGGGATTTAATATAGTTTATTAGAGGAAAAGGGATAGTATACTGTCCCACCGCCATGTCCGATGGAGTTTCTCAATCTCTCCGTGGCACTTATTAATCAGCGATAATAAATGTATCTTTATTGTACATGAATGCTTCTGCAGATTATTTTGGATTACTTTATTTGGAATCCCCAAAGGTTGCACAAAGGTCAATAGAGGGTAAATTAATTTACAAAATATAGCTGTGAGCAGCAATGAACGGGATTCACAGGATGACAGAAAGGACACAAGATCAGTTGGATAACAAAGCAAGCACTTTGGAGGAACCATCTTCCTTTATGTGCAATTAGTGAAGCATTATCATGTTTATCTCTCAATACCACAAGGATGACACAAGTGACGTTTAGTTTAGTGCTATAGGTTGGTTATCTTTGAATGCAGAAGGTATTCATTCTTTAAGTCATGACTTAATGTATTGAGTTTATATACCAATTCTGAGGTTAATTTGACTAATGTAACGATAATCCTCCTCCTCTTCAACCGAAAAGGAGGAGTATTGAGGGAACCAAGGCGCAGCGGATTGTGAAGACATAATGATTTATTAAAGACAAGACGAAAACACGAACTTCACTATAAACTAACAAAATAACAAAACGAAAGTAGACAGTCCTGAACGACGAACTTACATACAACGTGAAGAACGAAATGAACAGACTACATGAAATGAACAAACCGTATACAGTCCCGTATGGTGCAAACATTGACACGGACACAGGAGACAACCACCCACAAACAAAAGTGAGAATGCCCTACCTAAATATGACTCTTAATTAGAGACAAACGCAAACCACCTGCCTCTAATCAAGAGCCATACCAGGCAAACCAAAAACAACATAGAAACAGATAACATAGAATGCCCACCCAACCTCACGTCCTGACCAACTAACACACAAAACTAACATAAATAGGTCAGGAACGTGACAGTACCCCCCCCACAAGGTGCGAACTCCGGACGCACCAGCACAAAGTCTAGGGGAGGGTCTGGGTGGGCATCTAACCACGGTGGTGGCTCAGGCTCCGGGCGCGGTTCCCATCCCACCATAATCCATCCTAGCCCCCTCCCTTCAAGAATGTCCACCCTCTTACTTCCCCCACAAAATCCTCCTAATAACAAATCTAATAGTGACAATACCGGGACAGAGAGATAAACCAAGACAGAGGGATAGATAAGACTATAGATGTAGATAAAGATAGAGAGGGAGATCAGGATAGAGGGGCAACTCCGGACTGAAAGGCAGCTCCGGACAGAGAGACAGCTCTGGACTGATGGGCAGTTCTGGGTATCTAGCCTTTTCAGGCTGAAGGGCAGCTCATGGCTGACTGACGACTCACGACGCTCATGGCAGGCTGACGGCTCTCGACGCTCATGGCAGGCTGACGGCTCTCGACGCTCATGGCAGGCTGACGGCTCTCGACGCTCATGGCAGGCTGACGGCTCACGACGCTCATGGCAGGCTGACGGCTCACGACGCTCATGGCAGGCTGACGGCTCACGACGCTCATGGCAGGCTGACGGCTCTCGACGCTCATGGCGCTCTGACGGCTCTCGACGCTCATGGCGCTCTGACGGCTCTGGCTGCTCATGGCGCTCTGACGGCTCTGGCTGCTCATGGCGCTCTGACGGCTCTGGCTGCTCATGGCTCTCTGACGGCTCTGGCTGCTCATGGCTCGCTGGCGGCTCTGGCAGATCCTGTCTGGTTGGCGGCTCTGGCAGATCCTGTCTGGTTGGCGGCTCTGGCAGATCCTGTCTGGTTGGCGGCTCTGGCAGATCCTGTCTGGTTGGCGGCTCTGGCAGATCCTGTCTGGTTGGCGGCTCTGGCAGATCCTGTCTGGTTGGCGGCTCTAGCGGCTCCTGTCTGGCTGACGGCTCTAGCGGCTCCTGTCTGGCTGACGGCTCTAGCGGCTCCTGTCTGGCTGATGGCTCTAGCGGCTCCTGTCTGGCTGACGGCTCTGTAGGCTCATGGCAGACGGGCGGCTTTGCAGGCTCATGGCAGACGGGCGGCTTTGCAGGCTCCTGGCAGACGGATGGCTCAGATGGCGCTGGGGAGACGGATGGCTCAGATGGCGCTGGGGAGACGGATGGCTCAGATGGCGCTGGTGAGACGGATGGCTCAGATGGCGCTGGTGAGACGGATGGCTCAGATGGCGCTGGTGAGACGGATGGCTCTGGCCGGATATGGCGCACTGTAGACCTGGTGCGTGGTGCCGGAACTGGAGGCACCGTGCTAATGATAAGCACCTTCCTACTAGTGCGGGGAGCAGGGACAGGGCACACTGTATCCTCAAAGCCTACTCTACCCCTGATGCGTGGTACCGGCACTGGTGACGCCGGGCTGAGGACAAGCACATCAGGATTAGTAGGGGGAGAATATATAGTGTGTACAGGGCTCTGGAGACGCACTGGTAGCTTAGTGCGTGGGGCCGGAACTGGAGGCACCGGGCTAGATGCACGCACTACAGGGAGAGTGCGTGGAGGAGGAACAGGGCTCTGGAAATGCACTGGTAGCCTAGTGCGTAATGTAGGCACTGTAGGTACTAGGCTGGGGCGGGGAGGTGGCGCTGGAAATACCGGACCGTGCAGGCGTACTGGCTCTCTTGAGCATTGAGCCTGCCCAACCTTACCTGGTTGAATGCTCCCGGTCGCCCTGCCAGTGCGGCGAGGTGGAATAGCCCGCACTGGGCTATGCAGGCGAACCGGGGAAACCATGCGTAAGGCAGGTGCCATGTATGCCGGCCCGAGGAGACGCACTGGAGACCAGACGCGTTGAGCCGGCCTCATGACACCTGGCTCAATGCCCAATCTAGCCCTACCAGTGCGGGGAGGTGGAATAACCCGCACTGGCCTATGCACACGTACAGGAGACACCGTGCGCTCTACTGCGTAACACGGTGTCTGCCCGTACTCCCGCTCTCCACGGTTAGCCTGGGAAGTGGGCGCAGGTCTCCTACCTGCCCTTGGCCCACAACCCCTTAGCCCCCCCCCCCAAGAAATTTTAGGGAATTACTCACGGGCTTTTCGGGCTTCCGTGCAAGACGCGTCCCCTCATAACTCCGGTTCTTTACTCCAGTAGCCTCTGCTCTCCTCAGTGCCTCCACCTGTTCCCATGGGAGGCGATCCCTTCCAGCCAGGATCTCCTCCCATGTGTAGCAACCTTTACCGTCCAATACATCGTCCCAAGTCCATTCCTCCTTCTTGCGCTGTCCCTTACTCCGTTTACCCCGCTGCTTGGCTCTGGATAGGTGGGTGGTTCTGTAACGATAATCCTCCTCCTCTTCAACCGAAAAGGAGGAGTATTGAGGGAACCAAGGCGCAGCGGATTGTGAAGACATAATGATTTATTAAAGACAAGACGAAAACACGAACTTCACTATAAACTAACAAAATAACAAAACGAAAGTAGACAGTCCTGAACGACGAACTTACATACAACGTGAAGAACGAAATGAACAGACTACATGAAATGAACAAACCGTATACAGTCCCGTATGGTGCAAACATTGACACGGACACAGGAGACAACCACCCACAAACAAAAGTGAGAATGCCCTACCTAAATATGACTCTTAATTAGAGACAAACGCAAACCACCTGCCTCTAATCAAGAGCCATACCAGGCAAACCAAAAACAACATAGAAACAGATAACATAGAATGCCCACCCAACCTCACGTCCTGACCAACTAACACACAAAACTAACATAAATAGGTCAGGAACGTGACAACTAATGGTTTATTTTAAAAGATTTGGGAAATATTTTCTGCGTTATTTTCACAATATTTCAGATTGTTCGCCTGCATATTTTTTATATTTGACATTTTAGTAATTTAGCAGATGCTCTTATTCAGAGCAACTTACAGTTAGTGCATTCATAGTATGTACATTTTTCCTAAATAAAGAAGTTATCAGCAAAGTCAGTGCTAGTAGGAAAAGTCAACTATCTAATTTAGGACCGCTTTCTGGAGTCTCTTTGCATTTCCAATGTCTCATCACGTGTTTCTCTGTCTGTGTGTTTATAACAAAGGCCATGAACTCGGATACCTCCTGTGCCTCTACCTGTTGCTTCGGCATGTTGTTTTTCAAAGTTTTACTTTGTTTTATAAAAAAATAAAAATAAACTGTTTGTGTCAACACCTGCTACCAACTAGCCAGATAGCTAGCTAACTAGGTTGCAATGGAGACCGCTTCGCCTGGAATAGCAAACAAACGCTTGCAGTACTGTAGAAGCTGTGTTTATTACATTCTTGTCTGGGACAATTTGACAATCCGGAGTTCCAATGCGGCAATTGTTTGCTTGCAGAGGATTACAGGAATGAGGTGAAAGAGGAAAGGGGGCTATGGTTAGCAAGCAAATCTCAATTCTGTGTGAATTTAATGGGAAAACACAAATTGGAATAACTTTGCTGCACTGTTGCTTGATCTACCTGCGCCTACATCGCTGGGATTGCCTGTGTCCTATACGCTGACTCGGTGAGTGTGTTAATAAAGAAGTGCATTGGAGATGTTGTACCCACTGTGACTATTAAAACCTACCCTAACCAGAAACCGTGGATGGATGGTGGCATTTGCGGAAAACTGAAAGCACGATCCACCGCATTTAACCATGGAAAGAGGTCTGGGAATATGTCTGAATATAAACAGTGCAGCTATTCCCTCTGCAAGGCAATCAAACAAGCTAAATGCCAGTACAGGAACAAGGTGGAGTTGCAGTTCAACGGCTCAGACACGAGACGTATGTGGCAGGGTCTACAGGAAATCACAGACTACAAAAAGAAATCCAGACACATCACGGACACCAACGTCACGCTTCCAGACAAACTAAACACCTTCTTTGCCCGCTTTGAGGATAATACAGTGCCACCGTCGTGGCCCGCTAACAAGGACTGTGCCCCCCCTTCCTCTCCTTCTCCGTGGTTGACGTCAAAACATTTAAACGTCTTAACCCTCGCAAGGCTGCTGGCCCAGAGAGCATCCCTAGCCGCGTCCTCAAAGCATGCGCAGACCAGCTGGCTGGTGTGTTTACAGACATATTCAATTGCTACCTATTCCAGTCTGTTGTCCTCACATGCTTCAAGATGGCTACCATTGTTCCTGTACCCAAGAAAGCAAAGATAACTGAACTAAGTGACTACCGCCCCGTAGCACTCACTTCTGTCATCATGAAGTGCTTCGAGAGACTAGTCAAGGATCATATCACCTCCACCTTACTGGCCCCCCTTGACCCACTTCAGTTTGCATACCGCCCAAACAGGTCCACAGATGACGCAATCGCCATCACACTGCACACGGCCCTATCCCATCTGGACAAGAGGAATACCTATGTAAGAATGCTGTTCATTGACTACAGCTCAGCATTCAACACCATAGTACCCTCCAAGCGCATCATAAAGCTGGAGGACCTGGGTCTCAACCCCGCCCTGTGCAATTGGGTCCTGGACTTTCTGACGGACCGCCCCCAGGTGGTGAAGTTAGGAAACAACATCTCCACTTTGCTGAACCTCAACACTGGGGCCCCACAAGGGTGCGTGCTCAGCCGCCTCCTGTACTCCCTGTTCTCCCACGACTGCATGGCCATGCACACCTCCAACTCAATCATCAAGTTTGCAGACGACACAACAATAGTGGGCTTGATTACCAACTACGACGATACTGCCTTCAGGGAGGATGTGAGGGCACTCAGAGTGTGGTGTCAGGAAAACAACCTCTCCCTCAACGTCAACAAGACAAAGGAGATGATCAAGGACTTCAGGAAACAGCAGAGGGAGCACCCTGCTATCCACATCGAAGGGACAGCAGTGGAGAAGGTGGAAAGTTTTAAGTTCCTTGGCGTACACATCACAGACAAACTTAAAGGGTCCACTCACACAGACAGTGTGGTGAAGAAGGCGAAACAGCGCATTTTCAACCTCAGGAGGCTGAAGAAATTAGGCTTTTCACCCAAAAGCCTGATAAACATTTATGATGCACAATCGAGAGCATCCTGTCAGGCTGTATCACCGCCTGGTATGGCAACTGCACCGCCCTCAACCACAAGGCTCTCCAGAGGGTGGTGCGGTCTGCAAAACACATCACCGGCGGCAAACTACCTGCCCTCCATGACACCTACAGCACTCGATGTCACAGGAAGGCCAATAAGATCAGCAAGGATATCAACCACCCGAGCCACTGTCTGTTCACACCACTACCATCCAGAAGGCGAGATCAGTACCGAGAGACTGAAAAACAGCTTCTATCTCAAGGCCATCAGACTGCTAAACAGAAATCATTAACTCAGAGAGGCTGCTGCCTACATTGAGACCCAATCACTGGCCACCAAAATTACAATTGGCTCAGAACAGGCCAGCACGGCTGGCCCTTAAATGTACACGGGGAGCTAACATTAATGATATGCATGTCAATCTCTCATGCTCAAAGTGGAGGAAAGATTGACTTCATCACTACTTGTTTTGGTAAGAAGTGTTGACAAGCTGAATGCACCGAGCTGTCTGTTTAAACTACTAGCACACAGCTCGGGACACCCAGGTCTCTTCACAATCCCCAAATCCAGAACAGACTAAAGGAGGAAAACAGTACTACATAGAGCCATGTCTATATGGAGCTCTATTCCACATCAGGTACCTGATGCAAGCAGTAGAATCAGATTTATGGAACAATGGGGACTGTGTAGAGACACTCACACAGGTACAGACACATGAATACGCACACACAGGCTAGGTTAATAAAAAATACAAAAAATGATATTTTACTTACAAGTAACGATAAAGTGCATAATGTTATACATAATACCGACCTGTAAAACAGGAGAAATTATGAGACTGGAAATACGGTGTCTGGTTCATGGACAGCTTTGCGAATGAGGAAGTAGCGCCAAGGTCAAAGTACATCACCAACCAGAGCTCCCAAATGTTAGTCACCCTCTTGTGGTGACACTTGTTGTAAATGACTTCCAATGAAACGTCTGGAAGACATATATTCCTAAATAGAATATTTAGTCCGAAAAATAAGGTGCACATCTCTTAATAAATAAAAGAAAACATAAAATGAACACAAAACTGTGACCATACATTTTGTGTGTGTCACATTTAGCAACGTAGGGTGGTCAATAAGACTGAGAGCTAGCTAACCAGCTGAGCTAGCAAATAATGTAATAAAAGTATTATTTTGGATTCAAATCACAATAGCAAGTACCCCTGGTGCATTAAGTTATTTAGCCATTTAAACAATTTGTTTTTTGGTGAAAACGTTCTCTGCCGGCTTTCATGTGTTTCAAAAGTGCGCTTTTCCGAGGTGTTGGAAACGACGATCGTTGATATCCTTTGGAGCGCTAAGATTGGTTTCCCACAATCCAGTGGCCGGTGAATGGGTCAATTGACCAAGTTGCTCATGGCCTCTAGTTTCTGTGTTCCAAATTAGAAAAAAAGTGACTAATCTATGATTGAGTTATTTGATCATGTCAAGGGAAATAGAGAAAATGTGAACCCCTATTTTCTGTCATCAAAAAGAAAGGAGGACCAAGGCACTCTTCATATAATTAATTAAAATGCCTTTATTAGTATGGCATGTTCAATAGAAACAAAGTTGTTTAAAAACCGACGCGTTTCGGCTGCATGGCCTTCGTCAGGGAGTATAGAAAAAGAAGTACACAATGTCCTCTTTTGAAAGGCTTTTCCAATTAGCCCTAATTAGAAGAGGGAGTGGTTACCAAATTGGACACACCTAGTAAGCAATAACATACACATGAAAAGGTGAAATACTGTAGCTATGTTATCATGAGCATACAACTCCAAGCTAGAAGCATCAGAACACCCAGAGAGGCAGTTCTAACCTTAAATATGACTGGGAGAAGTGTCCAGAACAAGAAAGCAATATATTCCACAGTATACTAGAACACAGCAAAACATGAACAACAGTCCAAACATGGCTGAGGGCAATAGAGCAAAATGTCCACTAGATGACAGCAAAATGGACCCATCACAACCCTACAGGAAGGGTGAGAAATCCATATCTTCATTTAAACCAGGGTACTTAGTGGCCTGTAGTTTGTAAATCCAAAAACTTTCCCTTTGGTTTAACTGTTTGAGACGGTCCCCTTTTCTAATAGAGGCTGGAACATGATCAATACCCATAGCTTGTAGGGAGGCAGGATTGCCATGGTGTAAGGACTTGTAGTGCCTAGCCATGGGGTAGTCTTCATTGCCTACCCGTATGGCGTACTTGTGTTCCGCCAAGCGATCTTGAAGGCGTCTCTTTGTCCGTCCAATGTAGAACACCTTGCACTGTGGACATTCTAATCTATAGATGACATGAGTGGTTTTGCAGTTAATAAAATGCTTGAGGTAATATTCCATTTTAGAAGCTGTGTCTGTAGTTCAAAATCGAAGATATGGCAGTAGAGGAGGAAGAGGTCCAACAGCAGTGTCAAAAACATGGATGATTCCACCTCTGTGACACATAACAACAATCATCCTGGATACAGTACATAAAACACATTAAACTGCAATGAAATCAGAATCATTCTGCACTCTGCAAAGCCAGGGAAAAACTAAAGGCAGAGCCGGATGGATCCCGCAGAACTGTTGTCACTGGCAGACATTTTGGTTCCAAAGGGCGCCATAAGATTGGGGGACCAGGTGGCAGTTTGCATCTGAAATATCAATGTATTCCCGTAGTGCACTACATTTGGCCAGGGTCCATACGGCTATAGTCAAAAGTAGTGCACTAGTGTATATAGAGAATAGGTTGTCATTTTGGACACATGCCCTCAGGACCAGGTGGCAGTCAAATCCAGGTTGAGCAGACACCATCCAAGTTACCCAGAGTCAGAAACTCAGTGTGCGAGTGATGCTAACGATGTAGTGAGGTTACTGCTCAGATATGAGCTTGACGGATTATAATACAGTGAAAGGTCACTAACATCAGTCCAGTATTGTCAGATATATCCTGGTTTCAAATAATATTTGAAATCATTTAAAACACTTTATCTGGGCTTGCTTGATTGAGGTTGTCTGTTGCAATGGAACCAATGGACCACCTGGCACATCAGGAAGACTAAGGCAAATGCTCAAAGTATTTGAACGATTTCAAATAGTACTTAAACCCAGGTCTGTTTTGAGCAGTTCTTTGAGTCCATGCAGCAGCTGTTTTGGTCACTGTATCTCTGACAGTTGGCCAGTACAAATTAAGAAATCGAAGCTTGCCATGAATCACCAACCAGGGGCCATTTTTTGGTGCACATGTGACAATGTTCACTCACTAAATGTCCTGATACCAAACAGGAAAGGGTGACAAATTGTAGTTGTGGGTTATCCTATTTTAGGAAAGGATTTTCAAGAACGACTGTACAAATTTTAATTGATTTGGAATGTTACAAATACTACTGATATTTCTCATTCTTTTGGTCTTTCCACATCACGTGCTGTACAGTCGTCATAGAAAGCCTATGGTTTGCATCACCCAGTGGTTTGGAATGGCATTGTGGGGAAAGACCCATTCATTACATCCAGCTGAGTGTCCTGAGATCCCCTGGGGGGCTAGCCTCATATTACCATCCTGATGAAAGCTCGCAAGATTTCAGGATGGTTGCACAAGGCTACTGGGGGGGCTGACCCGGGATACACATACCAGGGAACTGCCAGGCCAGTCAGGCAACGAAACCCATTGAAACCCTAACACTTTGTAGCCAGTCAGCCAGTCACCCTAGCCCGTCGCAGCTGTCCCATTGCCCTCACTGCCAATCACCTACGTCATAACACAAAGACGTGCCAAAAGGGCCACTGCAAGTGATTCATCCGCGCCCTTTAAGAACCAGCTGGCAGCCACAGCCACGGTAGTTGGGTAGCAGCACTAATATTTTCGGTGTTGGTGGTGTCAGTAGTGTAGATGTACAACGTTGGGTGTGAAAGTGAGGTGGACATTTTACACTTGCAAGGCTTGGTAATTGTATCAATCACTTGAAAGCATGTTGGCATTGTTGAACTCCCTTCAACGCACACACGCACGCACACACACACACACACACACACACACACACACACACACACACACACACACACACACACACACACACACACACACACACACACACACACACACACACACACACACACACACACACACACACACACACACACACACACACACACACACACAATACTGCAGGGCAATTCCATGTTAACATAATTGTGCTTTGACTCAGTTTTTTCACTTTATGCAAAACAAAAACCATTGATTTCAAAGTTTAACAAACAATATAACTCTATGCACAAGCACTATGTTTAACAATTTCCACTGAAAATTGTACAAAAATGAATTTAGTGGAAGAACTCTGCAGATGCAAACTTTAGAAACGGAATTACGGTAAAATCTCCCTCAGGTTTTTTTGCAACCATATTTTTTTTAAACTCTGTTAAATATCTGCTCCAAATTCAAATTCAAAGTTGTCTGCAGAAAGAATGTGATGTCAGCTATAACATGACACATTGAGTTTGAAGAAATCTCTTTTGGTTATTGAACTACAGTAAGTGAAATAGATTTGCACCCAGTAACAGAATTATGGTAACGGAATTACATCATGGATCTCTGATCTATACTACACAGAAATGCATAATGCTTCTGTGAACTTTCATTATCCTCCCTCATGAGGGAAATAAATGTAAAAAATATCTTAAAGATATGTCGGTTTTTGGTAAAGGAATTACAAAGCAAAAGGCAATATTTCTTAAACTTACACAAGGTAAACAATTTCTTCCAAACTAAATATAAGTGTTGATATTAGTCAACATTATTGTGTTTTGGTGTAGTTTTGATACCATTTTATTTTTCTGGTATCTGTTTATCCAGAAATCAAAGCCTCTACTTATGCCTAATTTTTAAGATGTAAAATGTATCTATGCCTTCGTTTCCCAAAAATGTAGACTCTTAGCTTTCATTTGACACCCAATTTGATGCTCCTATGAACTTGTTGATGCTCATGGGTCCTTTTCAATGGAAATGCCCTGCAACAACCCCTATTCAGTCTAGGGACGAGAGGAGGGAAAGAGGGGGACAGGCAGGAACAACTTGAGATCCAGACAGGAATTTAGAACACTGTTCAGAGCTGATGAGGAAGCTACTGTCTGTCTGCACATTCATCAACATCTCAATGGAAAGCAGCACACACACACACACACACACATAATGGATGGCACTGTGTATCAGAAACAGCACATATGTTAGCTCTCTGTTTGTTATCATCATAAATTAGGCTGCATACCCACTGTCCGTTAACGGGGAAAGACATCATACTCTTGGTTCCTGAAGAAGCTATCTCAGACAAGCAGTCTGTGTTAGGATATCATAAAAAAACACCACCCAAGAAGCCTAATTAAACCAGAATGTTTGATGTTCTTTCTAGGCCTATCTTGTACATTTCTTACTGTAAGGGTTGTTTTTGTCCCAGGCAAAGTCATATACGATTTTGAGAGTTCCTAAGGAGTTACAAATACGAATTTGTTCTTTAACTGACTTGCCTACTTAAATAAAGGTTAAATAAAAAATAAAAAATACTCTAGACTCCTGTCAGAATGCGTATCTAACCCATGACCAGGTAAAATGTGCTCATCCATCAGATGTGCTCATCTATCTACTCATCTAGGTGCTAATACTGTTACACATCCAATATATAATGATGGAAGTCTTACTGCAACATCAGATAGCCCTCATTACTCAAACCCAGATATGTAATACTCTGAAACCATGTACAGTGCCGAGAGAAAGTTGACATACCCCTTGCAGTCTTCACATTTTGCTGCCTTCAAAATAATTACATTTGATTTGTTTCTTACCAATGTACACAACCTACCCAACTTTTTCAAAATCAAAGAAATCTCAAATGAGTAACAAATTAATTAAATGAATGAAGATGCCTTGATTGCTTCACAACCCAGAGTTTATACTTGGTGAAGCACCAATGGGAGCCATTACGTTTGTGAATCGTTTTAAATACGATTCTACCAACCTTGCACAACTCTTAGGGCAACATATTGTTCTTGTCAAAATTGCATCAAGGTCTGTACATTTGGTTAGGAGTCATTGATGGACAGTAATATTCAAACCGTATCTCTGATTTTCAAGCAGATTTAAGTCAGGACTGAGACTGGACCATTCAGGAGCACTGAACACCTATTGGAAAGCCATTCTGGTGTGTCTTTGGCAATAAAATGTGTGTATTGTCCTGCTGATAAATAAAACTATCCCAGTGTTAGGTATTCAGAAGACTGAGACAGTGTTTCCTCAAACTTTTTTGAGCTGAGCTTTTCTCCTTTCATATTTCTTTTGATCATGGCAAACTAACACTGCAAGTTATTTTTCAGCGGGACAATTACACACATTTTAATTTTGAAGACACACTAGGTTGGCTTTCTAAGATGTGCTGAATGTTCTTGAGTCATCCCAGTCCTGACTTATATTTGTTTACAAATCAGAGACAAGGTTTTAATATTGCTCTCCATCAATTATTCCCAACCACATTTACTGAGCTTGAGCAATTTTGACAGAAACATCAGATGAATGTTGCCTTAAGAGTTGTGCAAAGTTGGTAGAATTTTATTCAAAATGATTCACAGCCTCTTATGGATGCTAAAGGTACTTACACCAAGTATTAAGTCTGGGGTGTGAAGACATACGCAATCAAAACATCTTTGTTTTTTAAAATTTGTTATTCATTTGTAACATTTTTATCATTTTTCTTTCACTTTGAAAATGTGGAATGGGTCGTGTAGATCGTTAATAAAAAAATACACTTTATTCCCTTCTTAGATTTTAAAGCAGCAAAATGTGAAGACTGTAAAAAGCGTGTATAGACTTTCACTAGCGACTGTACATACATTTTTAATACTCATATTTATACTGTACTGTAGGACCCAATATAATCTCTTTACTATTGATTCTCTATGGAAACAGTTTTTTTATACTGCATTACAACATAATAATATGGATAAAAATAATACATTCATTTCTTAAGTTTCTATAGAGCTTTTCAAAGCGCAAAAATAAATAAGTAAAGTAATGGAATATCACGACAGGTCAACCAATAGAGGCCAAGTCTTTGAAAGCTGCGTCCTCCGAAGATAGAGAGGGTCAGTTCATGGCTTGAGCGAAGGCAGCTAGACGGAGGATTGTAGATGATGGGGATCATTGTAGAGGGCAAGTCTGGGAACCAGCCTGAGTCTTGCAGCCGCTGGACTTCTCCTCGTCCACTCTGTGTTGCACCAACGTGGCTGATGCCTCAGCAGCTCTGGGTGCCAGAAAGCTCACCACATAAAGTTCAGAACAGTAGCTAGTCTTCCTCTCTACAAGCCCTCTTCCTCAGCGCTACTGTATTCCTCTATTTCACATTCCTCTCGTACTTCAGGTGACTCCTTAAATGATGTTCTCAAAAGAACAGGAATTGGCAGCCAGGTGAAACAAAAAAGGCGGTATGTGTCCAGATGCATTTATCAAACAAAACGTGTTAGGGGTCAAAATGGACAGATACTTGCAATAAAAACTCAATGTTGTTATTTACACATTTACAGGAGCTCTGTGCTTAGGCTGCTACTAGGGTGCCAAGGTAACTATAGAGTCAGTGGTCGGTTGACATAGTATTTCAACATCTCAAAATAAAATAATATAAATGGCAGACAGTTTTACTGTACAAATTATACTACCACTGCCTGCCTTGGTCACTACTAGAATAAAACCCAGTTCACAGGTACAGCCTGTCCTTTACCTTTATCTATATTCTGCATGGCAGTGGCTGTGACCTTAGAAGAGACACTGGGGTACATCCCAAATTACACCTTATTCCCTATTGGCCCTAGTCAAAAGTAGCACACTACACTGAGTATACCAAACATAGGGACATCTTCCTAATATTGAGTTGCAACCCCTGTCACGTTCCTGACCTGTTTTCCTTTGTTTTGTATTCATTTTAGTTGGTCAGGGCGTGAGTTGGGTGGGTTTGTCTATGTTTTGTATTTCTATGTGGGGTTTTGTGTTCGGCCTGGTATGATTCTCAATTAGAGACAGGTGTGTATTGTTTGTCTCTAATTGAGAGTCATACAAAGGCAGCCAGGGTTTCACTGGTGTTTTGTGGGTGTTTGTTCCTGTGTCCTCACAGGACAGTTGAAGGTTAGTCACGTTTGTTGTTTTGTAGTTTGTAGTGTCTTGTTTGCTGTTTGTTCATTAAAAGATGGCTTATTTCCCTCAATCCGCATCTTGGTCCTATCCATGCTCCTCCTCGTTTGAGGAGGAGAACAACATTGACTGCCTTTACAGAAACACCCACCACAACAGGACCAAGCGGATTGAGGAGAGAGAGAAAGAACTAAAGCAATGGAGAGAAGAGGAATGGAGTTGGGAGCAAATTTTCAATGGAGAAGGACCCTGGGCTAAGGTGGGAGAGAATCGCCGCTCTCGGGAGGAGAAGAAGGCAGCCACAGCCCAGGAGCGCAGGTATGAGGGTACGCGGCTAGCACGGAAGCCCGAGAGGCTCACCCAAAAATTTCTTGGGGGGGGGCTAAAGGGGAGTGTGGCGAAGCCGGGTTGGATACCTGAGCCAACTCCCCGGGCTTGCCGTGGAGTAAGAGGGCGTCGTACTGGTCAGACACCGTGTTATGCGGTAAAGCGCACGGTGTCCCCAGTACGCGTGCTTAGCCCAGTGCGGGCTATTCCACCTTGCCGCACTGGGAGGGCTAGGTTGGGCATCGAGCCGGATGCCATGAAGCCGGCCCAACGTATCTGGCCTCCAGTACGTCTCCTCGGGCCGGCGTACATGGCACCAGCCTTACAGGTGGTGTCCCCGGTTCGCTTGCATAGCCCAGTGCGGGCTATTCCACCTCGCCGCACTGGCAGGGCTACGGGGTCCATTCAACCTGGTAAGGTTGGGGAGGCTCGGTGCTCAAGAGCACGTGTCCTCCGTCACGGTCCGGTATATCCGGCGCCACCTTCCCACCCCAGCTCAGTACCACCAGTGCCTACACCACGCACCAGGCTTCCAGTGCATCTCCAGAGCCCTGTTCCTCTTCCACGTACTCTCCCTATGGTGCGTGTCTCCAGCCCGGTGCCTCCAGTTCCGGCACCACGCACCAAGCCTCCTGTGCGTCTCCAGAGCCCTGGACGCACTGTTCCTTCTCCCCGCACTCGCCCTGAGGTGCGTGCCCTCAGCCCGGTACCTCCAGTTCCGGTACCACGCACCAGGCCTAGAGTGCGCCACGAGAGTCCAGTGTGCCCTGTTCCTGTTCCCCGCACTCGCCCTGAGGTGCGTGCCCTCAGCCCGGTACCTCCAGTTCCGGTACCACGCACCAGGCCTATAGTGCGTCTCAGCCGGCCAGAGTCTGCCGTCTGCCCAGCGGTGCCTGAACGGCCCGTCTGCCCAGCTCCGTCTGAGCCATCTGTCTGCCCAGCGCCGTCTGAGCCATCTGTCTGCCCAGCGCCGTCTGAGCCATCTGTCTGCCCAGCGCCGTCTGAGCCATCTGTCTGCCCAGCGCCGTCTGAGCCATCTGTCTGCCCAGCGCCGTCTGAGCCATCTGTCTGCCCAGCGCCGTCTGAGCCATCTGTCTGCCCAGCGCCGTCTGAGCCATCTGTCTGCCCAGCGCCGTCTGAGCCATCTGTCTGCCCAGCGCCATCTGAGTCAGCCGTCTGCCACGAGCCATTAGAGCCGCCCGTCTGTCCCGAGCCAGTAGAGCCGTCCGTCAGTCAGGAGCCGCTAGAGCCGTCCGTCAGTCAGGAGCTGCCAGAGACGCCCGCCAGTCAGGAGCTGCCAGAGACGCCCGCCAGTCAGGAGCTGCCAGAGACGCCCGCCAGTCAGGAGCTGCCAGAGACGCCCGCCAGTCAGGAGCTGCCAGAGACGCCCGCCAGTCAGGAGCTGCCAGAGACGCCCGCCAGTCAGGAGCTGCCCGACAGTCCGGAGCTGCCGTACAGTCCGGAGCTGCCCTACAGTCCGGAGCTGCCCTACAGTCCGGAGCTGCCGTACAGTCCGGAGCTGCCCTACAGTCCGGAGCTGCCCTACAGTCCGGAGCTGCCACTCAGCCCGGACCTGCCGGAGTCCCTCAGCCAGGACCTGCTGGAGTCCCTCAGCCAGGACCTGCTGCCCCTTATCCCGGTGTTGCCCCTTATCCCGGTGTTGCCCCTTGTCCCGGTGCTGCCCCTTGTCCCGGTGCTGCCCCTTGTCCCGGTGCTGCCCCTTGTCCCGGTGCTGCCCCTTGTCCCGGTGCTGCCCCTTGTCCCGGTGCTGCCCCTTGTCCCGGTGCTGCCCCTTGTCCCGGTGCTGCCCCGTATCCCGGTGCTGCCCCTTATCCCGGTGCTGCCCCTTCATTTAGGTGGGGTTAGTGGGAGGGTGGTCATTGGGAGGGGGATAAAGAAGCGGGGATTGATTATGGTGGGGTGGGGACCTCGTCCACCGCCAGAGCCGCCACCGTGGACAGACGCCCACCCAGACCCTCCCCTAGACTTTGTGCTGGTGCGCCCGGAGTTCGCACCTTAAGGGGGGGGTTCTGTCACGTTCCTGACCTGTTTTCCTTTGTTTTGTATTCATTTTAGTTGGTCAGGGCGTGAGTTGGGTGGGTTTGTCTATGTTTTGTATTTCTATGTGGGGTTTTGTGTTCGGCCTGGTATGATTCTCAATTAGAGACAGGTGTGTATTGTTTGTCTCTAATTGAGAGTCATACAAAGGCAGCCAGGGTTTCACTGGTGTTTTGTGGGTGTTTGTTCCTGTGTCCTCACAGGACAGTTGAAGGTTAGTCACGTTTGTTGTTTTGTAGTTTGTAGTGTCTTGTTTGCTGTTTGTTCATTAAAAGATGGCTTATTTCCCTCAATCCGCATCTTGGTCCTATCCATGCTCCTCCTCGTTTGAGGAGGAGAACAACATTGACTGCCTTTACAACCCCCCATTTTGAACTCAGAACAGCCTCAATTCATGGGCATGGACTCTACAAGGTGTCGAAAGCGTTGTCAAGATCAAATCAAATCAAATTGTGTAGACCTTACAGTCAAATGCTTACTTACAAGCCCCTAACCAAAAATGCAGTTTAAAACATATGAATAAGAATAAGAAATAGAAGGAACAAGTAATTAAAGAGAAGCAGTAAAATAACAATAGCGAGACTATATACAGGGGGCACCGGTACAGAGTCAATGTGCAGGGTCACCGGTTGGTCGAGGTAATTGAGGTAAAATGTACATGTAGGTAGAGTTATTAAAGTGACTATGCATAGATAATAACAGAGAGTAGCAGTGGCTTAAAGGGGGGAGGGTGCAATGCAAATAGTCTGGGTAGCCAGTTCAGGAGTCTTATGGCTTGGGGTAGAAGCTGTTTAGAAGCCTCTTGGACCTAGAATTGGCGCTCGGGTACCGCTTGCCGTGTAGTAGCAGAGAGAACAATCTATGACTAGGGTGGCTGGAGTCTTTGACAATTTTTGGGTCCTTCCTCTGACACCGCCTGGTATAGAGGTCTTGGATGGCAAGAAGCTTGGCCCCATGTACTGGGCCGTTCGCACTACCCTCTGTAGTGCCTTGCGGTCGGAGGCCGAGCAGTTGCCATACCAGGCAGTGATGCAACCAGTCAGGATGCTCTCGATGGTGCAGCTGTAGAACCTTTTGAGGATCTGAGGACCCATGCCAAATCTTTTCAGTCTCCTGGGGGGGGGGGGGGGGACGACTGTATTGGTGTGCCTGGACCATGTTAGTTTGTTGGTGATTTGGACACCAGGGATCTTGAAGCTCTCAACCTGCTCCACTGCAGCCCCGTCGATGAGAATGGGAGCGTACTCGGTCCTCTTTTTCCTGTAGTCCACAATCATCTCCTTTGTCTTGATCACGATGAGGGAGAATTTTTTTGTCCTGGTACCACATGGCCAGGTCTCTGACCTCCTCCTTATAGGCTGTCTCGTCGTTGTCGGTGAGCAGGCCTACCAATGTTGTGTCATCGGCAAACTTAATGATGGTGTTGGAGTCGTGTCTGGCCGTGCAGTCATGAGTGAACAGGGAGATCAGGAGGGGACTGAGCACTCACCCCTGAGGGGCCCCTGTGTTGAGGATCAGTTTGGCGGATGTGTTGATACTTACCCTTACCACCTGGAGGTGGCCCGTCAGGAGGTCCAGGATCCAGTTGCAGAGGGAGGTGTTTAGTCCCAGGGTGTCCTTTGGGTGGTGGACCATTCTTGATACAAATGGGAAACTGTTGAGCATGAAAAACACAGAAGCTTTGCAGTTCTTGACACAAACCGGTGCACCTGGGACCTACTACCATAACCCGTTCAAAGGCACTTCAATCTTACCCATTCACTGCCCAAATGGCACACATACACAATCCATGTCTCAAATGTCTCAAGGTTTAAAAATCTTTAATTTACATGTCTCCTCCCCTTCATCTACACTTATTGAAGTAGATTTAACAAGTGACATCAATAATGGATCATCGCTTTCACCTGGATTCACCTGGTCAGTCTGTCATGGAAAGAGCAGGTGTCCTTAATGTTTGGTACACTCAGTGTATAAAAGGAATAGAGTGCCATTTTTGGGATGCAGCCTGTGAGAGGAGAAGACCCCCTCACAACCAATGGGGTAAGGAGGACACGTGTGCCTGTCTTACTGTCATGGTTAAATTATGTGCTGTGCTGACGCAAACATCGTGCCAATGGAAACCTGATAGGCCAGTCTGTGGGAAGCGGATCTAAACACATCGTAAAACACTAATCTGTCCTCAGCTCTACAGCTCTCATGCCTCGGTCTCTGTAGTGTAGGAGCCGGGGAGGGTAGACAAAGGGACATTGGAGTCTGCTTGGAGACAGGGGCTGTGTCTAACACTCTAAGGTGGCTCCCTTTCAAGTGTTATAGTCCACACTGGTTTAAAAGAACTGGACAGGTGAAAGCCCAGCTGGTTTACTTCAATTCTGCTCTCACCTTCGAATATTTCTAGGTCAAGGTGGACCCACGAATTGGATATACTGTGTGACCCCATTTCAGAATATTGGGACAAACCTAGGATCCCTTGAGTGTTGGGGGACTGCAATGGAAGAGGCAGGGACTAGAAGGTTGAGGAGGGTGATGAGTATGGAAAGAGAGGAAACAATATCTGCAAGTCGTAAAGCCCCTTTTAGAATATTGTAACTTTCTAACTGCCGGGGGACAGTTGGGGGGACTGCTGGGGGACATCAGTAAGGAGGGGCAAGGAAAAATGATGGGAGTGTGGTTAGGTTAAAGATGGAAGGAGAGGAATGAAATCCGCAGCTGCAGGTCGTAAAGTCCAGGGAACATGCAGTCCAGTGCACAGTATAACCATCTTATAGGATCAAGGACAGCTGATCTCATCTAGAGACAGTATCGACCTGACAGGGTCATATAATTAGCTGTAATGTCCACTATATTTCACACTGTCACATCATTTCTTAATCAGAGCCTATATATATATATAGCATTTAGTCTGGGATTACTGTATTGGTATGTCTTTGTCACGAATCCCGCCGAGGATGGTGCCTCTTCCTGTTCGGGCGGCGCTCGGCGGTCGTCGTCACCGGCCTACTAGCTGCCATCGATTCCTTTCTTTTTGTTTCTGTTAGTTTGGGCTGATTGGGTGCACCTGTTTTGAGTTTAGTTTGGTGGGTAGGCTATTTAAGGGCAGGTAGCCCGCTGGCTGTTGTGCGGGCTTGTATTCTGTTATGTTGTGGTTGGATTGTAATGTGGATTTTGTTATTTTCTGTTTACAGTTTAGTCTGGTGTTTTTGGACTCGTCTTTTTTCATGCGCACGTGTGTTTTAGGCCATGATCGTTTGGAAAATAAATCCTCATTATTGAAACCTGCTCTCTGCGCCTGACTCCATCCACCCAGTACTCCTAGCAGCTCAGACAGAAGCCCGCACCACCCATATGGAGTCAGCAGGAGCAGCGACCACTCCTCTCCCAACTATGGAGGAGCGTGTTCATCATCATACAGCTGTCCTTCATCGTATCGGGTCAGCGATGGACCAGATGATGGAGAGGATGGAACGATGGGAGAGGAGTTGTCTCTCGACGCCCCCTTCAGCTCCCCTGCAGACAACACAACCCACTCCTACAGGGTCATCGGCTGGGACCAGCACATTGCGTCTCAACCCCCCGAGGGTGTACGATGGAGCAGCGGCTGGTTGCCAGGGATTTCTGCTCCAGCTTGAGCTTTACCTGGCTACCGTGCGTCTGACTCCCTCGGGTGAAGAGAGTGTAAGCCTCCTTGTCTCCTGTTTGTCAGGGAGGTCCCTGGACTGGGCCAACGCAGTATGGAACAGCCCAGACTCGGCTCGGGACCATTACACGGAGTTCACCCGCCGGTTTCGGGCTGTGTTCGACCACCCACCAGAGGGCCGAGCGGCGGGTGAGCGTCTGTTCCACCTCAGACAGGAGACGAGGAGCGCTCAGGAGTTCGCTTTAGAGTTCTGGACCTTGGCTGCTGGTGCGGGGTGGAATGACAGGGCCTTAATAGACCATTACCGTTGCAGCCTCCGGGAGGACGTCCGTCGGGAGCTAGCTTGTCGGGACACCACACTCTCCCTCGATGAACTGATAGACATGTCGATCCGACTAGATAACCTGCTAGCTGCCCGCGGGCGTTCAGAGGGGGTCCTGTCAGTTCCACCTCCCAGCCCTCCCGCTCCAACTCCGTTGGAGTTGGGAGGAGCTGCATCTAGGGGGACCGGAGGAGGTGGCTCCTCTTGCACCTACTGTGGTCGGAGAGGACACACTTCGGACCGGTGCTGGAGGAGTCCATCTGGGAGTCGGGATGGCAGGCGGAATACTCCTCGGCCACCCCAGGTGAGTAGGCACAAGACTCACCCAGAGCTCCCTGTTGGTCACATGTTTTTGGTTATTTTTTTTCCCTGCGTTTTCCCCTCTCTTCAGCATAAGGCGCTAGTCGATTCAGGCGCAGCTGGGAGTTTTATGGATCGCGGACTCGCCCGTAAGTTGGGTATTCCGCTGGTGCAGATAGACCCACCTTTTCCCGTGCACTCCCTAGATAGCCGACCGTTAGGGTCAGGGCTGGTCAGGGAGGCCACGATTCCGCTGGACATGGTAACCCAGGGGGATCATAGGGAGCAGATCAGTTTTTACCTTATTGATTCACCTGGGTTTCCAGTGGTGTTGGGGGTTCCCTGGCTAGCCATTCACAATCCCCTCATTTCCTGGCGACAGGGAGCTCTTCAGGGGTGGTCAGATGAGTGTTTAGGTAGGTGTGTGGGAGTTTCCATCGGTGTCACATCAGTGGAGAGTTCAGAGCAGGTTTCCACTGTGCGCATTCCCCCAGAATATGCCGATTTGGCTATCGCTTTTAGTAAGAAAGAAGCGACTAAATTACCACCTCATCGACGGTGGGATTGCGTGATAAACCTCCAGGAGAACGCTGCACCAGGAGTCACGTGTACCCATTGTCACAGGAGGAGACGTTGGCTATGGAGACATATGTCACGGAAGCTCTGGGACAAGGGTTCATTCGGCCCTCCATGTCCCCCACCTCCTCGAGTTTCTTTTTTGTGAGAAAAAAAGAGGGAGGACTGTGTCCGTGCATTGATTATCGAGGTCTAAATTCAATCACAGTGGGATTTAGTTATCCACTACCTCTCATCGCTACGGCGATGGAATCATTCCACGGAGCGCGTTTTTTCACAAAACTGGACCTCAGGAGCGCGTATAATCTGGTGCGTATTTGGGGAGGAGACGAGTGGAAAACAGCGTTTAGTACCACATCAGGCCACTATGAGTACCTCGTCATGCCGTATGGGTTAAAGAATGCTCCAGCCGTCTTCCAATCCTTTGTAGATGAGATTCTCAGAGACTTGCAGGGGCAGGGTGTGGTAGTATATATTGATGACATCTTGATCTATTCTGCCACACGCGCCGCGCATGTCTCCCTGGTGCGCAGGGAGCTTAGGTGACTGCTGGAGCATGACCTGTACGTCAAGGCTGAGAAATGTGTGTTCTCCAAACCAGCCGTTTCCTTCCTGGGTTATCGCATTTCCACCTCGGGGTTGATGATGGAGTGTGACCGCGTAAACGCCGTGCGTAATTGGCCGACTCCAACCACGGTAAAGGAGGTGCAGCGGTTTTTAGGGTTTGCCAATTACTACCGGAGGTTTATCCGGGGTTTTGGCCAAGTGGCGGCACCCATTACCTCACTGCTGAAGGGGGGGCCGGTGCGTCTACGGTGGTCGGCCGAGGCAGATGGAGCCTTCAACCAGTTGAAGGCAAGGTTTACTGAGGCTCCCGTGTTGGCGCATCCGGACCCTTCGTTAGCGTTCATAGTGGAGGTGGATGATTCCGAGGCTGGTGTTGGAGCCGTGCTATCACAGCGGGCACCCCACCAAAGCTCCGTCCCTGTGCTTTCTTTTCTAAGAAGCTGGAGCCGGCAGAGC
Organism: Salvelinus fontinalis; assembly: GCF_029448725.1. Taxonomy (NCBI): domain Eukaryota; kingdom Metazoa; phylum Chordata; class Actinopteri; order Salmoniformes; family Salmonidae; genus Salvelinus; species Salvelinus fontinalis. The sequence continues at coordinate 45,065,285 of NC_074668.1, forward strand.
GGAACTATGATGTGGGGGACCGGGAGTTACTAGCTATGGTAAAAGCCCTGAAGGTGTGGAGACACTGGCTTGAGGGGGCTAAATACCCTTTTCTCATCTGGACTGACCATCGCAATCTGGAGTATATCCGAGAGGCGAAGAGACTGAATCCGCGTCAGGCTAGGTGGGCCATGTTCTTTACCTCGTTTTAGATTTACGATCTCTTACCGACCAGGTTCCCTCAACACTAAGGCCGACGCGCTGTCTCGTCTATATGACACGGATGACCGGCCCATCGATCCGACTCCCATCCTTCCAGCCTCGTGTCTGGTGGCCCCGGTGGTATGGGAGGTGGACGCAGACATCGAGCGGGCGTTGAGGGTAGAACCTGTGCCGTCCCAGTGTCCTACTGGCCTTAGGTACGTACCGCTTGGTGTTCGTGATCGATTGATTCGGTGGGCTCATACACTACCTTCTTCGGGTCATCCGGGGATTGAGAGGACAGTGCGGGGTCTTAGGGGGAAATACTGGTGGCCCACCTTGGCTAAGGACGTGAGACTCTATGTCTCTTCCTGCTCGGTATGCGCACAGAGTAAGGCTCCTAGGCACCTGCCGAGAGGGAAGTTACAACCCCTCCCGGTTCCACAACGGCCATGGTCTCATTTATCGGTAGATTTCCTGACAGATCTTCCCCCTTCCCAGGGGAACACTACCGTTTTGGTTGTTGTGGATCGGTTTTCTAAGTCCTGTCGTCTCCTTCCATTGCCTGGTCTCCCTACGGCCCTACAGACTGCGGAGGCTCTATTTACCCACGTCTTCCGACACTACGGGGTGCCGGAGGACATTGTATCTGATCGAGGTCCCCAGTTCACGTCCCGGGTATGGAGGGCGTTTATGGAGCGTCTGGGGGTCTCGGTCAGCCTTACCTCTGGGTATCACCCCAAAAGTAATGGGCAGGTGGAAAGAGTGAACCAGGAAGTGGGTAGGTTTCTGAGGTCGTATTGCCAGGACCGGCCAGGAAAATGGGCAAGGTACGTCCCGTGGGCAGAGTTGGCCCAGAACTCACTCCGCCACTCCTCAACTAACATGTCGCCATTTGAGTGCGTATTGGGGTACCAGCCGGTCCTGGCTCCGTGGCATCAGAGCCAGACCGAAGCTCCTGCGGTGGAGGAGTGTGTACAGCGCTCTAGAGAGACCTGGCAGGCAGTCCAGGCCTGTCTCAGGCAGGCCAGTGAGCGGCAGAAGAGGAGCGCTGACCGCCACCGCAGTGAGGCCCCTGTGTTTGCACCAGGGGACAGGGTCTGGCTCTCGACCCGAAACCTGCCCCTCCGCCTGCCCTGCCGGAAGCTGGGGCCGCAGTGTGTGGGGCCATTTAAAGTCCTGAGGAGGATAAACGAGGTGTGTTATAGATTACAACTCCCTTCTTACTATCGCATTAACCCCTCGTTTCATGTGTCTCTCCTCAGGCCGGTGGTAGCTGTTCCCCTTCAGGAAGGTGAGGTACCGGAGGTCCTTCCGCCCCCTCTGGATATCGAGGGGTCCCCGGCGTACGCTGTATGAGCTATTCTGGACTCGAGACGCCGGGTGAGGGGCCTGCAGTACCTCGTTGACTGGGAGGGGTACGGTCCGGAGGAGAGGTGCTGGGTACCGGGGAGAGACATTTTAGATCCTTCCCTCTTGGCTGATTTCCACCGTCGCCACCCGGATTGTCCTGCGACTCGCCATCCGGGTCGTCCTCGAGGCCGGGGTCGGCGCGCTGCGGGAGCCGCGCGTCAGAGGGGGGGTACTGTCACGAATCCCGCCGAGGATGGTGCCTCTTCCTGTTCGGGCGGCGCTCGGCGGTCGTCGTCACCGGCCTACTAGCTGCCATCGATTCCTTTCTTTTTGTTTCTGTTAGTTTGGGCTGATTGGGTGCACCTGTTTTGAGTTTAGTTTGGTGGGTAGGCTATTTAAGGGCAGGTAGCCCGCTGGCTGTTGTGCGGGCTTGTATTCTGTTATGTTGTGGTTGGATTGTAATGTGGATTTTGTTATTTTCTGTTTACAGTTTAGTCCGGTGTTTTTGGACTCGTCTTTTTTCATGCGCCCGTGTGTTTTAGGGGCATGATCGTTTGGAAAATAAATCCTCATTATTGAAACCTGCTCTCTGCGCCTGACTCCATCCACCCAGTACTCCTAGCAGCTCTGACAGTCTTTCTGTATTTACGTTCTACATTTTTGCTTTAAAACAAAAACAAATCCACAACCAGACTTGCCATTAGGAGGTATAAAATCCAACAAACCCAACACATACATACAAACCCACCCAACGATGTTCCCTCTAAGCTGCACACGTTCGCAGGCGCGCAGCTCGCGGGGACTGCCGCTCAGAAGAAATGTCGGCCTGTGCAGAGAAGCACAAGATTTACTAGAGTTTTCCCTATTAGTTAACACTATCAACGTTTCACTTTACTTTGGGAATCGAATCAACGCAATATTAGTTCACATGCCTTGTGACCGTGATATACAGTGCATTCAGAAAGTATTAAGACACCTTGACTTTTCCACATTTTGTTACGTTACAGCCTTATTCTAAAATGAGTTAAATTGTTGTTGTTTTTCTCTGCCATCTACACACAATACCCCATAATGACCAAGCAAAACCAGGTTTTTAGAAATGTTTGCAAATGTATATAAAAAAAAAATATTCAGAACCTTTACACCACATATGTCAGAGTCAAGGCCCGCGGGCCACATCCGGCCCGCGAGAAGGTTTTTTACGGCCCCTGGGATGATCTTGATTTATTATTAGAACCGGCCCGCAGACCGCAGCAAGCCGGCAGCCCGCAGATCTTTTACACGCACCAATACTACATTTCCCACAATGCAACGGTGACGCACCGAGCAGTAGGCTGCTTCATTTCAATATTTATTGGCACAGCAGTCGTCAGCATCACAGTAAAATTAACTTTCAGATACCCATCAAAAATGGCAAAACGGAAGGTGGACACTGAGAACCGGGGGTTTCAAACAAGGTGGGAGTCGGAGTATATGTTCACGGAGGTAGCTGGAAAACCTGTGTGTCTTCTGTGTGGAGAAAGTGTGGCGGTACTGAAAGAGTATAATCTGAGACGACATTATGAAACGAAACACGCGGACAAAAACAAGAATATGGACATGGAACAAAGGCTACAAAAGGCAGAGGAATTAAAACGAGGCCTCAAATCTCGACAGGCTCTGTTCAAAAAAGCCAAATCACAAGGCCAGGCTGCTGTCAAGGCCAGTTTTATTTTGGCAGAAGAGATCGCTAAATCAGCCCGGCCATTTACGGAGGGGGATTTCATCAAAAACTGCATGATTAAAGTTTGTGACGAAGTTTGCCCAGAAAAAAGGCAACTCTTTTTAAATGTGAGTCTGAGCAGAAACACCATTGCCGAGAGAGTAGACCAGTTGTCCATCAATCTAAAAGAGCAGCTTGTGAAAAAGGGAAAAGATTTCATTGCATATTCCTTGGCTGTGGATGAGAGCACCGACATTTCTGACATTGCCCAGTTGTCAATTTTCATCCGCGGAGTGGACTCCAGCCTAAGCGTGACAGAGGAGTTTTTGGCTTTACGTCCTATGCATGGCACAACTACGGGGCATGATTTGTATGAAGAGGTGTCAAGATGTGTAAATGAGATGGAGCTGCCTTGGGAAAAACTCGTGGGTTTGACAACCGACGGAGCACCTGCGATGTGTAGACACAGGAGCGGACTGGTGGCGAAGATACGGGAAAAGATGCAAGAGGAAAACGCGACAGGTGAGCTGACAGCTTATCATTGTATCATTAGCGTTGTGCGGTAAAGCCTTGAAAATGGAGCATGTAATGAGCATCATCACGCGCACAGTTAACTTTATCAGAGCCAAAGGTTTGAATCACCGCCAGTTCAAGGCATTTCTGACGGAGTTAGAAACGGAGCATGGTGATTTGCCTTATCACACAGAGGTGCGATGGCTAAGCCAGGGAAAGGTGCTTCAAAGATGTTTCGAGCTTCGTGAGGAGATTTGTCTGTTCTTGGACAGCAAAGGGAAAGACACAACACAACTCCGAGACGAAATGTTTCTGTGTGAAATGGCTTTTCTGTGTGACATTACGAGTCATCTGAATGCAATGAACTTGCAGCTGCAGGGTCGGGATCATGTCATCTCTGATATGTACAGTACAGTGAAGGCATTTAAAACCAAACTGACTCTGTGGGAGACGCAGATGCGGAAAGAAAATTTGAGCCACTTTCCCAGCTGCCAGACCATGAAAGAGAAGCTCTCTACCAGTGCGTTCCCGAGCGCACAGTTGGCTGATAAAATAGGTATGCTTGCCGCTGACTTTCGACGCCGATTTGCTGACTTTGAAGCACAAAAAAGCAGGTTGGAACTGCTCGGTAACCCATTTGCTGTTGACGTGGAAAGCTCACCACCAAACCTCCAAATGGAGTTGATTGACCTCCAATGCAATGATGCACTGAGGGCAAAATATGCGGCAGTGGGTGCTGCGGAGTTCGCCCGTTTCCTCCCCGACACAATGCCCCAGCTGCGCATCCAGGCTGCTCAAACATTGTCTATGTTTGGCAGCACATACCTGTGTGAACAACTGTTTTCTTTGATGAACCTGAACAAAACATCACACAGAAGTCGACTTACTGCTGAACACCTCCACTCAATTCTGAGGATTTCCTCAGCTCAGAGCCTTACCCCGAACATTGATGAACTTGTGGAAAAGATGGGACACCACCAAGTATCACCCTCAACCTCAAACAAGTGAACATTACTGTGCAATCACATATTTAGAGTTTTTACTCAGTTCAAGTTTAAAAGTTAAAGTTTAATATTTGTTTTCACTGCATGTTACTTCTCCTTAAACAAAGTGTTGTTTTTGATTAATAGATTTTTGCACTTTATTTTATTGTATTTCAATCCAATTATATTTTAAAAATATTTCAGTTGAGTGGATGATAGAAAATTGCTATTATTGTTTTTTTCTTTGAAGTAAATTTAGCCCACTTTTGCTAAAATAGAAAATATAGGCTACTGATGGTGCCTTGAATACCGGTTTCTTTCATTTAATGTTCATGTTATGGGGATTTTTATATAAAGGAAATTTGTCTTTTGTGTCTGTTGAAAATTAAAGATTACTGACAGAGCCATAAGAAAATATTGCTTTATTTATCTGATCATATTGGAATATATTTGTTAGGTTTTCAGTAGGTTCAATTAGGTTCACTAGACTATATGCGTCATTTAAAAAATTTTCAATGAACATTCGAACAGTCCGGCCCTCGGCTTGTAGCTAAATTTTTTATTTGGCCCTCCGTCCATTTGACTTTGACACCCCTGCTTTACACCATACTTTGTTGACGCACCTTTGGAATTGATTACAGCCTTGAATCTTCTTGGGTATGATGCTACAAGCTTGGCACATCTGTATTTGTGGAGTTTCTCCCATTCTTCTCTGCAGATCCTCGCATCGCTGCACAGCTATTTTCAGTTCTCTCCAGAGATGTTTGATCTGGTTCAAGTCCGGGCTCTGGCTGGGCCACTCAAAGACATTCAGAGACTTATCCAGAAGCAACTGTTGCATTGTCTTGGCTGTGTGCTTAGGCTCGTTGTCCTGTTGACGCCGCAGTCTGAGGTCCTGAGCGCTCTGGAGCAGGTTTTCATCAAGGATATCTCTGTACTTTGCTCCTTTCATCTTTCCCTTGATCCTGACTAGTCTCCCAGTCCCTGCTGCTGAAAAACATCCCCACAGCATGATGCTACCACCACCATGCTTCACCTTAGGGATGGTGCCAGGTTTCCTCCAGAATCTTGTTTCGTATGGTCTGAGAGTCCTTTACGTGCCTTTTGGCAAACTCCAAGTGGGCTGTCATGTGCTTTTTACAGAGTAGTGGCTTCCGTCTGGCCACTCTTCCATAAATGCCTGATTGGTGGAATGCTGCAGAGATGGTTCCTTCTGGAAGTTATCCCATCTCCGCAGATGACTACTGGAGGTCTGTCAGAGTGACCATCAGGTTCTTGGTAACCTCCCTGACCAAGGCCCTTCTCCCCCGATTGCTCAGTTTGGCTCGGTGTCCAGCTCTAACAAGAGTCTTGGTGGTTCCAAACGTCTTCCATTTAAAAATGATGGAGGCCACTGTGTTCTTGGGGACCTTCAATGCTGCAGAAAAGTTTTGGTACCCTTCCCCAGATCTGTGCCTCGACACAATCCTGTCTCGGAGCTCTACTTACAATTCCTTCGACCTCATGGCAGGGTTTTTGCTCTGTCAACTGTGGGACCTTATATCGACAGGTGTGTGCCTTTCAAAATCATGTCCAATCAATAAATCAAGTTGTAGGATCATCTCAAGGATGATCAGGATGCACCTGAGCTCAATTTCGGGTCTCATAGCAAAAGGTCTGAATACTTATGAAAGCCACATATTTCTGTTTTCGCATTGCCATTATGGGGTATTGTGTGTAGATTGATGAGGAAATGTGTTATTTAATCCACTTTAGAAAAAGGCTGTAAAGTACCAACATGTGGAAAAGGTCAAGAGGTCTGAGTACTTTCCGAATGTACTGTATAGGCCTAAAGACCGAGACAATAAGAAGACACAGTGGCAGAATAAATCCAACCACACCTTTGTTTCATCACAACACCGGAGAGCAACCTCTGTCCGGTGAAATTCACAAAGCATATTGGATGTAACAAACAGTTACATGACCTACAGCATGGTCAAGCAGGTCAATGTTTCCAGGATTTTTTGAGACCACTAAACATCTATTGATTTAGAACCATGGAGAGTTACCGCAAGTCGCAAAGAAAACAAGAGCTGCCTCCACTATTCCAGCACCATTTCAATTCTAACATTTCAACATCATCAAATCACCTATGCTTAGTCTAATACAGTGACAACTAAAATATACCAAAAACTAGGGATGCACGATATATCGGGGAACATATCGTAATCAGACGACATTAGCTAAAAATGCCAACATCGGTATTGGGAAGAACATTGTTTTCATCAAAGAGCTAGCTAGCTTTTTTTATGACCAGCACTGTAGGTGGGCGAGACAACTTTACCAGCATCATAGCATACATATCGATGAATCGTTGTGACAAATGAAATACAAGTGATAGTGTAGTCAATGTGAAATAACTACAGAAAATGTTTTCATTATTAAATTATTATGTGACGTGCAGTCATATTCAGGCCCTGATTGATCAACAAGCTTATTTGAAACGTCAAATAGTATTATTTGACGTGTATCTTTTTTGACACGCAAAGACCCAAACGGCGTTCCATAGAAATCCTGGTTGAGAATGAAACGACAGAACAAATGAACAACAAAACAGCACAGCAAGTACTGTAGGTGAAAGAAATAGGTTTTGATCATGTTTTACTGGTAATGGGTACATATGTAAATGCCAACAAAATAACTTTTTGGTCAGTGTGGTGTGTGTGTGTAACCTTTATTTAACTAGGCAAGTAAGTTAAGAACAAATTCTTATTTCCGATGACAGCCTACCGCGGCCAGACCCGGACGATGCTGGGCCAATTGTGCGCTGCCCTATGGGCTCCCAATCACGGCCGGATGTGATACAGTCTGGATTCGAACCAGGGATTGAGATGCAGTGCCTTTGACTGCTGCGTCCATGTGTGTGTGTTAACTATTGTGTGTGTTTTAACTATTTAACTGTACTAGAATGCTTAAAAGGCCGCAACATTTTTTAATATTGGTTATCAGTATTGTTATCATTTTTGGGGGGCAAGAAAAAAAATTGGATATCGATATCGGCCAAAAATGTTGTATCGGTGCATCGCTGCTATTTAGTCCAATCAACAAAAGCTAAATATAATGTGTGTGTGTGTGTGTGTGTGTGCATGTGCGCGTTCGTGCAAGTAGAAAACACATTTACTCACCCTACTTGTAGAGAAACGCCAATTTTACCCTCCTCTCTTTCATTTTGACGAAACGGTCTATCACTCTGTCATTAAGTACACGCTTTTATTTTTTGTTGTCTTAGGCTACCTGGCTAAAATGCTTGCTCGCTAGCCTAACTTCCTTTCATGGGCATCGTTCGCTAGTTAACATTAGCCGTCTACATCTAGCTACATATTGAACTTCCATCCTCTCATGCCAGAGGCACAATGTATGAATTAATGGTTGGATCAGAATTGATGTTATACTCATTGGCAATTACGGAGAATTAAGTAAAACCATAAGTCCACATCCCTATCTCCATCCATGGCTAATTTAGGAAAGGGCTTCCCTTGACACTTTTCTTTAGTGCGCCAGGACCATTCACAGTTGAGCTCATTCAATGCTAATTGGCTATTGTTTTATAAAAAAGATTATCAAGGGAGGTCAAATGTTCGATGGCTTCCTTTGCATGTAATTCTACGGGCGGCAACAATGTCATACTCTTTTGGACCAGACAGCATCAGATAGATGGCCTACACATACAGAGACAGGGGTGCTGTTTCGCTCACTCTGATGATTTCTCCGATGAGGTACATTAACCTGTTGGGGATGGGGGCGCTGTTTAGACTACTTATGCTAAGTTGGCTAATTTTTTAAACGGCTTCCCACAAAATCCTTGATCGTACAATATGCATATTATTATTATTATTGGATAGAAAACAGTCTATAGTTTCTATAGGAGTTGAAATTTTGTCTCTAAGTGGAACAGAGCCCATTCTACAGCAATTTCCCTGACATGGAGTCAGATTTGAGAAATGTTGGCCACTCTTCTGAAGTCATTTAAAAGGGCACTGTCGTTGCTATGACTATACGGACACTTCTTACGTCTTCCCCTGGATGCCTTTACGTGATGACGATTCCAACGGGGTCGATTGCTCGTTCACAGGCCCTACAAATGAAAAAAACCTTTAGCTAGCAAGTCTTTTTTTGCTGCGTAACGCGCGTGGAAGACACCGACCCTCTCCTGTTCCAAGCGTTAGTTTAGCCTGTTATATTTCTCCGGTCATCTTTTCACTCGTTATAGGAGTTACAAACATCATAAAGTAGTTAATTTAAAGCGTTTTATAGCAATTTATATCCGTTTAGTGCGATTTTGGGACATTTATTTTTGCAACGATGTGAAAAGTTGGGCATGCTTTTCAGTTCATCCCGAACGCAGTTGACATTTCCACATGGCAAGAGGACAGCTTTCCACCAAAAGACGATTTCTCCCAAGAAAGGATCCTTTGCCCAAGATACTGATGGAAGAACAGCTCAAGGTAGGACATTTTTATTATGATAAATCGTGTTTCTGTCGAAACATTTTAGTGGCTTAGGACGCCATGTTTTTTGACGTAGCTTCGCTTGGCGCAAACTGTATTGAAAAGTAAGGATAAATTAAAAAATGTAATAACGCAATTGTATTAAGAATTAAATTGTCTATCAATCCCTGTCCACCCTATATTTTTTAGTCACGTTTATGAGTATTTATGTATAAGAGTAGATCACTGTCTAAGTGGCGCAAGGACATTTTCTGACCAGCTGAGTTACATTTCACATTGTCTAACCATGATTTTGGTGGCTAAATATAAACATTTTCGATCAAACTGTATATGCATGTTGTAATGTGATGTTACAGGAGTGTCATCGGAAGAATTCTGAGAAGGTTAGTGAAAAAATTAATATCTTTTGGCGATGTTGACTTTTATCGCTCACTTTGGCTAGAATCAATGCTGGGCTGCTAATTGCTATGTGCTAAGCTAATATAACGATTTATTGTGTTTTCGCTGTAAGACACTTAGAAAATCTGAAATATTGTCTGTATTCACAGGATCTGTGTCTTTCGATTCGTGTATGCTGTGTATTTTTACGAAATGTTTGATGATTAGTAGTTAGGTAAACACGTTGCTCATTGTAATTATTCTAGTCCATTTGTGATGGTGGGTGCAATTGTAAACTATGCCATCTACCTGAAATATGCACTTTTTTCTAACAAAACCTATCCCATACCATAAATATGTTATCAGACTGTCATCTAATGAGTTTTTTTGTTGGTTAGGGGCTATAAATATCTTAGTTTAGCCGAATTGGTGATGGCTACTGGTGTTGGTGGACAAATAAAAGATGGTGGATTATGCTAATGTGTTTTTAGGTAATAGATGTACATCTTTACATATTGTGTCTTCCCTGTAAAACATTTTAAAAATCGGAAATGTTGACTGGATTCACAAGATCTGTGTCTTTCATTAGCTGTATTGGACTTTAATGTGTGAAAGTTAAATATTTTAAAAATATATTTTTTTTGAATTTCGCGGCACTGGTTTTTCAGTGGGGGGGGGGGGGGGGGGGTGTGCCGCTAGCGCCACGCTGATCCTAGACAGGTTAAGCTTCTTGTGAATTTAAAACCTGTCTAGGATCAGCGTGCCGCTAGCGGCACACCCCCCCCCCCCCCCACTGAAAAACCAGTGCCGCGAAATTCAAAAAAAATATTTTTTTTAAATATTTTACTTTCACACATTAAAGTCCAATACAGCTAATGAAAGACACAGATCTTGTGAATCCAGTCAACATGTCCGATTTTTAAAATGTTTTACAGGGAAGACACAATATGTAAAGATGTACATCTATTACCTAAAAACACATTAGCATAATCCACCATCTTTTATTTGTCCACCAACACCAGTAGCCATCACCAATTCGGCTAAACTAAGATATTTATAGCCCCTAACCAACAAAAAAACTCATCAGATGACAGTCTGATAACATATTTATGGTATGGGATAGGTTTTGTTAGAAAAAAGTGCATATTTCAGGTAGATGGCATAGGTTACAATTGCACCCACCGTCACAAATGGACTAGAAAAACTACATTGAGCAACGTGTTTACCTACTTACTAATCATCAAACATTTCGTAAAAATACACAGCATACACGAATCGAAAGACACAGATCCTGTGAATACAGACAATATTTCAGATTTTCTAAGTGTCTTACAGCGAAAACACAATAAATCGTTATATTAGCATAGCACATAGCACATAGCAGCCCAGCATTGATTCTAGCCAAAGTGGGCGATAACGTCAACATCGCCAAAAATATATAAATTTTTTCACTAACCTTCTCAGAATTCTTCAGATGACACTCCTGTAACATCATATTACACAATCCATATAGAGTTTGATCGAAAATGTTTATATTTAGCCACCAAAATCATGGTTAGACAATGTGAAATGTAGCTCAGCTGGTCAGAAAATGTCCTTGCGCCACTTAGACAGTGATCTACTCTTATACATAAATACTCATAAACGTGACTAAAAAATATAGGGTGGACAGGGATTGATAGACAATTTAATTCTTAATACAATTGCGGAATTACATTTTTTAATTTATCCTTACTTTTCAATACAGTTTGCGCCAAGCGAAGCTACGTCAAAAAACATGGCGTCCTAAGCCACTAAAATGTTTCGACAGAAACACGATTTATCATAATAAAAATGTCCTACTTTGAGCTGTTCTTCCATCAGTATCTTGGGCAAAGGATCCTTTCTTGGGAGTAATCGTCTTTTGGTGGAAAGCTGTCCTCTTGCCATGTGGAAATGCCAACTGCGTTCGGGATGAATTGAAAAGCGTGCCCAGCTATTCACATCGTTTCAAAAATAAATGTCCCAAAATCGCACTAAACGGATATAAATTGCTATAAAACGCTTTAAATTAACTACCTTATGATGTTTTTAACTCCTATAACGAGTGAAAAGATGACCGGAGAAATATAACAGGCTAAACTAACGCTTGGAACAGGAGCGGGTCGGTGTCCTCCACGCGCGTTACCAACCAAGAAAAGACTTGCTAGCTACAGGGTTTTTTAATTTATAGGGCCTGTGAACGCGCAATCGACCCCATTGGAATCGTCATCACGTAAAGGCATCCAGGGGAAGACGTAAGAAGTGTCCGTATAGTCATAGCAATAACAGTGCCCTTTTAACTGACTTCAGAACAGTGGCCAACATTTCTGAAATCTGACTCCATGTCAGGGAAATTGCTGTAGAATGGGCTCTGTTCCACTTAGAGACAAAATTTCAACTCCTATATAAACTATAGACTGTTTTCTATCCAATAATAATAATAATATGCATATTGTACGATCAAGGATTTTGTGGGAAGCCGTTTCAAAAATTACCCAATTAGCATAAATAGTCTCAACAGCGTCCCCATCCTCAACAGGTGAATTTAAGGAAAATTATGAAAATTATTGGTGAATTTTCTGTGGAAGCCATCCCTCGGCACCCATGAATACATTCCACTGCTTTCAATTCAACATTCCGAAACAAAACAAACTATGCAAGACTTAGTATGCAAAACTAACTATGCAAGAGATTTTGTCTCATTGAATGTTGGCCTACATTGAACATCATACATTGGCTTCTACTGTAGGCTGTATTATGGAACAGCTATTTCCATGTTAAAGTGTTATGGAATGCATTTTCTACATTGTTTTTGATGGTAGGCCACTCTGGTAGACTTACATTATGATCAAATAGCCACAGTACACTACTTGACCACTGTTAAAACTAACTTAAAGCGGACACAGCCTCAGTGTTCACAGTAAACACACGCCGGAAGTTGGAGCAGGTTTGATTCCCTTGTTATTGAGTATGTATATGAATCATCCCCTTGAAGGTGAGTGTGGGAACCAACAAGCCAGACAGACTGGCAGGTGAAGGAGTGAGAAAGAGAGAGAACGAGAGAGAGAGAGATTGTGGACAGATGAAGCAGAGCAGATCTTTCGTGCATCTGAGGGGGAAGGCTGTCACAGAGGGGGGGTGAAAGTTAGAGGGTTAGAGGGGGAGAGATGGGGAGGAAGACTGTCACAGAGGGGGGAGGGGCTCACAGCATGTCAGCAGACAGAGGATGGATCTCTAATGAGAGAGAAGGGAACTGTCTCTCTAAGTGCAACTTCGCAAATAGGAGTTAGTGGATACATATGGCTGACACAGTATGGATGTAGATGCCAGCTTAATTGGAGGCATATGCTATGTGGTCTTCAGTTGTGTAGATGTCAGCTTCTTGCAACAGTGAGGTTTCATAATTCCTTTTTTTTAATAAACCTTTATTTAACTAGGCAAGTCAGTTAAGAACAAATTATTATTTTACAATGACGGCCTACCGGGGAACAGTGGGTTAACTGCCGTGTTCAGGGGCAAAACTACAGATGTTACCTTGTCAGCTTGGAGATTTGATCCAGCAACCTTTCAGTGACAGGCCCAAAGCTCAAACCACTAGGCTACCTGCTGCCATGGTATGTGCTAGGTGTAATGTATGTAATGTAAAGGCTATGACATTCATCAGTTTGAGGAGACACCCTTTGGACTAAGCAATTGTCCCTCAAATATCTAGCTCCTGTGCGCAAGTTAAATGCGGCTTCTAATCCTTATTTAGCATATAGTGTCATGACATCCAAAACAACGGCAACCGCTTTAGATGTGTGTGTTTTTTAAGGCTCTCTCATTGTGTGGGTGAAAATAGAGCCACGATTGAATGTGCCGTGTGTCCAGTATTGCTGTTCACTGCTTAGCCCAGGGTACAACAGCAGCGGGATGTCTCAGTCCCACACATTACGTCAGCTTAACTATCTGTCAACAACTGGCATTGAACGGCCAGCCGGCCACAATAAGGGAAGGTGCTTTCGTGGTGTCGACAGCAGAAACAGATGACGCAGCACAACGGAGAGAGATAGTTAGCCACAGGAGAATGAAAAAAGCACAATGAGGGTCAGGGACAACAGCCAACGATAACAAGGAACAAGCCAGACTCCACAGTAAATGGAAGAGATGATGGGGAATGGCTGGTTGGGTCCTCTTCTGCACTCTAGTGGTGAAGTTTTGGAAATACAGGAGATTATCTTTCTGTCTATGGCTAAACTATGAATGCATTGCATGATTAAACCCATTCCCATCTGTTTATTGGATGGGATTTAACAGCTGCTTTACTGTCATTTTTTAAAATTTTATAAACAGTAGTTAATGTTCAGAACGTCAACACTCAATAGTATGGCTGTTACTTTTATGGAATCCAGGTGTTCAATACTGTGTTGCGGTCTGACTCACTTATTGTACTTGACACTTAGAATGTAGAATAAAATAGAAAAGGCTATCATATGATTTTGATAATGCATCCCACTCATTAGATGGTTCTCCAATCTAACGTGTTCCCGCATATAAATACTTAGGAATTTGGAGGGATATGGATTTGACGTTTAAAAACATCCAGATGAGATAGTTAATTAAGAAGCTAAGATTAAAAATGGTCTTTTTCTACAGAAACAGATCGTGCCTTTCTCTAAATCAGTAGGAAGCAGATTATTCAGTCAACCTTTTAATCTGTTCTTGATTATGGTGATAATATTTATCAAAGTACAGCTGCTACTACTCTTAAACCTTTGGATGTCATCTACCATAGTGCCCTTCATTGTGTTACGGGTGACAGTTTTGATAATCATCACGGCATCCTGTATCAAAAGGTTGGCTGGACTTCGCTAAAGACCAGTAGATCTTTACATTACTCCCTTTTCATTTACAAGGCCCTACTTCATAAACTTCCATCTTATCAAACTTTGCTGTTGAAGTCTAGACACCTGAGTTGCCTAACCCGTTCACAGGATTGGTTAACTCTTGAGGATCCTAGGGTCTCTGCTTTTAGTTTTAATGCACCTTATTGTTGGAACAAAATTCAAAATACATGTAGCATTGAGGTTCTGGTGCCATTCGGGCAATTTAAAGTATTGATTGGGCACTTATTTGTGGAGAAATGTAACTGTTTTTCTGGGTGATTTGTGATGTTTAATTTTGTGCTTCCCATGACTGTGTTTTTGTATTTTAATGTGTATATACAGTGCATTCAGAAAGTATTCAGACCCCTTTCCTTTTCCACATTTTGTTACATTACATACAGCCTTTTGCTAAAATGGATCAAATGCATTTTTTCCCCTCATCTACACACAATACCCCATATTGACAAAGCGAAAACAGGTTTAGACATTTTTGCAAATGTATTAAAAATATTTATTTATTTACATAAGTAATCAGACCCTTTGCTATGAGACAATCCTGACTCAGGATAAGACCCAGATGCAGACAGTTTGAATCACAGATGTTTATTTACTAAACAGAGGGCAGGCAAACGACAGGTCAAGGGCAGACAGAGGTCAGTGTCAGTAAGGTACAGAACGGCAGGCAGGCTCCAGGTCAGGGTAGGCAGAGGTCAGTAATCCAGGGCAATGTCAGAAAGGTGCAGAACAGCAGGCAGAGTGGTCAGAACTGGGAAAAACCAAAAACTAGCACACGGGAACTTGACAGAACAAGACGAACTGGCAACAGACAGACAAACAGAAAATGCAGGTATAAATACACAGGAGATAATAGGGACAAATGGGAGACACCTGGTGGGGGGTGGAGACAAGCACAAGACAGGTGAAACAGATCAGGGTGTGACAGACTGGAATCTGAGCTCAGGTGTTTCCATTGATTGTCCTTGAGCTGTTTCTACAACTTGATTTGAGTCCACGTGTGGTAAATTCCATTGATTTTGAAAAGGCACACCCCTGTCTATATAAGGACCCACAGTTGACAGTGGATGTCAGAGCAAAAACCAAGCCATGAGGTCGAAGGAACTGTCTGTAGAGCGCCGAGACACGATTGTGTCAAGGCACAGATCTGGGAAAGGGTACCAAGACATTTCTTCAGCATTGAAGGTCCCCAAGAACACATTGGCCTCCATCATTCTTAAATGGAAAAAGTTTGGAACCACCAAGACTCTTCCTAGAGCTGGCATGCCCGGCCAAACTGATCAATCGGGGAAGAAGGGCATTGGTCAGGGAGGTGACCAAGAAAGCCACTAGAGTGGCCAGACTGAAGCCACTCCTCAGTAAAAGGCACATGGCAGCCTGCTCGGAGTAAAAAGGCACCTGAAGGACTCTCAGACCAAGAGAAACAAGATTCTCTGGTCTGATGAAACCAATACTGAACTATTTGGCCTGAATGCCAAGTGTCACATCTGGAGGAAACCTGGCACCATCCCTACGGTGAAGCATGGTGGTGGTAGCATCATGCTGTGGGGATGTTTTTCAGGGGCAGGGACTGGGAGACTAGTCAGGAGGGAGAGGGCCTCAGACTGTGGCACATCTCTGCCAAAGGTGCTTCAACAAGTGCTGAGTAAAGGGTCTGAATAGTTATGTAAATGTGAGATTTCAGTTTTTTATTTTTAATACATTTGCAAAAATGTCAACCTGTTTTTGCTTTGTCATATTGTGTGTCGATTGTTGGGGGGGGACAATTGAATCTACTTTAGAATAAGGCTGTAACATAATTTTTGGGAAAAAGTGAACGGGTGTGAATACTATCCGAATGCACTGTATATTTTGGGTATAATGTGTATATTTATGTTTTATTATACAGGGTGGATTTGCGAAAGAGACCTAGGTCTCAATATGTCTTCCCTGTTCAAATTAAAGTTACATTAAAAATGTTGAATATAAGGCACTATTCACATAATGCATCCACATGAAGCTGGGGAGCAGGAGCGTACGGACAGTAGCACCATAAACTGACACATTGCCTCAGTGAGAATGGCAGAAAACAAACACAGGCCTGCCAAGCACAACCCACAGGACCCTATCTGTTTATATGGATGTAATGGATCCAGCAGGCGACCAGAAACCGGGGCCCAGTCACTCCAGGATCACTTTGAACAGCACAGAGCATAAGAAACCAAAAGAATGTTTGGAGCCAAATTGGATGCCAGATGATGGCTGAATGGTCCTGTACAGTAGCAGCATTTACACAGCTCACAGCAGGGGCACAGCAGCGACAGAGAGATGAGGAGATCTCTATGGAGATACTGTACTATCAAGATACCGTTTATTCCTGTTAAATGTCTAAACCATGTGACTGACGGCCGTTAGGATGAATCCAAATAAATGCATCTGGTGTTATCCTATGGGATTCTGCCTTAGAGAGCTCTCTGTTGATGCACGAGTTTCCTGTTTTTAATGAAGCAAACAAGTTTAAGAATAGTAGAGTCTCACAGATACAGTAGGGTTACCTACTGTAAGACATCAACTTGATTAGACTATCAACGATCACAAATCCTAATCACAATATAAGCTCTACAAAACTATTCTGAACTACTATGTTTTCACACATGAAAATGGTCTAATACAGACTATAAAATCCATTTCATAAGCAATAGAAGCCGTATACCCAGTAGTGGCCACTTAAGATGCCCAGCAGCAATGCCTAAATGAATTAATCACAGTTTATGCCAAAATAATCCAGACACATCTGCAAATAACAACACAGTGACCAATGCAACAAAGCAACAGGAAAGAGCCATAAAGGACAGCCCATGTAAGTAGCAGCACATATAGCTAGGCAGAGACAGAAGGACATAAGGTTAGGATGCTTAAAGATGCATGAGGGACCAGTGTGACTTGGTGTCAAAGCTGTCAGCTGCTCAGGTGTGCTCAGGTGTCACTGTCAGTGGTGTAGTGTGAGACGGGAGCAGAGAACAGGAGATCAACAGGTGGATGGGTGTCAGATTACCTGGAGGGAGATTTTACCTGGCTGAGCTGGAAATACAGATATATAATTTTTTTTGCAAGATAACAGGTAAGACAGCTGTTTATTTGTGGTTTGTTCCAATTACAGTTGCTGTAATAGTAGAATCTGTATCATTGATGGTAGAAGTTAGATTAGTTGATTATTGTTTTACAGCAGAGGTTATTGGGGAATGGGAGATGTTAGTGAGTAAAGCCCAATTACTTGTAAGTCACCGTTGATTATGGGTGGTGTATGCTTGTATGACTTTTCAAATCAATATTGACACATGATGAGTAGATCTGTGACACTTGTCATAAATCATCCACAAAAATGTGTAAGGTAAAACGTGTTTGACATCAACAAGTACGTCAACATAATACTATTCCTAGGTATCAGCGACCAAACCTCCTCTCCCTGCAAAAGACCACAGTATAGACCAGCATACATTTCAAGCTTGTCCACGCTGGTCTGTGTAGGTCTGATGCTGGACAAGGTGGTCTGACCAGCATGGTCTAACTCAGGGATGGGCAACTTTGATGGGGGTGGGGGGCCACAAAAAAAATGAACTCGTCATGAGGAGCCACAGTGGCTCGTGGGTATGCGTACCCACATCCATACCCACATATGTAGTCAGAGCCAGCCCTAGCCTTTTCGGGGCTCTAACTGAAAAAACAACCCCCCCCCTCCCACCTTGCGAGCAAAACATTTTAGAGGCCCCCCTCTTGACAACAGAGGAAAAAAATGAAATTTCCTGCAATCCTACACATTTTGCCATGGGGCGTAGAGAAAATCTTGCCGTTTTCAAGCAAGTTTGCTGTAATTCTACACATTTCGCATGTGGGGAGAGAACATTTAGCAATTTCACAGCCAATTTCATGCAATTCTACACATTTTGCCATAGGGTGGAGAGAAATGTTAGCAGTTTTTTCATATACTGTATCTGAGTGAGAGTGACTAACAAAATCAATGGGGGCCCCTCCGTCGGTAATTTTAGATAGCTGGCTAGACTAACATTTCTTTTGCTGACATGAGCTAATTGGGTGACTGTCAGTGACTCATACACAATATATACAAAAGTATTTGGACACCCCTTCAAATGATTGGATTCGGCTATTTCAGCCACACCCATTGCTGACAGGTGTACAAAATCGAGCACACAGCCATGCAATCTCCATAGACAAACATTGGCAGTAGAATGGCCTTACTGAATAGCTCAGTAACTTTCAGTGTGGCACTGTTATAGAATGCCACCTTTCCAACAAGTCAGTTCATAAAATTTCTGCCCTGCTATAGCTGCCCCGATCAACTGTAAGGGCTGTTATTGTGAAGTGGATATGTCTAGGAGCAACAATGGCTCAGCCGTGAAGTGATAGGCCACACAAGCTCACAGAAAAGGACCGCCGAGTGCTGCAACACTCACTACCGAGTTCCAAACCGCCTCTGGAAGCAACATCAGCACAAGAACTGTTCGTCGGGATCTTCATGAAATGGGTTTCCATGGCATAGCAGACGCACACAAGCCTAAGATCACTATGTGCAATGCCAGGTATTGACTGGAGTGGTGTAAAGCTCGTCGCCATTGAACTCTGGAGCAGCGGAAACGCGAGTTCTCTGGAGTGATGAATCACACTTCACCATCTGGCAGCCCGACAGATGAATGTGGGTTTGGCGGATGCCAGGAGAACGCTACCTGCCCCAATGCATAGTGCCAACTGTAAAGTTTGGTGGACGAGGAATAATGGTCTGTGGCTGTTTTTCATGGTTTGGGCTAGGCTCCTTAGTTTCAGTGAAGGGAAATCTTAATGCTACAGCATATAATGATATTCTAGACAATTCTGTGCTTCCAACTTTGTGGCAACAGTTTGGGGAAGGCATTTTCCTGTTTCAGCATGACAATGTCCCAGTGCATTAAAGCGATGTCCATACAGAGCGGCCTAATCGCCAAACATCAATGTCCAACAACGTCCAACCTCACTAATGCTCTTGTGGCTGAATGGAAGCCACAAAGTCCCCTCAGCAATATTCCGACGTCTAGTGGAAAGCCTTCCCAGAAGAGTGGAGACTGATATAGCAGGAAAAGGGGGACCAACTCCATATTAATGTCCTTGATTTTGGAATGAGATGTTCAACGAGCAGGTGTCCACAAACTTTTGGTCATGTAGTGAAACAAGACAGAAAATGCTGATGCATAACCAAACTTCGAAATTGCACCTTGTGTATTCTACTATTCTAACCCTCAACAGTAATTTGAGACACCGACTGATCCGTGGGCCAGTTACCCATCCCTCGTATAGCTGGTCAAGCTGGTCTGACCAGCAAGGTCTAGCTGGTTAGGCTGGCCAAACTGGCGATGCTGGTGACCAAGCTGGTCCATGCTAGTCTATTCCGGTCCAGCATGGTCCAGCTGGTCAAGCTGGTCTGCAAAACCACGCCCAAAACCATCATTATCATATTTACCAGCATGCTCTATTGCAGTTAGATTTATGTTTCAATACCTTTTTTGTTTGTTGTGTTTTTGCATGTACAGTCGAGGCCAAAAGTTTTGAGAATGACACAAATATTAATTTTCACAAAGTCTGCTGCCTCAGTTTGTATGATGGCAATTTGCATATACTCCAGAATGTTATGAAGAGTGATCATATGAATGCAAAGTCCCTATTTGCCATGCAAATTAACCGAATCCCCAAAAAACATTTCCACTTCATTTCAGCCATGCCACAAAAGGGCCAGCTGACATCATGTCCGTGATTCTCTTGTTAACACAGGTGTTAGTGTTGATGAGGACAAGGCTGGAGATCACTGTCATGCTGATTGAGTTCGAATAACAGACTGGAAGCTTCAAAAGGAGGGTGGTGCTTGGAATCATTGTTCTTCCTCTGTCAATCATGGCTACCTGCAAGGAAACACGTGCCGTCATCATTGCTTTGCACAGAAAGGGCTTCACAGGCAAGGATATTGCTGCCAGTAAGATTGCACCTAAATCAACCATTTATCGGATCATCAAGAACTTCAAGGAGAGCGGTTCAATTGTTGTGAAGAAGGCTTCAGGGCGCCCAAGAAAGTCCAGCAAGTGCCAGGACCGTCTCCTAAAGTTGATTCAGCTGCGGGATCGGGGCACCACCAGTACAGAGCTTGCTCAGGAATGGCAGGAAGCAGGTGTGAGTGCATCTGCACGCACAGTAAGGCGAAGACTTTTGGAGGATGGCCTGGTGTCAAGAAGGGCAGCAAAGAAGCCACTTCTCTCCAGGAAAAACATCAGGGACAGACTAATATTCTGCAAAAGTTACAGGGATTGGACTGCTGAGGACTGGGGTAAAGTCATTTTCTCTGATGAATCCCCTTTCCGATTGTTTGGGGCATTCGGAAAAAAGCTTGTCCGGAGAAGACAAGGTGAGCGCTACCATCAGTCCTGTGTCATGCCAACAGTAAAGCATCCCGAGACCATTCATGTGTGGGGTTGCTTCTCAGCCAAGGGAGCCAACCATCCAGGAACAGTTTGGTGACGAACAATGCCCTTTCAAGCATGATGGAGCACCTTGCCATAAGGCAAAAGTGATACCTAAGTGGCTCGGGGAACAAAACATCGATATTTTGGGTCCATGGCCAGGAAACTCCCCAGACCTTAATCCCATTGAGAACCCGTGGTCAATCCCGAAGAGGCAGATGGACAAACAAAAACCCACAAATTCTGACAAACTCCAAGCATTGATTATGCAAGAATGGGCTGCCATCAGTCAGGATGTGGCCCAGAAGTTAATTGACATCATGCCAGGGTGGATTACAGAGGTCTTGAAAAAGAAGGGTCAACACTGTAAATATTGACTCTTTGCATCAACTTCATGTAATTGTCAATAAAAGCCTTTGACACTTATGAAATGCTTGTAATTATACTTCAGTATTCCATAGTAACATCTGACAAAAATATCTAAAGACACTGAGGCAGCAGACTTTGTGAAAATTAATATTTGTGTCATTCTCAAAACTTTTGGCCACGACTGTACATTGATTAATTCAGCTTATGCTACACAAAGATAAATAACATACAATTTTTTGTATTTATCCAATCAGTTTGACTTATTGCATCCATTACTGAATGGTTGTTCCAGTTTCATGTATTTATCTTTCTGAACCTGGCAGTTTGTTACGCTCATCGTTTTAATGAGGAGACCAAGGTGCAGCGTGGTAGGCGAACATCTTACTTTTATTAAAATGAACACCATTCTCTATGGTCAGGGCGTGACACAGTTATTCTGAATGCAGTTTGTGGGTGAAAAAAGTTCACATTTTTGAATATCCCCACTCTGGCTGGATTCCAATAGGAATTAAACATCACTTTGCAAGCCAGCATAATGTGATTTGATGCTGGTAGTGTCTCATGACCATCATAAAATAAAATAAAATTGTATTACTCGCATGCGCTGAATACAACATTAGAGTGAAATGCTTACTTACGAGCCCCTAACCAACAATACAGTTAAAAAAAATACAGATAACAATAAGAAATAAAAGTAACAATTAATTAAAGAGCATAAAACGTCGGGCCCTCATACCACCCTCATGGAGTCTGTTTCTGACCGTTTGAGCAGACACATGCACATTTGTGGCCTGCTGGAGGTCATTTTGCAGGGCTCTGGCAGTGCACCTCCTTGCACTAAGGCGGAGGTAGCGGTCCTGCTGCTGGGTTGTTGCCCTCCTACGGCCTCCTCCACGTCTCCTGATGTACTGGCCTGTCTCCTGGTAGCGCCTGCATGCTCTGGACACTACACTGACAGACACAGCAAACCTTTTTGCCACAGTTCGCATTGATGTGCCATCCTGGATGAACTGCACTACCTGAGCCACTTGTGTGGGTTGTAGACTCCGTCTCATGCTACCACTAGAGTGAGAGCACCGCCAGCATTCAAAAGTGACCAAAACATCAGCCAGGAAGCATAGGAACTGAGAAGTGGTCTGTGGTCACCACCTGCAGAATCACTCCTGTTTTGGGGGGTGTCTTGCTAATTGCCTATAATTTCCACCTTTTGTCTATTCCATTTGCACAACAGCATGTGAAATTTATTGTCAATCAGTGTTGCTTCCTAAGTGGACAGTTTGATTTCACAGAAATGTGATTGACTTGGAGTTACATTGTGTTGTTTAAGTGTTCCCTTTATTTTTTTGAGCAGTGTATATACAGGGGGTACCGGTACAGTGTCAATGTGTGGGGGCACCGGTTAGTTGAGGTAATATGTACATATACGTAGAGTTATTAAAGTGACTATGCAAAGATGATAACAACAGAGAGTAGCAGCGGTGTGAAAGGTTGGGGGGGGGGGGGGCAATGCAAATAGTCTGGGTAGCCATTTGGTTAAGTGTTCAGGAGTCTTATGGCTTGGGGTAGAAGCTGTTCAGAAGCATCTTGGACTTAAACTTGGCACTCGGGTACCACTTGCCGTAGCAGAGAGAACAGTCTATGACTAGGGTGGCCGGAGTCTTTGACAATTTTTAGGGCCTTCCTCTGACACCGCCTGGTATAGAGGTCCTGGATGGCAGGAAGCTTCGCCCCAGTGATGTACTGGGTTGTTCACAATACCCTCTGAAGTGCCTTGTGGTCGGAGGCCGAGCAGTTGCCATACCAGGCAGTGATGCAACCAGTCAGGATGCTCTCGATGGTGCAGCTGTAGAACCTTTTGAGGATCTGAGGACCCATGCCAAATCTTTTCAGTCTCCTGAGGGGGAATCGGTTTTGTCGTGCCCTCTTCATGACTGTCTTGGTGTTCTTGGATCATGTTAGTTTGTTGGTGACGTGGACACCAAGGAACATGAAGCTCTCAACCTGCTCCACTGCAGCCCCGTCGATGAGAATGGGGGCGTGCTCTGTCCTCTTTTTCCTGTAGTCCACAATCATCTCGTTTGTCTTTATCACGTTGAGGGAGATGTTGTTGTCCTGGCACCACACGGACAGGTCTCTGACCTCCTCCCTATAGGCTGTCTCGTTGTTGCCGGTGATCAGGACTACAACTGTGATCAGGCAGACCATCGGTTAACTTAATGATGGTGTTGGAGTCGTGCCTGGCCGTGCAGTCATGAGTGCACAGGGAGTACAGGAGGGGACTGAGCCCACACCACTGAGGGGCACGTGTGTTGAGGATCAGCGTGGTGGATGTGTTGTTACCAACCCTTGCCACCTGGGGGTAGCCCGTCAGGAAGTCCAGGATCCAGTTGCAGAGGGAGGTGTTTAGCTTATTGATGAGCTTTGAGGGCACTATGGTGTTGAACGCTGAGCTGTAGTCAATGAATAGCATTCTCACATAGGTGTTCCTTTTGTCCAGGTGTGAAAGGGCAGTGTGGAGTGCAATAGAGATTGCATAATCTGTGGCCAAAACACAGCGAAGGCTGGTCACCAAGAAAAACACAACGAAGCCTGGTCACCAGCAAAAACACAGCAATGGCTGGTCACCAGCAAAAACACAATGAAGGCACCGGCAAAAACCCAGTGAAGGCTGGTCTCCAGCAAAAGGCTGGTCGGGGATATTAGTCGTGTCTCATAAGAGCAGCCTATAGTCAATACCTGTTACCATACATCTGATTCTGCGGTCATTCATGCATACTGTAACGTAAGCGCTGGGCCAAATGAGATGAATGTCTGTGTGTGTGGATGCTGGCAGCCTGCTGCCTCCTGTTCCAACTCTACTCCTCCTATCTGTCTAGCAGATGACGGCCTGAGATTAGATTACAAACACAGTACATTTTGTTAATTCACTAGCCATATCAGTGACAATGCTAATTTGAGCGGCATTTCATCTCCTTCTCCTCTTGTGTAGTGAATTTGACCAGCTTCAAAATTGAAAGTTACTATTAAGAGAGTTAGGCAAAACTATGATATTTCTGTGTTTTGATACAGTGTGGTTTCCTGCAGACAAGGGAAACAGCAACCAGCAATGATGGAGTTATATCAGAAGGAGTCTGTGCGGTGGATGAGAAGACACAGCCAGAGTCTCCTTCAGGATCTCTTCTACAAGGGGGTTCAAGCTGGGGACAGAGACACACCTGTAAGTGTATATATCAAGAGGGTGGAAAAATGTGTCTTGGTATTTATCTTAATAAGTGCTAGAGGCGTCACTACAGACCCTGGTTCGATTCCAGGCTGTATCACAACAGGCCGTGATTGGGAGTCCCATAGGGTGGCTCACAATTTGGCCCAGCATCATCTGGGTTAGGGTTACCTAGTCATAAGTCAGACAGTTTTTCCAGTTTTGAATGTGCATGTCCGAAGGATTCAAATCCAGTCTACCGTAAGGAGTGTAAGGACATATAACCAAAACATGTCAAAACACTTAAAATAATCAAACATCCTTTCCACACTAATTATAGTCAAAATACTCACTCTGGTCTCTTTGTTTGTTTCAGCTTTCACCATAACAGGTTGTGACATAATTTTTCACAGCTTAATAAACCAGTTGCGCTCCCAGGGGTAGGCGGGACGGGACATGTCTACCTCCCTGCCATCACAGCCAAGGCCTCCAGTCTGGCTTCAGTCAGAGGCTCTCTGAGTGCTTCCTGCCCTTATCTGTACAGCAAACGCAGAGGATCCTTCTCTTCCATAGGCTCACAGAGAACTGCAGACTATAACAAGAACAAACAGGTAACTTTAGTTTATTTAGTAAAGATTCTCTTAACCCTATTTCGTGAACTGCATTGTTGGTTAAGGTCTTGTAAGTAAGCATTGCACCTGTTGTATTCGGCGCATATGAAAAATAAAATTTGATTTGATAACTAATCTGACTGACTCATAACTGAGATACTGAGATGCATTCAAACAAATATGAGAAAATGTTATCTCTTTTCGATCACATCTCACCTTGGTCCGCTGTACCAGAGTAACCTAAAGGCATTGAAGGAGGCCAAGCGATCCAATGTCACCGTGACGATGACCTACCTGGGGTCACTTGGTCAGCTGGGGTCTGCAGGGTCACAGCAGGACGAGCTGAAAGTGCTCCAGCAGATCTGTGGAGGAGAGAACATCTGTGTCTTCAAGGGCTTGGTACAACCAGGAGGTAGGTCTCCTTAAATCCATACAGGGCTCTAAATTTACTTTAAAAAGTTCGAAGCACAAAATAGTATTTAGCACAATTTTTTTGTTGTTGATTTAAATTGATTATGTAGCCTAGGCCCAAGCTTACATGAGTAGCTATCCAGGAGCCCCCCTTTTTCCAGTGCCGTCAAGTTACCAGGTATCACCCCATTCATAGACGCTAACTAATTTAGCGCCTGTTGACGATAGTATCTTCTTTACCAGGGGAGTTTTGTTAGGAGCCCCGACTCTCGGTCTGAAAGTTAACACACATTGCTAACAGACACTTTAACATTTACATATTTGTTTTTAACCTTTATTTAACTAGGCAAGGACAAATTCTTATTTACGATGACGGCCTACCAAAAGGCAAAGGCCTCCTGTGGGGATGGGGGCTGGGATTAAAAATAGAAATAAATTAAATAAGAGTATAGGACAAAACACACATCACGACAAGAGAGACAGCACAACACTACATAAAGAGAGACCTAAGACGACAAAATAGCATGGCAGCAACACATGACAACACAGCATGGTAGCAACACAACATGACAACAACATGGTAGCAACACAACATGGCAGCAGCACAACATGGTAGCAGCACAAAACAGGGTAAAAACAGTGTTGGGCACAGACAACAGCACAAAGATAAAACTGTCCAGTTTGAGTGTTTGTTGCAGCTCTTTCCAGTCGCTAGCTGTAGCGACCCAGGGATGTGTGTGCTTCGGGGACCTTTAACAGAATGTGACTGGCAGAACGGGTGTTGTATGTAGAGAATGAGGGCTGCAGTAGATGATGTCTCAGGTAGGGGGGAGTGAGGCCTAAGATGGTTTTATAAATAAGCAACAACCAGTGGGTCTTGCGAAGGGTATACAGAGATGACCAGTTTACAGAGAGTATAGAGTGCAGTGATGTGTCCTTGTTGAGCGGCAAGCTAGCCAGCTTGCCACCGAATAGCAGCATTGTAGAAACGAGTGCATTACAACGGAACGACTTGATCAGTGTAGTGTTGGCTGACTACACAGTTGTCTTTGCTATCTTTGATTTGTATTTGTTCGATCTTAGCTAGCTACTTAGCTGGCTACATAGCCGTCTTTGTATCGGTGATAATTGTGTAGTTATCAAGGTTCGCTGAGGTTCGCTAGCCAGGTATTCTCGCCCTAACGTAACGCAACGTAACGCAGTCAACCCTGCTAGCTAGCCAGCTAGCCACCGATTAGCAGCACTGTAGAAACGATTACATTACAACGGAACGACTTGACTTGTGTAGTGTTAGCTAGCTACATAGTTTTCTTTGCTATCTTTGTATCTAAGATAATTGTGTAGCTTTGAGTAATTATCGGTTAGCTAGCCAGCTATTTTTCGCCTGCCGCGCTGCCGTCCTCCTACCTAGCCAACACTGCTAGCTAGCCAACTTCTACCGAATAGCAGCACTGTAGAAACTTACATTACAACGGAACGACTTGATTAGCGTAGTGTTAGCTAGTTGTCTTTGCTGTCCTTGTATCCATGATAATTGTGTAGTTTAGAGAAATTTAGTGAAATTGTCGAGGTTACCTAGCCAGCTTCACTTTCAACAACGTAGCCACTGCTAGCCAGGCTACTTCACCAGCCAGCAGTACTATATCATTTTAGTCAATAAGATCTTGTATTTTATTTTTATTTTTTTGCAACGTAAGCTTAACTTTCTGAACATTCGAGACGTGTAGCCCACTTGTCATTCTAATCTCCTTTGCATTAGCGTAGCCTCTTCTGTAGCCTGTCAACCATGTGTCTGTCTATCCCTGTTCTCTCCTCTCTGCACAGACCATACAAACGCTTCACACCGCGTGGCCGCGCCCACCCTAACCTGGTGGTCCCAGCCCGCACGACCCACGTGGAGTTCCAGGTCTCCGGTAGCCTCTGGAACTGCCGATCTGCGGCCAACAAGGCAGAGCTCATCTCAGCCTATGCGTCCCTCCAGTCCCTCGACTTCCTGGCACTGACGGAAACATGGCTCACCACAGATAACACTGCTACTCCTACTGCTCTCTCTTCGTCTGCCCACGTGTTCTCGCACACCCCGAGACCTTCTGGTCAGCGGGGTGGTGGCACCGGGATCCTCATCTCTCCCAAGTGGTCATTCTCTCTTTCTCCCCTTACCCATCTGTCTATCGCCTCCTTTGAATTCCATGCTGTCACAGTTACCAGCCCTTTCAAGCTTAACATCCTTATCATTTATCGCCCTCCAGGTTCCCTTGGAGAGTTCATCAATGAGCTTGATGCCTTGATAAGCTCCTTTCCTGAGGACGGCTCACCTCTCACAGTTCTGGGTGACTTTAACCTCCCCATGTCTACCTTTGACTCATTCCTCTCTGCCTCCTTCTTTCCACTCCTCTCCTCTTTTGACCTCACCCTCTCACCTTCCCCCCCTACTCACAAGGCAGGCAATACGCTTGACCTCATCTTTACTAGATGCTGTTCTTCCACTAACCTCATTGCAACTCCCCTCCAAGTCTCCGACCACTACCTTGTATCCTTTTCCCTCTCGCTCTCATCCAACACTTCCCACACTGCCCCTACTCGGATGGTATCGCGCCGTCCCAACCTCCGCTCTCTCTCCCCCGCTACTCTCTCCTCTTCCATCCTATCATCTCTTCCCTCTGCCCAAACCTTCTCCAACCTATCTCCTGATTCTGCCTCCTCAACCCTCCTCTCCTCCCTTTCTGCATCCTTTGACTCTCTATGTCCCCTATCCTCCAGGCCGGCTCGGTCCTCCCATCCCGCTCCGTGGCTCGACGACTCATTGCGAGCTCACAGAACAGGGCTCCGGGCAGCCGAGCGGAAATGGAGGAAAACTCGCCTCCCTGCGGACCTGGCATCCTTTCACTCCCTCCTCTCTACATTTTCCTCTTCTGTCTCTGCTGCTAAAGCCACTTTCTACCACTCTAAATTCCAAGCATCTGCCTCTAACCCTAGGAAGCTCTTTGCCACCTTCTCCTCCCTCCTGAATCCTCCCCCCCCCCCCCCCCCTCCTCCCTCTCTGCAGACGACTTCGTCAACCATTTTGAAAAGAAGGTCGACGACATCCGATCCTCGTTTGCTAAGTCAAACGACACCGCTGGTTCTGCTCACACTGCCCAACCCTGTGCTTTGACCTCTTTCTCCCCTCTCTCTCCAGATGAAATCTCGCGTCTTGTGACGGCCGGCCGCCCAACAACCTGCCCGCTTGACCCTATCCCCTCCTCTCTTCTCCAGACCATTTCCGGAGACCTTCTACCTTACCTCACCTCGCTCATCAACTCATCCTTGACCGCTGGCTACGTCCCTTCCGTCTTCAAGAGAGCGAGAGTTGCACCCCTTCTGAAAAAACCTACACTCGATCCCTCCGATGTCAACAACTACAGACCAGTATCCCTTCTTTCTTTTCTCTCCAAAACTCTTGAACGTGCCGTCCTTGGCCAGCTCTCCTGCTATCTCTCTCAGAATGACCTTCTTGATCCAAATCAGTCAGGTTTCAAGACTAGTCACTCAACTGAGACTGCTCTTCTCTGTATCACGGAGGCGCTCCGCACTGCTAAAGCTAACTCTCTCTCCTCTGCTCTCATCCTTCTAGACCTATCGGCTGCCTTCGATACTGTGAACCATCAGATCCTCCTCTCCACCCTCTCCGAGTTGGGCATCTCCGGCGCGGCCCACGCTTGGATTGCGTCCTACCTGACAGGTCGCTCCTACCAGGTGGCGTGGCGAGAATCTGTCTCCTCACCACGCGCTCTCACCACTGGTGTCCCCCAGGGCTCTGTTCTAGGCCCTCTCCTATTCTCGCTATACACCAAGTCACTTGGCTCTGTCATAACCTCACATGGTCTCTCCTATCATTGCTATGCAGACGACACACAATTAATCTTCTCCTTTCCCCCTTCTGATGACCAGGTGGCGAATCGCATCTCTGCATGTCTGGCAGACATATCAGTGTGGATGACGGATCACCACCTCAAGCTGAACCTCGGCAAGACGGAGCTGCTCTTCCTCCCGGGGAAGGACTGTCCGTTCCATGATCTCGCCATCACGGTTGACAACTCCATTGTGTCCTCCTCCCAGAGCGCTAAGAACCTTGGCGTGATCCTGGACAACACCCTGTCGTTCTCCACCAACATCAAGGCGGTGGCCCGTTCCTGTAGGTTCATGCTTTATAACATCCGCAGAGTACGACCCTGCCTCACACAGGAAGCGGCGCAGGTCCTAATCCAGGCACTTGTCATCTCCCGTCTGGATTACTGCAACTCGCTGTTGGCTGGGCTCCCTGCCTGTGCCATTAAACCCCTACAACTCATCCAGAACGCCGCAGCCCGTCTGGTGTTCAACCTTCCCAAGTTCTCTCACGTCACCCCGCTCCTCCGCTCTCTCCACTGGCTTCCAGTTGAAGCTCGCATCCGCTACAAGACCATGGTGCTTGCCTACGGAGCTGTGAGGGGAACGGCACCTCAGTACCTTCAGGCTCTGATCAGGCCCTACACCCAAACAAGGGCACTGCGTTCATCCACCTCTGGCCTGCTCGCCTCCCTACCACTGAGGAATTACAGTTCCCGCTCAGCCCAGTCAAAACTGTTCGCTGCTCTGGCACCCCAATGGTGGAACAAACTCCCTCACGACGCCAGGACAGCGGAGTCAATCACCACCTTCCGGAGACACCTGAAACCCCACCTCTTCAAGGAATACCTAGGATAGGATAAAGCAATCCTTCTGCCCCCCCCCCCCCCCTTAAAAGATCTAGATGCACTATTGTAAAGTGGCTGTTCCACTGGATGTCATAAGGTGAATGCACCAATTTGTAAGTCGCTCTGGATAAGAGCGTCTGCTAAATGACTTAAATGTAAATGTAAATGTGTCCTATAAGGAGCATTGGTGGCCAATCTGATGGCCGAATGGTAAAGAATATCTAGCCGCTCAAGAGCACCCTTACCTGCCGATCTATAAATTACGTCTCCATAATCTAGCATGGGTAGGATGGTCATTTGAATCAGGGTTAGTTTGGCAGCTGGGGTGAAAGAGAAGCAATAGAGGAAACCAAGTCTAGATTTAACTTTAGCCTGCAGCTTTGATATGTGCTGAGAGAAGGACAGTGTACCATCTAGCCATACTGCCAAGTACTTGTATGAGGTGACTACCTCAAGCTCTAAACCCTCAGAGGTAGTAATCAGACCTGTGGGGAGATGGGCATGCTTCTTACCAAACAACATGACCTTTGTTTTGGAGGTGTTCAGAACAGGGTTAAGGGCAGAGAAAGCTTGTTGGACAATAAGAAAGCTTTGTTGTAGAGCACTTAACACCAAATCTGGGGAAGGGACTGTTGAGTATAAGACTGTATCATATGCATATAAATGGATGAGAAAGGTTCCTACTGCCTGAGCTATGTTGTTGATGTAAATTGAGAAGAGCGTGGGGCCAAGGATCGAGCCTTGGGGTACACCCTTGGTGACCGGCAGTGGCTGAGACCACAGATGTTCTGACTTTATACACTGCACTCTTTGAGAGGTAGTTAGCAAACCAGGCCAAAGACCCCTCAGAGACACCAATACTCCTTAGCCAGTCCACAAGAATGGAATGGTCTACCATATCAAAAGCTTTGGCCAAGTCAATAAAAATAGCAGCACAATATTGCTTAGAATGGACAAGGACAAGGACAATGGTGACATCATTGAGGACCTTTAAGGTTGCAGTGACACATCCATAACCTGAGTGGAAACCAGATTGCATACCAGAGAGAATACTATAGACATCAAGAAAGCCAGTAAGTTGATTATTGACAAGTTTTTCCAACACTTTTGATAAACAGGGCAAAGTAGAAATAGGCCAATAACAGTTAGGATCAGCTTGATCTCCCCCTTTAAATAAAGGACTAACCGTGGCTGCCTTCCAGGCAATGCAAACCTCTCCAGAGAGGAGATACAGGTTAAAAAGGTCAGAGATATGCTTGGCGATTATAGTGGCAGCAAACTTAAAGAAGAAAGGGTCAAAAACCAGGGTCTAAACCCAGATGTTTTTTTGGGGTCAAGTTTAAGGAGCTCATTTAGCACCTCGGTCTCTGTGACCGCCTGCAGGGAGAAACTTTGTAGCGGGGCAGGGGAAAAGAGGGAGGAACATCACGGCTAGTTGCATTAGAAGCTGTGGGAGATGAGGAATTGTTGGACGGGCAAGGAGGCATGGCTGAGTCAAGTAGGAATCCTGACTTAATGAAGTGGTGATTAAAGAGCTCAGCCATGTGCTTCTTGTCAGTAACAACCACATCATCAACTTTAAGGGACATGGGCAATTATTCTCCATGTCTTTAACCGTTTTCCAGAACTTATTGGGGTTAGACCCACAGAGAGAGAACTGTTCCTTAAAGTAACTAACTTTGGCCTTCGGATAGCCTGAGTGCAATTATTTCTCATTTTCCTGAATGAGTGCCAGTCAGCCTGAGTATGCGTGTGCCGAGCCTGCGTACACGTCCTGGTAATCCGTCTGGCCCTGTGGCTTTGTGAATGTTGACCTGTTTAAACGTCTTGCTCACATCGGCTACGGAGAGCGTGATCACACAGTCGTCCGGAACAGCTGGTGCTGTCATGCATGCTTCAGTATTGCTTGCCTCGAAAAGGCATTTAGCCCATTTGGTAGGCTTGCGTCACTGGGCAGCTCATGGCTGAGTTTCCCTTTGTAGTCCATAATAGTTTGCATGCCCTGCCACATCTGACGAGCATCAGAGCCGGTGTAGTAGGATTCAATCCTAGTGTAACGGTCCTGACCTGTTTTATGTTGTTTTTGTATGTGTTTAGGTCAGGGCATGTGTTTTGGGTGGGCAGTCTATGTTATCTGTTTCTATGTTGGTTTTGGTTGCCTGGTATGGCTCTTAATTAGAGGCAGGTGTTTTGCGTTCTCCTCTAATTAAGAGTCATATTTAGTTAGGGTGTTCTCACTGTTTGTTTGTGGGTGATTGTCTCCTGTGTCGTCGAATGTATGTACCATACGGGACTGTTTGGCTGTTCGTTTATTTTGATGTCGTCTGTTTCCTGTCCGTGAGTTTACGTTTAGTTATGTAAGTTTATGTTCAGGTTTCGTCAACGTCGTTTTCTTGTTTTGTATATTTGAAAGTGTTTTGTTTTTCGTGTTGCCATCGTCGTTGTAAATAAAAAGATGGCTTATTTCCCGAAAGCTGCATTTTGGTCTGATGATCCTTCTCTCCTCTCCTCGTCCGAGGATGAGGAGAGAGACAGCCCTTACAGAATCACCCACCAAATTAGGACCAAGCGGCAAGGGAAAGCTCGACAGGGCAGCAAGGACTCCTGGACTTGGGACGAAATATTGGACGGGAGAGGTCCATGGGCACAGCAGGGAGAATATCGCCGTCCCAAAGCTGAGCTGGAGGCACTGAGGAGAGTAGAGGCTACCGGAGAGAGGAACTGGAGTTATGAGGGAACGCGTCTGGCACGGAAGCCAAAAAAGCCCGTAAGTAACACCCAAAAATTTCTTGGGGGGGGGCTAAGAGGTAGTGGGCCAAGGGCAGGTAGGAGACCTGCGCCCACTTCCCAGGCTTACCGTGGAGAGCGGGAGTACGGGCAGGCGCCGTGTTACGCAGTAGAGCGCACGGTGTCTCCTGTACGAGTGCATAGCCCAGTGCGGGTTATTCCACCTCCCCGCACTGGCAGGGCTAGATGGGGTATTGAGCCAGGTGTCATGAGGCCGGCTCAACGCGTCTGGTCTCCAGTGCGTCTCCTCGGGCCGGCATACATGGCACCTGCCTTACGCATGGTTTCCCCGGTTCGCCTACATAGGCCGGTGCGGGTTATTCCACCTCCCCGCACTGGTTGGGTGACCGGGAGCATTCAACCAGGTAGGGTTGGGCAGGCTCAATGCTCAAGAGTGCCAGTACGCCTCCACGGTCCGGTATTTCCGGCGCCACCTCCCCGCCCCAGCCTAGTACCTACAGTGCCTACACTACGCACTAGGCTACCAGTGCGTCTCCTGAGCCCAGTTCCTCCTCCACGCACTCTCTCTGTAGTGCGTGTATCCAGTTCGGTGCCTCCAGTTCCGGCACCACGCACAAAGCCTCCTGTGCGTCTCCAGAGCCCTGTACACACTGTATCTTCTCCCCCTACTAATCCTGATGTGCTTGTCCTCAGCCCGGTGTCACCAGTGCCGGTACCTCGCATCAGTTATAGAGTGGGCTTTGAGAGTACAGTGTGCCCTGTCCCTGCTCTCCGCACTAGTAGGAAGGTGCTTATCCTTAGCCCGGTGCCTCCAGTTCCGGCACCACGCACCAGGTCTACAGTGCGCCGTATCCGGCCAGAGCCATCCGTCTCACCAGCGCCATCTAAGCCATCCGTCTCCCCAGCGCCATCTGAGCCATCCGTCTCCCCAGCGCCATCTGAGCCATCCGTCTCCCCAGCGCCGTCTGAGCCATCCGTCTGCAATGAGCCTGCAAAGCCGCCAGTCTGCCATGAGCCTGCTAAGCCGCACGTCTGCCATGAGCCTACAGAGCCGTCCGCCAGACAGGAGCCGCTAGAGCCGCACGCCAGACAGGAGCCGCTAGAGCCGCCCGCCAGACAGGATCTGCCAGAGCCGCCAACCAGACAGGATCTGCCAGAGCCGCCAACCAGACAGGATCTGCCAGAGCCGCCAACCAGATAGGATCTGCCAGAGCCGCCAACCAGACAGGATCTGCCAGAGCCGCCAGCGAGCCATGAGCAGCCAGAGCCGTCAGAGAGCCATGAGCGTCGAGAGCCGTCAGCCAGCCATGAGCGTCGAGAGCCGTCAGCCAGCCATGAGCGTCGAGAGCCGTCAGCCAGCCATGAGCGTCGAGAGCCGTCAGCCAGCCATGAGCGTCGAGAGCCGTCAGCCAGCCATGAGCGTCGAGAGCCGTCAGCCAGCCATGAGCGTCGAGAGCCGTCAGCCAGCCATGAGCGTCGAGAGCCGTCAGCCTGCCATGAGCGTCGAGAGCCGTCAGCCAGCCATGAGCGTCGAGAGCCGTTCAGTCAGGATCTGCCTGAGTATATCAGCCGGGACCTGCCCCTTGTCCCGGTGTTGCCCCTTGTCCCGGTGCTGCCCCTTGTCCCGGTGCTGCCCCTTGTTCCGGTGCTGCCCCTTGTTCCGGTGCTGCCCCTTATCCCGGTGCTGGTCTTTATCCTGGTGCTGCCCCTTGTCCCGGTGCTGCCCCTTGTCCCGGTGCTGCCCCTTGTCCCGGTGCTGCCCCTTGTCCCGGTGCTGCCCCTTTTCCCGGTGCTGGCCATTCATTTAGGGGATGTTAGTTTTAGGGTGGTCATTGGGAGGGGAAGACAGAAGCGGGGAGTGACTATGGTGGTGTGGGGACAGCGTCCAGAGCCGGAGCCACCACCGTGGTCAACTGCCCACCCAGACCCTCCCCTGGACTTTGTGCTGGTGCGCCCGTTGTTCGCACCTTGAGGGGGGGGTTCTGTAACGGTCCTGACCTGTTTTATGTTGTTTTTGTATGTGTTTAGGTCAGGGCATGTGTTTTGGGTGGGCAGTCTATGTTATCTGTTTCTATGTTGGTTTTGGTTGCCTGGTATGGCTCTTAATTAGAGGCAGGTGTTTTGCGTTCTCCTCTAATTAAGAGTCATATTTAGGTAGGGTGTTCTCACTGTTTGTTTGTGGGTGATTGTCTCCTGTGTCGTCGAATGTATGTACCATACGGGACTGTTTGGCTGTTCGTTTATTTTGATGTCGTCTGTTTCCTGTCCGTGAGTTTACGTTTAGTTATGTAAGTTTATGTTCAGGTTTCGTCAACGTCGTTTTCTTGTTTTGTATATTTGAAAGTGTTTTGTTTTTCGTGTTGCCATCGTCGTTGTAAATAAAAAGATGGCTTATTTCCCGAAAGCTGCATTTTGGTCTGATGATCCTTCTCTCCTCTCCTCGTCCGAGGATGAGGAGAGAGACAGCCCTTACAGAATCACCCACCAAATTAGGACCAAGCGGCAAGGGAAAGCTCGACAGGGCAGCAAGGACTCCTGGACTTGGGACGAAATATTGGACGGGAGAGGTCCATGGGCACAGCAGGGAGAATATCGCCGTCCCAAAGCTGAGCTGGAGGCACTGAGGAGAGTAGAGGCTACCGGAGAGAGGAACTGGAGTTATGAGGGAACGTGTCTGGCACGGAAGCCAAAAAAGCCCGTAAGTAACACCCAAAAATTTCTTGGGGGTGGCTAAGAGGTAGTGGGCCAAGGGCAGGTAGGAGACCTGCGCCCACTTCCCAGGCTTACCGTGGAGAGCGGGAGTACGGGCAGGCGCCGTGTTACGCAGTAGAGCGCACGGTGTCTCCTGTACGAGTGCATAACCCAGTGCGGGTTATTCCACCTCCCCGCACTGGCAGGGCTAGATGGGGTATTGAGCCAGGTGTCATGAGGCCGGCTCAACGCGTCTGGTCTCCAGTGCGTCTCCTCGGGCCGGCATACATGGCACCTGCCTTACGCATGGTTTCCCCGGTTCGCCTACATAGGCCGGTGCGGGTTATTCCACCTCCCCGCACTGGTTGGGTGACCGGGAGCATTCAACCAGGTAGGGTTGGGCAGGCTCAATGCTCAAGAGTGCCAGTACGCCTCCACGGTCCGGTATTTCCGGTGCCACCTCCCCGCCCCAGCCTAGTACCTACAGTGCCTACACTACGCACTAGGCTACCAGTGCGTCTCCTGAGCCCAGTTCCTCCTCCACGCACTCTCTCTGTAGTGCGTGTATCCAGTTCGGTGCCTCCAGTTCCGGCACCACGCACAAAGCCTCCTGTGCGTCTCCAGAGCCCTGTACACACTGTATCTTCTCCCCCTACTAATCCTGATGTGCTTGTCCTCAGCCCGGTGTCACCAGTGCCGGTACCTCGCATCAGTTATAGAGTGGGCTTTGAGAGTACAGTGTGCCCTGTCCCTGCTCTCCGCACTAGTAGGAAGGTGCTTATCCTTAGCCCGGTGCCTCCAGTTCCGGCACCACGCACCAGGTCTACAGTGCGCCGTATCCGGCCAGAGCCATCCGTCTCACCAGCGCCATCTGAGCCATCCGTCTCCCCAGCGCCATCTGAGCCATCCGTCTCCCCAGCGCCATCTGAGCCATCCGTCTCCCCAGCGCCGTCTGAGCCATCCGTCTGCAATGAGCCTGCAAAGCCGCCAGTCTGCCATGAGCCTGCTAAGCCGCACGTCTGCCATGAGCCTACAGAGCCGTCCGCCAGACAGGAGCCGCTAGAGCCGCACGCCAGACAGGAGCCGCTAGAGCCGCCCGCCAGACAGGATCTGCCAGAGCCGCCAACCAGACAGGATCTGCCAGAGCCGCCAACCAGACAGGATCTGCCAGAGCCGCCAACCAGATAGGATCTGCCAGAGCCGCCAACCAGACAGAATCTGCCAGAGCCGCCAGCGAGCCATGAGCAGCCAGAGCCGTCAGAGAGCCATGAGCGTCGAGAGCCGTCAGCCAGCCATGAGCGTCGAGAGCCGTCAGCCAGCCATGAGCGTCGAGAGCCGTCAGCCAGCCATGAGCGTCGAGAGCCGTCAGCCAGCCATGAGCGTCGAGAGCCGTCAGCCAGCCATGAGCGTCGAGAGCCGTCAGCCAGCCATGAGCGTCGAGAGCCGTCAGCCAGCCATGAGCGTCGAGAGCCGTCAGCCTGCCATGAGCGTCGAGAGCCGTCAGCCAGCCATGAGCGTCGAGAGCCGTTCAGTCAGGATCTGCCTGAGTATATCAGCCGGGACCTGCCCCTTGTCCCGGTGTTGCCCCTTGTCCCGGTGCTGCCCCTTGTCCCGGTGCTGCCCCTTGTTCCGGTGCTGCCCCTTGTTCCGGTGCTGCCCCTTATCCCGGTGCTGGTCTTTATCCTGGTGCTGCCCCTTGTCCCGGTGCTGCCCCTTGTCCCGGTGCTGCCCCTTGTCCCGGTGCTGCCCCTTGTCCCGGTGCTGCCCCTTTTCCCGGTGCTGGCCATTCATTTAGGGGATGTTAGTTTTAGGGTGGTCATTGGGAGGGGAAGACAGAAGCGGGGAGTGACTATGGTGGTGTGGGGACAGCGTCCAGAGCCGGAGCCACCACCGTGGTCAACTGCCCACCCAGACCCTCCCCTGGACTTTGTGCTGGTGCGCCCGTTGTTCGCACCTTGAGGGGGGGGTTCTGTAACGGTCCTGACCTGTTTTATGTTGTTTTTGTATGTGTTTAGGTCAGGGCATGTGTTTTGGGTGGGCAGTCTATGTTATCTGTTTCTATGTTGGTTTTGGTTGCCTGGTATGGCTCTTAATTAGAGGCAGGTGTTTTGCGTTCTCCTCTAATTAAGAGTCATATTTAGGTAGGGTGTTCTCACTGTTTGTTTGTGGGTGATTGTCTCCTGTGTCGTCGAATGTATGTACCATACGGGACTGTTTGGCTGTTCGTTTATTTTGATGTCGTCTGTTTCCTGTCCGTGAGTTTACGTTTAGTTATGTAAGTTTATGTTCAGGTTTCGTCAACGTCGTTTTCTTGTTTTGTATATTTGAAAGTGTTTTGTTTTTCGTGTTGCCATCGTCGTTGTAAATAAAAACATGGCTTATTTCCCGAAAGCTGCATTTTGGTCTGATGATCCTTCTCTCCTCTCCTCGTCCGAGGATGAGGAGAAAGACAGCCCTTACACCTAGTCCTATATTGAGGCTTTGTCTGTTTGATGGTTTGTCTGAGGGCATCGCGGGATTTCTTATAAGTGCCTGGATTAGTGTCCCGCTCCTTAAAAACGGCAGCTCTCGCCTTTAGCTCGGTGTGGATGTTGCCTGTAATCCATGGCCTCTGGTTGTGATATGTACGTACGGTCACAGTGGGAATGATGTCGTCAATGCACTTTTTGATGAAGCCGGTGACTGGGGTGGTATACTCCTCAATGACATTGGATGAATTCTGGAACATATTCCAGTCTGTGCTAGCAAAAGAGTCCTGTAGCCTAGCATCTGCGTCATCTGACCTCTTCCGTATTGAACGAGTCACTGGTACTTCCTGCTTTAGTTGTTGCTTGTAAGCAGGAATCAGGAGGATATAATTAAAACCTGTCTAGGATCAGCGTGGCGCTAGCGGCACACCCCCCCCCCCCCCACTGAAAAACCAGTGCCGCGAAATTCAAAAAAAATATTTTTTAAAAATATTTAACTTTCACACATTAAAGTCCAATACAGCTAATGAAAGACACAGATCTTGTGAATCCAGTCAACATTTCCGATTTTTAAAATGTTTTACAGGGAAGACACAATATGTAAAGATGTACATCTATTACCTAAAAACACATTAGCATAATCCACCATCTTTTATTTGTCCACCAACACCAGTAGCCATCACCAATTCGGCTAAACTAAGATATTTATAGCCCCTAACCAACAAAAAAACTCATTAGATGACAGTCTGATAACATATTTATGGTATGGGATAGGTTTTGTTAGAAAAAAGTGCATATTTCAGGTATATGGCATAGTTTACAATTGCACCCACCGTCACAAATGGACTAGAATAATTACAATGAGCAACGTGTTTACCTAACTACTAATCATCAAACATTTCGTAAAAATACACAGCATACACGAATCGAAAGACACAGATCCTGTGAATACAGACAATATTTCAGATTTTCTAAGTGTCTTACAGCGAAAACACAATAAATCGTTATATTAGCTTAGCACATAGCAATTAGCAGCCCAGCATTGATTCTAGCCAAAGTGAGCGATAAAAGTCAACATCGCCAAAAGATATTAATTTTTTCACTAACCTTCTCAGAATTCTTCCGATGACACTCCTGTAACATCACATTACAACATGCATATACAGTTTGATCGAAAATGTTTATATTTAGCCACCAAAATCATGGTTAGACAATGTGAAATGTAGCTCAGTTGGTCAGAAAATTTCCTTGCGCCACTTAGACAGTGATCTACTCTTATACATAAATACTCATAAACGTGACTAAAAAATATAGGGTGGACAGGGATTGATAGACAATTTAATTCTTAATACAATTGCGTTATTACATTTTTTAATTTATCCTTACTTTTCAATACAGTTTGCGCCAAGCGAAGCTACGTCAAAAAACATGGCGTCCTAAGCCACTAAAATGTTTCGACAGAAACACGATTTATCATAATAAAAATGTCCTACCTTGAGCTGTTCTTTCATCAGTATCTTGGGCAAAGGATCCTTTCTTGGGAGAAATCGTCTTTTGGTGGAAAGCTGTCCTCTTGCCATGTGGAAATGTCAACTGCGTTCGGGATGAACTGAAAAGCGTGCCCAACTTTTCACATCGTTGCAAAAATAAATGTCCCAAAATCGCACTAAACGGATATAAATTGCTATAAAACGCTTTAAATTAACTACCTTATGATGTTTTTAACTCCTATAACGAGTGAAAAGATGACCGGAGAAATATAACAGGCTAAACTAACGCTTGGAACAGGTGCGCGCCGGTGTCCTCTTGGCTCATGACGCAGCTCCCAAAGAATGACTAGCTTCAGGGTTTTTTCATTTGTAGGGCCTGTGAACGCGCAATCGACCCCGTTGGAATCGTCATCACGTAAAGGCATCCAGGGGAAGACGTAAGAAGTGTCCGTATAGTCATAGCAACGACAGTGCCCTTTTAAATGACTTCAGAAGAGTGGCCAACATTTCTCAAATCTGACTCCATGTCAGGGAAATTGCTGTAGAATGGGCTCTGTTCCACTTAGAGACAAAATTTCAACTCCTATAGAAACTATAGACTGTTTTCTATCCAATAATAATAATAATATGCATATTGTACGATCAAGGATTTTGTGGGAAGCCGTTTCAAAAATTAGCCAAATTAGCATAAGTAGTCTAAACAGCGCCCCCATCCCCAACAGGTTTTAAGGTCAGATTTGCCTAAAGGAGGGCGAGGGAGAGCTTTGTACGCGTCTCTGTATGTGGAGTAAAGGTAGTTGAGCATTTTTGGTTGTGACATGCTGGTAGAAATGAGGTAAAACGGATTTAAGTTTGCCTGCATTAAAGTCCCTGGCCACTAGGAACGTCGCTTCTGGATCAACATTTTCTTAGTGCCAGCGTCGGTTTGTGGTGGTTAATAGACGGCTACGAAAAATATAGATGAAAACCTTCTTGGTAGATAGTGTGGTCTACAGCTTCTCATGAGGTACTCTAACTCAGGCGAGCAATATCTTGAGACCTTAATATCTTGAGACCTTAATATTAGACATCACGCACCAGCTGTTATTGACCAATAGACACACACCCCCACCCATCGTCTTACCGGACGTACCTGTTCTGTCCTGCCGATGCACGGAAAACCCAGACAACTGTATATTATCCGTGTCTTCGTTCAGCCACGACTCTGTTAAATATAAGATATTACAGTTTTTAATGTCACGTTGGTAGGATAGTCTTGAGCGGAGCTCATGCAGTTTATTCTCCAGTGATTTTACGTTGGCCAATAGAATTGATGGTAGAGGAGGGTTACCCACTCACCTACGAATTCTCACAAGGCACCCTAAGCTCCGCCCCTTGTATTTCTTTATTTTCTTCATGCGAATGACAGGGATTTGGGCTTTTGTCTGAGAGCAGCTTTATATCCTTTGTGTCAGACTCATTACAGAAAAAATATTAGTCCAGTTTGAGGTGAGTAATCGCTGTTCTTATCCAGAAGCTCCTTTCATTCAAAAGACACGGTAGCATCAACATTAGCATCAGCATCAACATTATGTTGACACACAAAATAGCACAATTGTTTAAGAGCCTGTAAGCGGCAGCCATCCCCCCTGGTGCCATTCTTTAACGATTTACCATTGATCAGCGCTTGGGGGTCTTGGTGTGTGTGAGTCATTTTGGCAGTTGGGATTGTTCACTGGGTGTTCATACAGTACTGTCCGGTACCAACAACCAATGCAATATAATCTCTCATTCTGTTAAACCGACTAGCCTCGCCCTCGGGGCTACTGTCATTCAAATCCTTATTACATTAAGAGCATTTCTGTTGCAGTATTCTTTTTGAATCCTGTGCTTTGTTTACGTGAAATGGGGAGTACATTTTGTTTCAACTCCCGGAGATAGTATTTACCTGAGAGAGAAAATCATAGGTGCTCAATGCATTTCATACCGACAAGCTTTTGTGTTGTTTTAGATGGGGGGCATTCGGTCGGGTTTTGACTCCTGGTATCATATGAACACACATAAGCCATGGAAAATGTCTTGAATTGCATGAAATTAGCTTTAACTGCTACATTTTCCCTTCGCTCCATGGCCTAATGTGTAGAATTGCAGAAAATGAGCCATGAAGTTTTTTTTCTCTCTCTGCCAACAAATCAATTCATTCATTGAATCAGATGGCTCATTCATCACAAAACCGACTGTTATTGCCAACTACTTGAATGATTTATTCTTTGGCAAGATTAGAAAACTTTGACATGCCAGCAACAAACGCTGACACTACACATCCACGTACAGCTGACCAAATTATGAAAGACAAGATTTGTAATTTTGAATTCCATAAAGTGAGCGTGGAAGAAGTGAAAACATGATTGGTGTCTATCTACAATGACAAGCCACCGGGGTCTGACAACTTGGATGGAAAATTGGAGGATAATATCGGACGATATTGCCACTCCTATTTGCCATATCTTCAATTTACTAGAAAGTGTATGCCCTCAGGCTTGGAGGGAAGCAAAAGTCATTCCCGTACCTAAGAATAGTAAACCCCCCTTTTCTAGCTCAAATAGCCGACCAATCAGCCTTTTACCAACCCTTAGTAAATTGCCATTGGCTCATAACAGGGCAGCACGTCTGGCCCTTGGATGAACACAGAGAGCAAACATTAATTATCTGCATGTTAATGTTTCCCTGCTCAAAGTGGAGCAGAGATTGACTTCATCACTACTTGTATTTGTGAGAGTTATTGACATGTTGAAAGCACCGAGCTGTCTGTTTAAACGACTAGTACACAGTACTACATAGCGCCATGACTACATGGAACTCTATTCCACACTGGGTAACTGATGCAAGCAGTAGAATCAGATTTGAAAAAACAGATTAAAGTACACTTTATGGAATAGCAAGGACTGTGAAGCAAACACAAAAACATAGGAGCAGACATGCATACACACACACGATAACGTACGCACTATTCTCACATGGATTTTGTATTCTACATACTGTATGTGGTAGTGGAGTAGGGGCCTGAGAGAGCACACTTAGTATGTTGTGAAATCTGTTAAGAATGTAATGTTTTTAAAATTGTAGAACTGGCTTAATTTTGACAGACCCCTGCCTTGGCAGCAGTTTATGGGGATCCATAATAAATACAAATACAACTCAGAGTTTATTAGTCACATGCACAGGGTCGCAGATGTAATTAGAGGGTAAAGTGAAATTCTTATATTCCAAGCCTCAACAGTGCAGGTCAAAGAGATGTGAGTGAAACAATAATAATAGTAATAATACTAAGTAAAGAAATAGAATGGAAAAAAATATAAAACGGCATATACTGGATATATATACAGTGCATTCGGAAAGTATTCAGATCCTTTGACTTTTTCCACATTTTTTTAAGTTACAGCCTTATTCTAAAATGGATTAAATTCTTTTTTTTTTTTTTTTGAAATGTTGAATTAGAAATAAAAAACAGAAATACCTTATTTACATATGTATTAAGACCCTTTGCTATGAACCTCGAAATTGAGCTCAGGTGCATCCTGTTTCCATTGATCATCCTTGAGATGTTTCTACAACTTGATTGGAGTCCATCTGTAGTAAATTCAACTGATTGAACATGATTTGGAAAGGCACAGACCTGTCTATAAAAGGCCCCACTGTTGACAGTGCATGTCAGAGCAAAAAGCCATGAGGTCGAACAAATTGTCCATAGAGCTCCGAGACAGGACTGTATCGAGGCACAGATCCGGGAAGGGTAAAAAATAAAAATAAAAATCTGCAGCATTGAAGGTCCCCCAGAACACAGCGGCCTCCATCATTCTTAAATGAAAGAAGTTTGGAACCACCAAGAATCTTCCTAGAGATGGCCGCGCGGACAAACTGAGCAATGAGGGGAGAAGGGCCTTGGTCGGGGAGGTGAGTTTGCCAAAAGGCACCTAAAGGACTCTCAGAACATGACAAACACGATTCTCTGGTCTGTTGAAACATAATCGCAAAAGCGTTTTCTAATGACCAATTGACCTTTTTAAAATTATAAACTTGGATTAGCTAACACAACGTGCCATTGGAACACAGGAGTGATGGTTGCTGGTAATGGGCTTCTGTACACCTATGTAGATATTCCATTAAAAATCAGCCTTTTCCATTTACAACAATAACAATGTCTACACTGTATTTCTGATCAATTTGGTGTTATTTTAATGGACAAAAGATGTGCTTTTCTTTAAAAAACAAGGACATTTCTAAGTGACCCCAAACTGTTTGATGGTAGTGTATATAAACTCACCAAAAAAAGAAACGTCCCTTTTTCAGGACCTTGTCTTTCAAAGATAATTCGTAAAAAT
The DNA here is from genome assembly GCF_029448725.1 of Salvelinus fontinalis. NCBI lineage: Eukaryota > Metazoa > Chordata > Actinopteri > Salmoniformes > Salmonidae > Salvelinus > Salvelinus fontinalis. Next base: position 45,109,321 of record NC_074668.1, read on the forward strand.
CCAAATAAGTTCACAGATCTTCATTGTAAAGGATTTAACACTGTTTCCCATGCTTGTTCAATGAACCATAAACAAATAATGAACATGCACCTGTGGAATGGTCATTAACACACTTACAGACGGTAGCTTACAGACGGTAGGCAATTAAGGTCACCGTTATGAAAACTTAGGACACTAGAGGCCTTTCTACTGACACTGGAAAAACACCAAAAGAAAGATGCCCAAGTTCCCTGCTCATCTGTGTGAATGTGCCTTAGGCATGCTGCAAGGAAGCATGAGGACTGCCAGGGCAATAAATTGCAATGTCCATACTGTGAGACATCTAAGACAGCGCTACAGGGAGACAGGATGGACAGCTGATCGTCCTCGCAGTGGCAGACCACATGTAACAACACCTGCACAGAATCGGTACATCCGAACATCACACCTGTGGGACAGGTACAGGATGGCAACAACAGCTGCCTGAGTTACACCAGGAACGCACAATCACTCCATCAGTGCTCAGACTGTCCGCAATAGGCTGAGAGGCTGGACTGAGTGCTTGTAGGCTTGTTGTAAGGCAGATCCTTATCAGACATCACCGGCAACATCGCCTATGGGCACAAACCCACCGTCGCTCCACCAGACAGGACTGGCAAAAAGTGCTCTTCACTGACAAGTCGTGGTTTTGTCTCACCAAGGGTGATGGTCGGATTCGCGTTTATCGTGGAAGGAATGAGCGTTACACCCGAGGCCTGTACTCTGGAGCGGTATCGATTTTGAGACGGTGGGTCCGTCATGGTCTGAGGCGGTGTGTCACAGCATCATCGGACTGAGCTTGTTGTCATTGCAGGCAATCTCAACGCTCTGCGTTCCAGGGAAGTCATCCTCCTCCCTCATGCGTTACCCTTCCAGCAGGCTCATCCTGACATGACCCTCCATCATGACAATGCCACCAGCCATACTGCTTGTTCTGTGTGTGATTTCCTGCAAGACAGGAATGTCAGTGTTCTGCCATGGCCAGCGACGAGCCCGGATCTCAATCCCATTGAGCACATCTGGGACCTGTTGGATCGGAGTGCGAAGGCTAGGGCCATCCCCCCTCCCCCCCCAGAAATGTCCGGGAACTTGCAGGGGCCTTGGTGGAAGAGTGGGGTAACATCTCACAGTAATAACTGGCAAATCTGGTGCAGTCCGTGAGGAGGAGATGCACTGCAGTACCTAATGCAGCTGGTGGCCACACCAGATACTGACTGTTACCTTTGATTTTGACCCATCACTTTGTTCAGGGACACATTATTCCATTTATGTTAGTCACATGTCTGTGGAACTTGATCAGTTTATGTCTCAGTTGTTGAATCTTGTTATGTTCATACAGACATTTCATCATGTTAAGTTTGCTGAAAATAAACGCAGTTGACAGTGAGAGGACGTTTCTTTTTTGGCTGAGTTCATAAGCGTCCGGATTAGTGTCCCGCTCCCTGAAAGCGGCAGCTCTAGCCTTTACCTCGGTGCGGATGTTGCCTGTTATCCACTGTGGGTACGACGACATCGTCTATGCACTTATTGATGAAGCTGGTGACTGAGGTGGTCTACTTCTCAATGCCATTAGATGAATCTCAGAACATATTCCAGTCCGAGCTTGCAAAACAGTCCTGTAGCGTAGCATCAGCGTCATCTGACCACTTCCGTATTGAGCGAGTAACTGGTACTTCCTGCTTTGGTTGGGATTTGTTGTTATTCAACATTGGTCGACTAGTTGTCATGCATTTTGAGAAATAATGCACCAATCATTTTAATGTAAAATTGCGCGACTAAGACCTCCTTGGCAAAAATATCAAAATTAATTACAGATTTCGTGATTTATCTTAGATTGATTTTAATTATTTTGAGAAAGTGCTACTAAGTATGTTGTTGAGAAGGTGTCTCAAGAGGTACAATCAGTAATATTGCCAATTCTTTTTCAAGCTAAACTCTTTTGAAATGTGAAGCCATTGGTACGCATGGCCCAGACATTTGAGGGGGCTGAGCAGACGAACCATGGGGACATGCCTTCCCGTTCGGAGGGGGCAGTGTATCGAACCTTGCTATATGAGCCACATTACAATTCCTACCAAGTGGGTTAACTCTATTGGCGCACTGCATAGGGTGTTTGCCTTTCATGCCAGATACCTGGGTTTGCTTCCCTGTCCCACCGTTTGCTATAAAACTCTTCCCATCTGCACACAGGACTGAATCTTTTGCATTCATCACAGTGGATGTGCTTGGGCATAAGTATCTCACAAAGCCAAAATATACACTACATGACCATAGGAATGTGGACACCTGCTCGTCGAGCATCTCATTCCAAAACCATAGACATTAATATGGAGTTGGTTCACCGTTTGCTGCTATAACAGCCTCCACTCTTCTGGGAAGGCTTTCCACTAGATGTTGGAACATTTCTGCAGGGACTTCCTTCCATTCGCCCACAGGAGCATTAGTGAGGTCAGGTGAACAGGAATGGCTCAGTCTGCGTTCCTATTCATCCCAAAGGTGTTCGATGGGGTTGAAGTCAGGGCTCTGTGCAGGCCAGTCAAGTTCTTCCACACCGATCTCGACAAACCCTTTCTGTATGGACCTCTTCTTTTGCACGGGGCATTGTCATGCTGAAACAGGAAGGGGCCTTCCCCAAACTGTTGCCACAAAGTTGGAAGCACAGAATTGTCTAGAATGTCATTGTATGCTGTAGCGTTAAGATTTACCTTCACTGGAACTAAGGGCCTAGCATGAAAAACAGCCCCAGACCATTATTCCTCCTCCACCAAACTTTACCCTTGGCACTATGCATTTGGACAGGTAGTGTTCTTCTGGCATCCACCAAACCCAGATTTGTCCGTCGGACTGCCAGATGGTGAAGCATGATTCATCATTCCAGAGAACGAGTTTCCACTACTCCAGAGTCCAATGGCAGTGACCTTTTCACCACTTTAGCTGATGCTTGCCATTGCGCATTTTAGGTTTGTGTGCGGCTACTCAGCCATGGAAACCCATTTCATGAAGCTCCCGACGAACAGTTCTTGTGCTGATGTTGCTTCCAGAGGCAGTTTGGAAGTCGGTAGTGAGTGTTGCAACTGAGGACAGACGGTTTTTACATGTTACACGAGCTTGTGTGGCCAACCGCTTCGCGGCTGAGCCGTTGTGGCTCAGTTCACAATAACAGCACTTACAGTTGACCGGGGCAGCTCTAGCAGGGCAGAACTTTGACGGGCTGACTTGTTGGAAAGGTGGCATCCTATGACCTGTCCACGTTAAGGCACTGAGCTCTTCAGCAAGGCCATTCTACTGCCAATGTTTGTCTGTGGAGATTGCATGGTTGTGAGCTCGATTTGTCATCAATGGGTGTGGCTGAAATAGCCCGAATCCACTAATTTGAAGGGGTGTCCACGCTGTTCCGGGGACACAGAAAAAACAAAATATGGTCATTTCGTGTTATTCTCACTGATTTTTCTTGAGACTAAAAAAAGATCTTCCATGTAACTCCATTGGTCCAAAACCCTCACTCCGACTTAAAAACTATCCAGAACCAGGCTTGGTTTTACTAGATTCCACCGTAACGCTACTTTTGTTTCCGTTCTCATTCTCACGCTCATCTTTTCCAGCAACTTTCAAATAGAGCATTTTTACTTCAGCCATATAATGGTGTACGCCACCTACTGTACAGGTGGATAATAAAGATCCCAAAAGGAAAACATATATTTTTATTTTATTCATATTACATTAATAGAAATAAAAAAATTCCATACAAACTATCAATATCAACATTTTAATGAAATTAAATCAGCGTGCTTTTCTGTTCTAATCAGGTCCCTACACAGACTAAGAAGGATCCTGTGATGGTGGGACATTTCCTGGTGACAGTAGTCCTTGTAGTGCTTCTGCCGTTAAGTCTTGGAGACCCAAAAACTTCTGCAGATATGTCCAACTTCTTGGAATTCTTGAACACTTGTGCAGTACAATTAATAGCTGTGGCTAAGTAAAATTCTTGCCACCAACAAAATGTTAAATTTGGGGCATACAATCATCGAAGCTCTGCAGATTTTGTTGTGAGGATACAGAATCAATAGACCATTTATTTTTGGTATTGTCCTCAGGTAGCCTGTTTCTGGTCTCAGTTTCAGGAATGGCTGAAAATGCATAACATTGATCTAAAATTGACCCTAGATATAGTACTGTTGGGAGATCTGGAGGGACCGGGTCAGTCAATTCCTAATATACTAATACTCTTAGTAAAAGTATTTATCTTCGACTCGCAGTCTGTGGATTCTATTCGATTAGATAGATTGAAGTTGTATGTTGAAAGATAAAGAGTTGAAAGATATATGGTGCATAGAAATCTGAAGAGGGTGGCCAGCAGAGCTAGGTGGGATGGGTTGAGGGAAGCTGAGGATGTGGAATTGTGGAGTGGCTGGGCGGGGGATAGAATGACCGTCAAAGATAAAAGTATCAAAAATAAAGTCACAATAAAACATAACAAAAAGTACGTTTGAATGACACTGAGGGGCAGTGTTTTTACAGCTAACGCTGGTTTGCCTGTGGCTGATGCCTTGCAGGTGTTTGTACACATGCTCATACACACACTCTCATTCCAATGCACAAATTGTGCACACACACATGTAAACAGTGCCAGACATGCACTCAAACATATTCAGTCGGCCTTGCTGTTATGATTTTTGTTGTCCTTGATGTATTTAGTTTTTTGCATTGTTTTATGTTTTCATTTGTCTTTCTCTCTTCTCTTTTGTTCATTTTATTGGTTATTGAGGGGGAGTCTTGGGGGTGAGGAATGGATTTATTATTATTATCTTCTCAGGGGGTGGGGGGACTGGAAGGCGTCTCGGATTGTTGAGGGGCAGCTCTTGGGGAACTGTAGGGTGGATCTGTCACGTTCCTGACCTATTTCTGTTAGTTTGTTGTATGTGTTAGTTGGTCAGGACGTGAGTTTGGGTGGGCATTCTATGTTTTCTGTTTCTATGTTGGTTTAAGGGTTGCCTGGTATGGCTCTTAATTAGAGGCAGGTGTTTGGCGTTCCTCTAATTGAGAGTCATATTTAGGTAGGTTGTTTCACAGTGGTTGTCTCCTGTGTCCGTGTGTCGCACCATACGGGACTGTTCGGTTTGTTTTTGTACATCGTCATTTTGTGTAGTCTATTTTCCCTGTTCGTGCGTTCTTCATGTTTAATGTAAGTTCGTCGTCCAGGTCTGTCTACTCCGTTTGTTGTTTTGTTAGTTATAGTGAAGTTCGTGTTTTTTCGTCTTGTCTTTAAATAAATTATGTGTTCACAACCCGCTGCGCCTTGGTTCCATCACTACTCCTCCTTTTCGGTTGAAGAGGAGGAGGACTACCATTACAGGATCTTGGAGGGCTGGTGGCCTGGCAGTTGGGAGTTTGGGCCAGTGGCTGATGGATCACTTGTTCGGGTCCCCATTTTTGCCCTTGAGGGGGATCTATCGACGTGCCCTTGAGCGGGGCGTAAGCCCTGGTTGCTTCTGTGTGTCGCTCTGGATGGGAGTCTGTTGGATGACTCACTCTCCTTTTGCTTTATATATACACATGATTTGAGATCTTTTTGTTCCATTCTTGGAATTCACTATTGTCCACTAATTTCTGGCTAACTGTATTCAACTTGCTTTCAACTAAAAAAGACTTTTGCTTCTGCCATCTCCCCGTGCCACCTATCACCCCAAAGAACGGTGTTGCAGTTCGGAAAGTGGAGGCTTTTATATATTTCAAAATGGCATCCTGTTGGTCAGAATTTTTTCCCGTTTTTACCATTCACATCATGTTTTGTTTTCTATTCCCATTGTGATTGGTCCCTGAATCTAGGCCAGTTTGAAATATATAAACTCTCCTTCAGTTCTTGGTCTGTAACACCTTGAGTTGATGATGAAGGCTGATGCTCCAGTTGCTGAATTTCCTCTTCACTCTTTCAGGTCAGGTGAAATAATACAAAGTATCGACTTGCTCGCAATGTGCACTGCTCAAATTATACAAATGTAACAACTCGTAGAATACGTAGAATTTTGCCATTATCTGGGTGAATATTTATTAGGCGCACAGTGCTACCAAATCAATCAAATATATTTATGAAACCCTTTTTACATCAGCAGAGTGCCTGTACACCCAGCCTAAAACCCAGCCTAAAACTCCAAACAGCAAGCAATGTAGATGTAGAAGCACGGTGGCTATGAAAAACTACCTAGAAAGTCATGAACCTTGGAGGGGAACCAGGCTCTGAAGGGTGGCCAGTAGTGTTCCACATCATTACCAAATCAAAATTCCTAATCACAACAAAAATAGTTAGGAGCATATGTGACCAAAATGGTGTTGATTTTATTTTTGGGGCGTTTCAACTTAGCTTCAACAAAAAACGTCCTTTTCCAGACTGCTTCTCTGTATGTGGAGTTCTCCCTATAGGGCTGCATCTCAATTATTTTTGGGGAAAAAGTGCGTCCTGTAGATGACTCAGCCCTTAATCTTAAATCCAGGTGCACTGTGGCTTACCCTGTTCTCATACTCCAGCCTCTCTGTGAGCTGTTTCTATGTGTGTCTCAGGGGATTGGGAATGTGAGGGGTGAGGGGAGAGAACAATGTCTTACGGGAGAACCAAGGTAAAGTTTGTAGCATGTAAACTTTGTTGAACTAATCCTCATATCCTCACCTCTAACTCCCCTGTTCTGTCTCCTGTGTCCCCTCCTGCAGAGCAGTTCCAGTGGGTCTCCCAGAGGCACCGGGGTTACCCCTTTAGCGGCACCATGTATGTGAACAGCCTCGTCGCTGCTAGGATCAGCTCCTGCTGTGAGTACCGCTATGCCCTGGGCTTCCAGCAGGGCAAGAAGAGCTGCTTCAGACTCACCTGGCTGGCTGGAGGGATGCCCTGCTATAGGTGAGCATTCAACCCATAGATGGACAATATATTGATATTATATACAGTATATACTTACAAATTATTGTCAGTTTAGGTAAGCATGCAACCTAGTTTAAGCTTATTTATAGCCATTTGATATATTTTTCTGTTTGATTTCTCAAGCAATAAACACACACAACCAATCAATCAATAAATTGCTTATATATGATGGGCTATTTCCGCTTAAAGGGATACTTCGGGATTTTGCCATACCAGCAGATACCCATAGACTTCCAGTCATTGCGCTAACACTATTTAGCATTGGCTCGCAAACCTACCTCTAACTTCCTTCATACAGAGACATAAAAATGGTATCCACTAGTTCATCTGACTCTGGGGAAGTAGATAAAGGGCCTCATTGCCAAAAACCTTTAAGTATCACTTTATCCTCTAGCCTACACATCAATGTCACCGTTAACATAAGCCATGGCTATAACCAATGTTTTATGTTTACTATAAAAACCTGAATACAGGCTGACAGAAAGCAAGAAGATCCATGCCCGTGTCTTATGGCAGTGAGCAATGACTTCACCCACTGTGTTCCTATTGACCGACCCACAGCGGAAATATTACAAGTCACGTTCAAAATGTATTTTTCATTATTTTCAGATGTACAAGTTTCCGAAACAAATACAGCTCCTACCAGCAGCTGAACAATGGCACACAAGAGAACCTCAGTCTGCCTCCAGACCAAAACCCTGGCAATGGTATAAAGCATGGAAATAAAGGGCTGTCTCAAAGACATCAACTTTCCTACTCATTCATCAACAATTCCTGTTTCTAATGTTCTGCATGGTCATCATTTCAGAAACAAACCCGCTGCCTCTCAGAAGTCTCTGTTTTAGCATACTGTAAGCTATTTAAGAAACAAAGCACAGCAAAACATTTTGAAAGTTATTTATTAAATAAATGACACATTCAATTGCATTATTTATTTTATTGTTCTAATAGCATGCTATGTGTATGAAAGGATTGACTATCTCGTCCCCCTAAGTTAGTTTTTTTATCGCTTTGATACTACTTCACAAGTATGTGCTGAATTTTGAAAACTTGTACAAAACCATTTTGACATGGCGAATCCAAGCCTGACATACAGTAGGTCTGGATTGAAATAATTGTATGCCTCCTTTATGGCCTAAAGGAGGGTGGTACGCTCATGAGGATAGCAATCATGCATCTTCCACCTCTATTGTGCTTGTGAAAATAGTACCAAAGCGATAAAATAACTGTATTTGTTACATACGGTATGTTTACATGTACAGTACATTGGATGATGGCGCCGGAGAAGATGGCTGACGTTTTACGTGCTCCTAACCGAATGTGTTTTTTGTTCATTTTTTCCGTTGTTTGTAACTTATTTTTTTAACTCATACTGTACATAATGTTGCTGCTACCGTCTCTTATGACTGAAAATAACTTCTGGCCATCATAACAGCGAATACTCACTACGAACTGGCAGAAGCTTTTTTTTCCCTTTTTTTAAAGGAGCCCGACGTGAAGGACATACTGCTTTCCTGGGAACAGGCTCAAATCCCTGTCATTTGCATGAATAGAAGACGGAGAAAAAGAGGACGGAGGTCTGGCTGCCTTCTGAGAATTCTTAGGCGATCAAATAAACCCCCACTGCCTTCCGTTCTACTAGCTTTCATGCAATCAATGGAAAATAAAACCTACGAGGAAGATTAAACTACAAATGGGACATTATAAACTGTAATATCTTATGCTTCACGGAGTCGTGGCTGAACAACGACATTATCAACATACAACTATGCACCGTATCGGCACGATAGAACAGCGGTGTCTGGTAAGACAAGGGGGGGCGGACTATGTATATTTGTAAACAGCTAGTGCACAATATATAAGGAAATCTCGAGGTTTTGCTCTCCAAAGGTGGGGTATCTCATGATAAGCTGTAGACCACACTGTTCCTAGGCAGTCATTGAAAAAAATAATTTGTTCTTAACTGACTTGGCTAGTTAAAGGTAAAATCAATAAAAAATAAAACATTATTCCGATGGCATTGAGGAGTACACCACATCAGTCATTGGCTTCATCAATAAGTGCATAGATGATGTCATCCACACAGTGACTGTACGTACATACCCCAAACAGAAGCCATGGATTACAGGCAACATCCGCAAAGGGTAGAGCTGCCGCTTTCAAGGAGCAGACTCTAACCCGGAAGCTTAGAAGAAATCCCTCTCTGCCCTCCGACGAACCATAAAACAGGCATCATTACAGGACTAAGATCAAATCGTACTACACCTGCTCCGACACTGGTTGGATGTGGCAGGGCTTTCAAACCATTACAGACTACAAAGGGAAGCACAGCTGAGAGCTACCCAGTGACACGAGCCTACCAGATGAGCTAAACTGCTTCTATGCTCGCTCCGAGGCAACTATCACTGAAATGTGCATGAGAGCACCAGCTGTTCCAGACAACTGTGTGATCACTCTCTTTGCAGCCGATGTGAGTAAGACCTTTAAACAGGACAAGATTCACAAGGCTGCAGGGCCAGATGGATTACCAGGACGTGTACTGCGAGCATGCGCTGACCAACTGGCAAGTGTCTTCATTGACATTTTCAACCACTTCCTGTCTGAGTCTGTAATACCAACATGTTTTAAGCAGACCCCCATAGACCCTGTGCCCAAGAACACTAAGGTAACCTGCCTAAATGACTATCGACCCTTAGCACTCACGTCTGTAGCCATGAAGGGCTTTGAAAGGCTGGTCATGGCTCACATCAACACCATTATCCCAGAAACCCTAGACCCACTCCAATTTGCATACAACAATAACAGATCCACAGGTGATGCAATCTCTATTGCACTCCACGCTGACCTTTCCCACCTGGAAAAAAGGAACACCTATGTGAGAATGCTATTCATTTACTACAGCTCAGCGTTCAACACCATAGTGTCCTCAAAGCTCATCAATAAGCTAAGGACTCTGGGACTAAACACCTCCCTCTGCAACTGGGTCCTCAGATCCTCAAAAGGTTCTACAGCTGCACCATCGAGAGCATCCTGACTGGTATGGAAACTGCTCGGCCTCCGACCGCAAGGCACTACAGAGGGGAGTCCGTACGGCCCAGTACATCACTGTGGCCAACCTTCTTGCCACCCAGGACCTCTATATCAGGCGGCGTCAGTGGAAGGCCCTAAAAATTGTCTAAGACTCCAGACACCTTAGTCATAGACTGTTCTCTCTGCTACCACACGGCAAGCGGTACCGGAGCGCCAAGTCTACTGTTGGTCCATGAGGCTTCTATCCCCAAGCCATAAGACTCCTGAACATCTAATCAAATGGCTACCCAGAATATTTGCATTGCCCACCCCCCACCACCTCTTTTACGTCACTACTGCTGTCTGTTATTATCTATGCATAGTCACTTTAATAACTCTACCTACATGTACATATTACCTCAAATACCTCTTACTAACCGGTGTGCCCGCACATTGACTGTACCAGTACCCCCTGTATATTGTCTCGCTATTGTTATTTTACTGCTGCTCTTTAATGACTTATTAATTCTATTTCTAATTCTTATTTGTATTTTTTAAACTGCGTTGTTGGTTAGGGGCTTGTAAGTAAGCATTTCACTGGAAGGTTGTATTTGTTTTATTTGCGCCGCATGTGACTAATTTGATTTGATCTCTGATCTTGTACATACAGTGCATTCGAAAGTATTCAGACCCCTTGACTGTTTCCACATTTTGTTACATTACAGCCTTATTCTAAAATTGATGAAATAATTTTCTTTCCTCACCAATATGCACACAATACCCCATAATGACGATGCAAAAAGTTAAGTTTTTTATTTTGCCCCCCCAAAAATAAAAACATCACTGAAATATATCACATTTACATAAGTATTCAGACTGTTTACTCAGTACTTTGTTGAAGCGCCTTTGGCAGAGATTACAGTCTCATGTCTTCTTGGGTATGACGCTACAAGCTTGTCACACATGTACAGTATATGGGGAGTTTCTTCCATTCTTCTCTGCAGATCCACTCAAGTTCTGTCAGGTTGGATGGGGAGTGTCACTGCACAGCTAATTTCAGGTCTCTCCAGAGGTGTACTTTGCTCCCTTCGTCTTTGCCTCGATCCTGACTAGATTCTCTCTCCCTGCCGCTGAAAAACATACCCACAGCATGATGCTGCCACCACCATGCTTCACCGTAGGGATGGTGCCAGGTTTCCTCCAGACGTGACGTTTAGCAATCAGGCCAAAGAGTTCAATCTTGGTTTCATCAGACCAGATAATCTTGTTTCTCATGGTCTAAGAGTCCTTTAGGTGTCTTTCGGCAAACTCCAAGCGGGCTGTCATGTGCCTTTTACTGAGGAGTGGCTTCCGTCTTGCCACTCTACCATAAAGGCCTGATTTGTGGAGTGCTGCAGAGATGGTTGGCCTTCTGGAAGGTTCTCCCATCTCCACAAGGGAACTCTGTAGCTCTGTCAGAGTGACCATCAGGTTTGGTTTTGCTCTGATATGCACTGTCAACTGTGGGATCTTATATCCAAATCATGTCCAATCAATTGAATTTACCACAGGTGGAGACCAATCAAGTTGTAGAAACATCTCAAGGATGATCAATTGAAACAGGATGCACCTGAGCTTAATTTCGAGTCTTTTCTTAAAGGGTCTGAATACTTATGTAAATAAGGTATTTATGGTTTTTATTTTTAATACATTTGCAAACATTTTCAAAAACCTGTTTCCACATTGTGATTATTGGGGTTTGTGTGTAGATTGATGAGGAAAAAAACAATATTTCGTCCATTCTAGAATAAGGCTGTAACGTAATAAAATGTTGAAAAAGTCAAGGGGTCTGAATACTTTACGAATGCACTTTATATATATGGTTTAACTTACTGTGAAGTAAAATTATAACAGTTATCATCATAGTAGGATATTCAAGCATTTATCATACTTTTTATGTTTCTACTTTACAGACATGCATTTTCATTACAGTTGAAGTCGGAAGTTTACATACACCTAAGCCAAATACATTTAAACTCATTTTTTTTTCACAATTCCTGACATTTAATCCTAGTAAAAAGTCTTATGTCTTATGACATGATATAACTTTCTGGAATTTTCCAAGCTGTTTAAAGGCACAGTCAATTTAGTGTATGTAAACTTCTGAACCACTGGAATAATGATACAGTGAGTTATAAGTGAAATAATGTGTCTGTAAGCAATTGTTGGAAAAATGACTTGTGTCATGCACAAAGTAGATGTCCTAACCGAATTGCCGAAACTATTTTTAATGACTCCAACCTAAGTGTATGTAAACTTCCGACTTCAACTGTATATTGTTCTCAAAATTTGTAGTAGACAAACCAGATGTAAAATCTTGTCACGACCGTGTGGGGGAGAGACGGACCAAGGCGCAACATGACTTGAATACATCTTCTTTTATTTACAACGACGAAGATGAACACGTAACACTTATACCAACTAACAAAAAACAATAAACGACCGTGAAGCTAATAAACGTCGTGCACATACACAGGCTACAAACGTTCAGACATAGACAATTACCCACAACAAACTAAAGCCTATGGCTACCTTAAATATGGCTCCCAATCAGAGACAACAGAAATCAGCTGTCTCTAATTGGGAACCCATTCAGGCAACCATGGACTTTCCTAGACAACTACACCCAACATAGACACAGCTAGACATATTCACTCAACACAAACCCATACACTACACCCAACACCCCCTTTACCATATAACCACCCAAAACCGACAAAACACAAAACATTCCCCCATGTCACACCCTGACCTAACTAAAATAATAAAGAAAACAAAGAATACTAAGGCCAGGGCGTGACAAATCTATAGGTTTTACAAATGTTTACGTGATCATCAATTAAAAGCAGTCAGATTAAGTTAGAGTAAAATGTATTTTAACAAAAGACAAGTCAATCATATAAAAAATTATGTGATAATTGTACTGTGAAAAGCAATTACTTTATTTAAAAAAATCTTAATGTATTTCTAGATGAAACACTGATGTATTTTGGTGAAAAGTGACTGTATAATTTTGTGTTGTGTTTGAAACAACTGCCTCTTTGATGATCTGTTTTGAGTTTTGTACTAAGAGTTGTGAAAATGTACAATATACTGTACTTTGCACCAAAGTGATAAAAACTGTACCATAATAATATGTCTTCTGTACAGGCACAATAGTTGAGACTTGTCCCTCGTCTCCTATGTTTCTCCCAGCCAAACCAGAAGCCAAGCCAAAAAAGGCTGTGAGGAGGAGAACTAGGAAGAACCTGAAGGACGGGAGCACTGGCAGCTGCTCTACAGACACTGAAGATCCTGCTTGTACCAACGTGAAGGAAAATGTTAAGGCAAGGAAGCCCAAAAGACGCAAGAGCCAATCCCATCAGACAAAAGACAGCAAGGACACTGCCAAGGCTCCAGCCAATCACAGAGATGACAGCAAGGCCCTGGTTAATGAGAGAGAAGACAGCAAGGGGTCAGGGTTCACAGGTGAGTACGAGGACCTATCCCTGTCTGGCCCAGAGAACAGAACACACCAGAAAAAGACCAGACAAGTTAAGAAGACCCCAGAGAAAGACAAAGACAATGCCAAGACCCCACAAAAAGAGTCCAATAACATAGTCAACATCTCTGGTGAGTATTCTTTTACTATTTTTACCTCCTGTGTGTGTGTGTGTGTGTGTGTGTGTGTGTGTGTGTCATTCTTCAATTCTTATGGATGAGTGAATGGTTAATGGCAGACGAGTCTGGCATCATGCTACCGTACTTTGAAGTTAAGATACAGATGACCTGCCATTAATCTTCATGAAGGTATTTCCATTTATGTACTTTGTGAGTTGGAAAGAAATTGGAACGAATCAGAGTGTTGCTTTTTAAAGATTCATTGCAGGATGAGGAAGCTCTGAGTAAGCAGAACTGGAAGAAAAATAAGGATTTGGGATCAAATGGGAAAAGCAGAAAGGGGGAAAGACTGAAGGACTTCTATGAAGAATGTATGGAAATGAGCACTGGGCTGGACCTGAGCCCAAACAAACAGCAATGGTTCAAGGCAAACAGTGAGTAAATAAACCACGGCTCAATACGGGCTGGTATACCCCCAGAGTACTTACTGTAACTGATTTATATACACTGCAATACACATATGAATGTTTTACCTAGAATATAAACCTAATATCAATGGTATTCTGAATTGAGAATGGTTGTTTCATGCTTAAATCCACCACTTTTCCATTTCATCCAATCAGTGAACAGGTGGTGCATTATTTGTCTTCCATGTCTGTGTGTCCAGTACTGGAAAGGCGGCGTCTGGAGAAGAAGTTGTCATCTTGTCCCAACCCCTCGGGCTCAGATGTGGAGCTAAGTGAGGAGAGTGACAGTGCTCTGCACCCTGACAGGCAGCCAGGGGACCAGGCCGGAGCTGTACTCAACAGGAGTCAAACACACATCTCAACGATAGAGCAAGATCTACAGGCCCAGGTAAGCTACATGGTGTGAAATAAACAAGCTGTGATTATAGTAACTCTGTAAAACATACTTCTAGGAAGTGACAATCAACGGAACAAGCGCCAACAATAGAAATGGTGCTGATTTGTTGAGAACATGTGTAGAAAAACCATTAGAAGCTGCCCTTTGGAAGGTACTCCAAAATACACCTCATAATGACATGAAGCGTAAATACAGTACATTTACACAGTGCAGTTTGTCGTAGGGCATCTGTCTGTGTTTGTTAATAATGTGGGGTCAACAGGCGCTTGCCTCATCATCACCCTCAGATGATGAAGGAGCATTCAGTTCAACCGTGTCCATCATATGATCACCTGATATAGCATGCTGAAACATTCCACACAGTCTAGCAAGGTGGCCTGCTGCACGTGGACAGTGGCCAGACCATAACGTTAGTTTCTCAAGTTAGGTAGTGTCTCCCCCCTAACCAGACCTGGGTTCAAATACTATATGCAATCTTTCAAATATTTTTGAGCTTTTGCTTTAGCCTGTCTGAAGTGCCAGATCGGCGGGGTTTGCACTTTTGGGACGTTTCTATTGGTTCCATTGCAACAGGCAGATCTTAATCAAGCACAGTTTGAGTAAGTATTTTAAATACATTTCAAATAGTATTTGAACCCTGGTCTGCTCACTCCATACCTCCTTGGTCCATACCACCACAGTCCCAGTCAGATACCTGTCTAAGACGTTCCTCAGTTATCCTCACAGACAAACAGAAAATGTCTCGATCCTCTGCTCACAGATTAAGGGTCCAAAATCTGTTTAATATCGATCAAATGTGACTGGGGTGCCGACAGGAATCGCTGGAGTTATTGAACTCTATGCCAATATGAGGAATTCCTGTCTGAATTCTGAAAAGTCTCTGTATTACATAATTCTAGCCAGTAGATATGGATTGTAATTCCTACATAGGACGAGACAGACGTATTTCAGAATGTGCGCACTGTAGAACCTTCCAAAAAACATAGAATGTTATAAGTTGATGATGATATCTGCTTGTTCTCTAATTCATATAACACAAACAACCTCTGACAGATCTAATGACCAGTGTTAATAGAATAGTTATCACTGCCAACTCTCCTTGTCATCTGCCTAGCTGGACCCATCATGAGGGGGCTACTTTTTCATTCAAATAATTAAAAAACAATTTCTCTGCTTTCATTGACATCCGTCTCTTTGTTTTATCTCTGATTACTTTTCATTGTCTTTATCTCTGTCTCTAGCTGGATGTCATGATGCAGATGTTGAACACGTCTGACGAGGTGGAGCAGCTAGTGCTGAGGAACACTGGCTTGACAGACGCACTCCTACAGAGCCTGGCCGCAGCTCTGAAGAGGAGCCCCTCGGAGGTCACATTCCTCAATCTCAACCTCAACCACCTCGGACCCCAAGGGGCCCACGTCCTCCTGGACCTACTGGGGGCCAAGCCCCAGGTCAAAGGACTGCTGTGAGTCACTGTGTGAGTGAGGGAGAGAGTGAGGGAGGGAGTGAGGGAGGGAGGGAGGGAGTGAGGGAGGGAGGGAGGGAGTGAGGGAGGGAGTGAGTGAGGGAGGGAGGGAGTGAGGGAGGGAGTGAGGGAGGGAGGGAGGGAGTGAGGGAGTGAGGGAGTGAGGGAAGGAGTGAGGGAGTGAGGGAGGGAGTGAGGGAGGGAGGGAGTGAGGGAGGAGTGAGGGAGTGAGTGAGGGAGTGAGGGAGTGTGTGTGTGTGATGGTCTAGCCCCAGGTCAAAGGACTGCTGTAGGTGACATTCAAAGTCTTTGTTTAGCTCCAGCTTGTATGTCTTATTCATAAACCTGTGTCCTGTAAAAAAACAGAATATCTCTCTTTTTCACATAAATTATTCTGTGAAAGTTTCATGAGCCTAGGACATTGTGAATGAAGTTGACTTTTTGAAGATACAAGGTTTTTCCAGGACGCCAATGACATACTGTAAACCCATTTACACACAAGTGATCAGGACAAGTGTAGGCTCCATATTTCCCAACAAGATCCTGCTATGGGCCAAGCCCTAGGTCAGAGGGCTCCTCTGACTGTGTCACAAAGCCTTTGATGTTTAGTTCCAGCTAATATGTCATACCTTTAGCAACTATTGCTTGACCCATGGACACACAAGCATACACATTATATCTCTCAAGAAGATATGTCAGGTGAGAATGCCCTCAGCGCTCCCTTGAAAAATAGATGTTTGGACCTCGGTAACTACAGGTGGACAATGGCGGCGGAGGGGATCGCTGCCATTTTATGGGTTCCTAACAAACTGTGCTAGTTTGTGTGTTTTTTCGCATTGTTTGTAACTTATGTTGTACATAATGTTGCTGCTACCATCTCTGATGACTGAAAAGAGCTTCTAGATATCAGAACAGCGATTACTCACCTCACACTGGAAGAAGATTTTTTCTTTAATGATTCCGACTGAAGGATAGACTGTTTCCCTGAGACCAGGCCCAAATCCCTGTCATTCGTGTGAAGAAAAGACGGAGGTACAGAGGGCGGAGATCGAGGTGCCTTGTGAGAATTAATCGGCGGATGGGTAACCAGCCTCTACCATCCGTTGTATTGGCCAACGTGCAATCACTGGAGAATAAACTGGATGAGCTCTGTTCGAGACTATCCTACCAACAAGACATTAAAAACTGTAATATCTTATATTTCACTTAGTCGTGGCTGAACGACGATACGGATAATATACAGTTGGCTGGGTTTTCTGTGCATCGACAGGACAGAACTGCTAAATCCGGTAAGACGAGGGGTGGTGGTATGTATCTTTTTGTCAATAACTACTGTTGCGCAATGTCTAATATTAATTAAGTCTCAAGGTATTGCTCGCCTGAGGTAGAGTACCTCATGATAAGCTCTAGACCACACTATCTACCAAGAGAGTTTTCATCTATATTTTTCGTAGCTGTCAATTTACCAATACAAACTGATGATGGCACAAAGACCGCACTCAACGAGCTGTATAAGGCCTAAAGCAAACAAGAAAATGGTCAACCAGAAGCAGCGCTTCTTTAATGGAGGCAAACTTAAATCTTTTTCACCTAATTACTACCAGCATGTCACATGTACAACCAGAGGAAAACAAACTCTAGACCACCTTTACTCCACACACAGAAACGCATACAAAGCTCTTCCTCGCCCTCCATTTGGAAAATCTGACCATAATTCCATCCTTCTGATTCCTGCTTACAAGCAAAAACTAAAGTAGGAAGTACCAGTGACTCGTTCAATACGGAAGTGGTCAGATGACATGGATGCTACATGACCGTACTTACATATCACAACCAGAAGCCATGGATTACAGGCAACATCCACACCCTGCTAAAGGCTAGACTGCTGCCACTTTCAAGGCTGCCACTTTCAAGGACCAGGACAGTAATCCAGATGCTTATAAGACATCCTGCTATGCCCTCAGATGAACAAACAGGCAAAGTGTCAATACAGGACTAAGATTGAATCCTACTACACCGGCTCTGACGCTCGTCAGATGTGGCAGGGCTTGCAAACTATTACGGACCACAAAGGTAAATCCAGCTGCGAGTTGCCCAGCGATGCGAGCCTACCAGACGTGTTAAATGCCTTTTATGCTTGCTTCAAGGCAACACTGAAGCATGCATGAAAGCACCAGCTGTTCCGGACGACTGTGTAATCACACTCTCCGTAGCTGATTTGAGCAAGACGTTTAAACAGGTCAACATTCACAAGACCACAGGACCAGATGGATTACTAGGACGTGTACTACGAGCATGCGCGGACCAACTGACAAGTGTCTTCACTGACATTTTCAGTCTCTCCCTGACCGAGTCTGTAGTACCTACATCTTTCAAGCAGACCACCATAGTTCCTGTGCCCAAGAAATTGAAGGTAACCTGCCTAAATGACTAACGCATCAACACCATCATCCCGGAAACTCTATTTCTTGAACTGCATTGTTGGTGAAGGGCTTGTAAGTAAGCATTTCACGGTAAGGTGAAATGTTGTATTCAGCGCATGTTAGGTGAGCCACTTCAAAGAAAAATGTAAATGTTAGTTGGAAGTTGTGATTGACTGCTGATTCTTCTTCTCTACAGCTTGTTTGGAAACCAACTGGGAGACCCTGGAGTTCTGACACTACTTAGTGGACTGGCTCAACTCCAGGAGATAACAACGAGACACCCAACATCACTACCAAGGATTGAAGACTCCCAGGTCCAGGGCCAGAACCCGTTAACACACTCAGTTGTCCCCCTCCCTCCAACCACAAGGGGCACTCTCTACCCCTTTTCACTGTTGGAGCTGGACATAGGAGGAAACGGGCTGAGCAGCAATGGCCTGAGGATGTTGACGTCCTACATGAGACTCCACTCAAGACTGCAGTACCTGGGGCTGGCACGGACCACTGGTGTGGACCTAGAGGCATGGCGGGAACTGTTTGACTCTCTGAAGGGAAACGTGACCCTCAGCCATATTATCCTGGATGAGAGTAACCTAGGAGACCAGGGAGCCAGGCTATTCGCTGACACGCTGAGAGCCAATCAGAGCCTGAGGCAGGTGGATCTGGACAATAATGGGATTGGTGAGGTGGGAGGAAGTGAAATCATAGAGGCACTGCTTTGTAGGACACAGTTTCCGCTGAGACACCTGAGTCTGGAGGGGAATGGTATCAGCACCGGACTAATGGGTAGAATTCAACAGGAAGTGAGATTTAACTGACAGAAACATATTTTTTGACATATTACAGAACTGGAATGTATCCAAAATGATGAACAAGGTAGGGCACAGCCCGTAGCACAAAAGAGGAACAGTCAAAATAGATGTTGCGGAAAAGACAAAATAATATGGATTTGTCTGACTATTTCTTCACAAGATCAGCATCTAGCTACTGTACACGAGACTAGACTATTCCTCACTGTTAATAAATTACTTCTCACATCCATGTTGAATCATCGCAATTGGAGCTCAGTCAGTGTAAATTGCAGGTCAGTGGAATAAAACTGGAAAAACATTTGACTCTCTTCGCCAACACACATGGAGGGCCTTTCCCTCTGCTACTGGTGGCCCTGATTTAAATATCTTTGTAGAGCTCACAGATATGGCCATCAGCTCAGCAGGTAGGAGTGAGTTGGGATTTAGCTTGGCTGCTCTGTGGTATGGATGAGACGTCAGAGAAAAGCCCTGTAAAGTAAGTCTTTCTTCCCAGAACCTGTGGTGAGGCCAGGCCAGGATGTTTACCTTTGTGCTATTTTCTTCCCACCCTGATTTATGCACAAATGCTGCCCTCAGGACCACACTCTCCTCCTTGTTGATGCTTGTTATTCCCTAAAGTTTAGTAATCCCCTGGAAAATTTGAAGAAATGTCCATATCTCGTAACCATGGTGATGCAAACATGAAGTGACACAATTAAACAGTACTTCCTATTAGATGCTAATGTAAAAATTATTTCTACAGTATCTACTGTATTTTTTTAAAGGCAGCAATGAAGAAAATTGAATAAAAACGAAATATATCCATCACACAATATATCCATAATTTTGTTGACATAATGACCAAACGTGTTTTGCGTGTGTTTGTGTGTGTCAATGGAGAGCGAGAGAGAGAGAGAGAGACATAGAGAGGGAGAAAGAGAGGGAAAAAGAGAGGGAAAGACAGGAGAGGGAGGGTATAGGGCAGGGAGTTCTTCCAAGATGCAGGATGTTTGGTTTCAGTAGGAAATGCACTTGACAGAGCAGCCTAAGGTGGACTGAAGGTGGAGTCATGAGAAACACACAAAGTCACTTGTCTCTTTGAGTGAAATGAGATGGTTGGATAGTGGGAACATGAAGACCCTGTAATACTAAAATGTAGCCCAAAATAAGCTGCTGGTTCAAATATACCTTTTTCTTTCCTTAAAAAAAAGGCACAATGCTTTTATTATATGTGGCTCAAGATTTGAGGGGAAAAAGTCACATACATGTGGGTGTGTTCAGTGGGGCACACATTTAAAAATATTAAGTAGAGCATTTGGATATGCTTTACATTATAAGGTGCTATTTACATGGTATTTACCTTGAAATTACACTTTAAAATGGTAATTACTCAATAATGACCAAATAACTACTTTTTAAGGGATATTTGAGCTTAATGGACACTAGGAAAATGAAGACTTACAAAACAATCTTTGCAAGGCACTAACTGTTAAGTGTTTACAGTGTGGTAGTATTTTGTAATACAGTATCTTCTATCTTCTGTATCTAAATCTGAAATGTACACTATACACCATGTTTTAACCCTTTAACTGTCTCTTCTTGAAAAAAAAACGTTCCAAAAAATATTTCAACTTAAATTCCTGTAACTAACAACTCAAATAAGAACTTCCAATAAAATAAAAATTCTACTTGATGTTTATTTTGGAAATAACGGAGCTCTACAAGGCGGTTGAGAAGTGAAAAGAGGGTCATACCAGCAATGCCATAATAGAATGTCAATTTGCATAGCATTTTTACTAATCTCAACAATATTACAAAAATTACTTTAGGTCTGCGTCAATGGCTTATAGGTAGGTAAGCATTGTTAAATGAGGAATGTCAAAGTTGAACAAATGAGGTAATTTTGTATGTCCAAACATATTAAATTACATTGAAATTAATGCGTTTCCAAGTGGTGTATAGTGCAATGTCCCTCAAAATGGTTTTCTTAAATTTCTAATGATCCAGACTACAGTTTTAGATAAAGTGCAGTTTTGTATTACTATTATAGGCATTATTTTATAGCCCACCTTCAGTCTGAATAATGATTAATTGACCCCGTGGGTCATGAAATGTAGTTTAACCTATTTATGTTGCCTAATATAGTGTTGTCAACAATTCAAATCATATTTTTCACTAAAATAAAAAATGTTATATAAAAAATACATTTTGCCTATTCTTAGTCCAATGTACCTTTTACTCACATATGAACCGCTTGGTTGAGCATATCTTACAAAAAGTATTGCTTTTTACACTTTCTACACTTCTGCACAATTTATTATCATATTCCTGTTCTCCAAGATCTCCATTAACAGGAATGGTGCAATATTTATGCCTCACCAACTGAATTCCTGCTGCCTTTGGTGACTGATTTTGAATTTCTTTACAGCACTCTAAGTGGGCAAAGTTAGAGTGCCACAACACTGAACTGCAGCAACCCAAAAGGATACAAATGATGTTACTTGGTGAAGGAGGGCTGGGGGAGTTGACCAATCAAGTTTAAGTGAAAAAAATTATAGTATCCACTTCTAAATACATTGTCAAAACATGCTCACCCAGCTGGTTGAGAATAGGGATATAGGGTTTAAATAGCTGCCAGTCAATAGATCATTGTCTCCGGGTCTAAGAGAACAAACTTTTTACAAATCAAAAAGGGATTACTAAGAACTAAGCCAAACCAGGTCATGTATAGCCTACTGCAATTTCAGCGTTCTCAGTCCTTCATAAGTTATACAATACTTCCTTTCAGAATCAGACGAAAACAAGCACAAAATGTAGGCTATCAGAGAGAGAGAGAGGTTTGGCCCCGGTATGGACCATGGTATTGTTCTTTGGACCAACTGACATACTGAGAATAACTGTAGAATGACTGTATTCGTCTGATCAAAGCTTGTCGTCATAGCGATTACCCCCAGGCTCAGGGTCAGGGCTGCTGCCAATAGTTGCTGTGTTGAAACCAATCCATCTATCCCTACATTCCTCCATGCTTCTGAAACCAATCCCTCCATCCTTCCTCTGTAGTCCTCCTCCCCTGGCTTGGTTTCCTCTCTGCAGCCCCTGATAAGGATCCTTTATGAGCCTCTATGTGGGCTGACAGACGGATGGATGAGACTGACTGACTGGTGCACCTGAAGATTACAGAGCTTAGCTGAGGATTTCAGTTAGCTCAATTGGTTAGCTCAATATGTTTGTATATACCTCACACTGACAGGATGGTGTGGGAATAATTTTGGAATGTACACTACTGGTCAAAAGTTTAATAACACCTACACATTCAAGGGTTTTTCTTTGTTTGTACCAAATACGGCTATCTTCTGTATACCACCCCTACCTTGTCACAACACAACTGACTGGCTCAAACGCATTAAGAAGAAAATTAACTTTTAACTTTTAACTTTTAAGAAGGTACACCTGTTAATTGAAATGAATTCCAGGTGACTACCGCATGAAGCTGTTTGAGAGAATGCCAAGAGTGTGCAAAGCTGTCATCAAGGCAAAGGGTGGCTATTTGAAGAATCTCAAATATAAAATACTTTTTTGGTTACTACATGATTCCATATGTGTTATTTCATAGTTTTGATGTCCACTATTATTCTACAGTGTAGAAAATAGTTTAAAAAAAATAAAAACCCTTGAATGACTAGATGTTCTAAAACTTTTGACCGGTAGTGTATATTGACTTGATTTTGTCCCGTCATGCTCTTTCAGTCATGATAATCATTTTGTACAACTTTTGTTGTATCTTCACTGGGCTATTATTTCAGTTCTGTGAAACTCCTCATAAATCAAATCAAATGTTATTTATTACATGCTTTGTAAACAACACGTGTAGAATAACAGTGAAATGCTTACTTACGGGCCCTTTCCAATAATGCAGAGAGAAATAATCGAAAAATTCAAAAATAATAACACAATTAATAAATAGCTACCCGGATGATTAACAGTGACTTACTTAGCTATATACACAGGGTAACAGTGCCGAGTCGATGTTCAAGGATACGCGGTAATTGAGTTAGATATGTACATATAGGTAGGGATAAAGTGACTAGGCAACAGGATAGATAACGAACAGTAACAGCAGCATGTGATGAGTCAAACGATTTAAAAAATGGTCAATACAGATAGTCCGGGTAGCTATTTAGCGGTCTTATGGCTTGGGGGTAGAAGCTGTTCAGGGTCCTGTTGGTTCCAGACTTGGTGCATCGGTACCTCTTGCCGTGTGGTAGCAGAGAGAACAGTTCATGACTTGGGTGGATGGAGTCCTTAACAATTTTTAGAGTTATTTTCTGATACCACCTAGCATATAGATCCTGGATGGATATTGTATCGCTTTGATAGGAAAGTCAAAAGATTGTTATGTTCTATTCATTTCTGAACCAATTTCATAGTGGCACTTTAGGGGCCTACTAAAATGCATCTGTGCTCTAACCAGCAGAGCTTTTTTTTTATACCTTAATCGTCAAAGGGGTCATTCCTACTCTGCAGTGCCTTTTCTGTCCCCAGAAAATCTCACAAATTATTTAGTGTCAAATGTATCAGTTGACCTTTACTTCAGAAACATAAAAAAATGGATCTTGAAAGGAAATTGTATTCATTTTGAACACATTTCTTTCAGTGGATGTAGGCGTTTTTGCCATGTCCCTGGGTATTACTCATCAACTTCCATGAGAAAATATAAGTCATAAATTAATAAAATACTTCAACTCCATCTTAATTATTTTATAGTCCTGGTTAAATTATCTTATTTTATTTAAGGTTTTCTGTGTGTCCCTGATATCCATTTCCACCCTGTTAGTTTGTTGTAATTCTCCATTTAAGAAAACAACCCCTTCCTACAATGAAACCACATTCAGGAAGTATCATCATTTCTTTGGTGGGAAAACAATGGAACCCAGCTAAATAAATATGAGCACTCATTTTTATCTATTTTTCCATGTTTCATTTTGTCTGTATGTCCCACAACTTAAATGACTGTCTCACTCCAATGCATTAACATTGTTTCTTATTGTTAAACCAGCCCGGTCAACAAGGAGAAGGACTGTAATCCGCTGACGAAAGATAAGACATTCAGACTTTTCTGGACCCATATGAGTGACCCCATTGTCTCCCCACCAATGTTATCTAAATCAGCCCTCAAACGAATACTGTAGTGTTACAAGGCTCTTTCAACTGCTCTCTCTCGCTGCCTGCAGACCACTGTAATGTTACAAGGCTCTCAAGACTCTTTCAACTGCTCTCTCTCCAAATACAGGGCCCGATAAAAGATCCTTCATCTTCAAGGCATTTACAGGTATGCTTTCTATTTAATGCTTGGTATTGTATCTACAGGGTACAGTATTTGTAATTGACTTCATCATGATTACAGACATTACACAGTTTGAAGTGAAAAATAACCCAGAAACAAATGTAGCATCTTTGTAACAAACAAAACCTTACTTTTTATAGATGTTAACAGCCTCCATTCAACATAGGCCTCAACATAGCCTCAATCGATTAACAATTTTTCTAGTTTCAAATGGCAGGTTGAGTGAGTGACTGAGTTAACATTTAGCTTCAGTTTTCGTCAGTCAGTCAGTCAGTCCGTGCGCACGCACACACGCACGCACGCACACACACAGGTCTCTCTCTGTACCTCTGTGCGTGGATCCGTCTTACCTTTCATGGTTATGTCTGAGCTGGTTACACCTCTTTTGTCAATGTGTGGATGTCTGTCTGGGCAGCAGGTGAGAGTTTATGCCCGTAGTGAGTGAAATCAGAATTACTCTACAGTAGGTTTACAGTAGCAAAACACAGACATGTCAACAAACTGACTGAGACACGTTTAATGAGGTTTAGATGAGGAAATAAGGTTGGTTTATTCCAGTAATTAAAATCTTCTCTTAACCTCTCTCAGCCAACTGTAAACACTAGGATGCTATCAAACACTCAATAAAAGACAGACATAATAATGTGACTGTCCAGTGTGGTTAATAGAATATACCAATACCTTCAGACAACCATCCCATTCACAGCACCACCATAAACAAATAGTAGGGACCATAAGAGGACGGTTTACGCCCATTCTTTGGTCAGTGTGGCCACTGAGGGTCAGTCAGTCCTCTGTCTCTGTCTCGGAACAGGAAAGGGTTCGGATGGAGTGTGTGTGTATGTGTGTGTTTGTGTGTGTGTGCTGTACTGTACTGTAGACCTGGTCTCTCCCAGTCCCTCCATTTAAAGAGCCAGTCAGTGTGTTTGTGTGTACAGAGGCCTGGAGGCGGTGTATAGACTAGTACCTGTGGCTGAACAGCAGAGCCTCTGTTGGGTCCATTTGGGTTCACACTGTACTGGCTCTACACGTACACCAGCCTCATTTGTTTTTGTCTGGTCGGAGCCAATAAGATGTTACTGGCATCGTTTGACCAACACATGTTGTTTACGTTCAACTCTAAATAATTATTTAACAAGTGTCGTGAAGAGCCAGCAGAGACAGTGCTTACGGTAGCCTATCAGTTAGTTGTGTAACAGTAAGGCATTCCTGTTTACCATTCAGTGGATGCAGGAATAAAACGTGCAGTAAAAGTTTTCCATTTGACACTGTATGCCTGATATTGCTCTGGTATTAATAGGATGACACAAAATCGGCACATAACCGTTACGATGATATTACAGAACTCTTCCATCTCCTGACAAATGATGAAGTTCTCTATTCATCATGATCATCATAATCATCCTCCTCCTCCTCATCCTCCTCCTCATCATAATCACCCCAAGAAGAAAGATCTCCATCCAGTATGTGAAAAATAGCTGTCCCATAACTGGCCCAGCCATCATAGAATAGCTAGAGGATGCCAGTGGACAGGCTAAGCCTTGGATGAGAGAAAGGGATCTATATATCTGTAAGATGTAGCGCTACAGTGAGATTTCTCCCGTCGGTAGGGCTGTTTATCTGCTGGGCAACCCACCACCAAGGCTCCGGCTGGGGAGGGATGAAGGCTCCGGCTGGGACAGGTTTGGAGAGATTTTTGGAAAGATCTCACTGTACAGTGATTTATATAAGGGCTCCGGCTCTGTGTAGAATGGTCAGACGATGACGCACTGGGGTACTGTAAAACCAAAACAAATAGAAAATCCATTACACTTAATGAAAATGGAGCTATTCTACACTTGACTTCAGAGATATTAATAGATGGCTTTTGGGGGATATTTGTTTGAAACAAAAAATAACTAGTTGAGGTTTGGAATTCAATCGTCAGATTGTTTTCTTCATATCGAGAGAATGTATCAATACAATTATTTTATTTTATTACTAACCAGTGAAACGTGAATATCTGAAATTGAGACATGTCCCACTCCCGGATATAGGTTATTGGAAGTTTGTATGCCACTTTGCCATTCATTTTCTATTCACGACCGTATCCTAGTAATTTCACTGGAAAATGCCAAGGGCCTGTTTTACAAACAATGGCTCATGCTACTGTTTCATATTTGGCAAAAAGAACATGCTTTCAATGTACAGTAGTTTATTTGTGTTTGATCCAAATGTCACCACAGCAATCTCTATGACTTGGCAACTACATATATCTTCTGTCTCTCCAAAAGCTACATGGGGCAATATATCAATGGTTATCTATCATGGCAACTGTTACAGACCTTCAAGAGTTGCCTAAATGTACATATCAATATTTCAACATTTTACACTAATAGTATTTGACAGTCATGTATTGTGCAACTAGTGGAGAAATACTTTTTCACATTTGTTTTGATCAGAACAGGTACAGTTAACAGGTTACATACACTTAGGTTGGAGTCATTAAAACTTGTTTTTCAACCACTCCACACATTTCTTGTTAACAAACTATAGTTTTGGAAGTTGGTTAGGACATCTACTTTGTGCATGACACAAGTCATTTTTCCAACAATTGTTTACAGACAGATTATTTCACTTATAATTCACTGTATCACAATTCCAGTGGGTCAAAAGTTTACATACACTAAATTAACTGTGCCTTTTAACAGCTTTAGAAGCTTCTGATAGGCTAATTGATATAATTTGTGTCAATCTGAGGTGTACCTGTGGATGTATTTCAAGGCCTACCTTCAAACTCAGTGCCTCTTTGCTTGACATCATGGGAAAATCAAAAGAAATCAGCCAAGACTACAGAAAAAAAGTTGTAGACCTCCACAAGGTGGGTTCATCCTTGGGAGCAATTTCCAAATGCCTGAAGGTAGCATGTTCATCTGTACAAACAATAGTACACAAGTATTAAGACCATGGCCCCACTCAGCCATCATACCGCTCAGGAAGGAGACGCGTTCTGTCTCCTAGAGATGAACGTACTTTGGTACAAATCAATCCCAGAACAACAGCAAAGGACCTTGTGAAGATGCTGGAGGAAACAGGTACAAAAGTATCTATATCCACAGTAAAACGAGTCCTATATAGACATAACCTGAAAGGCCGCTCAGCAAAGAAGAAGTCACTGCTCCAAAACCGCCATTAAAAAAGCCAGACTACGGTTTGCAACTGCACATGGGGACAAAGATCGTACTTTTTGAAGAAATGTCCTCTGGTCTGATGAAAAATATCGAACTGTTTGGCCATATTGACCATCGTTATGTTTGGAGGAATAGGGGGATGCTTGCAAGCCGAAGAATACCATCCCAACCATGAAGCACAGGGGTGGCAGCATCATGTTGTGGGGGTGCTTTGCTGCAGGAGGGACTGGTGCACTTCACAAAATAGATGGCTTCATGAGGAAGGAACGTTATGTGGATATATTGAAGCAACATCTCAAGACATCAGTCAGGAAGTTAAAGCTTGATCGCAAATGGGTCTTGCAAATGGACAATGACCATCAGCATACTTACAAAGTTGTGGCAAAATGGCTTAAGGACAACAAAGTCAAGGTATTGGAGTGGCCATCACAAAGCCCTGACCTCAATCCTATAAAAAATGTATGGGCAGAACTGAAAAAGCGTGTGCGAGCAAGGAGGCCTACAAACCTGACTCAGTTACACCAGCTCTGTCAGGAAGAACGGGCCAAAATTCACCCAACTTATTGTGGGAAGCTTGTGGAAGGTTCCCCGAAACGTTTGACCCAAGTTAAACCATTTAAAGGCAATGCTACCAAATACTAATTGAGTGTATGTAAACTTCTGACCCACTGGGAATGTGATGAAATAAATAAAATCTGAAATAAATCATTCTCTCTACTATTATTCTGACATTTCACATTCTTAAAAATAAAGTGGTGATCTTAACTGACCTAAGGCATGGAATTTTTACGAGGATTAAATGTCAGGAATTGTGAACAACTAAGTTTAAATGTATTTGGCTAAGGTGTATGTAAACTTCCGACTTCAACTGTACTTACCAGTACCTATAGACTAGGAATGCTTGTAAATGAAATGATTTTGGGATTAAAGCGTTCACACCCCATTTACAGCACAACATGCCACACCCATTGTAAGCAAAAAAAAAAACTTTGTGTACCTTTCTGGCCTCAAAGTTTTTCTAAATTGAGTTAAACTACTGTACAGTGAAGACTCTCTCCTTGAAGGTCCCACCTAGAGCTTTAAATTAAAAATAAATAAATAAATAAAGGGCTGAAAAAGGGTATGGTCCCACCCAACCCCTACTTTTCTTTGAGGTCAACACCATGTGTGTTGTCAGTGTTCAGTGAGCTCTGGCGAAGATTATGTCTTATACAGTAGATAGACTGGCCTTGAATCTGACTGACTCAGGGGGATGGAAAACCACAGAACACCCAGGTCGAACGTCTCAGCTGTGACATCATTCCCCCTTCCACCTCACACAGTGGGCACTCTTCTCTTGAGCAAGTCTATGTGGAATGATATCAACAACATTTTTCTTAACTACATTGTTAAGAGCAGTGGTATACACAATTCACATGCAACAGACCTTTTCTACATGACCCTCAAGAAGAAGTTAGAGTAGGCCTAATCAAGTCCAAGACATATACTTCACATGAACAAATCTAAAAATGTACTTTAATTCAAAAATGTATATGATATTATAATACACTAAAAAACACTAACACGTTAAGAGTGGTCTCTGTCACTGTTAGTCGTACATAATACAATTAAAATAGTTTTAGTACAGTCATGGCCATATTTATTGCTGTCAATTTCAACACATTTTCTGGTATGTAGCCCCCTCACAGGAATGACCACACACACACATTAACCAACCACTCAAGTGCCGGCCTGCACACCGTTCTTCCCTTTCACACGTTCACAAGTAGGATCTATTCACCACAGACGTCCGCAACACCTGACATGCCTGGAATACCACCCAAATGGCGTCTGTATGGCTCCTCTGCAGACCAGATGACGTCATGAGATATTCACTTAAAATGTTCAAGTCTTTACTCTATTCCGGACGCACAAAAAAACATACAAATATGCATCTGAAAATGACAAATGACAACATAGTATTGTTTTTTTTGTTCTTCATCAGTGTTTCAAAAGTCAAGGTACTAAGTCACTCTCTGAGGTGTGCTAATATGAACTGTACTTAACCTCACACATTCACCATAACACATTTAAGTCATTTAGCAGACGCTCTTATCCAGAGCGACTTACAAATTGGTGCATTCACCTTATGATATCCAGTGGAACAACCACTTTACAATAGTGCATCTAACTCTTTTAAGGGGGGGGGGGGTTAGAAGGATTACTTTATCCTATCCTAGGTATTCCTTAAAGAGGTGGGGTTTCAGGTGTCTCCGGAAGGTGGTGATTGACTCCGCTGACCTGGCGTCGTGAGGGAGTTTGTTCCACCATTGGGGTGCCAGAGCAGCGAACAGTTTTGACTGGGCTGAGCGGGAACTGTACTTCCTCAGAGGTAGGGAGGCGAGCAGGCCAGAGGTGGATGAACGCAGTGCCCTTGTTTGGGTGTAGGGCCTGATCAGAGCCTGAAGGTACGGAGGTGCCGTTCCCCTCACAGCTCCGTAGGCAAGCACCATGGTCTTGTAGCGGATGCGAGCTTCAACTGGAAGCCAGTGGAGAGAGCGGAGGAGCGGGGTGACGTGAGAGAACTTGGGAAAGTTGAACACCAGACGGGCTGCGGCGTTCTGGATGAGTTGTAGGGGTTTAATGGCACAGGCAGGGAGCCCAGCCAACAGCGAGTTGCAGTAATCCAGACGGGAGATAACAAGTGCCTGGATTAGGACCTGCGCCGCTTCCTGCGTGAGGCAGGGTCGTACTCTGCGAATGTTGTAGAGCATGAACCTACAGGAACGGGTCACCGCCTTGATGTTAGTTGAGAACGACAGGGTGTTGTCCAGGATCACGCCAAGGTTCTTAGCACTCTGGGAGGAGGACACAATGGAGTTGTCAACCGTGATGGCGAGATCATGGAACGGGCAGTCCTTCCCCGGGAGGAAGAGCAGCTCCGTCTTGCCGAGGTTCAGCTTGAGGTGGTGATCCGTCATCCACACTGATATGTCTGCCAGACATGCAGAGATGCGATTCACCACCTGGTTATCAGAGGGGGGAAAGGAGAAGATTAATTGTGTGTCGTCTGCATAGCAATGATAGGAGAGACCATGTGAGGATATGACAGAGCCAAGTGACTTGGTGTATAGCGAGAATAGGAGAGGGCCTAGAACAGAGCCCTGGGGGACACCAGTGGTGAGAGCACGTGGTGCGGAGACAGATTCTCGCCACGCCACCTGGTAGGAGCGACCTGTCAGGTAGGACGCAATCCAAGCGTGGGCCGCGCCGGAGATGCCCAGCTCGGAGAGGGTGGAGAGGAGGATCTGATGGTTCACAGTATCAAAGGCAGCCGATAGGTCTAGAAGGATGAGAGCAGAGGAGAGAGAGTTAGCTTTAGCAGTGCGGAGCGCCTCCGTGACACAGAGAAGAGCAGTCTCAGTTGAATGACTAGTCTTGAAACCTGACTGATTTGGATCAAGAAGGTCATTCTGAGAGAGATAGCAGGAGAGCTGGCCAAGGACGGCACGTTCAAGAGTTTTGGAGAGAAAAGAAAGAAGGGATTTTTCAGAAGGGGTGCAACTCTCGCTCTCTTGAAGACGGAAGGGACGTAGCCAGCGGTCAAGGATGAGTTGATGAGCGAGATGAGGTAAGGGAGAAGGTCTCCGGAAATGGTCTGGAGAAGAGAGGAGGGGATAGGGTCAAGCGGGCAGGTTGTTGGGCGGCCGGCCGTCACAAGACGCGAGATTTCATCTGGAGAGAGAGGGGAGAAAGAGGTCAAAGCACAGGGTAGGGCAGTGTGAGCAGAACCAGCGGTGTCGTTTGATTTAGCAAACGAGGATCGGATGTCGTCGACCTTCTTTTCAAAATGGTTGACGAAGTCATCAGCAGAGAGGGAGGAGGGGGGAGGAGGGGGAGGAGGATTCAGGAGGGAGGAGAAGGTGGCAAAGAGCTTCCTAGGGTTAGAGGCAGATGCTTGGAATTTAGAGTGGTAGAAATTGGCTTTAGCAGCAGAGACAGAAGAGGAGAATGTAGAGAGGAGGGAGTGAAAGGATGCCAGGTCCGCAGGGAGGCGAGTTTTCCTCCATTTCCGCTCGGCTGCCCGGAGCCCTGTTCTGTGAGCTCGCAATGAGTCGTCGAGCCACGGAGCAGGAGGGGAGGACCGAGCCGGCCTGGAGGATAGGGGACATAGAGAGTCAAAGGATGCAGAAAGGGAGGAGAGGAGGGTTGAGGAGGCAGAATCAGGAGATAGGTTGGAGAAGGTTTGAGCAGAGGGAAGAGATGATAGGATGGAAGAGGAGAGAGTAGCGGGGGAGAGAGAGCGAAGGTTGGGACGGCGCGATACCATCCGAGTAGGGGCAGTGTGGGAAGTGTTGGATGAGAGCGAGAGGGAAAAGGATACAAGGTAGTGGTCGGAGACTTGGAGGGGAGTTGCAATGAGATTAGTGGAAGAACAGCATCTAGTAAAGATGAGGTCAAGCGTATTGCCTGCCTTGTGAGTAGGGGGGGAAGGTGAGAGGGTGAGGTCAAAAGAGGAGAGGAGTGGAAAGAAGGAGGCAGAGAGGAATGAGTCAAAGGTAGACATGGGGAGGTTAAAGTCACCCAGAACTGTGAGAGGTGAGCCATCCTCAGGAAAGGAACTTATCAGGGCGTCAAGCTCATTGATGAACTCTCCAAGGGAACCTGGAGGGCGATAAATGATAAGGATGTTAAGCTTGAAAGGGCTGGTAACTGTGACAGCATGGAATTCAAAGGAGGCGATAGACAGATGGGTCAGGGGAGAAAGAGAGAATGTCCACTTGGGAGAGATGAGGATCCCAGTGCCACCACCCCGCTGACCAGAAGCTCTCGGGGTGTGCGAGAACACGTGGGCAGACGAGGAGAGAGCAGTAGGAGTAGCAGTGTTATCAGTGGTAATCCATGTTTCCGTCAGTGCCAAGAAGTCGAGGGACTGGAGGGAAGCATAGGCTGAGATGAACTCTGCCTTGTTGGCCGCAGATCGGCAGTTCCAGAGGCTGCCTGAGACCTGGAACTCCACGTGGGTCGTGCGCGCTGGGACCACCAGGTTAGAGTAGCAGCGGCCACGCGGTGTGAAGCGTTTGTATGGTCTGTGCAGAGAGGAGAGAACAGGGATAGACAGACACATAGTTGACAGGCTACAGAAGAGGCTACGCTAATGCAAAGGAGATTGGAATGACAAGTGGACTACACGTCTCGAATGTTCAGAAAGTTAAGCTTACGTTGCAAAAAATCTTATTGACTAAAATGATATAGTACTGCTGGCTGGTGAAATAGGCTAGCTAGCAGTGACTGCGTTGTTGACTTTGTTTGAATGTGTAGCTGGCTAGGTAATCTCTAACTGGCTAGGTAACCTCGACAATTACTCTAGACTACACAATTATCTTGGATACAAAGACGCCTATGTAGCCAGCTAAGATCAAACAAATCAAACTGTTGTACTGTAATGAAATGAAATGTTATACTACCTGTGGAGCAAAGCGGAATGCAACTACTCGCTCCAACCCGGAAGTGCGTATCGTAGAGGGAGAGGCAATAGAAGTGTTGTTTCTTGTATTATTGTATTTTGTGTCTTTAGAGGACTGCTTCACCTTAATGTCCCTTTTCCCCCCTTTCCCTTTTCTTCTGTCCTTATTTTGTCCCACTTTGTCCCTTCTTTGTCCCTTCTTCTCTTCTGCCAACTAGACACTCCTTGTTAGCTAGCTAGCTTAACACATAACTCAATATAGGCTTACACGTCAATATTTACACGGTAAGGTAAGATGCCACACTTTTTCACTCCGAATTAATAGATACTTTCTCCAAATGTGCTGTTTAAATGTATGGAATGGATAAACAGAGTGTTGCGTCGGGAGATCAAAACAGTCAAAACTGTTCGCTGCTCTGGCCCCCCAATGGTGGAACAAACTCCCTCACGACGCCAGGACAGCGGAGTCAATCACCACCTTCCGGAGACACCTGAAACCCCACCTCTTTAAGGAATACCTATGATAGGATAAAGTAATCCTTCCAAACCCCCCCCTCCCCCCCCCCTTAAAAGAGTTAGATGCACTATTGTAAAGTGGTTGTTCCACTGGATATCATCAAGGTGAATGCACCAATTTGTAAGTCGCTCTGGATAAGAGCGTCTGCTAAATGACTTAAATGTATTAAATGTAATGTAAATGTAAATGTTAATGAGATGCCATACTGGATCCAGTTGTGTCCAGATAGAGGCTTTCAGCTGGGCCTAATTCCTAAAGACATGGGAGTAAAAACAAAAGTATCTGTGATAATCCTACAAGACTTCCCATTGTTATCATACTAACCTGACATGAGACGACTGCTGTACCTGATAGAAGATGCCTGGCGGGGGGGGGGGGGGGGGGGGGGGTAAAGCTAGACTAGGATGTGTAGAGATAACATAGACAGAACAGTTGCTGATGAGCAGTAATGTTGTTGCTGATGAGCAGTAACTGATTGAACATAATCTGTTATTGGAAAAACATATGTTTTATCGCTTTACATCTACCATATTATGGATTGAGAGCTATCTAGCCAGTAAAACACAGAGGGTCTTCTTTAATGGAAGTTTCTCTAATATAATACATGTAAAATGTGGAATTCAGCAAGGCAGCTGTCTTGGTCCTTTACGGTTCTCTATTTTTACAAAATATCTACCACTTAAACAAAGTCTGTACGTCTATGTACGCTGATGATTCAACATTATACACGTCAGCTAGTGAAATCACTGCAACCCTAAACAAAGAGTTGCAATCAATTTTGGAATGGGTGGCTAGTAATAAACTAGTCCTGAATATATCTAAAACTAAAAGCATTGTATTTGATATATTCCTTAAGTTCTAGACCTCAGCAGAATCTGGTAATGATTAATGTGGCCGTTGAGCAAGTTGAGGAAACTAAACTTCTTGGTGTCACCTTAGACTGTAAATTGTCATGGTCAAGGCATATTGATTGTTGTAAAGATGGTCTGTCTGTGATAAAGAGATGCTCAGCATTTTTAACACCACAGTCGACCAAACAAATCCCGCACACTCTAGTTTTATCCAATCTTGACTATTGCCCAGTGATATGGTCAAGTGGCGAAGAAGGACCTAGAAAAGCTGCAGCTGTCCCAGAACAGAGCAGCAGATCTTGCCGTTCAATGTACACAGAGGGCTAATGTCAAAAGTATACATGTCTGTCTCTCTTGGGACAAAGTAGAGGAGAGATTGAGATTGTCTGTCAAGGTAGGCACTAATTTAAGTTTGTTTTGCTTGACTTAGTATGCAAGGGGAGAACGTGAGTCACCCACTTTCAGTAACATGCACTTGACTTTCTTTTGAGTTTAAAAAAAAAAAAGTTTAAAAAAAAACTTTGTGTTTTACTTCCACGCTGCTTGGCTCTTTTTTGTGATAAATATGAATGTGTTAAACTCCAAATTGTCTGTATAATCAACTTACATATAGCTTGGAGAGTCCACAGGTCCAGAACAAATTCAAGGAAACGTATAGTATTATATAGAGCCATGATTGCATGGAACTTCCTTCCATCTCATATAGTGCAAGTGAACAGCAAACCTGATTTAAAAATAATAATAAAGTAAGACTTCATCGGCACAACGCCTCTCCCCCATGTGGCCTAATTCAGAAAGTAAACAAAATTCCAATTCCACATTTTCCTCATTGAAAAGCATTGAAGAGAATTGGAATGGGAACTTCAGTGTACTTTCTGAATTGACTGTAGTTGAAATGGAATTGACCCCAACCCTGGTATGTACTGACATGTATGTGTAACTGATGATGCACAAACACGCACTCGACACTTTACACTCATTATTATTCTTTAGTTGTATTGTTTATTTTTTTTATTTGTGTATTTACTTGTGGTAGATGTTTTATATTTTTTATATATACACTACCGATCAAAAGCTTGGGGTCACTTAGAAATATCCTTGTTTTCCATGAAAACATACATGAAATGAGTTGCAATAAGATAGGAAACATATAGTCAAGACGTTGACAAGGTTATAAATAATGATTTTTAATTGAAATAATAATTATGTCCTTCAAACTGCTTCCGTCAAGTAATCCTCAATTCGCAGCAATTACAGCCTTGCAAACCTTTGGCATTCTAGTTGTCAATTTGTAATCTGAAGAGATTTCACCCCATGCTTCCTGAAGCACCTCCCACAAATTGGATTGACTTGATGGGCACTTCTTAAATCAAATCAAATCAAATCAAACTGTATTTGTCACATACACATGGTTAGCAGATGTTAATGCGAGTGTAGCGAAATGCTTGTGCTTCTAGTTCCGACAATGCAGTAATAACCAACGAGTAATCTAACCTAACAATTCCACAACTACTACCATATACACACAAGTGTAAAGGGATAAAGAATATGTACATATAGATATATGAATGAATGATGGTACAGAACGGCATAGGCAAGATGCAGTAGATGGTATCGGGTACAGTATATACATATGATGTCACGCCCTGACCGTAGATTGCTTTGTATGTTTCTATTTTTTGTTTGGTCAGGGTGTGATGTGGGTGGGCATTCTATGTTTGTATGTCTAGGTTTTGTATTTTTACGTTTTGGCCTGGTATGGTTCCCAATCAGAGGCAGCTGTCTATCGTTGTCTCTGATTGAGAACCATACTTATGTAGCCTGTTTTCCCACTGTTAGTTGTGAGTGGTTATTTTCTGTTTAGTGTTTGTATCACCGGCCAGAACTGTTTCGGTTATTCCTTTTGTTATTTTGTATTTAGTGTTCTGTTTCAAATAAATAATATGAACACGTATCACGCTGCACCTTGGTCCTCACCGTCTTCTTCTGAATGCCGTTACATATGAGATAAGTAATGTAGGGTATGTAAACATAAAGTGCATAGTTTAAAGTGGCTAGTGATACATGTATTACATAAAGATGGCAAGATGCAGTAGATGATATAGAGTACAGTATATACATTATATTAAGACAGAGAGGTAGCTCAGGACAGAGAGGTAGCTCAGGACTGAAGGGCAGCTCATGACTGGAGGGCAGCTCATGACTGGAGGGCAGCTCATGACTGGAGGGCAGCTCATGACTGGAAGGCAGCTCATGACTGGAGGGCAGCTCATGACTGGCGGGCAGCTCATGACTGGCGGGCAGCTCATGACTGGCGGGCGACTCTGGCCGCTCCTGACTGGCGGGCGGCTCCGGCAGCTCCTGACTGGCGGGCGGCTCTAGGAGCTCCTGACTGGCGGGCGGCTCTAGCAGCTCCTGACTGGCGGGCGCCTCCGGCAGCTCCTGGCTGGCGGGCGGCTCTGGCAGCTCCTGACTGGCTGGCGGCTCTGGCGGCTCCTGACTGGCGGGCGGCTCTAGGAGCTCCTGACTGGCGGGCGGCTCTAGCAGCTCCTGACTGGCGGGCGCCTCCAGCAGCTCCTGGCTGGCGGGCGGCTCTGGCAGCTCCTGACTGGCTGGCGGCTCTGGCGGCTCCTGACTGGCGGGCGGCTCTGGCGGCTCCTGACTGACGGACGGCTCTGGCGGCTCCTGACTGACAGACGGCTCTGACGGCTCGGGACAGACGGGCGGCTCTGACGGCTCGGGACAGACGGGCGGCTCTGATGGCTCGGGACAGACGGGCGGCTCAGATGGCGCTGGGCAGACGGACGGCTCAGATGGCGCTGGGCAGGCGGGCAGCTCAGATGGCGCTGGGCAGACGGGCAGCTCAGATGGCGCTGGGCAGACGGGCAGCTCAGACGGCGCTGAGCAGACAGGCAGCTCAGATGGCGCTGGGCAGACAGGCAGCTCAGACGGCGCTGGGCAGACGGGCAGCGCAGATGGCGCTGGGCAGGCAGGCAGCTCAGATGTAGCTGGGCAGACGACCGACTCTGACCTGCTGAGGCGCACAGTAGGCCTGGTGCGTGGTGCCGGAACTGGTGGTACCGGACTGGAGACACGCACCTCAAGGCTAGTGCGGGGAGATACAACAGTGCGTACAGGGCTCTGGATACGCACAATAGGCTTGGTGCGTGGTGCCGGAACTGGTGGTACCGGGCTGGAGACACGCACCGCAGGGAGAGTGTGTGGAGGAGGAACAGAGTTCTGGAGACGCACAGGAAGCCTGGTGCGTGGTGTTGGCACTGGTGGTACTGGACTGGAGCGACGCACCACAGGGAGAGTGCGTGGAGGAGGAACAGAGTTCTGGAGACGCACAGGAAGCCTGGTGCGTGGTGTTGGCACTGGTGGTACTGGACTGGAGCGAGGAGGTGGCACCGGATATACTGGACCGTGAAGGCGTACTGGCTCCCTTGAGCACCGAGCCTGCCCAACCTTACCTGGTTGAATGCTCCCCGTAGCCCGACCAGTGCGGGGAGGTGGAATAACCCGCACTGGGCTGTGCTGGCGAACCGGGGACACCATGCGTAAGGCTGGTGCCATGTACACCGGCCCGAGGATACGCACTGGAGACCAGATGCGTTGAGCCGGCTTCATGACACCTGGCTCAATGCTCAATCTAGCCCGGCCGATACGTGGAGCTGGGATGTACCGCACCGGGCTATGCACCCGTACAGGAGACACCGTGCGCTCTTCCGCATAACACGGTGTCTGCCCGTACTCCCGCTCTCCACGGTAATCACACACCTCAGGGCGAGTACCGTGTATACTACGCCAAACCAACATCTCTCTCTCTTCGCTCTCCTCCAATATCACCAACAACTCATCGAATGTCTGATAATCTCCCATCCTTTCACTTTCCTCCAATCTGTCCAATAACTCCTCCACATTCTCCGACTCGTACCTCAATTTAGCCAACTGCTCCTTATGGTAAGCACGGGGAACTGGCTCAAGTCTCCCACTTGACCCAGCCACACGCCCCGTATGCCCCCCCAAGAATTTCTTTGGGGAGCCTCTCGAGCTTCCAGCCACTCTGCTTTGCTAGCTCCTGCTGCTGCTGCTGCCGCTGCTTCCAGTAGCCACGCTGCTTGGTTCGAGTTTGTTGGGTGGTTCTGTAACGGTTTTCTTCCGTTGGTGAAGGAGAGGACCAAAATGCAGCGCGGCTAGTGTTCAACATGTTTAATAAACAAAGAGACGATAACGTGAACACTATACAAAATACAAAATAACAAACGTGAAAACCGAGACAGTCCTATCTGGTGCAGAACACAAAGACAGAAGACAACCACCCACAAACCCCAACACAAAACAAGCCACCTAAATATGATTCCCAATCAGAGACAACACAAAACACCTGCCTCTGATTGAGAACCATATTAAGCCAAACATAGAAACAGACAAACTAGACACACAACATAGAATGCCCACCCAGCTCACGTCCTGACCAACACTAAAACAAGCAAAACACACAAGAACTATGGTCAGAACGTGACAATGTTACACAATACATGCATGTTTTGTTTGATTAAATTCATATTTATATCAAAAAATCTGAGTTTACATTGAGGCGACTAGATTCA
This sequence comes from Salvelinus fontinalis, assembly GCF_029448725.1. NCBI lineage: Eukaryota > Metazoa > Chordata > Actinopteri > Salmoniformes > Salmonidae > Salvelinus > Salvelinus fontinalis. Next base: position 45,148,378 of record NC_074668.1, read on the forward strand.
CTAAATGCAAAAACATCAAGTGACTTTGCATAGCCCATCGTTTCAACAGAAATACTCATTTACATTACATTTAAGTCATTTAGCAGACGCTCTTATCCAGAGCGACTTACAAGTACATACATTCATACTTTTTTTGTACTGGCCCCCCGTGGGAATCGAACCCACAACCCTGGCGTTGCAAGCGCCATGCTCTACCAACTGAGCTACACGGGACTAATTCTCATCATAAATATAGATGATAATACAAGTTATACACAATTATAGATATACCTCTCCTTAATGCAACCGCTATGTCAGATTTCAAAAAAACTTTACGGAAAAATAAATGCACGCTATAATCTGAGACGGCGCTCAAAAGTAGCATACCACAGCTGCAAAGATGGGGTCACCATAAACACAAAAATACATGATAAATATTCCATTACCTTTGATGATCTACATCAGAAAGCACACCAGGAATCCCAGGTCCACAATAAATGTTTGTTTTGTTCGAAAAAATCCGTTATTTATGTCCAATTGTTAGCACGTTTGGTAAACATGTCCAAACGCTAATTCTGGTCAGCTTTATATCGGACAAAAACTTCAAAATGTGATATTACCGGTCGAAGAAACATTTCAAACTAAGTACTGAATCAATCATTAGGATGTTTTTAACATATAGCTTCAATAAAGTTCCAACCGGAGTATTCGTTCTTGTCTGCGTGAGCAATGGAATGTAGGTGACTTCCATGAAAAAAAAGCATGATCAGAAAATGGCTGCTTGATGGACACCTGACTGATTCTGCTATCATTCTCTCCCACAACATCATAGAAGTCTCATTGGAATTTCTATTGATGTTTGACATCTAGTGGAACCCATAGGCAGTGCAACATCATTCATAACTCAAGTGGATTTCTTAAGGGACTCTGGTGAATACATACAGGCTCAGATTTCTGACTTCCTGTTTTGATTTCAATTCAGGATTTTGCCTGCCAATATGAGTTCTGTTAATCTCACAGACATAATTCAAACAGTTTTAGAAACTTTTGAGTGTTTTCTATCCAATACTAATAATAATATGCAAATATTAGGAACTATGACTGAGGAGCAGGCCGTTTGATATGGGCACCTTTCATCCAAGCTACTCAATACTGCCCCTTCAGCCATAAGAAGTTAAAATCCCCAGCTACAATGAATGCAGCCTCAGGATATGTGGTTTCCAGTTTACATAGAGTCAAATAAAGTTCGTTCAGGGCCATCGATGTGTCTGCTTGGGGGAAATATATACGGCTGTGATTATAATCGAAGAGAATTCCCTTGTTAGATAATGCGTTCGACATTTGATTGTGAGGAATTCTAAGCCAGGTGAACAGAAGGACTTGAGTTCCTGTATGTTGTTATGATCACACCACGTCTTGTTAATCATAAGGCATACCCCCCGCCCCTCTTACCAGAAAGATGCTTGTTTCTGTCGGCGCAATGCGTGAAGAAACCAGCTGGCTGCACCGACTCCGATAGCGTCTCTCGAGTGAGCCATGTTTCCGTGTAGCAAAGAATGTTACAGTCTCTGATGTCTCTCTGGAAGGCAACCCTTGGTCGGATTTCATCAACCTTGTTGTCAAGAGACTGGACATTGGCGAGTAGTATGCTAGGGAGTGGAGCGCGATGTGCCCGTCTCCGGAGCCTGACCAGAAGACCGCTTCGTTTGCCCCTTTTACGGCGACGTTGTTTAGGTTCGCCGGCTGGGATCAGATCCATTGTCCTGGGTGGAAGGCAAAACACAGCAAAGAAAGTCATATTCCTGGTCGTAATGATGGTGAGGTGACGTTACTATTTAATTTCAGTAGTTCCTCCCGACGGTATGTAATGAAACCTAAGATTACCTGGGGTACCAATGTAAGAAATAACACATAAAAAAAAAAAACCTGCATAGTTTCCTAGGAACGCGAAGCGAGGCTGCCATCTATGTCGGCGCCGGAAGTCACGTACCATATGGTCAAGCTGCTCCCACAACAGCTCAATAGGGTTGAGATCCGGTGACTGTACTGGCCATTTTTTCTGCGTCTCACGAATGTTCTTCTTTGTTACTGAATTGAATTGAATTTATTTTGGGCAACAGACATATCCGAACACCTCAAAATTTGATTAATCTGTCCATAACACTTTTTTCAATCTTCCTCTGTCTAGTGTCTGTGTTCTTTTGCCCATCTTAATCTTTTCTTTTTATTGGCTAGTTTGAGATATGGCTTTTTCTTTTGCAACTCTGCATAGAAGGCCAGCATCCCTGAGTCGTCTTTTCACTGTTGAAGTTGAGACTGGTGTTTTGTGAGTACTATTTATTATTATGAAGCTGCCAGTTGAGGACTTGTGATGTGTCTGTTTCTCAAACTAGACACTCTAATGAACTTGTCCTCTTGCTCAGTTGTGCACCGGGGCCTCCCACTCCTCTTTCTATTCTGGTTAGAGCCAGTTTGCGCTGTTCTTTGAAGGGAGTAGTACACAGCGTTGTACGAGATCTTCAGTTTCTTGACAATTTCTCGCATGGAATAGCCTTCATTTCTCAGAACAAGAATAGACTGATCAGTTTCCGAAGAAAGTTATTTATTTCTGGACATTTTGAGCCTGTAATCGAAACAACCAATGCTGATGCTCAAGATACTCAACTAGTCTAAAGAAGGACAGTTTTATTGCTTTTTTAATCAGACAACAGTTTTCAGCTGTGCTAACATAAATGCAAAAGGGTTTTCTAATGATCAATTAGCCTTTTAAAATTATAAACTTGGATTAGCTAACACAACGTGCCATTGGAACACAGGAGTGATGGTTGCTGGTAATGGGTCTGTCACGTTCTGACCTTTATTTCCTTTGTTTTATCTTTATTTAGTATGGTCAGGGCGTGAGTTGGGTGGGTAATCTATGTTTTCTATTTCTGTGTTGGTTTTCTGTGTTTGGCCTGATATGGTTCTCAATCAGAGGCAGCTGTCAATCGTTGTCCCTGATTGGGAACCATATTTAGGTAGCCTGTTTTCTGTTGGGTTTTGTGGGTGGTTGTTTTCAGTCTTTGTGTGTCTGCACCAGATAGAACTGTTTCGGTTTTCACGTTTGTTGTTTTGTATTTTGGAAGTGTTCAGTTTACTGTCTTTTATTAAACATGATGAACACTAATCACGCTGCGCTTTGGTCCTCTCCTTCTTCCACAGAAGAAAACCGTTACAGGGCCTCTGTACACCTATGTAGATATTCCATTAAAAATCAGCCGTTTCCAGCTACAATAGTTATTTACAACATTAGCAATGTCTACACTGTATTTCTGATCAATTTGATGTTATTTTAATGGATAAAAAATGTGCTTTTCTCACAAAAACTAGACATTTCTTAGTGACCCCAAACTTTTGAACGGTAGTGTAAGTCTGTAATGTCTATGTTAATGTTTTAAATGTATGTACATTTTAAAGTTGTTGTCTTTTTCGTTATGTGTAGGACCCCAGGAAGACTAGGTGTTGCCATTGGCGTCGGCTAATGAGGATCTTAGCAAAAATCATCATCAGGCTTGTGACTGCAAACTTGTTGGATGCATTTGCAATGTTTTTGGGTGTGTTTCAGATTATGAGTGAGAAAGCAACAGGGGGTTAAAGATCATACCCCCAAGACATGCTAATCTCCCCTGTTATTGGTAATGGTGAGAGGTTAGTATAGGTTAGTCTTGAGGGTATGATATTTGACCCTTTGTAACTCTCAATCATCATTATTTACGATTCATTCAGGATTATAAGTAATCATGGTAGAACATTGACGTAGAAGTGTTTAGAAACATATTCTATTCTTATTTATAATAAAAGTGACTCCAAATGACACAATACATTATTTAGAGCGAATTTGTTTTTAACTAACTTGTCTAGTGAAATAAAGGTTAAATAAATAAAAAATATTTTGGGCACAAAATAATCTGAAATACAACCAAAACGGACTGAAAATGTTTGTAGTAGAGTCACAAGCTTGATGCAGGAATATGGGACCAAATACTACACTTTTGACTACTTTATTTATAAGAATCTTTAACTTTTTGAAGATAAACAAAATCTCTTTCTCTGAGCAATTGTATTCATATAAAATAATAGAATTTCACATTTTTGGAGCATACAAATAGCTTAGTACTTGAACTATTTATTTTACACAGTCATTATTGCTCATCTTTATCAGGGGTGTTAATAATTTTGGATCCCGCTGTATATCAATCCAATTCAACTCATCAATTCTATACATGACTGGTCTAGTATGTGCATGTGATCCATATGGACACTGGACAGATAGGGTATAGGGTTACTGGCCATACACATTGACTCTGTCTGCAGGAAAAATCCTCCAATTTCTTGCAGACACGGAACTTCTACCTTCCATTGTAATAGCAGGGTATTGACGGCCAGATGACTTCCATTACCTCCCTAGTCTGGAATAAAGAATGATCACAGAGTCGTCCACACCTGCCAATAGTTAAAGACAGGGGTTCCAACATGGCAGTCATATGTGATTAGTGGTAGAAAATCAACTCATAAAACACTTATATATAAATTGGCCTCCAGGTTTTGGCCTTTCACTCTTTGAAAAACCTGGTTTTACTGTATGATATTTGTTTGAGCTGTTTGCTACAGTGCCTTCAGAAAGTATTCAGACCCCTTGACTTATTCCACATTTGTTTTGTTACAGCCTGAATTCAAAATGTATTAAATGATTTATTTTATTTTTCTTACCCATCTACATGCAATATCCATAATAACAAAGTGAAGACATGTTATTCTAGAAATGTAGAAATGTTCTAGAAATGTTAGCAAAATTATTGAAAATAAAATACAGAAATATGTCATTTACATAACTATTCACACCCCTGAGTCAATACTTTGTAGAAGCACCTTTGGCAGAGATTGCAGCTGTGAGTCTTTCTGAGTAAATCTCTAAGAGCTTTCCACACCTGGATTGTGCAACATTTGCCCATTATTATTTAAGAAATTCCTCAGGCTCTGTCAAATTGCTTATTGATCATTGCTAGGTAACCATTTTCAGATCTTACCATAGATTTTCAAGTAGATTTAAGTCAAAACTGTAATCACTCAGGAACATTCACTGTCTTCTTGATAAGCAATTCCAGTGTAGATATGGCCTTGAGTTTGAGGTTATTGTTTTGCTGAAAGGTGAATTGGTGGAAAGCAGACTGATCCAGGTTTTCCTCTAGGACTTTGCCTGTACTTAGCTACATTCTTTTTCTTTTTTATCCTGAAATGATTACAAGCATACCCATAACAAGATGCAGCCGGCACTATGCTTGAAAATATGGAGTGGTACTCACTAATGTGTTGTATTGGATTGGCCTCAAACATAACACTTTGTATTCAGGACAAAAAAAATGTATAGCTTTGCAAAATTATTTGCAGTATTACTTTACTACCTTGTTGCAAACAGGAGACATGTTTTGGATATTTTTTTTCTGTAAAGGCTTCCTTCTGTTCCCTCTGTCAATTAGGTTAGTATTGTGGAGTAACTACAATGTTGATCCATTCTCAGTTTGCTTGCTCTCACGACTTACGTACAGAAACCTAAGCTATCCCTCATCGCAAACCTACAGTGCTGAAACAAAAAACCCTCAACACTCAAAACCTAACTGCTCTGCTGTGTCTGCTCTGCTTCGACTTCTCGGACATTGCCTCCATTGTCTGCGAAATAAAAGTTTGAAGTAACAAAATCTACCATCAGACATGTAAGCTCAGACAGGTACATGGGATGTGCTCTTTCAAGGTGGTGTGCACTCTTCCTGGCATGCATCCCAAATGGCACCCTATTCCCTTTATTGTGCCCAGAGCTGGTCAAAAGTAGTGCACTATATAAGGAATAGGGTGGCGTTTGGGACGCATCACCTAGTCCTAGCTGGCTGTGAGTGGAGAACTGTGAGGGGCTCTGTGTGCTGGGAGCCCAGGCTCAGGAACGGGGGATCCAGTTGCAGGGAGCTGAATCGGCGCTCTGTTGGAGCTCGACTGGACACTGTCACTGCGTGTTTGTTGAGGGCGGGTCAATGAGGACAGAGGAATTTCACAGCACACGACTGCAGCAGCAGCAGGAGCAGGGTAGGCAGTATCCGAAAGGCCAGCAGATGGCGACATTTAATCTGGATTGATGGTTTCAATTTACCGTCCAAACGCATTGTATGCAGCCGGCAATACACTTGTATCCCTGTGGACTGGTTAGTACCTAAAACATTCTCCATTCAGGCTGCAAAGGCATCGATTTCCTCCTTAGATAATGTCAAGGCAGAAAAAAAACTGGGAAAACATGCATACTTTCTTTATGAAACACCATTTTCCACCACCATGCTAGTGGCTAATAGTACTCCTGATGTGGCGCCCTGCGCTACTTCTGGAACTCGCATTCCTAGGCATTAGCCACTTTAGTATTGTGATGGAAAATTGTGTTTTATAATGTCTGCATATTTCCCCCTTTTTTATCACCTTCTCTCCAATAAATCTAGTTAAGGAGGAAATCGATGCCTTTGCAGCTTAAATGGAGAATGTTTCGGTTCAAACCGGTCCACGGGGTATAGGAGTGTATTTGCCAGCTGCATACAATGCGTTTGGATGGTAAGACTGAAACGACTCAATATCGCCATCTGCCGGCCTTTAGGCTAAGTAAGCAGCAGAGCTCTACACTGGCTCCGGCTCACAGGCATGAGCGTACATACAGTACTGACTGTAGGTAAGGTGGGCAGGGTGGATAGGCAGCTATATGGCCTGGAACACTAAAAAGTCAGTGAACAGCACAGGATACAATAAAAAATAAATAAAACAAATAATAATAATTGATTCAACTTCTCTAGCGCTGTTCATTACAAATATTATCTCAAAGCACCTGAAAAAGCAAACAAACACGAATCAAATAATACAGATATATGTTAGAGTAGGTCTGGAGTTTGATTTTGAGCCCGAGTTTAACGTTTTGGGTGTTTCAAGCCTGCAACAGATGGGAGCGACAGTTAAGTTGGAAGCAGAGGCAGGAGGTCAACAGGGGAGATGAGCATGTCCTCTGCAGGCAGGCAGCACAGTTCACTCTTCATTCAAGGCATCTCGCCACCCCGCCATTTGACTGTGACTTCGCCGTAGCAATTGGCTCTCTGGTTTTGTAGAACAGGATAAGGATGACAGGCAACTCGTAACTTCAGGGGAAATCTCCTGAGCAATGAAATCGTCACTGTCAGCTTGTCAGGCATGCATGGTAGTCCTCTTCATTTTGTCAGGAGAACGTAGAAACAACCAAAAATTTTCTGGTGTACAATACACTATCTAACTAGCCTGGTACTGCAAGGACTAAGAAGGAATAAGGAGATACTTTATTTTGTAGCAGGTATTGATTTTTTTTTTTATAGCTATACCTGTTTCTCTTTTACATTTCCCCTAATGTAAATGTACATTTGCTGTGTTGGAGAGAAGTGAAACACCAAGGTGGCACCAGGCACCTTGCCCCAGACAAAACAAGTGTGCTGGGTAAACAAACAATCAGCCATGCAGCTGCCTACAGTCTAGACATGTCACCTGGCCCATAAATAACTGGACAGCTGAAGGCTACTCTTACCTATCCAGAGACAAGGCCAACATGGACTCAGGGGTAGACGTAACATAGTAAATCCAACACTCACTTAGTATGATAGGTATGGTATGTATTAATTTGTGCATGTCCATCATCCATTTCATATGATATGTATTACAATTTGTATGATGTTATGAATTGAAATTGTTACAAATCGCAAAACGTATGATATGTTACGAATTCTAATTTGTTGTCGCTAACGTTAGCAAGGTGGCTAATGCTAATGTCAGCTATGCTAGGGGTTAGGAGTTAAGGTTAGGGTTACGAGTTAGGTTCAAGGATTAAGGTGTAGGGGAAGGGTTAGCTAACATGCTGAGTAGTTGCAAAGTAATTCAAAAGTAGTAAGTAGTCGCAAGGTTGCTAATTAGCTAACATTATAAAGTTGTCCGTGATGAGATTCAAACACACAACTTTTGGGTTGTAAGTTATATGCCCAACCAACATTCCTACTTTCGTTTTTGCCTTATTAAGTGCCCTTCTGTCTTGTGTAACCATCCCAAACATAACATATACTAATTTGAGGGTAATGGATTTACGTTTACTATGTTAAGTCTAGTCTATGAGACCAGGCTGACAAGACTGATTCTGATGAAGTCAGAGGTCTAGGTCATGTATGGCACTAAATGAAATCTGCATACATGGTCTACTTACTAAGGAAAAGTGCAATTTTAGAAGGTTTAGCTTTGCAAGCAATACACACCTTCAAATGAAATGTCTCTTCTTATTTACACCATTCATGTGTGTTACATTTGTTTCCTCCTTCAATATCAGCTGAGGCGAAAGAAGGAGGTGTGTTTCTCTGAGTCCCGAGCAGAGAATTCCCTCACTCACTCCACGATATCTTGTATATTAGAAACGTCGGCGTACAAGGCGGTCGCCATACATTCATTTCACCGTGCTCGTATGAGTGTGTAAGAGATTGTACTTCTCCCCACAGACATTTACCTGGAGTCGGTTCTTTCGCGCAGAAAAGTAACACTCCGATGGAGCTCTGTAGGTCGAAGTTTCTTCTATGTAAAGAACTCCTGAAGGAAGATAACGGAACGACATTGAGAAAGGAGGAAGACACGTTATTGATCTCTTATTACCGGTGCTTTTTTGGTTCCCTTTCGAAGTTTTAAGGATCAGCTGCAATGGAAATGATTTGCGTATGTCTCATGCCACTCTGGACCGTTGTAAAAACTCTTAAGAAAGAATGAAGTAACCGCTATGGAGCCGGACAATGCCCTGTACTCCAAACTCAAAACAGCTGGAGTTGGGGGGTGAGTACAAATTATCCAAACAAAACAGCTCTCCCCTTCATCTCTTATCTATAAAATTGATCATGATTTAACTCACTTCTGAACATCTGTGCAGCTGTTTTAACTCCAATGCGTTTCCATACATTCCAGAAGAAATGCATGTTCACTTTCTTGAGAGCACACAAGAATACAAAGTGGGAATCATGTCTGTGTCAATGAATGAATGATCCCTATTATGTGATCCCAATGTGTGGGCTAATCTTTTTCCTTACTATTTTCATTTTGGATTTCTCAGCTATGATATAAACACGTTATTTGTCTGAACTACAAGCCTATATTTTAGAGTAGGGGTTCCCAAACATTTTTACAGAAGCCCCCCTTCCAGCATTGGGGATCTATATTTCTGTGGGCACAAGCACTGTTCATGACACAAACTGTTCACACACCTCTTGTTGGCAGAGAGAACATTTTGTAGGTTTAAAACCTATTTCCTGCAATTCTACATATTTCGTCACGGGGTGCTGAGAACATTTAGCAGTTTTAAAGCAATTTTTTTTGTAGCAATTCTATACATTTTGTCATGTCTAATGTGCATTCATGTGATATTTGAGTGACTCAAATATTACAACAAAATCTAGCTGACATGGGCTAGTTGATCTGGACATTTCTGACAAGTTATAAATAGCTCTCTAAGGCAGGGTTTCCCAAACTCGATCCTGGGGCTGATTCAAATAACCAACTCACCATCAAACTTGGTTCTGGGGGCCCAGAACCGAGTTTGGGAAACCCTGCTCTAAGGTATGCACTGACGGACATGACAAGAGGAAAACTGGTGATGCACTACCCAATTTTGAAAATGCATCCTACTATTACAACTTTCAAGAGTCAGTTGAAAGCCGGAGTTCCTTCAAAAATTTTTTTTATATGTGATTTGTTGAAGAAAAAGCCCTTTTAATAAAGCCATAATAACACTTGTCATGTGTCCTAGGCTACTGTTGAGGAGAGGCATTTTTAGCAGGGTCCGAAAAAAATGGGCATTTTAAAAATGAACTTCATGCAATTCGACGTCATTTACATGATAAAAGACATTAGCTGAATCTTATTTAATGCCACACAAATGACCGAAAGGAGTGGCTACTCTGACACTGACAAACTGAGATCAATCTGGTCTTTAATTCAACAAAAAATTGCCCAGGCCAATGAAGTGACAAAGAGATTGTACAATATTAGGAGTTAATATACAATATATATATATATGCTATGTAGGCTACTAAATACAATTTCCAGTGGCATGCTGACTCAACTAATGATGATGAATAAGCCATAGGCTTCTACTCACTGTGATGACCGATGCACACGTCTTGGCAATAGCCTATCTCAAGATGATGCTACTTTGAAAAACAGTGCTGCTGTTTGCAAAAAATTGGGTTATTGATATTTTTATTTTATTTATATTGGTTCACACGTCTTCTCTTTTCAGCAGTAGGCATTTCCAAACTGTATGTTTTTTTCCCAGGGGTTAAGAGTTAGGTGTGTTAGGTTTTAGGTGTGTTTTGAAATTTGCAAAAGGCCAACAGACAGCCACAACCAACCATAGACATATAATCCATAGATGGCAGTTCCTATTCAAGTCAGGACTGGCAGCCGTTGCTAGTGTACCCATGAGTTTAATAGTCAAATTGCCAGGATAAGAGGTTCCAAAACCCTCCCATGGATTGATTATATGTCTATGGCCACACCGCAACAAGTTGTATATTTGGCAAGCATGCTGGCCAAATTGCGGCCTTCCCGACTGTAGGCAACCGGTATCTGCCAAAAGCATTTTCCTGGCATGGTTTAGGGCCACTTGTAGAATCTATGCCAACTCGCATTGAAGCTGTTCTGGCAGCAGGTGGTGGACAAACACACTTTAAAAGCTAATTTATGCTTGATCCAAAAATGTGGTTGGAGGGTCCATATGGAGGGTGTGACACAATGCATGCCTCAGGAGGCTCCGCAAGAGGCCAAATGGAGCTCCGTACAGCATCGCCGCGTGCCTCCCAAATGTTGTAACAATGCGAAGGGCTCCGAATAGCTCTGCATTGACATGATTGGTTGATGGTAGGTGGGGGAAGGAGGTCCTGTATAAACACAAACTCACTTCCCTCACAACAGCTCTGCCCTGCTCCGCGAAGCGCAAGACGTATGAAAGCCCTGACTTCTGCAGAGGCCGTATCAGCGTAAATGCTGCACGGCCACTGCTGACATCAGGTTGACCATGCAGCGCCTTTCAGACACTATGTTGGTGTTTCCTTTATTTTGGCAGTTACCTGTATGTGCTAGTGATAAAATGTAATCCACAGTCATTTTTCTGAAACTATCGATCCTCTGTGGCTAAATTATGCTCTCTGGTATATTTTGAACATTGAGAACGGGCTCCTGTGGTTGTATAAAAAAATAATAATGAAAAAAATTATGTGATTTATTTGATTTTATTATTGCCTCTTGGGCCCCCTGTGGACTTGTGCCTGCCCCTGACTCAGACAATTGCCCAGTCACATTTATTTATTATGCAGTTTATTTAAAACATTTTATTAATCAGTTACCCAATCAAGGCAGGGCTCCACAGTTACCCACGTGTGCCCCCTACCTCCTCTCCTCCCGCATCTGATGATTAGCAGAGCAGCAGCAGGCTGTACACTCATTGAGAACGGGCTCCTGAAACATCTTGTGGTTTTTTCTACCTCTTGGGCCCACCACGGGACTGGGCCCAGGGACTTCAGGCCCTGTAAGGCCCTGCATTAAACCGGCCCTGCTTGCAGAAACATTGTTAGAGAAAAGTTGAATAGCCTATGAAAAGTGTTCTGGATTCCGGTAGAGCTGGTGGCTATATACTATCAATAATTATTATAGTTATTAATGATAGCGATAACACATTTTGGATTTCATACTGTGCCTGGCAACTTCCAAATCAAAACATTTTCTTTTAAAAGTGTAAGCATTCCCCTTTTTTAAACTCTGCAGTTGTGCACTGCTGCCAAATGAACGCTCTGCAGTTGTGCACTGCTGACAAATGAACGCTCTGCAGTTGTGCACTGCTGACAAATGAACGCTCTGCAGTTGTGCACTGCTGACAAATGAACGCTGTGGGCGTGAGTTGTTTGGATGGTTTAGAGCAGGGATGGACACTTTGATGGCGATGGGGGCCACAAAAAAAATCTGAACTCATCATAACGGGCCGAAGTTGCTCGTGGGTCTGCGTACCCATAAACACACACATTGTGAGCAAAACATTTTAGTGGCACCCCTCTTGACAGCAGAGAGACATTTTTTTAAGTTTTAGAGTTCAATTTGTGCAACATTTTTTTTTTTGCCATGGTGTGTAGATAAAATGTTGCAGTTTTAAAGCAAGTTTCCTGCAATTCTACACATTTTGCCATGGGGCAGAGAGAAATGTTTTTAATATGATATCTGAGTGAAACTGACTATCAAAATCGATGTGGGCACCCCGGCCGGTAATTCGACCATGATAACAAGTTTAGATAGCTGGCCGCTAAACTAATTTAGCAATTGGATTTTTTTTTGCTGACATTGGCTAAGTGACTGACATAACAAGAGAAAATCTGTGACTGCCACAGCCCTAGTTGAGACCCTGACGGAGTTCTTAAAAAATTACAAAACTTTGTATTCTTAAATCTCACTCTGCTGATTGGCTAGTTCAGTGAGTGGGTGGGGGAATACACAATTCATCAATTTATCATAAGCTCAGCAAAAAATAGAAACTCCCTTTTTCAGGACCCTGTCTTTCAAAGATAATTCGTAAAAATCCAAATAACTTCACAGATCTTAATTTTAAAGGGTTTAAACACTGTTTCCCATACTTGTTCAATGAAGCATAAACAATTAATGAACATGCACCTGTGGAATGGTTGTTAAGACACTTACAGACGGTAGCTTACAGACGGTAGGCAATTAAGGTCACCGTTATGAAAACTTAGGACACTAAAGAGGCCTTTCTACTGACTCTGAAAAACACCAAAAGAAAGATTCCCAGGGTCCCCTGAGCGTGCCTTAGGCATGTTGCAAGGAGGTATGAGGACTGCAGATGTGGAGAGGGGAATACATTACAATGTCCGTACTGTGAGATACCTAAGACAGCGCTAGAGGGAGACAGGACGGACAGCTGATTGTCCTCACAGTGGCAGACCACATGTAACAATACCTGCATAGGATCAGTACATCCGAACAATACACCTGCGGGCAGGTACAGGATGGCAACAACAACTGCCCGAGTTACACCAGGAACCCACAATCCCTCCATCAGTGCTCAGACTGTCCGCAATAGGCTGAGAGAGGCTGGACTGAGGGCTTGTAGGCCTGTTGTAAGGCAGATCCTCACCAGACATCACCGGCAACAACGTCGCCTATGGGCACAAACCCACCGTCGCTGGACCAGACAGGACTGGCAAAAGGTGCTGTTCACTGACAAGTTTTGTCTCACCAGGGGTGATGGTCGAATTCGTGTTTATCGTCGAAGGAATGAGAGTTACACCGAGGGCTGTACTCTGGAGCGGGATCGATTTGGAGGTGGAGGGTCCGTCATGGTCTGGGGAGGTGTGTCACAGCATCATTGGACTGAGCTTGTTGTCATTGCAGGCAATCTCAACGCTGTGTGTTCCAGGGAAGACATCCTCCTCCCTCATGTGGTACCCTTCCTGCAGGCTCATCATGAGATGAACGTCCTGACAATGCCACCAGCCATACTGTTCGTTCTGTGCGTGATTTCCTGCAAGACAGGAATGTCAGTGTTCTGCCATGGCCAGCGAAGAGCCCGGATCTCAATCCCATTGAGCACGTGTGGGACCTGTTGGAACGGAGGGTGAGGGCTAGGGCCATTCCCCCCAGAAATGTCCGGGAACTTGCAGGTGCCTTGGTGGAAGAGTGGGGAAACATCTCACAGCAAGAACTGGCAAATCTGGTGCAGTCCCTGAGGAGGAGATGCACTGCAGTACTTAATGCAGCTGGTGGCCACACCAGATACTGACTGTTATTTTTGAGTTTGACCCCCCCTTTGTTCAGGGACACATTATTCCATTTCTGTTAGTCACGTCTGTGGAACTTGATCAGTTTATATCTCAGTTGTTGAATCTTGTTATGTTCATACAAATATTTACACATGTTAAGTTTGCTGAAAATAAACGCAGTTGACAGTGAGAGGACGTTTCTTTTTTTGCTGAGTTTATTACATTCAAACTAGTTGTCGTCACAACTCAGCAAACCTCGATGCCTTATACGCTCTTCTGCAAATATAAATGTTGAATGTAGTGTTAAAATATTGAATGAGGCAAAGGTGCAGAAAGCTGAGGATGTAGAAGTGACTATCGTAGTAGTAAGTGTAATAAGCCTGTGGTCACTTGGTGACTTTCTGCTGTTATTGGGCGCTGGAGTAGCACTCCGTGTCTCCCTGCCTCCCTGGCTGCCTGGCTGGAATCTCCAGGCCTGCAGGTCATTGAGAGGCCTCACTCTGTAAGAGGAAACCGCAGAAGTCAATGAGTTTTTCAGATTGTGGACAAGTAGCTGCGCCGTAACCACATATTGTAAAGCATTCTCATCCAGCTCAAGTAGTCATTGCTGGTGAATACTGCATTGCTGGCGAAACCAAATACAGGCATAACATGCACTTTTACACTTTGGTCTTGATGGACTCCAACACTTATCCAGGCTAACATCCAGGCTGAAAACTACTCAGTGATATTCCCAGTCCATCATTGAGACTCATCCTTTGGCCACATCCACTTTCCGTATCTTAAGTTTGAAGTACGTAGTCATGGTACTGAAAAACAAACTCACAGGATAATATAACCTCGTTATGTATGTGACGTCACTGTCTGACTCTGAACTGGAAGTGCTGACTGATGATTTAGTGTGTTGAGATTCTTAGTGTTGATGTTTCCAGATGTTTGTCTCCCCCTGCCCTTGTAAATGAAGGACTTTTTCTAATTTTCCCCTTATCTTTGCTTCCTTGATTTCTAAGAACCATTGACGGGTGTATTGCAATTACAAGCCATGGGAGGCCTTAGTCAGAGGCTGTGTCACAAATGGACTTTTTCAAAATGTTGTTACATTACAGCCTTAATCTAAAATCGAGTAAATTGTTTTTTTCCCCCATCCATCTACACACAATACCCTAAAAAGATAAAGAAAAAACAGTTTTTTTGTATTTTTGCAAATGTCTTAAAAAAACGGAAATATCAAATTTGCATAAGTATTCAGATCATTTACTCAGTACTTTATTAAAGCACCTTTGGCAGTGATTACAGCCTCGAGTCTTTTGGGGTATGACGCTACAAGCTTGGCACACCTGTATTTGGGTAGTTTCTCCCATTCTTCTTTGCAAATCCTCTCAAGCTCTGTCAGGTTGGATGGGGAGCATCACTGCACAGCAAGTTTCAGGTCTCTCCAGAGATGATCGATCGGGTTCAAGTCTGGGCTCTAGCTGGGCCACTCAAGGACATTCGGAGACTTGTCCCGAAGCCACTCACTCCTGCATTGTCTTCCCTGTGTGCTTAGGGTCGTTGTCCAGTTGAAAGGTGAACCTTCGCTCCAGTCTGAGGTCCTGAGTGCTCTGCAGCAGATTTTCATCAAGGATCTCTCTGTACTTTGCTTTGTTCATCTTTCCCTGAACCTGACTAGTCTCCCAGTCCCTGCCTCTGAAAAACACCCCCACAGCATGATGCTGCCACCACCATGCTTCACCGTAGGCATGGTGCCAGGTTTCCTCCAGACGTGACGCTTGGCATTCAGGCCAAACAGTTCAATCTTGGTTTCATCAGACCAGAGAATCTTGTTTCTCATGGTCTGAGAGTCTTTTAGGTGCCTTTTGGCAAACTCCAAGTGAGCTGTCATGTGCCTTTTTCTGTGGAGTGGCTTCCATCTAACCACTCTACCATAAAGGCCTGATTGGTGGAGTGCTGCAGAGAGGGTTGTCATTCTGGAAGGTTCTCCCATTTCCACAGAGGAACTCTGGAGCTCTGTTAGAGTGACCATTGGTTTCTTGGTCACCTCCCTGACTAAGGCCCTTCTCCCGCAATTCCTCGGTTTTCTCGGGCGGGTCTTGGTGGATTCAAACTTCTTCCATTTAAAAATGATGGAGGCCACTGTGTTCTTGAGGACCTTCAATACTGCAGACATTTTTTGGTATCCTTCCCCAGATCTGTGCCTCGACACAATCCTGTCTCGGAGCTCTACGTACAATTCCTTCGACCTCATGGCTTGGTTTTTGCTCTAACATGCAATTGTCAGCTGTTGGGCCGACAGGTAATGTCCAATCAACTGAATTTCCCACAGGTGGACTCCTATCAAGTTGTAGAATTTTTCAAGGATGATCAGTGGAAACAGGATACACCTGAGCTCAATTTTGAGTCTGATAGTAAAGGGTCTGAATATCTATGTAAATAAGGTATTTCTGTATTTTTTTTATTTTTATAAATGTGCAAAATGACAAAAAATCTGTTTTTGCTTTGTCATTATGGGGTATTGTGTGTAGATTGATGAGAAAAAAAAGTTAATGTAATCAATTTTAGAGTAAGGTTATAACGTAACAAAATGTGGAAAAAGTCAATTGTTCTGAATACTTTCCGAATGCACTGTAGTGCACTACTTCTGACCAGAGCCCTATGTGCTCTGATCAAAAGTATTGCACTATATAGGGAATAGGGGCTCAGATGCAAAGCAGTCAGAGGGAGACTAAGGGGGAGCAGTACTCACCTACCCCCCCCCCCCTTTGGGTCAGATTATCTGCCATGTGGAAAGGATTAAACGAGTGCAGAAATGAATTGATAAACCTTCTACAAACCCTGTTATAACCTATACTCTATGGCAGTGGTGTAAAGTATTTAAGTAAAAATAAGTAGTTTTTTGGGGTATCTGTACTTTATGTTACTATTTATATATTTGACAACTTGTACTTTTAATCCACTACATTCCTAAAGAAAATAATGTACTTTTTACTTCTTACATTTTCCCTGATACCCAAAAGTACTCGCTACATTTTGAATGCTTAGCAGGACAGGAAACTTGTCTAATTCACGCACTTATCATGAGAACATCCCTGGTCATCCCTACTGCCTCTGAAATTTAAAAAAACAAGAAAATTGTGTTGTCTGGTTTGACATTTTAAATGATTTATACTTTTACTTTTGATACTTAAGTATATTTAAAACCAAATACTTTTAGACAAGTAGCATTTTACTTTGTGACCTTAACTTTTATTTGAGTCTTTTTCTTTTAAGGTATCTTTACTTTTACTCAAGTATGAAAATGAAGTACTTTTTCCACCACTTCCCTATGGATGAGTGTGTGTAACCATATTCTCTCTCTACCCCACAGGAGAATTCTAAAACTCTGGACTATTCTCTATTGTACCTGTTTCCTGGGGCTAGCTCAAGCACACCCTGAAGGTGAGGTTTCATTATTTCATTCTGAAGTAAGGATTTAGAAATCCAATCATGTATTTTTATTGAGTGTTAGTATAGCTGTACAGCAGAATATCGTATTGCATATTGTCAGTGTCGAATTGGTACAGCCTAGTAAAGGGCTAGGGCCAAACGTGTATGATTTAATGTAAAGTGGTGAAATGTGGACTGTAAAATGTATCATAACCCAGCTGAAACAGCTTTACTTCATTCAATCCTTCCAAACATAAGTCCTTTATCATTTAACGTGTTTCGTGAAGTTGTTTGAGGATGAACTGTGACAGGGGTCGGTCGGGTCGGGTCGGGTCTGTCTGTCTGTCTGTCTGTCTGTCTGTCTGTCTGTCTGTCTGCCTGCCTGCCTGCCTGCCTGTCTGTCTGTCTGTCTGTCTGTCTGCCTGCCTGCCTGCCTGCCTGTCTGCCTGTCTGTCTGTCTGTCTGTCTGTCTGTCTTGTCTAGAGGCTCAACTGAAGCATGTTTATTCTGAGAGAGGTAACAATCCTTTCTCCAACAGTAGTGGCTTTATCTCCTTTACTTCTTTCTGGTGTGGAAGTGGAGAGATTGTGGAGATAAAACGCTCTCTGTTCTATTGTGGGAGTGGGAGATGTGTACTGAAGATTCTAGGGGGATTATACCTTCTGAATCTTCTGATATCCTTCCCTCTTCTGTCTCTGATGCAACGGCTGCATTTACTGTGGAACTCTGCCAAGATTTTCTAATAAAGGATGTTTGTGGAGATCTGGATGTAATAGGGTCAAACCTAGAGTTTTGGCATTCACTGTCCCCCTTCCTATATCAGACTACTTACTCCTATTATGTTATTACATTTCATCATGCATCTTTTATGTGCACTTATTAGGTAAATAGCAGACTGTAAAATAATCTCTCAGAACCATTATACAGATAATTGTAAGCTACGGTATCATGGGATATTCTGCTGATGAAGTAAGTTTTTGTTCTTGTCTTCAAGTTCAGCTTCAGTTTGATGTCCTTTCCATGTGTAGGGGGGTCTGTCCAGTGATCATGCCCTCCCTGCCTCCCACTTGGCTGCACATAGAAATGTCACAAATGGCACCCTACTCCCTATTTAGTGCACCACTACGGGCCCTGGTCAAAAGTAGTGCTTCAAATAGGGAATAGGGTGTCATTTGGGACGCTGCATAATGTACAGCCCACCCCCTTCTTTCTCCCCGAACATGACTTATGGCTCAACAGCCCTTAAGAATCATAGCTGCAGTGTCTGTACTGTTCTGTATTTCCTCTCTATTGTAGCACTATAATTCAACTCAGTGTTTAGTTGACTGTTGCCCACATTTGTTTTGCATTAGTCAAGGGGAAGTTGTACTTTCACATCTGAAGCCATGTACTGTAGTCTTTATGTGGGTCACAAAGAGGATTAACCGTTTCAACCACCTTACTTCAACCTGGTGCAGAGAGTTAAACATTTTTTTGGGGGGGACAGATACAGAGATGGGGAGATTGACGAGAAAGAGATATCACAGAAAGTGAGTGGCATAAACAGCAATCAAACTACTCCCTCCAGGGACAATGTGTGGTGTAGGGGCGGCAGCGCTTCTTCTAGACCAAGCTGCAGAAACAGGGGTTGTTTTAATGCTGATCTAAGACGTTTTAAACACCAGATTCAGCCTTTATTGGCCTCAAACAGCATGGTACAACCACTGTACCTGGTGGTAACCAGATGGCTTATTACGGTACCATATTTCAGCTACATTACTCCATGTTAGACAGAGATGAAGGAGAGATGATTTGTATAAAGCAATACACCATTTACTGTAGGTGAGCCATACACTGTTAAAAGTGTTTTGTAACACAACAACTAGTGGCAACTGAGCTGCCACCAATGATAGGGAGACAAAACCTTAACTTTGCTAGTTGTTAAAACACATAATCCTGAAATGTTCTGGAACATGACATGGTGTTGTAACACCACTTAATCAAGAGTTGTGCAATACCTTGCCAGAGATTGGGAAAGCTACTGGAAAATGTTGAAAACACTATAATGGTGTTTCAAATCCTGTCCAGTGCAGAATTATATCCCTTCTTCTGGAGTTTCCAAATACTGTAAATGGGAGTCCCTTATTTTGTATTCCCTGCTCTTATATGGTGTGTCACACCGTGTGTGTTGATAAACTCCTCATTGGTAACACCAAAGGGTCAAATGTTAAGTATTATTCTCAAATAAAAGACACCAGAAAAGATCGCTTTATGAAAATACAAATGAATAAGATTGTCCAGGATAATAATTAATGAGTACATATGACTTTTTCAAGACCTGATTTTAAAGCATCAAATGCTTTATTTTTTCTTTGCAAATTATCCAATAACAACAAAACATTAATAGGTCTTTCACATGGTATATTGATAAAGTATGACAGTTCTAAGATCTGTAAGGTATTTATCATATTCTTCAAAATCAAGAGAATATGGCAGTGGAGGCTGCTGAGGGGAGGACGGCTCATAATAATGGCTGGAGCGGAGTAAATGGAATGGCATCAAACCATGTGTTTGATACCATTCCACTGATTCCGCTCCAGCCATTACCACGAGCCCGTCCTCCCCAATTAAGGTGCCACCAACCTCCTGTGATGACAGAGTACCACAGTGTGAGTCATAATACCCATAAAACCTAGCGGTCAAACAAGAAAAAAGGGATCCAATTGTTTTTCCACCGTTCATTTTTCCCATAGGGGATTTTAGTAACACTTTTTAAAAAAGGTCTGGTTTTGTGTAGGCTTACCCTGGCGTGACACTTTGATAACCGTGTAAATCTCTCTAGGACAAGGTGACTTTTATCAATATATTCACCTGTATTTAACCCCCCCAGAAATGAAACGCTAATTAGCTGCTAATGTGGCTATCATAATGAACTACAAATGCCATGATGATCTGGACGAGACTGCCGAATCGAGGCAAAGGTTAGAATCTCTGGATTGTCTATCTAATGTCAGCTAAATTTAGTAATGTATACATTGGCTACATTTCTTTAACCCTCCTGCTGTGTTCCGGTTGAATTGGACCGAAGTTTTCTCTCTGAAAAATGTAGTTAATTTAATCTAATTGTCATAAGGTTCCATGACTTTGTCCTCACAGGGCATCTGAACACACAAAATACATTTGGATGATTTTCATAACATTTTGGGTGTTTTATTTAACTTTTGTACACCTGTGTGTGGTGTTCTAATGACCGGTCATTAGAAATGAATGGGTGAGACTACAATTAGTGTATAAAAATGAGTTCAGCCACATGCCCATTCATCAGATGGACACACTTCCTTTCCCAGACCCCCACACGCATGTGTGTTTGAGCACACACACACACACACACACACACACACACACACACACACACACACACACACACACACACACACACACACACACACACACACACACACACACACACACACACCTCACTCTCCTTCTTGGCTTCCATGGCAACCCCCACTAGAACCTTTCCCCAATAGAACACACCTGTTGGCATTCTCACAAACAATCGCAACATTGTTTCAATAATATATAGAACTTTTCTCGCAGCTCTGGTATATAAATCTTTTTTGAGGCCTTGCTCACAATTCATTCTGTGGCAGCACAATGACCAATCAATATACTGTATGTGAGGCTCTTGATCATATATTTGATCATGACACTGGTGAGGAGGAGAGAGTCCTTGTTAAACTTTGACACAAAGTGGTCTGTGACAAATAGCACAAAATGTTTCATCTGAGCATTTGTTATAGCCAAAATAATCCATACATTATGCTTTTTATTTACTCAAAAACGAGTTGTATGAGCTCAGGTCAATGAGGCCTACAGGCCATAAATATCAAATAGAAGTTAAAAACTTGTAATGTTCACAAGAAATTAAGTTGATAAAAAGATCTAACACAACATTAGGTGATAATACTGTATATGTATTATTATGGATTCATAATCAGCTATAATGGGGCGTTCATTTTGGACCGGGAACACAGAATTCATTAACATGAACGAACACAACAGGAGGGTTAAATTGACAATTTTGTGAACTGTCTTGTGCAAGTTTTAAATGGGCACAATACCTGTGAGCAAAGGTGTCAGCTAGAGATTACGTCCAGGAGCTTGCAGGGATTTGCAGTCTTGCATGATGTCTACTTTGATGCTAATTAGCTTATCTGAGAGTAAATAGAGTCGAATATATTGATAAAAGTCACCTTGTCCGAGAGAGATTTATCAAAGGTTATCAAAACGTGACGCCAGGGAAAGCCTACACGAAACACAGCCCTTATTTGAAGTGTTTCTATGGGAAAAATTAATGGTGGAAAAACGATTGGAACCATTTCCCTGTTTGAACGCTATGTTTTATGGGTATTATGACACCTCCACTGTGGGGCTCTATAATATTCAGATATATTCATATATACATTATATTCAGATGGATTCAATCACAGTACAGTTGAGTTACATGATATGATTGACGATTAACAGTTCAGCAGCGGTGGAAAAAGTACCCAGTTGTCATACTTGAGTAAAACTATAGATACCTTAATAGAAAGTTACTCAAGTAAAAGTGAGTCACCCAGTAAAATGTTACTTGACTAAGTCTGAAAGTATTTGGTTTTAAATATACTTAAGTATCAAAAGTAAAAGTATAAATAATGTAATATTCCTTATATTAAGCATTTGTGTTTAGTGAGTCCGCCAGAACATAGTCAGTAGGGATGATCTCATGTTCTCTTGATAAGTGCGTGAATTTCAAAATGTTTCTGTTCTGCTAAGCATTCAAAATGTAACTAGTACTTTGGGCTGTCAGGGAAAATGTATGGAGTAAAAAGTACAGTATTTTCTTTAGGAATGTAGTGAAGTAAAACTTTAAAAAAATAGAATAGTAAAGTACAGATACCACAAAAAATTTGTTAAGTAGTACTTTAAAGTATTTTTGCTTAAGTACTCTACACCACTGCAGTTCAGTTGGCATTAGTCTGTGATCCTTGATTGGCTTTGGATAGGATTGACCAGCCGGTGGCTAATATGGTTTTCTGCAGGGAGAGCAATAATGACAGTACACAAATGCATAATTAGTAACTAACTGTTATAATGTAAACTGCTAAATTAGTATACAATACTTAAACATATCAATAGCAATATGCAAATACATAATGAATAAAACTATGCAAATATAGCAACAAGATAACAATATGAATGTCAAAAGTGGGATGCAATAACATGTAGCATAGTAAGCCAAAGCTAGAACAAGCTTAATTGCAGTGGCTATTTAGTGTAGCATGTAACATGTGGGACAAACATCAAACAATAGATAAAGCTCATTAAGCTAGTAGGAAAACAAGCCAGCAGTTTTAACTACAAATCAGGGTTAATTTTAATTTAAAAAAATGAATGCAAGCAAGGTTCAAACAATGACGTACTGTATCAATTTACCAGCCAACATGTAGCATCAACAAAACTGATCATTTAATCAAAATGGCTGCTTGACTTGGACTATTAGCATGCTACACAAAACAAATGTTCTTGTTGAATTCCTTGTGAATTCCTTTTCTGTTGACTTCTTCAATGTGATACT
This sequence comes from Salvelinus fontinalis, assembly GCF_029448725.1. Taxonomy (NCBI): domain Eukaryota; kingdom Metazoa; phylum Chordata; class Actinopteri; order Salmoniformes; family Salmonidae; genus Salvelinus; species Salvelinus fontinalis. The sequence continues at coordinate 45,171,253 of NC_074668.1, forward strand.
CACGTTTTCCTTGACGCATACTTTCTTGGATTGTTTTGGAGAGTTTCACCTGAGTATTTGGTGTGCCCTCACCTCTCTGTATTCGTGAAGGACCCATATTGAGGGGAGGTGACTTCTTTAGTTTTATGGTGGTCCCCCAAAATAATAATTATATAGGTGCATGACGCTACCTACTCTATTGGCTGTGTATCAGCCTACTATTCTGCAGTATGAATTCATTACACTTTGTGAAAAAAATAGCCTTACCCACTAACCCTGCAGCAATTAAAACCTCACCATTTCTACTACTTTGGTACACTCTAATCCTACTGCAGGCTAGCAGCCTGGGAGGATGGGACACTATTGTTCAAAACATCTTCTAACTCCTCTGCAGGAGGAGTGTATACCCAAGTACTTCTCTACCGCTGCCACCACAACATCTATCCTCTGATTTATGTTCCATTCCTGCGGTACAATTGGCAACCATGGCCATGAATGCCAGAAAAACAACCATATTGAAGCACATGCTATTCCTATCACTCTTTTTTGGCCTCTGCCTACTCACAGGGATCCTCTTAGGTCCAGGGTAAGGGACCCTATCTTCCTCTACTACTCTCTTCACTGCCTCAGCATACGACATCTTCTGCACTACTCTGACCTTGGCAACCTCAAGCTGCCTTTCTCTCACGGACACCTCTGATCTCCAGCACAATGGGTACCCATACAGTTTAGTGCGGACCTATTACACCTTTTGTTTGTCTGAATTTGCAGTTTTTACGCACCAGCCAAGCTTCTGGTAGAGATCGATGGTCCCCTTTTTATTTACCCATAAAGTTTACACACACACAACTGTTTCCATCGATACTACACATTCCTTTGTCTCATGTCATCCTACACATTGCTGCCACATGACACCTAAAACACTAATGGATTTGGGACAAAAGCTCATAGTGTAACGGACAAATCCTAACTTAACTCTATCTGATAAAGACTTCATCAAAACTCAGTAGTACAGACAGTGTCTTTGTTTCACCAAGCTGTCCACTGGGTCTGTGCCGCACTAAACTGCACCGGGAATCTTCAACTTCAGTTGATCCACTTAACGCCATTCCAGTTATCACTCTTTTCAACAGCGCCCTGCTCCAGAGAGGAAAGCAAGTCACAGTTATTGTCCCCAATCGCGTGGTGCGGAGAGCATGCTCCCTCTGGCCGGCAGGAATAATAAAAAATTCAAAAATAGATTCCACTTCTCTTTCACCGACACAACATTCCTCAACCTCTTCTCCACCCAACCCGACAACACATACTGTATGGATCTGCCAGAAGGCATGTATCCATTCTCTCCAAAAATCTCACTCCCACTGGGCCAGAATCATCTTTTTCATCATCAGGATGAGGCTCAAGCTTGGCAGTCTTCACCGCACCTGCCAGTTAATTCATCCTCACTCTCGTAACTTTCAATTTCCTTTTGTACCTCTTCCAAAACCTCTGTGTGATCCACCACTCCATATTCACTCAACATTTTCCACTTTTCAATTTTTTTTCCTGTCCGCCATCTTACACCCACCTCATGGCCCAAGGGGAGGTGCCTGCAAAACTGCCTGTTTTTATACTTAACAATAGAGTTTGCTAGTAGAGGGTTCATCCGCCTCCTTGCCCGTGACTTGGGGAATTCTGAACAGTACAACAGAACAATGTTTGAAGTTCACATTTTGCTTTTAATCAAAAGATTTGTCTTCTGATATGGGGGCCCAGGCTTTAGCTCAATGGGATTAACAAGTTCCTCACATGAAACGTGTGCTTGAATGGGTAACATTACAAAAGGTGACATTTTACTGCCACAGAAGTTGCAGATTAAATAATCTGTCCCACTTCTTCTCTGTCTCCTCTGTTTCTAATCTGTGTAAATAATGAATAGAACAAATAAAGGTGGAATACCACAAAAATATTCTCCATAGGCCCTGTAGATGGGTTAGCTGACAACGTCACGAAAATGATGCGCACGATTCAATGGGGCAGAAGTTTGTTAATTGTTGTGATTGTGGATGGCCAGATAGCTACCATCAATGACAAGAAACTGCCACTTGGGAAGTCGGGCCTCCTTTCAACTAGTTTCATCTTGTTCTTGATACCATGTTTTGTTTAGAGTTATTTTGACTGATTTTTCTAGCTAGCTAACCAACAACTGTAACGATATAGCGTATTTGATAGACCACAAGTGCTCATTGTGCAAATGTCTTTATGTTTTCAATAAACATTGGCGACAAAATATAGTTTACATGTTGTCAACAATCTTAGTCAATCCCGTCTGTTTTGCCCCGTAGTTGCACGCACATTGGTTTCGTTGCTAAACAATCAACCCATCTATTTAGACTTGAGAGAAGTTCAAGAATTCAGCAAAAAAATATTGACTTAAGTCCATGGTCATGTAACAATGGTGGTTCAGTTCAACCGTTGATTCCTGAAGACTGTCTGAGTGGACTAAGTCATTGTCTTGACAAGCAGATACAAATCCACCTTGTCACACAAATATCAGATGCCCACATTATGTATGTTACCTCATGCTACTTCTGCTACATAGCCCTAAATATTTTGATTGTAACATCATTTAAATCTCACAATGGGCCAGACAACTGTAGTAGCCGATACTGCTCTACCAAGCAAAAAAACAGTAACTGCTCATGATGTGGAACTGAGAAAAAATGGCTTTTATTTACCTTGGTTTCACAGTAACTTTATGCAGTTACTGCTAACATGACCCCCATTTCCCCCAAAACACAATACAATAGAGGCAGGATACTTGTCCACATGATTAAGCATGCATTTAATGTAGGAAAAATGACATTAACTAATTTTCGACCAAATGAGCAGTTACTGCCTTTTTGCTTGCTCTGGCAGTATAATTAGTGCCATTGTCTACCCTAGGAAAACTATTCAGATTCCAGTGTCTTCTTTAGGATTTGTTTGGTGAATCATGGGTTACTCCGTCATTTGTAACAAGTTTCAGTAAATTATTTTTGGTAGCATTTCTATGTTGAAGATTAAAAAATATAATTTGGTGCATTTTCCCCATATTCCATCCAGTTGGCTTGATGTTTTAAATATATTACACTTGATCTTTCTTGAATAAGTTCCTCAATTTTTTTGTTTTTCCTCTAACTTATGTATTGCTATCTATCTGCACTATTAGTCCTTCTATTTCCTTTGTTAATATAAACTCTTTTGAACTAAATTGCTTTTGTTTCAAAGATGAGTATTGAATTTCATGGCCTCCAAAGGCACATTTAAAAGTGTCCCGTACAATAAAGGGATCTGCTGTACCTACGTTATGTTAGAAAAAGTATGTTATAAATTCTTCTGTCCTAGTCAAAAACATGTTATCATCCAATAGGCTTTGATTCAATTTACAATATTTTCTCCCATGTGGAAACTCTGTAAGAGTAATGTATTTGCCAGTTATTTGATGGTCCGCCCGCATTATGTCCCCTATCAACACTGTTTAAACTTTTGGTGCCAGCGAGAAGGGCACAAGAAAGTTGTCAAGATGACTAGCTTGACTGAGCCTCCGCCATGTATATCTCACTAGATCCAGATATTTAAGCGTCCATATATCCACTAGTTCCAACATATCCATCTTCTTTATGTTGTTAACAAGTTGTGGGAAAAATACTGTATGACAGCTCTGCCTCTTGATCACTGGAAACTAATGTGCAAACTGTAATAGCCTACAATAAGTTGTCAAATATTGATTGAAAATGATCATCATTCAATATTTAGGCTATAAACCATTTGCATTTATAAACCATTTGATTGTATGTGTTTTGATGCTGCTTTTTAGATGCACTGAAACCGCAAATGTTTTTCAAAACACTCTCTTAAAAACACCAATATTCAGATTGAAGAACGAGTGGATGTTTCAGAGTACATCCATTCTGTTTTCAAACACATTCTGTGTATCACAACCCTTAATAAATTGGGTTTTACATCCAAACACCCTCCAAACACCAGATCTCGGCTTAGGTGCATGACTTTTCATGGTTTTATATTCACAATGAAGGTGTTTTGAGTCATGCTATTTTAACAGTGTCGAGCCCTCAATCTCAACTCTGGACCTTGAAGCTAGTTCCACTGCGTTTTTTCATTGTGCCCCTCTGATCAGGGACTGATTTAGACCTGGGACACCAGGGGAGTGCATTAGTTGTCAGGTAGACCAGAGAACCAGCAGGCTACGGACCTCATAGGGTAAGAGTTGAATACCCCTGGCGTAGAGACTGGACTGGACTGTATCTGGTTTATCTCCTATCAGCTATTTAAACCCAAGTGAGGTGTGACAATGCTGTAACAAGTGTTGAAAGTTTTGCTACAACAACTCATCTGATTTATTAGACATTTTCTGGACCATTTGATCTCCTGTAAGTAAAGCTGCTTTAAAATAAAATGTATTTCTTACTAGTAGAGGCGGCAGGTAGCCTAGCGGTTAAAGCGTTGGCCCAGTAACCGAAAGGTCGCTGGTTCAAATACCCAAGCCAACATGGTGAAAAACCTGTTGATGTGTCCTTGAGCAAGGCACTTAACCCTCCAGGGGCTGACCCTGTAGATAGGCTGTCATTGTAAATAAGAATTTGTTCTTAACTGACTTGCCTAGTTATATAAAGGTTAAATAAAAAGATGATGGCAGATCAAACTTCAAACTTTCACTATGGAGTATTTCTAGTCTTGGTTAAGGAGTCATGGTTGTCCCTAGAAATTATATTTTAGTTCAATTCACCTGATTTGAAATCTGCACATATAGAATATTGATGGAATAATTAACACTTTAAACAAAGCACTGTAACTGGCATACGGTTACAACAATTATATTTAACCTCCATTCATTCCCATAAGATGTAATTAAATCATGGAACATCCAAGCTACTGTAATGTTTTCACAATACAACTTAATAACCCTTAAATCTGGCCTCCTCTTACAGTCATCTTTACTCAGCAGAACATATTATTTCCAGACAAAGAAAATATACTTTTTTTTTTTGTCTGCGCTGTAGATCTGTGGATATCCGTTGTTGTTAAAGGTGCAATTTTCAAATGATCAACATTAAATCATTTCCGAGAAACAGTGGGTACCTTATTGTTATTGTTTTCACTGAAAATGGTAAAACAAACTTTGGTTTGATTTGCTTCATAGCAAAGAGAAATTTCTCAACAAACAATTTTGCTAGGACTATCTGGGAGTGTTCTGAGTGGGGAGGGGAAAACTAAAAACAAGCTGTTATTGGCAGAGAGGTTTGGAGCTCTCTTTCTTATTGGTCTATCAACTAATTTAACGCCTGGTGATGTCACCAGGTAGGCCAAAACTCCATCCCACAAAAATAGGCTGAAATTTCAGGTGGTGTTTTCAAACAGCTCTTACACTAAAAGGGAATTATCATAATTTTCCCAATTTCACAGTATTATTCCTATTTCATAGTATGGAAATATATATATATATAGAGTACCAGTCAAAAGTTTGGACACACCTACACATTCAAGAGTTTTTTCTTTTTTTCTTCTTCTGCATTGTAGAATAATAGTGAAGATTTCAAAACTATGAAATAACACATGGAATAATGTAGTAACCAAAAAAGTGTTAAACAAATCAAAATATGTGTTATATTTGAGATTCTTCAAAGTAGCCACGCTTTGCCTCGATGACAGCTTTGCACACTGTTGGCATTCTCTCAACCAGCTTCACCTGGAATTCTTTTCCAAAAGTCTTGAAGGAGTTCCCACATATGTTGAGCACTTGTTGACTGCTTTTCCTTCACTCTGCGGTCCAATTCATCCCAAACCATCTCAATTGGGTTGAGGTTGGGTGATTGTAGAGGCCAGGTCATCTGAAGCAGCAATCCATCACTCTCTTTCTTGGTCAAATAGCCCTCACACTGCCCGGAGGTGTGTTGGGTCATTGTCTTTTTGAAAAACAAATGATAGCCCCACTAAGTGCAAACCAGATGGGATGGCGTATCGATGCAGAATTCTGTGGTAGCCATGCTGGTTAAGAGTGCCTGGAATTCTAAATAAATCACAGACCATGTCACCAGCAAAGCACCACCAATCACCACACCTCCTCTATGCTTCACGGTGGGAACCACACATGCGGAGATCATCTGTTCACCTACTCTGCGTCTCACAAAGACACGGCGGTTGGAACCAAAAATCCCAAATTTGGACTCATCAGACCAAGGACAGATTTTTACCAGTCTAATGTCCTACCTTGTCACAACAGAACTGATTGTCCCAAACGCATTAAGAAGGAAAGAAATTCCACAAATAACTTTGGCCCATGGACTATAAGACTATAAAATGAGTTGATCCTGCAGCTGTACTTGAATACAATGAACACTGTCCACAAGGTATCAGAAAGGCATTCTCCATCTATTTTAGTGCATGAGTGATGTCTGGTATCAGAAAATGAATGCATTGTTCACAATCAAACTATACTTCTCAGATTGTCCCTGCATCTTCACTGTTGTTTTGCTTAAAGCATGCCGTGATTGATGGACCATATTGGCAGTCTATGACTTTGACAACGTTTGAATGCCACTACTGAATTAAACCAAACACGTTATTTACATTTTGCAACTCAGAAGAGGCTCTCTGTCTCTCAGAAATCCTGTAAAGAAGGCTGAACGTCAAGTCCACATCACTAACTCACTCCTTCTTTCGTGAGGGCAGACAGAAAAGACAAAACATCATGATAAATACCATGCCACTTTGCTGTCCCATCACACCTTTGCAACCAGTAATCTGACATCATCTGTGAACTGTCTATAAGCACCCTGATGTTGAGTCTTTGTGTCTAAAACACGCTAGTTTTGGAACACTTTTTAACCCTATTGAACTTCCATTCTCTGTCTAGACTGTCTGGATAGGTTTCGCACTCCTACTGTATGAGATGTGGTCATTGTGTGATCTGTGGTGTGTTTCTTCTGGTTCTCTGTAGATGTGTGACATTGTGTGATTTGTCGGATGGTGTGTTTCTTCTGCTTGTCTACAGATGTAGACATGGTGGGATGTCTGTGATCTGTGTGTCTCTGTCCTCTTTCTCTGTAGATATGGCCATTGTGTGATGTGTCTGATGGTGTGTTTCTTCTGGTTCTCTGTAGATGTGGACGTCTTACAGCAGCTGGGGCTCACAGGGACAAGGACCGGAGGGGGTTCATCATCCTCAGGGGCCCGTGCTGCTCCCCAGGGGGTCATCCCTTTTAAGTCTGGGGTCATCCTCACCCAGCGGGCCCGGATCCAGGCCCCCCTGTCTTCCATCCTCCCCACTGCCTCCTATCCCACCACCAACCTCTCTCTGATCCTCAGCCTGAGCTCCCACCGCATCAACAGCGCCTTCCTCTTCACCGTCCTGTCCAAGAGGAAGAGACTGCAGCTGGGGGTCCAGTTCATCCCGGGGAAGGTCCTGGTCTACGTTGGCCAGAAGGACTTTGTCCATTTTGACTATGACGTTCACAATGGCCTGTGGCACAGCCTGGCCCTGGACATCCGAGGCCAGAGAGTCTCGTTATATACTTCTTGTGGGAAGACTAGTGTACATGCAGATCTGCATTCTAAAAAAGAGGAGGCCCTGGATCCCGAGGGCTCTTTCCTCTTGGGTAAGAGGGCCCAGAACTCAGTGCAGTTTGAGGGTTCCATTTGCCAGTTTGATATTTACCCCTCTGCCAAGGCAGCTCATAACTATTGTAAGTACATAAAGAAACACTGCAGGGAGGCCGACACCTACAGGCCTGTAAATCTCCCACCCCTGCTACCTCTGATCCCCTCCAACCCAAACTTTACTGTCACCCTCAACACTCCTCTGCTGTCGACTGAGGTTACCGGGAAAGTCCAGAGTCCTAGTCTGGTCTTGACTGGGGACAGAACCAGGACTAAGCTTGTTGTCCCGACCAACCGCCCCACAGTGGCGCCAACCCTCTCCGTGCGTGAGAGTTTTGTCACACCAAAGTCTGGAACTATGTCCCTGTCCCTTCCTGCGTCTGTCGCACCGACAATGGCCAGGCCAGGATTAGAGCACCCCTTAGTGGCCAAGACTCAAACTGTTACTGTACCCCTCCGGACCAGCGGAACACAAACATCCCCAAAGCCAACATCCCGTGGCGACAGCAGTGCTAAAAAGAGCATGGCGGTGGAACCTGGTGTTAAAACCCCAAAACCCACAGGGAGCAGATTGGCTGCTGCACCAGCCCTTTACACCACCGCCCGGCCACTAAAGAAGAAGCCAGACCTCCAAACCACGGCAGCATCCAAACAAGGCTCTTCTTCAAACTCAAACACCTCCATCCTTTACATCCAGAGAAAGCAGCTGACCGTGCTGGCTGCAAAGAAACCGGAGCCCAGAGTGACCAGTGTGGAGGCTGTCAAACCCACCTTGTTTATCTCTGTCACTCCGCCTGCCACAGATGGCTTCCAAACCTGGGACCTGGAACCGACCCAGTTCTCACTGCTGGCTGGGCCGGGACCACCTGGACTAAAGGGAGAACCGGGACCAGTGGTAAGAACATGTTTTTAAATAGAGATGTGTGTCACAGGAGGTTGGCGGAACCTTAATTGGGGAGAACATGCTTGTGGTACTGACTGGAGTGGAATCATTGGAATGGTATCAAATACATCAAACATATGGTTTCCAGGTGTCTGATGCCATTCCATTTGCTCCGTTCTGGATGTTATTATGAGCCGTTGTCCCTTCAGAAGCCTCCACTGGTGTGTGTATGTACAGTATGTATATATTTAATGTACAGGAGAGACTCCTAACGTGGCAGCAGGCTGATATTTTAAACTCCTGATATATTTCACACTGAGCTTTGGGAGCTGTTCTGTACTGTTCTGCCCCGAAAATCCCTTCTCCACCCGTTATGTTAAAACAAGCAGGGAGCTTGACGCTAAGTCGCTCTGTGGATGGCGAGGCGGTAGGGGGTTGGGTGGGTGGAGTAGGTTCAGCCCTCTTTAGAAGCCCCTGACATGAAGTCCTTCCATGGGTTACAGACATCGAAGTGCCCCCCTGAGCCCTGTCTGTGTGGTGTCACTTAGAAGTGTCACTTTTAATAGTTAATCTGGATTTCAGTTTTGCATCTGTTCTGTTTATTGGATCTGCATCTGTTCTGTTTATTGGATCTGCATCTGTTCTGTTTATTGGATCTGCATCTGTTCTGTTTATTGGATCTGCATCTGTTCTGTTTATTGGAACACATTGCATAGGCTTCATCTACAGTATGTCTTTTTTAATTTTTTATTCTTCTATCTAGTAATTCAGCAGGAGCTCAACAAAATGTGACCTACCCTATAGCCTGCTCGCCAGCGCCCCCCCCTTATCAAGTATAAATGGCTTGTGGGCCGGTGCTAGCTACTCTTCAGAGTGTTGCTTGCTAATGTGAGATTTCCTTTTTAGCGGGATGGGTAGAAATAGTCGGGCCCACAGAAGGGCCCCGCCAGCCAGTGGTCTGTGTGTCTGAACTGAGGGCCTGGCGCCGGGGTGAGAGATTCCTCCCAGAAGGGTGTGTGACTGTAGGAAGAATGGAGACCTTTAGAGCAGGTTCAAAGGTCATGGTGGATGAAGCACCTCTGAAACATTTGACAGCTTCGGAACCAACCATACGTCGCATGAAGTGCTTGGGGTTCTAATATGAAGTGCAAGGAATGCTTGGCTTGGTGGTTGGGTTCGGGATGGGATTTGTTGAGTGTGTTAAAATGACGATTCTGGTCCATTTTGTTGAGTTAAACCTGTGTTGGGATTTCAAGCCTGTAGTGGAGGTTGTGGTGGAGGTTGTGGTGGAGGTTGTAGTGGAGGTTGTGGTGGAGGTTGTGGTGGAGGTTGTGGTGGAGGTTGTGGTGGAGGTTTTGGTGGAGGTTGTGGTGTCTTGGGAAGTGTCTTTCTCGTCTTGGGAAATCAATGAAAATTATACATGGATTTCCAAGAAAGCAAACTCACATTGTATTAAGAAATTACCTTTTTATGACTCATGTCAGATGTTTGAACAGCTTTCAAAACTATAACAAGCATGACTGTCCAGCTCGTAACAGACCATTGATAGCTCATAGCGTGTAGGTCATTTGTTCTTGTTGGAACCTTGCAATGTTATGGTGCCCAGATGTGATTGCAGGCTTGAGGCTTTGCTTGTTTTTGAAAGATCTCATGAAATGTGAGTTATCAGTCATTTCAGACACTTCTTGGCCTTCATCATAGACTATTTCAGATGTTTTCATGTATTATATTGTGGCGTCAAGATCCAAAGCGATCAAAAATCTTCTCACAATGTTTTATGTTGATGTAGTAGTTGATCACACTTGCTTGGGCTACTATGTCAATGTCTGCCCTTAACTCTGTTCAAAGCTAAATCTCAGATATTTTTGTCAGACCTTTTCAGACCATTCATTGTACTCAAAGTATGGCATAGCTCATTTTTGGATGTATATATAATGGCTGTTACTTGCTATATTGAATAAATTTATGCACATTATGCAGGCCCTGCTGTGAAGAAATTCACTGGCCTTGGGTACTGATGACGTTTTCCCCCACATTTTCCATTGTTAACTGAGGCCCACAGAGCCTCGGTCGTACTTCTGCAGTGAGGGCATCCACACTGCTATGTACGTCATAGCCACCTAAAGCTGTGAGAAACAGGTTTATTGGAGAGCTAGCTGATGCAGAGCTGGATCTATCCTCCTCATGCTTGGTCAAGGTTGACGTTACCAGGATCTAGGCCTAGTGTGTGTCTCCTCTTCTGGCATGATAATGTGTAAGAATGCCTTTCAAGTTCCGCTGCTATGAAACACAGGTCTGTTTTCCTAGGTTTACACCAGCTAGAATAACTCTGTAATTTAGAACGGAAAAATCACACAACTACAATTTGTTTCTATTCGTGTCAGTAGAATTATAGAGTAGATATTCTTCATTGCATTGCAATTCTACAAATTTACTGGAATTTTGATAGAACTGTCGCCAATCTTCGTTTGAGGGCCTTACTCACGTGTGAGTTTGTGACCGCCAGTCTGACTATTGTAGTCTTCAAACACTGTTGAACCCCACTGCAGTGCAAGCCTGGCATCTGTGCGGCTACACATGGGTCCTGGCAAGGCCCACAGCCCACAATGGTCGTTGATATATTCAAGCTGTCAGTGTCATTTCAACTGTGGACCACACCAGAGCATAAACAGTCTTCTTTCAGCACTGTACTCCAGCAGCACTCTCCGAGAACAGGTCTCCTCAATGGGTACTTACAGGCTTGTTCAATAGAGACTTGTCTCAATGTCCGTTTAAAGAAGTCTTTGTAGTAGTCTTGTGGTGCATTTTCAGACTCAGCTCCAGCTCCGAAAAAAAAGCCCCCCCAAAAAGTTAGTAGAAGTTAAAGTCTTAGTAGGGTAGTTAAAGTGTCCAAATATCAACAATTCTATGAAATATCAAGCCTTCTCCAGAGCAAGTATGTTATATGTACACCATTAAGTTCCTACTGTATGTTAACAAAACCGAATGTCATATTAAGCTGTTTTTTTTCATTTCCTCTTTCCTCTGTGTATTTATGAGCCTGGTGCTAGTGGAAATGTGGAAATGAGAACCAAACCTAACATTTCAAACCAATAGTCTGCACTGCTTGGATTTGTAGAGGCTGACCCCTCATTAGCAATGACCTTTGAGAGCTGGGCTAATCCATGTGTGTAATTGGTTTAAAGCTAGCTGATGCCCGTAATTAACAAGAGTGGCTGTGGTTGGACCCGAGCAACGCAGGCCCTGGTCCACCGTCCAGGCCAGGACCCCCTGCTTGCTTCCAGCACAATGACTCACACTTCCATATCCAAGCACTGTAGTGGTTTTGGAACTGGTAAAATATTGGTTTCAGTGGGAGTGAGCCGTAGCAGGCTTAACAATACACTCTCAGTGACTCTGCCAACATTTAAACCAAAGACCTAAGCTGTACTGAATGTAATAGCCTACCGAGAAAAGCAAGGAAATGAACGAAGCCTTGTTTCGATATGCAATTTCTGAAAATAGGTTTTGAGGCTGCCAAGTATAGCAGTACTGGGTGGATGGAGAGGTGTTTTACTGCCAACGTAATTAAGGCTAATGAAGGCAATTAGCTTACCTAGCAGTGACATGTCATCATGTGGATTGCATGTTACATTTCCAACTCTCAAGTTCTTTCACAACTCTTTTTATTCAAGCACTGTTTTCCCACGTGGATTCAATCAATCAATTCAAGCCCTTTCTTGTAAACAGTTGGTTAGTGTTCTTACTTCCTGCTTTAATTCATTGACATCTTTTATGTTCCCTCTCCAGGGACTTCAAGGACCTCCTGGGAAACCAGGGATGCCAGGGAAGAGTGGGTCACGGGTGAGTTTCTCTTTGTTGTATTCCTGATTCTCTTGGTGTACACTCAAACAGTAATTCTCAACCAGGAAGTGGGAGTTTCAGTGAACCTCGAAATGAAAAAGATTGAGAACCTATGCACTATAACCAATGACAGGCAAGCTTCATTAAAAAAAACTCCCATCCTTCACTCTTTCTTTCTATTCAGAATCACGTACTGTAGCTAGCTACCTTCTTTATGCTAAGCTCTGTGGATCCTGTTCCCTTGTCTGATCCATTGTACTGTCTATATTCCAACATCAATACATACAAATAACACCATTAGAATGGCGCTGGAGAGGATGCCTGACATTTTACGTGCTCCTACCTAAACAACTGTGTTATTTTGTTAGTTTTTTTTACATTGTTTGTAACTTATCTTCTAACTTATTCTGTACATAATGTTGCTGCTACCATCTCTTATGACCAAAAATAACTTCTGGACATCAGAACAGCGATTACTCACCACGAACTGGTAGAAGCTTTTTCCTTTAACGAGTCTGACCAGTCCAACGTGAAGGATATACTGCTTTCCCGGGAACAGGCCTAAATCCCCGTCATTTGCGTAAAGAGAAGACGTAGAAAAAGGGAGCGGAGGTCGGGCTGCCTTCTGAGAATTCTTAGGCGAGCAAGTAAAACCCCACTGCCATCCGTTCTATTGGCAAACATGCGATCATTGGAAAATAAAATCGATGACCTATGTACAAGATTATTCCACTAACGGGACATTAAAAACTGTAATATCTTATGTTTCACCGAGTCGTGGCTGAACGACGAAATGAACATCATACAGCTGGCGGGTTTTACACTGTATCGGAAGGATAGAACAGCAGCCTCTGGAAAGACAAGGGGTGGTGGTCTATGTATATTTGTAAACAACAGATGGTGCACGATATCTAAGGAAGTCTCAAGGTTTTGCTCGCCTGAGGTAGAGTATCTCATGATAAGCTGTAGACCACAATATCTACCTAGAGAGTTTTCATCCGTGTTTTTGTAGCTGTCTACATACCACCACAGACCAATGCTGGCACTAAGACCGCACTCAATGAGCTGTATACCACCATAAGCAAACAGGGAAAACGCTCATCCAGAGGTGGTTCTCCTAGTGGCCGGGGACTTTAATGCAGGGAAACTTAGTTCCGTTTTGCCAAATTTCCACCAGCATTGTAAATGTGCAACCAGATAGAAAAGAACTCTGACATCCTTTACTCCACACACAGAGACGCATACAAAGCTCTCCCTCGCCCTCCATTTGGCAAATCTGACCATAATTGTATCCTCCTGATTCCTGCTTACAAGCAAAAATTAAAGCAGGAAGAGTCAGTGACTCGGTCAATAACAGTGGTCAGATGAAGCAGATGCTGGAATATGTTCCAGGATTCTTCCGATGGCATTGATGAGTACACAACATCAGTTACTGGCTACATAAATAAGTGCATCAATGATGTCGTCCCCACATTGACTTTACGTACATACCCCAACCAGAAGCCATGGATTAAAGGCAACATCCGCACTGAGCTAAAGAGTAGAACTGCCACTCGTCGGATGTGGCAAGGCTTGTAAACTATTACAGACTACAAAGGGAAGCGGCTTGTAAACTATTACAGACTACAAAGGGAAGCACAGCCGAGAGCTGCCCAGTGACACGAGCCTACCAGGTGAAGTAAAATACTTCTATGCTTGCTTCGAGGCAAGTAACACTGAAACATGCATGCGAGCAACAGCTGTTCCAGACAACTGTGTGATCACGCTCTCTGCAGCCGATGTGAGTAAGGCCTTTAAACAGGTCAACATTCACAAGGCCGCAGGGCCAGACGGATTACCAGGATGTGTACTCCGAGCATGTGCTGACCAACTGGCAAGTGTCTTCACTGACATTTTCAACCTCTCCCTGTCTGTCTGTAATAACAACACGTTTCAAGCAGACCACCATAGTACCTGTACCCAAGAACACTAAGGTAACCTGCCAAAATGACTACTGACCCGTAGCACTCACGTCTGTAGCCATGAAGTGCTTTGAAGCTGGGCAAGGCTCACATCAACACCATTAATCGAGAAACCCTAGACCCACTCCAATTTACATACTGCCCTAACAGATCCACAGGTGATGCAATCTCTATTGCACTTCACACTGCCCTTTCCCACCTGAACAAAAGGAACACCTATGTTAGAATGCTATTCATTGACTACAGCTCAGCGTTTAAAACCATAGCGCCCTCAAAGCTCATCAATAAGCTAAGGACCCTGAGACTAAACACCTCTTTCTGCAACTGGATCCTGGACTTCCTGACGGGCCGCCTCCAGGTGGTAAGTGTAGGTAACAACACATCCGCCACGCTGATCCTCAACACCAGAGTCACTCATGGGTGCGTGCTCAGTCCGCTCCTGTACTCCCTGTTCACTCTTGACTGCATGGCCAGGCACAGCTCCAAAACCATCATTAAATTTGCCGATGACACAACAGTGGTAGGCCTGATCACTGACAACGACGAGACAGCCTATAAGGAGGAGATCAGAGACCTGGCTGTGTAGTGCCAGGACAACAACCTCTCCCTCAACTTGATCAAGACAAAGGAGATGATTGTGGACTTCAGGAAAAGAGGACCGAGCACGCCCCCATTCTCATCTATGGGGCTGTACTGGAGAAGGTTGAGAGCTTCAAGTTAATTGGTGTCCACATCACCAACAAACTAACATGGTCCAAGCACACCAAGACATTAGTGAAGGGGTTATGACAGAACCTATTCCCCCTCAGGAGAGTGAAAAGATTTGGAATTGGTCCTCAGATCCTTCAAAAGGTTCTACAGCTGCACCATTGAGAGCATCCTGACTGGTTGCATCACTGCCTGGTATGGCAACTGCTTGGCCTCCAACCGCAAGGCACTACAGAGGGTAGTGCGAACGGCCCATTACATCTCTGGGGCCAAGCTTCTTGCCATCCAGGACCTTTATCCTAGGCAGTGTCACTGGAAGGCCCTAAAAATTGTCTAAGACTCCAGCCACCCTAGTCATAGGCTGCTCTCTCTGCTACCGCATGGCAAGCGGTACCAGAGCGCCAAGTCTAAACAGATACTACACCCAAGCCATAAGACTCCTGAACATCTAATCAAATGGCTACCCAGACTATTTGCATTGCCCCCCCCCCCCTCCCTTTGCATAGTCACTGTAATCACTCTACCTGCATTTACATATTGCCTCAATTACCTCGACTAACCGGTGCCCCCGCACATTCACGTCCGGTTCCCGCTGTATATTTCCTTGCTATTGTTATTTTACTGCTGCTCTTAAATTATTTGTTACTTTTATTTCTTATTCATATTTTTTTAAGGTATTTTTTTAACCACATTGTTGGTTAGAGCTTGTAAGTAAGCATTTCACTGTAAGGTCTACAACACCAGTTGTATTCGGTGCATGTGACAAATAACATTTGATTTGATTTAATTTAATTTGATTAATAGTGACTTGAAACAGACGGGCTTTTTGAGCATTATGATTAAGTACTCAATAACATCTTTGGATTATGGAGCATAAATCATCCTAGGTTTAGTTTCCATTGGCTCTGATCACACTGTTCGTCTGCTGCCAAAGTATGCCTCTAAAGCTGGAGAACAAGAAATAGCTGTAACACTATGATAGTCAATGGCACCAAAGTCAAATGAGTGAGTGAAACCTAGTCATTGAGTTCATCACATAAGGTCTTCAAGGTATGGGGAATATAGGAGCAATTCAGGTGTTAAAGAATGAGTACGTTATGCAAAACTGAGATAAAGATCTCTGGATTCGTATGAAAATACCATACTATCAGGTATTTATACAGTGCTAGTGCTTCATTTTCACTTAGCTTCTATGTTAGGTTAGCTACTTGTATGAGTATCTTCAGTGTGTTGGCGGTGTAAATCGAATCCTTCGCTATTGCCAGTCTTCTCCACTTGGGGACCTCTTTTTCAATCGTTGACTGCGTTTGAGAACAGTGTAGGAGTTTGTTTGTTATTATGAACAGAAACGTGTGGATGTTTTTTCTTTCTGACGGTTGTTGTTGTCGTCGGGGTTAGACTCTCTGTGACCTCATAGGGTAATGCTTTTATCTGTAGCTGTCGCACTTTCAATCTAGCCCATGTTAACCCATCTAAGCCATGTCATATTAAAATAGATGCTCAGTAAAGACTTTAAGCAGGACTAAATCCACCCCCAGCAGAGTTCTATCAGTATCACAGGAAATTAGTTGATCAGTGGATCAAGAGTAGAAATGTAAGATAGAGCATCAGCTCTTCTCTTATTTGGCTTGTCGGGGATTTTCTATTTTTGAAAAACAAGATACTGTGTCTTCTGTGTTTGGGATAAATCGATGTCAAGGATGGAGTACAGGAAGTGAGTTAAGAAAGAGACAGATGCCCTCTGGCTAGGTTGTACTGTATGTGCGTGGGCAGGAGCTAAGGTACCTGCCTACTCTGTGAGACTGTGCTACTATGCCTGCCCTGTGTCTCTGGGCTGGGGGCTGGGACGAGGCCTCAGAGGGGTAGGCTGTGGGAACCCAATCACTTTAACTGAAGAAAGAGGGCTTTGTCCCCATCTTATTAAATTCATTTAAGAGCTAACCTAGTGCTCACTACCACCTCCCTCCAGTACACTACCTCCATACAGTTCATTCATGATCAAGAGCCTTAGACCACTCACTACAATTCACTATGGAATGAAGGATCCTTGAGTGATTTGGCGGTGCAATATCTTATACCGTATGGGGCAGGTCGAATCCTCAAATGTTCACTTAGTCTCCAATTGACATCAATGCATGACTAAGTGAAAATGTGACTTGAAGTGCAAGTTAAGATTCGCCCCCCCAAGACTGTATGATGGGCTAAAGTAACTGGTTGAGTTTCTGCCCGCCTGTCAAGTGGATCTGGATATCTCTTCTCTTTGGCTCAGCAAACAGAAACACAAAGGAACCACTTTGATTCTTCTGATCTGGACGAAGACACGATCCGCCGCTGAAATAGTGCAATGGCGTTGCAGTAAGACGCCACTTCTTTTCTATGGCCCTCGTACACCTTCTGAAACAGTCCTTGATTGCTCTGGAGGGTGGATACTGATTATGGAAACGGTTTTCACAGGACTGAAGCAAGTCGTGAAACCTAAGCTTTAAGAAGCCCTCGGTCTCATTTGACCTTTCACCTTTGACACAGAGACGTGATATGTAATCCAGCAACCGTCGCTCAACACACAGGGAGAGCGCACACGCGAGCCGTCTAGACGTACAACTATCCCCCATTTATCTTCACAGCTCAGCTTCTGTAGGTAGTAGCGTTGGTGGCAGTCGGTGCTGTGTGAACGTGAGCAAACTCACTAGCTTGCTGAGCTCGCTAAGCGCTATCTCTTCTTGACAGAGAGGTGTCATGTCTGACTCTGGGTAGACAGTCTCACCACCTCCACCACTACCTCCTCCACCTCTTCCTCTTCAGACACGTGATAGCATCACACCTGCGTTCCTCAGCCCAGTCGTCAAGCCTGCGGGCGGCTAGCCGGCTAGCGCTCAAAGAAATCCCTGCCTGAGGAGGATATCACCCAGCCCTATAGGGAAAGGCCTGGTGCCTGGGCTGCAGTCAAAGGGGGCTTTGTGGTAGGGAACTGACCCTCGGTGCAGTGCAGGCAGCAGGGGCAGTGTGAAGGTGGTATATTGTGTAGTTCAGTAGCTAGCAGTGCAGTAGCTGCAGTAGGCCTCGAATGGAGTGAGGGAAGGGCATTAGCATGCTAATTGAATTATTACGCTCACTGTGTCATGAAGAAAAGACTGTAGAAAGGAAAGTGAAACTGAGTGTAGTGAAGCCTGGTAGTGCCACTGAAGAGGATGTCAAAATTATTGTTCCTGGGTCCAAATCAGGTCTTTGCTGTTCTTTCCAAGGGGAGCTGCATATCAGTGGGTTCTGACAGAATGCTGATGCAGGTCGATCGTAGTGCCGTTCAGCACTGTACTGGCATTCCATTCACTGTTTATAACATTTGGGGTATTGTTTATACAGTACACACACATTTTCTTCCAGGAAAAACCAACCACTGCAATATTAAGTTAACTGTATTTAACAGTTTCATTATGTTACTTCCTTGATGTCATTTCATGTGATCTACATACTCTCTCCCCTTTTATTTCTAAACACTCGTGTTGTAGAGCACAATCGAGCGTTGAGAAGTCTGTTATCTGACTTCTAGTCATCTGGCTCCAGGCGTCATGTTTCTCTCCGATCCGTTTGGCCTCAGCGTGTGTTAGAATGTCTGTTCTGTATTAATGGGCTGTAAACTGCTTTTAGCAGTGCAGACTCCCAAGTCTGGAACTCCCTCTCTCTCCATGTCAGAACCTCACAATCGATACGCATTTCCAAGTCCACACTAAAGACACACCTCTCCATACAGGCTTACCTGATTATCTGTTGTCTTAGCTTTTACTCTCTGTCTAATTCACTTCCCTGGTTAGCCTGTCATCTTGTTTAGTCTTCTCCATTTTTTATTCTGTCTAATGTTTAGTGTACTTTGAATATACAGTGCATTCAGAATGTATTCACTTTTGATTAAATAATACATTTTCCTCGTCAATCTACACACAATACCCCATAATGACCAAGTGAAAACAGGTTTAAAAAAACAAAACAAAAACAGAAATACCTTATTTACATAAGTATTCAGTATTCAGACCCTTTGCGATGAGACTCGAAATTGAGCTCAGGTGCATCCTGTTTCCATTGATCATCCTTGAGATGTTTTTACAACTTGATTGGAGTCCACCTGTGGTAAATTCAATTGATTGATTTGGAAAGGCACACGCCTGTCTATATAAGGTCTCACAGTTGACAGTGCATGTCAGAGCAAGAACCAAGCCATGAGATCGAAGGAATTGTCCGTAGAGCTCCGAGACAGTATTGTGTCCAGGCACAGAAAAACAAACAATTTAATACATTTTAGAATAAGGCTGTAACGTAACAAAATGTGGGAAAAGTCAAGGAGTCTGAATACTTTCCGAATGCACTTTACTTACTTATTTTAATGTGTGATTTTATTGCCTTTTACCCTGCTGATTTTCTTGTGTATTTAAAGTGACTTTGGGTGTCTTGAAAAGCGCTTAAAATAGAATAATTATTAGTAAAGTATTATTATTATTAAAGAATATAACACTCTACGCGTCACCCCTTTAAAAATCGTTGGTCCACATTATAAACCTGGTCAGGACCAGACCAAGGTGAGAGAGTCAGGTGTGTTTGTGTGTGTATGGGTGTGTGTGTGTGCATGTGACGAATGTGTTAGGCATGACCTGATGTGTGTGTGATGTACACACTCAGGGCAGAGGTCTTCCCTTGTATGCTAGCCAAAGGCCTCTTTTTACAGGGATCACTGCGAATACTATCAGGACTCAGGAGAGAACAGAGGATCACTCCTCCCATGTCAGGCCACACACTGCATGGCTGAAGGATAGACTGAGTAATTCTTCTCATATCTCCATATATCTCTACCTTCCGATTACTTGCACCATGTGTAAACTAACCTGTTACTTTCTGCATGTGTGTCTACTTCTAACGATATTGTCTCTCCACCATTCTGTCTCTCTCTGTCTTCTCACTCTCTCTGTATCTCTCTCTCTCTCTCTCTCTCTCTCTCTCTCTCTCTCTCTCTCTCTCTCTCTCTCTCTCTCTCTCTCTCTCTCTCTCTTTTTTCTCCTCTTTGTATTTGGAGATAATGATTTCCATATGTTTTAATAATATCAAGCTAATGCAAATCCAGTGAGATGCACTGAATGGTTGAATAGAGAAAATCTGTAGATGAGCTTCTGGTAAGTGTCTCCATATGTCCAGCCAGTGGGCTGTGTGCAGCTATCGTGCTGGGACTGGGGCTAAGGGGACAGGGCAGCATGTGGAGGAGAGAGTGGGCTGCTGCCCTTTCTGCAGGCTGATAATAAAGCACAGATAATAACAGAGACAGGCGGGATTACTAGCCACACACTTGCACCTGGCCATCCCCTGTCTCTCCACTGTCTTTTTTTGTCTTTTGTCAGTCCCTCGTCAGTCTCTCCTCTGTCTCTCCTCATCCTCTGGATGTGGTTGAGATGAATTCCCCCCTATCTCTTCTCTCCTCCACAAAGGAAACCTGGGGAGTCAGAGGGTTTTGTGCTCAAGAATGCTTTTAGATCATTTCTTTTCATGTACAACTAAATCAACACATTTAAGTCTTAACTTCAACTGTCATCATCCCTGTAACCAGAGGTGCTTGTGATGGACATAACCCCAGCACGTCCAATGTTGTCTAAACGCTGCAGTTAATCTCTCTCCAACATAATTTAATATTGATTTTTTTTTTATCAGGCTACTCACAAGACACCTTCACTATGCTATTTTACAAAGGGTCCTATCTAGGGCTGTGGCGGTCACAAAATGTTGTCAGCTGGTGATTGTCAAGCAAATAGCTGTCAGTCTCACGGTAATTGACAGTAATGAACATAAACACATTTAGCATCTCCTGGCTTCCACACAATCAAGTGATGCATACCTTTGGAACATTTAAAAAAAGTCTAATTAATCCATGTAATATAGCCTACACCTTCCCAATAAATTCATTCTTTATTTTAGACAGGTCTATTTCAGAAGTCTATTTCAGAAGAACAGAATAGCATACTCTGAGTTGTCCTTATGTTAGGTCCTGATGTGGCAATGCCAAATGCAAGTGGGCTACACTAGTTCAATTAGCAGACAACATTTGCTTAGAATTCCGTGGCATTATTTTATAGCATGAAGAATAAAATTTAAAGCTGAATAAAATAGAAAGGATTGTGACAGTGTTGAGTTAGGTGAAGGAGTCAGGCGCAGGAGAGCAGAGATGTCTGAAATGCGTACTTTTAATGGTCAAGTCCACCAATTACAGGTATGGCACAATACAAAAAGTCAAACGCCCTCGACAACAGAGGAACCCGTTAATCACGCAAGGAGGAACAAACAAAGCTCCTAAATAACACACGCTTATTAAATGCGTGAAACAAAAAATGGGCACAACCTAACCGAGCTACATCACAAATAAAATAATCCCGCACAAACCTAGGCAGGCAACAGGGTAAATTATACACATGGAAATTAAGGCAAATGAAACCAGGTGTGAAAGAACCAAAGACAAAATAAACAGAAAAGGAAAAAGGGATCGGTGATGGCTAGTAGACCGGCGACGCCGACCGCCGATGTCACGTTCCTGACCTGTTTTCTTTTTTCTTGTATTTATTTAGTTGGTCAGGGCGTGAGTTGGGTGGGTTTGTCTATGTTTGATTTTCTATGTTGAGATGTTTGTGTTTGGCCGGGTATGTTTCTCAATCAGAGACAGCTGTCAACGGTTGTCCCTGATTGAGAATCATACTTAGGCAGCCTGGGTTTCACGTGTGTTTTGTGGGTGTTTGTCTTCCGTGTAGTCGTTGTGCCACACGGGACTGTTTGTCGGTTTGATTTTCTATTTGTTATCTTGCTTCATATAGTGTTCAGTTCGATGCTAATAAATTATGGACACTAACCACTCCGCGTATTGGTCCGATCCTTCTCGCCTCTCCTCGTCCGAGGAGGAGGAATATGAAAGCCGTAACAGAAACACACACCACCAAAGGACCAAGCGGAGTGGAGAAGGGCGGCAACAGCAGCGGGAAAAAACCCAGGACTCCTGGACTTGGGAAGAGATCCTGGACGGCAAGGGACCCTGGGCTCAGCCAGGGGAATATCGCCGTCCCAAGGCGGAGTTGGAGGCAGCGAAGGCAGAGAGGCGCTGGTATGAGGAGGCAGCGCGGCGACGCGGCTGGGAGCCCGAGAGTCAGAACCAAACATTTCTTGGGGGGGGCACACGCGGAGTGTGGCAAAGCCGGGTAGGATACCTGAGCCAACTCCCCGTGCTTACCGTGGAGTGAGAGGGCGTCGTACTGGTCAGACACCGTGTTATGCGGTAAAGAGCACGGTGTCACCAGTACGCGTGCTTAGTCCAGTGCGGGCTATTCAACCTTGCCGCACTGGTCGGGCTAGGTTGGGCATCGAGCCGGGTGTCATGAAGCCGCCTCCAGTGCGTCTCCTCGGGCCGGCGTACATGGCACCAGCCTTACAGATGGTGTCCCCGGTTCGCCAGCATAACCCAGTGCGGGCTATTCCACCTCGCCGCACTGGCAGGGCTACGGGGACCATTCAACCTGGTAGGGTTGGGGAGGCTCGGTGCTCAAGAGCGCGTGTCCTCCTTCACGGTCCAGTATACCCGGTGCCACCTCCACGTACCAGTCCTCCGGTGGCAGCCCCCCGCACCAGGCTGTCTCTCCGGGTTCTCTCTCCAGCTGCTCCCACCTGTCCAGCGCTGTCAGAGCCTTCCTCCTCTCCAGCGCAGCCTGAGTCTGAACTGCCTGCCTTCCCAGCGCTGTCTGAACTGCCTGCCTTCCCAGCGCTGTCTGAACTGCCTGCCTTCCCAGCGCTGTCTGAACTGCCTACCTTCCCAGCGCTGTCTGAACTGCCTGCCTTCCCAGCGCTGTCTGAACTGCCTGCCTTCCCAGCGCTGTCTGAACTGCTTGCCTTCCCAGCGCTGTCTGAACTGCCTGCCTTCCCAGCGCTGTCTGAACTGCCTGCCTTCCCAGCGCTGTCTGAACTGCCTGAATTACCAGCGCTGTCTGAACTGCCTGCCTTCCCAGCGCTGTCTGAACTGCCTGCCTTCCCAGCGCTGTCTGAACTGTCTGCCTTCCCAGCGCTGTCTGAACTGCCTGCCTTCCCAGCGCTGTCTGAACTGCCTGCCTTCCCAGCGCTGTCTGAACTGTCTGTCTGCCCAGCGCTGTCTGAACTGTCTGTCTGCCCAGCGCTGTCTGAACTGCCTGCCTGCCCAGCGCTGCCCGTCTGTCCTGAGCCTTCAGAGCCGTCTGCCAGACAGGAGCCGCTAGAGCCGTCCGCCAGACAGGAGCCGCTAGAGCCTTTCGCCAGACAGGAGCCGCTAGAGCCGTCCAGCCAGGACCAGCCAGAGCCGTCCAGCCAGGATCCGCCAGAGCCGTCCAGCCAGGATCCGCCAGAGCCGTCCAGACAGGATCCGCCAGAGCCGTCCAGCCAGGATCCGCCAGAGCCGTCCAGCCAGGACCAGCCAGAGCCGTCCAGCCAGGAACCAGCGAGTGCCGTCCAGCCAGGACCAGCCAGAGCCGTACAGCCAGGATCAGCCAGAGCCGTCCAGCCAGGATCCGCCAGAACCGTCCAGCAAGGATCCGCCAGAGCCGTCCAGCCAGGATCCGCCAGAGCCGTCCAGCCAGGATCCGCCAGAGCCAGCCAGCCAGGATCCGCCAGAGCCAGCCAGCCAGGATTCGCCCCTCAGTCCAGTGCTGCCCCTCAGTCCGAAGCTGCCCCTCAGTCCGGAGCTGCCCCTCAGTCCGGAGCTGCCCCTCGGTCCGGTGCTGCCCTTTGGTATAGTGGGATTGACATGGAGGGTGGGCGTTGGGAGGTAGGCCACGGAAGCGGGGTTTGACTATGGTGGGGTGGGGACCACGACTAGCGCCAGAGCCGCCACCATGGACAGACGCCCACCCAGACCCTCCCCTAGAGTTTATGCTGGTGCGCCCGGAGTTCGCACCTTAAGGGGGGTTATGTCACGTTCCTGACCTGTTTTCCTTTTTCTTGTATTTATTTAGTTGGTCAGGGCGCGAGTTGGGTGGGTTTGTCTATGTTTGATTTTCTATGTTGGGATGTTTCTGTTCGGCCGGGTATGATTCTCAATCAGAGACAGCTGTCAATCGTTGTCCCTGATTGAGAATCATACTTAGGCAGCCTGGGTTTCACGTGTGTTTTGTGGGTGTTTGTCTTCCATGTAGTCGTTGTGCCACACGGGACTGTTTGTCGGTTTGATTTTCTATTTGTTATCTTGCTTCATATAGTGTTCAGTTCGATGCTAATAAATTATGGACACTAACCACTCCGCAAATTGGTCCGATCCTTCTTGCCTCTCCTCGTCCGAGGAGGAGGAATATGAAAGCCGTAATAGCAGAGCACCGCCCGAACAGGGAGAGGAGCTACCTTCGGTGGATGTCGTGACAAGGATATTTTCTACAAACGATTTGAGGGAGTGCACACATGTGGCTATTCTGTGTTGCGCGGTTAACAAATAAATACGTATTCGTAAAGGCTTAATTTAGAGTTAATAATGTAACTTTCGTTGTTCTATAAAGGTTGGGCTATATATTTAGATTTAATACATTGTAAGGCTGCATGATGCAACTCTAATTTTTTAATTTTTTTTATTTTCTTTATTTAACCAGGTAGGCTAGTTGAGGACAAGTTCTCATTTGCAACTGCGACCTGGCCAAGATAAAGCATAGCAGTGTGAACAGACAACAACACAAAGTTACACATGGAGTAAACAATAAACAAGTCAATAACATGGTAGAAAAAAGAGAATCTATATACAATGTGTGCAAAAGGCATGAGGTAGGCAATAAATCGAAATTACAATTTAGCAGATTAACACTGGAGTGGTAAATCATCAGATGATCATGTGCAAGAAGAGATACTGGTGTGCAAAAGAGCAGAAAAGTAAATAAATAAAAGCAGTATGGGGGTGAGGTAGGTAAATTGGGTGGGTAGTTTACAGATGGACTATGTACAGCTGCAGCGATCGGTTAGCTGCTCGGATAGCAGATTTTTAAAGTTGTTGAGGGAGATAAAAGTCTCCAACTTCAGAGATTTTTGCAATTCGTTCCAGTCGCAGGCAGCAGAGAACTGGAAGGAAAGGCGTCCAAATGAGGTTTTGGCTTTAGGGATGATCAGTGAGATACACCTGCTGGAGCGCGTGCTACGGGTGGGTGTAGCCATCGTGACCAGTGAACTGAGATAAGGCGGCACTTTACCTAGCATAGCCTTGTAGATGACCTGGAGCCAGTGGGTCTGACGACGAACATGTAGCGAGGGCCAGCCGACTAGGGCATACAGGTCGCAGTGGTGGGTCGTATAAGGTGCTTTAGTAACAAAACGGATGGCACTGTGATAAACTGCATCCAGTTTGCTGAGTAGAGTATTGGAAGCTATTTTGTAGATGACATCGCCGAAGTCGAGGATCGGTAGGATAGTCAGTTTTACTAGGGTAAGTTTGGCGGCGTGAGTGAAGGGGGCTTTGTTCCGGAATAGAAAGCCGACTCTAGATTTGATTTTGGATTGGAGATGTTTGATATGAGTCTGGAAGGAGAGTTTGCAGTCTAGCCAGACACCTAGGTACTTATAGATGTCCACATATTCTAGGTCGGAACCGTCCAGGGTGGTGATGCTAGTCGGGCGTGCGGGTGCAGGCAGCGAACGGTTGAAAAGCATGCATTTGGTTTTACTAGCGTTTAAGAGCAGTTGGAGGCCACGGAAGGAGTGTTGTATGGCATTGAAGCTCGTTTGGAGGTTAGATAGCACAGTGTCCAGGGAAGGGCCGGAAGTATACAGAATGGTGTCGTCTGCGTAGAGGTGGATCAGGGAATCGCCCGCAGCAAGAGCAACATCATTGATGTATACAGAGAAAAGAGTCGGCCCGAGAATTGAACCCTGTGGTACCCCCATAGAGACTGCCAGAGGACCGGACAACATGCCCTCCGATTTGACACACTGAACTCTGTCTGCAAAGTAGTTGGTGAACCAGGCAAGGCAGTCATTAGAAAAACCGAGGCTATTGAGTCTGCCGATAAGAATATGGTGATTGACAGAGTCGAAAGCCTTGGCCAGGTCGATGAAGACGGCTGCACAGTAATGTCTTTTATCGATGGCGGTTATGATATCGTTTAGTACCTTGAGCGTGGCTGAGGTGCACCCGTGACCGGCTCGGAAACCGGATTGCACAGCGGAGAAGGTACGGTGGGATTCGAGATGGTCAGTGATCTGTTTGTTGACTTGGCTTTCGAAGACCTTAGCTAGGCAGGGCAGGATGGATATAGGTCTGTAACAGTTTGGGTCCAGGGTGTCTCCCCCTTTGAAGAGGGGGATGACAGCGGCAGCTTTCCAATCCTTGGGGATCTCAGATGATACGAAGGAGAGGTTGAACAGGCTGGTAATAGGGGGTGCGACAATGGCGGCGAACAGTTTCAGAAATAGGGGGTCCAGATTGTCAAGCCCAGCTGATTTGTATGGGTCCAGGTTTTCCAGCTCTTTCAGAACATCTGCTATCTGGATATGGGTAAAGGAGAAGCTGGGGAGGCTTGGGCGAGTAGCAGCGGGGGGGGCGGGGCTGTTGGCCAAGGTTGGAGTCGCCAGGTGGAAGGCATGGCCAGCCATTGAGAAATGTTTGTTGAAGTTTTCGATTATCACGGACTTATCAGTGGTGACCGTGTTATCTAGCCTCAGTGCAGTGGGCAGCTGGGAGGAGGTGCTCTTGTTTTCCATGGACTTTACAGTATCCCAGAACTTTTTGGAGTTAGAGCTACAGGATGCAAATTTCTGCTTGAAAAAGCTGGCCTTTGCTTTCCTGACTGACTGCGTGTATTGGTTCCTGACTTCCCTGAACAGTTGCATATCGCGGGGGCTCTTCGATGCTATTGCAGTTCGCCACAGGATGTTTTTGTGCTGGTCGAGGGCAGTCAGGTCTGGAGTGAACCAAGGGCTATATCTGTTCTTGGTTCTGCATTTTTTGAACGGAGCATGCTTGTCTAATATGGTGAGGAAGTAACTTTTAAAGAATGACCAGGCATCCTCAACTGACGGGATGAGGTCAATATCCTTCCAGGGTACCCGGGCCAGGTCGATTAGAAAGGCCTGCTCGCAGAAGTGTTTTAGGGAGCCTTTGACAGTGATGAGGGGTGGTCGTTTGACCGTGGACCCGTGGCGGATACATGCAATGAGGCAGTGATCGCTGAGATCTTGATTGAAGACAGCAGAGGTGTATTTGGAGGGCAAGTTGGTCAGGATAATGTCTATTAGGGTGCCCTTGTTTACGGATTTAGGGTTGTACCTGGTGGGTTCCTTGATGATTTGTGTGAGATTGAGGGCATCAAGCTTAGATTGTAGGACTGCCGGGGTGTTAAGCATATCCCAGTTTAGGTCACCTAACAGAACAAACTCTGAAGCTAGATGGGGAGCGATCAATTCACAGATGGTGTCCAGGGCACAGCTGGGAGCTGAGGGGGGTCGGTAGCAGGCGGCAACAGTGAGAGACTTATTTCTGGAGAGATTAATTTTTAAAATTAGAAGTTCGAACTGTTTGGGCATAGACTTGGAAAGTATGACAGAACTTTGCAGGCTATCTCTGCAGTAGATTGCAACTCCTCCCCCTTTGGCAGTTCTATCTTGACGGAAAGTGTTATAGTTGGGTATGGAAATCTCAGAGTTTTTGGTGGCCTTCCTAAGCCAGGATTCAGACACGGCAAGGCCATCAGGGTTGGCAGAGTGTGCTAATCCGGTGAGTAAGGCAAACTTAGGGAGGAGGCTTCTGATGTTGACATGCATGAGGCCAAGGCTTTTTCGATCACAGAAGTCAACAAATGAGGGTGACTGGGGACATGCAGGGCCTGGGTTTACCTCCACATCACCCGAGGAACAGAGGAGTAGTAGGATGAGGGTGCGGTTAAAGGCTATCAAAACTGGTCGCCTAGAGCGTTGGGGACAAGGAATAAAAGGAGCAGATTTATGGGCGTGGTAGAATAGATTCTGGGCATAATGTGCAGACCAGGGTATGGTGGGGCACGGGTACAGCGGAGGCAAGCCCAGGCACTGGGTGATGATAAGAGAGGTTGTATCTCTGGACATGCTGGTCTCAATGGGTGAGGTCACCGCATGTGTGGGGGGTGGGACAAAGGAGGTATCAGAGGTACGGAGAGTGGAACTACGGGGTCCATTGCAAACCAAAACAATGATAACTAGCCTGAACAACAGTATGCAAGGCATATTGATATTTGAGAGAGACATACAATAAGGCATAAAGTGATTGCAGGTCATGATTGGGAGAGCTAGCTAAAACAACAGGTGAGATAACAGCAGCTAGTCAGCTAACACAGCAACAGAAGGTAAAAATGGCGACGACTAGGCAGAGAGGGTCGGATTAACTACACACAGATCCTGAGTTAAGGCACAGAGCCGACAGATAAAACACAAATAAACAGAATGGAGTACCATGAATTAATGGACAGTCAAGCAGGCATCAGCTATATAGCCAAGTGATCATAGTGTCCAGGGGGCAGCCGTAGATGGAGCAGTGAGGCCTCCACTAAGCTAGCACGCGTTTAAAGTTAGTAGCCCGGCGGGTGGTCTGCTCAGACGGAGGGGGTCTGCTCAGACGGAGGCCGGTTGAGGGCACCGGTTGAGGGCACGTCTGCAGACCAGACGTGGTCGTGTCGACAGAGAATCCAAGCCGGATAGCGATGGCGAAAGAGAGGTTGTGAATTGTAGAATTGTGTTTGCTAACTGGTGCTAGCTTCCTGGCTGCGCTAGTTGCAAGATAAGCTAGCAGTTAGCAGACCGGGGCAGGCAAGTTAGCCTTTGGGGGACGTCGCGATTGGGGGGGAAGTCTGTTTTTGCCTCTTTGTGCGGTGACGTCGATAGACCAGTCGTGGAATTAGCAGGGTTCCAGGTAGCTCTAGGTAGCTAACAGGCCTAGTAGGTTAGCAGGATGGGCCTTCAGCGGGCGTCACGCCTGAGGGGCCTGTTGGAGTCCTCGGGCAGATTATGTCGGTATTCCAGTCGTAGAGGATCGGCGGGGTTCCGTGCTCCGTACCGGCAGTAAAGGGGTCCGGATATTGTAGCCCAGGAGTGGGCTTCAGTGGTAGCACAGGAGCCCTAGCCGGGCTAGCTTCAGGCTAATTGGTGCTTGCTCCGGGATGTAAACGCTAGCCAGGAGTGGTCACCCGGGATTGTGGTTAGCTAGTTGCGAAGATCCAGATGAAAATGTTCAGAGTTTGCGGTAGGAATCCGGGGATATGGAGAGAAATAGGTCCGTTATGCTCTGGTTTTAGTCACGTTGTTCGAACTAGCGAGAGCTTTCCGAGCTAAAGGTTAGCTGATGACCGCTAGCAATGGTTTGCTAACTGATAGCTGGTAGGCAGTTAGCTGGCTATCTTCAGTAGATGGATTCCAGATCAGAAGTAAATAGAAATACTTTAGAAAAAAGCAGATCCACGCCACATTGGGTGAGGCGGGTTGCAGGAGAGTATTTAGAAGTTGAGGTTTAAGAAAGTATTTTTAAAAGATATGCGAAGAAAAAGATGTAAAAAGATATATACAAGGGACACGGGACACGACAGGACAAAGACGTCTACACTGCTACGCCAGCTTGGATTTGAAAAGTTCCTTGAGCTCTACTTTGTTTTTTTTGCGCAGGCTGTACGCACTACATCAGTAAATTGACAACCACTTCATATAGCCAAGAATATCATGGCGGAATACCCTTTGTGTGGCTGTAATGCACCCTAAAAACATCCATGCCTTTTGCGGCCAGTGGCCAATGTGCGCTTCTCCCTGAGTGCTGCACGCTCCATCACGTGACCGGGTCTTTCTCACAGGCTAAAAGTGAAGACAGACACATCGGGGATGCAACTGTGCGAGTCCTTATCCAATTCGAGGTGCATGTTAAAAATATTGGAAAAACTGTCCACATTTACTTTTCGTCACCCAACAATATGAGTAGGCCTAGCGAACAGCAAAAGCACTAGCCTATGTCAATCTGCAATCCCACATAGTACAAAGATCAACCTATTCTATTCTGTGCGAGAAAAAAATATTCCAAACATAGTCTGCGATGCGATAGATCCCAAATTAATACAATCACTAGCATCCAAAAAACTTTTTACGCAATGTGGCTGACTCAACAGATCAGAACGTTTAGCTTAAAATGTTGATAAACTATTAGGCTATTTCTTCACATTATAAGCACAGCAATGCACACATGGCAGTAGGCTATGAGCGCGAATGTTCCATTAGCAGAAAACACCATTATCAAAAGTGACAAATGCAATTATGCATAGTCCTCATTTGGACTAATCTTCCAAGAGTCCTTAAACATTAAAATACAATTTATAATACGATCACATGTTCACATATAACACACTGTTACAAACAGACATAATACACTGACATATTGACCAGATAAATACTCTTAACAGTCTAAAAAGATAGATTAATTCCTTCATCTACCATACTCCCGCACAACCAAATGTATTATATTTAAATGGTTCTAAAGTATTGTTTGAATGTATATATTGAAAGGTTTCTGGTTTGCTCTGATACGTTCATTATTCAATTTCTTTAATGCTCTAAATCGAAATGTAATGCTTTTGTTATAAAGGTGCATTTTTATATTGAAAATGATCTTCCCCAAAATTGAAACTCACACGCTGCTTATGTATGCCAGTTAGGCTACACACCCCTTGTAAAGTGTATTAATGTGATTAATTTTAAGAAGTTATTTGGCCACTTTAGTTGTGATACTAACCTTATGAAACATATAGGCCTATGGGCTAGGCTACATTAACAACTATGATTTGAAAAAGTCGCAAAATAAGCCATTGTTTCTTATGCTGGGCATCATTCTCAAGTGATAATATATCATTCACAAGTGATAGGTTAATATTGTCACCCATCAGACTATTCTTCATTTAATCTTGTCTTTACATACACTAAATAATATATGTGTTATAATTTG
This sequence comes from Salvelinus fontinalis, assembly GCF_029448725.1. Lineage (NCBI taxonomy): Eukaryota > Metazoa > Chordata > Actinopteri > Salmoniformes > Salmonidae > Salvelinus > Salvelinus fontinalis. The sequence continues at coordinate 45,202,220 of NC_074668.1, forward strand.
TTTTGATTTAGAATGGACCATTATTATCAGGGTCAGCAGGGAAAAAAATACATGTCATCTATGCACCTAGATAGCGAATGGAGTACGCTTTCCACCATGGTTTATTTTCATGCCAGCTAGGTAGGCTATACTCCTGTTGTAAATAAGTAATGTTCTTAATATTAGGAAAGTTGAGAAATAAATATAGTAGGCCTAGCTTATAGAAAGCTGATTCTCCTATTTTTAGTAGAGGCCATTACTCTGTTTTCTTGTGCAATTGCATAGCCTATTGAAATGTTGCACAACATGAGCTCATGGGATCCCATGAAGTGTTTGATTAGATTTTCAAAATACATTTGCATTGATTGTCAGAGTGATTAGAGGAACAATAGAGTGCTGAGTACCAGGCAGTTAGCAAGTTTGGTAGGCTACTAAGGACCATCACCAGCATCAGAGCTTGGAGAAGCCTAATTACTGTGAATTTGATTTTCTTCATGACCTCGTGACTGCCGGCGTGGCGGTAATATGGTCACCGCACAGCCCTAGTCTTATTGGTCCCTGTCCCTGTTGAATGGGGCCGACTTGGTTAGTTTGGAATTTATGTTCTGTTTCCCCAAAAGGACTTATCCTACCATTAATCACCAGTGGATTTATATCTGGTTGTTATATTTAGTTTGTCCCCTGCTAAAACATTTGGCAGGCCTGGTCCAAAAGGAGTATACATGTACCCACCGTTTGTGGTACAACACCTGTAAGAGAGACAGAGTATCCACTGTGACTATAGGAATGGGTGACTGGCCTTGCCTTCACTCTGCTCTGTGAGCTTCTGGGATGCTGGTGGAAAAGTGATGAGGAAAATCACATCCATATGTCATAACTCAGACAGGCAGGCAGGCAGGCAGAGAAACAGTTAGACAGACAGAAATACAAAAAGACAGACAGGCATTGGCATATGGCCCACAGAGCACCTACAGAAACACAGAGAGAGAGAGAGAGAGAGAGAGCGAGCTCAGCTCTGACCAGAGAGTGGAAACTCCACACGCGGTAACATTACTCAGACAGTGATTCCAGTGACTCCTTTGAAACAAATGTGTGGTTGATGAACCCATTTTCTCCTTAATCTTAATTTTCCTCAACATTGTGTCTTCCTGTTTTGCAGGGTCCTCCTGGTCCCCATGGAAACCCTGGTCACCCCGGACCCCCTGGACTTAAGGTATGTATTTATTTGATTGGGGACAATATTAGAGGGACAATATAGAGACTGATATAAGTGATAGTGTATGAGTGAGAATGAATAGCTTCTCTCTTTCGGGTTCTCACCATGCTCTAAGATGGTCTGGAGAGCTTGGTAATGTACAGTCACCTCCAAAATAATTGGCACCCTTGATAAAAATTTTGAGCTATATTGTATGCTAAATTAAATGTGGAAATTATATTATTTTATACTAATACATATACAAGGAGAAAAATATTTTGTTTAATAAGTAATATATATACAGTGGGGAGAACAAGTATTGGAAACACTGCTGATTTTGCAGGTTTTCCTACTTACAAAGCATGAGGAGGTCTGTAATTTTTATCATAGGTACACTTCAACTGTGAGAGACGGAATCTAAAACAAAAATCCCGAAAATCACATTGTATGATTTTTAAGTAATTTGCATTTTATTGCATAACATAAGTATTTGATTCATCAGAATAGCAGAACTTAGTATTTGGTACAGAAACCTTTGTTCGCACTTACAGAGATCATACGCTTCCTGTAGTTCTTGACCAGGTTTACACACACTGCAGCAAGGATTTTGGCCCACTCCTCCATACAGACCTTCTCCAGATCCTTCAGGTTTCGGGGCTGTCGCTGGGCAATACAGACTTTCAGCTCCCTCCAAAGATTTTCTATTGGGTTCAGGTCTGGAGACTGGCTAGGCCACTCCAGGACCCTGAGATGCTTCTTACGGAGCCACTCCTTAGTTGCCCTGGCTGTGTGTTTCGGGTCGTTGTCACGCTGGAAGACCCAGCCACGACCCATCTTCAATGCTCTTACTGAGGGAAGGAGGTTGTTGGCCAAGATCTCGCGATACATGGCCCCATCCATCCTCCCCTCAATACGGTGCAGTCATCCTGTCCCCTTTGCAGAAAAGCATCCCCAAAGAATGATGTTGCCACCTCCATGCTTCACGGTTGGGATGGTGTTCTTGGGGTTGTACTCATCCTTCTTCTTCCTCCAAACACGGCGAGTGGAGTTTAGACCAAAAAGCTCTATTTTTGTCTCATCAGACCACATTACCTTCTCCCATTCCTCCTCTGGATCATCCAGATGGTCATTGGCAAACTTCAGACGGGCCTGGACATGCGCTGGCTTGAGCAGGTGGACCTTGCGTGCGCTGCAGGATTTTAATCCATAGTGTATTACTAATGGTTTTCTTTGAGACTGTGGTCCCAGCTTTCTTCAGGTCATTGACCAGGTCCTGCCGTGTTGTTCTGGGCTGATCCCTCACCTTCCTCATGATCATTGATGCCCCACGAGGTGAGATCTTGCATGGTGCCCCAGACCGAGGGTGATTGACCGTCATCTTGAACTTCTTCCATTTTCTAATAATTGCGCCAACAGTTGTTGCCTTCTCACCAAGCTGCTTGCCTATTGTCCTGTAGCCCATCCCATGTGCAGTTGCAAACCGTAGTCTGGCTTTTTATGGCGGTTTTGGAGCTGTGGCTTCTTCTTTGCTGAGCGGCCTTTCAGGTTATGTCGATATAGGACTCGTTTACTGTGGATATAGAAACTTTTGTACCTGTTTCCTACAGCATCTTCACAAGGTCCTTTGCTGTTGTTCTGGGATTGATTTGCACTTTTCGCACCAAAGTACTTTCATCTCTAGGAGACAGAACGCGTCTCCTTCCTGAGCAGTATGCCGGCTGTGTGGTCCCATGGTGTTTATACTTGCATACTATTGTTTGTACAGATGAACGTGGTACCTTCAGGCGTTTGGAAATTGCTCCCAAGGATGAACCAGACTTGTGGAGGTCTACAATTAATTTTCTGAGGTCTTGGCTGATTTCTTTTGATTATCCCATGATGTCAAGCAAAGATGCACAGAGTTTGAAGGTAGGCCTTGAAATACATCCACATGTACACCTCCAATTGACTCAAATGATGTCAATTAGCCTATCAGAAGCTTCTAAAGCCATGACATAATTTTATGGAATTTTCCAAGCTGTTTAAAGGCACAGTCAACATAGTGTATGTTAACTTCTGACCCACTGGAATTGTGATACAGTAAATTATAAGTGAAATAATCTGTCTGTAAACAATTGTTGGAAAAATGACTTGTGTCATGCACAAAGTCGATGTCCTAACCGACTTGCAAAAACTATAGTTTGTTAACAAGAAATTTGCGGAGTGGTTGAAAAACGAGTTTTAATGACTCCAACCTTAGTGTATGTAAACTTCCGACTTCAACTGTAGGTGCTAGGCAAAAGGACTGGTCACAGATAGAACAATAAGGTTTAGTAAATCTTTGGACTGGTCGTCCGTTCTATACAAAACGGTTGCTATGCAGGCTGGATAAAGTTCTTATCACTTGCGCTAGCCAACCTCAGCTAACTCGGTCACGTCATACATTGAACCTGGAATGAGACCGTACACTAGCTGCATTACGTTTTGTTTGAGATTATTTTTCTATTGGCATTTAGTTGGAATGTCCACGATAATGACGTTGATGTGTGATTTCGACTGGCTCCGAAAAAGTTGTCTTGTCTGGGCAATGTTCAATCTATGTATGGTACTACAGAGATCTGTCCGACCTCGTTGTTTCCGAGGTCGGACAGGCAGATGGCGAGGCATACAGTATATTAACCCTGGCTGTACCAAACTAAATGCTAGGCTGGAAGCAAAGGGGAAATAATGTGCGAGTCGAGATAAATACAAGAGACTATTCGGACAGCGACATGAACATGATATTCTGATGGAGGCACAGTGATCCTTTTCAGATGGAACTGTTAGCAGACAAACTGTAGGTGTGTCTGTGATGGCCAATACTGCACGGCTTGGAACGCTGCTCGGCCAAGCAGCAATCCAGGATCCAAACAACCAGTTTTAGAATATTGTTTGCTCATGTTTATCAAGGGTGCCAGTACATTCGGAGGTTACTGTAATTGAACGACATCTTTGAATGTCCCTGGCATGTATAGCTAATGTATAGTTGATGTATAGATAGTGTATATATTGTTAAAATTCACTACATGTACACCCAGATCAGTCATAAAACATAGCCTACTGTTCCACACTCTGTTCCACAACTGTTGCAGACTGTTGACTGTGTCTTTTATGAATTCACAAGTAACAACTTACTAAACGAGAATGGAAACATTTTCATGTTATTGTTCCGTACTTAATCCTTATGGCCACATTCATTTTCAACTGGGCATTTTCCCACTCCATGTTCACAATAGTAAAACGTAATCGATACCAGCTTTTGACCGGAGCCCATGTTCATACCACCATAACTCTTATTTATGTGTTAGAGTGGAAAAAGAGGAAGCGAGGGAGAAGGAGAGAGAGCGATACAGAGAGACAGTTAGAGAAAGAGAGAGAGAGAGAGAGAGAGAGAGAGAGAGAGAGAGAGAGAGAGAGAGAGAGAGAGAGAGAGAGAGAGAGAGAGAGAGAGAGAGAGAGAAGTAGTCGAGCTGGCGCGTCACCAAAGGTAGTCCATCTCACTTTGACCTACTCTATATACACGCAACTTTGGAAAGATGGAAAAAGCTCATGTGTGTGCAACCCCTGTCTCTTCTGACACAACCCCAGTGCAATTACCCAGTATGTGGTCTTGTCCTCTTAGAACTGTGCCCGTGACACTTCTGATAAAGACAGTGAGAGTGAGAAAGCTGACTTTTGTAGAGTTTAAGACAAACAATTAAATAACTTGTTTTTTTTATGTACAATTGGCCCTCAAGTGTAAATAAACTGCTTCACGTTGTTTTAAATTTCCTCTCCGATAAAAGAGAGTGATGGACAGTGAAATCCTACAATGTTCCTGACTGTAGATGTTGGCACCAGTTACAACCTCCTTTCCCTAGTCTTGTCCAGGTGAGGCCGTTCTGGAGGACATTTAAAGAAAGACCTTGGCAGTGTCCCAAATGGCACCCTATTGCCTGTCCCAAATGGCAACCTATTGCCTATACATAGTGCACGACTTTTGACCAGGGCTCATAGGGCTCTAGTCAAAAGTAGTGCACTACAAGGATAATAGAGTGCTGTTTGGGACACATACCCTTTTCATGCCATGTTGGGGCTTATATGAAAATTTTGAATTTATTGGTGCAATGGTGATTATGGAGAAGCTTATATTTCCACCATCAATAAATAACCTTGTAGAATAATTGTATTATTTTGTGTCCGTTTATGCCTTTTCACAGGAGTGTGACTGCTAGAGTACCTGCTGAAATAGGCCTGTTGCATTCAGAGGTGGAGATGTAAATTGCTCCCCAACCTTTTTTATTGTAGGCACACAGGAGAAAGTCGTTAACTGCAGGAGAGCATTCATACATGTTACTCACATACAGTGTTTGTTCAGAAGCCCAGTGTTTGTAAAATCATTTTCCTTTTTATCCAATTCCTTTGACAAACACATATTTTACAGCTGGTTGCAAATGTTTCTGTGTTAATCCTTGAATGGCTCCATTAACATGTGTTGTGGGTTGCTTTCCTTTCCACCTGACTTGACCAGTAAAAACTCTGGGCCCTACTTATAAATTAAAGGTCATTACGAGGGCCCCCACAAGGGTCCTGGTTTTATATATGATTGAGGCCATAGATTAATAGCGTCTGACGTCTTTATGGTACAGTAGTAAGATTTAAAAGTAAGCACTTCCCAGTTCCCTGGAGTAGAGAAGCAGTCAGACAACATCCCACTGCTGCCTGAAAAGGACAAGGAATGTGCCTGGTCACTCCCAATGGCTTTTCAGAAGCTTGCTGTAAACTGAAATATTAATGGACTCTGTCTTGTGTAAATACAACTGCTACTATTGTGTGTGAACCCTTTCCCTCCCTTACACTGCATGCAAGCGTGTCTACTGTAATGCTCCACCTCTGTGTGATTCAACAGCATAGCTTTGCAGAGAATGTGTAAATGCACTATTACGTCAAGCTATTGTGTGTGTACCGGATCACTAACGTTGACCAACAGTGAGTACCGTAGGCCTTCATGTAAACTTTAGTGCTTGAGTTCTGAATGCCCTGGTAGAGAACATGTTAATAAAGCTATTATATTTAGACCTCACATTGACTCATTACATTGAGTAGGCTCTTTAAGTCTAAGTATAAGGGAGAAATCAACATCTGGCCTTTGCCGAAGCAGCTTGCACCAAAACGTATCAGCAATTAATATTATTGAGGGGAAGTTTCCCTCCTGAACCTTCTTTAAATATTTCAGAAATCTACATCTGTTCGTTATTTGGAGACTAAGACGTCATGGGAATCAGCGGAATCTGTCTAAACTAAACCGTTTGTTTTTTGCTCTCTCTGCCTCTGTGTGTGTGTGTTCAAGGGACGAAAAGGAGACCCTGGCCTTTCACCTGGCAGAGCACCAAAAGGAGAAAGAGTGAGCATCTTGTGTTTCATGTTTCACTCTGTCGTTCTCTGAAAAGGAGAGTGTAACACCGGCTAAAGTAATAATACCGGATACTGTCACAATTCAATAATGTAATAAGTTATCTGTTACAGAGAATTTTGCTTCGGTCGTAGAGAGTTACTCGAGAAAATGGAAACCCGCTTTGCGATAACCCAATTCTTTCAATTGTCCGAAATGACTTACTGGCAGGCAGCAACGAAAGTAGCAGAGACATGTTCACAGAGACTGGAGATCACTGGTTTTACATGTCTTCGCTACTTTACAGTTAGCCTGAGAATGAAGAGTATGAAGTTGACTTAACTGTATATACTGTGTAACTCATTCATATCTTTCTAGGGAGACCGTGGTGCTTCAGGACCCCCTGGACTGACTGGTCAAGTTAGCAGAAAGGTAGGAAACCACTTTACCCTTAATCCTGCCACACATGATACTGTATGAATCGGATTCTTCGAATGAGTCCAGAGGACCATATTGAAGTGCACTAAATCATACGCTACACCCCGACCCTGCCTCCCCAGTCCTAAATCCCTATGAGCAGTGTTCAGCAGGAATCTCTCAAAAAGGACTGTTTAGGAGGACCCGAAGCCAAGAGCATTTTTCTCACGGGATGTTTCTTCTCTTGTTTGGAGAGGAGCCTAACATTGTGCAGGCGTAGTAGTACTGTAAATTAGTGCACCTGTGTTCAGACCGACTCTTCTTCAGGCTCACACTCTGGAATAGCTGGATTGGAATATACTAGCTGAGTTGTGACCTCATCGTCAATGCTTCCAACACGATGGGGGCGATTGAGGAGAGTCTTTTTTGGGCGGGAATGATTTACAGTGGGAATCACATGCAGTGTAAAATACATGATGTAGTTCCCTCTCTTTGACAATTGTCCTCAATACTCAGTAGTGTTCTGCTGAAATCTTAATGGCATTTTGTTGCGGAGCTTCTTTTTCATGTACTGTCTCAACTCAATTTACACATATCCTATTGCTAGTGTACATGCAGTATGTGTTCATCCATGAGTCATTGTCTTAAGATGCACTTCTGCGGGCTTCACTCCATCCTGGCCTTGCCCTGGGCTTGTAATACAGCTTAATCACTTACCATGGGAGACTATTACACACACGCAGGTGGGAAGAAGGAAATCTGCTCCGTGCCCACGTACACGTACACATACTCATCATGCACTGACAGGCATGCACGCAGGCACATGCATGAGCAGATACGCACACACATGCAACCACACACATAGACATGCGTGCACACACACACACACACGCACACACACACACACACACACACACACACACACACACACACACACACACACACACACACCCACACACACACACACACACACACACACACACACACACACACACACACACACACACACACACACACACACACACACACACACACACAGTTTATTCCATGTTAGGGATACAGCTATTTGTTGACATAATTAGCTGTATGGATTTTGACAAGACTCAACACAAAACTTTACTTGAAACATCATTGCAAAAAATATTACATTCAAGTTACCTGATTGCCTTACAGCAAACACATGTTATTCATTACCAGAAAATACAATGAAAGCTGGTGGAAAAAGACTTGGAGACACTACCTCTCCTAAATTACTGCTGGCAGGCAGTGATTCATGGTTATTCCACGCATGGTCCGCTGCCAGAGGGAGAAGAAATCTGTGAATGCAGGAAGAAAGTCTGAGTACAGTACAGCCAGGGGAACTTTAGGCCTCGAACCAACTGGTGCTGACCTGGGTTCAAATAGTATTTGTTTTCTTTCAGAGACGTTGAGCCTATGGTCGAGTCTACCTGAAGTGACAGATGGCTGCACTATTTAACCTGAGGGCTGATCGGCTGCTAATTTAGACGTTATCACCGGCTCCGTAATGATCTGTTTAGCAACACTCACACTCCTCATGTAGTCTGTTTTGGACACATTTGTACGAGAGCAGTAAAGTCTAAACCTGGCGTAACAACAATCTGTTACGTAATAGGACAAGCTGACGGTGAAAGACCATCCGGTCTAGGCTACAGTCAAGGTTGTTTCATTCACTCTAAAATAGACTCTGATCTCAATAGGCAAGAGGGGGGACTCTTTCAGCTCTCTCTGTTGTCGCGTCGTAAATGGCACCCTATTCCCTATTGCACTACTTTCTGAATGCCACCCTATTCCCTATTGCACTACTTCTGACCAGAGCCTACATAGGGAATAGAGTGCCATTTGGAATGCTGCCTGTATGATGTGAGTAATGGAAAGAGGAGTTTATGGGAAAATAGCGTTTCTTTTTTTCCATTATAAAGGGAAGTGACTGACAGTTACTATGTATGTTTTAAATTGCATCATTGCTGGAATATAAAACGATAGTGTGTAAAGCAATGACAATCTCACACTTTACATTTGTTGCAGTTAAATGGTGCATTTGTTACCTAAACATCTAGTCCCCCCCCCCCCCTCGCCCCCCTTGAAGTTGTACCCCGTGCCCTTGTCCCTGGCAGAGCCTCTCCCTTGGTGAGAAATGTGTAAAAGATGTAATGGGCGAAGTTACCCTGCAGTCAGGCGGTGGGGAAACTGACACACTATGTAGAGCAGGGGTGTCAAACTCATTCCACGGAGGGCCTAGTGTCTGCAGGTTTTTGTTTTTTCCTTTCAATAAAGCCCTAGACAACCAGGTGTGGGGAGTTCCTAACTAATTAGTGATGTTAATTCATCAATCAAGTACAAGGGTGGAGCGAAAACCCGCAGACACTCGGCCCTCCGTGGAATGAGTTTGACACCTGTGATGTAGAGCATCTGGACGGTGTTGGAGCTGTGTGTGTGTGTGTGTGTGTGTGTGTGTGTGTGTGTGTGTGTGTGCGTGTGTGCGTGTGTGCGTGTGTGCGTGTGTGCGTGTGTGCGTGCGTGCGTGCGTGCGTGCGTGCTCACATGGGTCTGGTCCTGGCCGACCCTGCTCTTTCCACAGCCAGCCCAGCCGTGATGGCATTGGCACGGTGGAATTACTTTTATTAGATACTAGGTTTTTTTTCCTCCTAGACTTTCCTCTCATATTCCAGACTATACGTAGGTGATGGTCTGACACTTTTGGTGGCTGGGCCTTGGTTAGGTTTCCTATTTCTTCAGGAGATGTTGATGTAGAGGTGTAATTTGTGCAAAATGATATTTTCTAATAATCCCTCTCACAGTCAATATTGAATAGTGGGGATGAAATAGTTGAGAATATGAAACCAGTTTCTCATTTAAAATATATAAATCCAATGGAAAGAATATTTTCTGTCTGCTGAAGTTATTTTACTGCTTCATAGAAGAGGGGTTATACAATACCTTACTGCGCTATTCGCAAAAATTCATTTGCATTCTGCCTTGAAATTATAAAAATTCCAATGTATACCAACAGATGCAAAACTGGGCAAATGTTTGTAATAGGACCATGGATTACACATCCGCTAGTCTAATAAATAACTCATCTTGAATGAGAGAGTACCAATATTCCTCTCTGGAGCTGTGAGCCATGGCTATGTGCACGGGACTGCACATTCAGACACATGCTCACACACTGCTCCTCTTCTCCTCTGTCTCTCTGGCATGGACTCTCAGAGACTGCAGCATTTCCCTCCTTTTACTATACTCAGCTGTATGTCGCTGGCTCTGGAACTCAGACGCATTCTTCCCCCCTTCCCTTGTCCATGGTTGTGCAGTGGCTCAGCCATGACTTTTTACTCTGCTCTAGGGGGCTGGGTAGTGACGCTTTTATAGAACAGATTTACAGAGTCCCAAATGGCAACCTATTCCCTTTGTAGTGCACTACTTTTGAGCTGGGCCCGTAGGGCTCTAGTCAAAAGTAGTGCACTATAAAGGGAATATAGTAGGGTGCCATTTGGGACACAGACAAGGACTGCTGAGGCTGGGAAATGGTTACCTCTGTCTTCAAGTGCTGGCTCATTGGTTGCAGTGATTATTTGTAAAAAAAAAACTAAAATAATAATAATCTGTTGGGCCTTCTGTTTTGAATCACCCGTTGAAGACAACGACTGGGTTTCATAGAAGTATCTCAACATCTCTGTATGTAAACTGTGTGTCACATCTGCTCCTGCAACGCCCTCTACTGCTATTCCTGTGTCTACTTGACCTGCCGCCTTCCGCAGTGCTCTTTCCCTCTCTCTCTCTCTCTCTCTCTGTGTGTGTGTGAATGTGTGGGCGGAGACAGGTGTGCTGGAGTCAGAGCAGATCCCCACCAGCTGCAATCTGTTCCATAATCAAGAACTCTACTAATACTCAGCCCTGCCACTTCCACGCTGCCAGATTGTAATCTCTGCTCAATCAGTCTACGTTTCTAGCCGTTTGTTACTATGCAGATCCTGTTATCCTGTTGTGCCTGTTTTCCTTGCCTGATGCTGTTTTCCTCTCCGCTACAGTACTGCCCACTCTGACTCTGGTCCCTGTCTCCAGTTCCACGTATCGTCATCCTGCTACTCTGTCCTGCATTCCCCACTCTACTACTCCCTTCGATTCCCCTCCGGACCTTCTTACTCTGTCTCAACCCCTCTCGCTTTCAGCCTCAGCCTCCGCACCTGGTATCCAGCAACCCACCCGAGCTTCTCCTGACCTGCACTCCATCTTCCCCCTGTGTTTCAATAAATACCCTGGTTACTTTATCCCAGTCTCCTCGTCCGAGTCTGCTCTGGGGTTCCCCTGTTCCACTCCGCGTAACACTGTGGGACTTGGCAATATGTGCTGTGGTGTTTGGTGTATTTGTCTCTATGGTGGTGTTGGCATGCAGTGGTTTACTCAGTGTGGCTGCTGCTGCTGAAAGGCATGCTAATTAGCAGGAGCCTGCAGTGACAGCCACAGGCACAACTGAAGGGGATACATTCACTCACACATGCACACACACATGCACAGGGGATACACTCCTGTCTCTCTGTCTCCCCAGGAGTTTGTCAGCTAAGTACCTCAGGAGTCAGATCTGCAGGTTCTGAAACAACGGAAGTGCCCTCAGTCTTGCTACTGCAGCTCGTTGTTTCCAAACTGTCCCCTGATACACTGATTGACAGTAGGCCTCGGGGCATTTTCATACTACGGTTTATAGTATGTTTCTCAGAATAAGGTGTAAGTACCATCTAGTGTTAAAGCATGCCAAAGCCTTGTGCGGACTACTTATTGTCTAAAAGTATTGCACTTGTACACACTCTTAGAATTAGGGGTGACTTGAGGAACCCTTGAGTTCTTCAAGAAACCATTGCAGTCAGTGGGTTCATATTTGCACCTTTGGTTAGTTGAGGGGTTCTTGGAGGAATATTTTAATATTTCAATCTAGCAAAGGGTTCCTGGAGGAACCTTTTCGCTGGCGCATGCGGAGCACTTTGAATTTTTTCCGCCGTTGGATTTGTTGCACTCCCAGACAGAAAAAGATGCAAATATGACAATGGCTTTATGCGATAGCTAGCAACTTGTAAACAATTACCCATTACTATATGAGTACTATTTTAATAGCAATGTTGAATAATACAACATTGTCTGTCAAGCCAAGCGGCAGGTAGCCTGGCGGGTAGGAGCTTAGATCGAGTCCCAGAGCTGACAAGTTAATAATCTGTCGTTCTGCCCCTGAGCAAGGCAGTTAACCCACTGTTCCACAGGCGCAGAAGATGTGGATGTCGATTAAGGCAGCCGTCCGCACCTCTCTGATTTAGATTTTAGGTTAAATGCGGAAGACAACTTGTACAACTGACTAAGTATCCCCCTTTCCCAATTATACTACATGACTTTAGCGTGTTTTAACTCCGAAAAGATTATTGTGATGGTAATGGAATTTGTTTACGAGGATAATTATTAGGTGTTGGCTTAGGTTGCTAGCTACAGTGCATTCGGAAAGTATTCAGACCACTTGACTATTTCCAATTTTTTGATACGTTACAGCCTTATTCTAAAATGGATTAAACCGTTTTTTTGTCTCATCAATACCCCATAATGACACATTTATAAAGAAAAAAAAAACTAAAATATCACATTTACATAAGTATTCAGACCCTTTACTCAGTACTTTGTTGAAGCACCTTTGGCAGCGATTACAGCCTCAGGTCTTCTTGTATTTGGGGAGTTTCTCCCATTCTTCTCTGCAGATCCTTTCAACCTTTGTCAGGTTGGATGGGGAGCATCACTGCACAGCTATTTTCAGGTCTCCCCAGAGATGTTCGATTGGGTTCAAGTCTGGGCTCTGGCTGGGCCACTCAAGGACATTCAAAGACATGTCCCGAAGCCGCTCCTGTGTTGTCTTGGCTGTGTGCTTAGGGCCGATGTTCTGTTGGAAGGTGAACCTTCGCCCCCCAGTCTGAGGTTCTGAGTGCTCTGGAGCAGCTTTTCATCAAGGATCTCTCTGTACTTTGCTCCATTCATCTTTCCCTCTATCCTGACTAGTCTCCCAGTCCCTGAAAAACATCCCCACAGCTTGATGCTGCCACCACTATGCTTCACAGTAGGGATGGTTCCAGGTTTCCTCCAGACGTGACGCTTGGGGTTCAGACCAGAAAGTTCAATCTTGGTTTCATCAGACCAGAGAATCTTGTTTCTCATGGTCTGAGAGTCTTTAGGTGCCTTTTGGCAAACTCCAAGCGGGCTGTCATGTGCCTTTTTCTGAGGAGTGGCTTCCGTCTGGCCACTCTACCAGAAAAGCCTGATGGGTGGAGTGCTGCAGAGATGGATATCCTTCTTGAAGTTTCTCCCATCTCCACAGAGGAACTCTGAAGCTCTGTCAGAGGGACCATTGGGTTCTTGGTCACTTCCTTGACCAAGGCCCTTCTCAGCTTGGCCGGGCGGCCAGCTCTAGGTAGAGTCTTGGTGGTTCCAAACTTCTTCCATTTAACAATGAGGGAGACCACTGTGTTCTTGGGGACCTTCAATGCTGCAGGAATGTTTTGGTACCCTTCCCCTGATCTGTGCCTGGACACAATCCTGTCTCTGAGATCTACGGACAATTCCTTCGACCTCATGGCTTGGTTTTTGCTCTGACATGCACTGACAACTGTGGGACTTTATATAGACAGGTGTGTGCCTTTCCAAATCATGCCCAATCAATTGAATTTACCACAGGTGGACTCCAATCAAGTTGTAGAAACATCTCAATGATGATCAATGGAAACAGGATGCACCTGAGCTCAATTTCGAGTCTCATAGCAAAGGGTCTGAATAATATTGTAAACAAGGTTTTTCAGTTTTTTATTTTTAATACATTTGCTAAAAAAAAATCCAGTTTTTCTTTGTCATTATGGGGTATAGATGTAGATTAATGATTTAAAAAAAAAAGTTTTATAAGGCTGTATTGTAACAAAATGTGGAAAATGTCAAGGGGTATGAATACTTTCCGAATGCACTGTAGCTACAGTATCTTCAACCTAGCATACACTCTTACAAATGCTTGGTTGTTTGGATGAACTAACTGCTGGGTTGCAGGCATTGGGTCACTTAGTTGGGTTGTTTTATTTAAAAAGAGCCAGGTTGGGTTGTTGATGCTGGGTTATTAAGATATGACCCTGCGGGACAGATCAGAAGACTGGAGGCGTGTCTTGGTAGGGGCGTGGCTTTTATTTTTTGGCCACCCGTGAGAGTAAATGTCCTGTTCATTTGTTATGTTGTATTGTCATCACATGTTAAGGTTGACCACTGACAGTTTTGTAGCTTACATAGGTGTATGAGTTCCTCAAGAGCCTATGCAAATCATGATGTTGGAATAGCTACCACTTTAAAACTATATGTAATCAACAATGTTAATAATATATTAGAATATGTAATATGCATAAATCAAGGATATTTGACATTTGTAGTGTGCTGCACATAGAAGCATTGTACCTGTGTAGTGTATACTGAGACAATTTCACAGCTTTAAGGGTGATTAATGGCCTGCTGTATGTTGTTGTTTATGTTTTTGGTTTATTTAAGCCAAATCATCCATAGCTTCTTAAATAAACAGTTTATGAGTTCCTTTACAAGCTAATGATGTGAGGAATTTCCACGATTAAAATGCTGAGGAGGGGCGGGATTTCAGCACCCTGCAGTGCTGTGTGTGTGTTGTAGACTTACATAAGAAGTGTGATCATCAGAAACTCCATATCCTCTACCGGGAGGTTAATATTATCATCCTCTTTTTCCAGAGGGCTCTGATTGAGTACATGTGAGTCTGTATCTTGGTAGTATACAGCAATTGAAACGAAGCATAGCCTATCAGTACATGTTATGGGGAGTTAGGTGATCAAAATAAAATCCATTCAAAGTTGTCTAATGTCTTCCCTCTGCAGGGACAGAAAGGCCACCCTGGTCCCCCCGGTCTACCAGGAGATTCTGTGAGTATTCTGTTTTCTATTGTATGAGAATAACATTTATCTTTCCTCGGTGATCATATCTTATCAATAATTTCCACTTCACAATACATAAACATATAGGACAGCTTCAACAATGCAGTTACATAAAACTTAGCATAATGAATGACATCCTCATACGGTTGTACATTTTTCAGTGGTTATTCTAACAGCTGCCGTCTTTCCATCTCTACTGGTGTTAATGTGTCTGTCTACCTGACTGGGTCTGAAGTTTGAACCACTGCTGTTAGAGTGGAATACATCAGACAAAAGACTCTCCATCTGTTTACCCAACAAAGCTTAAGCTATGGCTCGGCTGTCAGAACACATTGCTCCGTGAAGACCAAAACATAAATTCCTGAAGAGAGAGAGAGAGAAAGAGAGAGAAAGCGAGAGAGCGAGAGAGCGCGATAGAGAGAGGGAGCGAGAGAGAGCGAGAGAGAGCGAGCGAGAGAGAGAGAGAGAGCGAGAGAGAGAGAGTGAGAGAGAGTGAGAGAGAGAGAGAGCGAGAGAGAGAGAAAAACACTACTTCTTCTGAAGGGAGGATGTTACACATGAACACATTAGTACCTTGCGAATCTTGGCCAGAGAAATGTAGTTTCTGGCAGAGCTTAAAGTGGGCCAATTAGTCTGGACACCCTAAGGTCACTACTCCCCGAGATTCCTTAAAAAACTACAAATAGTGTTGTGTACTGAAGAATGTGCAATTTGTAGTGTACTATCAGTACAAAGAGCGTGGAGTTTTCACTGACCACATGGCCTGACCAGGGAAGAACATTGGCCTATTTAAAGGGATACTTCAGGATTTTGGCAATGAGGCTCTCTATCTACTTCACCATAGTCAGATGAACTCGTGGATACCATTTTTATGTCTCTGTGTCCAGTATGAAGGAAGTTGCACGCAGTTTCGCGACCCAATGCTAACCAGCCTTAACGCAATGGCTGGGAAGTACAGTTGAAGTTGGAAGTTTACATACACTTAGGTTGGCAACTACATATATCTTCTGTCTCTCCAAAAGCTACACGGGGCAATATATCAATGGCTATCTATCATGGCAACTGTTACAGACCTTCAAGAATTGCCTAAATGTACATATCAATATTTCAACATTTTACACTAATAGTATTTGACAGTCATGTATTGTGCAACTAGTGGAGAAATACTTTTTCACATTTGTTTTGGTAAGAACAGGTACAGTTGAAGTCGGAAGGTTACATACACTTAGGTTGGAGTCATTAAAACTAGTTTTTCAACCACCCCACAAATTTCTTGTTAACAAACTATAGTTTTGGCAAGTCGGTTAGGACATCTACTTTGTGCATGACACAAGTCATTTTTCCAACAATTGTTTACAGACAGATTATTTCACTTATAATTCACTGGTCTGAATTTACGAACTCCCAGAGCACACTCTGAGCCAAATTACGAACACACGCATAGAAATAGAATCAATAGAACAGGCTTGGAACCTCTAACCCTGGCAAGTTGACTGGTAAACTAATAAGTACACTTGCAATGGCTGCCTGGTATTGTGATGCCCATGGTAATGTAGAATGTTCATTCAAATTATGTTAACTGATGTGGCTCATGCAATGGAATGTATTTTTTGTTATGTCGAATTGAGTTTAAGTAACAAATCAGAGCACATATTGATGGAAACACTTCCTGCATTTACTTCCTGATTTTACTTCCTGCTTTGCTCCTATTTGTACACTTGCAATGGCCACCATTCCACCCATTACGGTATCATTGACTTGAGTGGGGACGCCCATTCTATTTTTATTGATTATATTTTTGGGCAATTTTTTGCCTATACTGTAGATAGAGCCAATATCAGCAATGGTTCTGCTGCCTTCCAAACGCACTGCTGACCACACAAAGCCTCTTTATAAAGTGCCTAATTCATCTTTCTCCATTATTCTCTTCCTATACTACACAGATTCAATTCAAAGCCAGGGAAGCTGGAATTTGGAATGCCACTATTGTGGCATGAGACAGCTATTCACTCCTTGTCTTCTGTCTCACTCACTCCTTCTTTTCTCTCTTTCTGCAGGGTGAGCGAGGGGCACACGGAAGCCCAGGGGCCAAAGGTTATCCTGGCAGGCAGGTGCAGTAAATCTAGTGTTGCAGTGCTGGTTAAGGGTCCACACACACACCATACAGTACTTTTACAGAAAGGCTAAGCAGGGCTACACACACCAAACACACTCAGCCCATTTCAGTGAGTGGTTAGAGAGTGGCACTGGGATTGGGATTGGGATTGGGAATGGAAACAGTACAACCTGTTGAGACTTTTATAGGGGATTGAACTAAAGAGAGTCTTTGGACGAGTGACACACAAGTGTAAGACTGTCAAGAGCACCTGTGTCAGGATTAGGGTTGCGCATTTTTGGTTGCTTATTGGTGCCCCTGGACTAAAATAAAGTGCCAAAGCCTTTTACTTAGTAAGCAATACCTTTACTGAACAAGTAATGTGACTGCAATTAAACTGTGATTCATGTAAGCTGCTCCCTCAATGCAAATACGTTTTCGTCAGTCTTTAGGAGCTGACACTGTGAGTTCCATTCAGCGCTGCCTCTTGAGAAAATCATTTGATCAAGTCCCTCTTTGCTGAGTAGTATGTGGGTTCTCTGCACTGTAAAACATGCTTCCTCCCTCCTCTCCAGAACGCACATTTGTAAAGCCGCCGACATAAGCGCGCAGCTGGGAAATAGCTCTCAGCTCGGCTTGTTACACCATGTTTATATTAGCTTAGAGTTCAGGCCTGGGTCTTTGTTCCTTTGGTGCTCTAGCTCTGTCACTGTTGTAACTCCCCAGATAGACACAAACTTCACACACACGGGCGGGCACTCACACACTCGCACACACTGCTGTAACGCCCTAGCTGGATACACACTCCAGAGTGATGGATTAGGTTTGAGCACCCCCTTCCATCTGTAGACTGTGAATCACTGGCCCACTTGGTCTCCTTTAGGAGTTGGGACAGTCTAAATAGAGTCCGTGTTCATTAAGGCCTGCTCATCTTCAAGATGACATACTGGAGACTATCACTCCACGGATCTGCATGCCGGTAAACACATCTTGGAATTATTCAGCCAACACCAATTATTGTCACTCGGTTATTATGGTGAAAGCACTAATCCCAATTTGAGTCCAATCCACTTACACTTTCATCTGTACATTGAAAGGGTTGTATGCATTAGGGAATGCATTATCTAAATGCATTTCTAATGTCATTTGGTATGCTTTTTTTCTGTAGGGTTTACCTGGACCTTTTGGAATTATGGGGCCTAAAGGAGTCCGGGTGAGTGATCTACAAATGTTCATTAACAAAGTACTATCTCTGTACTGTACTGTAAATGGTTCATCCTTTTTTCAAGATATGTCTTGTTTGTTCTGTTTAAGTGTTTTAGTGCAATCCCTCTGATATGTTATATCTTTGTAATCATAGACTGATATATACAGGATGAACCTACTTACTAAATGAGCCCTGTTTGTTTAGATTTTTATCATGTTCTGTTTACTCACGGTATAAATACACTGCCTATACAGTCATCACTAGAAGATGTTGACTTCTCTCAATGGCCAAAGAGCATCACTGTCAGCCAAAGTGCCTGCATGCTCAACATATCCATGTAACATGGATATGACCTGGGTTTAAGTATTCATTGTTTTCTTATAAATAATTTAGCTACACTTCATTGAGTCCCAAAAGTGCAAAACCCATCCATCTGATACCCTAGACAGGCTGGGTCGTGGGTTCGATTCCCGCTGATGTCACCCATATGTACAATGGTTGCACGCATGACTGTAAGTGGCTTTGGATAAAAGCGTCTGTGCTAAATGGCATATATTATTAAATGCTCAAAGTATTTGAACGGAAACAAATACTATTTGAACCCAGGTCAGATTCACAGTAAGGTGTATACAGACAAAGATAAATGCCATACAGTCAATTCCTCTGTTTTTACAGTAAAGTACACCCCACTCTGAAGATGACTTTGTTCCAGACTCTCTTGCCAATTGCTGTGTTAAATGAACTGTGAAAAGCATGTTATATGAATCAATAGAACCAGAGTGGTCACAAAAAAATATACATGATATAAATGCCATTTGTCCAAGACAGCCCTGTTAACTCACCACCCAGCTAGCACATAACGTTCTTAGAGCTTGGTTAGAGCGCAGTCGTCCTATGGTTATTTTGCATACCATCTTCCCAGAACTTTCTGGACATGGTGAAGGATAGTTGCTTGGCTTTGGAATATTATTAACACATTTAAGGAAATTGACAAAAAAAACTTTATTTTCTCGTTATTTCATTACTTTAACAGAACGTTTCCTCAAAGTTCAAACATGGTTACATTTAATTTCAATGTTGGTAATGTTCTAGGAATGTTTTCCAACTAGTTTGTCATTGGGAATTCTCGCTAATAGTTCAGTGTTAAGAAACAACGTTCTTCTGTGGGCATTTCAGTACTTAAGCATAACGTTTCCTACTGGTTTCTTCATGGTTCTATTTAAAGTCATGTTCTCAAATAGTTCCAAGAACATTTAACAACAACGTTCTTCTGTGGGCATTTCAGTACTTCAGCATAACGTTTCCTACGGGTTTCCTTATGGTTCTGATTAAAGTAATGTTCTTAAATTGTTCCGAGAATTTTAAGAAACAACATTCTTCTGTGGGAATTTTAGTACAATGACAGAACTAGCGAATGGTGTTTCCTTCGTCACATTGGTGCAGCTGGCTTCCGGGTTAAGCGGGCGGGTGTAAAGAAGCGCAGTTTTGCGGGTCATGTTTCGGAGGACGCATGATTTGACCTTCGCCTCTCCCGAACCCATTGGGGAGTTGCAGTGATGAGATGAGATTGTAATTGGATATCACGAAAAAGGGGATAAAATACCCCAAATGTACTAAAATTAACATAAAAATTCAATGAAATATGGCATGCTAGCTCTATCCTGGTTGCGCAGTGGATTAATTCCATGGAAAGAGAACAGATGTGTTCATATCTCACTGATGCTGTGTCACAATAAAAAAATAAATGTGTTCACATGACTAATGCCTAAGGAAATGAATATCCATCTGTGCTTCCAAAAAGTTAACCCAAAATAAACTAGTAGGGTTATTAAAAGTCTTAATGAAACATTAAGGAAGTTATTCAAAAACCTAAAAATAACCTATAACTTCCCTTCTCAGAGTGTTAATAAAACATCCCAGAGTAAAATGTTCTCAGAATCTCCATGTAACTTAACTTTTTAATTTCTTCCAGAACAGGCAAAATTTTCAATTCTGTTCTCACTTCTTTCACTTCTGTTTAAAAAACGTTCAGTTTCCCGGTCAGAAAATGGCTTCATTCCCACAACCAATGTGAAACCAAAAACATATGTTTCCACAACTTCCAAGGAACCAAATGTGCTAGCTGGGTATGATTACAATTGCAGAGTTTTCTGTGATGATGTTATGGTGATGTTGGTACAACAAAACATTTAAAGTACTGTACAAGCAATTAGCAAGAAAATACTTTCTGTTGAACACTGTCTTGAATCACTTGTTCACTGAATGTAAATTGTTGTTGCTGGTGTTGTTGTTGTTGCTTGTATAGCTAATCTGAAACTCAACATGGTCCAGTTCATGTATTTTTTCCCTTTAACATTTGTATCACCCGTTGTTCTTCAGTTCCCCTGCTCTCCCCCTCTCTCTCCTCCCTCTCCTCCTTCCATTCCTCCATCTCTCTCACCCTCCATCCCTGAGCAGCACCCTTGGACCGGACTCATCAGAGATCCCTGACGTGAGGGTATGTGCCCTTGGACTACATCGTGGAAGGCAGCACCATGCAGTCCATGGGCATATACACTTGCCTCAAGGCTTGGTTCTTCATGAAGAGCCACCTGCCTGGAGCCAACAGAAACTCCCAAAAATGACTAAAGCAACACTGATGGGATGATACCAAAGAAGAGATGTATAGCACTTCATTCTAATGTGTATTTTCTTTGTTCCTCATCCCTAATCCCTTTCAATCCATTCATCCTATCCCTTTCTTCACTTCTTTCCTATGCTCTAACTCTACCCTCTTTTCACCCCTCCCCCTTTCCCTTCACCCCCCCCCCCCCCTCCTCCTTTCTCCCCAATTCCACAACTCTCTTTGCAGGGTTTCATAGGAATCGCGGGGCTTTTTGGCCTTCCTGGACCTGATGGTGAGAGAGTAAGTAGTCCAGAATAACT
The DNA here is from genome assembly GCF_029448725.1 of Salvelinus fontinalis. Classification (NCBI taxonomy): domain Eukaryota; kingdom Metazoa; phylum Chordata; class Actinopteri; order Salmoniformes; family Salmonidae; genus Salvelinus; species Salvelinus fontinalis. Next base: position 45,223,406 of record NC_074668.1, read on the forward strand.
CTTAATACAGTACTCAAAATAGGAATATGACAAAGATACTAAAAGCGTTACATTCCAAGAAAATGATGATTTCTACCTCTTGTAACTACTACTACTACTACTACTACTACTACTACTACATGCATTAGCAAGGCAAACAACACCCTACTGTACATGTCTTAGTCCTATGGGGGGAAATGCACAATAGCTGAAACCCCTCCTATGGGCATTAGTTGTCAGTCACGATTGTCAGGTCTGACTCTTAGTGAGTTTGTGAAATAAAGGTGCTTACACTGGATGAAATGCCAGTAAGCACGCTCCACCAAACCACCAAGAGATGTCTGGAGTAGCCCTAGGCCCTTCTCACAATATTTGGACAGGATCAAGCTCTGGTGGAATTCCAGCCATCCCTACTGTTTGGGATAATAGTCAGGAGCTAATGCTAAGGAGCTGGAGCAAGAGCTGCTTCGGATTAGCCTGACCAGAACTCATAGACTCATATTCCCAGAAGGACTCAGGCCAGTGGTGCAAAATTGTAGTCTATAGTAGAGAGAGTCTCTTTGGACATGTTTGATATTATTTATTGGTTTTAGTAGGCTATGTTTAAGAACCATTCATAATCTATTTGTAAAATAAACATGAAATATTATTTACATTTTGTCTCCTCTTCTTGGTCTTTCTTTCTTCTCTTCTGCCTTTCCTCTTCTTCCTTCCTTCCTTCTTTCATCCCTTTTTTCTCTACCTCCTTAGGGTATTCCTGGTGTTCGTGGCAAGAAGGGCAAGATGGGTAGGCCGGTAAAGTTTTCTCTCAAAATACCTTTTTATAACAATTCCAATACTTTGAAATCAACTGTTATTTTTTCCATTCTCTGATACCTAGAAGTTGTAGGTCTAGGGTAATTTAGTGGGCATGGCATGTCTATTATTCACAGGAAGTCTTGAGTGTGTATGGACCCCCCTTGACTTTAGCCATAAATCTGGGATTTATGTTGTGGTAACCTCCACACAACCAGAGGGGAAGATTTGTCTTTTCACTCTGGAGATGGCTGGCTACCCCTTGAGTCATAAGTCTGTATATTTCCATAGTCTATTCAGTATATAATTAGTAAATATAGGATAAGAGTTGGAAGGAGTACAACTATGGCACCAATTGACACTATTGCCAAATATCCCAGTGATTATACACTTAACAAAAATATAAACGCAACATGTAAAGTGTTGGACCACTTATTTAATGAGCTGAAATAAAAGATCCCACAAATTTTCTCTACGCACAAAAAGCCTATTTCTCTCAGATTTTGTGCACAAATTTGTTTACATCCCTGTTAGTGAACATTTCTCCTTTGCCAAGATAATCCATCCACCTGACAGGTGTGGCATATCAAGAAGCTGTTTAAACAGCATGATAATTACACATGTGTACCTTGTGCTGGGGACAATAAAAGGTCACTCTAAATTGTGCAGTTTTGTCACGCAACACAATGCCTCAGCTGTTTTGAGGGAGCGTGCAATTGGCATGCTGACTGCAGGAATATCCACTAGAGATGAATGTTGAATGTTTAATGTTAATTTCTCTACACTAAGCCGCCTCCGAACATCGGTTTAGAGAATTTGGCAGTACGTCCAACCAGCCTCACAACCGCAGACCATGTGTAACCACATCAGCCCAGGACCTCCACATCTGGCTTCTTCAACTGCAGGGTCATCTGAGACCAGCCATCCGGACAGCTGATGAAACTGTGGGTTTGCACAACCAAAGAATTTCTGCAGAAACTGTCTCAGAAACTGCATCTGCTTGCTCGTTGTCCTCACCAGTCTTGACCTGACTTCAGTTTGACGTTGTAACTGACTTCAGTGGGCAAATGCAAACCTTCAATAGCCACTGGCATGTTGGAGAAGTGTGTCCTTCACGGATAAATCCCAGTTTCAACTGTACCGTGCAGAAGGCAGACATTGTGCATGGCGTCAAGTGGGCAAGCAGTTTGCTGATGTCAACGTTGTGAACAGAGTGACCCATGATGGGGTTATGTTATGGACGGACATAAGCTACAGACAACAAACACAATTGCATTTTATTGCTGAAAATGTGAATGCACAGAGATACCTTGATGAGATCCTGAGGCCCATTGTCATGACATTCATCCGCCACCATCACCTCATGTTTCAGCATGATAATACACTGCCCCATGTCGCAAGGATCTGTACACAATTCCTGGAATCTGAAAATGTCCCAGTTCCTCCATGGCCTGCTACTCGCCTGACATGTCACCATTGAGCATGTTTGGGATGCTTTGGATCGACGTGTACGACAGCGTGTTCCAGTTCCCACCAAGATCCAGCAACTTCGCACAGCCTTTGAAGAGGAGTGGGACAACATTCCACAGGACACAATCAACAGCCTGATCAACTCTATGCGAAGGAAATGTGTCACACTTCATGAGGCAAATGGTAGTCACACCAGATACTGACTGGTTTTCTGATCCATGCCCCTACTTTCTTTTAAGGTATCTGTGACCAATCGATGCATGTCTGTGTTCCCCGTCATGTGAAATAGTTTAGGGTCTAATGAATTGATTTAAATTGACTGAATTCCTTATATGAACTGTAACTCAGTAAAATCTTAGAAATTGTTGCATGTTGCGTTTATATTTTTGTTCAGTGTATATTATTACATATGATGAACACCAAGTTCTACTTATATATTTAATCATTTAATGTTGAACATTGATATCATTGAGATCTGAATGGCATTCATTCAAAGGGTAGTTCACAGAGCATATCTGTGTTTTGTATTTTGTTCATCTAAAGACTATTACAAAGTCCATTACATTGGCGCAATGTGGTGAAGGAACTTTTGGTTTTGGAATTCCAGAGCAGCTAGCCACAGACCAGGGAAGTATATTCATTGGCGCCTGCATGGGAATTTTCAATTCTCCCATAAACATATTGAGTTGTGCTTACATGGAAAATCCTGATGTTCCCAATGACTTATGTAATAGAGATATTTTTCCAAGCATAGCTTCACAATGGTACATGATGAAGTGGTTTATTAAACTGATGATGGTCATTGAAACAAGAACTAAAGCTGGCACAGAACAGCAATAGATGTTGAGGAGAGTGCTGCTTCTGCATTTGACGATGGCATCTCGGTGTGTTTGTCTCTGTGGCGCCATACCAGCCTTCCTCCTTCTCCTTCTCATCTTCAGTAGCTAGTTTTGCCTCTTTACATTCAGTCCTCTGAGCATCTTTTCACAGTAACTAGCGGAAGTTCAGTGGCACCTTGCATATGACAGTTCATCGAATGTGGAATCAGATGCATTACCTTGCAGCAGAGGTCATACTACCTACAATCTTTCAAGTAACACCTTTGAGTTAAAAACAATGCAAGAGCTGAGGAGGAGTCATATGTTTTTGTTTACACCTGTACACTCGTAGAAAAAAGAGTTCCAAACGATTCTTTGGCTGTCTCCATAAGAAACCGCTTTTTAGTTCCAGGTAGAACCCTTTTTGGTTACAGGGAGAACCCTCTGTGGAAAGGATTTTACATGGTACCAAAAATGGTTCTTTAAAGGCTTATCTGATGGGGAAAGCTAAAGAACCCTTTTAAGCTCTTCATAGCAACTTTTTTTTAAAGAGTGTACTATTGGAGTTTTGGAGAGAAGTGGAGTTTTCCACATTTTCAATGGCATCACATTGCAGCAATTACCAACTTATTACTTTCCCCCAGATCTTTGACTAATGCTTTACTCAAGATTGCCTGCCACAGAAACATTTCGACTATATATCTGAATAATATGTCATATAATAGAACTGCCTGTGAGATCTCCATAGCTTCATCTAATGTTACATTTTCCATCCCACTCTGTGGGGCTAGAAGACCTCTACTAATAGTGCCATTCATCATGCAGACAGTACATACACTAACTACAGCGCTTGTCTCCTGTGTGTGGAGAAAGGTGAACACCGAAGCTGAAGCAGTAGCAGGTTGTTGTTGACCTTGGCAACGGGACAAGCAGCACACGTTGAGCGTGTGGCCTAGCAGAACCCTCAGCCTCCCAGAGCCTTAGTCTAGCCTATCGGAGCATCGCGGCTCTTGTTCTCTGATTCTATAATGGAACAGTTGGAGGCGGGAGGAGGAAAGGGAAGAGCCCAGTCAGCAGATCCAGAGCCAGGCCAGTCAGCCCCCAGGCTGGTTAGGGCTCCTGCCAGCGAGGCTCAGCGCAGCATGGAGCCCTCCCAAACACTCAGCCATGGAATGTCATACCGCCGCACGAAGTCTACTAGCAATGAAGAGACCAAGGAGCTTGTTTGCAGGGTGCAGCTTGAAATTGTTGCTTGCTTGGGGTTTTATTCCCGCGAACCTCTACGAAAGGGGATGGAGTTTGCTAACTGAGTGCTGCCTTTGTGTTTGGTTCATACAAAACTGCAGTGTGGAGAAACATGGGACTAGTGGTGATAAGAATTTGTGTTTTGAGAATGTGAATGTATACTGAACAAAAATATAAATGCAACATGCAACATTTTTAAAGATTTTACTGACCTACAGTTCGTATAAGGAAATCAGTCAATTGAAATAAGTAAATTAGGCCCTAATCTATGGATTTCACATGACTGGGAATACAGATATGCATCTGTTGGTCACAAATACCTTAAAAAAAAGGTAGGGGTGTGGATCAGAAAACCAGTCAGTATCTGATGTGATCATCATTTGCCTCATGTAGTGCAACACATCTCCTTCACATAGAGTTGATCAGGCTGTTGATTGTGGCCTGTGGAATGTTGTCCCATTCTTCAATGGCTGTGCGAAGTTGCTAGATATTGGCGGGAACTGGAACACGCTGTCGTACACGTCGATCCAGAGCATCCCAAACATACTCAATGGGTGACATGTCTGTTGGGTATGCAGGCCATGTAAGTGCTGGGACATTTTCAGCTTCCAGGAATTGTGTACAGATCCTTGAGACATGGGGCTGTGCATTATCATGCTGAAACATGAAGTGATCGCAGCGGATGAATGGCACGACAATGGGCCTCAGGATCTCGTCACGATATCTCTGTGCATTCAACTTGTCATTGATAAAATGAAATTGTGTTAGTGTCCATAGCTTATGCCTGCCAGTAACTCCACTGCAACCATTGGGCACTCTGTTCGCAAAGTCGACATCAGCAAACCATTTGCCCACACAACGCCATACACGTGGTCTGAGGTTGTGAGGCCAGTTGGACGTACTGCCAAATTCTCTAAAACGACATTGGAGGTGGCTTATGGTAGAGAAATGAACATTTCATTATCTGCCAACAGCTCTGGTGGACAATTGCATGCTCCCTCAATACTTGAGACATCTGTGGCATTGTGTTGTGTGACAAAACTGCATTTTTAGAGTGGCCTTTTATTGTCCCCATCACAAGATGCACCTGTGTAATTATCCTGCTGTTTAATCAGCTTCTTTATATGCCACACCTGTCAGGTGGATGGATTTTCTTGGGAAAGAAGCAAGGCACACTCACAGAAATGGAAACAAATTTGTGCTCAAAATTTGAGAGAAATCATCTTTTTGTGCGTATGGAAATTTCGGGGTCTTTTATTTCAGCTCACGAAACATGGTACCAACACTTTACATGCTGTGTTCATATTTTTGTTCAGTGTATTTTGTCAATATGTACAGTAACAAAACAGTGGTAAATGTGTTAATCATACATTAACAAACACCCACTATGAGTATAATTATGATCATCGTCACGGTGTTTTTATCTGCTGCTGTGTTGAACTGAATGTTAAGCAACATAAAACACGATAGTGCACTTTATGGAATACTGTAGCTTTGTGGATAATAGCCACACCAATGTGATTGATACTCGGAAGCCTAATATTCCAAGAACATTTTCTCACGGTCAACTCTGGGTTTGGGAAAATAACGGTATGTAATGGTTGGCCATGTCAATTATGGTCTAGTACATTCTATTTCTATTGCTGCTATTTGGTTGCCTGCTGCATTGCAGACTGTTGTGTTTCTATGTTTCTCCCATAGTGTGTAAGAGCTCTGTGCTACCCCTGTACTATACAGAGTGATAACATGTCTGTTCTCTCCTCTCTGTGTGTTTGTCTACTCAGGGGTTTCCCGGGGACTTTGGCGAGCGGGGACCACCAGGACCAGACGGAAACCCAGTAAGTGAAACAGCAGGTCTCCCCCTGTCCCCTTGAACACCCTTGTCCATCACTCCAGACCTGGGTTCAAATAACAGCTTATATTGTTTCTTTCAAATACTTAAGCGGCACTTGATAGAGTCTGCCTGGCACAATGGACCAACAGGAATAGTCCCGAAAGTTCAATGACTGCCCATCTGGCCCTTCAGGCAGGCTCAATCAAAGAGAAAACAAATACTAATAAACTATTTTATTTTAGGTTTAGCATGTCTTTTTGAAGGTTTCTCTTGTTGTTTTTATACAGTCGTAGGTCTACTTGATTTAATATCTTTGTTCGGATTCAAGGATTAGCACAACAACAGAAACAATCTTTTTTACAGAATTTGAATGACTGATTTACATAATATCAGTACAGCAGTTAAGAGTACTTGATCACTTCACGAGTGCACTGAAGTAGCGAAACTGCACACCATGGCTGTTTGCCTCCAGGCAGTCTTTAACTAAACACATGCACACACACACACACGCACACACACACAAAATGTGTATGGTGAAAGACATGCTAAACATAAGTCACACTTGATGAATTGATAATATGTAGACCTCGCACTGCATTTGATTACTTCTTACTTGTTTTTTTTCTGGAAGTAAGACCTGAAGATTTCTCCTCCTGAGTCCTGGTCGGATAATGATTCCAGTCTGAGACTTTGTTACATAGTTAGTTATTAAGTGTTACCGTTAGTTACATAGTTATGTGCCACAAGCCATTCACTGTTTGGTCTTTGATAATTTATACCACAGCCCTCCACACCATGAAGGAGCTCTGGACTTTTTACATTTTTAAATGTTTTATTTCACCTTTATTTAACCAGGTAGGCCAGTTGAGAACAAAGTTCTCATTTACAACGGCGACCTGGCCAAGATAAAGCAAAGCAGTGCGACAAAAACAACAACACAGAGTTACACATGGGATAAACAAACGTACAGTCAAAAACACAATAGAAAAATCTATGTACAGTGTGTGCAAATGTAGTAAGGTTAGGGAGGTAAGGCAATAAATAGTCCATAGTGGCAAAATAATTAAAATTTAGCATTAACACTGGAGTGATGGATGTGCAGATGATGATGTGCAAGTAGAGCTACTGGGGTGCGAAAGAGCAAAAAAAAGAAAGAATATGGGGTAGTTGGGTGTGCTATTTACAGATGGGCTGTGTACAGGTACAGTAATTGGTAAGCTGCTCTGACAGCTGATGTTTAAAATTAGTGAGGGAGATATAAGTCTCCAGCTTAAGTGATTTTTGCAATTTGTTCCAGTCATTGGCAGCAGAGAACTGGAAGGAAAGGCGGCCAATGGAGGTGTTGGCTTTGGGGATGACCAGTGAAATATACCTGCTGGAGCGCGTGCTATGGGTGGGTGTTGCTATGGAGACCAGTGAGCTGAGATAAGGCGGGGCTTTTACCTAGCATAGACTAGATGACCTGGAGCCAGTGGGTTTGGCAACGAATATGTAGCGAGGGCCAGCCCCGGAGAGCATACATGTCGCAGGGGTGGGTAGTATATGGGGCTTTGGTGACAAAATGGATGGCACTGTGATAGACTACATCCAATTTGCTGAGTAGTGTTGGAGGTTATTTTCTAAATGACCGCCAAAGTCGAGGATCGGTAGGATAGTCAGTTTTACGAGGGCATGTTTGGCAGCATGAGTGAAGGAGGCTTTGTTGCGAAATTGGAAGCCGGTTCTAGATTTCATTTTGGATTGGAGATGCTTAATGTGCGTCTGGAAGGAGAGTTTGCAGTCTAACCAGACACCTAGGTATTTGTAGTTGTCCACATATTCTAAGTCAGAACCGTCCAGAGTAGTGATGCTAGGCGGGTGGGCAGGTTCGGGCAGCAATCGGTTGAAGAGCATGCATTTAGTTTTACTAGCATTTAAGAGCAGCTGGAGGCCACGGAAGGAGTGTTGAATGGCATTGAAGCTCCTTTGGAGGTTCGTTAACACAGTGTCCAAGGAAGGGCCAGATGTATACAGAATGGTGTCGTCTGCGTAGAGGTGGATCAGAGAATCACCAGCAGCAAGAGTGACATCATTGGTATTTACAGAGAAAGAGTAGGCCCGAGAATTGAACCCTGTGGCATCCCCATAGAGACTGCCAGAGGTTTTGACAACAGGCCTTCCGATTTGACACACTGAACTCTGTCTGAGAAGTAGTTGGTGAACCAGGCGAGGCAGTCATTTGAGAAACCAAGGCTATTGAGTCTGCCGATAAGAATGCGGTGATTGACAGAGTCGAAAGCCTTGGCCAGGTCGATGAAAACGGCTGCACAGTACTGTCTTTTATCGATGGCGGTTATGATATCGTTTAGGACCTTGAGCGTGGCTGAGGTGCACCCATGACCAGCTCGGAAACCAGATTGCATAGTAGAGAAGGTACGGTGGGACTCGAAATGGTCGGTGATCTGTTTGTTAACTTGGCTTTCTGTGGACTCAGTGATATCTGGATCATTGCACATTCATACGTATGCTCATTCATTGACATGCTTAGAGACATAGAGTACCTGGTAACACTACATTTTAAGGGGTCCTTATTAAAATGTAATAACGTGTAATTACACTATAACTATAACATGTGTAATTACACTATAAGTATTGTAGTTAAACGTAATAATTCATAGTTACACTATAAAAACAGCATGTAACTTGTGATTGTTACAGTCGATAATTACAGAGTTGTACAACAAATGCGGGTTACCATGCTTTTTACCAATTTAGTGTTTTGTTTCTACTCTCAGCATCCGATTCAGTAACAACTTTCACAAGGTTGTAATCTCTTGTGGACAGTTGCACTGGGTGTCCAAGATTAGAAAGGTTGAAGGCTCACTATGCTCTAATTACCAACCCGTAAATGTACACTCTTTAAAATCTCCACATTGTTGCTAGGAAGTTAACCCCAAAAGTGTATAATCTGGGTTAATTTGGTTGAGATTACAAAAACAGATCAGATATACGTCAACCTCTCTGACTGGGGTCTACCATATGGGTGTCATCCCAGATTATACATTTAAAAATGACTTATAGTTAATGTAAATGTTTCCCATTATGACAACCTGAGTCTCCTTTACCATCCAAGTGGGAAGATAAACCCACTAGTACACCACAGAGTACTATCTGTATAAGTCAAATATAATTACTAGTTGTACACTTAATTTTAACGAGCTAAATCCTGTGTATCTTGAGGGGTACTTAAGTGATAATCCCAGAGAAGCCAATGTTTGGAGGGTATATTGTCCGTCAAGGGCCGGCAAACCGTGCCAAAATATCCCCCATACACCGGCTTCGAGGGCATTATCACTTTTATATAACAGGTTACATATTCAAAAACGGTTCGGGTTTGGTTACAACCCTTTTTGGGTCTATATAGAACCCTTTTTTATGGTTATTTTATAGAACCTTTATGCAGAATGCTTCTATAAAGAACAAAAAGAGCTGTGTGCAAACCACACACCCAAATATTTGAATAAACCGCCTCCCCTACATTTCAAATATCATTAAAAGAGTAAAGAACCCTTTTGTGACCTCTGAAGAACCATTGGTCCTAGACGATAGTGCACATGTCTAGGCTAGCACGTGTATAGGCTAGGAAATCGACAAAGATCTGTCTTCATCTGTTTCTTTCTGGACTCTGAGACCTTATGGAAATCTGTGGTGGAGAAAAATAACGTATGACAATTTAGCAAATACACAACAATTAGCCTACTAGCTAGCTATAATCAGAGACGGTATAGAATCCTTCCTCCAATATGTCTGCTATCATTATTATCATGATTTCTATCATTTAGGGTTTAGGCCTATTGCTAGGCCTAGCTACCTAGTTGTTATGGTACACAGCTAGCATTATACTAATAATGGTGCTTGCTAACATTAATAAACTAGCTAGTGTTTACATCGAAAAGGAACTACTCATAGGTGAGTTACCACAAGTATACAAAAAGCAAAAAAAAATGCATGGAAAACCTACCTACTCTCTCCTGGTTGTACGTTTTTGACTCTACCACACTTTGCTTATTTCGCAGCAATCTCTTATGTCTGGATTTTGCACATTACCTTCTTATTGATCCCGGTTCTTTGCACACTGTCACTAGGAGTCTGTGTAAACACAAATTGTGGGCATGTTCGAGGTTGTTGTTATTTTGAGCGCATTGCGCAGATGGGCAGATCTTGACGTGTTGCCTTAAACTAACTTCCCAGTCAAAATCTCACTTTTAAAAGTTCTTATTCTGTTAACTCATATCCAAATAATGTTGTTGACTAGTCCTATACGGATGTCGGATCCTAACTTGATCACTCTTTTTTCTCAGAGAATTTGCGTGATCCATCAGGAAATTCAGATCAGCCTCGTGAGTGGCTGAAAATGAGCAGTTCTCTTTCTCTCCATGTGAGGGCAGTCAATTGGGATCAGGGCTTGCTATCAAAATAATGTTCTCTCTCGCTCGCTCAAATACTAGGCCTAGGTCCTATTACTGCAACATTCAAATGTACAAACATTTATCTGAAATGCAGCCATACACATCAACAACCATCATTTTATATATCTTAATAACACAAGATATATATTGGTCTCCATTAGGCTATGACATAAGTTGAGATGACAATACCAACCAGAGGGCGAACATATCTTGAAAGACTTGCAAGCAGGACACCGGCATCCTCTTTTAGGGAGCGATAATGAGGTGATCAATAATCGTTGCACTTGAGATCAGCTGTGCGGGTGAATTTAGTGCGTATTGATGGTTTAACGAGACATTAGCTGGCGATAATAAGGATGCTTCCTTTTGAGGCAGGATTTCTAGGCAGGATGTCAAAATTGGCATGTCCCAATCCCATGTATCCTTAGTCGGGGAAGCTATCCCATAACACTTAGCGGTGCAGCGAAAAAAATATTATAATAATCATAATTAATGTCGGACAGAAGTCCCCGCTTGGGATAACATATTCCTGAAGAATAAGTAATAACTTTGCGAAATGTAGGTTTAACTTTTATTTATTCAGCAAATGATGTTAAAATGTTCAACAAATGATTGTCATATGAATTTTTCATTCAACTGTTGAGTGACTGTAATCACATTTTACTCCATTGCATTGGCGAGTGGCGCAGCAGTCTAAGGCACTGCATCGAGTGACGCCTCTTGCACTGCATCTCAGTGCAAGAGGCGTCACTGCAGTCCCTGGTTCAAATCCAGGCTGCATCACATCCGGCCGTGATTGGGAGTCCCATAGGGTGGCGCACAATTGGCCCAGTGTCGTCCGGGTTTGGCCAGAGTAGGCCATCATTGTAAAATAAGAATTTGTTCTTGCCTGACTTGCCTAGTTAAATAAGGTTAAAAAACATTTTTAAAATGTGGCTTGCCAGGAGAAAACACTCCTGCTCGACTCGTTTGGAAGTAAGACATTTTAACAACATCTGATAAAAAAAACGTAGGAAATACAACCAACTGTGTTCTGTTTAGCCAGCCAAGTTATTTGTGAATTCTGGTGATGAGTCTATTGTGCTAGCTACCTGCATGCAGTGTCTGTTTACCTAGTTAACGTTAGCTAACTTTCTCTTGCCACTTTCTCATCCCCTATTGTGTTGCACCATCGGGGTTGGTGTTACTAGTTCAAATTAGAGGCTAAGTTATTCTACTTTTACTCTAAACAACTATACCAAGCCTAAAAATATACAAAACTGTTAACAAAACGATTGCACATTAATAAAAGTAGTTGTGGCTTCAGCGACTTGAACCAGCACTGAAATTAGAAATGGATTCACCCATGCTATTTTTTATAATGCAGATTTGTCAGGACATTGTAAAGCTCATTCTAAAATACAGACGTGATTTCTGTCCCAGCGGATTGCACGGTGTGCAAGTCTTCAATATAGACAAAAATGTGTTGAATTATGCTATTAGTCAAGGGCTGGAACAAAAACCTGTAAACTCCTGTCCTGTCTATAAAAAAAACATATGGGTGTCAAGACTAAATTTGCCCTCATGTACTGAACAATTTATGAATGTTGGAGGTTAATCTTCTTTATATCCCTCACTTGGAAATGACTTATTTTGTACAATGGACTGTGTTTTAAGGACTCATACACAGACACAGGAAAACCAATAAACATTTGAACTTTTAGTGTTGATGTCTTCACGTTTCTTTATGGGGCTTGGGGATCCGGTGACTACAGTTCATCTGTCTAATCCCCGGCAAGGAGAGAGAAAGGTATCAATAATATGACAATACTGTATTCATTTCATTGAACATATATTCCTGTTTGATATGCATTTATATAATTATGTTATCCTTTATCACATGCCAGTATTTGTTTTATAGCCAATGCATGTAGCTTACATTAGGATACAGTAGCCTAGGCATAATCTATTTAGATTACATCATATCACTATTCAATATTAGTTTTCAATTAATATACAACCATGTTATCTTGAACATTGGTGTAATTTAATAATATGCTTGGTTGTGAAAGTTGTAGTGAATTAATCACAAAGCAAGCCTACTCATTAGAAAATAAAAAAAAATATGAACAGCTCTAATGCAATATTAGCTTTACATTGAAACACCACTATTCTGGCTATTAATCATTCTTAAACAGTCAGTAAACATTAAACGATGTCAAAAAATCGTAGCTTGTATGATATCTTGCATGCAAGCTTAGCTGTCATGTTCAAAATGATGGACCAAGCAATATACAAGAGGAGGACCTTATACCATTGGATAATTATTCTGGTCGGTGTCAACTTCATTCATTAATAGGTACTGAGGAAATTGATTCTGTTACTTGTTATTCGTGTCAGATGCAGTGGCAAGAAAAAGTATGTGAACCCTTTGGAATTACCTGGATTTCTGCATAAATTTGACATAAAATTTGATCTTCTTCTTGATCTTTAAGTCACAACAATAGACAAACATAGTGTGCTTAAACTAATAGCACACAAATTATTGTATTTTTCTTGTCTATATTGAATACATCATTTAAACATTCACAGTGAAGGTTAGAAAAAGTATGTGAACCCCTAGTCTAATGACTTCTCCAAAAGCTCATTGGAGTCAGGAGTCAACTAACCTGGAGTCGAATCAATGAGACGAGATTGGAGATTTTGGTTAGAGCTGCCCTGCCCCATAAAAAACACTCACAAAATTTGAGTTTGCATTTCACAAGAAACATTGCCTGATGTGAACCATGCCTCGAACAAAAGAGATCTCAGAAGACCTAAGATTAAAGAATTGCTGCCTTGCATAAAGCTAGAAAGGGTTACAAAAGTATCTCTAAAAATCAGTCCATGGTAAATCAAATTGTCTATAAATGGAGAAATTTCAGCACTGTTGCTACTCTCCCTAGGAGTGGCCGTCCTGCAAAGATGACTGCAAGAGCACAGCGCAGAATGCTCAATGAGGTTAAGAAGAATCCTAGAAAGTCAGCTAAAGACTTACAGAAATCTCTGGAAGATGCTAACATTTCTGATGACAAGTCTACAATACGTAAAACACTAAACAAGAATGGTGTTCATGGGAGGACACCATGGAAGAAGCCATTGCTGTCCAAAAAAGTTTGCAAAAGAGCACCTGGATGTTCCACAGCGCTACTGGCAAAATATTCTGTGGACAGATGAAACTAAAGTTGTGTTGTTTGGAAGGAACACACAACACTATGTGTAGAGAAAAAAAGGCACAGCACACAAACATCAAAACCTCATCAATCAATCTGTGACGAAATGGGTCATATTAAAATCCGACATCTGTACTGGTATTTGTGGCCAAAGTATAAATTGGAGAAAAAAACACTTCAAAAACCCCACCTCAAACAAATGCTTTGTATTTCCTCATAGAACATGTCGTCATCTCCCCGAGGAGGATGAGCTGGCCAATCAGCGATTAAGAGGAGGATGAACTGGCCAATCAGTGGTCTACTTGCGTGAATATTTTTTATGACCTATATATGCCCACACCATTCTGTTGTTGGGGTAACATACTTAACTTCTCTAGGATAGGGGGCAGCATTTTCACGTTTGGATGAAAAGCATACCCAAATTCAACTGCCAGCTACTCATCCCCAGAAGATAAGATATGCATATCATTAGTATATTTGGATGGAGAACACTCTGAAGTTTCTAAAACTGTTTGAATCATGTATGTGAGTATAACAGAACTTATTTAGCAGGCGAAACCCCGAGGACAAACCATTCAGCTATATATTTTTTTGAGGTCACTCTCTTTTCAATGGAGTTTCATTGGGAATCCAGATTCCTTCTTGCAGTTCCTACCGCTTCCACTGGAGGTCAACAGTCTTTAGAAATTGGTTGAGGTTTTTACCTTTGTGTAATGAAGAAGTACGGCCATCTTGAACTAGGGTCACTAGCTACAGTTTGTTTTAATCCTGTATTGAACACAGATCATCCCGTCTTCAATTTTTATCAATTATTTACGTAAAAAAATACCTAAAGTTGTATTACAAAAGTAGTTTGAAATGTTTTGGCAAAGTTTACAGGTGACTTTTGAGATATTTTGTAGTCGCGTTTGATTTTCTGGATCAAACGCACCAAATAAATGGACATTTTGGATACATATCGACGGAATTAATCGAACAAAAGGACCATTTGTGATGTTTATGGGACATATTGGCGTGCCAACAACAGAAGCTCGTCAAAGGTAAGGCAATAATTATATTTTTATTTCTGCGTTTTGTGTTGCACCTGCAGGGTTGAAATATGCTTCTCTCTCTTTCTTTACTCTGTTGCTATACTCAGATAATAGCATCGTTTGCTTTCGCCAAAAAGCCCATTTGAATTCTGACATGTTGGCTGGATTCACAACCAGTGTATCTTTAATTTGGTGTCTTTCGTGTGTGATTTAATGAAAGTTAGATTTTTATAGTAATTTATTTGAATTTGGCGCTCTGCATTTTCTCTGGCTTTTGGCCAAGTGAGACAGTAGCATCCCGCCTAAACTCAGATTTTTGGATATAAATATGAACTTTACTGAACAAAACATACATGTATTGTGTAACATGAAGTCCTATGAGTGTCATCTGATGAAGATCATCAAAGGTTAGTGATAAATTTTATCTCTATTTCTGCTTTTTGTTACTCCTCTCTTTGGCTGGAAAAATGGCTGTATATTTCTGTGACTTGGCTCTGACCTAACATAATCGTTTGGTGTGCTTTCCTCGTAAAGCCTATTTGAATTCTGACTGAATGTTGGCTGGATTCACAACAAGAGTAGCTTTAATTTGGTATCTTTCATGTGTGATTTCATGAAAATTAGATTTTTATAGTAATTTATTTGAATTTGGCGCTCTGCATTTTTACTGGCTTTTGGCCAAGTGGGACGTTAGCGTCCCACATATCCCTGAGAAGTTAATGAAAAAAATGGAAGGAAAACTATTTCACTCATATTTTAAGTAATTATAAGTAATATTTAATCGAAATCGGTAATGCATCCCATCCAAAAGTGAGAATGTTCGTCAATCGTGAAACCCTTGCAAGGTTACATGATGAAATAAGAAGTTGTCTTACGACCATTTTGTGCATTTATTAACCATTATTCAACCAAGCTTAATGGGCTCACAATTTTATGAATAACTGTTTATTAAGAGCCATAACTTTTTATTAATGTGTTAAAAATGTTTTTTGATGCTTAATAAAGTAATTCACCCGTTGTCAAGCCCTGCCATCCTTTGCTACAGTTGCTTTCAAGGTCAAATGTAGCATTCAATTATTTAACTATTTAAAAAAATATATACAGTATATGTAAACCCCTCGTTTTTGCAATAGCGCTCATAAGCTTCAATGCATTTCAAACGAAAGGTCGACCGGTGCCTGGGTATCATCAATGTGGTTCGTGCAGACTGAAATAAATGTGCATTCGGTTGCTATCGGGAACTTGAACAAGCATTCGTTGTTACATTTCTGTAATTACAGACTGCAATTACCACCAGTTTCATGTTGTTAGTTTAGTGTAACTATGAATTATTAAAATTAATTACAATACTTGTTACAGCGTAATTACATATGTTATATCTAATGTTCTGTCTAGCTCCCCAGGGACTGCCACTTAGAAGAAATATCAGTGCGGGCAGAGAAGCATGAGTTTGAACTTCAGTCAACTTTATAGAGTTTTCCCCGTTCGTAACACTATCAACGTTTACCTTTACTGTGGGAATTGTGATCGAATCAACGCAGTATAATCCACTTTCAATGCAACATACCAAAACAAAATAAACTGTGCAAGAATTAGTATGCAAAACTAACTATACAAGAGATTTTGTAGGCAGAACGCATCGGAGTAGGATTATATTCAATCAATCAAATGTATTTATAAAGCCCTTCTTATATCAGCTGATGTCACAAAGTGCTGTACAGAAACCCAGCCTAAAACCCCAAACAGCAAGCAATGCAGGTGTAGAAGCACGGTGGCTAGGAAAAACTCCCTAGAAAGGCCAGAACCTAGGAAGAAACCTAGAGAGGAACCAGGCTGTGAGGGGTGGCCAGTCCTCTTCTGGCTGTGCCGGGTGGAGATTATAACAGAACATGGCCAAGATCTTCAAATGTTCATAGATGACCAGCAGGGTCAAATAATTATAATCACAGTGGTTGTAGAGGGTGCAACAGGTCAGCACCTCAGAAGTAAATGTCAGTTGGCTTTTCATAGCCGATCATTCAGAGTATCTCTACCGCTCCTGCTGTCTCTAGAGAGTTGAAAACAGCAGGTCTGGAACAGGTCAGGGTTCCATAGACGCAGGCAGAACAGTTGAAACTGGAGCAGCAGCACGGCCAGGTGGACTAGGGACAGCAAGGAGTCATCAGGCCAGGTAGTCCTGAGGCGTGGTCCTTGGGCTCAGGTCCTCCGAGAGAGAGAAAGAAAGAGAGAAAGAGAGAATGAAAAAGAGAGAACGAGAGAGAATTACTTAAATTCATACAGGACACCAGATAAGACAGGAGAAATACTCCAGATAATGGACTGACCCTAGCCCCCCGACACAAACTACTGCAGCATAAATACTGGAGGCTGAGACAGGAGGGGTCGGGAGACACCCCCGGACAGGGCCAAACAGGCAGTATATAACATATAACAAAGGCATATATATTGCATTGACAGGCATGACTCAGGCACGTTCTCTACATAGACCGGTGCACCATAACCAATCAGAGCTGCAGTAGGCCTATATGCAAATAGACCATTGCCATATATGGATCTGTGCCATTCACTTTGAACTGGACTGTTTTTACAGCATCAGCGGTCGTGAGTAGATGCGCTTGTTTTGAGATCAAAGTGAGAGCTACATGTAGCGATGTGTGCACATTTGTACATGTGTTCATATCCTTTGCTAGTTAGTGAGTTATTAGCCCAGTTATAGATCATTTGTAGTCAACAATGGGGGAGGGATTGCTTCCTATAAGATTAAAAAATATGTGCACTTCTAGACATCTTAGAAAAGCAAGTCAGATAAAGAGCTTATTTTGTCTTAAAGGGGCAGTGTTGTATTTTGAGACAGGCTTGAATAAGCTACGGGTAGCATAATTTGTCTGATTCTCTGTTAATAGTGCTATGGGAATAATGATGCATTATATTTTGTAAAGTGGTTTCTTGCGTCAAACAACACAACATTTTCAGTCACCTCCGTCTGAAGTGTATAAGTGTATAAACAGGTTAATGTCAAGCCCTGCATGTTCTTTTCAAAAGTCTCATGGACATTGAAAACCACACATTGGCTGCTACTGTACGCTGAATGACAAAACAGCTATTTTCATGTTAAAGTGTTATGGGATGCATTTTCTCCATTGTTTTTTATGGTAGGCCACTCTGGTAGGCCTACATTATGATCAAATAGCCACAGTCACCTAATTGACCATTGCTAAAACTAGCTTAATGTGGGTACAGCCTGTGTTCACAGTAAATGCACTGGAAGTTGCACAGAATTTTCATTTGCAACGATCAAGTTTGCGCTCAGCAGACTTGAAATTTGCTCAGTGATGAAACATTTTGATGGAACATTGGTTATAACACTGTAATGAAGTGTTACTGAGTACTCACATGCCAAGTATGTTTATAGGTATTGTAGGCTATTTCTAGAGCAGTATGCACTCCCATGCACTTCTCAGTAGCTGAATTGGGGACGACTGGGAAAATCAGCTCACTGATGGACATGCTGTCTGTAGTCCAGTAGGGGGAACTTTCCCCTCCAAGCAACGAAGCGGATACTGTACTTCAGAAGGGTCAAAAGGGGAATAATATCTTCACCAAAGCAATTCCTTAGATCTAATCCCACTCTATCCACACAATATCCTGGTTTGACATGGAGACATGCGGTCTTCCATACAGATACATTTGCTCTCTTAGTTTGACCCTGAGATCTCCTTGAGTGGCAGCTGTATAGTGATATTGTGATTGGCTGACCTCTGCGGACCTCTCCAACACCATGTGTCTTTCCAACCGAGGTGAGGGCAAGTTCCAGTTGGCTGAATAACCTCTCCTTCATAGTGAAGTTAGAAGAGGAGAGGAGGGTGGAGGGTTCCGGAAGACCACACTTTAAAATTGGTCTGTAACACCTCTCCGTAACATCTATCTCCCCTTTTCAAAAAAGCCCCCCCCCCCCCTCCTCTCTCTCAATTCAATAAATGCCTTATTGGCATGAATGGGTGGTTGCCACTGTTGCCAGAGGAATGTACAGTATATGAAGTATCACATAAATTAACAATATGTTTGAGCAAAAATAATAAAATATATCAATAACAAAAAATTATGCTTGAAAAAAGTAAATAAACAGCAACAATTGACACATTTAATATACAAGGGTTCATGTGTATGACATGGCTGAAGCTATTGTCTCTCTTATATTACGACAGAACTGGACATAATCTGCAGCAAGATCTACCGTCTCTACATTTTCTTTTAACAAAATGCAGATTTTCTCCTAAACAGGCAGTTCAAAAAATCCTGCAACTCTTTAATTACATTTTGGGCAGTGGACTAGGAAGTGCGACTCATTCTGTACTTCACCCAACCCACAGTGCTTACATAGTCTTTCTTCTTCTTTGTTTTTGCCAATGATTAGTGTATGCATTTTGATTAGAGATTTGTATTTGTTTGAATTTTGTTATTTGTGGTCGAATAGTTTAATTTAGCTGGTGCTTTTGGGTCAGTTGCTTAGGGTCACCAGAATTTGGTAGGTCTTTTCTCAAGTGCTATAGGGAATCTCCCAAGTTCTGCCCTACAGACAGTAACGCATTACATGCATCTATAATCACATTTTTCTAGCTTACCGTTGAGCAGACGCGTTTTTAGGACTTCCATACAATGGGGGAAAATTTTTAGCAGGATGTGGGAAAAAAATGGGCTTTTCATAAACACATTTCATGCAGTTTGCATCATTTACATGATGGCCACATGCGCAACTCTCTTCAGGTAGGATGCAATTTTGGAACTTAATTTATAAAGGTTTTTGTATTTTTAGTAATTTGTTTTATCAGGATTATATTGTATATCATTGATATTATTTTAAGCCTATTTAAAAAAAAATCTAAACCAGTTCTTTAAATATCCTATGCAGAACCTGTTTTGTTTCATTCTGTTGAGACATTTCCGTTCGCTAAATTAAGTTTGATCTGTGTTTTGAATTGTGTTTTCCGTATTTAGTTTAAGATAGTTAAGTAGGCCTGCTGTAAAATAAATATAATTAGCCTATTGCTGTCATTTGTTGGGTACGGTAGGCAGTAGCCTTTCTTGGTAATTACTGAAATATAGCCTGTTCAAAACTTCTTTGTTGTAAAGTATACGCTGGGAGTCGGGAAGCAAGTTCAGGGAGTGGCTTTTAAAAAGAAATAACACAAGGAACAAGAAACACGAGTAGCGTACAGACATGAAACAACGGAACAGAAACAATAACGCCTAGGGAAAGAACCAAAGGAAGTGACATTTATAGGGAAGGTAATCAGACAGGTTATTGAGTCCAGGTGAGTCTGATGATGCACTTGTGCGAGTAACAATGGTGACAGGTGTGCGTAATAATGAGCAGCCTGACGACCTCGAGCACCGGAGAGGGAGTATACGTGACATTTGTGAAGGTTTAAACCAGTTTGCAAGTGTTTTGTTTCAATATGTTGGGCCATTTTCTTTGGCCAAAGTAAGTTTTTCATATTTTCCCTATAAACATTTTTTTTATTTAACTAGGCAAGTCAGTTAAGAACACATTCTTATTTACAATGACGGCCTACCCCGGACGACGCTTGTCCAATTGTGCGCCTCTCTATGGGACTCCCGATCACGGACGGTTGTGATACAGTCCAGGATCAAACCAGGGTCTGTAGTGATGCACTGAGATGCAGTGCCTTAGACCACTGTGCCCCTTTGGGAGTCATTGCCTTGACTTACTTTTGATGTTACCTTAATAAAGTCATACAGTGGATGCCATATCATTTGGCCAATATCCCTAATATATTGATGGCACTGGCTGTGTGGGTGGACGGCTTAATGGGTTATCCATCCAATTCTCAAATATTCGATAAGTTAAAATGTTCCCGGTCACTTGTCTGGTGCATGGTTTCCGTTAGCAGGTAATAGCCGTCTTTAGACAGATAAAAAAAAAATTGAAAAGCCAATAAATAAAACTGGCACACAGGCCAATTGTTCAGGATAAGAAGAAAAAAATCCCATTGCGAAATAATGCTTTTTAGCCTATTCTTGATGGAATACCAGTCGATGGAAAAACATTTGACCCATGCTTATTGGTCTACACACTTATTGGTCTACACACTTTCTTTCCCGCTAATTGTACTATGAAAAAACATTAGCATACCGTCTTTTGTGCATTGCTGCACTTATAATGTGAAGAAATAGGCCTAATAATTTATACACATTTAAGCTAAATGTCCTAATCTTAGGCATCAGATTCATTGCTTTTAAACTTTTTTGAATGTATCCTAGGCCAACTAGTTGTATGAATTTGGGATCTATTGTCCCACAACTGTCCCAGAGTCTGTTTGAAATAGGCAATTTTTCTCGACAAGCTGACTAATAGAATAGGTAAACTTTTCTACTATCGGGGACAGTAGATTGACATAGGCTAGTGATTTTGCTGTCTGTTACTCGTCTTGTTGGCTGAGGGAATTTAAATGTGGACTGTTATTCTAACATCTTCAAAGTGCGCATCTGAAGGACGGACTTTGTGGCATCCCCGACTTGCATGTTCTATTAAGATGAATTACTATAATCTAAATGTGATTTCTGTCATTCTGAGCACTGTGGGTGGATGCCCTAATCAGGTTAAGCACCCAGTAAATTTCTCAAATGTCTGGTAAATTAAAATGCTACAGGTCAAATGTCAGGTGCCACATTTTTCATTATGGAAAACCTGGTCTGGCGCCATATATACAGTACCAGTCAAAAGTTCTGTCATTACTTTAAGACATGAAGGTCTGTCAATGAGGAACATTTCAAGAACTTTGAAAGTTTCTTCAAGTGCAATTGCAAAAACCCTCAAGTGCTATGATGAAACTGGCTTCCATGAGGACCGCCATAGGAAGGAAGACCTAGAGTTACCTCTAATGAACTTATCCTCTGCAGCAGAGTTAACTGCACCTCAGATTGCAGCCCAAATAAATGCTTCACAGAGTTCAAGTAACAGACACATCTCAACATCAACTGTAAGAAGAAGAGACTTGCTTGGGCCAAGAAACACGAGCAATGGACATTAGACCAGTGGAAATCTGTTCTTTGGTCTGATGAGTCCAAATTTGAGATCTTTGGTTTCAACTGTCGTGTCTTTGTGAGACGCAGAGTAGGTGAACAGATGATCTCTGCATGTGTGGTTCCCACCGTGAAGCATGGAAGAGGAGGTGTGATGGTGTGGGGGTGCTTTGCTGGTGACACAGTCAGTGATTTATTTAGAATTCAAGGCACACTTAACCAGCATGGTTACCAAAGCATTCTGCAGCGATACGCCATCCCATCTGGTTTGCGCTTAGTGGGACTATCATTTGTTTCCAACCGGACAATGATCCAACACACCTCCAGTCTGTGTAAGGGCTATTTGACCAAGAAGGAGAGTGATGGAGTGCTGCATCAGATGACCTGGCCTCCACAATCACCTGACCTCAACCCAATGAGATGGTTTGGGATGAGTTGGACTAAAGAGTGAAGGAAAAGTAGTCAACAAGTGCTCAGCATACAGAATGTGGGAACTCCTTCCAGACTGTTGGAAAAGCATTCCAGGTGAAGCTGGTTGAGAGAATGCCAAGAGTGTGCAAATCTGTCATCAAGGAAAATATATTTTGATTTGTTTATACATTTTTTTATGCTACTACATGATTACATATGTCTTATTTCATAGTGTTGATGTCTTCACTACTATTCTAAAATGTAGAAAATAGTCAAAATAAATAAAAACCTTTGAATGAGTAGGTGTGTCCAAACTTTTGACTGTTACTGTATGTGATCCACCATCTTGATTCGGTTATATGTAGCAACATTACATTTTTATTTATTTACATGAAAGTAGAGACTAGAAAATGGCCTGTGGATGTTTTGGTACACCTACTAGAGAGCACCTCTTTGTCTACACCCATGCAGCATAGTTCACACCCTCTTAAGCCTTAGCCCCACCCATCTCTTTAAGGATTCACGTGTGAGGCCATGTGCTAAATTCACCGAGTAAGGTAGTGTAGTAAACATCCAAATATTAAGAGTAAAAGTGTTGAAGGTAGTAGCAAAAAGTAGTGGTAAAAATACCCTTTATCTAGTCCTTGGCCTATATCCTAATCAGACTTTGATGCAGGTCATGTTGTTCTTCACATTACCATCTCTGGTAAACACACGCTATAGCAAATCAAATCTATGTTTATTTGTCACATGCACAGGAAGCAGGAAGTGTAAACATTACAGTTAAATGGTTACTTGCATAGTGGACCCATAAGCCAATCATGGCTAGATAAATAAACTTTCCAGTGACACTGACTCACCCAATGATGAAGATGAAGTCTAGGCTACTCACCGGTGATGGCCGATGCACTTGGGCCAATAGCCATCTCTAGATAAGCTACTTTGAAAAACAGTGCTGTTCGCTCAGAATCGCTCAAAAGTTGTGAAAAAAATTGTTGGCTTCTACGGACAGATTGGTCTTCTCTTTTCAGCAGTAGGCATTTGACAGATTGACAGCCGCAACAAACAAAATAAATATAATCCATAGATGGCAGTTCCCATTCACGTCAGAACTGGCAGCCATCGGTGGTGTACAACTGAGTTTAACAGTCTATGGCCACAATGCAACAAGCTGTTTTACACTGAACAAAAGTGTAAAGTGTTGGTCCCATGTTTCATGAGCTGAAATAAAAGACCCCAGAAATGTTCCATTCACACAAAAAGCTTATTTCTCTCAAACATTTGGCACAAATTTGTTACATCCCTGTTAGTAAGCATTTCTCCTTTGTCAAGATAATCCATCCACCTAACAGGTGTGGCATATCAAGAAGCTGATTAAGCAGCATGATCATTACACAGGTGCACCTTGTCACACAATGCCAAAGATGTTTCGAGGGAGTGTGTAATTGACATGCTGACTGCAGGAATGTCCACCAGAGCTGTTGCCAGAGAATTGAACATTAATTTCTCTACCATAAGCCGCCTACAATGTCGTTTTAGAGAATTTGGAAGTATGTCCAACCGGCCTCACAACTGCAGACCACGAGCATGACATCATGTGAGCAAGCGGTTTGCTGATGTCAATGTTGTGAACAGAGTGCCCCATGGTGGTGGAGGGGTTATGGTATGGGCAGGCATAAGCTACAGACAAACACAATTGCTTTTTATCAATGGCAATTTGAATGCACAGAGATACTGTGATGAGATCCTGAGGCCCATTGTTGTGCCATTCATCCGCCGCCATCACCTCATGTTTCAGCATGATAATGCACAGCCCCATGTCGCAAGGGTCTGTACACAGTTCCTGGAAGTTGAAAATGTCCCAGTTCTTCCATGGCCTGCATACTCCCCAGACATGTCACCCATTGAGCATGTTTGGGATGCTTTGGATTGATGTGTACGATGGCGTGTTTCAGTTCCCGCCAATATCCAGTAACTTCGCACAGCCATTGAAGAGGAGTGGGACAACATTCCACAGGCCACAATCAACGTTATTCGAAGGAAATGTGTCACATTGGATGGTGGCAAATGGTGGTCACACCAGATACTGACTGTGTTTTTGATCCTTTTTTAAGGTAACAGATGCATATCTGTATTCACAGTCATGTGAAATCCATAGATTAGGTTCTAATGAAATTTACTGTATTTCAATTGACTGATTTTCCTTATATGAACTGTAACTCAGTAAAATCTTTGAAATTGTTGCATGTTGCGTTTATATTTTTTGGTTCAGTATATATTTGTCACGCTTACGGCCCAAATTGCTGCCTTCACAACTGTAAGTGCTTGTAATAAAACTTAATCCACAGCAATATTGTAGAAGCTATTGATCCTCTGTGGCTACAGTAAATAATGTTTGCTGGTGTAGTATTTTTAATGGTCTTATTTATGTCTGTTCAGACAGGAGTAATATAATTGTGGGAAAATATATTTTGTAATAATTTTGTCAGAATATAAATCAGCATATACAATTAACTTTAATTTGAGGGTGTCCCAGAGATGTAGATTGTTCTAATATGGTAGTCAGTTCATTTACATTATATAAATATTGAATACAATTGGACTAATATTGCAACCTTGTCTAACTCCTCTGTCCTGACCAAAGAATAGTTTTATTTTCTTGACAACTTTATACAACATTGGTTTTCCTTATAGATCACATCAATAATATAATATACATTGCCTCTTAAACCACTTTGAATGAGTTTTAAGAACATACCTTCATGCCATATGGAATCAAAAGCTTTTTGAAAGTCTATTAAACAGGCAAATGTTTTTCCTTTGTGAGTTTGGTGGACATTTTTTGGGACAAATGTGTGGAGGGTATATACACTACATGACCATAAGTATGTGTACATCTGCTCGTTAATCATCTCATTCAAAAATCATGGGCATTAATATGGAGTTGGTCCCCCTTTTGCTGGTTTCCCACTAAATGTTGGAACATTGCTGTGGGGACTTCCATTCAGCCACAAGAGCTTTAGTGAGGTCGGGCATTAGGGATTAGGCCTGGCTCGCAGTCGGTGTTCCAATTCAAAGGTGTTAGATGGGGTTGAGGTCAGGGCTCTGTGCAGGCCAGTCAATTTCTTCCACACCGATCTCGACAAACCCTTTTTGTATGGACCTCACCTTGTGCACGGGGGCATTGTCATGCTGAAACAGGAAACTTTAGAGTACCTACAAAGTCTGGGTCTGAAGCTTTTCACACCAAAGTTTGAAGACCACAAACCTGAATGTTATAGCTGCTTATCCTTAAGGATGCTATATTTCAAATCCTCCTTTATGTGTTTAACAGTGGAATGCTTAATATGTGAACCAATTTGTTATCATTGTGGGTGTTATCATGTGTTATAACATGTTATGGGGATAAAATAATAGTTAGGTGTAAACTTTTAATAATTAAACAATAAAAAAAGGCTACATATCATATAGTACTTTACCCTGGATGACATCTGTAGTGGATGTATGTTTTTAGTTCAGTATGCGTATCTTAAAGCAGATTACAGCAACAGGTCTCTTATCTGGCTCTGGTTGTCCAGTACTGAGGACACTGTTGTAGTCACTACTGCGTAACTCTTCTGTACTGCCTGTTTTAGCTGGCTGGGTGGGTGCTCTGTCAGGGATGACTCGTGGGGGGGCATGAGGACCAGGAGCAGCATGGTGACTGGGGCCAGTGGGAATTTGGGCTCCCTGTAGTTTGTGGCTCCTTGGATGTTGAGGGGCCCTGGGACTCTTGTAGTGCTGATTAGAGTCTCTGGGCTTGGTGTGGGTATTGGAGGGGGACCTGTCCCCGGCAGTGTCTTTCAGGGTTTTGTGAAGAACCTGACTCTGTTCTTGCTGAAGTGGTCATAGAGGTGATGAGGTTGAATGTCCTCTGAGAGCAACTCCATGGCAGTGGATGTGGTGGGGCACCAGAGCTTGATGACTCTTCCCTGGCAGTGTGGCCGGGCTAGTGCCTGATGACCTCGTCCTTCAGTTCCTGTAGTTCTCTCTGTAGGTCTTGCAAGTGGCTGTGATCGACAGTGGTGGCCACTATCTCTCTCAGGCGACGCACTTACATTCTGAGGGCCTGGTTGTCCTCCTCCAGTTCTCTAGTGGCTGACTGTAGCTCCCTGATCTCACTGGGCTGCTGTTTCCCCTGAGTCACCAGGCTGGTGTCTTCCTCTGTCAGCTCTTGACTGCTTCTGCTCTGGCAGGTCAATGATTTCTCCCTGAACTCAGAAAAGTCTCTTTCGAGAACAGATAGACTTTCTGAAAGATTTGATGTCGTAGGAGAGTCTTAGAGAGACGAGTCTGCTGTCAGAGCTTGGAGGGGTTGTCTTCTCCTGGATTGTGGTCTGTGGAGAGGCTGCTTGCTCCTTTGCTTCTTCTCTTAGGGACTATAAGTCTTCCTGGAATTTCCTCAGGCTGCTTTCCCTGGACCACGATGGTGCCGATATGATTGACGTTAACGGTGAGGCAGTGGCAGTTTGTCCTCATTAATTGTTATCTGTCTGCCTTTTCAATGTTTTGGGTATTTCGTGCACAACAGGGTGCCAGGCTGAGGGGCTCTCAGTATGAAATAAGACATTTATTGTGGTTTTCTTCCCCTATAGTATTGAGAAGTCTGCCACCAAGGTCTCGGGTGATTCTCTCATTACTTTACTTTTAACATTTTTCCTTTGCCTTTAAAAGAGCAGACATCTGTATGGTATATAATCTCCATTTAGATTTTCTATTGCTGATTTCTTTACTAGCTCTTTCCAAGCTTGCTCAGCTTTCTTTTTTATTTCAGTTCACAGATCAAGTATCTCTCTCTCTCTACCTGGAGAGGATGTGGGCATGACACGTAGCAGTGGGGTAGTTACCGGGGACAACAAGCCCTTCTCTGTGTGTCGCGCCAGCCCCCCTTTCATTAGCCTGGCCTGACCCGCGAGATGGGAGCTGGAGATTACACAAACAGGGGGGGGGGGGGGGCACAGGGGACAACACACACCAACACACACATTCTGAGAGCTAGGGTCTATCCCTTTCCTTCTCCCAGAAGCGTAAGGAACACTGTGCCTCTCTTCTGCCTGTGTTTGTTTAGAATAGAGCCTATAACCTTAGAGAGAAATTCTCTCTCTCTCTCTCTCTCTCTCTCTCTCTCACTCTCACTCAGGGCGAGCTGGGAGCCCCTGGTCCTAATGGAGTTCCCGGGCTCATTGTGAGTATAAACAGCCATGTGACATGTGCACTCTTAGAATTAAAGTGTTCCAAAAGTGTTATTTGACTGTCCCCATAGGAGAACCCTTTTTTCTTTACAGGTAGAACCTTTTTGGTTCCAGGTAGAACTCTTTTTTGGTTCCAGGTAGAACATTTTGTGGTTCCATGTAAAACACTCTGTGCTTCTAGATAGCACTTTTTTTTCTAATTGTGCACCGTCACTCTGCTCCACTGCACTCTCTAGGACACTGATTGGTTTGGGGATGCCTGTCTATATTTAAGCAATAAGGCCCGGGGGGGGGGGGGGGGGGGGGGGGGGGGGTATATGGCCAATATACCACAGCTAAGGGCTGCTCATATGCACGACGCAACGCGGACTGCTTGGATACAGACCTTAGCCATGGTATATTGGCCATATAACACAAACCCCAGAGGTGCCTTATTGCTATTATAAACGGGTTACCAATGTAATTAGACCAGGAAAAATGAGTGTTGTGTCATACCCGTGGTATACGGTCTGATATACCACGACTGTCAGCGTGCAGGGCTCGAACCACCCAGTTTATAATTTGTCTTGTTGATGATAAACAGATAAATATAGGTCCCAAATGTTGCCATTAAGAACATGGAGAAATACTCTTGCTCTATCATTCAACTTAACTACTGTATACACATGTTAGGAATGTGTGTGACATAATTGTCCTACAGCTGTAGGTCTGCATTTCCGTCTACAGTGTTCTAAGTGTGTGTTCTGTGTGTTGTTGGTGGCAGGGAGACATGGGTCCTGTAGGGATGATGGGTTTGCCAGGACCATGTGGACTCAAGGTAACTGACCTACTGCTTTACTCACGTCTACTGTACGTGCTGTTACAAAATGTTGTAAGCGTAATACAATGCAGGAGGTGTCATAATCTCAAGAGGGGTTTCTCTCGGGGCAACACCAGGCCTGTTTGCTCATCAGTGATTGGTTAAATTTCAGGGGGTACCAGGAAATCCAGGAGAACCAGGACTGAAAGGTGATAAGGTGATCTGAATACCTCATTATTAGCCTACTGTACGTAAATAAACCATCAGATCAAATTATGCATGCCAAATAGTCTCGTCCACTAGCTGGCTCTCTGGGGATGAGGTTATATGTGGTAAAACTACAGACATCTCTAGAAATCTGATTCAGGAACAGTTTAAAGACTTTCCGAAGCCTACAAGGTGACATTCATCATCAATCACTGCAAATTTAGAGCTTGGGCTTGCTATGTGCTCCATGTATCACATATATGTATAAGCTACTGAGACATATGTGCTTTTCTTAGTAAAAATTCACATATTTGCTGAGTACAGCAAGTGTATAACAATGGCAGATGTGCAGTGCTCCTATGCAGTCGACAGGTCACCAGATGACATCCCTAGAGCTGCCTACTGGGCATGCTGGATCTGCCTCATGCCCACAGCTGGCTATAGTACTCATCAATAGAAATTAGGATTTATAGTGTACATTTGTTAGTGTATTCTTAACCTTCTAACCTGTCTCATTCTTCAGGGTGAAGTTGGTCTTCCAGGGGAGCAAGGAGAGAATGGATTCCAAGGTGACAAGGTATTTCACTCCACTACCACCTGACAGATGGTGCTGATGTTTGTCGTCTGAGTCTTTGTGTCTGGGTTTTAACTGTGGATAACTTCTTTTCACAGAAGTGCTCTCATTGTTTTACAGGGTATCCAGGGTTCACCTGGGTTGCTAGGTATTCAAGGGAAACCAGGGCAACAGGTGAGTCCATTAACCTGTCGTGGCGTTGGATTGATTAATGTGACGACTGCTGTTCATCGAATAATTAACTGTTCATAATTACGTGATTAAATGAATCAGGTAATTATTAACTCAGTAACCTGAGGCACCATGGGAAAGTTTGGCTTTATTGAGTTTCTATTTCCCAAATTAACTTAATGAATATCAGAATATCGATTTTACAACAGTCGCTAATTAATTAATTTCCTCTACAGTCTCATTCTGAATGTCGCATAATCTGGGAATCTGCACAAACCCGAGTCCCACTAAATAAGTCTGTACCACACCAATTGAGTTGATTATTTATTTACTAACAAGCTAAAACGATAAATAAGATACACATACACACAGTCTAGGCTATTGATTAGAACTTACTACAATGAAACAGGTCCCTAGCAGGCCAACACAATATGAAACTTGTTACACAAAATGGGGATTTCAAACAAGAGAGTGCATGAGAGAAAAGCACACTTAGGTATATTTGTAAACTATCCTTAGTTTAACCCTAACCTTGCCCCGATCTGCCGCTCTTATGGGTCCGAATATAATGATGTAATTACGTGTCGAAGGTCTCCGAGAGGGTATCTCCTCGTGGACCGAGTTATGACTTCTCTACTGATGGCGACACTTCTGTTGTTACCGGGTGTAACTCTGTAACTTTCCATTGTTTCCAAACAATGGCAGTGTCCTTTCTCTTAGTGGTCTGGTTCCTCTCCCTCGTTCTTCAAGAGGGGTCTTCTGATGACGGCTAATCAGCCATATAGGTGGTTCCAGCGTGGGAATGAAAGCATTCCTTGGAGAGAATAACCGGGTGGTCCTGCTTGAATTCATCCTTTTAGACACAACTACTCATCCGTAGCATAGATTGTTAAAAGGTTCTTTTGTCGCCTTCAACCTCGTGTTGCGTTTTGGGGTTACAACTAATCGGACCTTGGCTGCAGCTCGTGGTCACCTAGTCATAATGTTAATTCTTAACTCGCGTGTTTTATACCCTCGGGTCAGAAATGGGCGTTTCCGCCTTTAGGGCAAGTACTCTGGGTGTAACTAGTTACGAGGCAAGGTCTAAATTTGACTCAGATCCAATTTAGACAACTAACTTCACACATTTAATCTTTACAAAAACATTATCTTTGATCTGGACATTTTTTACAGAACGTACATTATCCTGTCTAGGATCAGCGTGGCGCTAGCGGCACACCCCCCCCCCACTGAAAAACCAGTGCCGCGAAATTCAAAAAAAAATTTTTTTTTAAATATTTAACTTTCACACATTAAAGTCCAATACAGCTAATGAAAGACACAGATCTTGTGAATCCAGTCAACATGTCCGATTTTTTAAATGTTTTACAGGGAAGACACAATATGTAAAGATGTACATCTATTACCTAAAAACACATTAGCATAATCCACCATCTTTTATTTGTCCACCAACACCAGTAGCCATCACCAAATCGGCTAAACTAAGATATTTATAGCCCCTAACCAACAAAAAAACTCATCAGATGACAGTCTGATAACATATTTATGGTATGGGATAGGTTTTGTTAGAAAAAAGTGCATATTTCAGGTAGATGGCATAGGTTACAATTGCACCCACCGTCACAAATGGAATAGAAAAACTACTTAGAGCAACGTGTTTACCTACTTACTAATCATCAAACATTTCGTAAAAATACACAGCATACACGAATCGAAAGACACAGATCCTGTGAATACAGACAATATTTCAGATTTTCTAAGTGTCTTACAGCGAAAACACAATAAATCGTTATATTAGCATAGCACATAGCACATAGCAGCCCAGCATTGATTCTAGCCAAAGTGAGCGATAAAAGTCAACATCGCCAAAAGATATTAATTTTTTCACTAACCTTCTCAGAATTCTTCCGATGACACTCCTGTAACATCATATTACACAATCCATATAGAGTTTGATCGAAAATGTTTATATTTAGCCACCAAAATCATGGTTAGACAATGTGAAATGTAGCTCAGCTGGTCAGAAAATGTCCTTGCGCCACTTAGACAGTGATCTACTCTTATACATAAATACTCATAAACGTGACTAAAAAATATAGGGTGGACAGGGATTGATAGACAATTTAATTCTTAATACAATTGCGGAATTACATTTTTTAATTTATCCTTACTTTTCAATACAGTTTGCGCCAAGCGAAGCTACGTCAAAAAACATGGCGTCCTAAGCCACTAAAATGTTTCGACAGAAACACGATTTATCATAATAAAAATGTCCTACTTTGAGCTGTTCTTCCATCAGTATCTTGGGCAAAGGATCCTTTCTTGGGAGGAATCGTCTTTTGGTGGAAAGCTGTCCTCTTGCCATGTGGAAATGCCAACTGCGTTCGGGATGAACTGAAAAGCGTGCCCAGCTATTCACATCGTTTCAAAAATAAATGTCCCAAAATCGCACTAAACGGATATAAATTGCTATAAAACGCTTTAAATTAACTACATTATGATGTTTTTAACTCCTATAACGAGTGAAAAGATGACCGGAGAAATATAACAGGCTAAACTAACGCTTGGAACAGGAGCGGGTCGGTGTCCAGCACGCGCGTTACGCACCAAGGAAGGACTTGCTAGCTACAGGGTTTTTTAATTTATAGGGCCTGTGAACGCGCAATCGACCCCATTGGAATCGTCATCACGTAAAGGCATCCAGGGGAAGACGTAAGAAGTGTCCGTATAGTCATAGCAATAACAGTGCCCTTTTAACTGACTTCAGAACAGTGGCCAACATTTCTGAAATCTGACTCCATGTCAGGGAAATTGCTGTAGAATGGGCTCTGTTCCACTTAGAGACAAAATTTCAACTCCTATAGAAACTATAGACTGTTTTCTATCCAATAATAATAATAATATGCATATTGTACGATCAAGGATTTTGTGGGAAGCCGTTTCAAAAATTACCAAATTAGCATAAATAGTCTAAACAGCGCCCCCATCCCCAACAGGTTAAGCAAACATCAGGTACATTGTGAAAACTCTTCAAGTTACAATTTTTTCGTTATAATGTCGTAATTTAACTATTAATAACATAACAAAAATGACATTAATTTTCATATTCCATCTATCGTCATTACTACCATTTTGGCTGACGAAACATATTGTCCCAAAGTCCATTTATTGCATGTTATTATTCTGAGGTAGGTTCTCCATAGGCCCATCATACATTCCATTCCTCCACGGTGAGAGGACAAAGGAATTTTGTCTGCTGCCTAAAGATGTACAATGGGCGTGAAGCGTCATAAACTACTAGGTTATCACTTTTGAAATCTCTCTCCTAGGGGGTGACCGGTGACCAAGGACCTGATGGTATACCTGGCCCTCCTGGCCAAGAGGTAAGGATCTGTGTGTGGGTGGAAAGATTACACATGACCTATATCAAATCAAATGTTATTTGTCACATGCCCCAAATACAACCTTACAGTGAAATGCTTACCCACAAGGCCTTAACCAACTAGGCAGTTAAGAAAAAAATAGGTGTTAAGAAAGTATTTACTAAATAAACTGAAGTAAACAATAAAAAATACAAATAAAATAGAAAAATGACAAATAATTAAAGAGCAACAATAAATAAAAAAACATAACCAGGCTATATACAGGGAGTACCGGTACAGAGACAATGTGCAGGGGCACAGGATAGTCGAGTTAATATCTACATATGTAGAGGTAAAGTGACCATGCGTAGATAATAAACAAAGAGCAGCACCAGCGTAAAAATGGGGTGGTGGTATTTGGTTAGCTGTTCAGGAGTCTTATGGATTTCGGGTAGAAGCTGTTAAGAAGCCTTTTGGACCTAGACTTGGCACCCTGGTACCGCTTGCTGTGTGGTAGCAGATAGAACAGTCTATGATTAGGGTTGCTAGAATCTTTGGCAATTTTTAGGGCCTTCCTCTGACACCGCCTGTATAGAGGTCCTGGTTGGCTGGAAGCTTGGCCACAGTGATGTACTGGACCGTACGCACTACCCTCTGTAGTGCCTTGCGGTCAGAGGCCGAGCAGTTGCCGTACCAGGCAGTGATGCAACCAGTCAGGATGCTCTCGATGGTGCAGATGTAGAAGTTTTGGAGGATCTGAGGACCCATACCAAATCTTTTCAGTCTCCTGAGGGGGAATAGATGTTGTCGTGCCCTCTTCACAACTGTCTTGGTTTGTTTGGACCATTCTAGTTTGTTAGTGATGTGGACATCAAGGATCTTGAAGCTCTCAACCTGCTCCACTACAGCCCTGTGGATGAGAATGGGGGTGTGCTCGGTCCTCCTTTTTCTGTAGTCCACAATCATCTCCTTTGTCTTGATCACGTTGAGGGAGAGGTTGTTATCCTGGCACCACACTGCCAGGTCACTGACCTCCTCCTTACAGGCTGTCTCATCGTTGTCGGTGATCAGGCCTCCAATTGTTGTGTCGACGGCAAACTTAATGATGGTGTTGGAGTTGTGCTTGGCCATGCAGTCATGGGTGAACAGGGAGTACAGGAGGGGACTGAGCACGCACCCCTGAGGGGCCCCCGTGTTGAGGATCAACGTGGCAGCTGGGTTGTTACCTACCCTTACCACCTGGAGGTGGCCCGTCAGGACCAAGATCCAGTTGCAGAGGGAGGTGTTTAGTCCCAGGGTCTTTAGCTTAGTGATGAGCTTTGAGGGCACTATGGTGTTGAACGCTGAGCTGTAGTCAATGAATAGCATTCTCACGTAAGTGATCCTTTTGTCCAGGTGGGAAAGGGCAGAGTGGAGTGCAATAGAGATTGTGTCATCTGTGGATCTGTTAGGCCGGTATGCAAATTGGAGTGAGTCTAAGGTTTCTGGGTTAATGGTGATGATATGAGCCATGACCAGCCTTTCAAAGCACTTCATGACTACAGATGTGAGTGCTACGTGTCGGAAATCAATTCTGCAGGTTACCTTGGTGTTCTTGGGCACAGTGACTCCTTGAAACATTTTGGCATTACAGACACAGTCAGGGACTGGTTTAAAATGTCAGTGAAGACACTTGCCAATTGGTCATGTCCTGGTAATCCGCTTGGCCCTGCGGCATTGTGAATTTTGACCTGTTTTAATGTCTTAATCACATCGGCTATGCAGAGCATGATCACACAGTCGTCCGGAACAGCTGATGCTCTCAAGCATGCTTCAGTGTTGCTTGCCTCGAAGCACGCATAGAAGGAATTTACAGTGGGAAGAAAAATTATGTGAATCCTTGAGAAATACCTGGATTTCTGCATAAATTGGTCATAACATTTTATCTGATCTTCATCTAAGTCACAACAGTAGACAAACACAGTCTGCTTAAACTAATGACACACAAACAATATTTTTTCATGTCTTTATTCAACACACTGTGTAAACATTCACAGTGCAGGTTGGAAAAAGTATGTGAACCCTTTAGTATTTAATAAAATGTTGACCCTCCTTTGGCAGCAAAATACTCAGCCAAACGTTTTCTGTATTTGCGGATCAGACCTGCACAACGGTCAGTAGGAATTTTGGACCATTCCTCTTCACAAAACTGTTTCAGTTCCACAATATTCTTGGGATGTCTGGTGTGAACCACTCTCGAGGTCATGCCACAGCATCTCAATCGGGTTGAGGTCAGGACTGACTGGGCCACTCCATAAGGCGTATGTTATTCTATTCAAGCCATTCTGTTGTTGATTTACTTCTGTCTTTTGGGTTGTTGTGCTGTTGCATCACCTAACTTCTGTTGAGCTTCAATTGGCAGACAGACAGTCTTACATTCTCCTGCAAAATGTCTTGATAAACTTGGGAATTCCTTTTCCATCGATGATACCAAGCTGTCCAGGCCCTGAGGCAGCAAAGCAGCCCCAAACCATGATGCTCCCTCCACCATACTTTACAGTTGGGATGAGGTTGTGATGTTGGTGTGCTTTGCCTTTTTTTCTCTCCACACATAGTGTTGTATGTTTCTTCCAAACACCACAACTTTAGTTTCCTCTGACCACAGAATATTTAGCCAGTAGCGCTGTGGAACATCCAGGTGCTCTTTTGCGAACTTCAGACGTGCAACAATGTTTTTTTTTGGACAGCAGTGGCTTATTCCATGGTGTCCTCCCATGAACACCATTCTTGTTTAGTGTTTTACGTTTTGTAGACTCGTCAACAGAGATGTTAGCATCTTCCAGAGATTTCCATAAGTCTTTTAGCTAACACTCTAGGATTCTTCTTAACCTCATTGAGCATTATGCGCTGTGCTCTTGCAGTCATCTTTGCAGGACGGCCACTCCTAGGGATAGTAGCAACAGTGCTGAAATTTCTCCATTTATAGACAATTTGATTTACCGTGGACTGACATTTAGAGATACTTTTGTAACCCTTTCCTGCTTTATGCAAGGCAACAATTCTTAATCTTAGGTCTTCTGAGATCTCTTTTGTTCGAGGCATGGATCACATCAGGCAATGCTTTGTGTGAATTGCAAACTCAAATTTTGTGAGTTTTTTTATGGGGCAGGGCAGCTCTAACCAAAATCTCCAATCTCGTCTCATTGATTCGACTCCAGGTTAGTTGACTCCTGACTCCAGTTAGCTTTTGGAGAAGTCATTAGACTAGGGGGTTCACATGAATGTTTAAATGATGTATTCAATATAGACAACAGAAATACAATAATTTGTGTGTTATTAGTTTAAGCACACTGTGTTTGTCTATTGTTTGACTTAGATGAAGATCAGATCAAATTTTATGTCAAATTTATGCAGAAATCCAGGTAATTCCAAAGAGTTCACATACTTTTTCTTGCCACTGTAGCTCATCTGGTAGACTTGTGTCACTGGGCTGCTCAGGCTGTACTTCCCTTTGTAGTCCGTAATAGTTTGCAAGCCCTGCCACATCCGACTAGCACTGCAAATTGATGGTTCGTTGGAGGGCATAGCAGGATTTCTTATAAGCTTCCGGGTTAGAGTCCCGCTCCTTGAAAGCGGCAGCTCTGCCCTTCAGCTCCGTGCGGATGTTGCCTGTAATCCATGGCTTCTGGTTGTGGTATGTACGTACGTTCACTGTGGGGATGACGTCAACGATGCACTTATTGATGAAGCCAGTGACTGATGTGGTGTTCCCCTCAATGCCATCGGAAGAATCCCAGAACATATTCCAGTCTGTGCTAGCAAAACAGTCCTGTAGCTTAGCATCTGCGTCATCTGACCACTTCCGTATTGAGCGAGTCACTGGTACTTCCTGCTATAGTTTTAGTTAGTAGGCATGAATCAGGAGGATAGAGTTATGGTCAGCTTTGCCAAATGGAAGGTGAGGGAGAGCTTTGTACGCATCTCTGTGTGTGGAGTAAAGGTGGTCTAGAGTTTATTTTCCCTCTGGTTGCACATGTCACCTGCTGGTACAAATTAGGGTAAACTGATTTAAGTTTCCCTGCATTAAAGTCTCCGGCCACTAGGAGCGCCGCCTCTGGATTAGCATTTTATTTTCTGCTTATGACCTTATACAGCTCGTTGAGTGCGGTCTTAGTGCCAGCATCGTGGTGGTAAATAGACAGCTACAAAAAATATACATGAAAACTCTCTTGGTAAATAGTGTGGCCTACAGCTTATCATAAGATACTCTACCTCAGGCGAGCAAAACCTCGAGATTTGATTTTGTGCACCGGCTGTTATTGACAAATAGACACAAACCGCCACCCCTTGTCTTACCGGAGGCAGCTGTTCTATCTTGCCGATGCACGGAAAACCCAGCCAGCGGTATGTTATCCATGTTGTCGTTCAGCCACGAAACATAAGATATTACAGTTTTTAATGTCCAGTTGGTAGGATAGTCTTGATCGGAGTTCATGCAGTTTATTATCCAATGATTGCACATTGGTTAATATGACTGATGGTAGAAGCGGGTTACACACTCGCCTTCGGATTCTTACAAGGCACCCCGACCTATAACCCCTATATCTTAGTCTTTTCTTCATGCGAATGACAGGGATTTGGGCCTTGTCCGGTGTCTGAAGTAAATCCTTTGTGTCCGACTCGTTAATTAAAAAATCTTTGTCCAGTACGAGGTAATCGCTGTTCTGATATCCAGAAGCTATTTTCGGTAATATGACACAGTGGCAGAAACATTATGTTCAAAATAAGTTACAAATAATGTGAAGAAACACACACAATAGCACAATTGGTTAGGAGCCTGTAACATGGCAGCCATGTCCTCCAGTGCCATTATATGGCGACATCATGTAATGGATTATATTCAACCTGTTCTCTGGTTGTCCACAGGGTTTCCCAGGAGACATCGGCCCACCAGGTCACAACGGCCCTGAAGGCCCAAAGGTATGTATACTGGCACTATCTTTCTGCATATCTAGTAGTGTATCAATGTCTTATGTCCGATGGTGCGATGATTCCATCTTCACATAGTTCATGGCAATGCGGTCGGTTAGAATGACACCATTTGTTTTAAAACAATGGTTGTGTATTTAACATCCTCATTTGGCGTAGTCGGCTGGATCAAGTACTTCTATGAGCAATGATGGCCCTTAGTGTTGAGAAGTGGTCTGGGAGGTTCAGTTGGTTTTTACTGAATACAAAGAACGGTGGGTGGCAAGGAGCAGGCGCATGGACCTTGGAGGCCTTTCCTGGGGACTGTGGTGACTGCTGGGGACCAGTACTGTTTTACTGCCAGTGGTGCATCATGGACAGCAACATGGGTTCCTTACGCAATCTAACATTCTGTATCATTCTCCTCAGGGGAAGCCAGGGAACAGAGGT
Source organism: Salvelinus fontinalis (assembly GCF_029448725.1). Taxonomy (NCBI): domain Eukaryota; kingdom Metazoa; phylum Chordata; class Actinopteri; order Salmoniformes; family Salmonidae; genus Salvelinus; species Salvelinus fontinalis. The sequence continues at coordinate 45,261,413 of NC_074668.1, forward strand.
TTACTAGGGCCTAGAGGAACGGCTGGACTAGAGGTGGGATTGTCTTTAGTGTTCTGTATTTACTAAACATGTCAAGATTTAGTCTTACTTTGGCTATCTATGTAGTATGTATGTAAGAGATAAGACAGAAATCTGGCATTGCCACATAGCCCAGTGAAAATACAAAGTGTTTTTTTTATGCATTGTGCTTTTGTCCCTGCCTTGACCCTCTGTCTCCATATTGTTTTCCAGGGCGATGAGGGGCCACTGGGACCACCTGGGCCAACAGGACCAGAGGTGAGTGCTGATTGGACAGCTCAAAACCAAAACAAGGAAGTCCGAAAACACAATATGGGTCACTTTGCACATGAAAACACCCAAATGTTCATCTCCACCATCAAAAATCCTGTTTCATAACAATGACACTTCAGAGTGGGAGGCAATTTGCTGCAGTCCGTGTTTAAATCCAGCTGAATCACTATGATCTGGTTAGCTACATACCAGCAGCACTTGGCTAGCTGTCAGTCTATTGTGCAGAAAATCTATTTTGATAGATGGCTCACTGCTTATTGTGCATTTGTGGTAACGGTTTGGTCAGTAAAATTGCTGTGCTACCACCACATGGTGCTCATCTGTGATACAAAAACAACACCATTGGAAGAGATGGGATTATAAAAAACAAAGCTTTCTGGTTTTAAACCAATGAAAATAAAGCCACTCATTTATGCACCTAGTCAGCTATCCCAGTTAGAGAATTATGATTTCTTTGAAATAAGAAACTGTCCAAATATCTGCTTCCTGCATTCATTTTTAAAGTTGTTGCTTTTGGAATGCTGCCATTTTGCTAAACACTGACAGTAAGTGTCAAGCCTAATTAAAATACTGAACATTTTATTTTAAAAAACGTCAGTTGGAATGGCTGTTGTGAAATAATAACTATTCGATCTCTCTTGCCTAATATTTTGTGAGCTTGTTAAGTCAAACTCCTCCAACGTAGACAGATAGATTCCCCATTCCTTACTCTAAATAATCATAAACATCTGGATATCTATGAGGATAGACTCTCTCTTTCTCTTCTCCTAGATCCATTAAGCTAGGTCTGAAAGCCAAACCTCTGATTGTGTCAGTTAGTGGGTGCATCCCAAATGGCACCCTATTTCCTATAAGGTGCACTACTTTTGACCAGGGGTCTAGTGGCCCTGGTCAAAAATAGTGCACTATATAGGGAATAGGGTGCCATTTGGGATGAAGACAGTAGTCTTGGATTCCACCGTACTGCATTTTCCTGCAGAGACATCCAATTTGCATCCATCATAGCCCGAATAGAGAGTTAATCTGGAGTCACCCGAAGTTCATACATCTGACTAAGCACATTAAATAACAGAGGATTCTACACTGCCATCTTCAAAAGATGGAAACCACAACTAACTGAATATACTGATTCATTATAACACATAACACATTTGATCCAATTATATTTTAAAGGCCCAGTGCAGTCAAAATTACGTTTCCCTGTGTTTAAATATCATATTGAAAACAGCTGATGAAACTAAGACTGTAACAGTGTGAAGAAATGTGATCAGTGTTATTTCCTGATAATTGCTGGTTGAAAATGCAGTACAGGACCTTCTAATCAGCAGGTTTGCATGCACGGACATTTTGTCTTTCCATGGTGACATCAACATGCAGTAAATTGGTTAATAGGCCAATTCCAAACCTCTCTGACAATTTCTCCTCCCCACTCAGACCACTCTCAGACAATCCTAGCATAATTCTTGCTTGAGAAGTAGTTTTTGGCAAAAAAATATATTTTTGCCCATTTTAATGGAAATCCATTACAGTAGCTAGGTTTCCATACAATTGTCGACAGATTTTCAGAATGTTCAAAAATCCGCATTAAGAAAACATTTGCATTTTCCCACCAGTGCTGTGTTTCCACCAAATTGTGTGCAATGAGGTAGTGACCACAACATTTTCTTTTTCGCTTTTGTTTAAAAAAAATCAGAAGTACAATGTGTTTCCATCGCATTTTCAACACTTCCAATAGTTTTGTCAGAAAAACTGGTGCATTAAATAGCAAATGTGCCTACTCTGGTCTTGGCACCTGCGCTCTAGCCAACATTTTGCAGATACATTGCAGGCGGCTAGTATACATGATGAGATTAGAATGGATAAGTGCAAGAATGTTTTTATTTGTCATACAGTAGTCAAGCATTGACCACCATGTCTCCAGAATAAGACCCCCGGAGCATCAAGCTCATCACCGTGCAGTTTCACCACCCTGTGAAGATCATCACAACTTACATCTGTAGCCTAATACAGTAAATTGCATTGTTTCCCGAGTCATGGTGGCAGGATGACACACCATACCATTGTGTGACTCCAAGTTTACTTCGATATGTGCAAATATTGATATAATAATCATCATAAAGTCTTTTCCATCGCCATTTATCGCATAATACATTTTACAGACACAAAAAGATCCCACCGTGTCAAACGAAACAATTATCGGTTGGCATTTCTGAAAGAGTATCTAAAGGTCCTGTTTCCATCACAGCTGTCGAGATTTTTTTTTATGCGGTATGACTTTACTTGCATAAAAACTGTGGATGGAGAGAAACCTAGTTAGTAAAGTACTTAGTTGTTACCCAGAAATGATTTCATATTAATATAAAAATGTCTGCATTGGGCCTTTAATACTGTAACGCATTAGGGAACTTTGATGCTGAATTGTTTATGAGTCAATGAAAAATATAGAGTGGGATAGTGACGTTTCTATTCTCTGCCAGGAAAAAGGCTTTAGCAAAAACAATACAAAAGTATCACAGATTTTTTTGCATATTAAACTTTGACAATAGCGGAAGACATTCCACCAAATTTGTTTGAAAGCTGAGTGCTTTGTTGGCGCTCCTAATAACTTTTTGGAATGTTTTCTTATCCCTCATTCAAAATAATAAAGACATTAATCACGTCACTCACCGGTTTCAGGAAGATAAGACAGTATACGAATTATTCCGTAAGGGGACACGTCTTGGACACACAATGGAGCTGTATGAAAGTATCATTGCAAACTTCATAATTTGCACACATCAATACAGACACACATCAAGTCTTGACTCCAGTTTCTACTTACCGTATTATGTGTAGTAATGTAGATTTGGTAGTAGTGACTGTAAGGTACAATACTATGGTTCTACTTACGACACGACGGTATTAGGCCTGATTACCAACAACGACGAGACAGCCTACGAGGAGGAGCCAGGCACTCTGACGGTGTGGTGCCAGGTAAACTCTCCCTCAATGTTAGCAAAACAAAGGAGCTAATTGTGGATTTCAGGAGGAACCAGGCTGGACACGCCCCCATCCTCAACAACGGGGCCGCTATGGCGTACATATCTCAGAGAAGATTAATGTCAAGTGTGCTCCCTCTCCGGCCTCTAGGTCACCAGGCTGCTTGTTATGGCGCACACCTGTCACCATCCTTACGCGCACTTGCGCGTCATCAGACTCACCTGGAATGCATCACCTCCTTGATTACCTGCCCTATATACAGTTGAAGTCGGAAGTTTACATACACCTTAGCCAAATACATTTAAACTCAGTTTTTCACAATTCCTGACATTTAATCCTAGTAAAGATTCCCTGTCTTAGGTCAGTTAGGATCACCACTTTATTTAAAAAATGTGAAATGTCAGAATAATAGTAGAGAGAATTATTTATTTCAGCTTTTATTTATTTCGTCACATTCCCAGTGGGTCAAAAGTTTACATACACTCAATTAGTATTTGGTACCATTGCCTTTAAACTGTTTAATTTGGGTCAAATGTTTAGGGTAGACTTCAACAACCTTCCCACAATAAGTTGGGTGAATTTTGTCCCATTCCTCCTGACAGAGCTGGTGTAACTGAGTCAGGTTTGTAGGCCTCCTTGCTCACACACACTTTTTCAGTTCTGCCCACAGATTTTTATTGAGGTCAGGGCTTTGTGATGGCCACTCCAATACCTTGACTTTGTTGTCCTTAAGCTATTTTGCCACAACTTTGGAAGTATGCTTGGGGTCATTGTCCATTTGGAAGACCCATTTGCGACCAAGCTTTAACTTCCTGACTGATGTCTTGAGATGTTGCTTCAATATATCCACATAATTGTCCTGCCTCATGGTGCCATCTAGTTTGTGAAGTGCACCAGTCCCTCCTGCAGCAAAACACCCCCACAATATGATGCTGCCACCCCATTGCTTCACGGTTGGGATGGTATTCTTCGGCATGCAAGCCTCTCCCTTTTTCCTCCAAACATAATGATCGTCATTATGGCCAAACAGTTCTATTTTTGTTTCATCAGAGCAGTGGACATTTCTCCAAAAAGTACGATCTTTGTCCCCATGTGTCACACCCTGGCCTTAGTTATCTTTGTTTTCTTTATTATTTTAGTTAGGTCAGGGTGTGACATGGGGGATGTATGTGTTTTTGTATTGTCTAGGGTTTTTTGTATGTTTATGGGGCAGTGTTCAGTCTAGGTGTTTGTATGTCTATGGTTGCCTAGATTGGTTCTCAATTAGAGACAGCTGTCTATCGTTGTCTCTGATTGGGAGCCATATTTAGGCAGCCATAGTCATTAGGTAGGTTGTGGGTGATTGTCTATGTCTTTACGTTAGTTGCTTGTGTCTGCACTTTCGTTCTATAGCTTCACGGTCGTTTGTTGTTTTTGTATAGTTTGTCAGTGTTCGTTTCGTGTTCGTCTTCAAATAAAAAGAAGATGTACTGTTATCACGCTGCGCCTTGGTCCTCCTCTCTTCATTGTTACGACGATCGTGACACCATGTGCAGTTGCAAACCGTAGTCTGGCTTTTTTATGGCGGTTTTGAAGCAGTGGCTTCTTCCTTGCTGAGCGGCCTTTCAGGTTCTGTCGATATAGGACTCGTTTTACTGTGGATATAGATACTTATGTACTTGTTTCCTCCAGCATCTTCACAAGGTCCTTTACTATTGTTCTGGTATTGATTTGCACTTTTTGCAACAAAGTACATTCATCTCTAAGAGACACAACGCGTCTCCTTCCTGAGCGGCATGACGGCTACGTGGTCCCATGGCATTTATACTTGCGTACTATTGTTTGTACAGATGAATGTGGTACCTTCAGGTGTTTGAAAATTGCTCCTAAGGATGAACCAGACTTGTAGAGGTCTAAACAATTGTTGGAAAAATTACTTGTGCTATGCACGAAGTAGATGTCCTAACTGACTTGCCAAAACTATAGTTTGTTAACAAGAAATTTGTGGAGTGGTTGAAAAACTAGTTTTAATGACTCCAACATAAGTGTATGTCAACTTTCGACTTCAACTGTATGTCACTCCCTTTGGTTCTGTTTATTTTATTAAAACACTCACTCCCTGAACTTGCTTCCCGACTCTCAGCGCACATCGTTACAATTAATTATGTAACCACATGGACACCTTGGTGAAGAAGTCACGACAGTGACTATTCAAACTCAGGATTCTGAAGAAATTCAGCCTGTCCCTGAGGGTCCTCAGTGTTCTACAGGAACCTGCTACAGTTGTTATGATGTGTATATACTGCTATTTCTATTTAGATTGTTTTTCTTATTGCCATTTTCATTATTTTATTAAAATTAGTCCTGCATGTTGGAGCTCGGAGCCCAAGATTTTCACTGTACCCTGCAATCACACCTGCAAACCTGTACATGTGACTATTACTCACTCTGAATCTGATGAAGTACTGTACTATGGTTCATGTTTGTCTTCTGTTCAGGGCAGACCTGGAAGGCATGGATTCCCGGGGGAAACAGGAACCGAAGGATTGAAGGTCAGATCCTATTAAAATGATGCACCATTCAACTGGCTGAGTGTCTCTCTCTCGCCACCTGAATCTATCACTATCACTGTCATCTGTCGTTAAACATGGACTCCCAGGCTCTCTCTGCCTGTTTCTCTTTGTCTCTCTTGGCCTGTTTCTCTCTTTCTGTCTCTCTTTATCCCAACCTGTAAAGTCTTATTTAACTGTGTAAATTTGACATACATTTTCTACTACCAGGTGAACTGGCCTCTCACCACATTCTCTCTGGCGGATCTGAACTTTAAAAAGGTCTGAATCTGTTTATGAAATGCTAATTCAGTCTTCTGCTATAGGGTGAGACGGGAATAACCGGAGAGGTCGGAAAGCTTGGAGAGAGGGTAAAAGCTTCTCTCTCTCTCTCTGTCTCTCTCTGTTTGTTTACTTTACTCTGTGTGTGTGTGTGTGTGTGTGTGTGTGTGTGTGTGTGTGTGTGTGTGTGTGTGTGTGTGTGTGTGTGTTGCTTTTGCCCCACTGCTCCAAAGGCAATGGTGTAAGTACAGGACTTTGACTGTCTTTTCTTGTGTTGCTCTCTTCAGGGACTTGTGGGTTTTATCGGGCCTATTGGGGAGACAGGCCTAGCAGGAGAAAAGGTTAGATGTGCATCTTAACGTTAGACATTACAGGAAGACTTCTCATGTCATATATCTTATGTTGTCATATTGAAAGAGAATCTGATTCATATATGTTATTGTTCTACTTTCCCAGCGGGCTAAACTGGTTGAGATTATGTTATTACAGACAGTTGTAATCTGGTTCTAATTAAGTCATTTCAACCAGTTTTGCCTGCTGGGATTGCTTCCTGTCTTGAGATATACAGTGCCTTCAGAAAGCACCTTGACTTTTTTCACATTTTGTTAAATTGAGATTTTGGGGTTACTGTCCTACACACAATACCCCATAATGTCAAAGTGGAATTATGTTTTTCAAAATGTTTAGAAATGTATAAAAAATGTAAAGCTGAAATGTCTTGAGTCAAAGTATTCAACCCCTTTATTATGGCAAGCCTAAACAACTTCAGAAGTACAAATGTGCTTAAGTAGTCACATAATACGTTGCAGATAGTGTTAAATGTGATTTAAAAAAAGAAAGAAATACATTTGAAAAAAGCAGACATTGAATATACCTTTGAGTATAGTGAAGTTATTACACTTTGGTGTATCAATACATCCAGTCACTACAAAGATACAAACGTCCTTCGTAACTCAGTTGCTGGAGAGGAAGGAAAACACTCAGGGATTTTGCCTTTAGGCCAATGTTGACTTTAAAACAGTTACTGAGTTTAATGGCTGTGAATGGAGAACACTGAGGATGGATCAACAACATTGTAGTTACTGCACAATACTAACCTAAATGACAGAGTAAAAAGAAGGAAGCCTGTACAGAATAAAAATATTCAAAAACATGCATCCAGTTTGCAATAAGACACTAAAGTAAAACTGCAATAAATGTGGCAAAGAAAGAACTTGAACCTGATAACAAAGCGTTATGTTTGGGGCAAATCTAACAACACATCATTGAGTATCACTCTTCATATTTTCAAGCATGGTGGTGGCAGCATTATGTTATGGGTATGCTTGTCATCGGCAAGGACTAGGGAGTAAAAAGAAATGGAATAGCACAGGCAAAATTAGAGGAAAACCTGGTTCAGTCTGCTTTCCAACAGACACTGGGAGACAAATTAACATTTCAGCTGGACAATAACCTAAAATTCAAGGCCAAATATACACTAGAGTTGCTTACCAAGATCACATTGAATGCTCCTGAGTGGCATAGTTACAGCTTTGACTTAAATAGGCTTCAAAATCTGTCAACATTTGAAAATGGCTGTCTAGCAATGATCAACAACCAACTTGACAGAGCTTGAAGAGTGTGCAAATAATGTGCAAATAATTCTGAAAGCATGTTTTCACTGTCATTTTGGGCTATTGTGTGTCGATGGGTGAGGGGAAAAAAAGATTGAATCCATTTTGAATTCAGGCTGTAACACAACAAGATGTGTAATAAGTCAAGGGTTATGAATACATTCAGAAGGTTTCCCCTGACCTTGTGACCTGACTAGGACTAACTCCAGGCCCAGAGTTTTTCCTAGTCAGGTCATGTGGTCAGGAAAAACTCCTGGCCTTACTTATGTAATACAGGGTCCTTATAATTACGTTTGTTTTCCCAGGGGGACCGTGGGGAGATGGGCTTGCCTGGACCGCCAGGGGAAAAGGGGGCGATGGTAAGGAGTAAGTCTGGACCCCGTCTCTCTTCCCAGGGGCATTCAACTCTATACGGGTAGGGTAATGTTCCATGTGGGGGTCTAGGGTTAGGACAGGGTGCCATGTGGGGGCTTGGCGATAAGGAATGGGGTACTAAGATAGGTATCATTGAAAAAGAGTTATGTTTTGAGCTCGTATATCTTGTATGAAATTACGTTTTTGTTAGGTCATACTGGCCGACTTCATGTTGAGATGAACTGTAGCGAGAATAGTATTTATGTTGGATCTAAGTGTGCAGAAGTTTCCAAATAAGTTATTTTTAAATCTACTCTCTACTCTCTGGTAGAAGCAGAAACATTTGCTTACACAGCAGAAAGACAGCTGGAGGTGCCATATTGTTTGTATCTTCAGGTAACTGCCAAAACAATGGAAACACTTGAGTTTGTGAGTGATACAAAGTATATTGAAAGCAGGTTCTTCCACACAGGTGTGGTTCCTGAGTTAATTAAAAGCAATTAACATCCCATCATGCTTAGGGTCATGTATAAACATTTTGGACTGGCCATTATTTTGACTGCCATGGCTATGCACGCATAGTATAACAATGCCCCCATCCACAGGGCACGATTGGTCACTGAATGGTTTGATAAGTCACCAGATCTCAAACCAATTTAACACTTATGGGAAATTCTGGGGTGGTGCCTAAGACAGTGTTTTCCACCACTATCAACGAAACACCAAATTATGGAATTTCTCGTGGAAGAATGGTGTCGCATCCCTCCAGTAGAATCTATGCCAAGGCGCATTGAAGCTGTTTTGGCTTGTGGTGGATCAAGCCCAATTAAAACACTTTCTGTTGGTGTTTCCTTTATTTTGTCAATTACTTGTATATATCTTCACAACATAGTCAAATCATATGTTATTTCGGAATGGGACGTAAAACAGGTGTACTGACTCTCTGTGGTCACTAAAGATTCCATGGCACTTATTGTAAGAGTAGGGGTGTTAACCCCGGTGTCCTGGCTAAATTCCCAATCTGGCCCACATACCATCATGGCTAACTAATGATCCCCAGCTTCCAATTGGCTCATTCATCCCCCCTCCTATCCCCTGTAACTATTCCCGCGGTCGTTGCTGTAAATGAGAATGTGTTCTCAGTCAACTTAGTTGTTTTTACTCAAAGCTGTTTATTGTACGACAACAAACATAAGGATGGAGCTATTGAGGAGAACTGGAGTAGGCCAGATACAGTATGACTCAGTACTTAAACTAACAAACTGTCCAGTCAGCCACATCATGCAGGCTACGAATAGATACATTGCATCGAAATTGTTAAACAGACAACATATTGTCAATAGTCACCAGTTCACTTTCAGTATTATTTAGAGTATGTAAAAAAGGGGTTGAATGGGTTTGAAGTATGATGGATGTCTTCATGGTGTTGTGGTGTTCTGTCTGTCTATCAGGGTCATCCTGGAACTCCTGGAGAGTGTGGCCCCTCTGGACCTCTAGGGATACCAGTAAGTAAAGCCTGCTCACTTTACCTTTGTAGGACCGGTTTCCCAGACCCAGATTAAGCCTAATTCTGGACTAAAAACAACTTTCAATGGAGATTTTTTTGTTGTCCATGGAGTAGTCTTAAATTGGGTCTTTGAAACCGGCCCATAAGGTTATGGTACCATTTTAAACATCCTGTGCCCTCCAGATTTACAAGAACAAACCCCATCACACCAATACTACTCTAAAATACCATCCTTTGTAATTTGCATTTGGCGGTCTAAGGCGCGGCATCTCAGTGCAAGAGGTGTCACTATAGTACCTGGTTCGAATGCAGGCTCTATCACATCTGGCTGTGATTGGGAGTCCCATAGGGCGGCGCACAATTGGCCCAGCGTCGTTCGGTTTTGGCCGGAGTAGGCCGTCATTGTAAATAAGAATTTGTTGACTTGCCTAGTTAAATCAAGGTTAAATAAAATACAGCATGGCAGAATGAAATCAGAAGCAAGACATCACTGCTGTAAACAGAAACTGAATCACAAACTGAATGAGACTTCAAGTTAGAACTTGTGTCCTATTTGGCACATCAGCTTGGCATAGAGTGAATGTAGTTTATTAAAGTGTCTTTCAAGGTCAGACTAGAACTCTAAGTCGACTACCCATTCTGGCTCTTCAAAAGTCTGTTGCCTTTCTTGTTTGGAATCCAGCTACGTAAACATAGCCAATAAAGGTCTGTAACGAGGCCCACAAAGTGACACTGCTAAGTCCTTTTACTCTTCGCTCATTTGGAGACCAAAGACAGAGTTTTTCACACAAGGGGCGGTTGGGAGAAATCCCTCCTAGCACATACCTCTGTTGATGGGGAGTGAGAGTGACAGTCAGTCACTCAAACAGGCAGCTGTAAACTTTTCTTTAGTACCTCTGGCTAAAGCTAATGCAGCTCCCACCCTTTGCCTTTATAGCATGTCTACATGTCTCTAGTCCCTTTACGCCGTGCACTGACATCACACAAGTTGTGGCAAGACATGCCAGACTGTCTCAGAGCTGCTTTAGCAAACTGCACAGAAGACAGCAGGCGAGTACTTTACTCTAAAAGGTGAAAAATACTCTTCAACTTCTGAACAGGTGTTCTTTATAAAATGACAAGCTTCATCTCAATAGAATCTCTTTTACAGGCATGACTGAACACATGTCCTTCAAGTGCATGATCTCAGCTCTTTGGTCATGATAGGGGTGGATGGCATTCACTGGCATCCTGGAGACCCAGTCCAGCTCTCATTAGTCAGTCCTACAACTCATCTCAGTGAGTGTTGTAACGTCATTGCCTTCCGTCATTTAATTGTGTTCCTCCTGCAGGGCCAAGCCGGATCAAGGGGTCTCGGCGGGATCAGAGGACTCAAAGGCAGGAGGGTAAGGAATAAGGTTTCCTCTTTAAGCATCTGTACTTTCTGCTATGAATTGTTATGGTTGTTATGAACTTGCTGTGTAACACAAGGTGGCATTGATGTGGATCAGTGGTCCCCAACCTTTTCTGAGCCAAGATCACGTTCGCAGTCAAAAAGCAAGCCGAAATCTACCGCTCAGATAGTTTTTTTAACATGACTTAAATTTTTTTACATTTACCGAATAAAATAGTGCTGTAGGAATGAGGTTTAGGCAGGCAAATGAGAAATAAGGGCATTTAGGCTATCCGGAAGGCCAAAGTTAGTTACTTTAAGGAGCAGTTCTCTCTCTGTGGGTCTAACGCCAAAAAGTTCTGGAAAACTGTTAAAGACCTGGAGAATAAACCCTCCTCCTCACAGCTGCCCATGTCCTTTAAAGTTGATGTGGTTGTTACTAACAAGAAGCACATGGCTGAGCTCTTTAATCACCACTTAATTTAAGCCAGGATTCCTATTTGACTCAGCCATGCCTCCTTGCCTGTCCAACATTTCCTCCCACCCCTTCTAATGCGACTATCCCCGATGCTTCTCCCTCTTCTTCCCTTGCCCCGCTACAACGTTTCTCCCTGCAGGCAGTCACTGAGTCTGAGGTGCCAAAGGAGCTCCTGAAACTTGACCCCCAAAAAACATCTGGGTCAGATGGTTTAGACCCTTTCTTCAAGGTGACTTCATCGCCAATCTTCAAACTCTTTAACCTGTCTCTCCTTTCTGGGGAGGTTCCCATTGCTTGGAAGGCAGCCACAGGTCATCCTTTATTAAAGGGGGGGATCAAGCTGATCCTAACTGTTATAGGCCTATTTCTATGTTGCCCTGTTTATCAAAAGTGTTGGAAATCAACTGACTGGCTTTCTTGATGTCTATAGTATTCTCTCTGGTATGCAATCTGGTTTCCACTCAGCTTACGGATGTGTCACTGCAACCTTAAAGATCCTCAATTATGTCACCATTGCCCTTGATTCTAAGCAATGTTGTGCTGCTATTTTTATTGACTTGGCCAAAGCTTTTGATATGGTAGACCATTCCATTCTTGTGGGCTGGCTCAGGAGTATTGTGTCTCTGAGGGGTCTTTGAACTGGGTTGCTAACTACCTCTCTCAAAGAGTGCAGTGTATAAAGTCAAAAAATCTACTGTCTCAGCCACTGCCTGTCACCAAGGGAGTACCCTAAGGCTCAATCCCTGGCCCAATGCGTTTCTGAATTTACATCAATAACAATGCTCAGGCAGTAGGAACCTCTCCCATCCATTTATATGGATATGATACAGTCGTATACTCAGCTGGCCACTCCCCGGAGTTTGTGTTAAAGGCTCGAGCTTTGATAACAAAATAGATAAGTTGGTGTAGAACTTGCGAGGCACTGCAGAGCTTAAATTGAAATAATTAGCTTTTTTATTTTACTGGACTGATGGTATCTGCATCTAATGGTGATGGTGCTTTCAAGACACCTGGGAACTCCGAACAAAACAAGGTCAAATCATGATGTCCGTGATCTTCAGGTCGGAAAGTTGGAGTTCTAGAAAGATGCCAGAGTTTCCGACTTGGAATTCCAAGTTGGAGGACTGTTCAAAACAATTTTTCCCAGTCTAATCTCGTTATTTCCGAGTTCTCAGTTGTCTTGAACGCACTGAAGTCGGAGGTCGGAGGGTTCTGAGTTCCCAGTTGTTTTGAACACGGCATTAGTCTCAGCGGAGGGAGAGAGCAGCAGAGGGTCTGCCTCTCACGGTCCCTGCTCTCTCCTTCCTTTCCACCGATGGTCTGACCAGAGAAAGTGAAGTATTCCTCAATATTAAAATAGACGAGCTGCTGATAATAATACAAATGCAGGCCTATCGATACACTTGGCTACTAATTAATTGCAGCTGCAGCTGCTGCGTGAGTGTTTTATGTTTTGGAATAGTGTTGAATAAAAACAGTGTTAAAAGTGCTGAATAAAAACTTTAACATGAACTTACTCATAAAAACAGCAGCTCTTTGCTGTATTGTTTGACAGTCTCTCTCCGTGGTCATGGTTTTAAAACTTTAAATCAAATCTTACGTAGGCTAGCATCAAACTTATCTGTGGCCGGGGTCCTGGATGCTCTGTAGGCACGGTGATGTGAGCTATACAATTGACCAGCGCAGTAAGCATCCACGATTTAGCCACAGATCTCCCGGTGCGCCAGGTAGGCGGAGTTTGTCTTTTCAGACAAATTAAATTGTTCAAAATGGGTACAATTTGCTTACCTGGTGCACAGGGCTTCTAAATCAAGTGCACCTGCTGCCAACAATTGTGATCAGCCAGTTAGCAACCACTGATTTAGATGGAAATCTGGACACAACATTCATTGAACATTATACAGTAGATATGCTAGTGTGAGAGAACCAAAATAGTACAACAAAGTACAATATACTACAACATACTGCCTGGATAAAGGGTTACCTCACCATTTATTGCACTGTAGGACTGCTCAACTGTGTGACTGATCTCTCTAATATGCATAAGTGGTATAATTTGGGGATATTGTTTAATCATTTTGCATAACTTGTTTACTATTCTAAGTATTCACAGATTGAATACTTAATAACCTATAATAGCAGTTCATTCTAAAAAGGTCTATAAAAATGAACCATAGAAGATCAATGCAATTAAACTCAGATGTGGCACATTAAGCGATGGAAAAGGGGCAGAGATTCTTTAGTGGTGCAATAATCTTCTGACAGTATATCAGTATTCATAAATCAGTATTCATAAAGTCCCTCCAATACAGATTTACCCAAACCCTGCCAGACAGTGATATCCTTTAGATCAGCAAAGCACCACCAACAAAGATCTGCAATGACTCCAGAAGCCAGTACCACAACAGCCTGGGGAGAGAGATGATAGATTCAGTATGTGTCTGAGAAAGAACGGAGTGAAACAATCATATCTTATATAGAGCAGGGAAGTACCACAAACAAAGATCTGCCCTGACTCTGCCAGATAATACCACAGCAGCACTGGGGAGAGAGATTAGACATACCGTTTATGTCTGAGAGAAGGATAGTAAGAGTACTTCTCCAACAACAGATAGTACCGTTTAATAGCATCATTCCAAGTCCTCCTTTGTTAATCGTGTGTTTGCTGCGTATGTTGAGGTTGGACAGTGAGGCTTTGAATTAGGTTAGAGAGGAACAAGGCGGTTATACATTCAGCTCTGTCGTGGACTCTAACCCCCTCTGGTGTGAGTTATCTTCATGACTCGTCAATCCTCAAGGGATGCATTTCGTCGAATCCTATGTGTGCAATTACCAAGCACATGTTGGCCACCTTGAATCTTTGACCTCAACCGTACATCCAGGCTCTAAGACCGAGAGCCGTAGCATTCACAGAGATGAAAATAATCGAGGGACACAGCAGTAACACATGGTCTGGTTGACTAGATACGATGCAGAACGAATCATGTCATTCCCTGTTAGTGGAGAGAATGGACCAGTGTAGTGAGGGAAGAATCGTCAGCGTCATGATCATCTCTGCTCCAAAAGAAACAGGGCCGGCCATTTCCCATCAATCAAATGTATTTATAAAGCCCTTTTTATATTAGCAGTTGTCACATAGTGCTTATACAGAAACCAAGCCTATAATCCCAGAGAGCAAGCAATGCAGATGTAGAAGCACAGTGGCTAGGAAAAACTCCCTAGAAAGGCTGGAACCTAGGAAGAAACCTAAAGAGGAACCAGGCTCTGAGGGGAGGCGAGTCCTCTTCTGGCTGTGCTGGCTTAAGATTATAAGAGTACATGGCCATTAAGTCTAGATCGTTCTTCAAGATGTTCAAACGTTCATGGATGACCAGCAGGGTCAAATAATTATCACAGTGGTTATGGAGGGTGTAACAGGTCAGCACATCAGGAGTAAACATCAGCTTGCTTTTCATAGCCAAGTATTCAGAGGTCAAGACAGCAGGTGTGGTAAAGAGAGAGAGGAGGGGGTCGAAACAGCATGTCCGGGAAAAGGTAGCACGACCGGTGAAAAGGTTAGGATTCCAAAACCGCAGGCAGAACCACAGAAACTGGATCAGCAGCACGAAGGTGGATTGGGGACGGGGACAGCCAGGAGTTGTCATTCCAGGTAGTCCTGAGGCATGATCCTAGGGCTCAGGTCCTCCGGGAGAGGAAAGAGAGAGAGACAGATGGGAGAACTCAGCAAACTGTATGACTGTATTTACATTCTTGTCTGTTCCTGTGCCATGCAGTATAGTACCCTCATCAGCAGATGTACTGGACTGCTGAAACTCCCAAGATCAATGAAATGTCTTTGGGGATATCAGGGCTGTCCTAGCAGTACTATCTACTCTGAGCCCAATTCACTGTTGGATATGGCTCCCAGACCTCCTATTTCCCCTGTGGTTATCCATCTATCAACTTTTCAAGTTTCAGAATAGTATCTAATATCCTATGGACTCATGCTAGATCCCCGAGGCACATGGATAGAATTTCTTCAATTCTTTATCAAAATGAATAGGAATTTGTGAAACCATTCAATTATATGACTAAGTTTTTTCCACAGTGATCCTAG
Source organism: Salvelinus fontinalis (assembly GCF_029448725.1). NCBI lineage: Eukaryota > Metazoa > Chordata > Actinopteri > Salmoniformes > Salmonidae > Salvelinus > Salvelinus fontinalis. The sequence continues at coordinate 45,276,913 of NC_074668.1, forward strand.
TATGGAGCCGTATAGGCATTCACATCTAATTGGTAGGGTCAGATGGAAAGGTCATGACAGGATTAGTCAGCAGTCAGATGGAAAGGTCATGACAGGTCATGATTAGTCAGCAGTAAGACTCTAGTCTTGTAAAGGTCATGTGTTCTCTGTGTGACACTGTTCCCGAATGTTCAGTTGAATACCATGGTCATACAATAGCTGGTCTTGGGAAAAAGAACATCGACATCAGTGTGCATTGTATAGGGAAAACCACTAGTGTTTACTGAACCAACCACAGTCACATCTCCCTCTGTCTCCAATAATAACTCTTTCTTCTCAGCAACCACGGAGTTGTGTTTTTAAGCACTTTCCCCAATTGACACTGCCGTTAGGATGGGAACATTTAAGTGTGAACATTTGGACGTTTGTTAAAGCCTTTCTGACCGAAGAGCCCTTCATGGAGAAGAGAATACTTCATATTTCATGAATGAATCTCTCTCTTTCTGTCTCTCTCTCTTTCTCGTTTCTCGCTCCCCCCCCCTCTCTCTCCCTCCCCCCTCTCTCCCTCACACCCTCTCTCTCCTACAGGGTCCGAGGGGTCCTGATGGTCCAGCTGGGGAGAAGGGGTCAGTTGGCGGAAAGGTGAGGATGAAGTTCAAAGCTCATATGTCAAAGGCTACATCAAAGGCTACATAATACAGTATTTCTGCTCCATTGCTCCACTTCATCTGACCTGACTCAGTTACTGAATGCTACGACTTCCTCATTCCTTTACGGAAACACACTAGCCACAGCCAATGGAAAACATGGATACTGCCACAGCCGCGGGAAGATGTTTTGAGTTGGGTGTGTCTTTATAAACGCATATCATGCAATTCTGTGTCATTTAGGCCTACGTGACAAAATACATTATCAGAATATTTTTTTATACTACACAAATGACTGAAATGAGTGGCTACTCTAACGCTGTCAAACAGATCAATTCAAATGAACTGGTCTTGACCTGGACCGGGGCTAATGAAAAAAAGGTAGACACAGATTGTACAATATTAGAAGAAAATATACTGTATATTATAGGCTACTAAATCAACTTTCCAGTGGCACTGACTCACCCAATGATGAAGACAGCATGAGTATGCGTAGCCTAGGCTTCTGACTGGTGATGGTCTCAAGATGGGCCTGAGCTACTTTCAAAATCAGTGAATTGTTGTGAGAAAAAAATGGTATCTTCGACTGACAGATTAGTCTTCTCTTTTCAGCAGCAGGCATTTGCTCTACCAAAATTGTATTTAGACATTTGTGAAAGGCCTATTGCTATTCACTGAAAGTACGAAGAGATATAGAATGCATAGAAAGAATCCACAGAACGAAAGTGCCCATTCAAGTCAGGACTGGCAGCCATTTTGAATGTACCCATGTGTTTACCAGTCAAATTGCCAGGGTGAGCCAAAACCCTTCTATGGATAATATTTGTATGGCTGCAACGCAACAAGTTGTTCGATATTTGGCGAGCATGCTGCCCAAATTCAGTCAGTGTTCAGACAGGAGTAATTATACAGTATAATTTGGCAAAATTATTTCAATTTATCAGGGGGTGCTGCAGTACCCTCAGCACCCCTACTTCACGTGGCTATGGACTGCAATGCGGCATTGGTTTAGGTCTTAAATTGATACTTAAATATGTCCATATAAGAGTTTTTCAATTGGCTTTGTTCACAAGTCTTTAAATAGTTTGATTATTTTCAACATCTGAAGGACACTTTTTACACAAGGGGGGGAATCTAGGACAAGAGCTCTTATGTGTAAAGTGTGTGAAGCTGTAAGTGAGATTGACACGTGTTTTCTTACAGGGTCCTGATGGTCCACCAGGAGAATTTGGCTTCCCAGGGGAGATGGTACGTACAGGCAATTTCAAGATCACTATGTTTTTAATAACAGTTTTTGCTCATACCCTCCTACTCATGGCTACGTTCAACTCGTGGGCTTTTGGGTATAGTCTTTCCTACCTTACTTTGCATGTTTACTTTGCATTTACCCCTCATTTAGTGTTCACATCATTTCCTGACTGGTAATGAATAGTGTAGGACTATGAGTGCCCATTCATATCCTGTTCAACGTGTTAACACATTTTCATTAGAGGTTCCAATGGCCCAATGGCTCATTTAGTTAGAGTGTGATGTTAACCGTGCGTCACTTTGGATAAATGTGTCTGCTAAACAACCATAATGTTTCTGCTTAATGACCATATTATGTGCTTGATACTAATTTCAACCCTTATTTCTCTCCATGCTATTTTGCTCCAGGGAAATATTGGGGAGCCTGGGGAAGCTGGGCCTAAAGGATTTCCAGTAAGTGATTGGGGCTAACAGAGTGCTCTTTTAGGTTAATCATGCCTTTAGGGTGGACACAGGTTGGAGGGGCAACCATTAGCAATGGAAAAAGAGAGGCTTGTGTGTAGCATGTAGGGCATGCAGTTGTATAACTATTCTCCAGGTCGTTGCTGTAAATGTTTTCTCAGTCAACTTACCTGGTAAAATATGGGGGGAAATATATAAAGAATATGGGGGAAAATATATAAAGAATATGAAGTTGAGAGTTGCTATGGGTTTGTGGACAAACATTAGCTATGAGAAAAGAGAGGCTTGTGAGTAGCACTTGGTACATTAAACCTGTGTCTGAATAGGCCTCCCGAGTGGCGCAGCAGTCTAAGGCACTGCATTGCAATGCTAGAGGCGTCACTACAGATCCGGGTTCAATCCCGGGCTGTGTCGCAGCCGGCCACGACCGGGAGACCCATGAGGCGGCGCACAATTGACTCAGCGTCATCTTGGGTTAGGGGAGGGTTTGGCTGGCCGGGATGTCCTTGTCCCATCATGCTCTAGCGGCTCCTGTGGCGGGCCGGGTGCATGCACAGGGCACGGTAACCATTTGGACAGTGTTTCCTCCGACACATTGGTGTGGCTGGCTTCCGGGTTAAGTGAACAGTGTGTCAAGAAGCATTGCGGCTTGGCAGGGTAGTGTTTTGGAGGAGGCTCTCGACCTTTGTCTCTCCCGAGTCCGTACGGGAGTTGCAGCGATGGGACAAGACTAACTACCAATTGGATATCATGAAATAGGGTATAAAAACGGTGTGTATAGTGGAAATGGTATGTCTTCCTGTGCTCTTAGTTAAATGCTATCTGCATTTATAATAACTGGGTTTATATTATTTCAGGGTCGCCAAGGACTCTCAGGACCTCCAGGTGCCAAAGGAATAGCAGGAGAGCTAGTAAGTCCTTTTATGTCTAAATATTTGTAGGGTTTATCTGCCAAATCCTTGTCAGTCCTAAGTGTCTCTGGCCCAGCCAGGGATATGGGAGATATATCCTGTGTTTAAATTCCTATAGAGCTCAACACTTAATGCCACATCAGGTTAGCGTTATATTTCACCTTCAAGCCAGAAAGCTGTCTTTGATTTCATTACTTCCCCTAACTTTGTTTACTGCATTGTCTCCATACAAATACCCTTCCTTGGGTTTCTCTCTACTGCTCCTCTACTTGAAACCAGGGGTTATTGGATCCAACCAACAACTTAGAGAGGAAGTGACTAGTGGAAATTTCCCAAAATATCTGCATCTCCATGTGTTGTAAACTTCGGTGTACATCTACAGTACGTCTTCATTCCGATACCTCAAATGGTGCAGCATCTGCTGGTTGAGTAGCCCAGGGAAGCCTAATCCTGCATTATGGCGAGAGAGAGAGATACAGTGATACTGTAAGATACGATGATTTACTCAGGACTTTCCTGCAGAGGCAGAGAGGCAGCTTTATGTGAACATTGGGTTTTTTCCACCACATAGCCTACAAAAGCTTTGGCTCTGTGTTCTAAGTCTCTAGCAGTAGGAGCTGATCTGGATCTCAAGTCTAGATTAATTTATCTCCACCACTCCATGTTTTACCCTCAATGTCTTTTTCACATTTTTATCCTCGCTGCCTCTTTCACATTATAATCTTGCTGCCTGTTTCACATTTCTATCCTTGCTGTGTTCCCGTACATTTGCTTATTATCTACAATGTACTTAGTAATTCTAGTGTCGTTTTTATCCGCAATGTACTTAGTTATTCAAGTGTAGTTACTATGATATAAGGGCTGCATAGGCCTATGTATTTTTGTGGTCAATCATCACTACACTGCCTCGGTCTTATCATCCTAGGGACCAACTGGGCCACCAGGAACAATGGGTCCCCTGGGAGAGATGGGCCTCAAGGTAAGTTTCCCCACACTCCATAAACATGCCAAACAGTAGTATTGTGGCTTCTATAGGTTATTGTAATTGCTTGTGTAGTGTGCCATGCACATAGGCATTGGTCATTGGAGCCTGAACACTAAGCTGTCTAATTTGATTGTCAATGGGGATTTTTATATGACAGGGTCCCCTTGGAAAGGTTGGGGAGTGGGGATTGCCAGGAGAACCAGGAGAGAAGGTAAGATAGTACCCTCAACTGCTCAGAAAAATAGTTGATGTATTCAACAGCACTTCAATCAAGGGTCACTCAACGTCTCACTTTCCAATGCCATAACTTACAGAACCAGTAATAGTCTGTATATCAATCTACTGTATGCATGTCCATAGGCCACACAATCCATGTGTTTTAGTGTAGTTTTGACCTGTGTTAAGTGTCCATGTGCTTAGTGTGTTATTGACCTGTGTGACAGGGTTCCCTTGGACCAGCAGGAAACCTCGGAGAGCAGGGCCTCATCGGACAGAGGGTGGGTACCCCAAAGTTCACTTGTGCCCGTGTCAGTGATTCTTCTAGTGGTAACATTGGCCTTATTAACTTGTACTGAAACCTCCTCTCCTTCAGGGTGAGATGGGAATCGATGGGGAGGCAGGACAGAGTGGACCGGATGGACCTAAGGTAAGAGATAACACTATGGTAATAGGATCCATCCCAATGACTAGCTTTAGTTGAAAGTCTCGGCCAAGAGTTGACGGTCATTGTCTCTTTGGCTGTGTTTTCACAGCCACCCTAAGAAGGTGATATAAATTGGAAGTCAAAAGTCCAGATTCCATGTGGGGTTTTTTTTGTTTACACATTCTGGAAAAAATCAGATAGTTATCAGATATACAAATAATTGGCAAAAGATCTGAATTGGGCTGCCTGTATAAACTTTGACATCAGTGAACAATTTTGGTGCCACCCCTTTTTCTCCCCAATGGGTAGTTACAGTCTTGTCTCATCGCTGCAACTCCCGTACGGACTCGGGAGAGGCGAAGGTCGAGAGCCGTGCGTCCTCCGAAACACAACCCAACCAAGCCGCACTGCTTCTTGACACAATGCCCACTTAACCCAGAAGCCAGCCGCACCAATGTGTCGGAGGAAACACTGTGCACCTGGCAACCGTGTCAGCCCGCCACAGGAGTTGCTAGTGCACGATGGGACAAGGACATCCCTGGCCGCAAAAATCCTCCCCTAACCCAAACGACGCTGGGCCAATTATTCTTTTGTGTAAATCACAAGAGGGCGTTTTTATGATAACTTTCACTATTTCAATCAGCCATTCACAAGAGAAGGCGATTCAAACCTTTATCAGATCATCAAAGCCATATTCATATGAAGCTAATGAACTGTACTGTACACTTAGCTGGAATGACAGTTATTTTCAGTCAGACTCAAGTACTGTATATGTACTGTATGCTGTTGACACAGAGTGAAAATAAATAGGCAGCTGGCCTATTTTGAGCTCTTCCGTCTGTCAGGAGTTCTTATAGAAATACAGTGGTGATTCAGAGAAGCACAAGGAGATTTCATATCCATCTGAGCCAAGCTGCTGGATAGTAAGTGTTGTGTTGTGCATGAACACACGCACACACACACACACACACACACATACAGAAGCGCTTGCTCGCACACACACACATCATCATCCTATCTCCTGCAATCGACATATTACCAATGTCAAACGATGCAGGACAACTCTCCTATGAGTGCAGTGGATTAACGCCTTAAAACTCACAGATGCACGTCTGTACCATATTCAACTGCTGATCACATGGAACACTTCTCCACGTCGGCCTTCAAAGTTATTTGAATATTTGTTACTGCCACCAAGATCTACACCAGTGAAGTATTGTATCTGGTCCCGTCTGAGTGCATCTTCCCTATGGTTCTGTGCTCAGGGCGAGAAGGGTGACATGGGACCTGAGGGCGGTAAAGGAGAGAGGGGTGAGATCGGACTGAAAGGAAAGGAAGGTTCTCCTGGACCTCCTGGCTTAGTGGGCTTGAGGGTGAGTGTACAAACGTAGGATTATTACATTACGAAATATAAGCCTTACATTTCCTGTACTTGACTCTCAGGTTCACGTAAGTCAGACTGATGACTTAACTCACTGGTTGTTGGGTGACCAATGTAGTCTACTATGTGCCAAATACTGTAGGATTCATAACCCTTCTTTGTCTCTCCAACAAACAATTGTTTTACTTTCTTTGAGTAGAAAGCAAACTGCTTATGACATTGTTCTAACCATTGCCTTGTCTTCGTCATACGTTATTATATGTTTATTGCAGTTCAAGTAATGGTTTATTGACTCATGTCTCCCAGGGTCAGGAGGGTAAACCTGGCAAGTTTGGTGAAAGAGGAAAACCAGGGGAGAAGGTATGTACTGTATATCAGCTCAGTGCCTGCAGTTATTTCATAAGCCTCCGTCTGACACTCATTTAATTCCCTGAAACCTGTTAGTCGTTTTACCATAGTCTTGTTTTGTAAAGAAAGTTTGATGACTGCTTGTAATTGTGGTCAACGGACATAAGGGTCAATGGCCTTCCAAGCCACCGCACTATGATTAAAGTGCTCAGCCAATGGGCAGTTTTAAAATGGACAGTAGACATAGTAAAACTATCCACACACCACTTCCTAGTGACTGAAAGGTGACCTTTGCTAATTTTGTATGCCTGCTCTTTGGCGACCCTTCTCCAGGGCAGCAAGGGTCATATGGGTCACCTGGGAGAGACTGGGCCAATTGGTGAACAAGGAGAGGCAGGATTTGTCGGGCCGAAAGGATCGAGAGGAACCATTGGACCAGTGGTAAGGCTCTTCTACAGATCTGACTCTGATGTGGAGGTTTCTTAATGCTGTAGGTCACTAAGACTGATCATCTGATGTTCACAGGGTTCCCCGGGTAGAATGGGCCAACAAGGAGAACCAGGCATGCCAGGATATGAGGTAAGAATGACCCTTATATCATTGATTTAGGTGTCTTTGACTCAATATTACTGAGATTTTTGTAGAATCTAGAAAAACTAAAGATAGTCGGATGATTGATCAATAGAGAGCATTGTCGTCTGTGATATTTTGCACGATAGGTTGCCCAAACTAAGTCAAAAGTATTGAGTTGTGCTCCGTGATGACTTACACTATCTGTTATTTTAGGGCCACACAGGACGACAGGGCCCACTGGGACCTCCTGGACCAAAAGGTGAAAAGGTACACTTCCCACAGTCATGTCTGTTTGTAATAGCTCTCTCAAATTCTACTATCCAAGTGGGTCTGGACTCATGGCCTGTGAAGGTTTGGGTTTAATGATGATTGACCCAACACTGTATGTTATTTCGTCTGTCTGTCCTATGGTCAATCCACATTATGTCCCACATATCCTGTTATAACAAATTGGTATGGCTCGTCTTTCCTGACTAGGTAGGTACAACACTTTAGGGCCCTACCCATTGGCAATAGCTGCATGTGTGCATACACTGAGAGAGTCGATCTCACTGCCTGTGTTGCTGTTATAGTTTGCTAATCCTGCAAGAAGTGATCAAATATAATTGTTTGATGACATGCACCAAGGCACATCTCATTAACTCAGGGGGCATGCTATCAAACGTAGATCATTGGCCACAAACTGCTTTGGAATACTCCTTGTCATCCTTATTCAGGAGATCAATCATGGTACAGTTGAGATGAATAGGACTTCGATATGAAGCAGTTTCCTGTTTACCGACAATGATAAACTCATAATGACATTTGACAACCTTGCTTACTTTCTAATGAGACCCAAATTGTGCCACTGCTCATAAATCGTTATGTTTTGGATCCCTTCTCCCCTGTTTCCTCTTCTATATCACCAAGCACATACACAGCACATGCACTATATAATACTACAAGCATCCCACATCATTCATCAATCCCTGTAAAGTCACTGGAACGTTTAATGCCATCTTGATTCCATTTAATTGGAAGCTGCTGGTTACTGTCAACAAAAGCCCTCGATTTATTTGAATACTCCATTGTTTTGGAGTCCAATTACATTTCACATAATTTCACCTTACACAGTTTCAAGTTCAAGTTTGAAGTTTAAATGTATTGTCCTGGAGGCAAATTGGTTTTGCAGCAATGATCATACATAAGATGCATAAAAAAATACATTTGTTTTCCTGTATAATGTTTTCCAGGGGGAACAGGGGGAAGACAGTAAGGTGGAAGGCCCTCCTGGTCCACAAGGTGACAGAGTGAGTTCCTCACATCATGTATCCCTCCGCCTACAGCAGTGTTTGGTGTTGGTGTGCTGCTTTAGCTAATTATCTATATGCTTTACTGTGTATGTTTCTCATCTGAAACAAGGGTCCTACTGGAGACAGGGGAGACCGAGGAGAACCAGGTGACCCCGGATACTTAGTGAGTGGGACATCGTTTGACGTTATTCTTTCATTGGCCAGGATATACTGTATAAAATAGGGGTAATAACCAATCTAGGAAGAAAGTTACTTTACTTGAATAAACTTGCTTCATGCGTGGATATGTTAACACACGTCTACTTCTCAGGGCCAGCAAGGAGTGGATGGAGAAAGAGGCAAGGCTGGAGCAACTGGACTACCTGTGAGCCAATGGTTATGTTTATGACTTGCTAATATGTGACTACTTACACTGACAGTATCCACATAAACACAGTATCCAGTTATTCATCATGCATGCATTCCTGTTGCAGGGACATCCTGGATCAAGGGGAATACAGGGGCCAAAAGGATCCAAAGGTGATCAAGTAAGGAAAAAAGACCTTGACAAGTAACAACATATCTGTAGTATCCAGTGTCATTGTATACCATAACACCTGTTCATTTTACACCATGACATCGGTTTGAACCAGACACAGTGTGATTGATTTAACCTATGGTATGATGACATCCTGTCACAGTTGGTTGTTGACTGTTGTTTACTCTGATCTACTCCAGGGTCAGAAAGGCAAATGGGGGAAGCAAGGGGAATCTGGGACCAAAGGACCACTGGTAAGTGGGACACCTAGTTTGTAAAGCAATGCAACATGTACCTAATTGAATTGATTGATTCATTGATTGAATCAAATCAAATTGTATTTGTCACATGCGCCGAATACAACAGTGAAATGCTTACTTACAAGCCCTTAACCATCAATGCAGTTTTAAGGGTGGGAAAAAAGTGTTGAGAAAGTATTTACTAAATAAACTGAAGTAAACAATAAATAAATAACAATAGTCTGGGTAGCCATTTGGTTAGCTGTTCAGGAGTCTTATGGCTTGGGGGTAGAAGCTGATAAGAAGCCTTTTGGACCTAGACTTGGCACTCCGGTACCGCTTGCCGTGCGGTAGCAGAGAGAACAGTCTATGACTAGGGTGGCTGGAGTCTTTGGCAATTTTTAGGGCCTTCCTCTGACACCGCCTGGTATAGAGGTACTGGTTGGCAGGAAGCTTGGCCCCAGTGATGTACTAGGCCGTACGCACTACCCTCTGTAGTGCTTTGCGGTCAGAGGCCAAGCAGTTGCTATACCACGCAGTGATGCAACCAGTCAGGATGCTCTCGATGGTGCAGCTGTAGAACTTTCTGAGGATCTGAGGACCATGCTAAATCTTTTCAGTCTCCTGAGGGGGAATAGGCGTTGTCGTGCCCCCTTCACGACCGTCTTGGTTTGTTTGGACCATGACAGTTCGTTGGTGATGTGGATACCAAGGAACTTGAAGCTCTCAACCTGCTCCACTACAGTCCCGTTATTGAGAATGGGGGCGTGCTCGGTCCTCCTTTTCCTATAGTCCAAGATCATCTCCTTTGTCTTGATCACGTTGAGGGAGAGGTTGTTATCCTGGTGTCTGACCTCCTCCCTATAGGCTGTCTCATCGTTGTCGGTGATCAGGCCTACCACTGTTGTGCTGTCGGCAAACTTAATGTCGTGCTTGGCCATGCAGTCATAGGTGAACGGGGAGTACAAGAGGGGACTGAGCACACACCCCTCAGGGGCCACCGTGTTGAGGATCAGCGTGGCAGATGTGTTGTTACCTACCCTTACCACCTGGGGGCAGCCGTCAGGAAGTCCAGGATCCAGTTGCACAGGGAGGTGTTTAGTCCCAGGGTCCTTAACTTAGTGATGATCTTTGAGGGCTCTAGGGTGTTGAATGCTGAGCTGTAGTCAATGAATAGCATTCCCACGTGCTCCTTTTGTCCAGATGGGAAAGGGCAGAGTGGAGTGCAATAGAGTATGCGTCATCAGTGGATCTGTTTGGGCGGTATGCAAATTGGAGTGGGTCTAGGGTTTCTGGGATAATGGTGTTGATGTGAGCCATGACCAGCCTTTCAAAGCACTTCATGACTACAGATGTGAGTGCTACGTGTCGGTAGTCATTTAGGCAGGTTACCTTGGTGTTCTTGGGCACAGGGACTATTGTGGTCTGCTTGAAACGTGTTGGTATTACAGACTCGGTCAGGAACAGGTTGAAAATGTCAGTGAAAACACTTGCCAGTTGGTCAGTGCATGCTCTGCGTACACGTCCTGGTAATCCGTCTGGCCTTGCGGCCTTGTGAATGTTGACCTGTTTAAAGGTCATCGGCTACGGAGAGCGTGATCACACAGTTGTCCGGAACAGCTGGTGCTCTCAAGCATGCTTCAGTGTTGCTTGCCTCAAAGCGAGCATAGAAGTCATTTAGCTCGTCTGGTAAGCTCGTGTCACTGGGCAGCTCACGGCTGTGTTTCCCTGTGTAGTAGGATTCAGTCTTAGTCCTGTATTAACGCTTTGCCTGTTTGATGGTTCGTCGGAGGGCATAGCAGGATTTCTTATGTACTAAAATGCAGGTTATGATACAGTATATATGCTTTTTTCTGTGTATTTTCTAGGGTCCAGAGGGTCATCCTGGCCCAAAGGGAGTTGTGGGCAGAGAAGGCCTTGAGGGCCAGCCTGGAATGGACGGCCATCCTGGGAAAGACGGAGACAAAGGAGTAATGGTAAGAACAGACAATAACTCACTGAGAATGAAATGACCAGGGCCTCATTTCTCAGCGCCTTTGTAGCATTAAGATCATCGTTAGAACGTTCTTAGAATGTATCTTTAGTAGCCAAGGTGTTTCCCAGAGCCTTTCTTTGGTAACATGACTCTTAAAAACTGTTGCACGTCTACGAGTGATCCAGAACACTCATAGTGCAGCCAAAGTGCATCGTCAGATGCTTTTTTTGCCCTTCCACATCACTTTGTTCACAGAAGATCTCCGCTGAATATAGAATCAAGATATCTAAGCTATCCGTCTGACTGTGAATGCGGATAACTTCAGAACGAAGTTGACTTAAAAATGCAAAGTCTTTGCAATTGCTACAAACAAGTGAAGGATAAAATGATGCTTCAAATGAAAACCGAGATGACTGCGTTAATAAATACATAGGCTACAATGAACCAGTACCTGGGCTTGAGGAGATCCTGACACTCAGGATCCTTCAATTCAAAGTCCCATTAACCTACTCTGCAGATGTTATAACATCAGAATACATTTGGTACTCACCAAAATATGGAGTTTCGCAGAGCAACTATAGTCATTATTGCAATTATGCACGGTATGTACTCACAAAAAAGGGTTGCCTCAATGTGTTTCATGATGTGTGATAACATGTGTGCAATGATTTAGTGCACTATTATTGGGTAAGCACAATAAGCTGCTTCAATAGCCTATTTGCAGCCATAGGTGGTAATCTCTCTCTAGGAGCTGATTCGTTGTCAGTATTGTGGAATAGTTCTAATGTTATGGTAAGATTTAAATGGAGAAAGCTGATCCGAGAGCAGCACTCCTTTCTTTCGATCCTATCAGTATCGAAGCATGGTCTAACAAAGAACGTATAGCGAACGTTCTCTCGACGCGCTTGTTCGAGAAACACTCTTAAAAAGTTGGCTCGTAAAATATCAATGCATCTTAATGCTCAAGTTATGTTTTCTGTAAGGCTTCAGTCATCATCAGCTCTGTGTGTTCACTCCTCAGGGGGAGCAAGGGGACGACGGAGAGTTTGGTATTATCGGCAAAGCTGGAAAACACGGTAAAACGGGCGTGCCAGGGCTTCCAGGCGATCAGGGCCTCTTTGGATCGAAGGTGAGAGAGAAGAGAACATGCTCCAATGAACTATAGAGACCCATCATGTTTATCATGTTTGACAGTGTTTAAGGTGTTGAGACAAAGGAATATGCACTTTGCTTGTTATTCCATTAAAACTGGTTTCTGTCCATGTGTGCGTTTGTCACAGGGAGAGAGGGGTCTCCCAGGCCAAACTGGACCTTCAGGGAAAAGAGGCCACATTGGTGGAATGGGGTTGCCAGGGAAACAGGGTCACCAGGGGCCCAAAGGACAGCCTGTGAGTAACATAGCAATAGTGCGGAGTCAGAGAAGAAGTTGCTCATTATGTAGCCCTATTCAGTCTCACTTGACTGAAAATTCTTGGTCACCAAACCGGTTTGTCATCGTTTGCATCTGTAACTCAAAGGTTATTTGGTTGGTAATGAGTAATGACCATAGACTTACGGTAATGACGAGAATATGTGATGATGCTGGCGATGAAGATGAAGATGTTTCTCTCTCCTCTCCTCAGGGTGACACAGGTGAATCCGGGTACCCAGGGGTTCTCGGAATGTTCGGACCAAAGGTACGCTACACTTCCCTCCGTTTTCATCTCCCACCTGAGTCACATGATCGAATGAAACAATTCAGTTTCCCCCACAAGGACGACCTAAGCCGTAAACGTGGGTGTGACAAGGCTGGCTGTCACCTTGTGCTCTTAAAGGCTTAAAACGTACACTGAGAATAAAACTTTATTTATTGTGCAAAGGGTGCAAGATAACACAATAACAGCTTGGCATTATCAGGTGCTAAAACAACAGCTCCCCTTTCAGACATGGACTAATCTAATTACAGTCCCATCAAAAACTATTCACACCCATTGACTTTTTCCACATTTTGTTGTGTTACAGCCTGAATTAAAAATTGATTAAATTGACAAATTAATTACAAATGAAAAGCTGAAATGTCTTGAGTCAATAAGAATTCAACCCCTTTGTTATGAAAAGCCTAAGTTCAGGAGTAAAAATGTGCTTAATAAATCACATAATAAGCTGCATGGACTCACTTTGTGAGCAATAATAGAGTTTAACATGATTTTTGAATGACTACCTCATCTCTGTACACAACACATACAATTATGTGTAAGGTCCCTCAGTCGAGCAGTGAATTTCAAACACAGTCAACCACAAAGTCAGGGAGGTTTTCAATTATTATAAAAATGTTTTTAAATGTAACCTTTATTTAACTAGGCAGGTCAGTTAAGAACAAATTCTTATTTACAATGCCGGCCTACCCCGGCCAAACCCGGACGACGTTGGGCCAATTGTGCACCGCCCTATGGGACTCCCAATCATGGTCGGATGTGATACAGCCTGGAATCAAACCAGGAACTGTAGTGACACCTCTTGCAGTGCATTAGACGGCTGCGCCACTTGGGAGCCCAAAATGCTTTGCAAAGAAAGGTCACATTTTGCTAGATGGGTAAAAATAAAAATTTAAATTAAATATCCATTTGAGCATGGTGAAGTTATTAATTACACTTTGGATGGTGTATCAATACACCCAGTCACTACAAACTCAGTTGCCGGAGAGGAAGGAAACCGCTCAGGGATTTTACTATGAGGCCAATGGTGACTTTAAAACAGTTACATAGTTTGATGGCTGTGATAGGAGGAAACTGAGGATGGATCAACAACATTGTAGTTACTCCACAATACTAACCCAATTGACAGAGTAAAAAGAAGGAAGCCTGTACAGAATATAAATATTCCAAAACATGCATCCTGTTTGCAACAAGGCACTAAAGTAATACTGCAAAAAATGTGGCAAAGCAATTACATTTTTGTCCTGAAGCGTTATATTTTGGGCAAATCAGCCAACAAGATGAGTAGGCCTAACGAACAGCAAAAGCACTAGCCTATGTCAATCTACTATTCCCATAGTACAAAAGTTGACTCATTCTGTGTGATAAAATAAATATTCCAAACATAGTCTAGGACAGTTGTGATAGATCCCAAATTAATACAACCATTGGCATAAAAAAACGGTTTTATGCAATGAGGCTTACGCAACAGATCAGAACGTTTAGCTTAAAATTTTTATACATTTTTACGGTATTTCTTCACATTTATAAGCGCAGAAATGCGCACAGGGCAGTAGGCTATAAACTCATGTGCTGCTTCTGTATGCCAGTTAGGCTCTACAGCCCTTGTAAAGCAGATGAATGTGCTTAATTTTAAGTTATTTGGCCACTTTAGTTGCGATACAAACCTTATCAAAACATATAGGACTATGGGCTAGGCTACATGAGGTGTGCAACTATGATTCAAAAAAGTCACAAAAAAATGACTTTTCCCACGGTTCATTTTCATGCCAGCCAGGTAGGCTATACTCCTGTTGTAAAGATAAACAATATGCTTAATATTAGGAAAGTTGAGAACTAAATATAGTAGTCCGAGCCTATAGAAAGCTGATGGGAACCTCTTTTTAATAGAGGCCATCACTCTGTTTTCTCACACAATTGCATAGCCTATAGAAATGTTGCACAACATTAGCTCATGGGTTCTCATGAAGTCTTTGATTAGATTTTTGAATACATTTGCATTGATGTCAGAGTGATTAGAGGGACAAGAGTGCTGAGTACCAGGCAGTCAGCAAGTTTGGCAGGCTACTAATGACCAACAGCAGCATCAGAACTTTGGATTCCTAATTACTGAGACTAAATGGTCATGTGGAATTTGACTGCCTTCATGGATTGTGACCGCCGATGTGGCGGTAATACGGTCACCGCAACAGCACTGTTCCTGAGTTGCAGAGTTACAGTTTTGACTTAAATCTACTTGAAAATCTATGGCAAGACCTGAAAATGGTTGTTGAGCAATGATCAACAACCAATTTGACGTAGCTTGTAGAATTTTGAAAAGAATAATGGGCAAATGTTGCACAATCCAGGTGTGGAAAGCAATATATATATATATATATATATATATATATATACTCAACAAAAATATAAACGTAACACGTAAACTGTTGGTCCTATGTTTCATTAACTAGAAATAAAAGATCCCAGAAATGTTCCATACGCACAAAAAGCTTATTTCTCTCAAATGTTGTGTACAAATGTATTTACAGTAGAAATACCGTGACGAGATCCTGAGGCCCATTGCCATGCCATTCATCCACCGCCATCGTCCCATTTTTCAGCATGATAATGCACAGCCCCATGTTGTCAGGTTCTGTACACAAAAAGTTCTTCCATGGGTTGCTTACTCACCAGACATGTCACCCATTGAGCACATTTGGGACGCTCTGGATCGACGCGCACGACAGTGTGTTCCAGTTCCTGCCAATATCCAGCAACTTCGCGCAGCCATTGAAGAGGAGAGGGACAACATTCGACAGGCCACAATCAACAGCCTGATCAACTCTATGCGAAGGAGATGTTGTCGTGCTGCATGAGGCAAATGGTGGTCACACCAGATACTGACGGGTTTTCTGCTCCACACCCCTACCTGTTTTTGAAGGTGTCTGTGACCAGGAAGCGGGCTGATATAAATACTACGCATGCCAGTCTCTCTTGGCTAAGAAATTAGGGGCAGAAAGACAAATTCAACCTCATCCTTCATCGAATCAGATGGCTTATTCATCACAAAACCATTTGATGTTGCCAATTCTTTTAATGATTACTTTATTGGCAAAGTGGGCAAACTTGGCCAGGAAATACCAACAATGAACAGTGAGCCATCATATTCACACACACACATTGAAATAATGAAAGAAAAGCATTGCAAGTTGGAATTTTGTAAAGTTAGTGTGGGGGAGGTGGAAAAATGATTGTTATCAATCAACAATGACCAACCTCCTGGCATTGACAACTTAGATGGAAAGTTACTTAGGATGGTAGCTGACTCTATAGCCACTCCTATCTGTCATATCGTTAATCTGAGCCTAGAGGAAAGTCTTTGTCCTCAGACCTGGAGAGAAGCCAAAGTATTTCCGCTACCCAAGAGTTGGAAAGCGGCCTTTACTGGTTCTAACAGCAGACCTATAAGCTTTCTGCCAGTTCTCAGCAAATTGTTGGGAAAAAATGTGTTTGATCAAATACAATGTTATTTCTCTGTAAACAAATTAGCAAAAGACTTTCAGCATGCTTATAGTGAAGGGCATTCACTGACACAAATTACTGATTGGTTGAAAGAAATTGATAATAAGAAGATTGTGGGAGCTGTACTGTTAGATTTCAGTCCAGCCTTTGATATTATTGACCATAGCCTGTTGTTGAAAAAAGTATGTGTTATGGCTTTTCAACCTCTGCCATATTGTGGATTCAGAGCTATCTATCTAATAGAACTCAAGAGGGTTTTCTTTAATGGAAGCTTCTCTCTCTTTCACTAATTGTGGTTGTTCTCTTTCTCTCTTTCTCTCTCTCTCTCTCTTTCTCTCTCTCTTTTTCTCTCTCTTTCTCTCTCATATTCATTTTCGGGATGGAAAAATGTTTTAAGTATCAACTTAAACGACTAAAACCAGATATAAAGTATGTAGAGAAGATAATGGACGTCTATATTTTTTTAGAATATAATCTAGTGACAACTAACAATCACCAAAATAAAAGCTAGACAGCCAGGGAGAATTGAAAATTCCAAAAACAATTAATTCAGCAGTATTAATTGTGTTATGTTTGAGCAAAAGAACACAGCAAAACTTGATAACATGGCAAAATGTATAGAATCGCAGGAACATTAGCTTGAAAACTGCAAAATATTATCTCCACTCCATGGCACATTATATTGAATATCAGGAAATTTAAAACTGCAACATTTTCTCTCAGTTGCATGGCAAAATGTGTCGAGTTGCAGGAAGTTAGCTTTTAAACTGCAAAACAAATTCTCAGCTCCAGGAAGAAATTTGTAGAATTGCAGGAAATTGGCTTAAAATGTTGACATTTTCTCTGCAGCGCCAAGAAAGAGACCTCTAAAATGTGCTTTCAAATGTAGCCACGCAAAGGCCGACCACGCTCATTGCCACGCCTCCTACCACGCCCCCTGCCACACCCACCACCTAAGCCCTTTTTTGATCCAGAGAAAATCCTGCAATGGTGTATGAATGAAACACAACAAACACATCTTGCTCTTGAATTAATACTTGCATAAATATTTTAAATAATTAAATGTCTCTAGTGAAGGACCCTCTCCTTCTCAATTGGCCAAAAATATGGTTCTGATAAAACAATGGCAAAAAGCTTAACCCATTTTCAGTGGTAAATCAGAGATTGTCTGGAGATTATTAGAGAGCTTGAGAGGAATTTAAAGCCTCAAACGGTTTGGTAGCATTTTTAGTTTTTTGCTCTGAAAGGAATAAATCAGAATTAAAGACTGCTGCATTGGGACAGAAGAACGGTCCACAATAAGTTTAACGCACCCACGCATAACGTCACTTAACACGCCATAACTTTTGTTACTCTGCTACTCTGTAGTGATGTTGCTCTGCAGGTGCTGGCCAGCTGAGAAAACAGAGACGTTAGCAGGCTTTTTTTCTACTGAACTTTTAGGCAGTAATTTAGTGTGTCGTATGACTGCCAGTGCTCCACTTGGAGATGATCCTACTGTTTCAGTTTGATATACAGTGTCACACAACAGAGGATGATAAACAGATGATATACCCATATGGTGCAATCTTCCACTCATTTAGCCCATATCGTCATACTTCACATTCAGTGTGCATTGTGTGCACATGTTGATAATACATATGTTTGGCAACACATGTATTTGTATCCAACAAGTTCTCAGTCTCATGTCAGAATTAGACGTTAAATCCATGTTCCTCAAACATCAAATTTCGAAGTTGTTCCAAAGTGAAGTGTTTAAGGTTAAGTTTAGGCATTAACTCTGAATGGTTAAGGTAAGGGTTAAGGTTTGTGATAGGCTTGAAACAAAAAGATCAAAAACAACTTTTTATCGCTGGATTCGAACTTGCAACCTTTGGAATCGGAAGACAAATGCTTCCCCGTCCACAACACCCTAGCAAAATCGAAACATGCTTGAAGGTAAAAGCGCTCACTGTTGCCTCTAGGGGCTAGTTTCCCCATCTCCTGACATCCTCAGACATGGATGGACGTTGAATACTGACTTGTATAACGAGTGACCTGGCTGTTGTATCTCCATAGGGACCTTCAGGAGATCTGGGCCCAGCCGGGATACAAGGACCAAAAGGGCCACATGGATTGATGGTAAGAAGAGAAAAGAAAAAATGTGGACATTATGATCCTGAGTTTATACCTGAACAGGGAAAACTCTGGGCCGTAGCTGTAACTACAAATACATTTTTCCCCCCTGGTTAGGCCAGGTAAAAATGATTCTCAGGCTATTGTCACTGCCTTGTCAGATATCTACCTATATTTCTACTTTATCACCATGGCTTTTCTCTCTCTCCAGGGCAATGTTGGTGCCATAGGCCCAGTTGGTATCATCGGACCCAGTGGTAGTCCAGTATGTACATCATTATATCTCATACCTTCTGATATGCAAAACATGTTAACCCTCTCTCTTATTTGGCAATAATGGAGGGATTTCCCCTCTTTCTTTTCTCTCTCTCCATCAGGGACCCCAAGGTGACAAAGGGAGTCGAGGGGAGACGGTGCGTGTCCATATCTTTGATGAATCCTATCCCCTATAGACAGAGGTTGCATCTGAAATGGCACTCTATTCCCTATATAGTGGGTACCATTTCAGACACAACCCATGCTTAGTATGGAGAGCACACTACTTAAAGTACATTTAGCTTCGACGCCCAAAGCCCTTTTCATTTCCCTTAGTGCTCCTCTGTTGTGGAATAATTTCAGACAGTGAGAGATGACTGCTGGTTGATGCTGCTTTTGCTTCTCCTGGTAAAGGAGTTTAAATGATGAAATCCATGATATTGATTGGTCAAGACCAGTCCCCAGTTGGAGTATTATTGTCTAGGGTATTTGGGGTTTATTAATCCAATCGTGTTTCTGTTTCTTTTCATAAACAGGGGGTGCAAGGACCAAGGGGCCTTCCTGGTCCACGTGGACCACCTGGGCCCCCAGTAAGTCCTCTGTGTTATTTATGTTACTCTGTGGCAGTGTTAACCTAATTTTAATATGAATAATTTTGTATACTGTACTATGACTGTACAATACATTAAAAACCTCCCTCCTTTGATTTCTAGGGTCTCCCTGGTTCTCTGACATTTGTAAGTCTGCTTTACCCTTATGTTAAAACTTGACCGTCTCAGGAAGGATGAAGAGGAGGCGTGAAAGTAAGTGTTCCAGGGTGGTCTTCTTACTGTGTCATTTTGTCATCTCTTTCAGAGAAAGGAGGCTATTGGAGCTGCTTTCCAAGTCATTATTGATTCCCATGCTGCACTGAGGTCAGAGGTGAGTACTCTGTGAGATGATCCCTTGGGAATTCATCAATGTGGCTAGAGGATAATTGTGTGTGTTAATGTTGGTGTGTAAAATGTTGTGCCCATCAAATAATGGTGCCCGTTATATGGAGTTAAATATACAAAACTGAAGTAAGTCTCTTACAAAGCAATGATTATGGGCCATATGTTGACTTTGTCTTCATACATTTTAGCACATTATCATGTGTCTGCCTTATACAGTGGCAATTTATCTCCTATTGGTGCTGTGTGACCATTGTCCTCATTCCATTCTAGAGTTACCATGTCGTGGACCTGCCCATGTTGGACCACCAGGGTACAGAGATCTTCAAGACCCTCCACTACCTCAGCACACTGATCCAGAGCCTGAAGAACCCGCTAGGCACCCGCGACAACCCAGCACGCATCTGCCGAGACCTCAAGGACTGTGAACAGAGGATGAACGATGGTAAGGAAGTTGGAACTTATGTCGACTGAAAGACATGAAAAGCCGTGACATTATTTCCACAGAAAAATATAAGGTTCATTTATTCAGTTACTAGATCCTAGGGCCAATAGTTTAACCTGCACGTGACTTGACAAGGAAAAACTCTGGGCTCATATGGTCTATAACCACGACATAAACAATAAGTCTATATACCTGACGGAGCTAGTGACACCTCTTCCAAAAGCACTACATCCTTGCCATAGCCCCTCAGAACTCAGCTGTCAATACGTGTCCACTCTGGTGAAATTACACTACTCCTGTATCCAAAATCCCTTTTCACTCAGTTTATTGTCCCTCCCTTAAGGCACTTACTGGATCGACCCAAACCTCGGCTGCTCAGCTGACACAATCGAAGTGACGTGTAACTTCAGCAGCGGCGGACAGACCTGTCTGAAACCCATCACAGTATCCAAGGTCAGCATCAACTTCTATTGCTCTCACATATCTGGCTCATTTGAATTTCCTGGCTTTTGTGGCTTTTTGACAAGCCCTAACCTTTAAATTCAAATAGGATTTCGGGGTTTTAGTAATCTCGGCATCTAGAACCAAATCTTGCATGCCTGCTGGTGTTTCGTCTGTCACAAGAGACTACAGATGGAATTGTAACGGTAGTTGATGTTTGTCTCGGTCTGCAGCTGGAGATTGGTGTAGGTCGCATCCAAATGAACTTCCTCCACCTCCTGAGCTCTGAGGCAATGCAACACGTCACCATCCACTGCCTGAACGTCCCCGTGTGGGCCAACAGTTCCTCCCTGGAGCCCTCCCCCACCGCTGTGCGCTTCAAGGCCTGGAGTGGAGACATGATCCAGGCTGGAGGACTCTTAGAGCCCCACATAGTGAGGGATGACTGCTGGGTATGTTGACCAGTCAAAGATTGCTCTGCAACACTTTGCATAAATGCGCCAATATACCATGTAATAAGGATACTCTATTATTACTTATCTAACCAGAATGTAATTACCCAGTTGTACAGTGCCTTCAGAAATTATTCATACCCTTTGACTTATTTCACAATGTGTTGTGTTACAGCCTGAATAAAAAAAATTATGTCTCACCCATCTACACACAATACCCCATAATGACAAAGTGAAATCATGTTTTTTGTCATTTTTGCAAATGTTTAGAAAATATCTCATTTATATAAGTATTTCCATTCCCGAGTCAATACTTTGTAGAAGCAGCTTTGGCACCGATTAGACCGGAGTCTTTCTGGGTAAGTCTCTAAGAGCTTTCCACACCTGGATTGTGCAACATTTACACATTATTATTTTCAAAAATGTTAAGCTCTGTCAAATTGGTTGTTGGTCATTGTTAGACACCCATTTTCAGGTCTTGCCATAGATTTACAAGTAGATTTGAGTCAAAACTGTAACTCGGCCACTCAGAAACATTCACTGTCTTCTTGGTAAGCAACTCCCGTGTATATTTGGCCTTATGTTTTAGGTTATTGTCCTGCTGAAAGGTGAATTCATCTGTGTCTGGTGGAAAGCAGACTGAACCAGGTTTTCCTCTAGGATTTTGCCTGTGCTTAGCTGTTTTTTGTTTAATTTTCATCCTGAAAAACTCCCCAGTCCTTAATGATTACAAGCACACCTGTAACATGATACAGCCATCACTATGCTTGAAAATATGGAGAGTGGTACTTGGTAATGTATTGAATTTGCTATATTTTTTTACAGTATTACTTTAGCGCCTTGTTGCAAACAGTATGTATACTTTGGAATTTTTGTTTTGTCAGGCCTCCTTCTTTTCACTCTGTCAATTATATTAGTATAATGGAGTAACTACAATGTTGTTGATCCATCCGTTTTCTCCTGTCACAGCCATTAAACTCTGTAACCGTTTTAAAGTGACCATTGGCCTCATAGTGAAATCCCTGAGCGGTTTTTCTCCTCACCGGCAACTGAGTTAGGAAGGACGCCTGTATTATTTATGTAACTGGATGTATTGATACACCATCCAAAGTGTAACTAATAATAACTTCACCACGCTCAAAGGGATGGTCAATGTCTGCTTTTTTTGTTTGTTTTACCCATCTACCAATAGGTGCCCTTCTTTCTGAGGCATTGGGGGAAAACCCCTGGGCTTAGTGGTTGAATCTGAGTTTGAAATTCACTGCTTGAGTGAGGGACCTTACAGATAATTGTGTGTGTGTGGGGGGTACAGAGATGAGGTAGACATTCAAAAATATTTTTAAACACTATTTCACACAGAGTGAGTCTGTGCAACTTGTGACTTACTTGTTAAGCACATTTTTACTCCTGAACTTATTTAGGCTTGCCAAAAACAAAGGGATTGAATAATTATTAACTCAAAATATTTCAGCTCTTCATTTTATATTAATTTGTAAAACATTTAAAAAACATAATTCCACTTTGAAATTGTGACAAATCTGAAGTAAATCCATTTTAAATTAAGGCTGTAACAACAAAATTCTGGAAAAGTCAAGGGATGCGACTGAATACTTTCTGAAGGCACTGTATTTCATATCAATCTGCAAATAGTGTAAAGCATGAACAAATACTGTTCCGTCTCTGCATTTTATGTTTTATAATCTGTGCTCCAATATTCAAATTATTTTGTTCTCTTATCTCAACTTCCTTGTCTTTCAGATCAAAGATGGCCACTGGCACCAGACCCATTTCATCTTCCAGACCCAGGACCCCAACTTACTCCCCATCCTGGACGTGTATAACCTACCAGCCACAGAGCTTGGCTCGCACTACCACCTAGAGGTGGGCCCTGTGTGCTTCCTATAGAGGCCTGTTGTTATAGAAGCCCAAAATACATTGCATACACAGCCTCCTCATAGGAGTGACTTAAGTGGGATGGTGGAGGTTAGGAAGGGCTCCCTGTCCCCATATACCGGGGCCCATCAGCAGATGCAGGGCAGGTCAGGTCCCTTACCCTGCAGCATATGCTCGGACTGCAGAAACAGAAAGGGGGCGCCATTGAGGGACTGACCAGGAGAAACTGCAGAGATACTGGGGCATCTCGCACTATAGTTCCTACCGCCTGCCTGAGGAGAAGATATTAAGCTTTGGCTTCTTTCAGGGACTTGTTTTACTGTTGCACAGTATGAGCCCTGAATGCCAGAGTGAGAGAAAATAATATGACAATCTCTCTTCTGACATCACACTTGGACAACGTTTTTAAATTATTCCTTTTCATGGTCTGCACTCAACATGTAATGAAAGATGTATAAAGTAATAGGGAACGATTATACAGTACATCTTACCTTGTTAAATGTCATACATACACACACACATATTATTTATACATGTTATATGTATATCTTAATAGAAAAGTGCAATAGACATCTTGTTCTGCAACTTTTCAAAGCAATTCAGGTTTACAGTGATCTCAAAACATTGGATATAATAGTAACATAACATTCAGGTGTAGGAAGAGTTCCTAGCATACATCCACAGGTGTATGCTTTCCAGCCATCTTCTCCTGCCTAGTCTGCAGATGAGGTATGAATCGACTTGTCCTTGTGACTTGGTGCAGAAGAAATGCCCACCAGTCTACAAAAAACTATTGCGTTCACACACAAACATTTCTGATGTGCGTTTCCCTAGTCAAGTGAATTGAAGCTGGTAAGAGAGTGGATCCAGAAGAGTGTCAGTCTGTCTACCTCCCATCTCTCATCTAGCTATGGTGCTTTCAACTAAAAGAGAAACAGAGATGACACCTGATACCTTGTGCTAAAATAATTAACTGACTCCTGTGGTGGGTCTTGTTTAATCTTGACAGAATATATCTACATGCCTTTTATACTTCAAAAGGGAATCTTTTTTTATACATTATGAATGCAATTTTTTTTTTTTTTTAAACAAATTCACTTTTCAAGCTAACAAAACAGCGTTTTCCCCCTGCATCATTATTGTATCCCCTTTGTACGAGTCTGAAGCTATTATTGGAGATTTAGGTCTTATTTTTATTACTTGTTGAAATGTATATAATTATGCAAAGCTTTTTGTCGTATACAGTGGATCCCAACATGCTAATTTATGTTATTTAATGTCTATGGGTTTTGCGACTTTGTCATCTATTACACTTCCCATCATCAGAGCATTTTTTTAATTTTATTTTTATTTTTTGCATAACTTTGGGGCTTCATGGATTTCGTTATCTTCTTTTTTTTCTCAAAACTGTACTGTATTTAGACCGTTTAATGCTTTTACACTTACTGTTTTACACCTTATTGTTGACCATGTTTGTGATACTCTACAGACCAACCAACCATAAACTCAGAATACCTCTCATCACACCAACCATAAACTCAGAATACCTCTCGTCACACAACTCAGAGCCCTCCATTTGCATTTCTTCCGTTACTGTAACACATCTGAGTGAGACAGCATATTTTTGTTTAGGGGGAAGGGATAGATATTAGTGGTTATAATGCTCATTCATTCATCTTTGCAGATCCTCTGTCTGCTTCAACATATTGCAGCTTCTAGTTTTCACTTTCCTTTTCTTCAACATTCAGGTGTTCAATAAATATTTGAAACCCAAGAAGATCATTGCGTTTTAACATTTAAAATTGTTAGCTACAAAAGACACCTTGAACGGAGTTAGTATTTAATAAAAGTTGTCAATAAAAGATTGAATTCATTACTATCATAGTGCATACATCGAGGATTTTTTGTTGTTGTAAAATAGCTAACGTATTATTGCAACTGAAATATGAAAGGTTTCCCTTTTAAAGTGTAAAAACTCTTACACTTTACATCTTCACCACGAGGGCACTCATGTTCCAGTTTGAAACCCAATCTCCCATCTAAGCTTACAGTCATCTAGTTGAAAACAGAAGAACTAAAGGATCTTGACATTATTTCACTTTTATAGCCCTAGACTAGGCCATACTCTACATTTCATTATATTATATCTGTCTAGACTCAAACATACACATTTTTTTAAATGACACAAACCAAGTGAGACAGTTCAGGTTTGTATTGGCTGCCAGTCAATGATCATGTCACAGGATACTATCTTGGACACATGGCGTGGCGCCCCCCATCCACAGGTAGGTTGACCCCGGTAATGAAGGTGGCAGCATCTGACGCCAGGAAGGCTATGGCATGGGCCACCTCCTCCACCTCACCTGGTCTCCCCAAAGCGTGGGTCTGCTTACACTTCTCAAGGAACTGAAGGGGGGGGGGGGGGGGGAGGAAGTGAGTGAGTTCAGTGAGACAGAAAAATATTGCATTATAACTAGGTGACTGACAACATTCTCTGTCATATAGTAAGCAATGAGCTCTCTAAACATTGACATTTTACAATACATACATTTTGGAACCCCAGCCAGTGAACACAACCTTGTAAAACAATGTGCTAGGTCCCTGTATAACATAGTAGGTTACCTGAGCATACTGCTCCTCATCCAGCCCTGCTCTCCTGTGGACATCTGTTATGATCACACCAGGACTGGAAGGGGAAAGACAACACAGAGAGAGAGAGAGAGATCAATATGGTCGTAATAACTACATAACAAATAATAATTAAGTAACAAAACATAGACTTGACATACCAGACAGAGTTCACACGCACTTGCTTCGACGCTAGCTCTGGGAGAAATATGAGTCGTATGAGTATCTCCTTTATTTTCACCCACTATAATAATACATATTACAGATAAAAGAATGAAAAGTGAATGGGAGAAAAACAAAATCGTTCTTACCAAGTGCTATGCATCGTGTGAATTGGTCAATAGCGGACTTGGACATACAATAGGCAAGGACACCTGGGAACTAGAAACAAATTTACCATTGTGTGCATCAGAAATCATACTGGAATAGTGTCACAGGTGGAATCTGAAGCTCAGTCCCCTGTTTGGGAATCCAACATCTTAACCATAAGGCTAGGAGTACATTTCCATTTCGGGCAGGTGACACTGATTATTGATTTTTTGTCAAAGGCAGGGCCATCTCATCATGAGAGCATGAGTCTGACTTGCCTCCGTTACAAAAGAATGACAAAGAAACACACACACACCCCCCCCGATGGTCTGTTAATACTTACTGATCGTTGCCCGTTGACACTGGACACATTGACAATAGAACCCTTAGTCCTGATGAGGTGTGGCACACACAGCTGAGTCAGATGGTACACTGATCTGTGGAATAACAAAAACATTCAGAAAGAAAAGAGGGGGGAAACAGTCCAAGTAGAGATGTTAGTGTCTGAAAAATACTGACATGATCGTCTCGTACATGATTTTGCATAACAACGCACTGCAATTAATAAACACAGAACATAGATTTCAGGCTTCATCCAATGAAAGCTTCTTTGTAGTTTGTGGTGCCCTAGATATGTCATTCAAGGCCCTACATTACATATAATCTTCAGTCTATCATGAAGTCTATTCTTCAGGATATTATAGGGTCTGCTAATCCTACCTGACGTTGACGTTCATGACCTTGTCATACTGAGCCAGGTCACCTGTCTCGATGCTGCCCATGGCCAGAATGCCAGCGCTGTTGATCAGCACATCCAGCCGGCCAAAGCGGGCAATGGTCAGTTCCACTGTCTTCTTTACGGTGTCCTCGTTAGTCAGGTCCCCTGGTACAAGCAAGGGCTGGTGGGCAGCAATGGACAGATCATGTTACTCATTCATCCCTTTTGTTGGTGTGGTACTGTCATAATACAGGTATTGCAATTAGGAGCATTCGATATAGCTCGCCACGGGAACTAGTGGGCGGATTTTACCAAGGTAAAAACAGTAGTGGGCGGATTTTACCAAGGTAAAGACAGTTTCAAGTTGGATATTTGACAGATATTCACGCTTTCTAACCTCAATAGCTTTCAAACCACTTGAGCCACAGACTCCAAAAGAGTGTCATGATGTTGGAAAAATTGCGCACAACATTGCACAGGTCTTACTTTCACGATTTGGATATTAATTTGCTTTGCAAAGCTAATAAACATGGAAATGTGAGCAGAATTTTGGATTCCTAGTTGAATTAGTTAGGCAGCGCAAACAAAGTACAAACTTCCTTCACATTTTAATTTCAATAGCTCCTTGGACATGTGACCTACAGGACTCAAACAAGGTTCAGAATCTCCACTGACTACCCTTCTATATTGCACACCCTTTAGTTTGTCCATTTTCATTTCACATGTTTTTACATTAATTTTGTAAACTTTAGAATTTCAATAGCTCCTTGGTCATGTGACCTACTGACTTCAAACAAGGTTCAGAATGTCAAATCAGTGGGCCTGCACATTGCACACCATTTTGTTTGTTCATTTTCATCTCACACGATTTTACATTCATTTGCCTGCTCTGCCCCCCTGAAGGACCGTGTCACTTACACACCTATTCACTTGGGCCTTCCTGACTTCCAGGCTGACCCCCATTGACCTGGTGACCTCTGACTCCTGGCCTCCAGGCCTATTCTCCCTGCCCGCCCTCTCCCTGGGCCTGAGAATGTATAGCTTACTCCCTGGAACTACAGACCTCCACACCTACTCTCCCTACCCGGTCAACACCCCTCTCCCTTGGCCTTAGAGTATAGCTTTCTCCCTGGAATTACTAAGACGTCTATAGTCCCGCTGGCAGGAACCACGTGCACCTGGTAACCCAAAACAGGCTCCCCAATCCAACCTCCATGGCGTCTATAGTCCCGCTGGCAGGAACCACGTGCACCTGGTAACCCAAAACAGGCTCCCCAATCCAACCTTTTAACCTCCTGCTTAAAAGCCAAAAATTCAGAAGGATCGTGAGGCCTCGCTGTCACGGTCTGTATTCATACTGAAAATCAAGATCAAGCGAGCTTTTGCCCTTCTGCTCCACGGGAAGTTTATGTCCTCCCTAAGCTCGCCTTAGGACACCTGCATTACCCTTTGACAGGTGCACCTCCCCAGTCAAACTCCCCACCTGTCAGAGGCTGTTCACCTTGGAGACCTGCTGCGGACATGGGTACGGCCTGGCGTAAGATTTACACCCTCTCCCCTGGATTTTCAAGTGCCAGGGAGTGCTCACCGGACGGCACCGAAACCGCAACACTTTCCAGAGCTTGGGCCCCTCTCTCGGTGCGAACCTATTCCAGGGAACCCTGCACGTCAAAAATAAAAGAGAACTCTCCCCGGGGCTCCGCCAGCTTCTCCGGGATCGGTCGCGTTACCGCACTGGATGCCTCACGGCGCCAGTCTCCGCCAGTCCGTTGACATTCTGAAAGTAGTTTGAGTCCAGTAGGTCACATGACCAAAGAGCTATTGAATTACAAAGCTCATTTAAAATCGTGTGAGATGAAAATGGACAAACTAAAGGGTGTGCAATGTGTAGGTCCACTGAGTGTACATTCTGAATCTTGTTTGAAGTCAGTAGGTCACAAGACCAAGGAACTTATGAAATGTTAAATTTGGAGAAAAAAAAAATTAAAATCATGTGAGATGAAAAGGGACAAACTGAAGGGTCTGCAATATAGAAGGGTAGTCAGTGGACATTCTAAACCTTGTTTGAGGTCAGTAGGTTACATGACCAAGGACTACTGAAATTCAAAAATGTAAATAAGTAATTTAAAAGTGTGCGAGATGTAAATCGACAAAAAAAAAAGTGTGCGCAATGTGCGCCATCGGG
This sequence comes from Salvelinus fontinalis, assembly GCF_029448725.1. Classification (NCBI taxonomy): domain Eukaryota; kingdom Metazoa; phylum Chordata; class Actinopteri; order Salmoniformes; family Salmonidae; genus Salvelinus; species Salvelinus fontinalis. Next base: position 45,305,681 of record NC_074668.1, read on the forward strand.
TTACCTAGAACCAGTTAAAGTTTTAGGAGCAATGGTTAAAGAGCTATTGAAATTTGAAAAAATTGATTTATCACTATGTTGACAGTCCCTAACTGCTGTTGGTGCACATAAGGAAAGCTACAGGCGAATATCCAACCGGAGTCTTTACCTCGGTGCGGATTTTGCACATTTTAATTTAGACCATTCTATTATAGTGACAACCCACCCAACTGGACTGAATGTAGAACGTTATAGTTAGCTACTCTGTAACAAATACTACACCATGTCAGCGTAAACGATCTGTTACTTTGTATCAACATGACAATGACATGAATTGCACACTGGACTGTACCTCGGCAGCACCCAGGTCCGTGCACTGTTTGGCTATGTTGGTGAGGTTTTCCACGTCGCGCCCGTTCAATGCGAGCAAGGCACCGAGCTTAGCGAACATGATGCTTGTCCCTGCCCCGATGCCCGAGCTGGCACCTGTGATCAGAGTCACTTTGCCTTTCAAAGATGATACCTAAAGAGACAAAAAATAAATGTAAACAAAAACATTAAGGTCCAATGAAGGTTTCATTTGGATATAGTGCTTTCGTCGAGTTTACAACAGATTTAAGCAAACGGATAAGGCAATAGGCAGCGTTTGACAGTGTGCTAATCTAACATGAGCATGCACAAATCATTCTGACTCACCTTAAATCCTTCCTCTGAAGCCATGACTGCTTTTATATGACTACAACCAGGTTTAAATCTGTGAAATCGGTCAAGTTCACTCGTGGCAGTGTTTAGCAACTCCGTCCCAAGTTATTTACGCAAGTTTCCGACGTCATCAAAATGAGACTACAAATGGCAGAATGTAGATTTCTTTATGGATTTCACAAACGAAGGCGATTCAAGTTTATCAACATGATGGAAAAATTAAAACACACTTTATTAAAAATACTTTATTTGGTACAAAATGTAAAACACAAGTAATATTTCAAACCAAAATAATATTATTGGACTAACAAAGCTGCAAGCATTGAATTACCGAATGTGTTTAGCATGTGTGTTGGCCCAATACCAGACCTCTAGCACAAAACATAGAAGCTAAAAACTGATTTTCATAGTTTCTTGTTTATTCTCCAATCAGAACGGTCTACCGATTATGGATGTAGCTTCGGACGCGGGATATGTACGATTTGAATTATTTGACAAAAGAAAAAAACATAATACAACCTCATGTTTTATTTTATTTTTATTTTTATTTCACCTTTATTTAACCAGGTAGGCTAGTTGAGAACAAGTTCTCATTTGCAACTGCGACCTGGCCAAGATAAAGCATAGCAGTGTGAACAGACAACAACACAGAATTACACATGGAGTAAACAATAAACAAGTCAATAACATGGTAGAAAAAAGAGAATCTATATACAATGTGTGCAAAAGGCATGAGGTAGGCAATAAATCGAATAATTACAATTTAGCAGATTAACACTGGAGTGATAAATCATCAGATGATCATGTGCAAGAAGAGATACTGGTGTGCAAAAGAGCAGAAAAGAAAATAAATAAAAGCAGTAAGGGGGTGAGGTAGGTAAATTGGGTGGGTAGTTTACAGATGGACTATGTACAGCTGCAGCGATCGGTTAGCTGCTCGGATAGCAGATTTTTAAAGTTGTTGAGGGAGATAAAAGTCTCCAACTTCAGAGATTTTTGCAATTCGTTCCAGTCGCAGGCAGCAGAGAACTGGAAGGAAAGGCGTCCAAATGAGGTTTTGGCTTTAGGGATGATCAGTGAGATACACCTGCTGGAGCGCGTGCTACGGGTGGGTGTAGCCATCGTGACCAGTGAACTGAGATAAGGCGGCACTTTACCTAGCATAGCCTTGTAGATGACCTGGAGCCAGTGGGTCTGACGACGAACATGTAGCGAGGGCCAGCCGACTAGGGCATACAGGTCGCAGTGGTGGGTCGTATAAGGTGCTTTAGTAACAAAACGGATGGCACTGTGATAAACTGCATCCAGTTTGCTGAGTAGAGTATTGGAAGCTATTTTGTAGATGACATCGCCGAAGTCGAGGATCGGTAGGATAGTCAGTTTTACTAGGGTAAGTTTGGCGGCGTGAGTGAAGGAGGCTTTGTTCCGGAATAGAAAGCCGACTCTAGATTTGATTTTGGATTGGAGATGTTTGATATGAGTCTGGAAGGAGAGTTTGCAGTCTAGCCAGACACCTAGGTACTTATAGATGTCCACATATTCTAGGTTGGAACCGTCCAGGGTGGTGATGCTAGTCGGGCGTGCGGGTGCAGGCAGCGAACGGTTGAAAAGCATGCATTTGGTTTTACTAGCGTTTAAGAGCAGTTGGAGGCCACGGAAGGAGTGTTGTATGGCATTGAAGCTCGTTTGGAGGTTAGATAGCACAGTGTCCAGGGAAGGGCCGGAAGTATACAGAATGGTGTCGTCTGCGTAGAGGTGGATCAGGGAATCGCCCGCAGCAAGAGCAACATCATTGATGTATACAGAGAAAAGAGTCGGCCCGAGAATTGAACCCTGTGGTACCCCCATAGAGACTGCCAGAGGACCGGACAACATGCCCTCCGATTTGACACACTGAACTCTGTCTGCAAAGTAGTTGGTGAACCAGGCAAGGCAGTCATTAGAAAAACCGAGGCTATTGAGTCTGCCGATAAGAATATGGTGATTGACAGAGTCGAAAGCCTTGGCCAGGTCGATGAAGATGGCTGCACAGTAATGTCTTTTATCGATGGCGGTTATGATATCGTTTAGTACCTTGAGCGTGGCTGAGGTGCACCCGTGACCGGCTCGGAAACCGGATTGCACAGCGGAGAAGGTACGGTGGGATTGGAGATGGTCAGTGGATACAATGCATTTAAAAATCATAGAGGATAACACAAAAACATTTTTAAACTTCTTTCCATTGTGGTCTTATTGTTAACATAATACATTATTCATAAATTAACAACAGATTAAAGATGGAAATCGAATGGAGTTTAGGCAGTTCGGAAAAGTCAACATGGATTGAGCAGAGGGCGCAGCCAATGAGAAAGTCAGACAAGCCAGGAGCTCTTTATCAGGGCCATCGGGGCCCATTGCTTTGTCCGATGTTCCCAGTTCCTCCATAGTAGCCGATCTTCCATTGCCGACAGTGTAGCATCCACCTGGGTGATGCTTTGAACTGAAGATCTCGTACAGCGCTGTGTACTACTCCCTTCACAGAACAGCACAACCAGAATAGAAAGAGGAGTGGTAGGCCTTTATTTTATTAACTTTATTTTTTATTTTCTTTGTATTTCATTACTTTCAACAGAATGTTTCCTAAAAGTTCAAACATGGTTACATTGAATAACATTTAATGTTCTAGGAATGTTCTCAAATAGTTCAGAGGACGTTAAGAAACAACATTCTTCTGTGGGAATTTCAGTACTTCAGCATAACATTTTCTACAGGTTTCCTCATGGTCTTATTTAAAGTCATTTTCTCAGAACATTAATAAAACTTTCAAGAAAAACCACAAGAAAACCCTAGTGATGTTCAAAGTACGTTCTAAGAATGTTGTTAAAAAATATATAGATTCCGTTCTCAGCATTAACAAAACTTTCTCTATCTTCTACCTTGTTAAGTGTCAGGTGTCTTGGCTGGCCCCACTAATTGGCCACAAATTATCTTAATGAGTGCTTGTTTCCTTTGAAATGGGATCTGTTTGAATAGACTAAAATGAACCGCTTTGTATTAGTAAAAAGAAAACATGGTATGCTAGCTCCATCCTTGTGGCACAGTGGACTAATTAATTCCATGGATAGAGAACAGAAGATTATAGGTATTGCGTGATGGATGCCTAAGCAAATTAATTTCCATGTGTCCTGTCTGTGCTTGGGAGTTCAAAACAGTTAACCTTAGCTAGCAGTGTTATTAAAAGTATGATTTAAACATTCAGTGAACATTTTAAGGAAGTTATTAAAAAACCTCCCTATAACCTTTACATTTTGTTCAAAACATTCAATGTTTAGAGAACGTTCTCAGAACATTATTTAATAAAATTCAAATGACCTATAATTTCCGTTCAGAGAACGTTAATAAAACCTCCCGAGAAAACTTTCAGGGAACCATAGTAAAACTGTCTCAGAACCTCCCTGAAACCTAAAAATGTACTTCCCAGAATTCACTTCTGTTGTGCAGTTGTGCAGTTTTACTGGTCAGGAAAAGTATGGCTTCATTCCCAGAACCAATGGGAAACCAAACAAGTACATTCCTACAACTTCCAAGGAACCAAATGTGCTAGCTGGGTATCTAGCGGAGCCGCAAACAAAAGTTTGTAGCTTAAAGCATGAAACACACAGAGAATCTCACTGCCAACAGGTACTTATCACAGTGGCAAGCCGTTCCTTCTCTTGTTATTAAAACAAAAGCGGTACCTGCTGGGGGCCGACCAATGATGTATATAAACCCTGGAATGTTATTGTGTTGGCCATTGAGAGGCTTTGAAGCCACCGGTAGGCCATATTGGCACTCACCAGTAGGCGCGGTCCTCCATAGGGAAGAATGGCATTTCTACAGCATTTACATAAAATGTTTTAAGGTCAAAATTACATGTATTTAAATATTTTTTGTTATTGTATTGGTGTAGTAATCTAAAAAATATATACTTTAAGGAAAATGTTATATCTTTTTTTATTTTGTATTTGTATGTTTAGGTCACATAATATAATTTCAAAGTATGCATAAAGGTGTCTGTAATATAATAAATTTGGCAAAAACGAATGTAGACTTTAATAAATGCATTTGTATATTTTTTACAATGGTGTGGGAGTGCCAAGATGGAGGCACCGTGGCGTCAACACAACACCGCCTATCAGAGACCTAGTGTATATATAAATCGTTGATATTGACACAGTAGTAACGAACCTACGGATTCTAGATTGCAGAATCTTTGAACTTCCGAGTTGGTTTAACACTGGACCAGAGCAAACTTTAGCAAGACAGCTAACAAGCTTTTGTGTGCAGAGGAGCACTAGAATTAAAAACACGTCTTACCTTTTTGTATTTAATAAATTCAATGTGAAACGTGATAACTATAGTAGCCTTAACTGGCATTGGAAAAGTCAATCCATTCTTCTCTAATTAAACATCTCTCCCTAATTTCTGAATTATGCTTGTAACATCATCAGTAGGCTACAGTAACATATGCTTCAGAGGGGAGGCTCAGTTAGCCTACACACACGCACACCCATAGGCAAAGATTTCTAGCTGGCAGGGAGATGCTGGAATACGTTTCTGAGTGACAGAGTGAGGACTTTGCATAGGTGCTTTTTTGTGATTTTTGTGGGGACTGAAAAAAAAATCTGGAATGTAAAAAAACGTTATTAACCGGTTTCCATGCTTTTGAAATAATGGTTCTGTTCCAGAACAGTATAGATCACTTTCATTTTCAGCTCCTCAAATAATTGAGTTATTTTCCAGTTTTCGGTTCTGTTCCCTGAACCGGTTCCGACCCTTGATTCCTATGGATGACTGCTCCTACTGGGGTGTACCATTATGGCCGACTGGTGGCTTCAAAGCTTCTCAATGGCCAATACATAGCATTAGCAATCAAGGTTTTATATAGATTGTTGGGTCTTTGCTGAGTGAACACCAAAGAGATTGACTGCCGACACTGTTCAGAGGTGCCAAGTACTGTCAGCAGGCAAACGTTTGACAATCCTACAAAAGTGTCTGAGTTTTAAATCAAATGAATAGGCGCGAGACCACAAACTCTCATGTGTCCTTTTCTTTTTACAGGTGTTCAGATGTTTTTATATTGCTGAGAACCATTGCTGCATTTACTAAACATTTTTTAAATAAACAGTTTTAATCAATATCTTATTTTACTATGTTATATTTAGCCTGGCACTGCCAGTAGCTCTGTGACAGTAACCTTGGACTACACCCCGTTTTGGAGTTCAGAGCTGAACCGATGGTGCAAAGAGGAAAAAGGAATATAAATAAACATTTAGAACGTATGTCTCAAGCTCTCGCAGCTAGCACATTTGGTTGTGGGAGTGTAGTTGTGTAGTTTCCTACTGCTTTTGGTAACAAATTCATAACTATCCTGACCAAAATTTGCAGATCACATCCGTACACATGAATTGTATGTTCCTGCTGCCAGACAATTCCTTCTGCAAGAACAGTGGGTACGCAAATATCTCTCCACGCATCATGTTGAGGCTCCTTAGAAGTATTCCGTGGCGGCAGACGGCAACTTCCAGTCCCTCTTCATCAAGTTTGTTGTTTGTTTTCCTTGACGACTCTTTAGCTGCTGTCCACTGGGATGCTCCACATACCCCTTTTCCATAACCCTAGGCAAGGGAGTAGAAGAGTATAGGTAGAAATAATGTTTTGTGGGGGGAAGTGTTAACGGGACAGTGGTTAGGTTTTTAAAATCTAGCTGAGGGCGCTGAGCTACCCCCTGTGTTCCCTACAATGGAGATCAGAAGTTGGAAATTGACTGTCAAAAAGAAGCACTTGTAAAGTGTATTGCATTTCTGAACAGAGGGAGTGGTGTAACGACCCTGGACTTGAAAAGAGAGGATTACCATCTCTCCAAAATTATATGTTTTTATTGGAATAGTGTATAACGAGTCTGCCTTTGAGTCAGATGGCCCGAGGCCAGTCCTATTTCACAGATTAGACGATACACAGGAAACGTACATGTTTAGTCTTTGTATGGACATAGTTGACAAAGTCAGACACATCCTCATCCTTGCAGATAAATACGCCATCAAAGAATCCCTTGTCATCAGTCCTTGAAAGGATAAGTGAAAAACATTAAATAAGCGACATGAAATAGCAATCAACCTCAGTAACTGATTGTGGGACACTTGACAATGTTGATAATTCATTTCATTACAAACTCAAAACATTTAAGCTAAGAATGACCTCAACTGCATTTGAAAACATTCACACTGGACAAAGAAAAGGCAAACCTTGTTTGGATTGTTTAAATGATATAGAGTACGGTGTTATTTGATAAATTAAGAATAGTTTTACATACCCTTTTTTGAATCGATACAGCTTCTTGTTCCCGTCCACTGACACTGCAAGCATGCTGGGTGAACAGGCTGGGCAGTCAAAGTACTGTATATCACAGACCTGATCAATTTCAGAGCGGCAGTACGTCCACTCAAAGAAGCTTTTTTGAAAAGTGTCCCCACAGATCAGTCCGTTCTGGTAAGGGAAAAATACATATAGAAAATATATTAAATAACTTACAACAATAGTATAAACAAAACATACTATAATTCACTATGGCTGACTGGATTTGAGTTAAAGTAGGGCCAGTACATAGTGTTGACAGCAAAGCAGGTGAAAGTCAATGGAAAAGTAAGACGAGTATTTATGTTGTAAAGAGCAGAAATATTGGATGCAAGAGGGGCACAGATAAGGGGCATGGCAGGACAGTAGTGCAGGAGGCTAACACACACTGTAGCAAGAGTGGCACAGATAAGGGGCATGGCAGGACAGTGGTGCAGGAGGCTAACACATACTGTAGCAAGAGATCTGAAGTTTTAACATAGTTATAGTACTGGAAATAAAGTTATGTTACACAAAGTGTTGTAACAAAATGTAACATAGTTAACCTGAAGTCATACATTGGTAAAGCTGAGTATAATTGATTGTTACCCTGCCAAAGTAGTCAGTTCGCTGCTCCAAAATCCGCATAAACGCCAGACGGGACATTCCTGGGGGTGACACTTTCAGCTCCTCAAAAGAGCTGAACAGATCTACCTGGTATATGGTGTCACAGTTGACAGTGGCAGGCCAGTACCCATTCTTTATCAGATCTGCCAAGTTTGCTGTCCAGGTGCTAAGACAAGTTGTGCAGGTAAGCACAGGCACTGTGACATTGTAGCAACCTTGAGGGAAAAAATTTAGTCTGAATTAATGTTTTTTGCTACAATGTACATTGCTACATCACTGTTTGGTTCTTGTAGATATTGCACATACCATTTATTCCTACGAGGATGATATGTTTCCCAGGGCCAACATGGATGGTGCTTGTCAGGCAAACACATATCACCTCTGGTACATCCAATGGTAAGAAACAATCTAGGGACAATTCTTATATACAACAATAAACAACAATACATTTGAACTTTGATATAATACAATCAGCCGCAATTTCTTTTTAAACACACCCTGTTCATGAAGTGCATATTTCCCATCACTGTGGAGGGATATGGCTGTAGTTGGAGGAAGGGGCGTGTAGAACCCCTCGACCATGGACTCTCTGTTGTGCAGGGGGAACTTTGCATGTGTAGAGACATCGCAGTCTTCGCAGTAAAGCTGTTTCGGCAGACAGTCTCTACATCGCAGAATAGCCCTTTTCACATTGCATGACTGACAGATCTTCTGAGAAGCATGCTCTGCAGCCAGCAGAGAATCTACAATCTCAGGCCTGGACTCCCTCCACCTATCCTGTGAGAGTTCCTTCCTCACACTCCAACTGTGTGATGCACCAGGCACAGCAGGATTTGAACACTCAGGGTCTTCTAAGTCAGCTAGGAGGATGTTAATTTCTCTATGAAGTATTGCTTTTTTGAAAACACAAAAATGGGAAAATGATTCAATTAAGAATATGATATAATTAATATATTAAAATGCACATAGGGCTGTAAGTGGGTGACAGCAAATATATCTCTGCACAATCTATGGTGTGACAAGCCAAAAACCTCAGCTTTGATTCTACAGTAAATTCAATTACAGGGCAGACCAAAATGTTGAGTAAAGTCTAAATTGGAATATCAAACAATAGAATGTGATCCCATCGTCAAATAAAAATTCTGAATATTCTTAAAACAGCAACAACACACTGAGTACAAAACATTCTCTTTGCCTGACAGACTGACCAGGTGAAAGCTATGATCCCTTATTGATGTCACCTATTAAATCCACTTCAGTGTAGATAAAGGGGAGGAGACAGATTAAAGGAGGATGTTTAAGCCTTGAGACAATTGAGACATGGATTGTGTATGTGTGCCATTCAGAGGGTGACTGGGCAAGACAAAATATTTAAGTGCCTTTGAAAGGGGTATGGTAGTAGCTGCCAGGTCCAACGGTTTGTGTCAAGAACTGCAACGCTGCTGGGTTTTTCACGATCCACATTTACCCATGTGTATAAAGAATGGTCAACCACCCAAAGGACATCCAGCCAAATTGACACAACTGTGGGAAACATGGGCCAGCATCCCTGTGGAACGCTTTCGACACCTTGTAGAGTCCATGCCCTGACGAATTGAGGCTGTTCAGAGGGCAAAAGGGAGTGCAACTCAATATTAGGAATATTTTGTACACTCAGTGTATTTTGACTACAGAGTAAACTCTCCTCAAAGGCAAATGCTTCCAGCTTCCACAATTACAGACAGTGGTTACAAAAGGAACGACGCTGTGTAAACATTCCAATAGTGGATTTGAATGAATTCAACTAAGAATAATTCCATAATGTGGAATGGCAGATTGCTTCATATTAAAGGAAATGTGGAAGAAAAAGCTCTGTCAGGATGTTATTATTGCACTCCCCTACATAAGTATTTGGACAGTGATGCTAAAATGTTGAATTTGTCTCTACACTCCAGCATTTTAATTTGCTTTGTCGAGAAGCTACCTGCAAGTAAGCATTTCGTTGGATTGTGTTACCATCAGTATCCTGTACATACGACCAATAAAACTTGCAACTAGACATATAAAGTGCCTTCATTTCGATACGGGAAATCAGAAAAGTCTAAAAATACCCGGAAATAAAAGGTGACATTCTGTACTGTAACCTCATATCAAACATTTGATCTCAAATCCGAAATTCTGGAGACACATTTAAAAATGTTGCATCACTGTCAAAATAAAGATGTAGTGCAGTATAATTCAGTAACACCAAGATGACCCCAATTTTGAAAGTAAAACAATTTAAACATACATATTTCTTCATCAATGTTTAAAACTGGAGTGGATTCCAAACCACTGGTACTCGTCTCTAAAATAAGATATGCAAAAAAGGAAAGAGTTAGAATTAAAAACATTCAGAAGTTGATAAAGCCATTTTTGGATTTATATTAATGCTATATGGTTAAAACTATTATTTTAATAACATTGATGGTAAGTTATTGCAATAAAAGCTCTCTCAATAAATTCAAGTGGTTACATTTCGCCAACCCCATCACTCAGCTTTTAACCAAAACAGGGGATGGGGAGTGTGCTTTGTTATTGTTTCAACTACCAATTAGATTTAATAAAAATACAATAATTTAATTACAAGGCCACTGAATAACAAGGAATTGTATAGATTAATATATTCAATCGCTCATCAATACCTGATTCTTCCTCAGTGACTGGCCCTAAATGTTGCACTAGTCTGGCTCTTGATGTACTGGCCCTTGGAGCTGAAATAATTGGTAATAAAAAGGTTTCAATTCTAAAGATTTGCTGGAATTCTGACCCTCCTTTCGTTAAATATGTATTTTCATCAGAGACAACAGTTAGGGAAAGGGAAAGGTGGGATCAGACCTGCATGTAATATATTATGTGCTGTGGGTAGATGGTACTAGACCGGCCTATGGCACGGCAACAAAAGTTTGATATATTATGATACATTATGTTTGAAAGGAAAAAGTCAGATCAGGGATCAATAAAATTAAACACCTAGACGGGATGAAACTCACCAAAAGAAGTGGATGTAGTTGCCTTCCTGGTTTGAGAAACAATCTGTCCTCTCTCATCCCTTTGTCTCCATCTGAACCTAATCCCTGGAGGCTTGTTTGTCTTTTTCTTCTTATTTTCCTAAAAAGTGCATTTCAATTATCATGGATGGCCCACTAATAAAATTCTCCCACAAGCATGGCTCGCTTGTGCACATATGGAGCACAAGCAATCATTTTATTTCCACATAAGGTGAAGTGATTTGTCAGCTGAGGAAAGGCACCTGCAGTAGACCCATGTTCTGGCTCACTCACACTGCTAACACGTGTAGAAGTTCACATGGGTGCTAATTAGTGCACCCTTGTGCCTCATGCTCAATGGGCAACATCATTGATGCCCGTGTTCAGATCATATCACGGAGTCTATGTTTAAATTCACATTTGTGCCATGTGGGGTCTACTTTGACAAATAAAAAGCAATGATAAATCATAACGCTGTGGTGCTGGGGTTGTGTTGGGAATATTTATGCACGTATGGGAGCTGTAGGGGTTACATTACCGGTAATGTACGACTTGTTACATTACCCGTTCTGGGTTGAGCTCCTCAGCCAGTCTTTTTGCCTCGTTAATGGTTTCGTCCAGTTGGCTTGTGGGTCCTTCTCTGGGTTGAGCTCCTCAGCCAGTCTTTTTGCCTCGTTAATGGCCTCGTCCAGTTGGGCTTGTGGGTCCTTCTCTGGGTTGAGCTCCTCAGCCAGTCCTTTTGCCTCGTTAATGGCCTCGTCCAGTTGGGCTTGTGGGTCCTTCTCTGGGTTGAGCTCCTCAGCCAGTCTTTTTGCCTCGTTAATGGCCTCGTCCAGTTGGGCTTATGGGTCCTTCTCTGGGTTGAGCTCCTCAGCCAGTCTTTTTGCCTCGTTAATGGCCTCGTCCAGTTGGGCTTGTGGGTCCTTCTCTGGGTTGAGCTCCTCAGCAAGGCGTTCTGCCATTTTAATAGCCTCATCCAGTTGGTCTTGGGGGTCCTCAGAGGCCATACCATCTCAAAAGAAACATAAAGAGAAAACTTCCAATCCTAACACATTCCTTCACATAGTAACCTCCCCCGTCTATGACAAAAGCTGCATGTCATTGATAGCGTGTGTGTTTTACTATGTCCTGCACGTCACTAAAGGTCTTCATCCTTCTCCACACAGACTGACTGATCTACAAATCACTTTGCATAATAAATACATATTTATTATTACTTGCAGATCAGTCAGTCTGTCACCATTTACCAACATTGCACTATTAGTCTGTCACTTCCTTGTTCATGTTGTTCTATGGCATGTGTGCAACTCCAGTCCTTAAAGGCTACAGTGTCTACAAGTTTTGATAAATTTAGATCATTGACTAGTTAGGACCTCTCACCTGATTGTCTGTCTTAACAGGATTTCATCAACTGTGTGTCGCCTACTGGTTAAATTCGTGTCTTTTCGCACGAATTAAGTAGCACAGAAATTCGTGTATTTTCGCACGAATTAAGTAGCACAGAAATTCGTGTATTTTCAAAAGAATTGAACCACCCCAAAAATGCACAAAAACGCACGAAATCTGCTGAAATACATTTTGTACATATATGCGCGAATTGAATGTGAGGCTGGGCTGCCTGACCGGTAAATCTGAATGTTCTGGGAATGACACTTTTTTGGTTGCAGGAAGGTTCTGAGAACATTTTACTCTGGTCCCTAAACATTTTCTGGGAGATTTTATTAACGTTCTGAGAACGGAAATTGTAGGTTATTTGAAGGTAATTCAATAACGTTCTGGGAATCTTTGGGAACAAAATGTAAAGGTTATTTTGAGTTTTTTTTTTTTTTAAATAACTTCCTTAAAACTTTCACTAAATGTTACAATAAGACGTTTAATAACACTGCTAGCTTAACTGTTTTGAACTCCAAGCAGACAGGACATATGGAAAGGAATTTGCTTAGGCATTAAATATGCAAACACATTCCTTTTTTTATTGTGGCATTGGTGTCAGTGAGATTCCAAACCTATGATATTTTGCTCTCTAGCCATGGAATTAGTCCACTGTGCCACCAGTATGGAGCTAGCATGCTATGTTGTTTTTTACTCATGCAAAGCTGTTCATTTCAGTATATTCAAACAGACCCCATTTCAAAGGAAACAAATGACTATTAAGGTCAGGTGTGACCAATTAGTGGGTGCAGCCAACACACTTAACAAGATCAAGGATAGAGTTGTGTTGACGCTGAGAACCGACTACAAATGTATTTAAATAACATTCTTCGAACGTTCTCTGAATGTTACCGTGTTGTGGGTTTTATCAAAAGTTTTCTTAATGTTCTGAAAACATGACTTCAAATAGAACCATAACGAAACGAGCAGAAAACATTCTGAAGTACTGAAATTCTCACAGAAGAACAACGTTCTCAAACTATATGAAAACATGTCAAACCACTTGGCGAAGGTTCCAAGAACATTACCAAAAAAAAATAGGGAACATTAAAGGAAACGTTCTGTTAAAGTAATGAAACACCATGAAATAATGTTTTTGTCAAGTTCCTTACATGTGCTGAGACCTTTGGTTCTCTCTGTACACAAAGTACAAAATGTTCAAACGTCTATTAGAAAATCTGAAATCTCTTTTTCAAAAAACTAATTTCATAACCATATAAAGCCTCTTGATTTTTGCTCACTTAATTTATCAAAACAAATTGATTCAGGAAACACATGGTAAAATGAGACCAGTATGTGCATAATTACATTTATTATACTATAATTTCATAACAGGAATGAAAGAGTAAAGGAGGGGGGAATGGTGATAATGCTTAAGGGGGTAATTAGGATTACACACAGTTCACAACATTCATGTCATTTAAACAAAATAGCAAGGTTATTGTCTAAAAGTGCTAAATTAATTTTTTTTAAATAATAAATGTAATACTGCTGCTACACTGACTGCTAGTCACTGTGTCCGAATGAAAAGTAAAACTGGGGTTGTCAGTCTTCAACAAAGTAATGAGATTTAAAAATAATAGTGTCAAAATGACATGTTGGAAATGATGACAATTACGATTAAAAACAGAACTACATGAAACATACTTTCCTTCGATACTCTTAATTCAAGTGAGAACCAAAAGAAACCTTTAACATAGTTAAATTCTGAAATAATACCGATTTAACAAACAGAAGACATAGAAATGAATTGCCCCATGTGATGTCTGATTTCAGATATATTTTATTCAAAGTTCGACAATTTCGAACCAGCAATTCTTATATTAAATGCTAATAAAAACCAGAACACAACATTTCAAAAAGTATAGAAATATAAAAATGTGTGGTATAACAACTGTTAAATTAACATCAAAATACTGAGTGGAATATTTAAAAAAAATGGCAACAAAAGGATGCAAGGATAAAATTGAATGGCAATTTCCTGAGAAGGTGTTGGTGTACTGTACTAATAGCTATCAACACTGAAGAAAAACGGAATGTCTAAGTGTGACAGTTTTTCAAATTAATATCATAAAGTATTGCTTGCATTTCATTTACCACTCAATAAACCGACCTAAAAATAGTGGCTTCAATAAGATTGATTTAGTGAGCTAGGCTAGTGAGTGAGTGAGAGTAGATAAAAAAAAGATTTAAATGGGTTTCTATGGGATGACACATTGATTCAGACTTCAACAAACACCTTGTGCATCAAATGCAGTTTCCATATTGAAAACGGCATTGCACAGGACATATGGCGATAGTTTCTTCAAGTCACCCAACGCTCGATGGGCAGGACTCATCTAGGGCCGGTTTCCTAGACGGATTCAGCCTCGTCCTGGAATAAAAACCTCTTTCAAATTAGAATTTCCATTGAGACGGAGAATGCTTTTTAGTCCTGGACTAGGCTTAATCCGGTCCTTACTGCTAGTCTTGTCTCACTTTCTATGTAATCTAGCAATAATATGTACATAATTCCATTATAACATGCATAATGTCACTGAAAATACACCATGAAATTAGAGTTGATTGTCTACGCCAGCATTGCTGAGGACATTTGCATTTCATAATAACCTCCAATAACATAGCCTACACACTGTGCTTTTTGTGCATTTGTCCAACTGTGTAATACGAGACTATCCTCTACCTGTAGATAAGATGATTTTCCTCCATCTAGTGCAATATATATATTTTTAATAAATCCCTTTAAATCTTCTTGACTTCTTATTCACATCTCTCCTCCCATTAACTGAAATGTGAAAATGTCCATGTACTGCCTATTTAAAAGAATCCCCTTTTCGGGGGATCATACTGTATTAACCTTTGGCTAGAAGGAGCAAAGGTAGTATTGCACACTGTAGTAGTTAGTGATTGACATACAATGCCAGGTTTACATAGCGATAGCCAGCTATCATTCCTATGATGTATCTGTTGTACTTTTGTCATAAGACCATATTTTGTTAATCTTGTCTTCATCCATAGTAATGATCATTGCAGCTGTGTTATAATCCACGTTTCTGATGACAAGCAGGCTCCTCTTACTCAAGTGTTTTGCTGTGTCAGAGGAATGCGTTGACCTTGCATACTTCCCTAAAAGCTGTTGTGAGTTTAAACATTTTACAGAAAATTAATAGCTCAATTGATAGCGACAGAATCACACATATTAGATTACTTTCCAAGCAAAGTCAATTTTTTTGTCTCGTCGGCTATAGATGGTTGTAGCTCAGCCTCAATGTCATAGAGACAAACCAAATATATCCCCATATGCATCGGAGTCTCGTCTTTTCCATGTATTTTACAGCTTGTTTCTAGCATAAAGCATCACGGACTAAAGCACCATTATAGATTGCTTTATATAATAGGGTCCGTTTTATTTTATTTTAAATAAAAAAAGGGTAGGTCTATGCTTTTTTCCATTTTCTTTAACAAAAGGTATGGGAAACTCTCACATACCCCCTCAATTCGAGCCGTGGTTTTCACTTAACACACCAAGCCCTTCACTGACAGAGGTTTTTAAAGAGTGCATGGTTGGTGGGGGAACTGGCCGAGAAAATCTATTTATAACATCCTATGATTTCGTCTGTCAGACAGGTATGCCTACCTCTTTTTCTTAAATAGGAAGAAATAGGCTCCAACAAAGCCCTCTTGTTAGTAAAGTTAAATTAAAATGAAGACTCAAAATGAATTAGGCCTACTCAAATTACCGGAATGAAAAATTATTTTCAGAAGAAATCTGACTCGCCTCCTGTACTGCCACCTTGCACAGCACAGCCATTGTTTAGACAGCACAAAAAGGTTTTGATCAGCAAGAGCAGGCCGGGGTTCTTGATTGGAATATCCATTGCAGTGTGTAATGCAGTGTAGTCTAGTTTAATTTACACCATCAGAGCAGCGCAAAACATTCAGGAAGTTCATTTTCTTACAAATATAACTTTGCCCTGTGCTTCTCCAAGCATGCACTTCGTATAGCCTAGGCCTATAAGCAATGGATCATTTGATTGGGATCACAGCAAATAAACTATAGGTCACTTGAAATTGGGTGCCCAGAGGAGAATAAGGGTTTTGGGGCGGCATCGGGCACACATCGTTATATAGTAAGCAACTCATTCTAAAACCGAGAAAACATAATTTGATCAATTAAAGGACTCGATAAAAAAAAATAATACTAAACCCTCCCCGCACCTGAAATGTAAAAAGCATGGCCCTGAAGCCTTCCCCCCATTTTTCTCCATGTCCCCGTTCCGTAAATCTCTAACCATCCCGTAGCACCCTAGAGAATCTGGATCAAGGGTAGTCTACTGCATTGTGTTATATAAATGGGTTACAATACGATATGACAAGATAATATACCCTGTCTGAATGACAATAACATTGCCCACCAGAAAATGCCTCTGCTGGCTAATTATGGAAGTCCTTTCTCTTACAGGAATATTGCATTTTGCAATCTCATATGCAACACATCTGATCTCATTCAATGCACACACATCTTGTAAAACTTAACACTTTTCCTTACCAATGTCCCTTTTGAAACTGCATTTCACAACTGTTACTGCAGGAAAAAAGTAGCATGACGGTGGGACATTAGCATAGATTCCCTTGAAAAGCAGCCCTGCAGTAGAGTACAGTCAAAGTGAGCAGGTCCTGCTCGGTTAGTGTGCTGTCTGGGTCTGTGTAGTCCTCCTCAGTCCTCCAGGGGCCCTGGCTGTGTCCGTTTCAACGGAGTTAACATCCACCTCCAACCCCTATCTGTTCAGGCTGTCTCCTTGTCCACCTTCCACAGCTGCTCCTTCACCTCGGTGGGCAGGGTGTTGAAGAGGTCCTCCTCCACCACCAGGCCCGTCCTCTTCAGCTGCTTGCACTCTCCCAGCTCTACGGGCAGACATTCCAGCCTGTTCCCCCTCAGCTCCAGCTGGGTCAGCCCCGTCAGCTCCCCGAAGCGCGACGGCAGAGACATCAGGCAGTTATTCCCCAGGTTCAGAGTACGGAGCTTCTTACACTGGAACAGCTCATTGGGCAGGGTCTCAATCTAAACACGGTAGAGGTAGAAAAAAGGGAGAAGTCAGATAGAAAGATAATATCAGGTGGATATGTGACACAAACACTGCAATGTGTAAAACTGTAATTATCAGACAAAACATCTGGAGTTAAACCTAGTTATAACAGACTAAGAAAACCCAATCAAATAAATGAAACACAAATCACTGTTTTAATGCGATTTGATTCATAGTTCTCAGATAAGTAAACACAACTACAGTACAGACAACACATTCCTCATAAATAATGAATCCAGAATAAATTGTATTTATAACCCATCAGAAATGTCTAGTACAACAAACCAAAGCTGAAAACGAAAGCACTAACTCTGTTGGCTGTGACTGCCAGGTACTGGAGGTTCTGCAGGTACCCCACGTCTGCTGGGATGTAGGTGAGGTTGTTATGGCTCAGGTCCAGGAAGCGTAGCTTACGACAATAGAAAAGCTGACTGGGGATGTTATCGATCTTGTTCCTGTTCAGATAGAGCCTCTCCATGTTGTTGAGGGTGCCGATCTGGATGGGAATATAGGCAATCTGGTTGTACCAGAGTTTAAGGCAAACCAGACGGTGCAGGTGCTGGAAGCTGATGATCTCCTCGATAGTCTTCAGATTGTTGTCCTTCAATGATGACAATAATAATACATTTTATTCATACTTTTCAAAACACCCAGTGCCAGTTTCCCCAGACACAAATTAAGCTTAGCCCTGGACAACAACAAAAAGATTCCAAATGAGAATCTCCATTGAGCATGGTTTTTAGTCCAGGACTATAATTAATGTGCCCGAGAAACCAAAGGCACTTTACATAATAAAATCAGCAAGATGAATTAAAAACAAGAAAATCACATAATATTTGCAAGAACACATAAAAAGTACACTGATCGTAACAAACAGCAATGACAAACTTACCTTGAGGTCAATCTCCTGCAGGTTGTGCAGGCTGAAGATGGAGTGTGGGATGCGTTCCAGATCACAGCGTATCAGCTCCAGCTCAGTCAGGTTCACCATCTTCTTCAGGCTGTTGAGAACCATCAGCTTGGTGCCCTCGTTGTTAACTGAGAGCTTCTGGAGGTGCACACCCACATCCGTCACCACCTGAGGCAGCTTGGTCAAGTTGCTCTTCAGCCGGAGGACCTTAATAATAAATGCATTTAAATGTATATAGCATTTTTATAGTGTTAGAGAAAACTCAAAACTCTATGTACGTAGAGTGAAAAAAAATACAAGGCAGTTAAAATAACAATAGTAGGTGCTACAAAAATGCCTCACTGATAAGGACCATCGATGAGTGTGCTAGTCTGTAAAAGTGAATATTTACCTTGAGCCTCTTCAGCTCCCGTAGCCCATCAATAACAATATATCGATTGTTCTCTGCGCTCAGGTTCCCCGTCAGGTGCAGCTCGCTCAGGTTCTTCAAACTATAGATCCACAGAGGGATCTCCTTGATGTCTGTGAACTTGATGTGGAGGGACTTGAGGTTCTCCCTGAGGAAGGCCAGGGCCGGAGCCTCGATCTTAGCCGGGGTGTGGTATAGCCACATCTCCTTCAGGTTGACCAGCTGGGCGATGATTGGAGGGATGGTGATGTCTGGGATGAGCTCCAGCTTCAGCACCTAGAACATCATCAATAATAATACATTTGTGCCGAAAGCCCAATAAACTGAAGTGACACACACAGGCAAGAGCAATGTGCTAGTTTCTATCACCTAATTTATTCCCACACACCTGCAACAAGCTGACTCATATGTGCGAGTGCTTTCCTAAACTGTACAACAAATCACAAAGTTGCTACAGTGTAGACATTGAAAAGAAAGACAAAAACAAAGGCACAGCCAACAAGGAACACTGGTAATTCTACACAAACTACCTCCAGCTCGATCAGATCAAACACGGTGTCTGGGATGCCGCTCAGCATGAACAGGTGCAGCTCCAGCTTCTCCTGGGAGTTCTTGGTGATCCTCTGCCTCAGTTTGTCCAGAGTCCACTCGTTGTTCAGGTTGAGCTGCCGCAGCTTGTTCTCGCTCACTTCAGACAGGAAGACGGCAAAGCGTTTGGAGTACAGCGGATCGTACTGGTCGATCATGTGCAGCATGAAAGCAAAATCGTTCTTTACGTCCGGTATGTCGCTGTAACTGCTCTCCTCTCGTATCGACTCAAAGGAGTATTTCTTCAGCGAGCGCCGCAGCATCCAACAGAGGGTATACATGCAAATTAATCCGTAAACCCCCACTAAGCTGATGTAGACACAAGCTAGGATCTTAAACAGCGTGGCCAGAGGATGAGCACAACGATACATGCTGTACCCAGTGAGGTTCTCTATATCCACACTACAGTCCACACTGAACTGAATATTGTGCACATAATACCCTGTATAGCAGATAATGAAAATGAACTTAATGACTTTGATAATAGTCTGTCGAATGTAGAGCCTGTACACAATGTCTCCCTCTTCCACGTGTATGCGGAACTTCTTCACTTTTTCAAACAAGGCCTTTGCCTGTTCACCTTCTTTCTTATCCAGGACGCCTGTCTCTGTGCGATCCACAATACCCTGCTCCAGGCGAGACTTTGTCCTTTGGAGCATGGGGACGCTAGCCTCCACATCCTCGCTGATACACGACACTTTCTTATCCATTGAGCCATTCATCTTCATCGGCTTGGGGTCGCTCTCCTCCACCACCGTCTCAGACAGAGCCCTGGTGGTCCAGGGAGAGTCAAAACACTTCAGGAGAATCGACACAAAGTGCTCCAGTTTGGAGCTAGTCCGGGGGAACTTGAACCAGAAGTTACTGCAAGCCAGGAAGATGAGCGTGTGCAGTAGCACCAGGTAGGGGAAGTACTTGGCGAACCAATGCAGGCGGTTCTCGTAGCAGACGGCGTCTACGTAGTTGTACTGGTGGCGGTCCAGGTTGTATTGGATCCCTTTGGGCTCCAACATCAGCGGGCCCGACAGGGTGGCATTGAAATACCTCCTGCAGGTCTGGTTGACCACCCACTTGCAGGGCAGGCAGATCATTTTGTCCTGAGTGACCTGCAGAATGAAACGAGAGGATTTTAGATACATCGAAAAAAGCAAAATAAGCATTTAATTCCTGTGCATATAACAAATCAAGATTAATTTGAAATGTAACAAGAGCTGGACAAAAATAAGATAAAGTACATTGAAAAAAGGGAATATCCGCTCACGGACCTGCAGCGTGCCCCCGAACACGGCGATCATGAGCATGACGATAGAGATGTAGTCGGTGAAGACGTCCCACCATGGCTTCAGGATACGGTAAGCAGGCTGACAGTCTACAAAGTAACGCAGCTCAGTGATGGGGATCATGGTTTACCTGGGAAGGGGAGAGTAGTATGACATACAGTATGGCCATGTTTCAAAATGCGCACCTGCGTTCACCAGTTCTTTCAAGGGTGAACTTCCAAGGACACCTGAGAAAGCATACTGTCTAGAATGGAGAACGCACAGTGCTTAAAAAATAAAAAAAATAATTTAAAAAAAATCGGTTAAACTTGAAACGGATTTCGGTGTGACTGACCTAAACAGGAAACCGCATCACCATGCAGACAGCTAGCTACATTTGTTCTCACAGAATCGTTCTCCTCAGTACGTGTTAGTGAATTAAGCTAACACCGACCAGAATCAATATTTTATGTGGGGTTCTCCTCTCGCACATTACTTGGTCTGCTGCTACATCGTTGTGGACGTATGACAGGTAAGCTTGAAGCAAAACAAAATAAAAGCGAAATAAACTATTTTGCTTACAGTTTAAGACTGATCAATATTCTGGCAATTTGTGTTTCACTGCGAATCTAACATTACATTTCTAATGAGCAGGCTTTCAGTGCTAAATTCATACAACTAACACCCATGCATACGATGTTCAAGATAACTTGGTTTTACATTCACTTTATACATTGATAACCAAATGATAGGCGATATGATACAATACAACTAGATTAGAAGGCCACTTCATCCTAGTGTAAGCTAAATGCATTGGATAGAAAACAAACACTGGCGTATTAAAGGACAATGTCCACTTTAATTATATGCATGCATATCAAGCAGGAATTACATTAAATAATTACACCATTGTAATATTATGAATGCCTGTCTCTCTCCTTGTAGGGAATTAGACAGATTAACTGCAGCCCCCAGATGCCGAGCCTCAAAACCAGAATTGTGGGGAGACATCAACACTTGTTATTTTGAATAAATATGGTCGCTTTTATTTATTTTCCTGTAAATTGCAGACCACGAATAGTTGAACAAGGTGTTTGTGCAGGGCAGGAATAAAAACTTGCACACTGTGAAGTTCCCCTAGAAGAGAACTCATTGTATTTTAGAATGAGCTTCATAAGTTACATGATAGAAGATAACATGTATGGATCTACTGTAGTGATGTTGCACACTGCTAAATGAACTCCTGACTAAACTCCTGGGATAGGGTGATTGTTCTGGTGGACGGCAGGTTTCCAAGTTCTTTACATGTGTCTAGGTGTTAGGGTGGGATGTGCTTCAACCTGAGGAGAACAGAGCAGAAACATAAGGGGGGGGGGGATTAACCTGCTCAAATTTTTGTGCTGGGGTGAATTCGTTCTGGCGATTCTTAACGTTTCTTAAACGGAACAAAACGGGGCGGAACCTACCTGAATTTGTCCAATAGAATCTCTCGTTTTAGTTTGGACTCATGGTCACACCCCTGGTTCAAGATGCTGAGAAACAGCTACCTTTACAAATGTGCAATGGTTTTGTAAAAAGTTTTGAATATTCATAGGCTTGATCAGGTGGTCACCGATTTACTTTTAGTTGATAATTCAACCCATTTTCTTAATATGCAAATGATGCAACACAAGAGGGGAGGGGAAAGTAACAAGAATTAAGTTAACCTAACCTTAGTTAACAGACACTACATGCATGTATTGAACAATCATGAAAGAAAGCAAAAATAACTTGGCTGGCTGGCTAGCAAGCCTAGATTGAACAGAACACATCTAGCTGCATTTCCCAAGTTTTTAATCAGTTGTTAAAATGTCTTACATCCAAACCATCGGGCATGACTTTTGTCCTGCCAAGACAATGCCATGGAGTAAAATTAACGCATCAGTTGCTATCTGTCCCTGAGAACAAACGGACAAAAAACTATTTGAATTTGTCATTAGCTGGCTAGCAAGTATACCAATTCAGGATAAAAAATTCAAAAAATGTCTGGATCTTCACAATTGACATACTGCCAACTTCACGGTTAGTTAGTTTAGTTGCTAATCTCTAAAACAGCTGATTAGCAGGACAAGATCGCCTGCTAGCTACCTATGACGTCCGACGAGCTAACTATCGTGGCCATCAGGCTGATAAACACCAGTGACTCAACATTTGAATTCAAAATTCATAAGAAAGTAATTTTAACATTTTAACAATTTGTTGAATAAAAACACAAGACTTACATTTTACAAAAGTATTTCTTAATCCTCTTGAAATTGATCTCCCAAGCGGGACTTTAGTCCGCCATTAATTAAGAAGTTTGAAAAATGTTTGCTGCGCCGTAAGGTGTTATGGGATAGCCTCCCCGCGAAGTGAATGAAAAAGTATGCTCCCATGCGTGCTTTGTTTTCCAGACCTCCCAAGTACGCTTATGGAACTTCCGGTAAACTTAGTACATACTTGCCTTTTCACGTACTTACGTTTGGAATCGCACTTGAAAAATGACAGTTGACGTCCATACTCGCCATAGTATGCATTTTGAAACGCAGCACGTTCTGTTCAACTTTTCTTATTATCAAATTACAGAATAGCAAGACATTTGCTGAAATACTTGCCATTTATAATGGTGGCCTCCACCTCCAATTTGAAATTCCATATTTTTGTTATTGTAAGACCCTATTTATTATGCCATCAAAAATGGTATGGAATATGCAACAGATTAGCTACTGCAATTAATAACAGGCTACATTCTTTAAGCCATTTAACACTCAAATCAATGAAGTCTACCATAGCTTGCCTCTGGCATTATAAAAAAAAAGAGAAGATAAGCATTCTACATTGAATGAATGTGATGTGTACTACATAGCCTGTACTGGCAGCAACATAAATCAATGGCATCATGATAGGTCATCCATCAGAAAATACCAAATGATTCATTTGAAAGGTGTAGCAATGAAATGAAAAAAGACTGACAATCACGTGCATGGTCTAACACCTGAATCTCTGATGCTTTACACTGGAGTTTGCTTTGCTATTGATTTCACCAATGTCAAGCAGGTCCAATTAATCTAACTCCCATAGGGCAGGTATTGGACAGCATTTTTATTACCTCGGCAAACACACACGTTGTCTCAGAAGACCAAAGTCAGTTTAGCAGTAATCTAATTCATAAGAGGTTAGATTAGTCATTTAAGTGTGTGGTCCACCTTGTAAATCACTTCAATTATAAAGACAAACACTGACACCTTGATCAAACAGGCCCCGTGTGTGCCATCGCGCGCATGTTGATTTTGTCTTTCCCCACTAGACGCATGAATGACACAGAGGTTAAAATACCAAAACCAACTATATCAATTTGGGGAGAGGTCAAAACACACATGAAACATTCATGGACATTTAGCTAGCTAATTTGTCCTGGGAGATAAACATTGGGTTGTTATTTTACCTGAAACACATTAGGTCCTTTAGGTGGATCCTTTTTAGGTGACCCTATTTGAGAAACCTAGTTAGTTCGTTTTCTTTGATTAGTCTCTCCTCATTGATATTCCAATCACCCACGTGGGTTAGTATGCTCGTGAAAACCAATGAGTAGATAGCAGAAGCGAGACTTACAGCGCATCAAGCATCTCAAATAGCACCAAGTTTATTTTAGCGCCTGGCTATGGAGACTCGTGCGAGCAGTTTGGTTGAAATGATCGAATAACACGTATGAGTACATTTATTTGTAGTCTAGGTAGTCTATTCTATATGCCCAGTATCACATATATAAAAAAAAATAAGACTAACAAAATCTGGAATAAAATACAGTAGAACATTATGTCTCCATTTGTGAAAAGCTTACAAAATATGTATTTTCTATTTAGAGGTAGGCCTACAACTCAATCTTAAAAAGTTCTATAACAGACAGGCTGAAAAATCTCAGACATTTTACCATCAAAATCAAATTACCATGTGCCCACCTCGTGCCACTCCCTTCCAGGACATTATCTTCACAACCGTAACACTTCTATAGCGGAATCTTCCATTTTGGCTCGTCTGGTCAAAACACAAACCAAAAGCACGACAACCACCGTTCTCTCTATTCTTAGTCGTTTCCGATAATAACACCCAGGATATTGTCTCCAGTGGCCTTGAGGAGCACTCCAGCAACCTTCAGGACAAGATCCTGTTTACCTTAGGGGCTGGAGACAGCCAGCGCTGCCTCCTCCTCTAACACTGTACCCCGTGTCTCCTACCCTTGGATGTCTCCCTGCTGGGAGGAACATTGGCTGTGCCCCGGCCCTCACCTAATGGCCCTTCTCCTCTCAGGATGGTCATTAGACTAGGTTATATTTTCAGGAACATGTTATTTAGTTGTTTAGAACCAGTTCCAAAAACACTGCTGCAAGTATGCCAATAAAGAATAAAGTACATATAATGCGGTAGGATTGGAGAATCCACATGTGCTTTCTTTATTGCCAACTCTGTTATTTGCAAAGTTTTTGGAACATTACCTAAAGAACAAATTCCTGAGAATGTAGGGTACCACCCCGGCCCCTCATCTGTTCAGCAAGGAAGACAGACAGAACAGACTTCCTGTGGAGATGAGAAGTCTGTCGCCTGTCCGGCCCACCACAGCCTAATTCAGCTCAGTCAGACCTCCGATATAAGTCTACTCCCACACACAATGTCACCACAATTCAGCCCAATTCACCCTATTATGAGACCAGACATCCCATTAGAGTGCTGATAAAAAGCATTTAGTGGTAAGACTTCTTTCTACAGGGCCATTATTACCACAATTAAATCAGCACTCGGCGAGGGGCTGTATCCAAATATATGACTCAACTTCCTATTCATATTCTACAAAGTACACAAACATTCTGATAAGAGTACTGTAGAGACAATAGAAAACTGAGTAAATTAATATGTCTAGACAACATCTCTGTGAGATTAGCCTGATTTATGTGAATTGTGCAGGTATCAAGACATCTGATGCTCTTACCACAGTGGTGGTAGTGCAGTGTTATCTGTACTCCAGTGCTTGGTGGATATCCCACTCGGTGTGTGCCCAGCAATCCTCATGAGCCCAGGTTTCTTTTATCTTCATAGGAATGGGTGGTTGGCTGATCTAAAAACAAAAGAAAAATAGAAGAATAATTAGGACTAGCAAGCAACTCTTTCCTGATGTCTGGTAGCACTGGGGTTAGTTACCGTATGTAAGTTAATACCTATCAGACAAACAGACTTTAAAATATTATATTTGTGTATAACACGAATAGCTTAAGCTTACATAAGTCTAACATCCCATTCCTTAAGAAAACATGTTAAGCACTTGAAGGGTGACACCATAAGGTTGACATAGCTAACAGGAGTTTATTCAGCAGTCTGATGATGTGAGATGAAGTTTGCAAAATCGGACAAAATGATACAAGTAATATTATATATAGTCTAATAAAAATTCTAACGACAAATGCAATTTCTACGGTGAATAGATAGCTATCCTTTGTCTTGTCATTAAATTAATGGCAAAGCTAGCTTAGCTAACATCACCATGCTCGCTGGCCAAGTCATGCCAGATAAAACCGGTCTCGCATTGTTCTATCTGTGGGGTCTATGGTGCGCAGACGATTGAAGTTCAACTGCTAGCTAGCTATAGTCGACTGGTAATTAGCCATTGTTTGATGTTATCATATCAGTGATAGCGTGCATCACATTAGTTTACTACTGCAACTAAAATAGCTAAGATGGTTAGATAGCTATATAGTTGGCTAACTTAGCTTTCTAGCTGACATTTGTCAGCATGTTTGTTAGCTAGCTAGCATAGCCAGCACGCGAACGTTCAATCGATCGGCATAAGTACAAACAACTCCAGAGAATTAAGGCCTGTGTTGAATATCGTTTTAGCTAACTAGAGTCTAGTTATTAGAAAACTTACTCAGTTTGGCTCCCCACAGGCTAGCTGCTTGCAGAAATACATTTTGGTATGTGGCTAGCTTGTCTTCTGTTCATCTGTTGTCTTTAACAGAGCACTGCAGCCTGCAGCTATACCAGTTTCCAATAGGTGGCAATAGTACGCTTTTTGTCGCTTGTCACACCATAGAAGAATAAACATATGCTTCTCCAGGAAATGCTCAATGGCTATGTTTTTAGATGATCATAACCAGCGAGCTAATCCATGTTTTATCCAAACTATGCAACAACTCGATCACAGCAACTTTATCCAAACTATGCAACAACTCGATCACCTTCACTAGCAGTAAGGACACTAGGCACAAAACGGCATAGATTTCAGATCACAGAATGAAAGTAAGGTGAAACATGTCAATTCACTGGAAATTACTTTCTGCACAGCGTCTGTAAAGCTGAACTGTAGACAGTCTGCTGAACAAACTCCAGCCTTCTTCTGTTTAAATTGTAATTTTGTCCAGCCTCCAGATGAGGGAGCATCCTTCTTCCAGATTATGGATTGGTGAGTGATCATATCGCATTTCTAAAGCATAAACTATGTTTGTGCACACATACACACACAACCTATCCCAGCCTGGTCTCATAGACTAGACGTAATTTAGTCAATTTAAATCCGGGACACTCACATTAGTATGATATGTTATGTTTGGTATAGTTACATAAAAAAGAAGGTTACTTAATCTAAAATGAAAGGAGGGTGGATGGGTGGGTGTATAACGCCAATGTCTAGCAAACAAAGGTTGCGTGTTTTCGAATCTCATCACTTTAGCATTTTATCTAATTAACTATGTTTCAACTACTTACTCCTTTTTAGCTACTTTGCAACTACTTAGAATATTACCTAACCCTTCCCCTAACTTTAACCCCTTTAACTAACCCTTCCCCTAACCTTAAACCTTTAACCTAACTCCTAACCTGAACCCTAACCTAACGTAGCTAATGTTATCCAACTAGCTAACGTTAGCATTAGCCACCTAGCTAACGTTAGCCACAAAAATTGAAATTCGTAACATATCATACGTTTTGCAAATGATTGTTGTTTAAAAAAATATATGTATTCGTAACATATTGTACATTTTGCAAACTCGTAACCTATCATTTGAATTGTAATTCGTAACATATCATACGAAAAATTGGATGAAGGACATCCACAAATGAATACATACCATACAAAATGTAACGTATCGTACTAAATGGAGCATCTCAGATTTACGTACATAATACGAAGTGCTCTGACACCAGGTTGCCTATTCCTATCCCTTTAATTTGCTCACACTCATTGCATTCACATGTTGTCACAACCTAAATAAACCCAAAGGTAGTACAATGGATGCTTAACCTGTCCTGCCATTGCTTCTTCAGTGACGAGACCTTTGCAATGGATACCCAAAGGCTGCAGAAAACATACCTGAAGCTCCAGCGGTCTCTACACCCTGACAATTTCAGCCAGAAAACTATGGTATGAACAGAGGGCTGAGGTCTTGTCAGTTTCCAGAAGTAAGGCTGGGAGTACTTGGGTTGGGGTTTTGGTAATTTTCTGAGTTTTGAGGCAAGTACTAGGGTTATATAGGTTTCCATTAGGACTTTCATAAAGGCCATGATTTTGAGTAGATAAAGGTTTTGAACAAGTTAGGCAAGGGTTTTCATTTCAGACACTGAAACCTATTTTAGATCCAGTAACGGAGGAATAATCGAATCTAAATATCATATAATATTAAACAATATAGTGTGGAAGCCCATTTCCACCACTATTCTTTATATATGTTTTTTTATTCAATACTGTCTTGATGTTTGGAGATACTAGTTGATATTTCGATATACAGAAATCAACATTTCGAGATGCTCACTTGAGATAGTAGATCGTACATATACGATATGTTTCTTCATTTGTAGAATTGTGGGGCAATTTCCATCTATCCACGTTACAAAGATCAGCACAGCAGGGTCGCCAGCAAGCGTGTGGCGAGCTAGCATTTGCCCCAGCACTTTTCAATCAGACCCACTACTTTTGATTTGGTTTAAATTTAACACTCTCAATATAAATTTAACACTGGAGAATTTGCTGTGCATCCACTTCGTTACCAGTGCCCCCTTCAACACTCATCACTGTGACATTAACACCCTGGTCAACTGGCCCTTTATTTACAAGTCCCTCATAGGCAAGTCCCCACTCTACCTCAGCTCACTCCTCAACATCTCTGACAATAGCAGTAAATATTTTCCAGTGATGAAGACTTGTCTCACAGTATTGTGGAGAATGCAACGTTGAGCACCTCTATCTCCTGAATGTTTTGGCATTCAGGTCCAAAAAGTCACATTCTGACCACTTCTACCATGGGCAAATATGTATAGGTTTCATTCAAATCCAAAGGGGTGCGATCATAAAGTAATCAAATTCAAATGGAACGACCCACATGTGAGGACCACCCTCAAAAGGAAGATGCTCCCATTCCTCCTGCTAACTGGGATACTTTTGCAAATGTTTTGTTGTCTGAGTGAGCGAGATGGTGTAAATCAAGAGGACTCGATTTGTTCTGAAACATGAGATGTCGAGGATTATAATAAATACCGCTTTGATGTCATACAAGAAAACCACACACCTGTGAGTCCAAATATGCACTTAACATTTCCATATGATTAAACTCATGCTATTTACGTTATCAACATTTATTATAGCTATGTTTGATGTACAGGTTCAATGATGACATGGCGTCAAACCTTGGGTTGTCCTGAACAGAATTGGCCTGTTTGTCATATTATGAAGAAAATTAGCTGCGGAAAAACTTTATTCTATGCACACCAAAATTACCATCTGTTTCTCTGAAGTGCCTTGTGAAAGCCTAACACTGAAAGATTTTATTTTATAGCTTAGCTTGTCATGTTGGCAATAGAATACGCTTCCAAATGATGTCCAACTGACCCAGATTACAATTTATAATGGACCGTTTTTGACTTGCGTAAACAACAACAGTAATTGTGTGATGGTGGGGATGCAGGGCTGTGTTCAAAACATGTCCTTGCTTTAGTTCCCTAATTGCACAGCTAGGAGAGCTAAACAAAGGCAACTAATAGCTGAAGGCTCTTCTCTTGGGTCATCAAAGTGCATTGAAATTGCTTTGGAACTGTGCACACTTTGGAGAGGTGTGTGGCCTTGGAGACAACAGTTAGTCCTCTTACTCAAACCCTTGTAATTGTTTGGTCTTATGTTGCACCTACCCCACATGTTGTATTATTATTATGTTACTGAATGTATCCAGAGTATTTTTCAGCTTTCTTTTTCAACAAATGCTGTGAAAAGTACAGTCAATGTAAAATGCACATAAATTCAACAGTGTAATGTTTGGATTCAGTCTTGTCAGGTGAACTGTTGTGTTCTCACGCTTACATGCTGACCAAACCGGCTCCGTGCTTCTGCGTGTTGATTTTGTCTAGCCACACCAGATGCGTTCATGACATGCAGGTTAAAATACCAGAACCAGCTATATTAATTTGGGGACAGCTTGAAACACACATGAAACATTCATGGACATTTAGCTAGCTCTAAAGTGCATTACCACCACCAGATGGACTGGAGTGTGGCGCTCGTTCATCTTTCAATCACCTAAAACCAAGTTCTATTTTAGTGCCTGGCTACGCAGACGCTCGTTGATGCGTGCTAGCAGTTTGGATGAAATGATTGAATAACAACACATCTGCCACGCTGATCCTCAACACAGGGGCCCCTCAGGTGTTTGTGCTTAGTTCCCTCCTGTACTCCATGTTCACCCACAACTGAATGGCCGTGCACGACTCCAACACCATCGTTAAGTTTCGTGACGACATGACGGTGGTAGGCCTGATCACCGATAACGATGAGACAGCCTATAGGGAGGTGGTCAGAGACCTGGCAATGTGGTGCCAGGACAACAACTTCTCCCTCAACGTCAGAAAGAAAAAGGAGCTGATTGTGTACTACAGGAAACAGAGGGCCAAGCACACCCCTATTCACACCGACGGGATTGTAGTGAGGCTGAAAAGATTTGGCATTGGCCCTCAGATCCTCAAAAAGTTATACAGCTGCACAATTGAGAGCATCTTGACTGGCTGCATCACCGCTTGGTACGGCAACTGCTTGGCACCCGACCGCAAAGCATGATAGAGAGGAGTGCGTATGGTGCAGTACATCACTGGGAACGAGCTCCCTGCCATCCAGGACTTCTATACCAGGCAGTGTCAGAGGAAGGCCCTAAAAATGTTCAAATACTCCAGCTGCCCAAGTCATAGACTGTTCTCTCTGTTACCGCACGGCAAGAAGTACCGATGCACCAAGTCTGGAAACAACAGAACCCAGAACAGCTTCTACCCCCAAGCCCTAAGACTGCTAAATAGTTAGTCCGGGTAGCTATTTGGTTAACTATCTGCATTGAACCTTTCGCACTAAAATGTTTTGACTCTTCACATAAGCTGCTGCTTCTGTTTATTATCTATCCTGTTGCCTAGTCACTTTATTTCTAGTTATATGTACATATCTACCTCAATTACCCCATACCCTTGCACAATGGCTCAGTACTGGTATCCCGTGTATATATTAGCCAAGTTAGCATTACTCGTGTATTTATAACTTTTATTATTACATGTTATTACTTTTCAAATATCTCTATTTTCTCTCTCTCTCTGCATTATTGTAAGCATTTCACTGTATTCTGCACCTGTTGTTAATGAAGAATGTGATGATTAAAATTTGATCTGATAAAAGAATATAAACTGAGTGTACAAAACATTATGAACACCTGCTCGTTCCATGACAGACTGACCAGGTGAATCCAGGTGAGGACTATTATCCCTTATGGATGTCACTTGTTAAATCCACTTAAAACAGTGTAGATGAAGGGGAGGAGACATGTTAAAGAGTGGGGGGTGCAATTCATACAGTTGAAGTCAGAAGTTTACATACACTTAGGTTGGAGTCATTAATACTCGTTTTTCAACCACTCCACAAATTTCTTTTTAACAAACTAGTTTTGGCAAGTCGGTTAGGACATCTACTTTGGGCATGACACAAGTAATTTTTTCAACACTTGTTTACAAACAGATTATTGCACTTATAATTCACTGTATCACAAATCCAGTGGGTTAAAAGTTTACATACACTAAGTTGAATACCCGAGCTGACAAGGTAAAAATTTGTCGTTCTGCCCCTGAACACGGCCGTTCCTAGGCCGTCATTGAAAATAAGAAGGTGTTCTTAACTGACTTGCCTAGTTAAATAAATGTGTAAAAAAAAAAAAAAATCTGCCAAATCGTTGTCCAAAAATACAGATTTCCGATTGTTATGAAAACTTGAAATCGTCCCTAATTAATCGGCCATTCAGATTAATAGGTCGACCTCTAATCGACATAACCTGAAAGGCCGCTCAGCAAGGAAGAAGCCACTGCTCTAAAACCGCCATAAAAAAGCCAGACTACGCTTTGCAACTGCACATGGGGACAAAGATCGTACTTCTTGGAGAAATGTCCTCTGGTCTGATGAAACAAATATCGAACTGTTTGGCCATAATGACCATCGTTATGTTTAGAGGAAAAAGGGGGAAGCTTGCAAGCCGAAGAACACCATCCCAACCGTGAAGCATGGGGGTGGCAGCATTATGTTGTGGGGGTGCTTTGCTGCAGGATGGACTGGTGCACTTCACAAAATAGATGGCATCATGAGGGAGGAAAATTATGTGTATATATTGAAGCAACATCTCAAGACATCAGTCATGAAGTTAAAGCTTGGTCGCAAATGGGTCTTCCAAATGGACAATGACCCCAAGCATACTTCCACAGTTGTGGCAAAATGGCTTAAGGACAACGAAGTCAAGGTATTGGAGTGGCCATCACAAAGCCCTGACCTCAATCCTATAGAATATATTGTGGGCAGAACTGAAAAAGCATGTATGAGCAAGGAGGCCTAAAAACCAGACTCAGTAACACCAGCTCTGTCAGGAGGAATGGGCCAAAATTTACCCAACTTATTGTGGGAAGCTTGTGGAAGGCTACCTGAAATGTTTGACCCAAGTTAAACAAACAATTTAAAGGCAAGGCTACCAAATACTAATTGAGTGTATGTAAACTTCTGACTCACTGGGAATGTGATGAAAGAAAAAAAGCTGAAATAAATCATTCTCTCTACCATTATTCTGACATTTCACATTCTTAAAATAAAAACTGACCTAAGACAGGGAATTTTTAATAGGATTAAATGTCAGGAATTGTGAAAAACTGATTTTAAATGTATTTGGCTAAGGTGTAAACTTCCTACTTCAACTTTATCTATCTACCTACATACAAAAGTGTGTGGACACCCCTTCAAATTAGTAGATTCGGCTATTTCAGATTATTCTACCACTTGGCACTGTGCTTACGCATGCTCACGGCTGTGCATAAATTTACGCACACTGTCAAGCAAACGTTCATATGTGCACTTTGCATGGAAATTATCCCACGCGTGGTTTATGCACACATTTGTGCATATGCAAGGTTGATAAATGAGTCCCCTGGGCTCTCCAACCCTATTCCTGGAGAGCTACTGTCTATTTACTCTCCAACCCTCCTAATCTAGCGCACCTGATTCCAATAACTGGGGTTGGATGGAAAACCTGCAGAACGGTAGCTCTCCAGGAACAGGGTTGGAGAGCCCTAAAATAGACCCATTTTGAATGAATGTTTGCACCATTTCACTTAAGTCCCTTTTCTAAAAACCAATTTAATCAAATAGTATATATGTAGCCTAACCATTTTAACAGCAATATTTGTCACAACGTATTTTACATTTACCCAGCCTTGACCCCCTAAATAGCAATCAGCAGCACAAAGCCTCCATCAGTTCGTCTAGACTTTTAATTGGTTGTTTTTGTAGCATCCCAGACAGTCGTGGAGTGTTGTTCCCTTCAATGTCGGAAAATGAACAGTTTGAATCCTGTCTTTTTATGTGACTGCCTGCTATCTGTGACAACCGGTGGAATGTTGTCTTTCCTTCCATGTCATAAAACGGAAAGGTTGAATCAGTCATTGTAAGTGACTTCCTGCTTCTATTTCAGCTGGAGCTGAAGATCATGCACATAGAGGGGACGGATAATGGGGCCAATCCTATGTTTCTTATGGCATTGATGGAGATAACGAAGCACTGGATGAGGCACAGAGCAAAGAAGAAACGGACAAGATAGGTGCCTCTATGAAAGGTGTGGGTTAAAATAATCATTTTACTCAGCCTACTAATTTCACTTCATGAATATGTTGATTTGAATCTGCAGGAAGTGAGTTCAACTAAATTAATAAGTGTATTGTTTATTTTTTCCAGTAATGGCTTTGATAAGCTCACGGATGTGATTTTTGGAAATTGTACCATAATGCATTTCAATGCAAAATGTATTTCAACTGTTTTCTCCCCATTTACTTGCAGAGAAATTGACAGACTTGACTGAACAAATAGATGCATCGCTGCACAAAGGTATGTTGCCCTCAGCCACTAAAGTGTTAGGTTTCTCTCCCTCCTACTCACTTCAGTCTTATGGTGTTAATTCAGATGCTTTCACATGTGCTTGTGAGTCACATGGTTCAACTTTCTTTTTGCTCCACATACAGTATTTTTCTTTTCAACAGGAGAGCTTCAAGCTGCCAAAGCACTTCTCTCACAAATGAAATACTTTGCGAGCATTGAAGACAAGGTGAAGGAAAAACTTTCAGAGCTAATGTAAACTTTGTTGACTTTGTTTTGATACGTCTTGGGTCTTTTTAAAGCTGTTTTGAATGTCTTCAATACTTATAATAATACAATTAGTATTTATTTATTATGTACAGTATTTGTTAAAGTTTCAGGTATAATAATAAATGTCAAATATTAATAGGTTACACGTTGCCATCATTTTTGTGTGATGGATCAATTCAAAAGTCAATTATTGAGTATGTTATATTTATTTATATTATATGAAAAGCTTTTAACTCAACTATCTCCTGCGCAATAGATGTGTCCGTAAAGAATACAGTAACAACATTGGAGGGTTAAGCTGGTGTAGTAAAAGACATGCTCCGGTACTTGGTGACTAAGAAAGTATTTTTAAACCTCCCACTTTGGGAAGCGACTGTTTTCTTAAAGCTGTGCCGTGCCTTTTTCCCTATATT
Source organism: Salvelinus fontinalis (assembly GCF_029448725.1). Classification (NCBI taxonomy): domain Eukaryota; kingdom Metazoa; phylum Chordata; class Actinopteri; order Salmoniformes; family Salmonidae; genus Salvelinus; species Salvelinus fontinalis. The sequence continues at coordinate 45,340,138 of NC_074668.1, forward strand.
TCTCCCCACGTGGGCCAGCCCCTAGCAATTAGAATTTTAGCCAATGAGCTTCAGCCCCTCGCATTGGAGTGACAGCTAGCAATGAGGTTGCAGGGTGGGCCCAATGGCTCAGTGGACACATCAGAGAGGGAGGGAGAGAGAGAGCAATGATGTGGGACCACTTTTGGATTGTGAGTGCTACTTTCAGAACTACTGACTAAAAAGTATCAGAGAATCTCTTTAAATTAAATGCATCATTTACTATGACAAACAGACATGTAATTGTCAGTTATTTAAATACTGCACAGTCACAAAGTTTAGATATGATTATCTTGCCTATCAGTATAGCATTTGTTATTATGGCCTGTTGTTGAGTCACACGGGGTGATGCGAGTTGAGAATATACCCCTTGTAACCTGTAGCAGGAGACATACTTCCTTGAAAATACTGGAGGAAAAATAGCAGCACATACCTTTCTCCGCCTGAACCAAAAGGATGCCCTTCACATAATTAGAAAGATTATGCATTATTTATGTATGCCACATATACAGTACCAGTCAAACGTTTTGACACACCTACTCATTCAAGGGGTTTTCTTTATTTTGTACTATTTTCTACATTGTAGAATAATAGGGAAGACATCACAATTATGAAATAACACATGGAATCAAGTAGTAACCAAAATAAGTGTTAAACAAATCAAATATCTTTTATATTTGAGATTCCTCAAAGTAGCCACCCTTTGTCTTGATGACAGTTTTGTCACACTCTTGGCATTCTCTCAACCAGCTCCATGAGGTAGTCAATAATAATTTCAATAACAGGTGTGCCTTGTTAAAAGTCAATTTGTGGAATTAATGCTTTTGAGTCAATCAGTTGTGTTGTGCCATGGTAGGGGTGGTATACAGAAGATAACCTTATTTGATAAAAGTCCAAGAACAGCTCAAATAAGGAAAGAAAAAGGACAGTCCATCATGACTTTAAGACATGAAGGTCAGTGTTACGGATACAAGTATCCTGTATGTGTATTTGTTTTCTTTCCTTCTGCCCTAGTCACAGGGGTCACTCATCAGTCGCCAATCAGTCGCCACTGAAGACACACCTGCTCCTTTTCCCTTACCCAATCACATCCCCTTTCCACATCCCCAGTCAGTTGTTTACCCAAACTCTCTATCTCTCTTTGGATTGAGCTATCTCTCTTTTGTTTTTGTGCCTACATGTCACATTTGTCCGTTATCCTGTGAGTATGTATTGTTGTGGTGTATGACTGTTTGTTTGTTGGTGGGAAAAGGGGATACCAAGCCAAGTCTCCCATGGGCATACGTTACCCGTAGGAAAACATTGTCTACATACCCTAGTTAGAACTGGGTGGACCACCCACAGTATTTTATTGGTTAGTTAGCTAGCGGTTATTGAAGCAGGTAAGACTAGCTTAGGGTTTTTTGGATATTTATTATTTCTTTCCTTGGGTCCAGCTCAGTGTTTGACGGTAGATTTTAGGTTGTCTGTCGTTTTTAGTTCCCACTGTTCCTTCTCACTGTTATGATTTGCATAAGATATGTTACGGGTCTCGTTTCCATCCCCCCTAGACTGCAGGGCCAAAGGGGTTCATAACAGTCAGTCAATCTGGAAAATGTCAAAAACTTTGAAACTTTGAAAGTTTCTTCAAGTGTAGTAAAATAGTAATAAAATAGTAGTAAAATCAACAAGCGCTACGATGAAACTGGCTTTCATGAGGACCGCCACAGGAAAGGAAGCCCCAGAGTTACGTCTGCTGCAGAGGATAAATTCATTAGCATTTACCAGCCTCAGAAACTGCAACCCAAATAAATGCTTCAGAGTTCAAGTAACAGACACATCACAACATCAACAGTTCAGAGGAGACTATGTGAATCAGGCCTTCATGGTTGAATTGCTGTAAAGAAACAACCACTAAAGGACACCAAGAAGAAGAGATTTGCTTGGGCCAAGAAACACGAGCAATGGGCATTAGACCGGTGGAAATCTGTCCTTTGGTCTGATGAGTCCAAATTTGAAAATATTTGGTTCCAAACTCCGTGTCTTTGTGAGACGCAGAGTAGGTGAACGGATGATCTCCGCATGTGTGGTTCCCACCGTGAAGCATGGAGGACAAGCTGTGGGGGTGCTTTGCTCGTGACACTGTCAGTGATTTATTTAGAATTCAAGGCACACTTAATCAGCATGGCTACCAATAATTCTGCAGCGATACGCCATCCCATCTGGTTTTGCGCTTAGTGGGACTAGCATTTGTTTTTCAATAGAACAATGAATCAACACACCTCCAGGCTGTGTAAGGGCTATATGAACAAGAAGGAGAGTGATGGAATGCTGCATCAGATGACCTGGCCTCCATAATCACCTGACCTCAACCCAATTGAGATGGTTTGGGAAGAGTTGGACCACAGAGTGAAGGAAAAGCAGCCAACAAGTGCTCAACATATGTGTGAACTCCTTCAAGACTGTTGGAAAAACATTCCAGGTGACACTGGTTGAGCGAAAGCTGTCAACAAGGCAAAGGGTGGCTACTTTGAATAATCTCAAATATATTTAGATTTGTTTAACACTTTCTTTTGGTTCCATATTTGTTATTTCATAGTTTTGATTTCTTCACTATTATTCTATAATGTAGAAAATAGTAAAAATAATGAAAAACCCTTGAATGAGTAGGTGTGTCCAAACTTTTGACTGGTAATATATATTCCATTAATATTATGTTAATCAGACATAAATAAAGATTAGCTGCATGTTCAGAAGCCCTCAGATCTCCGTGTAATTGTTAGTTAATGAAGAACTGCATGTTGAGCCAGTGAAGCCGTCGCTTAGGGACCACTCCCAGACACTTGTTTTGTATTTGTTGTTTTTTCATCTGCAGTGGATTGAAGTGTGGAAAATCAAGCTTAAATTGATTCCCTTTTGTTTATTTATGCTTTTATGGAACTCCACGTGAATACAGATCTAGTTATGTGATTTGTCAGACTAAATGGAAAATGGACTCGTTTAAGAATGGCACACAGGCACTCAAGCAACTATTAGAACCAGAACCATAAAGATATAGCGACCAATTCATTTGTGAATGTAATGACATTCAACACACAATCTGAAACCGCTATTAAGGAACACAGTTTACTTTCTCAAATCTATGTCAAACCGAAACAGCATGTAAAACGCCACAGGACTATTCTCATGAGCCCTGACTGATTCTCTGAGAATATCCTTCCCTACAGTTACAGGACTTGACTGGTTGTTTATTAAGCCTGGAACAACAATGTCGTGTTCCATTTGCCGCTGTGGAGAAGCAGTTTCCCTAATACTGTTGGATTGACCGTGAATTAAACAGTAGGGCTTAACCCACTGGAGGGAGACTCAGCAGTGGCCTATTTATTATTCATGCTGTAATCAGAAGGCATCTACGGCGCCACTATATTAATGAGAAAATGTGATCGACCAACTCTCAGGCCACTGCTGTCTCCAAGGACTCTTTGAAATGTAATTTGAAAGAAAAGGGGGGGGGGGGGGCAAAATTGACTTGGATGGGAATGCATGGTGGAATGAACTAGGTGCATGTGGCTTTAGATTAAGAAAGGTAGGCTTAGCTAGTGGCAGTGAGTGGGAAAGGAAATGGAGCAAAAATATCAAATGTTTTCCTGCTGCTTCATGGCACCTGGACTTAGTAGAAAGGGAAAACATTTTGGCGACTGTTTGCTTGTCTATTGTCTATCTAATCGGCTCCTTGGTTCTAGTCGGTTCCTTGGTTCTGCTACTGGCAAGCTCAGGGTTTTAACTGAAAGTGATAAAAAAAAAAAAATGGATGGTCCTTGTAAGTTTCTCACAGAAATGACAGAAACCAAAGGTGAAACAGCCAATTATCAGCCTGGACACACAAATACAGATTCTGCCAGTGTGGCTCACTGATATTGGAAATGGTGGCAGAACAAGGAATGTAAAATGATCATATTCACTCATATAACTCTAGCTGACACTGCTGCTCCTTTTGGGGACCAGTATTTGGTGAGTACAGTGGGTACAAGAGAACCCTATGATTGAGGTCTGGACCAATGGAGAATGAATTTGGTCCTTTGACTTAAGTGTGAATTTAGCTGTGTGGTTGGTTCCTCACAGAACACCACCAGTCTTATTATCAGGTAATAGTCTATCTTCATCAGTCTCTGATTTAACAGCTGGGATATCTGTTACCGTAGCTACACAGCATGTTTTGTGTGTGTTTTCATATTGGGTTTGATATACAATGTGATCTCGTAATGAACAGTGTCCTGACGAGAAGGAAAATCTTTCTTTGCCAGGCAAATTTGTGCATCATCAGCTCATTGTTATAGATGCATCCAAATTAATGTCACTAGAAAACAGCTTAAATAAAAGCAAATGCAGCTACTTTGCTGTTATTCTGGCTGCAGAGGTTGACTTGACTGTGTAAGCCGTAGTTGGCTAGCCAGCTAGCAATGGATGAGAACGTTGCCTGACAGCATGGCAACCAAATTAAAAATAACGAACCACTGGGTTGCGCCCATAGATGTAGAACAGAAAGAATGAACAACTGGGTCACGTCTTTGGCAATGGACTATCAATCAGGTTTGGTGGGAGGATGGAAAGGTTTGAATTTACTTAAAAAAATAAATCAATGAAAACATGTAATTTCTACCAGTGAATGTGTACTCGGGCAAGGGACCCGGCTCCACCTCATCCCACTGCGTTGTCCATTGTTTCTAAGGTAATGTACAGAAAGTTGGCTTTTATCCCTTACATAATCTGCCACTGTTAAAGGTTCCATGCTGCCTCCAACCTATTATCATATCACTTTCTGTTATTTTCTTGAATATGGCACTACATGGCCTCCCTCACTGTTATGTTCTTCTCATGAATATGGCATTACTTCTTACTGAGTGCATATATGTCTTTGTTATTCCACCCATCCCGGCTCTAGCCATGAGGCCCTGGACCCCAACACAGTGTTAGGCCAAAGAAGTGAACTCCTGCCAGCACTAGACTGGACTCAAGCTGTAGTGCATCTGTTTTGTCGACCCTGACCTTGTTGTTGTTTACAAAGGAACATTTTGAACATATTTTGAGCTATTGATACTCTATGCCACTTCCCCTCTAATGTGGAACATTAAACACAGATAGGAAGTTGTGGCAGTGGGATGATAGGATCATTGCATAAGATTAATAAGTGGTTTGTCAGTGCATAATTTGTACTACCAGTGCCATCAAAATGGTGCCCTGTAGGCATAGGAAGCTTGTAAACATTGACATGCAGTGATATATGATATGCGATCTGAATCTTTAGATTACAACTCATGTTCACCGTTTGTTGTGGGGTTGTTTTTACAATTACAGTATTTTTTTTTTTTTTACATGACCACAGGCGTTCTATTGCATTCTCTATTGTATCTGGCTGCAGTTATGTTTTTTACTTTGTGTAAACAAAAAAAAACACTGTCCGGGTCTGTTTTCAACGTGAAGGGAACCTGGCTCACAGGTTGACGTTTATTGTAATGAATTTTAATGCTAGATGAGCCAGCTGCAAAGTCAAAATTGGCTTTATCGTAAAAAGTCATGAAAGAAAAATTGGCATTTTGGTCTTAAATGAAAGTTTTCTTTTCAACAAGCAAATCTTTATTTTTTATGTAAATGGGATGTTATAGAAGGGTCCAGTCACCGTTTTAATGATTTCACTTGTTTTTGAGAAACAAAAATCACCACCTCATCGTTGTGTAGTATGAGGGTCCTGAAATAACATGAACCAAGTCTCCAAAAACACCCAAATACATCCTGTTAGAAACTACAAAGCTCTCAGTGTAGTGATACAGGTCTTTAGATGTTCTACACGTGAAATGTGTCATTCCGAACTTTATCCGCAATGTTATAATTTATTTTGTTGTGACTCGAGCTGTTGCCCCTATCCTGCTGTTCCATTATCTTGTAGACTGAGGATCTCAAGTCTTGAGGGTGCGCAGCTGAACGCTGTATGCTGGAAACACTGTTTGACATTTTTGACCTAAACATAACCAATATTCGTTAATTATAAATACCAAACTTGTTTTTGTGTGAATTCCACGACGCGGTTAGCTTTTAACAGTTAGAACTGGTATTTTTGTCCCGGAATCCCGCTTAACAGACAGGGCGAAGCCTGCTTGACAGAGCCGCTAAACTGATAGCCGATAGCTGACAAAATTAGTCCCAGATGAGTTTTGCAATGGAGCCCTCATTGTCTGGAGAAATAAATGAACGTTTCCAGTGCTGTAGAAGCTGTATCTACTACGCTTTGTTTCGGGACAAACCGGATCACTCAGAGTTCCAATGTGGCGGCAGTTTGCTTGCCGAGGATTATAGACTTGCGGTAGCTTCCTTGATCACGCAGGTCGCCAGCCTACGTAAGAAACAGGAAAATGCAGAGTGGAATGTTTACCTTTTCTATGCCGGTGGCTGGACGGCGGTCGCACTTGTTGGATCTGCCTTGTCGTTATCCATCTGGCCAGTGTTGCCCGGAGCTCCCCCATCTGATAGCAGAGTCGAAGGAGCACAGCAAGAAGAGCAAGGCCATCAACGTTGGTCGCATGTCATGAGCCGGGGAAGCCGAAGGCAGCGGCCTTCCACAAAGCACTCTACACTCACAATAAGAGGCCCGGAGATTTTGGGCATCTCCATGGTAAGAAATGTGACCGTTCCCGGTGCAAAAACAATGTCCTATCCCAGAGTTTGATTAAATTACATTACTAAGCTGCTCCCGAATGTACTACTTCAGGACATGGACTACAATAGAATCGATTTCTATGCGAGTTTTAATGACATTACGAAAGGCAGCTCAGAACAGTTGAACCTGGATTTTAAAGAGCTGATTTACTCTCTGATCGACTCTAATAAAAGACCCATTATATGTGCCCTCTATGAATCGTGGAATTGAATGCTTTAGCAGGATTCTGTCTTCACAATTGGCTATGTGATTATTGTAGATCAATGGGTGAAACCTTTATTGACAATTGTGATACCCTTTGGAAACAAAACACATTTTATAAGTAGGATGGGATCCACCCAAATAATTTGGGTTCATGGATCCTTTCACAACATTATAAAGCTGCGTTGAGACAAGGACTTGTCAATGACCCAAGCCCAGCTCCGTTAATCCCTACCATTGTGACGGTGAGTTGTCGTAATGCTTCAGCAAATGTACATGATACCAGGGGCTTAGGTAGACACATGTAAGTAACCCAATTATATGTCCCTATAACTGCCCTGAATGCCTCTGCTGATCCTACAGCTATTGTATGCAGTAGTCATGTGCCTATGAACCAGATTTATGCTGTTAGCACTAAGGCAGTGTGCCCTAGTAGGAAGTCCACTGTGTGCAGCGCACCCTGCACTAACACAAATAACATTAGCATATCTACTTCTGCTAAGCTTCCTAGTAAAACAATGAAAACAAGTAAGCATCCCAGAAGGAAAGTGCTCAAAATAGCCCACGTTAACATATGTAGCTTAATCAATAATTTGCTAATAGTCAGAATATGAATGGCATCTGTTATCTCTGAAACTCACTTAGATAATAGCTTTGATACAGTGGTAGAAATACAAGGTTTTAAATGACTGAAAAGCCAAGGGTGGAGGTGTTGCTGTTTATATTCAGAACCACATTTCTCTAAAGCTTAGAGAGGATCTCATGTTAAATACTGTTGAAGTAATATGGCTACAGGTTCATCTGCCTCACCTAAAGCCCGTTCTTATGGGAATCTGCAATATACCACCAAGTGCTAACAGTCAGTATCTGGATAGCACGTGTGAAATGTTTGATAATGTATGAGAGATCAACAGAGGTATATTTTCTGGGTGATTTCAATATTGACTGGCTTTCATCAAGCTGCCTACTCAAGAAAAAGTTTAACTGTAACCAGTGCCTGCAACCTGGCTCAGGTTATCAGTCAACCTACCAGGGTAGTTACAAACAGCACAGGAATGAAATCATCATAATGTATTGATCACATCTTTATTAATGCTGCAGAAGCTTGCTTGAAAGCAGTATCCAGATCCATCATATGTAGTGATCACAATATAGTAGCCATATCTAGGAAAACCAAAGTCCCAAAGACTGGGCCTAATATAGTGTATAAGAGGTCATACAATAAGTTTGTAGTGATTCCTATGTTGTTGATGTAAAGAATATTTGTTGGTCCGTGGTGTGTAATGAGGAGCAAACAGATGCTGCACTTTTATGAAATTGCTTATTCCATTTACTAATAAGCATGCACCCATTAATAAAATGACTGTAAAAATGATTCAATCCCTGTGGATTTATGTGGAATAAAAAAATTGTATGGCTGAGAGGGATGAGGCAAAAGGAAAAGTCTGGCTGCACAACTGATGGAAGCTTCTCCAACATAATCCAGGTAAAGTCAGGAATTCCCCAGGGCAGCTGTCTAGGCCCCTTACTTTTTTTCAATCTTTACTAACGACATGCCACGGGCTTTGAGTAAAGCCAGTGTGTCTGTTTGCGGATTACTCAACACTATACAGTGGTTCGTCCTTTAAAAGTTGCAGCGTACTGCGGCGCAGCTTGCATGGTGCTGCAGAATTCTATGGCACGTTATTTAAGTGTGAACCACTGGTATTCTTAATGCTAGTTAGTGCTAGTTTGACCACCAGAGGGCATATTTGTGAAGCATTTGATAGCCTTCAATGGTGGCTGTACTAGAGAATGCAGGCACATGGGAGACCAGGGTTCAATTCCCCGACGAAGGAGTAGGCTGTCCTTGAAAATAAGAATTTGGGTTTCCGTTAGGATGGAACGTAAAATATGGAGCTGTACAACGTGATAGTCGGGAGTAAAGTACTGGGTTATTTAGCTAAAGAATCTCCGTGTCGTGCGGACACGCAGGAGACCGGGGTTCAATTCCCCGATGAGGAAGAAGGAGTAGGCTGTCCTTGTAAATAAGAATATGTTCTTAATTGACTTGCCTAGTTAAAGGTTACACTAAGAGCATAACATTTCTACATCCTAATTTTCAAATTCTAGTCTAAACAATACCGAAACGGAGATTCAGTGAAAATAAAAATCTCATTGATTTATCAAGACCAGTCCACATGCTTGTCTCAGAGCAGCGCGAAACGGTGCTAAAATAGTTGTAGGCTATTGCTTCAAATCCTATTGCTTCTAACTTCAATATGCTCTTTAAATAAACAAGACCTACACCACTTTTAACAGCACATTACTCAACACTAGTGAGACTCATGTCGCCTACGGTATATCGAAAAATATGACATGACTCTCCGCCAATAATTACATATAGAGGATTGGAGGATATTTCTGTAATTCAGTGATATTTATTCCCATAGTAATTCGTTATGGATCCGTAACTAAATAAACATTGGCATTTTGAAAGAGTATTTTTATCATTATTTTATTAACGAAAGCATAAAGATGCCATTATTACTTACATTGTTCTATTTTGAACATGCAGACTGGCACTAACAGACCAGCGGGAACGTTTCCCTCGTCAGCGCCATTATTAGTGCAATGCCCCTTAAAGTGTTGCCCATGGGCTAGGTCGGTCTTCTGTGCGCGGCTCTGTGGCCTATCCCATGCCCCCTGCCCTCATGCCTTGAACATTTCAGTGGCTTTCAGTGGATATAGCTGGAGAACTGAAAGTCAATCCCATTGTGCGTCACTCGGGAGCCATGACCAATATATATTGTCCTGCTAATAACAGGGTTAATAATATATCTGTGAGAATATCCAACAGGCTTTTTATATAATTCTAAATTAATAATAATTGCTTTGTTTAAAAAAATATATATTTTGGAGATTTTGTTTTCAAATAATGTAAAATGAGTGAGGAAAAAGGCCATTGAACATGTGGTGAGCCATTGTTACTAATTTGTAAGTAAAGCCAGTTTGTTATTTATAATTATTTATTTCTGTTTTTAGAGGGAGAGAAACCAAAAACCTACAATCATCTCATGGGTCTCCCAGTTGAGGGCGGCACGTGTATTGAACCAGCAACTGTAGCAACACAGCTTGCACTGCTATGCAGTGTCTTAGACCATTGTGCCACCCAGGCGCTGTATAACGTGACCGGTCGGGAGTGGCCTACAGTAAGAACAAAATAAAATAATAAAACCTTAGTGTAACAACAGTTTTAGTAGGTAGTACTGAAGTCGTGCACAATGATCAGTTTCTATTTAGGTTTATGTCGCTCATTCATTGTCAGTTAGAGACACAGTAGAACCCAAAAGCGTAATCATTGCTTTAACTCCCCCTTGAAAACTTTTAGTGGAGCAACCGCTGTACATGTTAGCTACTACAGCGACTGAAACACTTAACAAAGAGCTGCAGTTAGTTTCAGAGTGGGTGGCAAGGAATAAATTAGTCCTACATAATTTAACTAAAATCATTGTATTTGGGACAAATCATTCACTAAACTGTATTCATCACTACTTGTATTTATGAGAGGTATTGACATGTTGAATGCACCGAGCTGTCTGTTTGAACTGGCGCACAGCTCGGACGCCCTTGCATACCCCACAAGACATGCCACCAGAGGTCTCTTCACAGTCCCCAAGTCCAGAACAGACTGTGGGAGGCGCAGAGTACTACATAGAGCTATGACTACATGGAACTCGATTCCACATCAAGTAACTGATGCAAGCAGTAAAATTAGATTAAAAAAACATAACAATACACCTTATGGAACAACGGGGACTGTGAAGCAACACAAACAGGCAAAACACATGCATATACACACCTGATAACATAAGCACTATACATACACATAGTATTGTAGATATGTGGTAGTGGTGAAGTAGGGGCCTGAGGGCATACAGTGTGTTGTGAATGTATTGTCATGTTTTTAAAGTTGTATGGCTGCCTTCATTTTGCTGTATTGGGGATCCATAATAAATACAAATATGAAGCCTGTCAAGGGGTTATTTCTTCCCATTTAAAACACATTCATATTGTCAAATCGAAATACAGCACAATCAGGCCCCTTTGTACACTGCAGGCTGTCTTTGTGAGGAGTGTATTCCTGGGGGAGGAGAGTGAGAAAGAGAGACTCACTGCAGCAGGCTGGTGGTTCCTTTCAGATTAATCAGGCAGAACACGTTACCAGTTGGAATACACTGTGTGTGTGTGTGTGTGTGTTTGCTCTGTGACTCAGGCCCCGTCACTTCATTTCTAAATCCCCTTGCCTTCCCAGAACGTGTAATCACCCTCCAAAAACCAGTTGTTAGGCAATAACCCTTCCAAAATCTCCTATGTGTTCCTCCTGAAATCATATTGAATTACTACCTGATGTAGACAGCACCAATTAAAGGCCTTTGATGCTGTGGTAGGAAGGAAAGTGGCATGCAGGCACCTAACACCTTCTTGGCGACATTGTATCTTCACATCATAAATACTAGGATACTTTTGGTTTAGAAAAACATCCTGGTTCTCTATTTCCCTCTATTAGAAATGATCACAAGGTGACTGTGGGTGACCCTGCGTTGCATTCCAATCAATAGAAAGATCTGATGAAATTTGGGCTGTACCTAAATTGATCCCTAACAAGATGGGCACTGCAAATTCAATAATAACAAGTATCAAATAGCTGGAGTGGTGACTATCACCGTACCTCTTTCCTCTGAAGAGGGTGTATTCCCTATGGGAGCTCCGGGTCAGATTTTAATTAAAGATTGGCAGAGCAGCAGCCTTCTGGTGCATCTGGAAAATTCAGAGGGATCTAACAGTACTTTGACATTCCATTGAAACCTCTGAGATATTGTTTGAACAATGTTTTCCCCCCAGGATCCTTTGAAGGTGATTGAAATTGGAGGTGTGAATAAAAACAACCACCAGCCATTCCTTTGGTGTAGTGGTGTGGTAATCTCTTGCCCCTGGAGAGAGATTTCCTTTTTCTCTCCTTACCTTCCGACATCCTCTACCTACACAGTGGTGTCAGTCGGTGGCTCTGATGTAGCCTTTTGAACCTCTTCTCTTTTCATGATGCTGTGTTCTTCGTTGGGTATACTACCATTTTGTTTTTTATTGTATAATGCCCAACTAACGTTAGTGAGAATTTATCGCCCTCCTAATTGTTCATAGCCAATTGTTTGACTTGCTGTGTAACTATGCTAAATCTGAGTTATTAATATTAACCTGGATTGGTTGACGCCAGTATCATAGACTGAAATGTATTTGCACTGAGCTAAATTTAACTCGACTGATATCTAAACCAACTTGAAACATGCTGAAAAATCTACTCTTTTGTATATCATTCTGACAAACACACCTCATAAGTATACAGCCAATGGAATCTTTGCTAACGAGCTCAGTGACGATTGTCCCATTGTCTGCATTAGAGATGCTATCGAAATCTTACCTGCGCATTATTTCAAAGAGACATTTCTGAACTTTCAATGAGCAACATTTATTGTATGACCTGGGGATGCATGATTCCCAGGTCATCTATCTCTGATTTGGATCAGGCCCTTAAATGTTTTACCGCTCTGTTTGACTCTGTTGAAAATAAGCATGACCCATATAAGAGATTAAGGTTAAAGGACAGGTCTAACCCATGGTTTATGCATGAATTGCCTGAAAGATTTCACCAAAGAAACTTTGCTTGGGCTAAAGATTGACTGATTCTACCTCTGACTGGCAGTCCTTCAGACATTTGAGAAATACGTGTCTTACTCTGGTTAGAAAAGCAAAGTCAACATACTTCTTGAATTTTGTATCTAAGAGTGGTGGAAATCTATCTAAATTCTGGACAAATCTTTGGAGAAAAAAACCCTCAATCCCCTCATTGCCCCAGCAGGTTATGACAGGCTCTGTTCCCATAACAGACAAAAATTAAATTTGTGGTGCTTTTAATAACCGTTTTGCCTCAGCTGGCCATCTATTTGAAAGACTGGTTTCTGAAAATACGTCAAGTTCCACTAGAGGGAGTCCTTTATTCACCTTTAAACAAATAGCAGAGAATGATGCACTTCCAGGCACTTAGTCTTTTTTTTCTTCATTTGAACCATTTTGTGTCAATGATGTAAGTGCCTTGCAAAACATTGATGTAAAGAAATCTACAGTAGCTGATTCGCTTGATCCATTTCCACCCCCGTCATTGTAGATCCATTGATCCACATTTTATATTTAACAATTGCATCTGGTGCTGTCCCTGAGATCTGAAAGGCGGTGCATGTCCTCCTCCTTTACAAAGGTGGGGATCCTTCTGACCTAGATAACTACTGCCCAATTTATAAACTACCTTGCCATGCAAAAGTATTAGAATCACTGGCAAACTCTCAGCTAAGAACTTATTTAACTTCACATTATGTTCTTAAAGGGAGACTTCAGAATTTTGGCAATGAGGCCCTTTATCTACTTCCCCAGAGTCTTATGAACTTGTGGATACCATTTTTATTTCTCTTTGTCCAGTATGAAGGAAGTTAGACGGAGCTTTGCGAGCCAATATTAACTAGCATTAGTGCAATGACTGGAAGTCTATGGATATCTGGTAGCATGCTTACTCTGCGCAATTAGATAAAGAACCTCATTGCCAAAATCCCGAAGTATCCCTTTAATGAGTACCAATCTGGTTTTAGACCTGGACATGGCACCGTTTCAGCAGATACCCTTGTCTTAAATTCTATATTAAATTGCTTAGATCATAGGAATCACTGTGCTGCCATATTTGTAGATCTATCCAAGACTTTTGATACTGTCAACCATCCCCTACTCATTCAAATGTCTGAAATGGGCCTCAACCAGGCGTCTTGTAAGTGGTTTGGGAACTATCTGTCAGATAGGACACCGTTTGTTTTCTGATGGTGTGGAGTTACCTCGATAATACTAAAGGTGTTCTGCAGGGGTCGATTTTTGGGACCTGTCCTATTTACTATTTATATAAATAATATTGGTCTATCTGCAAAAACCTTTTACATTCATCTGTATGCAGATGACACGTATGTATGCTATTGCCCCTACGGCTGACCAGGCTATGTTGGAGCTGCAATCTGATTTTGTTTTCTTGCAGAAACTCCTTGTTGATAGGTACTTAATGCGGGAAAAACTAAATGTATGCTGCTTTCTAATTCTCAGAAATATTTCAGATGTCTTACACACTTGGATGGTTCTTTCATCAAGAAGGTTCCTGCCTATACATATCTGGGCTTTTGGATTGATAATAATTTGACATTTAAAAACATACGGATGAGCTAGCTAAGAAGCTGAGATTTAAATTAGGCTTCTTTTATAGAAATAGATCATGTCTCTCCCTGAACAGCAGGAGGCAAGAAGGACAGTCAACTTTCCTGCCAGTTCTTGACTATGGTGACACATTTATTGGAATGCAGCAGCCACTACTTTTAAACCTTTGGACGCGGTCTACCATAGCGCCCTTCGCTTTATCACAGGTGATCGTTTTGATACGCATTACTGCATCCTGTATCAAAAGGTTGGCTGGTCCTCATTAAAGTCCCATAGATCACTTCATGAATCCCTTTTTGTTTACAAAGCTCTACTATACAAGCTTCTGACTTACCTCATTTATTTTATAAAAACATGATATAACAAACCCGTTCACAGGGTTGGTTAACTGTTGAGATTCCTCGGGTCTCCACCGAACTAGATAAATATGATTTTAGGATTTTTGCCTCAGTTCATCCAGGCATGGACTCTAAAAGTTGTCAAAAGCTTTCCACAAAGATGCTGGCCCATGTTGACTCCAATGCTTCCCACAATTGTATCAAGTTGGCTGCATGTCCTTTGGGTGGTGGACCATCCTTGATACACACGGGAAACTGTTGAGTGTGAAAAACCCATTAGCGTTGCAGTTCTTGACACAAACTGGTGAGCCTGGGACCTTCTATCATACCCCGTTCAAAGGCAGATCAATCTTTTGTCTTGTCCATTCACCCTCTATATGGCACACATACACAATCCATGTCTCAATTGTATTAAGGCTTAAAAATCCTTCTTTAACCTGTCTCCTCCACTTCATCTACAATGATTGAAGAAGATTTAATAAGTGACATCAATAAGGGATCATACCTTTCACCTGGATTCACCTGGTCAGTCTGTTATGGAAAGAGCAGGTTTGTACACTTAGTGTATATCTCCCATAGTAGACTGACTGAAGTGGCTGATGAATCCCAATGTTGCCACACCACTTATTATGACTCATTCATAGTGGAAGTGAGGCAATCTCACATTCCTCTCACAGTGTAAATGGCCTTGTCTGTGAAAAATTCAGAGCCATGCCAGGTGTTTAAAACAAACATCCCCAAGGTTGGGGGGTGTGGCTCTTTCTCTCTCTCTCTGTCTGGTCAAATGAAATATGACAAAATACATCAGCAATGTTTTCCATCCCTGCAATCTCTTGAGAGGGGGAGGGATTGAAGTGAACATGAATTTTGTAAAAAAAAAAAAAAATCAGGGTGAAGAGAATCTGCTTTTTCTTTTGAGAAACACTGTGGGATAGCGCAAATATATTTAATACCTAAATACCTTTCTGTACTTTTGGGAAGACAGGAGGGACGTGGTTAGCTTGAGGAATGTCACCAATTGTGCTTTCCAGCAGCAACAAGAAAGCAACATCTGAAAACGCAACACAACAAGCTAACGCTGTAAAGTATCTCCAGTGCCACTATGTGTGTCCCAAATGGCACCCTATTCCTTATAGTGCACTACTTCTGACCAGAACACCTAAGGCTCTGGTCAGAGTAGTGCACTATGTAGGGAATAGGGTGTGATTTGAGACACCCACTAACACTCAGCAGCTCAGCCCTCAGTCACAGCTCGAGGCTAATGATAAAGTGTGTCTGTTGAAGAAGCAACAAGCTTGAAGCTTCCTTCCGCTGACAAAGTGCATTTGAAGTACAGGCCCCCACGCTACAAAGGAGCATCCAACACAGTGATCCATACATCATCACATTTAAGGGGTTACAACATATATCTCTAATATCTTTTATATAGCCCAATCATTGCGAAGTTTGAGGGCATTGACTTAAAGGATACGCATCATCAATCTGTCATTGTCGCTGATCTCCTGGAAGTCCTGGACCCGTTTCAGTCAGCGAATTAATCAAAAGAACAGTTATTGCCAAATTACAGATGCCGGTTCAGAGATGGATTGCTTCTGGCTGACGGGAACTGGCAGCTCTAAGAGTGATTAATTCTGCTCTACTCCAATGATTGGCAAAAAAGTACATCTGAAGACTGAAGTAGCATCACCAGGGCTTCGTCGCTTATTTTCAGCATCCTGATTCTGCAGCACACTAGAAAGGCTAGAGTCCACATCCCACCCTCCTGACACACACACAACCAGACCTGGGTTTCAAATAGTATTTGTGTTCTTTGAAATACTTCAGCTGCACTTGATTGAGATTGCCTGGTGTGATTGCGACACTGACATAGTCACAACAGTGCAAAGTCTGTCATCTGCCATTCTCAGGCAGGCTCAATCGAACGATCAAAGTGTTTGAAAAGAGAACGAATACTATTTGAACCCAAATCTGCACACAACCCACAACTGTGAAGTGAGCAAACATGGTCTTGGCCACAAGGCTCAGAAAAGAATTTGCAGGTCAATGGCAGAACACTTTCTCAAGGGCCTCAATTTGAGTGTTGACAGGATTGAGTTATGTGGTCACTGTCCTGTCAAATGCAATAACGGCAACCAGGCAGAGGAAAAGCCCAAGGTTTTATTTTTCCGTGCCGCCCCGTAAAACATCAATTCAATACCTGCCGTGAGGTCTGACATGGCCATGTTCTCATAACATGATAAGACATGTCTCCACAAAGCTCGCACACACACAAAGTCCACACAGACAGGGGTATATATATACTGAACAAATAAGGTATGAGTTTTTCATGAATGTCATGGACTGAAATCATACATGTTATGTTATGCAGTCAACAATCAACTCACAAGGTTTGCATTTAGAATCAAAGATCAACCACTAAATCTAGGACATTGAGGCAAAATTCACAATGGACTGCAATAAAGCCACCTTTTCTCTTCCTCTCCTGTCACTTTGTTCTTATACATTCTCACCTTCCCAGATCAGTAACAGAAGGAGGACAATGAATTAAACTATCAGCCTTTTGTGTTTATCGTGCTGTAAAGTTGCAGCAGAGCAGGGGCTGTGGTTGGCATGGAAACAAGCAGCTGTAGGAAACGGTTACAGTGCTGTCTAACCATATTTACCTGGGAGCACCACATGCACAATTCATCACGTAGTGTGTTTACTGAACTCATACTAGTAGGCTACCACCTGCTGACAAGCACCTTACAGACATTTTTGTGTCTGTCCGTGTGTGTGCAACCGTGCGTGCGTACATATGTGCTTGTGCGTAAACAAACACCTGCACTTAAATTAATGAACTTAATGAACATAGAATGGGTCCATGCAACTTATTATGTATTGTGATAAAAAGGGGTTGAATAATTATTGACTCAATACATTTCAGCTTTTAATTAGTTAACTTAAAAAAATGTTCTACAAACAAAATTCCACTTTGACATTATTACATTTACATTTAAGTCATTTAGCAGACGCTCTTATTCAGAGCGACTTACAAATTATGGTGTATTATGTGTAGATCAATGACACAAAATCAAGTGGCTAGTTCAAAAATAAGAGCTTCTGTATAGTGCAAAAAGAGAACAAACGTAGAGGAATTCTCCATATCAACGAGTGGGGAGAGAAGTCTTTGCTGAACTGGAGAGAGGGTAGGGTAGGGAGCACCTAAAAAGCTGCGTGTTGACGTTCATTGTATTGAGTCTTGTCCTGGAGGCAGAACTGAGTGATTTCCCTTTAGATAGCCAATTTTGACTTTGCAGCTGGCCTATGTTGTAAAAATGTGCTTTTTAGTCTACATTTAAGGTTAGGGTTATGCATTAGGGTCAGCAGTGTGGTTAGGGTTCGATTTAAAATGAGATTTTATGACTGTAAAGCTGCATTCAGAACAAGATTCATGATGAAAAACGCTAACCTGCTTGAGAGGTCAGAACTTTGTAGTGATTGCAGCGAAGGACTGTGTGTCCGGGTCGACCCTGGGTGTGGGGCTTCGCCTGGGTAGTAATATATCGCTGCGAGGCCAGGATTTTAGGGCTCTTGAGGCTTATCCGTTGTCCCTTTCCAAACACCCCCAATGGGGCATTTGTGATCCACCACAGGGCCCGGGACTGCGGGGTATGCAGACGTTGTTCTCCGTCCTACGGATTTTGCATTTCTGACGTGTTTTCCAAACAACCCACTGTGTGTAATAGGGGCATTCCAGAAATCCAGATTTAACCCTGACCGTAAGACTGGCTATGTCCAGCCAAAGGGCCCTCGCTCATGGTACGACCATAACTCTGTACAGCTTCCCGAGAGGAGCAGAGGTTGAGATCTGTGATGACACAGATACATAGCAGGGTCAGCTGTGCATTGCCTTGCCGTGTTTTCCAGCAGCTCTGCTTGATAAGCCAAAAGTAAGGTGGACATGTTAAGAAGTGCTCTGACCGAATGGGCTGCGGTTATGACAAAATGGTGGCGGAAAAGTGTTAAGGTAGTTAGCCAAAGGGGGCTTCACCGGAGGGGGCTTATGGAAACCGGACTCATCCATACCCTGCATGTTCAGGGTAGGGGAACCACTTGGGGTTAGTCTACTGGAAAAAGGCTTTTCCTAGGAACATTTTCCCTCCATTAGGCAAGACGCTACCACCGGAATGCTAAGTTTGGTCGTGGTCGTTTGTGGTGGGAGTCTTCTCCCATCGTACAAATCCCTGCCTCCCCCTTGGTCCAAAGAGACATTGGGCCATTCGATTGCGAGTTTGGCCGCAGCTTGCTTGCAGATGTCGATGAGCTTGTAATCCCGGGGGGATTTGTGACCTCTTCACCAGCTTTGCGCTTGGCGAGGCGCCTGGGGACAGATGCAGGTGCCTGTGAAAGACGAAGCGGGGGCTCCCTCTCCATCCTCTGGCTCAAAGTTGGAGAGGCTGCTATTAACATGAGCCTTGTCATCTCCCCTCTCCCGAGATCATGTCTTCAGTAAATGAAGGAAGATAATCAAGGTTATGCATCACCTCTGCCCAGCTGGGTACAGATGAGCTCTTGTCCCCTACCCTGTGGGGTGGCTCAGAAGTGGGGGTGCCAGTGGAGCAGGAGCTGTCTTTTTTAGTATCCTTCTCCTGCTAACCTTAGACACTGTGCTGCAGTGCAGACAAGACTCTGGGTAATCGACTGCCTCTCGAGAATGCTCTCGTCCCAAACAGGCAAAGCAGAGAGGGTGGACACCTTTCTCTGGGATGCGAAGGCCACAGGGGCAGAGATGGGGCTCCGGTGCCTGGCTTGGGTTATCCTCACAAGGGGAAGCGGTAGCCATGACTCTGTGGAGTGGGCTCCAAACCTGTTATAAATGGCACGCAGTAAGTCAGAGAGCACCGCAAGGTGGAGTTGCTGTACAGCCTAGAGAGCGTTCAAGGCCGCAGTACTGGAAGGTAGGACCGGTCAGCATGCCCAGCAAGAGCACTGGTAAGCTAGGTGAGAGAAGAATACTACCGTGTAGGTAGAGAGAGCTATTTCTAGTCGTGTGCTTTCGCTGATGCTTAACTGTGCAGCCGGCTAGTCCTGGCGTTTAGTTAGCTAGCGTTCACCTCGAGGGTTAATCGCTTAACTATAGCAAGAGCACAGCAAGCACACTGTGCATTCTTCATCAGCTAGCTAGGTTAGCTTAGCCTTTTCTCAATAGGGGGTGCTGTAGGCACTTTGTAATAATTTTGTTCCCAAATTAAACTGCCTCGTACTCAATTCTTGCTCGTACAATATGCATATTATTATTACTATTGGATAGAAAACACTCTAGTTTCTAAAACCATTTGAATTATATCTGTGAGTAAAACAGAACTGGAGCTAGAGCAATTTTCCTATGAGGATGTGAGAATGCTGAATTCTGCTGGCTGTTCTGAGATCCGCTTATAAATCTGCCTCTCTTCTATTGGTTGAGATGCACTGCATACGCCTTCCCCTGGATGTCAGCGAATAGTGAGAATTGAAATGGTGTTTCTAGACAGATCTGAGAGCTTATAAATGGGCTGGAAACGTGTGGTCCGTCCTTTGTCCTCTTCGCTCTGACGCAGAAAGGACCTCTGGCTGTTGTGATAGAAAGCTCCCTTTATAGCCCTTAGATATACCCGGCTCTGTTTTTATTCGATATAGGTGTTAAAGACATCATAATGTTGTTATATTAAACCGAGTTATATCAGTTTATATCATTATATTGCAATTTTCGGATATTTATTTATGCTGCGTTTTAGGGAGTTGGACATGTCTTTGCCACATGGCTAATGTTTACTGCTAATTCCAACGTTGAAGGCGACAATCTACAACCGAGCAACGATTCTTTTGGACAAAGGACACCTTGCCCAAGATTCTGATGGGAGCTCATCAAATAGTAAGAACTATATATGATGTTAATTCGTTGTTCTGTTGAAAAATGTAAAAATACTATTCCGCCATTAATCTCAGTGCGGTCTCACTTTAACGCACGCTGTATGTCGTAGTAACGTTAATTTTAAAAATCTAACACAGCGATTGCATTAAGAACTAATGTATCTTTCATTTGCTGTCCAACCTGTATTTTTTAGTCAAGTTTAGGATTAGTTACAGATTAGACTAGGTGCCTCTCCCAAGATTTCTCCCGACATATTGTTGGCAGTTTGGCTACTTTTCTCATTGTATAACCATGATTTGTGCCGCTAAATATGCACATTTTTGAACAAACTCTATATGTATTGTGTAATATGATGTTATAGGACTGTCATCTGAAGAAGTTTTGAGAAGGTTAGTGAAAAAATGTATATCTTTTGCTGGTTTATTCGTTATCGCTATTGTTGGCCTGAATCAATGCTGTTATGTGGTTGGCTATTGTAGTAAGCTAATATAATGCTATATTGTGTTTTCGCTGTAAAACACTTAAAAATCTGAAATATTGGCTGGATTCACAAGATCTTTGTCTTTCATTTGCTGTACACTGTGTATTTTTCAGAAATGTTTTATGATGAGTATTTAGGTAATACACGATGGTCTCTGTAGTTATTCTAGTTGCTTTGGTGAGAGTTGTGATGGTGGCTGCAATGGTAAACTATGATTTATACCTGAAATATGCAAATTTTTCTAACAAAACATATCCTATACAATAAATATGTTATCAGACTGTCATCTGATTAAGTTGTTTCTTGGTTAGTGGCTATTTATATCTTTATTTGGTCAAAATTGTGATAGCTACCTATGCAGGAAAAAAATGTTGGGAAAAAAAAGTTGTGTCTTTTGCTATCATGGTTAGCTAATAGATTTACATATTGTGTCTTCCCTGTAAAACATTTAAAAAATCAGAAATGATGTCTGGATTCACAAGATGTGTATCTTTCATCTGGTGTCTTGGACTTGTGATTTAATGATATTTAGATGCTAGTATTTACATGTGACGCTATGCTAGGCTATGCTAGTCAGCTTTTTTACTGATGGGGGTGCTCCCGGATCCGGGATTGTGATGAAGTAGAAGTTAGTGTGGCTATCCAAATCTCAGAAGTCTCTTTCCTTTCCTCCACCTTGGCGGGAATGAGCAGCATGAATCAGGTAGCTAAGTTAGACAACTATTCGGCTACCACCCAGTACTCTACCCTGCACCTTAGAGATTGCTGCCCTATGTACAGTGCATTTGGAAATTATTCAGACCCCTTGACTTTTACACATTTTGTTACGTTACAACCTTATTGTAATTTTTTCCTCATCAATCTACACACAATACCCCATAATGATAAAGCAAAAACTGTTTTTTTGACATTTTTGCAAATGTATTAAAAATAAACAACATAAATAACATATTTACATAAGTATTCAGACACTTTTCTATGAGACTCGAAATTGAGCTCAGGTGCATCCTGTTTCCATTGATCATCCTTGAGATCAAGTTTCTACAACTTGATTGGAGTCCACCTGTGGTAAATTATATTGATTTGAAATGATTTTCAAAGGCACATACCTGTCTATATAAGGTCCCACAGTTGACAGTGCATGTCAGAGCAAAAACCAAGCCATGAGGTCGAAGGAATTGTCTGTAGATCTCCGAGACAGGATTGTGTCGAGGCACAGATCTGGGGAAGGGTACCAAAAAATATCTGAAGCATTGAAGGTCCCCAAGAACACCGTGGCCTCCATAATTCTTAAATGGAAGAAGTTTGGAACCACCAAGACTCTTCCTGAGCTGACCCGCCTGGCCAAACTGAGCAATCGGGTGAGAAGGGCAGAGCTCCAAAGTTCCTCTGTGGAAATGGGAGAACCTTCCAAAAGGACAACCCTCTCTGCAGCACTCCACCAATCAAGCCTTATGGTAGAGTGGCCAGACAGAAACCACTCCTCAGTAAAAGGCACATGACAGCCAGTTTGGAGTTTGCCAAAAGGCACCCAAAGGTCTGTCAGACCATAAGAAACAATATTCTCTGGTCTGATGAAACCCAGATTGAACTCTTTGGCCTGAATGGCAAGCGTCTCATCTGGAGGAAACCTGGAACCATCCCTACGGTGAAGCATGGTGGTGACAGCATCATGCTGTGAGGATATTTTCCAGCGGCGGGGACTGGAAGACCAGTCAGGATTGAGGGAAAGATGAACGGAGCAAGGTACAGATAGATCCTTGATGAAAACCTGCTCAGGACCTCCGACAGGGGCGAAGGTTCAACTTCCCAACGACCCTAAGCACACAGCCAAGACAACGCAGGAGTGGCTTCTGGACTAGTCTCTGAATGTCCTTGAGTGGCACAGCCAGAGCCCGTACTTGAACCCGACCTGAAAATGGCTGTGCGGTGACGCTCACCATCCAACCTGCCAGAGCTTGAGAGGATCTGCAGAGAAGAATGGGAGAAACTCCCCAAATATAACCTGTTTTTGCTTTGTCATTATGGGGTATTGTGAGTAGATTGATGAGGGGAGTTATTTATTTCTAATACATTTTAAAATAAGTCTGTAAACGTAACAAAATGTGGAAAAGGTCAAGGGGGCGGAATACTTTCCAAATGCACTGTACATAGTCACTGAACATTGGTCACCTAAATAATGTTTACTTACGGTTTTACCCACTTTATATGTACAGTATATACTGTATTATAGTCAATGCTCATCCTATATAACTACTGCTATACATACCCTTTCTATTAATATACTGTCTATACACACCATTCACATACAAATATATTTATAATCCGGACTCTGACATTGCTCGTTCTGATATTGCTTGTTCTGATTCAGTACGTCTTAATTTCTTGTTATTTAAAAAAAAAAAAGTTGGATTATGTGTGTATTGTTATTGTATTGCTAGATATTGTTGGAGCTAGAAACATAAGCATTTCACGAGAGCTAGCTGTGTGGCGCTAGCTGAGCCAGAGTGTGAGCTCAATCTTCTCGACGAGAAGCTGCTGTCCTACGCTCGGTGGTAGAGTCCTTAACGGTCCACCTGTGAACAGGTGAGCAGAGGTCCAGGGCCCAGTTTCCCAAAAGCATCTTAAGGCTAAGCTCATTGTTAGAACCTTTGTAGGAGCGTCGTTAAATCTCTTACGTTGCACTTGAAACCGCTCCTAATCTAACGCCTGCCTAGGACCAATCGTAAGTGCAAACATCGAAGTGCATTGTTAGATGCTTTTTTGCCATCCCGCCTCACTTTATACACAGAAGAACTCTGCTAAACATAGAATCACATGGTTTATCCATCTCTCTGTGACCACCGATAACTTCAGAACAAAGTTGACTACAAAATACAAAGTTGTCAATGTCTTTGTAATTGATACAAACAAAAACCCGAGATGACTATATTCAAATATAAACAGTAGGCTATAGGCCTATTGCAATCATATTGAAATACATTCATGTTCAATCAATTGAGTTCTGTTTTGCCACTTGTAGGCTACTGTCTGTAATTTGTCTCAATATATTTCATGATGTGTAGCCTAACTTGTGTAGCCTAACGTGCACAATCGGTGATTTAGTGCATTTTTATTGGGTAAACATGAGAATGAGCCGCCTCAATATTTGCAGCCGTAGGTGGTAATACCTCTCTAGGAGATATTGCACATCAGTATTGGGAAATAGTTATGTTAAGGAAAGATTTGAATCGAAAAAGCTGATCTGAGAGCGGCACTCCCTTTCTTTTGATCCTATCGGTATCGATACATGCTCCTAAGATGCACTTCGCGACCCTTCTCTCCGCGTGGTGTTTTGGGAAATGAATGTTACATCTTCGGCCATTGTAGGAACGATGCATTGTTAAAACACTAGTAAGCCTACATTCCATCGCTATCGGGAAAATCAGGCCCAAGTTGATAGGTGAGAGAGAGTAGAGGATCTTAATCGAATTAGTAAAGGAGGATGAAAAAATTTAAGAGAGGAGCGGACTACGTCCCCTTATATGGGAAGTGGAGTGGTCCACTATTGGCCGTTGCTCCTGTCTTTCTACGGCAGACGTGTGATTGGCTCTTCCTAGACTCTGTCCCTAAAAGGGGACGCTACCCATAAGTGAGATCTAACGAGTAATTGACAAATAGAACTGCTACTGCTATGAACGACTCATGCCACCCTGTAAGAGAAGTAGGCTTGCATTCATGTACACTTCAAACTACACATTTACATTTGCCTGTACTGACAGTCAGAGTTGGTAGGCATCTGAATAGGATTGTAGCGCGACGTCGACGGCCCCCCGTGACCTTCTATGTTAGGCAGTTTAATCCTCTGGCAGGTCCTGGATACGTCCCAAATGGAACCCTATTACCTACAAAGTGCACTACTTTTGACCAGAGTCTTTTGACTATGTAGGGAATAGGGTGGTGCCATTTGGGATGAGGCCCCTGTCTCTGCTCGCTCTGCGACATGGTGTTAACAATGCGTCAAGCTGGCAATGCGTCAAGCTGGCATGTCACCCTTAAGGCTATATTGTAATGATTCACATGTGAGTCATTATGAACTGGAAGTTTGAGTACCCTGAGAGCGAACGGGTTGACAGGTTTAGAGAGGAAGCACCCTAATAGCATGCCTGTGGTATGTGTGTGTCTGTGTGTGGTGTCTTTATTTCAATTATTAAAAGGGCATCCATCCTCCAGCTCATTGTGTTTCATTCCGTCCGCAACCTTCCTTTGTGCAAGCTTCTTCTTCTCCTCTGAATGGCGATGGTGGTTAGGCAGTCGCACGCATACATGGGCAGTGAATGCATAAGCAGGCCTATGCCTCTCAACGGGGAAGCTCTCACAGAGACTCTCCGACAGGTGAGGTCTACTGTGAGTCTGACCCACTGTACACTCAGGAGGGAATGGCAGAGCGGAGGGGTCAAAGAGTTTATGGAAGTCCAGACACACTGCTGAGGGATGATGAGAGGCTGTGTGTGAAGTTTCTCAAACACACACAAAACACACTACTGTAGAGCCTTCCTAGCTCTCCTCCCCACCGGTTGTTCTGAGTCCCCTCTAAAGGTGTGCCTATGCCCTGAGTGGCACCATTTACATTTTCTAAAGCATATTGCTATGGAAATGGTGTGTTTTGTCAGGGTATGGTGTGTATTTTACGATGGGCAGCACGGTGCGTGCATACTGACTTGTGGTATCATCACATTCAGCTTGGCCAGAACCTTGGTGGAATCTTATGAGTGTGAGACTTTTCAAAGCAGACCCCTGAGCTGGCCCCCACACACACAAACAGCATGATATGCATCACCATCACCTGGTGTTTACTGAATACTGAGTGAAGTGGAGAGATGGAGAGACATAGAGATAAAGTAAGGAGAGATGGAGGGAGAGCGAGACAGCGAGGAGGGACAGGGAGAGTGAGAAGAGAGAGGGATAGACCAAGTGCTTGGAGAGAAAGGTAGAGAGAGAAAGTGAGAAGAAGGGAGAGCGAGAGTGTGTGTGAGGGAGAGGAGCTTTGAAAAGAGGCAGAGTGAAGCCCTGATTCAATATTTATACTATAAGGGAAGACAAGCCCTCCTGAAGCCGTAATTAAATTGGCCTGTCATATTTCATTTTATTACCGAGCATTACTGGCAGGCAAATGATCCAAAAGGCCCTGTATCAAGTGGATTTCATTTTCTTTACGACAGTGAATTCCAGAGAGCCCAACAAATAAAATACCACTACCTCTGCATTCATGAGGCTATTGTGGGGGATTTGGAGTTGTTGAAGTATACCCAGGGGGGCTGCATAATACAAAATAACAAAAAGCCTCCCAACTCCCCGTTGTAAAAATACAGGAAAGCTCAGAAGGAGGGTGAATAAAATCCATTTCATCTGAATAATTATTCGTGAAATGGTGCAACACACAGGGTACGTCCCAAATGGCACCCTACCCTATCCCATATACTAGTTCTATGGGCCCTGGTAATATAGGGAATAGGGTGACATTTGGGATGTATCTACAGTTGACTGATTGAAACAGGAATCTGTTCAACATTCCACCCTCTGTGTGACCACCGTCACACTGAATGAATAAGCATATTTATAAAAAAGCCCAATCTCAGAACAGATGATTATGATGCTGATTTTATTTCGAGGAGGGAGGGTTCCTACTCCAATGTTCTCTCCCAAGTTTACTGACAAATTGTCCCCTGTGCTACAGATATAATCTAATTAACTCAATAATAGCTACAAATGGCACCCTACTCACTGGGCATAGATGTCAGTTCAACGTCTAGTTTTGATTTACATTTGGTTGAGTTGCCAGCTAACGTAAATTCAACAAAATATGGCCTCCTGTCATTGGAATTAGGTTAACAGTTGGGTGAGTTTGCAAATCCAATCAGTTTTCCACATTGATTGAACATCATCACAATGAATTTTGGGGTTGAATGACGTGGAGACAACGTTGATTCAACCAGTTTTTGCCCAGTGGGTATTCCCTATATAGAACCCTATGGTCCCTGGTCAAAAGTAGTGCACTATATAAAGAATAAGGTGACATTTGGGACGTATCCCCAGTTTTTCTGTTTACTGTTTTGGTATTTGTTTCAGGTGTTGCCTCAGTATTACTGAAGTCTATATTTTTTTCAGAGAACAACAAAACATAGCTGTGTTCCATGTAGCCAATTAAAACTTTCCTTTTCTGTCGATGCTTTGCTGTGCTGTACTGTGCTGTGTGGTGCGGCAGCCACTCTCTCTCACAAACAATCCAAACCCCTGCTATGATACAGGAGAGGATCAAAAAGGATAGAGGAGAGTGGCTGAAGCCCAGCATCAGTGACTTTTTAACAAACCTGCAATCTTATACATCAAATTTATTTATAAAGCCCTTCTTACATCATCTGATATCTCAAAGTGCTGTACAGAAACCCAGCATAAAACCCCAAACAGCAAGCAATGCAGGTGTTGAAGCACGGTGGCTAGGAAAAACTCCCTAGGAAGAAACCAAGAGAGGAACCAGACTATGAGGGGTGGCCTGTCCTCTTATGGCTGTGCCGGGTGGAGATTATAACAGAACATGACCAAGATGTTCAAATGTTTATAGATGACCAGCTGGGTCAAATAATAATAATCACAGTGGTTGTCGAGGGTGCCTCAGGTCAGCACCTCAGGAGTAAATGTCAGTTGGCTTTTCATAGCCGATCATTCAGAGTATCTCTACCGCTCCTGCTGTCTCTAGAGAGTTGAAAACAGCAGGTTTGGGACAGGTAGCACGTCCGGTGAACAGGTCAGGGTTCCATAGCCGCAGGCAGAACAGTTGAAACTGGAGCAGCAGCACGGCCAGGTGGACTGGGGACAGCAAGGAGTCATCATGCCAGGTAGTCCTGAGGCATGGTCCTAGGGCTCAGGTCCTCCGAGAGAGAGAAAGAAAGAGAGAAAGAGAATTAGAGACAGCATACTTAAATTCACACAGGACACCGGATAAGACAGGGGAAATACTCCAGATATAACAGACTGACCCTAGCCCTCTGACACATAAACTACTGCAGCATAAATAATGGAGGCTGAGACAGGAGGGGTCGGGAGACACTGTGGCCCCATCCGACGATACCCCCGGACAGGGCCAAACAGACAGGATATAACCCCACCCACTTTGCCAAAGCACAGCCCCACACCACTAGAGGGATATCTTCAACTACCAACTTACCATCCTGAGACAAGGTCGAGTATAGCCCACAAAGATCTCCGCCACGGCACAGCATACTTGGGGCGCCAACCCAGACAGAAAGATCACGTCAGTGACTCAACCCACTCAACTGACGCACCCCTCCTAGGGACAGCATGGAAGAGCACCAGTGACTCAGCCCCTGTAATAGGGTTAGAGGCAGAGAATCCCAGCGGAGGGAGGGGAAACTCTTGTTCTGTCACTCTTAACAGCATGTATGTCACCACTGTCATAGAAGAAAAGAAAACAGACCAACCAAGCACTGAATGCAGAGTGGAAGAGATAGATAGGGAGGAGGGAAGTTAAAATGGCTGCCGTTTCCCTGGAGTTTTTCCCACTATCCGGGAATGTGGCCAGTCAGTGAAATCTCAAACCTTGCCAGCAATAAACACCAACAACCATTATGGAGTCTACGGGAACAACAACTGGCTCTAACAGCTGGTGCCTAGGGGAAGGAGAGGGGAGGGTGGAAGAGGCTGTGTGTTTGTACAAGAGTATGTGTGTGTATGTGCATGCTTGTACATGTGTGTCAGGTAGAGCAGGCTTGTGGTTGACAATACAGAAAAACTCTGACTACCTGTACACAAAGACTCAGGAGAGAGGAAGGTGGCATTAATGGTGTGTCTGTGTCTGTGCGCCTGTATGTGTCTGTGAGGGAGGGAGGGAGGGAAAGCAGGCTGGGGTGGTCATTTTAGTTAACAATACAGGAAAGGTTCCTTGTGCCCAGCCTGGCGACAAAACATCAGGGGAGAGAGGGAGGATGCGAGTCTTAAATGTGTAAGGGAAAGTGCAGTTCGCAGATACAGACAGGAGAGAGACAACAGCGTACCTAGGGAGGCCTGAAACATACTGCCCTTTGAGTTGATACCAAAGAAAAATCTATCTGCAGTGCCTCTCCAATGTGCTGAGGGATTATCACTCTGCTGGTGTCGACAAGCTGATAAAACTTTGTGCATGGCTTCTCGCCTTGTCAGGCTGGAAGGCCGGTGTGTGTGTGTGTGTGTGTGTGTGTGTGTGTGTGTGTGTGTGTGTGTGTGTGTGTGTGTGTGTGTGTGTGTGTGTGTGTGTGTGTGTGTGTGTGTGTGTGTGTGTGTGTGTGTGTGTGTGTGTGCATGTGTGTATGTTTGTGTGTCTGTGTGCATATACAGTGTGTGAGTGAGTGTGTGTGAATGTGTTTCTCTGTTTGTTTGTGTCTCATCTCTACTCATTATTCAGGGGACCATCTGGACGACGGTGCAGCTGCCAGACGTAGGGGCCCGTAGCGGGCATTGAGGCACCTTTGGGCAGCCTGTGCCCTGACCAAACCCTCTGTGGCACCAGGCATAATATAACATTATCTAGGCTACATTCCCCTGGAATGAACAACAACCCCGGGACTCTGATCTTTCCATCGGCCCGTTTAACCTCTTTCTTTTGAAGAGGTAGTTTCTTCCCCCATTTAGACATGGACGTAGGCTAGTGCGCATTTTAGCACGCTTTTTTAAATGTACATTTCAGGACTTTTTGGGGAGTAAGAATGTATTCCCGTTCAAAATCCTATTTTCCATAACCCAACACAAAAAACCTAACTCTAACCTTAACCCCAATCCCTTAAAAAAAAAAATCCTACCTTGTCACGATATTCTGGTGATTTATCAGGACATTCTGGTCCTGATGGTGTAGGAAAACATGTACACATGCGCATACATACGGATCAATGAGTTCTATGAGACTATTCCCCAGTCGGCCTCTAGATGGCACTGTAGGCTCAGAGGAGAAGCCTGTCTAGTCTGAACTTTACCTCTGTCTTGGATTCAATTATTTCATTACCTCCAGTACAAATATAGTTAGCTTTTTTTTGTTTATTATTTATATTCTAGGGCTCATGTTGTTTGGGTAAAATAGAAAGCCAGGTAGCAATAATGTCACTGCGTGGCTGCCATAATTATATTTTGATACAGACAGAATCAAAAAGGTATCAGCTGGGCCCGGGAATACAGTGATGGTTAGTGCTGGATAGAGACACTGCAGATAGCAGGCAAGTGTCTGCAGCACCAGACTGCATTATTTCACCATTCATCTGGAGACGTGATTCTCAGATAATGTCTGGTATTGGAATGGCTCGATGAGGATGGATGTGGCATCTGCCTTTTCCATAATTTTTTTTTCCAGTAATGGAGATGTACTGTAGATATCCAGCTAACATTAGGTGCATTTTAGGTGCTGAATTAAAAGGTTAAAATCCGTATTTACTCTAAGTTGAAAATACGTTTTTTCGGACGTTGAAAATAGGTCTGTACATAGAAATTTCAACAGCACATACATTCTCAATTAAGTAAGCGTCATTTTTCAAGCAGCTTAATATAGGAAAGAGGAGCCAGCTGAAGATTGAAACAGGATATTTAGAGTTCCTCCCAGCTGTCAAATGTACTTATGGTAGCTTTTTCAAAAGCTTTAAAACTGGCAGCGGTAATGTTCAAAGTAGTCCAACCTAGAGAATAAACCCACAGAACACTTCAACTACAATAACATACTCATTAACAGTTACATATTTTTTTTCTTGCTATGACGGTGATATGTTGTTTATCCTTTCAAGGACACACGTTCCGCTAGCGGCACACCCCCCCCCACCCCCACTGAAAAGGCAGAGCCGCGAAATTCAAAAAAAAAATATTTTTTAAATATTTAACTTTCACACATTAAAGTCCAATACAGCTAATGAAAGACACAGATCTTGTGAATCCAGCCAACATGTCCGATTTTTAAAATGTTTTACAGGGAAGACACAATATGTAAAGATGTAAATCTATTAGCTAAAAACACATTAGCATAATCCACCATCTTTTATTTGTCCACCAACACCAGTAGCTATCACCAATTCGGCTAAACTAAGATATTTATAGCCCCTAACCAAGAAAAAAACTCATCAGATGACAGTCTGATAACATATTTATGGTATAGGATAGGTTGTTAGAAAAATGTGCATATTTCAGGTAGATGGCATAGTTTACAATTGCACCCACCGTCACAAATGGACTAGAATAATTACAATGAGCAACGTGTTTACCTAACTACTAATCATCAAACATTTCGTAAAAATACACAGCATACACTAATCGAAAGACACAGATCCTGTGAATACAGACAATATTTCAGATTTTCTAAGTGTCTTACAGCGAAAACACAATAAATCGTTATATTAGCATAGCACATGTGCAAACATTACCCCAGCATTGATTCTAGCCAAAGAGAGCGATAACGTAAACATCGCCAAAATATATTATTTTTTTCACTAACCTTCTCAGAATTCTTCAGATGACACCCCTGTAACATCACATTACAACATACATATACAGTTTGTTCGAAAATGTGCATATTTAGCCACCAAAATCATGGTTAGACAATGGGAAAAGTAGCCCAGCTGGTGAGAAAATGTTGGTGCGCCATATTAGACAGTGATCTACTCGTATACATAAATACTCATAAACGTGACTAAAAAATATAGGGTGGACAGCGATTGATAGACAATTTAATTCTTAATACAATCGCGGAATTACATTTTTAAAATTATCCTTACTTTTCAATACAGTTTGCGCCAAGCGAAGCTACGTCAAAAAAGATGGCATCCTAAGCCACTAACATTTTTCGACAGAAACACGATTTATCATAATAAATTGTTCCTACTTTGAGCTGTTCTTCCATCAGTATCTTGGGCAAAGGATCCTTTCTTGGGTCTAATCGTCTTTTGGTGGAAAGCTGTCCTCTTGCCATGTGGAAATGCCAACTGCGTTCGGCATGAACTGGAAGCGTGCCCAGAGATTCACAGCGTCTCAGAAATAAATGTCCCAAAATCGCACTAAACGGATATAAATTGCTATAAAACGCTTTAAATTAACTACCTTATGATGTTTTTAACTCCTATAACGAGTAGAAACATGACCAGAGTAATATTACTCCCTACACTAATGCTTGGAACAAGTGCGGGTCGGTGGCCGCCACGCGCATGACGCAGCAAGAAAAGAGTTCCTAGCTACAGGTTTTTTTTATTTATAGTGCCTGTGATTGCGCAATCGACCCCATTCAAATCGTCATCACGTAAAGGCATCCAGGGGAAGACGTAAGCAGTGTCCGTATACTCATAGGAATAACATTGGCCTTAAAACTGACTCCAGAACAGGGGCCAACATTTCTGAAATTTGACTCCATGTCAGGGAAATTGCTGTAGAATGACTTCTGTTCCACTTAGAGACAAAATTTCAACTCCTATAGAAACTATAGACTGTTTTCTATCCAATAATAATAATAATATGCATATTGTACGATCAAGAATTTTGTAGGAAGCCGTTTCAAAAATTACACGATTACCATAAATAGTGACAACAGCACCCCCTAGCCTTAAGAAGTTATCTTAGTTGAATGCACTGACTGTAAGTAGCTCTGGATAAGAGCATCTGAATAATGACCAAAATATAAATGTAAAGCATGCTGGATAGTATTTATTTATTTGCAGACCAGATCCAAATCTGAACGAATCATAGACTACTCTATTCTACTCTATTCTATGTTTCACAAGTTTGAAAATCACAGTACAGTACGGCACAGTTTAGTACAGTACGGTACAGTTTAATAGTGTAGAGTACAGTACAATTGAGTACAGTAAAAATCAAATGTTATTTGTCACATACACGTGTTTAGCAGATGTTATTGCGGCTGTAGCGAAATGCTTGTGTTTCTAGCTCCAACAGTACAGTAATATCTAACAAGTAATATCTAACAATTTCGCAACAATACACACAGATCTAAAGTAAAGGAATGGAAATAAGGATAAAGGCATATTTGGGTGAGCAATGTCAGACCGGCATAGACTAAGAGTAGAATAGGATAGAATACAGTACATACATATGAGATGAGTAATGCAAAATATGTAAACATTGTTAAAGTGACTAGTGTTTCATTATTAAAGTGGCCAGTGATTTCAAGTCTATATAGAGCAGCAGCCTCTAATGTGCTAGTGATGGCTATTTAACAGTGTGATGGCCTTGAAATAGAAGCTGTTTTTCAGCCTCTCGGTCCCAGCTTTGATGCACCTAAACTGACCTTGCCTTCTGGATGATAGCGGGGTGAACAGGCAGTGGCTAGGGTGGTTGTTGTCCTTGATGATCTTTCTGGCTTTCCTGTGACAGGAAGTTTGCCTCCAGTGATGCGTTGTGCAGACCGCACCATCCTCTGGAGAGCCATGCGGTTGCGGGCAGTGCAGTTTCTGTACCAGGCGGTGATACAGCTCGACAAGATCCTCTCAATTGTGTATCTGTAAAAGTTTGTCAGGGTTTTAGGTGACAAGCCACATTTCTTCAGCCTCCTGAGTTTGAAGAGGCGCTGTTGTGCCTTCTTCATCATACTGTCTGGGTGGACCATTTCAGTTTGTCAGTGATGTGTACGCCGAAGAACTTGAATCTTTCCACCTTCCCCACTGCGGTCCCGTCGATGTGGATAGGGGGGTGCTCCCTCTGTTGTTTCCTGATGTCTACAATAAGTTCCTTTGTTTTTTTTTTATGTTGCGTGAGAGGTTATTTTCCAGGCACCACACTTCCAGGGCCCTCAGCTCCTCCCTGAAGGCCTTCTCATCATTGTTGGTAATCAGGCCTACTACTGTTGTGTCATCTGCAAACTTGATGATTGAGTTGGAGACATGCGTGGCCACGCAGTCATGGGTGAACAGAGAGTGCAGGAGGGGGCTGAGCACACGTCCTTGTGGGGCCCCAGTGTTGAGGATCAGCGAAGTGAAGTTGTTGTTTCCTACCTTCACCACCTGGGGGCGGCCCGTCAGGATGTCCAGGACACAGTTGCACAGGGCGGGGTTCAGACCCAGGGCCTCAAGCTTAATGATGAGCTTGAAAGGTACTATGGTGTTGAATGCTGAGCTATAGTCAATGAACAGCTTTCTTACATAGGTATTCCTCTTGTCCAGATGGGATAGGGCAGTGTGCAGTGCGATGGCGATTATATCGTCTGTGGATCTTTTGGGGCGGTAAGCAAATTGAAGTGGGTCTAGGGTGTCTGGTAAGGTAGAGGTGATATGATCCTTGACTAGTCTCTCAAACCACTTCATGATGACAGAAGTGAGTGCTACAGGGCGATAGTCATTTAGTTCAGTTACCTTTGCTTTCTTGGGTACAGCAACAATGGTGGACATCTTGAAGCATGTGAGGGCAGCAGACTGGGTTAGGGAGATATTGATTATGTCCGTAAACACTCCAGCCAGCTGGTCTGCGCATGCTCTGAGGACGCGGCTAGGGATGCCGTCTGGGCCAGCAGCCTTGCGAGTGCTAACACACTTAAATGTCTTACTCATGTCGGTCACGGAGAAGGAGAGCCCACAGTCCTTGATAGCGGGCCCCGTCGGTGGCACTGTGTTATCCTCAAAGCTGGCGAAGAAGGTGTTTAGCTTGTCCTGAAGCAAGACGTCTGGAGGCATTTTCTGGTTTTCCCTTTGGAGTCCGTGATTGTCTGTAGACCCTGCCACATACATCTCATGTCTGAGCCAATGAATTGCGACTCCACTTTATCTCTATACTGACGTTTTGCCTGCTTGGTTGCCTTACGGAGGGAATAACTATACTGTTTGTATTCGGCCATATTCCCAGTCACTTTGCCATGGTTAAACGTGATGGTTCGCGCTTTCAGTTTTGCGCGAATGCTGCCATCTATCTACGGTTTCTGGTTAGGGTAGGTTTTAACAGTTACAGTGGGTACAACATCTCCTGTACACTTCCTGATAAACTCAGTCACCGTATCAGCGTATTCATCAATGTTATTCCCGGAGGCTACCCGGAACATATCCCAGTCCGCGTGATCAAAACAATCTTGAAGCATGGATTCTGATTGGTCAGACCAGTGTTGAGTAGCCCTTAGCATGGGTACTTCCTGTTTGAGTTTCTGCCTATAGGAAGGGAGGAGCAAAATGGAGTCGTGATCAGATTTGCCAAAGGGAGGGCGGGGGAGGGCCTTGTAGGCATCCCGGAAGTTGGAGTAGCAGTGGTCGAGTGTTTTAGCAGCGCGAGTACTGCAGTCAATGTGTTGATAGAACTTCAGTAGCGTTTTTCTAAAATGTTCTTTGTTAAAATCCCCAGCTTCAACAAATGCGGCCTAAGGATATGTAGTTTCCAGTTTGCATACGGTCCGGTGAAGTTCTTTGAGTATCGCCGTGGTTTCGGCTTGAGGGAGAATATACACGGCTGTGACTATAACCAAAGAGAATCTCTTGGGAGGTAATACAGTCGGCAGTATAGTTTAATTCAGTAGAGTAAAGTACAGTTTCGTTCTATAGAGTACATTAAAATAGGGTATAATACAGAACACTAAATTTGCTATTCATTACTTTACTCTACTGTACTTTTGCAATGCACAAAACATGTCATCCCTTGACCCACCTAGACACCTGCAGTGGTTCCCAAACTGTGGGTCCGACCACTGCTGTACTGTACTGGACTATACTCTACTTTTCTGATTCTCACTCAAGTCACACATTTGATGACTTGAAACTCAACTTGATAGAAAATAAAATAACTTGAGACTAGACTTGGACTTAGCCAAGTCGTAGCCTCAAGACTTGAGATTCAACATTGACTTGAGACTTGAAATTATCTGGCCAGGTTTTGTAAAGTTTCGTTACTCATTTTGTGGCACAGAGTCTCTGTGGATTACTCTCCACGCAGCCAGAGACAGTAGCAGGAGCATCGCACTTCAAAAAAATAAACGTGCAAGCGATTGGCTAGTGAAACTCACACTCTGCCCTTTGATTGGACCAGCAAACTTTCAATCAACACAGGTCATATGGCTAGCATGGTGGTTCTCTAAGTTGGGGTCACAAGAAGGTTTTTGGGGGTAATTTTTTTCATACATATTTTAATAGGCTACATATAGCCTACCATTTGTATTTTATATTTATACCTTTGCTCATCCGATTTGGTCACTAACATAGGCCTACGGCATTGCACCAAATTCTTGTTTCAAAAACATTTATTCTGTGCTTCAGAACCAAAACGTTGTGCATCTTCACTGTTGACCAATGACCAGTCATCAGCATTGGCACGCATATCCAGATTAATGACCAAAAAGCACTTGTTTAACTTTTCCAGTTTTGCCTGGAAAAAACAGAGTAGCCTACATTATTATCCATATAAAATACAGTTCAGCAATCTGCTACAGACGCATCTTTTCCAGAACAATGGTGATTTCATTGATCATTTTAATTGTGGTGCATCATGTTATGGTTATGCTTGTCATCGGCAGGGACTAGGGAGTTTGTCAAAATAAATTTGAAAGGAGCATAGTCCCGGTAAAATGTTTGAGGAAAACATGCCTCAGTCTTCTGTAAACCTAACCATGGGATAGTTGTTTTCCAGAGAGACAATTACAAAGACATTGCATGCCAAAGACACACCAGAATGGTTTTCCAAGAGGTGTTGAGTGTTCATGAGTGGTTTAAATATCAATGATCCCCAACCAAATATACTGAGCCTGAGCAATTTTGATAAAAACAATGGATATATGTTACCCTAAGAGTTGTGCAAAGTTTGTAGAAATGATTCACAGCTGTAATGGCTGCCAAAGGTGCTTCCACCAAGGGGGTGGAGTCTTATCCAATTATGATATTTCAGTTATTTTCTTTCTTAATTTGGAAAAGGTTCTAGAACTTTCACTTTGAAAATGTGGAGTAGGTTGTGTAGATCTGTAGGAAAAATGTTCTTTTTGAATCCCTTTTTAGATAAAAAGTTAAGGCTGCAAAATGTGAAAAAGGTTCAAAGGGGTGTAGATTTTCTATTGGCACTGTATATCCACACACTCAAAATTAGGGCTAGGTTAGGGTACAGTGTTGTTCCCTGGGGTACAAAAAGGTCAAAGGTACTAATCAAATCAAATCAAATGTATTTATATAGCCCTTTATACATCAGCTGATATCTCAAAGTGCTTTACAGAAACCCAGCCTAAAATCACAAACAGCAAGCAATGCAGGTGTTGAAGCACGGTGGCTAGGAAAAACTCCCTAGAAAGGCCAAAACCTAGGAAGAAACCTAGAGAGGAACCAGGCTATGAGGGGTGGCCAGTCCTCTTCTGGCTGTGCCGGGTGGAGATTATAACAGAACATGGCCAAGATGTTCAAATGTTCATAAATGACCAGCATGGTCAAATAATAATAATCACAGTAGTTGTCGAGGGTGCAACAAGTCAGAACCTCAGGAGTAAATGTCAGTTGGCTTTTCATAGCCGATCATTCAGAGTATCTCTACCGCTTACGCTGTCTCTAGAGAGTTGAAAACAGCAGGTCTGGGACAGGTAGCACGTTCGGTGAACAGGTCAGGGTTCCATAGCCGCAGGCAGAACAGTTGAAACTGGAGCAGCAGCACGGCCAGGTGGACTGGGAACAGCAAGGAGTCATCATGCCAGGTAGTCCTGAGGCATGGTCCTAGGGCTCAGGTGCTCCGAGAGAGAGAAAGCAAGAGAGAATTAGAGACATCATACTTAAATTCACACAGGACACTGGATAAGACAGGAGAAATACTCCAGGTATAACAGACTGACCCTAGCCCCCCGACACAAACTACTGCAGCATAAATACTGGAGGCTGAGACAGGAGGGATCAGGACACACTGTGGCCCCATCCGATGATACCCCCGGACAGGGCCAAACAGGCTGGATATAACCCCACCCACTTTGTGAAAGCACAGCCCCCACACCACTAGAGGGATATCTTCAACCACCAACTTACCATCCTGCGACAAGGCCGAGTATAGCCCACAAAGATCTCCGCCACGGCACAACCCAAGGGGGGGCACCAACCCCAACAGGAAGATCACGTCAACGACTCAACCCACTCAAGTGACGCACTCCTCCTAGGGACGGCATGGAAGAGCACCAGTAAGCCAGTGACTCAGCCCCTGTAATAGGGTTAGAGGCGGCGAATCCCAGTGGAGAGAGGGGAACCGGCCAGGCAGAGACAGCAAGGGCGGTTCGTTGCTCCAGAGCCTTTCCGTTCACCTTCACACTCCTGGGCCAGACTACACTCAATCATATGACCTACTAAAGAGATGAGTCTTCAGTAAAGACTTAAAGGTTGAGACCGAGTCTGCGTCTTTCACATGGGTAGGCAGACCATTCCATAAAAATGGAGCTCTATAGTAGAAAGCCCTGCCTCCAGCTGTTTGCTTAGAAATTCTATGGACAATTAGGAGGCCTGCGTCTTGTGACCGTAGCGTACGTGTAGGTATGTACGGCAGGACCAAATCAGAAAGATAGGTAGGAGCAAGCCCATGTAATGCTTTGTAGGTTAGCAGTAAAACCTTGAAATCAGCACTTGCCTTAACAGGAAGCCAGTGTAGGGAGGCTAGCACTGGAGTAATATGATCAAATGTTTTGGTTCTAGTCAGGATTCAATCAGCCGTATTTAGCACTAACTGAAGTTTATTTAGTGCTTTATCCGGGTAGCCGGAAAGTAGAGCATTGCAGTAATCTAACCTAGAAGTAACAAAAGCATGGATTAATTCTTCGGCATAATCTTTGGACAAAGTTTCTGATTTTTGCAATGTTACTATGGTTTGATATAAATAAGCTGTAGTTAGCTGCATCTTGAATGAATCTTGAATGCCCTTGCCTCAATTATGTTAGCTCTATTTCTCATGACATTTTGGAAGACAAACAGACAAGCATTATTCTTATATCAAGCTCTACAGCTCTTTATCTCTGCTCTCTGGTTTGAGGCTATTATAAATCCATTATGCATAACGCTACAAATTATGGGCAGGTGTGCTTCAGTAGCACACTGCTTACTTACCTGATTTGTTTTACTTCTACTCTGTAATTTACCAGGATACAGATTTAAACACTACAGGCCAGTTTCAGAGAGAATAAAGTTTGGGTTGCTACGAAGCGAAATGAGTGAAGGGTAGGTTTTCTGGACACAGATTAAGCCTACCCACTGATCACAGACGTCAGTTCGACGTTTAGTTTTGATTTACATTTGCTTGAGTTGTCAACTACCTTGAATATGAAACATTTCACAATGTCATTGGATTTACGTTCATGACTTTTTGCAAATCCAATCAGTTTTCCACATTTGATTCAAATTTTGCCCATTGTGTCGTAATCGACAAGAACCATGTTGAAATGGAGATTCTCCATCCATAGTGTCTTTTAGCCTAGGACTACAGGGTTATATAATGGCACCGGAGGGAATGGCTGCCGCTTTACGGGTTCCTGACCAATTGTGCAATTTTCTTTTTCTTTTTTCGCTGATCCTAACTTTGTTTGTACATAAAGTTTTCGCCATCGTTTCATATAACCGAAAAGAGCTTTTGGACATCAAAACCGAGATTACTAACCTCGATTTGGATCTATTTCAACCAATCGGAGGCGAAGGATATAATGCTCATCCAGACCAGGCCCAAATCCCCGTCACTTGGAGGAGGTGGAAGCAGCCCCATAGAGGTCGGCGTGCGGGATATCTAACGAGACTGCGAAGGCGAGTGGATAAGTCACCATTACCCTACGTTCTATTGGCGAATGTGCAATCATTGGAAAGTAAACTGGATGAGCTCCATTCAAGGCTATCCTGTCACCGTGATCTGCAGAACTGTAATATCCTATGTTTCATCAAGTCGTGGCTGAACAAGGACATGGAAAATATAAATCAAGCTGTTTTTTCTATACAACTAGAGGCAAAAGAACTCTAGATCACCTCTACTCTACACAGAGAGATGCATACAAAGCTCTCCCTCATCCTTCATTTGGCAAATCTGACCATAACACTGTGCTCTAAATTCCTGGATACAAGCAAAAACTCAAACAGCAAGTACCAGTGATGCGCTCAATACGGAAATGGTCCTATGAAGCGGCCACTAAACTACAGGACTCTGTCGCTAGCACAGATTGGAATATGTTCCAGGATTCATCAGATGGCATTGAGTAGTTTACCACATCAGTCACCGGCTTCATTAATAAGTGGATCAACGGCGTAGTCCCCACCTAACTATAAGCCATGGCTTACAGGCAACATCCGCACTGAGCTAAAGGCTAGAGCTGCCGCATTCAAGGAGCGTGACACAAATCTGGACACTTAAATAATCTCGCAAAGCATCAATACAGGACTAAGATCGAATCCTACTACACCGGCTCTGACACTCGTCGGATGTGGCAGGGCTTGCAAACTAACACGGATTACAAAGTGAAACCCAGACGCGAGCTGCACAGTGACGAAAGCCTACCAGATGAGCTAAATGCCTTCTATGCTCACTTCAAGGCAAGCAACACTGAACCATACATGAGAACATCAGCTGTTCCAGAAAACTCTGTGATCACCCTCTCCGTAGCCGATGTGAGTAAGACCTTTAAACAGGTTAACATTTGCAATGTCACAGGGGCAGACGGTGGCTACTTTGAAGACTCTCAAATATAAAATATATTTTGATTTGTTTAACACTTTATTGGTTACT
Organism: Salvelinus fontinalis; assembly: GCF_029448725.1. NCBI lineage: Eukaryota > Metazoa > Chordata > Actinopteri > Salmoniformes > Salmonidae > Salvelinus > Salvelinus fontinalis. Next base: position 45,380,730 of record NC_074668.1, read on the forward strand.
ACATGATTCCATATGTGTTATTTCAAAGTTGTGATGTCTTCACTATTATTCTACAATGTAGAAAATAGTAAAAATAAATAAAAAACATTGAATGAGTAGGTGTGTCCAAACTTGACTCGTACTGTGTATATTTCTATTTCTATTCTTTTTTTTCATTATTTTACTTTCACTTAGTCCTGCATGTTGGAACTCGGAGCCCAAGATTTTCACTGTACCCGGCAATCACACCTGCAACCCTGTACATGTGACTATTAAACACTGGTACCAAAAGGCTCCTGAATAGCTTCTACCCCAAAGCTGTAAGACTGCTAAGCAGTTAATTAAATGGCTACCCGGACTTTATGCTTTTCACCCCCTACCTACATGTACATACTACACTGCTCAAAAAAATAAAGGGAACACTTAAACAACACAATGTAACTCCAAGTCAATCACACTTCTGTGAAATCAAACTGTCCAATTAGGAAGCAACACTGATTGACAATAAATTTCACATGCTGTTGTGCAAATGGAATAGACAAAAGGTGGAAATTATAGGCAATTAGCAAGACACCCCCCAAAACAGGAGTGATTCTGCAGTTGGTGACCACAGACCACTTCTCAGTTCCTATGCTTCCTGGCTGATGTTTTGGTCACTTTTGAATGCTGGCGGTGCTCTCACTCTAGTGGTAGCATAAGACGGAGTCTACAACCCACACAACTGGCTCAGGTAGTGCAGTTCATCCAGGATGGCACATCAATGCGAACTGTGGCAAAAAGGTTTGCTGTGTCTGTCAGCGTAGTGTCCAGAGCATGCAGGCGCTACCAGGAGACAGGCCAGTACATCAGGAGAAGTGGAGGAGGCCGTAGGAGGGCAACAACCCAGCAGCAGGACCGGTACCTCCGCCTTAGTGCAAGGAGGTGCACTGCCAGAGCCCTGCAAAATGACCTCCAGCAGGCCACAAATGTGCCTGTGTCAGCATATGGTCTCACAAGGGGTCTGAGGATCTCATCTCGGTACCTAATGGCAGTCAGGCTACCTCTGGCGAGCACATGGAGGGCTGTGTGCCCCACAAAGAAATGCCACCCCACACCATGACAGACCCATCGCCAAACCGGTCATGCTGGAGGATGTTGCAGGCAGCAGAACGTTCTCCACAGCGTCTCCAGACTCTGTCACGTCTGTCACATGTGCTCATGTGCTCAGTGTGAACCTGGTTTCATCTGTGAAGAGCACAGGGCGCCAGTGGCGAATTTGCCAATCTTGGTGTTCTCTGGCAAATGCGAAACGTCCTGCACGGTGTTGGGCTGTAAGCACAACCCCCACCTGTGGACGTCGGACCATCATACCACCCTCATGGAGTCTGTTTCTGACCGTTTGAGCAGACACATGCACATTTGTGGCCTGCTGGAGGTCATTTTGCAGGGCTCTGGCAGTGCACCTCCTTGCACAAAGGCGGAGGTAGCGGTCCTGCTGCTGGGTTGTTGCCCTCCTACGGCCTCCTCCACGTCTCCTGATGTACTGGCCTGTCTCCTGGTAGCGCCTGCATGCTCTGGACACTACGCTGACAGACACAGCAAACCTTTTTGCCACAGTTCGCATTGATGTGCCATCCTGGATGAACTGCACTACCTGAGCCACTTGTGTGGGTTGTAGACTCCGTCTCATGCTACCACTTGAGTGAGAGCACCGCCAGCATTCAAAAGTGACCAAAACATCAGCCAGGAAGCATAGGAAGAGAAGTGGTCTGTGGTCACCACCTACAGAATCACTCCTGTTTTGGGGGGTGTCTTGCTAATTGCCTATAATTTCCACCTTTTGTCTATCCCATTTGCACAACAGCATGTGAAATTTATTGTCAATCAGTGTTGCTTCCTAAGTGGACAGTTTGATTTCACAGAAGTGTGATTGACTTGGAGTTACATTGTGTTGTTTAAGTGTTCCCTTTATTTTTTTGAGCAGTGTACTTCAATCAATCACCCCAACTACCTCGTAGTCCAGTACACTGACTCGGTACCGGTACTCCTTGTATATAGCCTGTATAAAGCCTCATTATTGTTATTTTATTGTGTTATTTTATTGTTACTATTTTTTAAATCTATTTGTAAATGTTCTTACTTTTTAACTGCATTGTTAGGAAAGGGCTCATAAGTAAGCATTTCACGATAAAGTCTTAACTTGTTGTATTTGGCGCACGTGACAAATAACATTTTATTTGATTAATCTATGTCCAGGAAAACGGTCCTACATCTACCACTGGACCCATGGGGAGAGCCTCAGGGAGAGCTGGGATAGGGCTATATGCATATCACATGAGATCTCACAGACAGCCAGAGAACAGCAACACCACTGACAGACAGAGACAGAGAGTAGCAGGATCATCTCCTAGTTTGCATCCACGGGCGTCCATGCAGTGCTGTCATGCCTGTACAAGCCATGGAACTGCCGATACGAAATCCCATAGAGGATGGAGAGAGAGTGTGTGTGTACAGAAGCTCCTCACCCGGCTGAACCACATTGGTTGTCAGTTACATCCTCACCCATTAACGACTGGGTGCCATTTTCACTTACCTCTGTCTAACATCCTAACCTGTGGATCCATCCATCCTCCCAGCAGGCAGCTGGGAGTAAAACTCAGTCTTGAATATATACAGTATATACGTGTGTCTTCCACCACTTGAAGCAACATTGTCCATTAGTCGTAGTGTTAAGAGTTCTGTGTGAGCTCCGTGTGATTATACAAAGGCCTGACGCAGGACAGAGGCTCCTCACCCAGCTGACACACGCTGGTTGTCAGTTACATCTGTCCTCCATCACAATCTGTGGATCCATCCATCCTCCTGGAGGTACAAAGCAAACATGCAGGTTGTAAAGCCTGGTAAAGCCTCTCCCCCAAGCCCACAGCATGGAGAACTAACTCACACCTGGAGCCGTACACATGCACGACAGGGAGCAGGGATCTGGGAGCCAGCCGTCACTCTGGCACTTATTTACAGAGCCATAAGGATGTCCCCAATGCCTAGTCTGCTCTCTCCTCTAAACCGCATAATGAGCAGTGGAGACTCCTCAGAGGAGGAAGGGTAGGACCATCCTCCTCAGTGAATTTCATAAAAATGTAAATAGTGAAACATTAAAGTTATCCTTTTTAGATAAAACTATACTAAATATATTCACGTCACCAAATAATTGATTAAAACACACTGTTTTGCAAAGAAGGTCTACAGTCGCATCAACAGCACTCTGTAGGGTAGCACCATGGTGTAGCCAGAGGACAGCTAGTTTCCGTCCTTCTCTGGGTACATTAACTTCAATACAAAACCTAGGAGGCTCATGGTTCTCACCCCCTTCCATAGACTAACATAGTAATTATGTCAACTTCTGGAGGACGTCCTTCAATATATCAGAGCTCTTTCAGCATGAACTGACATGTTGTCCACCCAATCAAAGATAATGAATCTAGTACTGAAAGCATAAACTACAGCTAGTTATCCCTTCAGTGCATACAATGTGGTGAGTAGCTGACTCAAAGAGAGATAAAGACAATTGTTGAACAGTTAAAAAAAAAAAAATCTTTTAAAATGAAGAGAGAGAGAAAGAGAGATTTAGTTGTATTTTTTTCACTTTCACTTACTGTAGCTAGCGAATGCAGCTAGCTAGTTTAGCCTACTCAAACACCTAGTTCAAACATAGAGGTGTGCTAAGTTAGCTAGCTGGCTATGGCTATCCAACACGGGAACTCTTCCAAGTCAAGGTAAGCTTTTGGTTTTATTAATTTGCCACTGGGGCCCGCCAGTGTAATTGCTAAACTGCTTGCTGACTGTACACTGTACTACATGATTGTAGCAGGTTTACTAATGAGTTAGTTCTAGCAGCTATGTTGACTGTGATGTTACTAACATCGTTAGCTGATATGGTGACGATGAAATAGGCTCTGGTTAGCGGTTATGATATAATGCTTTGGCTTGGAATTTTTTTCCACCGCCTGGTTACAGAAAGCTGATGTATTGTGCAATGAAGTCCAGAAGCGAAAAAAAAAGGTGATAGGAGGAGAGTGCATAGAATATAGAAGGAATTATCCAACGTGTCACACCCTAATCTGTTTCATCTGTCTTTGTGATTGTCTGCCATCCTGCACCTTTGCCCCACCTATCTGGATTACTGACCTCTGCCTGCCCTTGACCTGCTTTTTGCCTGCCTCTGATCGATTAATAAACTGTTGTTACTTCAACATTGTCTGCATCTGGGTCTTACCTGAAACGTGATACTTTAAGCAAAATGTTCCTGCTCCTTGTATGTGGCTGCTATGAAAGTGTGTTCAGGGGTGTAAGTGTGATTAGTGGTGTATTCATTCCGCCGATTATGTTGAAAAATCTTTCTTAAACGGAAGCAAATGGAAAAAACGGGGATAAACAGTGAATATAAATGTCACCGACTGCCACTGGTAATGACCGTGTGTGTGAGGTAGTCACTTGAATTAGAACTGTCACGACTTCCACCTAAGTCGGTTCCTCTCCTTGTTCGGAAGGCGTTCGGCGGTCGGCGTCACCGGTCTTCTAGCCATCATCGATCCACTTTTCATTTTCCATTTGTTTTGTCTTGTTTTCCTACACACCTGGTTCTCATTTCCCTCATTAAGTGTTGTGTATTTAACCCTCTGTTCCGCCCATGTCTTTGTGTGGAATTGTTTGTTGTAAGTGCTTGTACACACATGTTTACTGGTGCGGGTCGGGTTTTGTACCCATGTTGGTTTATTCTTAATGCTGTTGGTTTTGATATTAAACTGCTCCGGCTATTACCTAGTTCTGCTCTCCTGCGTCTGACTTCACTGCCACCAGTTACGCACCCCATTACAAGAACAGGAAGTATGATCTATTGTTCTCCAATTCAACCCATGGTTGAACCCTTTTATCTATCACTCGAGGAAATACAGTATTTTCATGTCTCCATGTCCACACTTCACATACAGTACTATTCCAACTCAAAGGTGCATCATGTATGAACCTGCTTAGCAAGTTTGAACTGTAGCACGATCTTCTGTAAAGATGGCGATATCATGGATCTGAAGTGACTCTCTGTATTTGCACTACTTTAGTTTCTTCTTCAGTTCAACGAATTTGCTGACATATCTTCTGCAAATAGAATTGAATACAATTTAGAAGAACATCTGTATCTCTTATCTGAGTGATCATCATCTGCCATCAATTCATTTTCCCGACAGCCACTCAATACTATACTGTTCGCAAATGAGCCCAGTACACTCTTCGAAAAAAGGGTTCAAAAATGGTTCTTTGGCTGTCCCCATTGGAGAACCCTTTTTGGTTCCAGGTAAAAACCCTTTTGGGTTACAAGTAGAACCCGTTCTACAGAGAGTTCTACATGGAACCCAAAAGGGTTCTACTTGGAACCCAAAGGGGCTCTCCCTGGAACCAAAAGGGTTCCTCAAAGGGTTATCCTATGGGGACAGCCAAAGAACCCTTTAAGGTTCTAGATAGCACCTTTTTTCTAAGAGTGTATCATTGCTGCTTATTAAAAATGAAACATCTCTATTGCACTGCACTGAAAACCAGAGCAAGTTCTAAGATGCACATTCAAGTTCAGAAATTGAAAAGGGGAAAATGTAAATGACTTGTCGCTTTAAAAATGACATGGCGCATGAAATCAATTCATCACCAACAAAGCCATGACATGAGATTCCTGAACAATGTCTGAATCAAAGTGACAGGGCCGTAGGTTCAGCTAGACTATACACTATTTTCAGCTGTAGCCAATAGGTTGAGCTATTTAAGTGATAATGCCCGAGAAGCTGGTGTTTGGAGGATATGTTGGCACATCCCAAACACTGTGTAACAATCGTCTGTGGTGGAAGAAGGATCGGACCAAAGCGCAGCGTGGTAAGTGTTCATGTCTTTTTAATAAACAAAACAGAACACTGGAACAAAACAATAAACGAAGTGAACGAACTAAATAGTACCGTGTGGCGACAAACACTGACACGGAAACAAATACCCACAAACCAAAAGTGAAACCCAGGCTACCTAAGTATGATTCTCAATCAGGGACAACGATTGACAGCTGCCTCTGATTGAGAATCATACCAGGCCGAACACAAAACCCCAACATAGAAAAACACACAGACTGCCCACCCCAACTCACGCCCTGACCATCCTAAAACAAAGAAAATACAAAAGAACTATTGTCACGACTTCCGCCGAAGTCGGCCCTTCTCCTTGTTCGGGTGGTGTTCGGCGGTCGACGTCACCGGCTTTCTAGTCACCATCGATCCATTTTTCAGTTTCGTTTTGTTTTGTCTGTATTATACACACCTGGTTTCAATTCCCCTATCATGTTCCCTATTTAACCCTCTGGCATTCATTTCTGTTTTGTCCGTGATTGTGTGTTGCGTTAGTGGTTGTTGTTATTACGTGTGTGTTTGTTATTATTCCATTTGAGGAATTTTGCTGAATTTTTGAGTAAACGCTGTGGTTTCGCTCAACACCTGTGTCCTGCGCTTCACTCCACTACTTCTCTGCACACAACCCTTACAACTATGGTCAGAACGTGACACACTGGCTCCGAGGGCATTATCACGTTTATACAACGGGTTACCAAAATATCAAAATAATGATTTACATTATTGATCACGCAGATCATGTTCAGAGTAGCTTCAGAAAATAATATCGACACGTATACCGATACGGTGAATGAGTTTATCAGGAAGTGCATAGGAGATGTTGTACCCACTGTGAAAATCCTGACAATACCACAAGACAGAGTGGGTCTATATAGGTTCATTTGCCAGACTTATGTTTCCTCCAAAAAGGCTAGGTCTATTCCAGATGACAGAGGTACAGTACAGTAGCTGGTCTGGCCCACATACCACAAACCCAGATGGTCAAGATAAGCCTGGCTTGTATATTCCTTCCAGTATGTGCTCTTTACTTCACTCGCCTCTTTTCCTTTGTTCATCCTCTCTCCTCTCCTCAGGGTCACCGCATGATTGAAGGAGATTGTGTCCTTTGGATGACTCCCTAGAATTGAATCCTCAGAAACCAGAGATGTAAATGTGAGATATTTGTCTTACTCTGTACTGCTGACTGCACTAAAATTCCAAAAGGACAGCGTGGTGACGTTTTGGCGGAGTGAGCAGTGACCTATAGTGTCTGTCGGCAGGACGTTGGGCTCTGATGAATATACAGTGTCTAGGGTTCAAATGATATTCAAATCAATTTCAAATACTTCAGCTGCGCTTGATTGAGCTTGCATGGCTAAACAGAACCAATAGAACAGTCTGAGAACTGCAAACCGTGTCCATCTGATATTCAAGGCAGACTAGAGCAGACACTAAAACTATTTGAAAGATTTCAAATAATAGTTGAACCCAGGTCTGCATTGGTGCTGTCCGTCCTTCAGAGCCGACTTCTTCACCTGTTTAATTCATTGTCTCTTTTCCGTGATTTACCGACCAGAGTCCAGACAGGGGAGTTTATCTTTACCTTGCCTGTTAAATGAATTCCAAATGGCACGCTGTCCAGGTATTTGTTAGTGCATTTGTTATCACTGACAACCACAACCCCTCTTTATATAAATATAAATCCGCCGAAACAATAGCCAAGCACAACGCACGGTAATCTTTAGAAATATCACACCGGCCATCAGTTTTCGTAATGGTTGCATAAGTTATTCGGGAAGAAACGCAGCAACAGAGTCAGACCAAGACTGTCATCTCCTATGCAAAACTAAAACAGCTATAAGTAGACACTACAGCAATGTAGTTGCATAGTAATAACATTGTAATATAATGCCCGTCATGGCTACTGCACAGCATTGCTATATATTGCAATGTTCATGCATAATTAAGGATCCTAGATATCCAATACGTGTTTGATTATGTTCCCTACGGTAACTGGGATTTGTTCACATAGTACAAACAAACAATCTAATCACCATCTGTAATGCATTCGCCCACAAACAATCCAATCCAATGCCATAATGTAGTTCCATAGTTCTATAATGTAGCCATGAGCCTTTCCCTCCAATTGTATCATATGGAATCCAGATGATAACACCTTGTGATCAAACAGAGACCCATGGGTGGGTGGTTGGCAACAGAGGTCGGACAAAGTCACTATTATTCCAGTCACAAGGTCCAAGTCGAGTCCCAAGTAGAACGGGTCGTCTCGAGTCAAGTCCAAGTCGTGCATTCTAAGAGCAAGTCAAGTCAAATCAAGTCAAGTAAAAATATATCTGTACAGGCAATGACTTGTTCAACTACAAATATTTGTCTACTTATTGAGGCTACCAGACAGCCCTTTTCACTATGTTGTCTACAACTCATTTTGATGACTTAACAATACATTTTAACAACAATTTCCAAATGCAATCTTCATAAGTAAATTATACATTTCAAGCAATTTTGACATACCAAAAGACCAGAAGACATACGCTAGTAATTGTTGCTTGATGCCCCATTGCTGTTGAACATGCAAAGTAAACGGTTCATATTATTGATTACCACATTTTTTTGAAACTGCGTATTCATTTATGGCAATCCTCTCTCCCTAAAATTTGAGGTTGTGCTGCACCCGCTCAGTGGTTTTCAAACTTTTTGACCAGCTATCCCCAAAAAGGAGTGGTTCAAAGTTTGCGACCAGTACTCGTGCACATGTACTCGTGCACCGAGCAAACACGTGCGCACAATCGCTGGACAAATGTAGCCTCTCATTACAGCCATAAACGGTGATGCATTTAAAAAACGCAAGAACATACATAAACAGCGTTTTACACCTGCATTTTGACCTTAAAGTCATTCATGTTAGTGGTCAATATCACATTGTCACTTCTCTGTAGTCCAGCCGTCCGGGACAAGCGGGATAATATGGCCTAACTGTATGGAGCGGAGGTTGCAGGATCGGACAGAAGACATGGTCTGTCTGTAGCATTTTTTTCTTCACAAATATCATAATTAATTTGCCAGAATATGTTACATCTTCATCCCATAAGTATTGAAGGTAGTGTGACGTTACAGTTGTCTTTAGACCGATTGCCAGTACCAGGGCTGTGCACAGACCTTTTGTGTCAAGCCAAAAGAAAGGGCAAGTCAAAAAAGGTTTGTCACAACCATGGTCTCAAGCACGCATCCACCTGCACGTGTGCACGCACGAACATACGCGCACAATCGCTTCGCAAATTAAGGCCTGTCATTACAGCCATAAATAGTGATGCATTATCAAAATACAAGATAGGCCCTAGAAATAAATTGTGTTTTACATCTGCATTTGGAGTTGAAAGTAATTCATTTTAGCAGCCAATATGATCTAGGGATATATTATGTCCTTTCTCAAGCAAGCAACATCATACGGTTTACTTGTAGCGGACTAAACGGAGGTTGCAGGATTGGATGGAAAGAATGTTCTGTCTGCACCATGCCATCACTTTGCAGAGTGCTCGTTGCCACTACTATGCTCCTGCCAGGTAAAACTGGAAGAAATGAAACGTTCTTTCTGGTCACTAATCTGGATATCCACGCCTAATTTTGCCGCAAATGCTGATGACTGGTCATTGGTAAACAATCAACACGCGCAACTTTGTGGTTCTGAAGCATAGATGAGAATTTAACGACGATAGGGTTCAGAACAATAACGACAAAAAAAATTATAATTCTTTGTGGCAAAGATGCGTCCGTAGCAGATTGCTTAACGGTACTTCATATGGATAATATTAACATAGGTAGGCTACTCAACAAGCGCTTTCTGGTCACTAATCTGGATATGTGCGCCAGCGATGGCGTTCCAATGCTGATGACTGGTCATTGGTGAACAACAATTTAGTGCAATGCCTATGTTAGTGACCAGATCGAATAAGTAAGGGTATACATATAAAATACAAATGGTAGGCTGTGGGTAGCCTATTTAAATATTTTTGGTAAAAAAAATGATTTTTCCCATTTAGTTTCACACTTGCAACCCCACAAAACCTCACTGAGCTAGGGCACCCGAACAGTGTAGATTAACAGTTTACTGGTCCAATCAGAGGCCCGAATTTGCGTTTCACTAGCCAATCAGTTTTTTTGGTTGCAAATGCGATACTGTTTCTGGGGGCGTGTAGAGTAGTCCACGGAGACTCTTTGCCACAAAATGAGTGAAAGGATCATTTCAATTCGTCAAAGTCCAGTCTCGAGTCTTAAGGCTCCAAGTTCAAGTCAAGTCTCAAGTTATTTTATTTTCTATCAAATCGAGTCTCAAGTTATCAAATTTGTGACTGGAGTCAGACTGGAGTCTAAATTATGTGAGTCCACACCTCTGGTAGGAAAACCCTGGGCCAGGGACAGACGTTGTCTCCCTTGATCTCATCAAACTACACGATGTTATGTAATAGGTGATTATTTTATTTTCCTTTTTTTACCCAGTCTTCTTATTCTCAAAGAGTGGATGAGTCTATTTGAAGATGCACAACAGAGACAGAGGAGCTTGTTTGAGTGATTGATGGGACCACATTTCAAGCACTGAAGAAGAAACCGAGAGACAATTAGGCATAATTACCTTTTAAAAGCCCTACCGTTTTCCAATTACACATTCCAATCTGAGGTAGTTTGCTGAGCTGCTTTCAGGCTTTTGTGGGAAAATATAATTCCCCATTCACAGTGTGGGCTGCATGCGAGTTTGAATTTAATCTGCGGCTAAATCAGATTTCATGTAAAGCAAAACAGAATGCTAAGAACGAACCAACTGACGAGGAGGAGCAGAATAGAGTAGACGGGATAAATAATTCATTAAGGCAGCCAGACAGTTGCTGTCTTCTTGATAGGCGTTTATCAATTTGTTCAGAACCGCCTCTCTCTCTCTCGCCGAGGAGTGTTGTTAGAGTTTATTGTGCAGGTCTAAAGTTTTGATTAATCCCCATGAGGACCTGGCATCCCAGACAAAGGTCTGTCTTCCTCATTGACCCTGTCTAATGTGAAAGAAACAGGATAAGACTCCCAGACTGCTTCCCAAATGGTACCCTTTTCCCTATATAATACAGTATTTTGTAGGGAATAGGTGCAAAATAGTTCACTATTTAAGGAATAGGGTGCCGTTTGGGATGCTGCTCTAGTTTGGAGCAAGTGTTTGGGCATTTATGTATTCACCTCTGGTGGAGTTTGGTGCAGAGATGCAAGGGGTTGTGATTGTGCAAATTACTGAATGCTGAGAGAAGAGAGCGAGAGAAAGGACTACTTCTTATCCAGACAGGGTTAAAGGGGATTTAAAAAATACTGACAAAAACAACACAGAAATGGCAGCCAACACCACAACTACAGCAACAGACAGACTGACAGACAAATACGTTGAACTGGGGGTTTTGAGCTCTCCATTTTATTTGCTGTCAGTATGTACTGAATTCTAGTCTCTGATTTTCGACATCAAAGCTTGAGTTCTCAGAACAACACAAAACAATGCTGGAGGCACCACCAAAAGTGAGTGAATTTGTCTCCATGATGATGTAGCCTACACTGATAGTGTTTTAGGGTTGTTTTATTGTCCTGGTTACCACTGTGAGGTCACCATAGTCTCATAATAATGTCCTTGAACAGAGAGAAGAGCCTTTTAAAATCCTATAATTTGTAAAGATTTTTTTTGTACCTAAAATTCAAAATCAAATAGCTACATGTTACTTGGTATGACCATCTTAAAATAATTCCATATCTTAGCTTAGTAGACATTTAGAGGTTAAACTACACTGTGTCCCAAATGGCAACCTATTTCCTACATAGTGCACTACTTTTTACCAGAGCCCTATGGGATAGGCTGCCATTTGTTATGCAGCCTCTAACTCTGTCAGACAGAATCACACTCACTCGGCCATTACCCATGCCTATCTAAATGGGTATTTAACCTCTGGTCCTGGCGAGGGGCTTTTGTTTAAAAAAGCCCTGGACGAGGACTTCCTTGGCACGCACGCACACACGCACTTCCCTGGCATTGGCAGTAACTCACACTCTTAATCAGGCACAAACACAGCATGGATGGGCACATTCGGGGTGGCAGGAAGCCTAGTGGTTAGAGCGTTGGGTCAGTAACCGAAAGGTTGCGAGATCAAATCCCCGAGCCGACAAGGTAAAAATCTGTCGTTCTGCCCCTGAACAAGACAGTTAACCCACTGTTCTTAGGCTGTCATTGTGAATAAGAATTTGTTCTTAACTGACTTGCCTAGTTAAATAAAGGTTAAAAGGTTTTTAAAAAATTCTGCTAAGCCTGTCAATGAGGCAAGAGAGTGTGTGTTTGGATCAGTGTGAGTGTGTATGAGCAGAAGGCCAGTTGAATCTGTACAGCAGCACAGGAGACAGTGCCCTACAATTGGTCTGTCCCTGTAAATAAACCAACATTTTAAGGATAGTTCAGGATTTTGGCAATGAGGTGCATTATCTACTTCCCCAGAGCCAGATAAACTTGTGGATACCATTTTTATGTCTTTGCATGTGTAGCGTGGTTCGTTCTGCGTTGTGTAATTCTTAATGAAGACGCTGCCACAACTGATGGTCTGCTCGTTGAAATCTTTTTATTTGCCCTGCACACGAAGAGACAACACACACATTACCCTTGGTGCAGTCACAGCTATCCGGCACCTTGCTAGCCGAGGGTCAGGCAAAAGAGCGCCAAAAGGAATTAACAGGTGCTGCGTGCACACACTCGCTGCACAACAGCATATACAAGTAAAACTATACAGAACATAATTCTGACAAAATAAAAGACATACCTGCACACGAAGAGACAACACACACGTTACCCTTGGTGCAGTCACAGCTATCCGGCACCTGCGCGAGCACATGTACACTCACTCAACCACTGTCACAAGTACTTAGAAGTTACAACAGATACCCCAGTCAGTGAGCTCTGTGAAACTTGTTAACATAAATTCCTACACTGTCCACACTATAACAAACGTATGGTTGCAAAACAGTACATTGTATAACCTTATGACGGTTTTATATTAAACAGTTTCGGAGCCAAGGACAACATACCTTGCTAGCCGAGGGTCAGGCAAAAGAGAATGATAAAGTGGTATGGGGATACAGATAACCCGCGATGGGCCAAACCAAAATATACAAAACTTTTACAATCACTTGTATGTACAATATTGGTATGAAAAAGTGTTTGTACACCAAATAAAAACATTAGCTATGCAGCTGTAATTAAATAAAAAAATACACTGAATTATTATTATTATTATCAGATTATTAACATCCCCTCTTGACCTGGCCTATTTGAATTGGTCCTTGTGTGCAATTTGGTGCGTAATCTAGGGGAACAACATCACACTGCTACATTCACCCCCACTGTTTTACACTAGATTATAGGCCCAAAACAAAACACATTACCTCAAAGGTAACAAAGCAAAGAAAGAAAAAAAATTCACACCCACAGGGCGACAGAGTAACCCAGTGTAGTCCCTTAATTCTAGACCCACAAATGGTCGATCAGCTGAAAAGCTATCCCGCGAAGGATTAGGAAAAATAAGGGGTAGCTAATCCCTTATTCAACCGTATATGAAAAATGCCATATACATTTTATGCCGATGGACTACACACAAAGTTACATGAATTGTCAAATATATTAGACAAACCCACAAATCATTCTAAGACATGCTTAGATTTCATACATTCCTACAAAAGAAAAGGTAGGCAATATCCTACCGTCACTGAGAAAACAAGAACTGTTTCATTTCCTGTGTAGACATAGTTTGGATTAACCTATCCACTGGCTTAATAAGTCTACCCAGTCTAGTCCGAACACCCTCACCCACAAACCTAGCAGGAATGTCACAGACAGCACTAACCCTGCTCAGAGGTCTAACCTCAGGATGGGGAGTACTACAGATCCGCATCTCCGGAGCCAGCACACTTTCAGTTACCGACTCAACACTAGTAGTGTCAGACGACTGATCAGAATCCTGGTAGATTGTCACAGACCACACTGACGAAGCATCTTCAACCAAGGTAACATCATCCACACTGAATGGAGTTTCGCAATCAGAACTCTTGTAGGCTTCGGGGATATCTCTCTGGTCCACTTCTGCTGAGCACACCTCACTTAACCTGTCTAGGATCAGCGTGGCGCTAGCGGCACCCCCCCCCCCCCCCCCACTGAAAAACCAGTGCCGCGAAATTCAAAAAAAATATTTTTTTAAAATATTTAACTTTCACACATTAAAGTCCAATACAGCTAATGAAAGACACAGATCTTATGAATCCAGTCAACATTTCCGATTTTTAAAATGTTTTACAGGGAAGACACAATATGTAAAGATGTACATCTATTACCTAAAAACACATTAGCATAATCCACCATCTTTTATTTGTCCACCAACACCAGTAGCCATCACCAATTCGGCTAAACTAAGATATTTATAGCCCCTAACCAACAAAAAAACTCATTAGATGACAGTCTGATAACATATTTATGGTATGGGATAGGTTTTGTTAGAAAAAAGTGCATATTTCAGGTAGATGGCATAGTTTACAATTGCACCCACCATCACAAATGGACTAGAATAATTACAATGAGCAACGTGTTTACCTAACTACTAATCATCAAACATTTCGTAAAAATACACAGCATACACGAATCGAAAGACACAGATCCTGTGAATACAGACAATATTTCAGATTTTCTAAGTGTCTTACAGCGAAAACACAATAAATCGTTATATTAGCTTAGCACATAGCAATTAGCAGCCCAGCATTGATTCTAGCCAAAGTGAGCGATAAAAGTCAACATCGCCAAAAGATATTAATTTTTTCACTAACCTTCTCAGAATTCTTCCGATGACACTCCTGTAACATCACATTACAACATGCATATACAGTTTGATCGAAAATGTTTATATTTAGCCACCAAAATCATGGTTAGACAATGTGAAATGTAGACAAGCTGGTAAAGAAAACGTCCTTGCGCCACTTAGACAGTGATCTACTCTTATACATAAATACTCATAAACGTGACTAAAAAATATAGGGTGGACAGGGATTGATAGACAATTTAATTCTTAATACAATTGCGTTATTACATTTTTTAATTTATCCTTACTTTTCAATACAGTTTGCGCCAAGCGAAGCTACGTCAAAAAACATGGCGTCCTAAGCCACTAAAATGTTTCGACAGAAACACGATTTATCATAATAAAAATGTCCTACCTTGAGCTGTTCTTCCATCAGTATCTTGGGCAAAGGATCCTTTCTTGGGAGAAATCGTCTTTTGGTGGAAAGCTGTCCTCTTGCCATGTGGAAATGTCAACTACGTTCGGGATGAACTGAAAAGCGTGTCCAACTTTTCACATCGTTGCAAAAATAATAGTCCCAAAATCGCACTAAACGGATATAAATTGCTATAAAACGCTTTAAATTAACTACTTTGTGATGTTTGTAACTCCTATAACGAGTGAAAAGATGACCGGAGAAATATAACAGGCTAAACTAACGCTTGGAACAGGAGAGGGTCGGTGTCTTCCACGCGCGTTACGCAGCAAGAAAAGACTTGCTAGCTAAAGGTTTTTTTCATTTGTAGGGCCTGTGAACGAGCAATCGAGCCCGTTGGAATCGTCATCACGTAAAGGCATCCAGGGGAAGACGTAAGAAGTGTCCGTATAGTGGTCCCGTGTGGCTCAGTTGGTAGAGCATGGCGCTTGCAACGCCAGGGTTGTGGGTTCAATTCCCACGGGGGGACCAGGGTTCAATTCCCACGGGGGGACCAGGATGAATATGTATGAACTTTCCAATTTGTAAGTCGCTCTGGATAAGAGCGTCTGCTAAATGACTTAAATGTAAATGTAAATGTATAGTCATAGCAACGACAGAGCCCTTTTAAATGACTTCAGAAAAGTGGCCAACGTTTCTCAAATCTGACTCCATGTCAGGGAAATTGCTGTAGAATGGGCTCTGTTCCACTTAGAGACAAAATTTCAACTCCTATAGAAACTATAGACTGTTTTCTATCCAATAATAATAATAATATGCATATTGTACGATCAAGGATTTTGTGGGAAGCCGTTTAAAAAATTAGCCACATTAGCATAAATAGTCTAAACAGCGCCCCCATCCCCAACAGGTTAAGGGGACTTCATACGGTTGTTCCACCTCACTTCCATCAGCCGGGACTTCACCATCCTCTTGGAGTATCCTCCCAGAAGACTCAGGAAGGCCTGCTACCCAGTGGACAGTCCTGGCGTCACTCCCATCCATTTGGCTGGACATTGCAGACATCTCAGAGATCACGTCACCACTCGATAGAGATCCGTGACCCTCAGGTTCCTCCCACGAAGGTAAAGGCAGAAAGTTGACTGGCATAATCAGGTTCCTATGCACAGTTTTGATGCGTCCAGTGGTAGGGTGTTGGATACGATATGTGTTCAGTGAGCTGTTCTTTGCAACCACTATGTACACCACACTCTCCCAGCGATCAGCCAGTTTCTTCTTGCCCCTCTCCCCCTTGTTAGCAAGTAGAACTCTATCTCCCTTCTGCACCGAGTGACCCTTAGACCGTCTGTTGTAGACCTCGGCTTGTCTCTTTTGTTGCTTACTGGCATGCTGCTGGGCCAATGTCATGGCCTCTCTCAGATCCTCACCCAGAGACTGGACATACTTATCCACATCTACTGTGTCCCCATCCAACAGCACACTTTCAAACATAACATCTACCGGCAACCTAGGGGTGCGTCCGAACATCAAGAAGAAGGGTGGAAACCCAGTAGTCTCATGAACAGTGCAGTTATAGGAGAATGTCAATGTGTTCAACATCTGAGGCCATTTAGCCTTAGACCTAGCTGGCAGAGCTCTAATCATCCCACCCAGTGTGCGATTCAGACGTTCTGCTTGACCGTTACCCATGGGATGATAAGGTGTGGTGTGGGACTTTTCAACACCAGATAACTGAAGTAATTCTGCAATAAGTAAACTCTCGAAGTTTGCACCCCTGTCAGAATGGATGCAATCAGCGAACCCATAAATGCAGAAGAAATTATTCCAGAGAACACGAGCAACAGTCTTAGCAGACTGGTTTGGACATGGATACGCACAGGCCAGCTTAGTAAAGTGATCAGTCACTACTAACACATCAATAGACTTGTTGTTTGAATCTTCGGCAGTCCAGAAATCAATACACACAAGTTCTAAAGGTGCCGTTGTCACAATGGAGACAAGTGGGGCTCTTGCTTCAGGCTCAGGTGCTTTACTCAACACACATCTCTTACAGTGGGCCACATATTCCTTGACATCCTTCTCCATAGATTCCCAGTAAAACCGCTGTCTCGTGAGCCACAATGTGCGCTGCTGACCCTGATGACCAGCATCATCATGAACTCCCTTCAACACAAGGCCTCTCAAAGACACAGGTACGACATACTGGAATATTTTCTTCTTACTCACTGGGTGTTTTGAGACACGATACAGAATCCCTAACCGCGTGGTGAGTTTCCCCCACTGTCTTAGAGTATAAACTGTTTCTTTAGCTTCAAAGACTCGCTCTCTCCTAGATGGGCGCCGGCCTCTATCTACAAAGAACATTACTCTGCTGATGATAGGATCCAGTGACTGGTTATCATACAGCTCCTTGTGTGTAAGGACAGGTAAAGGGCTCTGACCCATGGACATCAACTTCTCAAGGTGCTGCACATGTGAAACGGACCTCACTGTGGCACCATCATCCCATCGGCGATGGGCTTGGAGGACAGCAGACACCTCTTCACAGGAAACCAACCCACTGACATCGTCTCCAGCTCTACTCAACTCACTCCCAGGAGCCATAGACGTTCCACAGCCAGCCTCGGGCTGCTCACAGGAGAGACGGAACATGTCTTGTACATCATCCAGTCGAAGACCTCTGGCTTCCTCCAGCAGGACATCATATGGAATTCTTGTCAGTCGGTGCAGAACTTTGGGGCGGACAAATGGCTCTCTGCTCAAAGCATCAGCAACGACATTCTTGGGCCCTGGTATGTACTGGATATCAAAATCAAAAGGTGCCAGCTTTGCAACCCATCTCTGCTCACATGCATCAAGTCTCGGCTTTGTAAGAATATATTTGAGTGGATTGTTGTCGGTCCACACCGTAAACTTATGCCCTCGCAGCCAATGGCTGAACTTATCATGAATGGCCCATTTCATGGCTAGAAATTCCAGCCGGTGAGCAGGATACTTGGATTGTGCATGATTAAGAGATTTACTAGCAAAAGCTATTGGCCTGGCTATGGCCTTCCCATCTTGCACTTGGGATAGTACCGCTCCCAAACCACTAGTAGATGCATCAACAGAAAGCAAAAATGGCTGAGAAAAATCTGGATGAGCCAGCAGTGCCTGGTCAACTAGTGCTGCTTTCAAAGCTTCAAAAGCGAGTTGACACTCGGCAGTCCAGTCTGCAGCAGTGAGCCTGCGAGAGGGACCAGGCCTCTTTCTGCCCTTGCCTCTCCTAGGCTTCTTCTGACCTGTAGTCAGCTGAAACAATGGCCTAGCAACCATGGAACAATTCTCAATGTAGTGTTGATAGTATACTACCATACCAAGGAAAGAACGGATTTTGCTAGGAGACGGAGTGACACCATCAGCTTCCATCATCTCACTCTCAGTCACATTCAAAATGGTTTGAATCTTAGCAGGATCAGTGGCTACGCCCTCCTGAGAAATGATGTGGCCCAAAAACTTAACAGACCTCCTCAAAAACTTGCACTTAGACGGAGACAGTTTAAGATTGTGCTCCTGCAACCGCTGGAAAACCATCTCAAGTCTCTGCAGACTCTCTTCCTCCGTCTTAGCAAAAACCATCAGATCATCCAAATAGCAAAGGAGACTTAGAAAGTTTTGGTCCCCAAAGATGGTCAGCATCATTCTCATAAACGTAGCCGGGCTGTTGCAAAGGCCCTGAGGCAAACGATTGTACTCGTGCAGACCTAAAGGAGAGGAAAAGGCAGTATATTTCTTATCCTCTTCATGCAGTGGCACATTGTAGTACCCTGATGTCAAGTCCATTGTGCTGAAGAAGGCATTACCTCCCAGCGCCGCCAGTACATCAGCCTGATGAGGCAGGGGATGAGCATCCTTCACTGTGCGGGCGTTTAACCACCTAAAGTCAGTACATAGACGCAAGTCCCCATTCTTTTTCCATACCAGCACCAATGGTGAGGCATACTCGCTGCTGGATTTTCTGACGATTTCCTTTTCCTCCATATCATCCAGTGTTTCCCTGAGTTTTTGGTAATCAGCTGGAGAAAGCCTACGATAAGGTAATCGAAATGGGCGGTCATCAGTCAGCCGTATGCGATGGCAGAACTCTTTTGCCTCTCCACAATCCAGGCTATGTCTAGAGAACACCGTGTCATACTTCTCAATTAAACCGACAAGTTTGTCTTTCCAGAACTGTGAGACTGGACACTCCTCAACCGACAGGCCTTGAAGTCCAAGATTGCTCAGTGTACTGTTTCCATTAACTACACTGCCATCAACTGAACTCTTGGCTGTAAGACTGCCATGTGAGCTGTCACATTGTGCTTTTGCCACGTTCTGGTAAGCAGCTTTCTGCTTGACATCATCAAAATCCTCCAATGCAATACAAGGGTACACATCTGCCACTTTAGCATTTCGTCTCAGGGTAACTGGCGAAGTTGTTGGATTCACAATCTTCACAGGGAGCCATCCATCCCCCCACAGAGGCGTAACTACTCTCCCTACTAGTATGTGTCGATTCACACAACGAGACGTGCTGGGTTCGACAACAACAGTACTGCCCACAGAGAGTTTTGTCTTTGGGGGTAAGCGGCCCCACACAAGATGCTCACTCATGGGTTGGAGCGTTACTGCCCTCTTCAACTTAATGGTGCCCACTTTATCTGGGATGGAGTCTCCTCTCCATCTCTCCAGATTTGATAGGAGACGCAGGAACTGGCTGTCCTCACACTGTCCAGAGGGACCTGGCGTACCCACCACCTGCCAGTAGCTGTCATTTGATTTGAACTGTCTAATCAGAGACTTCAACACGTTAGTGCCAACAATGAGTTCATCAACCTGCCCATCTACAATCAGCACTGGGACTACATAACTGAAGCCATAAAGCTGTAGTTTCAAGTCACACATGCCCACTGGGCTAGTTTGCGTCCCACCACAACCCACCAGTATGATGTCTGAAGGAGCTAGAAAGTTCCCCTCTACCACTCCTGCCTCCCTCAACCGAGGTACAATATCTGCGCGCAGAGTAGTAGCCATGGACCCACTATCTAACATCCCCTTCAGCTCAACTTTATCCTGTACTAGCACGGTGGTGTAAAACAAACTGTCATTCTGAGAAATTCTCATTGTGTTCTGAAAAATTACTGTGTTGTTCTTGGGTACTGACTCACAAAAATAAGAATAAACAGATTGGATATCATCATCAGTGGAGGAAAAATTAGACTGCCTCACATTGCCCTCCTCAGAATGGAGACTTTCTAGTTTTCCTGAGACCTGCCAGTCTGCCCACATACAGGGCTCTTTCGCTTCCCAGTCTCACTACAGTCAAAGCTCATGTGGCCAGGAGAGAAGCACTTGAAACACAGCTGGTGCATCTGACAGTGAGCTTTGGTCCAGTGATTAGTGCTTCCACAGACAGCGCACTCACGCTCACGTTTGGGGAACTGTTTACGGGGCCCTCTGTTCACAGACTGAGTATTGCTGACAAGAGCCTTCTCTAGCATACTCAAAACTTTCTCTAATGTCCCACCCTCAGATACAGATTGGGCCTGTTCTGGTTCACGGCCACATCGAGAAAAAGATAACACATTAGGTCTGCTCTCAGGATCCACTTCCTCCTGGGGGGAGTCGAAGACAGCAGCCACCTGCTGTGAAAGTTGTATTCTACATGCTTTACGCTCCCTTAACAGTTCATCCAAACGATCCTGTACCTCACTGGCTGTCCAGTCACGAAGGGGTTTGCATTTGAACACTTGGGCCAACTCTTTATCAGGACAGTTACGTACAAACATGACTGCCAACTCTGAGCACTGATTGGGCAAGGTTCTACCCTCACTTACAAGGTACTGTTCAGCTGCTTCTGCAGCTTTGTTAAGCCTAATCCAGAAATCTAGTGGACCCTCATTAGCATATGGTCTCATTGCATAGAAGTCAGCTAATGGCATACCTGAGTAGACAGTATCCCCAAAGTGTTGCTTGAGAACACTGAACACTGCCTTAACATCTGTGACAACAGGGTTGTTACGCATCCAGACTTTGGTCACATCCCGTGCCCTCCCCATGAGCCTAGACATCACCTCCCCAACATTCTCAGACCCAGTGTAACCCCTCTTCTCTAGGTAGACTCCCATTAGCTCCTCCCACTCCAGGACAGAGTACTTATCTGAGCCATCACCCCTGAAGAAAGGTGGAGCACTAACCTCTGACTTCACAACCAGATTCAGCTTGGACGCATCAATTAAAGTTGACCCACATTGTTGAGGCAGGGGAAACTGCTGGGATTGGTCAGGGGAATGGGCAGGAGAAAGACTTGAAGCCCCAGGCTGCAGTAAACTCGCTCTGATAGATTCTCCTATCTCTGAACCAATCTGCTTAATAAGGTCACTAAGCTGACTCGGTGTCCCATTATTACTGAGGACTGGGGACAATGGTACATCAAGAGACAGAGGTGGGATACCCTGGTCAGGTGGAGTAAACAGCCTACCCCTCCCAGTGCTTGTAAACTCAGGACTAGCAGCCACTCTACTCCCAGGAGCTGACTGTACCAATGGTGTAAATGCATGGACACCCCTCCCTCTACCCACACTAACCACACCAAAATCCCCAGCATAACTCATCTTATGGACTTGAGAGTCTTCCATGGCTCAATAGAGAACTAAACTACAATGTAATTTACTGCATACAAATACAAAAAAAAATGCAATAAACAAATTCCCTCAAAACATGCAAATAAACGCCAATACAATTATCTAGTGAATATGCTACATTCACCTTCACTATTTACAGTATACATTCACTTATAGCAAACCATCAACAAGTGCGCATGCGCGGGTCGCGCAGCTCCTCCACATGCACAGCTCCGGTGGTCAGCTTGAGCTAACCAGTCGGCAGGTCGCGGCACCAGTTTGTAGCGTGGTTCGTTCTGCGTTGTGTAATTCTTAATGAAGACGCTGCCACAACTGATGGTCTGCTCGTTGAAATCTTTTTATTTGCCCTGCACACGAAGAGACAACACACACGTTACCCTTGGTGCAGTCACAGCTATCCGGCACCTTGCTAGCCGAGGGTCAGGCAAAAGAGCGCCAAAAGGAATTAACAGGTGCTGCGTGCACACACTCGCTGCACAACAGCATATACAAGTAAAACTATACAGAACATAATTCTGACAAAATAAAAGACATACCTGCACACGAAGAGACAACACACACGTTACCCTTGGTGCAGTCACAGCTATCCGGCACCTGCGCGAGCACATGTACACTCACTCAACCACTGTCACAAGTACTTAGAAGTTACAACAGATACCCCAGTCAGTGAGCTCTGTGAAACTTGTTAACATAAATTCCTACACTGTCCACACTATAACAAACGTATGGTTGCAAAACAGTACATTGTATAACCTTATGACGGTTTTATATTAAACAGTTTCGGAGCCAAGGACAACATACCTTGCTAGCCGAGGGTCAGGCAAAAGAGAATGATAAAGTGGTATGGGGATACAGATAACCCGCGATGGGCCAAACCAAAATATACAAAACTTTTACAATCACTTGTATGTACAATATTGGTATGAAAAAGTGTTTGTACACCAAATAAAAACATTAGCTATGCAGCTGTAATTAAATAAAAAAATACACTGAATTATTATTATTATTATCAGATTATTAACATCCCCTCTTGACCTGGCCTATTTGAATTGGTCCTTGTGTGCAATTTGGTGCGTAATCTAGGGGAACAACATCACACTGCTACACATGCAGTTTAAAGGAAGTATCTAGCGTTTGCGCAATTGCTAACACTAACACGTCCTTTATACTGGACGCAGATACATAAAAAATTGTATCCACGAGTTCATTCCAAATTATCCCTAACGGACAAAGCAGGAGCCTATGTGTGTGCAGGATACTCTACTGTAATTATTCAGCAAATGTTTTGTCTGTCTGTGTGTGTCCTTATTCTTTCAAACCTGGTTACTAGGTATCAAGGATAACTAAAAACATCACTGTGATTAGCAACATGTTGTTTACAGTGCACAAAGAATCTAATCAGCATATTCATTCAAACAAAATTCTAGCAAATAGTTTGGACTTAACCATGGAGCCTCTATTCATGAGTCTTTGATCAAAAAGGCCTCCCGTTCTTCACAATGTAAGATTTTAATGGCCCATGATTTAAAAAAAATGGTTTTACTGAAAGAGGACCAATTTATGCTTACAAATACTGACAAATGGAAACAGACTGATTTAGTGAGGTATAATTGACCAGCATGACATTTGCTGGTCATGCATCCTGCTGTTGGTGCTGATGATTGTGTGTCAATTTAACCATGCTCCTCAGCTAGGTAAAATGACACCCTAGTCTGCTCTATATCACCACTCTCAAAACACCTTTGTGAGATCTGAAATTCCAACTACACATGTTCCACAGAATAAACATTGGAAAATCAATCTGCGTTTTACCATGTTGCCCAATGAATTGTTTGGGAACGATTGAGATCTGAGAATTTGTTCACAAATTCCCTCTGACACATAGCTCATCACAATGCATTGTAATTAAGAGACATTGATTGCTGTTACAAGGACTTCCTTAAACAAGAGGTTCAATCTATCAGACAGCGGACTGAGCAGTGGAGAATGTTACTGGAGAACAAAGCATGGTATCGTGTGACAGGCGACAGTCTCAAGAGTCAGAGTGTCATTCTCAACCCATTATTGAGCTGGAATCGTTTTTATTCACTGTCACATTCCCTGCTTCCTGTGAGTCACACCATGTGAGAGCGACTGAAAGAGAGAATGAGAGAAGGAGACTTGGGTGGTGGCAACATGTCATTGTGTGACTGTCCTCCCACACTCCCACACAGAGGAAGAAGCAACAATTACCACACTGTGAAACTGACAGTCATAAAGACACACTCAAGCTGTGAAACTGTTGGCATGCAACCATCCATTGACGGCATAGCTATAATGACTCTTACGTAGGATTGGTGGGCCCATGCTGTTCATGTTCTATCTCATAGCAATGGCAGCCTCCATTTTCTCAATCTCCCCCCCCCCCCCCCAAAGTCTTTAATCATAAAAGCATTTCTCTTCTTTCCTTTCAAATCAGGCGATGATGATATGATAAAGATGGAGCATTGAAGTTCTACAGTTCCTCTCTCTTTTTTTCCCCAGCAGAGTGAGTGGCAGTTGAAAACCTTGGAACTGCTCATTATTCCATTGAACAATGGCAGAGATCTAAGCTACTTAATCACCCAGCACAGAGCTGAATACAGTCTAATGGTCTAACATTACCAAAGGTAGACTCACTCACTCACTCACTCACTCACTCACTCACTCACTCACTCACTCACTCACTCACTCACTCACTCACTCACTCACTCACTCACAATAGAACACCAAACGTAGTGTTCTATTTCTCTCCTCATCTACCGAGGTACATTTGTCCTGATACAGAGAATGGGATCAGCCTCAATTTAAGATATTTATCTATCTATCTTTTTACTTTCATGATCTCTCCGGCTCAATCACTCTGTGGTATTTGCTAGGAGCTCTGTGTGCCGCTTGACGGCTTCGGCTTATTTAAATGACTGTGTGACTGAGGCGAGTGTGTGTGTGCATGTGCTTTAGATTTTGTAGATTTTTATTAGGATCCCCATTAGTCGACACCAATGGTGACAACTAGTCTTACTGGGGGGGCGACACATAACTAAAAAGACATTACAGACAGTGTGTGTGTGTGTGTGTGTGTGTGTGTGTGTGTGTGTGTGTGTGTGTGTGTGTGTGTGTGTGTGTGTGTGTGTGTGTGTGTGTGTGTGTGTGTGTGTGTGTGTGTGTGTGTGTGTGGTGCTTTGGGGAGGTAGGAATTAATAGCCTCCCGTGGACCGTGGTTCAACCTATTCATAACACCAAGTCAGGCCTGTTCTACTTTAGAGGTAAGACAAAGATAACCGTCCACTTTTTAGTCATATGTACAGGTCCTTAACAGCTTCTACCCCCAAGCCAGAAGACTGCTAAACAATTAATCAAATGGCCACCCGGACTATTTACCTTTAACCCCCCCCCCCCGCCTTTGTTTTTACACTGCTGCTACTCACTGTTTATTATCTATGCATAGTCACTTTACCCCTACCTACATGTACAAATTAACTCGACTAACCTGCATCCCCAGTATATTGCCTCATTATTGTTATTTTGTGGTACTTTTTCTTTTCTTTTTTTCTTTAGTTTATTTAGTAAATATTTTCTTAACCAAATTTTCTTGAACTGCATTGTTGGTTAAGGGCTTGTAAGTAAGCATTTCACGGTAAGGTCTACACCTGTTGTATTCGGCGCATGTGACAAATACAATTCGATTTTATTTGATACACATAGTATACACTGTCCAACAAAATGCTGACTTACAGGTTCCTTCTCGACAATGCAACAACAATAATAACTAATAAAAGATATGAATACTAACAAAGTAAATGTCTCAGTAGAAAGTTTATTGTAAAACATACAACATTTCAACTGCATGCTTGGATATTTAATAGTCAGTTTGGCTGTAAGCTCAATTAGAGCAGGTTAGCGTCACAGTCATTTCCCCTCCCTCCTTAACACAGGCAATCTTTTGTCATATAGCCACTGAATATTTCATGCCCTACAACCCAGAATACTGTTCCAATTTTAGGAACTGCCGCACATTCCTTGAGGCTAGCTGGAATTGCAATGCGGGAGGGACGCGAGACTTCAGGATTGTACTGAGCTAGCTGTCTCCGGGGAGGAAAGGAACAGGAGGCAGGAGGCCTATCAGCCTGATGTATCCCCTTATAATGAAAGCGTTTTTCTAAAGCCGGATGAGTCAGTGGAATTAAGTAGGACCAACCTCTGCAACACTTGTACCTCATCTATCTGGGTCATGCTGATAAGCTCAATCTGCTCTTAATACATCTCACGGGAAAATAACCAGAAATCTGTCATATGCTAGGCTCACAGCCAGAAATAGGCCCTTCTCTGAATTGTATACTTTTTTTACTACTGGGTATACCTGGAAGGTTATGAATACTCATTTATCTATTGCATGTACAAAATATAATATTTTTCTGTAATTTAGTAACGAAGTCTTGCAAGGCGACATGGTTCAATTTACGCAGCCCTTTGGGAAAAAGCTTTCCAAGTGTTCACATGGACATCACACTACTGTTTCAGGTGGCAGCTAATCCAATATTAGAACATTGTATTACTAATAATTCATGTTATAAGTAATTTAAAATTATAACTTTGTGTTTTGGTTACGTCTGTTTTCAGAATCTAATACATCAAATGAGAGATTGAATATGTATTTCCCCAAAAACATACAATCTCAGTTGTTTATGCTGAATTCTGTTTGTAGTCTATATTTTGGTATCCACTTTTAAAAAACATTAAACACTATCCAAGATGATCTGACAGAAGAATTGTAACTTATACAGTAGGCTACAGCACTGGAATATAACAGGCACAAACAGATCTATACTGCATACACAAGCAGTCACATTACATACACGTCCAGATAAAAAGAGCCTGCAAAAACAGAGATGAAGAAAAAGGAGGAGAGAGGGTGAGAGAGAAAGAAGGAATATGGAGAGAGAGAAAGAGATAGAAAGAAAGAGAGTAAAAAGAGAGAGAAAGAGAGCAAACACAGAGCACAATATTTTCCTCGGGGAGCCTCTGAGGAAAAAGACAAATCAGAACCACAGAGATGATTCTGCAGCTGAAGTTCCTCCTCTCCTTCAGCCTCGTTAGACGGCACACTGGCTGTTTGTGTGTGTGTGTGTGTGTGTGTGTGTGTGTGTGTGTGTGTGTGTGTGTGTGTGTGTGTGTGTGTGTCAGACAAATTGGTTTGAGTCCTGCTGAGTCTATGGCAGAGACCTGTTCATGTGCTCGGGAGGGGGGAACACCCAGTTCCCCATTCCCCCACGGTACAGCCAACTGATTTAAATGGCTCACCATAGTCTCTTTCCCCTCTGATATTGACAGAGCCCAGAGCTGTGTGTGCTGCAGTTGAAATTACTCCAAACAGTTGCCAATGACATTAAACAAAAACTCCACCCCGAAAAAATCTATTTTGTTATTTGTTTCATTAGTCCATTGTTGATATAGTCCCAAAATGTTTTGCATGTCAGCAAAGTTTTCAAGATACAGTATATAACTTTAAAAATACAGAAATACAGCCGGTATGATGCATCTTGCATCATATGATGCGAAATAAATCATAATACCAGCTGTATTTCTGTATTTTGAACGTTGCTTGTATATATCTTGAAAACTTGATTGCTGACATGCAAAACATTTTGGAACTATATAAACAAACAAATTAAACGAATAACAAAGATAGTTTTTGGGTGGAGTTTTCCTTTAAAAGAGGACCTGAAGCTAGCAGAGCACACTAACAAAATAAGATGTCGTTAGTGAGGGGTGAGTGAGTGAGCCATGGTGGGGTGGAATCGTTATCTGATGGTACTGGTTTTAAATGTAAGCGTTTAAAAGGGGTGATTTGAACCATGGCTAGCTTGACAACACAACACCATGTTGTGAATCACAAGGCAATGACATATGGGATCATGATGACAGTACACTCTTAGAAAAAAAAGTTGCTCTCTAGAACCTAAAAGGGTTCTTTGGTTGTCCACAGAGGGTTCTACATGGAACCCAAAACGGTTCTACCTGGAACTAAAAAGGGTTCTCCTATGGGGACAGCCGAAGAACCCTTTATGGAACCTTTTCTTTCTATGTAGTCTTCCCTGATTCCTGGGTGCATCACCGAGTGCATCACTCTATAGGGGATACATTTACTGTGCTCTAGTGTACTGTACATCCACACAACAACAAACGTGCACTTAGCAAGCAGTGTCACATCATTTTTGTAAAACAATGATCACATAATGCTGTATGCCAGTAAAACCAAACTGTTAGCATGCAGGCCTCAGATCCCACTACAAGTTGAAAGTGTTGTTGGGAAGGCAGGCTTATAAATGTTGGTCAATACAAGGCACCACTTCAGCAGTGTATTTGTATTTATTATGGACCCCCATTAGCTGCTACCAAGGCAGCAGCTACTCTTTCTGGGGTCCAGTGAAATTAAGGCAGTTATACAGTGGGGGAGAGATGAGACCAATGACTGGTGCTGAGGGAGCAATGATGCGTCAGTACAGGGAGGAAGGGAGGGTAGGTAAACCCTGTAAACAATGCATTTACTGTAGCTAAGTTGTTTCAGTGATAATTGATTGACTTATGTCAGAATGACAAAACATAAAAGGCATAAAGCAGATTCCTATTAGTCTAAGATATGTTGTAGTTACTGTATCCTTGTTATTTTCCTTTGTATTTTTTATGTCTCCACCATCATCCTTCCCTTCTGAAGGCCCTGTGTCTCTTCCCTCCTCCTCTCTTACCTCCAGATAAACAATAATAATTGAAAGGGTGAAACACTCTGGAGCACACCACTGTTGAGGACTGAATACAATCTCACAACCACCCAAATATTTCACTTTGTGAGACATGTACTTTTGCCATCATATCTACTTCAGGGTATCTACATGTGCTAATAATGTGCATGCTAATATTGGCTTTTTATGTTTCGTGTGTAGGGTTGAATGAATCTGTGCATCAGAGGTATAATAAAAATAATA
This sequence comes from Salvelinus fontinalis, assembly GCF_029448725.1. Taxonomy (NCBI): domain Eukaryota; kingdom Metazoa; phylum Chordata; class Actinopteri; order Salmoniformes; family Salmonidae; genus Salvelinus; species Salvelinus fontinalis. The sequence goes on from NC_074668.1 coordinate 45,409,542, forward strand.
TAATAAAAAAATATGTTGCTTGTGTCAGGGGTGTCTGGTCTGACTCACTCAGATCAAAACTGGTTTGTTTTTCATCTACCAACAGATAACATGTCATAATCAGAAAAAAACAGTTTTTGTGTGTTATTCAGACTATTATGAAGACTTCAATTAAGTCCAGAGTTCACTCGGAGTTGGGGAAGTTTTACTGTATCAGTATCACTCCTTCTCAAAGCCATCAAACCCAACTCCCCTTAAGTTATATTGACGTGTTTTTAGGCTTTACTTTATTGCCATCTACCTGCCACCCGTTCTGTTGTTGGTTAGCTACTGTTTGAGTTTGGGGTGATTTTAACTGCAGGCTGGTGCCGCCCGTGTCAGCCCTACAGGACACTGTTGCTGTATTTTCCATCTCCAACATGGCAGGCTAAAAGAGTCGCTGCTGTCTGCCATACTGTATGAACCGAACCCACAGTCTAAACACACAAACACATATAAACACTGCTTACTATACTGTGTAAATCCGTTGTTCCCTTGGCTACCACCTCCGGGGGGTCAATGGTGCACTGGGAGGCCAGGACACCAGACATGACAGAGGCTTTCAATAATGCTAGAGCAAGCCTAAATAAGTTCAGTAGTAAAGATTTGCTTAACAAGTCACATAAGTTGCATGGACTCACTCTGTGTGCAATAATGGTGCTTAACATGATTTTTGAACGACTACCTCATCTCTGTACCTCACACATAAAATTATCTGTAAGGTCCCTCAGTCGAACAGATCATTTCAAACACAGATTCAACCACAAAGACCAGAGAGTTTTTCCAATGTCTCAAAAAAGGGCACCTATTGGTAGATAGCTAAAAATAAAAAAGCACACATTGAATATCCTTTTGAGCATGGTAAAGTTATTAATTACACTTTGGATGGTGTATCAATACACCCAGTCACTACAAAGTTACAGGCGTCCTTCCTAGCTCAGTTGCCAGAGAGGAAGGAAACCGCTCAGGGATTTCACCATGAGGCCAATTGTGACTTTGAAACAGTTAGTGCATAATGATGAGGCAACTGGCGACATTGAGCGTTGGAGAAGTGGAGCGGTAGTAAATGTGACAGTGTGCAAAGCCCTTAAAGATTTACCCAGAAAGACTCACAGCTGTAATCACGGCCAATGGTGATTCTACAAAGTATTTTCTCAGGAGTGTGAATATTTATGTAAATTAGATATTTCTGGATTTCATTTTCAATAAATGTCCAAACATTTCTAAAAACATTGAGGTATTGTGTGTAGATGGGTGAAAAAAATATTTTCTAAATTTTAAATTCAGTTTGTAACACAACACACTTTCTGAAGGCACTGCATGTGTGTGTGTGGCTCGTCTTTGTGTGTGTTAGTGTATGTGTGCATGCTTGCACTTGTCTCTGTGTGTTTGTGTGCGTTTGTGTGAGGCCAGGGGAGGATGGACAGTTTTAATACAGCACCACATGCCCTCTAGGGGGCCTGGACCGTTACTACTGCAGATATTATAGCTGGTGAAATGAAGCACATCAATTTCCCATACAGCCCCCAGGATGACATGAGTGTGTACACTGTAAAAATTAACCTTACCTTTTAGTTGTTTCAGCTCATTTTCCAAAGTCAATTCAAAAGAAAAATGGTGAATTCAACTGACATTTTTTGACATGATTCTTCATGTTTTCATTTATTTGACTAGGCAAGTCAGTTAAGAACAAATTCTTATTTTCAATGATGGCCTAGGAACAGGGAGTTAATTGCCTTGTTCAGGGGAAGAACAACAGATTTTTATCTTGTCAGCTCCATTTACTAGTCCAACACTCTAACCACTAGGCTATATGCTGCCCCATTGAGTCACCTAGCCAGAAATTGTTGAGAAGTTGACTCAATGAGTAATTCTGCCCAGTGAATCAAACAATACATGTTGGCTCAACCGTAATGAAATCTCTGAATGTCTCGCGAGTGAATGCTAGAAACTACCCGTGTATGGGCTTCAAATTTGAGCTTATCTTTGTTTTTCAAGTTCCCTGGTCCGATTCAGTGGTCTAAGCACACATTTCAGCATTGGGTGAGTACATTAAGATAACCACATTTTGAGTCGGTATTAGAAACAGTTTTCATAAATATATGTTTTTAATAGCACTAGCTAGCTAACTAACTGTGTCTTTTGAATCACTAATGCTAGCTATCTAGCTAGCTTCCTCAGCTCAGTCAGCCGTGTTTAGCTAGCTAGGGACACATTATCCAGCCATGCATAGTTATTTAGAGTTTATAAATAAATATATCCAAGCCAGGGCTCAACATTAACGACGGCCCACAGGCACGAGGCTAGTAAAAACATGGGTTGAGACTAATGATTTATATATACACTAGATGTCTGACTGGGGCACTGTTTTGAAGCCCCCCGCGCCTCCATCGTGGCACACCACCACCATTCTGAAAAGTATTTCAGAAGCTATATTATTGCATTTATGAATGTCTTCATTTGTTTGTCACATTTGTTTATTCTATTACAGACAACTTCAATTATATACTTTTAAATTATATTTTGTGAACCAAATGCAAAAACTAAAAAATATATAAAATCCTTTCTTGTGTTACTTTCCACGCTACAACAACAGAAAATACTTAAATACCTGTCATTTTATCTGTGTGACATTTAACACTTCTGGGGAGTGCCAATATGGCTGACCAGTGGCCATTACATTGCATCAGCAATCCAGGGTTTATGTCAGGGTTTCACAAACTCGGTCCTCGGGACCCCAAGGGGTGCATGTTTTGGTTTTTGCTCTAGCACTACACAGCTGATTCAAATAGTCAAGTAATCATCAAGCTTTGATCATTTGAATCAGCTGTGTAGTGTTAGAGAAAAAAACTAAACGTGCAACCCTTGTGGTCCTGAGGACCGAGTTTGTGGTAAACGCTGGTTTATGTACATCATTGGTCAGGACCGGACAGTCATCTCTTTGCCAGTAGCTTTTGAATGCATTTTGCCATTTGATTTCAAGTACTCCGTGCTCCTTTGAGGTCTGGCATTGTAATCTAGAGCTGCTCCACCGCAGTCAGCACCACATCGTATACCACATATCAGAGTTTGTGGGTGTGTCCATTACAAGGGAATTTCACCCTGGCTCTGCCACGGCATGTAGGCATTACTATATTAACAACATTAACTTTTTATTACAAACATCACAACTATCCAAACCAATAGTTAAGACTCACACATTTTCCTTTCACTGGTACAATGGAGAAGGTTTGACTCCCTGTGCATTTGTCTGCTCATAGTGAACCAGAAAGTCTGGCATTCATAGTGAACGCGGATACCGCTCGCTAGGTAGAGAGGGCATGTCCACAAACTTGAATAATGGAGTTGTTTACTTTTGACCAGCACACAGTAATCTCAGAACTTCTACAGGCAAGATTTTTTTTTTAAGTTTGCTTTTCACTAATGTTTGTCATCATGCCTGTGTGCTGTTCTGTGCTTGGCAGTGCTAATTACAAACAAGTGTGAAAATGTGTTTCACCATTCTACCTACCAGAGATTTACCTAAATTCTACTAGTGGATTTCAGATATCAAGAATGATGCAGTGAATAAGGTTATAAGAGGGATTTTCAGGCTGAACTGATGGGGAATCCATTTCGACGACAGCTGAGAAGTACCATAAATTGTTTCCCTTCACAACAAAATGGAAGATTCTCAATTAGAGGTAACCTAACATTAGCTAGCTTGCTAGCTTAGTTGGACTAGCTAAAGTTACAATCCTGTATTGAACTTTGAATTGTCAATATATTTGATTTGATATATTAGGATCCCCATTAGCTGACGCCCATGGCGACAGCTAGTCTTACTGGGGTCCGCCACATATGCAGTGTGTATGTGTGTGTATCTATCAGTTACACAGACATGTCAGTACATACGCACAACAAGTAGGTCACATGGGGGAGAGGCGTTGTGCCGTGAGGTGTTGCTTTATTTGTTTTTTAAAACCAGGTTTGTATTAGTGGCCACCCATTCCAAAACAGACTGCAACTCTCTGTTAAGGGTTTCAGTGACTTCATTAGCTGTGGTTGCTGATGCGTATATGGTTGAAACCTCAGCATACATGGACATACATGCTTTGTTTAATGCCAGTGGCAGGTCATTGGTAAAAACAGATAAGAGTAGGCCTCGACAGCTGCCCTGTGGTACACCACACGTTACAAGTTTGACATTATAGAAGCTTCCATTAAAGAAAACCCTCTGAGTTCTATTAGATAAACAGCTCTGAATCCACGATATGGCAGGTTATGGTCATTAACTTCTTGATGATAGGGTGCAGAATTTTCACTTAGGGAAAAATAGCGTGCGCAATTTCAACTTCGTGCTACTCATCCCCAGAATCTAAGATATGCATATAATTAATTAGAAGTTTCTAAAACTGTTTGAATCATATCTGTAAGTATAACAGAACTTATATAGCAGTCAAAACCCTGAGGACTAACTTTTTTATTGTTAAGTTCCTCTATGTTCAATGGATTGTTTTGGGCAAACCAGAATTCTAATCAGTAAATGCGCAGTTTCTACTGCTTCCACTGGATGTCGCCATTGTATGGAAAATGGTTAAGGTTTTTTCTTAGTGAGGTGAACAAGATATTGACCCGGAAGTGGAGGGACGTCGTTTGTTTATGTTTGAGATTTGGGCAAGACCTGAAATGTTCCGTGAGTTTGTTGATATCCTGTATTGAAAACAGATTGACCTGTCTTCAATTTGATCGATTATTAACGTTTACAAATACCTTAAGCTGTATTACAAAAGTACTTTGAAATGTTTTGGCAAAGTTTAGAGGTATTTTTTTTTAGATATTGTGTCGTGATTTTGTTCAAATTGAACGCTGTTTTTCCTGGTACAACGGCGCCAAATAAATGGACAATTTGGATATATATGGATGGAATTAATCGAACAAAAGGACCATTTGTGATGTTTATGGGACATATTGGAGTGCCAACAAAAGAATCTCGTCAAAGGTAATGCATGTTTTATATTTTATATTAGCGTTTTGAGTAGCGCTAGCATGGTTGAAATAGGCTACACTCTCTTGTTTACATTGGGCTATCATCAGATAATAGCATCTTATGCTTTCGCCGAAAAGCCTTTTTGAAATCTGACATGTTGGCTGGATTCACAACGAGTGTAGCTTTAATTTGATATCTTATATGTGTGATTTAATCAAGTTTAATTTTATATAATTCTTTTGAATTTGGCGCTCTACATTTTGACATGGCTGTTGGGACGCAAGCGTCCCATCTATCCCAGAGAGGTTAATATCAACGGCTGCACTGACATCTAATAATACAGCTCCCACAATCTTCTTATTATCAATTTCTTTCAACCAAATATTTGTGTCATGCAGTACATGTTGAGTGCCCTTCTATATAAGCATGCTCAAAGGCTGATGTGAATTTGTTTACATAGAAATAGCATTGTATTTGGTCAAACCCAATTTTTTCCAACAGTTTCCTAAGAGCTGGCAATAGGTCTGCTGTTAGAAACAGTAAAGGCCACTTTACTACTCTTGGGTAGCGGAATGACTTTGGCTTCCCTCCAGGCAGGAGGACAATGACTTTCCTCTAGGCTCAGATTAAAGATATGACAGATAGGAGTGGTTATAGAGTGAGCTACCATCCTCAGTAGCTTTCCATCTAAATTGTCACTTCCAGGAAGTTTGTCATTATTGATCGATAACAATCGTTTTCCCACCTCTCCCACACTAAAATTCTAACTTACAATGCCTTTCTTTCATTATTCGTTTTTTTTATGTGTGATTATGATGGCTCACTGTTTGTTGTTGGCATTTCCTGCCCAAGTTTGCCCACTTTTCCAATAAAGTAATCATTAAAATAATTGGCGACATCAAATGGTTTTGTCATGAATAAGCCATCTGATGTTCTTTCTGCCCATAATTTCAATTTCTTTTCCCATCATTCTTTATATCATTGATCTTGGCTTCATAATACAGTTTCTTATTATTTTTGTTGAGTTTAGTCACATACTTTCTCAATTTGCAGTAAGTCAGCCAGTCAGATGTGCAGCCAGACTTATTAGCCACTCCTTTTGCCCCATCTCTTTCAACCATACAGTTTTTAAATTACTCTTCAATTCATGGAGCCTTAAACAGTTCTAACAGTCAGTTTCTTAGCAGGTGCATGTTATCAATAATTGGAAGAAGCAATTTCCTAAATTCATCAAGTGCTGCGTCTGGATGCTCCTCACTAATCACATCAGACCAACAAATTTTTTTAACATCATAAGAGTCACAGCAAAATCTTTTGTATGATCTCTTATACACTATTTTAGGCCCTGACCTGAACCAGATTACAGGCGCTGGTTATAGTAAGAAGCTTCCTCTTAACTTCTCTAGGATAGGGGGCAGCATTTTCACGTTTGGATGAAAAGCATACCCAAATTCAACTGCCAGCTACTCATCCCCGGAAGATAAGATATGCATATTGTCAGTAGATTTGGATAGAAAACACTCAGAAGTTTCTAAAACGGTTTGAATCATGTCTGTGAGTATAACAGAACTTATTTAGCAGGCGAAAACCCGAGGACAAACCATTCAGATTTCTTTTTTGAGGTCACTATCTTTTCAATGGATTTTCATTGGGAATACAGATTTCTAATTGACCTTCTTACAGTTCCTACCGCTTCCACTGGATGTCAACAGTCTTTAGAAATTGGTTGAGGGTTTTTCCTTTGTGTAATGAAGAAGTACAGCCATTTTGAAATCAGGGTCACTTGTTGTGTCCTGTTTGTTAGAGGCACATGACCAGAAGGCTAGCTACAGTTTGTTTTAATCCTGTATTGAACACAGATCATCCCGTCTTCAATTTTATCGATTATTTACGTAAAAAAATACCTAAAGTTGTATTATAAAAGTAGTTTGAAATGTTTTGGCAAAGTTTACAGGTAACTTTGAGATATTTTGTAGTCAAGTTCACAAGTTGGAACCTGTTGTTTTTCTGGATCAAACGCGCCAAATAAATTTTGGATATATATCGACGGAATTAATCGAACAAAAAGACCATTTGGGATGTTTATGGGACATATTGGAGTGCCAACAACAGAAGCTCGTCAAAGGTAAGGCATGAATTATATTTTTATTTTAGCGTTTTGTGTCGCGCCTGCAGGGTTGAAATATGCTTCTCTCTCTGTTTACTATGGTGCTATCCTCAGATAATAGCATTGTTTTCTTTCGCCGAAAAGCCTATTTGAATTCTGACATGTGGCTGGATTCACAACCAGTGTAGCTTTAATTTGGTACCTTTCATGTGTGATTTAATGAAAGTTAGATTTTTATAGTAATTTATTTGAAAATGGCGCTCTGCATGTTCTCTGGCTTTTGGCCAAGTGAGAAAGTAGCGTCCCGCCTATACTCAGATTTTTTGATATAAATATGAACTTTACCGAACAAAACATACATGTATTGTGTTACATGAAGTCCTATGAATGTCATCTGATGAAGATCATCAAAGGTTAGTGATTAATTTTATCTCTTTCTGCTTTTTGTTACTCCTCTCTTTGGCTGGAAAAATGGCTGTATTTTTCTGTAGCAATGTACTGACCTAACATAATCGTTTGGTGTGCTTTCGCCGTAAATCCTTTTTGAACTCAGACATGTTGGCTCGATTCACAACAAGTGTAGCTTTAATTTGGTGTCTTTCATATGTGATTTCATGAAAGTTTGATTTTTATAGTAATTTATTTGAATTTGGCGCTCTGCATTTTTACTGGCTTTTGGCCAAGTGGGACGTTAGCGTCCCACATATCCCAGAGAAGTTTTAAGCGGACAGCTTGACGAAAACCAATCAATATTCAGGTCCCCAATAAAGTAGAACTCTCTGCTTAGATCACATACACTATCAAGCATTTCACCCATATTATTGAGATACTGACTGATCACACTTGGTGGCCTATAGCAACACCCCAAAAGAAAAGGCTTTAGATGTGCCAAGTAGACCTAAATCCACAACACTTCAATAACACTTGACATAAGGTCTTCTCTAAGCATTACAGGGATATGGCACTGAATATATACAGCAACACCTCCCCCATAAGCATTTCTGTCTCTTCTATAAATGTTATATTGCTTCTGCTGTATCATCAAATGAATTATCTAAGTGAGTCTCAAAAATGGCTAATATATGACTGTTATCTGATGTTAGGAAGTTATTGATTTCATTAACTTTATTTCTATATTAATATGGGCTATTTTCAGTCCTTTCCTGGGTAGCTTATCAGAGATAGACATAATACTGAAAAGAGCAAACAAAGCAAGAGAAAAAAAATATACATTCAGCAGTCCATTAATCAATTGGTGTGTGCGTGCTGCGTGGTTGAAGCTACAAACCCATAACCTTGGCTCTCTCATCCCCTCCAGGCTACTGGGAGGAAGGGTGGACAATGAGCCTGTCATAGTGGATGTAAGCAACGTCCCCACGTGCTCTGCAGCTTTCATGGCTGGGATCAGTTCTTTCCTCTTCTGGATAGCACAGCTTCAGGAAAGTACTTGTTGATGAAGATATACGTTCTTCTGTTCTAGATAGTTCTTGGCTCTTTCCAGAACAGCTACCTTGTCCTTGAATCTCAGGAACTTGACCACTATCGGCGTGGGCCTGTCAGCTGGGCCGGTGGTTAATTTTCCAGTCTTATGGGCGTGCTCCACCTTAATCTTCCTGTGGTCAATCTTAATTTCCCTCCCTTTATCCTCAGACTCCATCCAGGTCTCATGTGGAGACTGTGCAATTCCATCCACAACCATGTTGTTCCTCCTTGATTGTCCCTCGAGATGGTCTGATTTGTCCGTCATTGTTATCATGGTTTCACACACAGAACTGATGTCCTCTCTCAATGATTTACAGATTGCTGTCATCTTGCCGTTCTCCTGTTTCAACTCATCTAGCTGACCCTGGGAGAACTGCAAACTGTTCTTCAGGTCCTGAACCTCTCTGGTCAGGTTGTTCACTGTTAAGTAGCTCTCTGTAGACTTGGGACATCCATCCATCTGGGTGCAATGGCCAATTCATTAACAACTTTAGCTTGCTTATATAGAGTCACCATCTGAATGGCACACATACACAATCCATGGCCGCTAGCATTTCTTACCTGTGTAGGAGCCGAAATCAAGGTCTAACATGTTGACCAGACCACTCTCGCTCGTGCCTCCACCATCGCGCACATGTTGATGTTGACACAGGTTGAAATATCAAAACGAACTCTGAACCTACTATATTAATTTGGGGACAGGTCAAAAATATTTCAATATTTATGGTAATTTAGCTAGTTTGCTGTTGCTAGCTAATTTGTTCTGGGATATAAACATTGGGTAGTTATTTTACCTGAAATGCACAAGGTCCTCTACTCCGGCAATTCATCCACAGATAAAAGGGTAAACCGAGATTGTTTCTAGTAATCTCTCCTCCTTCAGGCTTCTTCTTCATCTTTGGACTTTTTCTGGCGGTTGGCAACCAACTTTAAGGTGCATTACCACCACCGACTGGACTGGAGTGTGGACCTCAGTTCATCTTTCAATCACCCACGTGGGTATATGCTTCTACAAACCAATGAGGAGATGGGAGAGGCGGGATTTGCAACGCGTCAAGCGTCACAAATAGAACACCTGGCTACTTAAACGCTCGTTGACGAGCGCAAACAGTGTGGGTGCAATGATTGAATAACATGTATGTGTAAATTTATTTTGCAACATGAGCGCACACGATGCGAGCAGTGTGGTCAGTATGTAATTCGAGCTCTTTATGGAGAGAAGTTTGACATTTTGCAAACTTAACACAATGCAAAGGCAGATCATGGCGATTTTTGACAAAAAAGCCTTTCTTACAACCTATGTGTTTGCACTGCTGATTGTATCAGTGCTTTGTTGTTGTTGGAGTCCGGAGCATCGACCCTGTTAATGCATCCAAATCGATCTAGCCAACAAGTTTATTATCCTCTTCTAAATAATGGCCGAGCTATAGCCGAGCCATATCACTTACCAAGTGTACAAGCACAGCGGACAGATGGGCGTTCTCACCACTAGTCAAGGTAATCATCTACCAGTGGGACTACAGTTAACGGTGGCAGAGTTACCCCACCAGAATATTCATATTCCATCAGACGCACACACTTCAGCCCACAAATCAGACGCACTAAGCACCATCCATTTTAAATCCCACCAAAAATATCACCGGGAGTTCAAGAGCGAAAAACACAATCTTAACCTCTTTCAAACAGTGAAACACGCAAAAGTTGCCTGGGATCCTCAGGAGAAACCAAAAGGATTGCTCAGGGGTCATTTGAACAAAGGAAGCATCACCACTGGAAAATAAATAATTGTACTTGGTGATTTTTTTAAAGATTTTTTTTGTTGTTGTTATTTTTCTCCCCAAAATCCAATTGGTAGTTACAGTCTTGTCCAATCGCTGCAACTCCCACATGGACTCGGGAGAGGCGAAGGTCGATAGCCATGCGTCCTCCGAAACACTACCCTGCCAAGCCACACTGCTTCTTGACACACTGCTCACTTAACCCGGAAGCCAGCCACACCAATGTGTTAGAGGAAACACTGTACAACTGGTGACCGAAGTCAGCATCCATGCACCCGGCCCGCCACAAGGGGTCGATAGAGAGCATTGGGACAAGGACATCCCGGCCGACCAAATCCTCCCCTAATCCGGAGAACACGGGGCCAATTGTACGCTGCCCCACGGGTCTCCTGGTCGCGGCCGGCTGCGACACAGCCTGGGATTGAACTGTGATGCAGTGCTTTAGACCGCTGCACCACTGGGCTGATAAATCAAATAGAAAAAAGCTCAAGGAAATGATTAGTTAATATGACTTTGCCCAATTGATTAATGGACCAACTAGAATCACACAGTCTTCAAAACCTCAGATTGATCTGATTTTCAGCAACTAACCAGAAAGGATTACAAAATCATTCAACTTTATTACAGGAATATCAGATCATAACTCTAATTACCAGGATCCTAACCAAAAAGAGATTAATTGACAGACAAGACAAAAAGTAGGTCTCAATCACCAATCAGGCCTTTACGTTAGAGTGGCCAGACAGAAGCCACTCCTCAGTAAAAGGCACATGACAGCCTGCTTGGAGTTGCCTAAAGACTCTCTGACCATGATAAACAAGATTATCTGGTCTGATGAAACCAAGATTGAACTATTTGGCCTAAATGCCAAGCGTCATGTCTGGAGGAAACCTAGCACCATCCCTACGGTGAAGCATGGTGGTGGCAGCATCATGCTGTGGGGATGTTTTTCAGCGGCAGGGACTGTGAGACTAGTCAGGATCGAGGCAAAGATGAACGGAGCAAAGTACAGAGAGATCCTTGATGAGGACCTGCTCCAGAGCGCTCAGGACCTCAGACTGGGGTGGAGGTTCACATTCCAACAGGACAACGACCCTAAGCACACAGCCAAGACAACGCAGGAGTGGCTTCGGGATAAGTCTCTGAATGTCCTTGAGTGGCTTAGCCAGAGCCCGTACTTGAACCCGATTGAACATCTCTGGCGAGACCTGAAAATAGCTGTGTAGCAACGCTCCCCATCCAACTTGACAGAGCTTGAGAGGATCTGCAGAGAAGAATGGGAGAATCTCCCCAAATACAGGTGTGCTAAGCTTGTAATGTCATACGCAAGACGACTTGAGGCTTTAGTCTACAGATTGATGAGGAAACATTTTTTTTAATCAATTCATAACAAGGCTGTAACTTTACAAAATGTTGAAAAGTCAAGGGGTCTGAATACCAAAGGCACTGTATTAATAGTGTGTTATACTGTAAGATTGTATTGATGTACTAATGGTAATTGTTTTCTGCCCAGGGACTACATATGAAAATCAGCTATTTAGCTAAATCTGGTGCAATGTCATGTTGTACATGGTCCCTGACAAATAAACGTAATAATAATATTAGTTGACTACTCCAGTATTTGGACACAACACTTGAAGCTATTTTCTTGTTGTTGTTAGAACTGTTTCTATAACAATTTTTTTGTTAATTTAAAAGATCCTCAACGGTACTCCTGCCGGCTTTGGTATTTGTCATAGTAGCGACATACAGTAGGTCACGCTGTTACTCCCCCCAGTTCCAGATAGGGCAGGTTGCAGGGAAGATTGGAAACAACAAAAACAAACAGCAGGGATCTAGACAGCCACAAGCCCGGGACAATCTGCGGTCCCAGCCACAATGGCTAACCGCGTTGCAGGCTGTGTTCCATCCCTCAAGAAAACCCTGCAGGGTTGATAGGCAGCTAGCTAGCAGCTCCGCCAAGCAGCTCCTAAGACCCGGCCTTGGTGGGCAGGATCACTGGACAGATAGAAACGGTCCCAGCAACTGAAGCTGACCATGTCGTGGCATCCAAACTCAAAAGGTAACTAGCAATTAACTAAACTTTTTCTAATGACTTCCAAAACAACAAACCGAGCTTTCCCTTGTATAGCTAACTCACTCTCTGTTTGTGTGTTGGTAGCAATGATGAAGTGTATAAATTGTCGATGGTTTGTTAGTTGATTTTCAGCCAGTCTCAGCTGGCTATCAATCTTGCTGCCAATTTAGTGACGCTAGTTAGCTAACAGCAAGCTGACAATATTGAAATGTCCATTTTAGGTATGCTTAGCTAGCCAGTCTAATGGAGATCAATACAATTAGTGGGGTCTTTCAATTGTGTATTGTTCTGTATTTTGTTGTAGTTGGTTCAGAATCTGATTCCATCATCATGCGCATCCAACCCCTAGCTCTGCAGAAGGTAAGTTGGCCAAAATCTTTACAAGCTGATGGCTAAGATAGCTCAATTTACAGTAAGTTTGTTATAAACATGAACTGGGTAGTGTTTGTATGGTTTGTGTTATGCGGTTACAGGTGGTTAGAGGTAGCATAAGGACCACAGAGTACCTTCCAGACCATGTAATCAATTTAGTCTACTTCTCTTCTCTTTTTACCTTTTATTTTGTAAAACTCAGGTTACCTGGAGTCATTCCACAGTGCCCTTGGTGAAAAATACCCCAAAGTTGGGGCATTAGGGGTACACAAGCATGAGGGAGTGGACAAAACGTGTGGTTACAGAGCACAACAAGATTGTGGGACTGAAACCAGCAAGGGACACTGAAAGGTAATGACACAACAATGACACAACCACCTCATTCTTCTCTCAAAACACAATACAAAGACATGTTTACAAAATTCCCATACAAAGGGCTACTATTGACAAGAATGAAGGAGGTTTACAGACAGTACTTTGAGATGAGGAAGGGGTCTTGGTTGTGCAGGCTTGTGCTTATACAGTAAATGTACTGTTGTGTATGAGAGCAATTGAGGTGCCATATCTCCTCAATCTCCCATACACAACAATGCCTTCCTGAGACTTTTCACACCTTCTTTAGCCCCCCCCCAGCCCATTCACTTTGTTGACAGTTCATTCCTCTCAAAAGCAGCTCCCAATGTCCCCTCATTGTCCCTAAACAATACGCTTGCTGGTCCCACTTCGGTGATACCTTTACCAACAAAGGAGTGTTGCCCTATGTACCTTTCCCGAAAAGTGTAAAATATTAACACCACAACCATGTCTTTCCAGGAGACATGCATTACCAGCAAATGTTCTGCAAGAGGACCAAACATTTGGTGGTTAAGAAGCCCTACACCACTTTCGGCAGAATCTTATCCAGCTGGCCGTTCACAGCAGACAGGACAAGCCCATCACCACAAGCACAAAGAGTCTCAGCTTCCCAGCCCACCATGCCGAACACAATTGCCAGTGTATCCCGAAGCTTGATAAAGGACTCTAGCTGCTTTTACACAGGCAGCCCAATTCTGATCTTTTTTTCATTAATTGGTCTTTTGACCAATCAGTTCTGAAAACTATCTGGTGTGATTAAGACCAATTAGTGGAAAAAATATAAGAATTGGACTGCCTTTGTAAACGCAGCTAGCGTGGCTCAGCATAAAACCATGTAGAACACACAGGAGGCTGCTGAGGGGAGGACGGAATGGAGCGAATGGAATGCCATCAAACACATGGAAACCATGTTTGGTGTATTTGATACCATTCCACTGATTCCCCTCCAGCCTTTACCACGAGCCCTTCCTCCCCAATTAAGGTGCCACCATACTGTGGTAGAAGAAGGGTGGGGGATGGGGGGTTTGACACCTCCACACCCGTTCGTAAATTAACTTCTTGGGGATAGGGGGCAGAGTTTTCACATATGGAAAAAATAGCGTGCACAATTTCAACTTCGTTCTACTCATCCCCAGAATATAAGATATGCATATCATTAGTATATTTGGATAGAAAACACTCTGAAGTTTCTAAAAGTGTTGGAATCATATCTGTAAGTATAACAGAACTTATATAGCAGTCAAAACCCTGAGGACCAACCTTTTTTTTTTCAAGTCACTGTGTGTTCAATGGGTTCTCATGGGCAAACCAGAATTCTAATCAGTATACACGCAGTTTCTACTGCTTCCACTGGATGTCGCCATTGTATGGAAAAAGGTTAAGGTTTTTCATTAGAGAACTGAGAGAGATATTGACCCGGAAGTGGAGTGACGTCTTGTATTTATGTTTGAGAGTTGAGCAAGACTTGAAAAGTAACGTGAGTTTGTTGATATCCTGTATTGAAAACAGATTGACCCGTCTTCAATTTGATCGATTATTAACGTTTACAGATACCTACAGTTGTATTACAAAAGTACTTTGAAATGTTTTGGCAAAGTTTAGAGGTAATTGTTTTAGATATTTTGTCGTGACTTTGTGCAAATTGGACGATGCTTTTTCTGGTACAACGGCGCCAAATAAATGGACAATTTGGATATATATGGACGGAATTAATCGAACAAAAGGACCATTTGTGTTGTTTATGGGTCATATTGGAGTGCCAACAAAAGAATCTCGTCAAAGGTAATGCATGTTTTATATTTTATTTCTGCGTTTTGAGTTGCTCCATCATGGTTGAAATAGGCTACACTCTCTTGTTTACATTGGGCAATCATCAGATAATAGCATCTTATGCTTTCGCCGAAAAGCCTTTTTGAAATCTGACATGTTGGCTGGATTCACAACGAGTGTAGCTTTAATTTGATATCTTATATGTGTGATTTAATCAAGTTTAATTTTATATCATTTTTTTTGAATCTGGCGCTCTACATTATAAAAGGCTGTTGGGACGCAAGCGTCCCGCGATCCCAGAGAGGTTAAGTAGGAGAAGACTCTCTACGCTCCAGTATTGGCTAAAGGAATGTCCCTTTGTCTCCAAAGACTTTGGCCCACCCAAAACTCTAACGTCCAAAAAGTGGATAATGGAACAATAATTCTAACATAAAGAATGTGGGGAATGGTCAGTGGGGAGATATGGAAAACTAATGTCATGTGGTTGATTATTTTGTAATGTCATTAAAAATCTTATGGAGGAAATACTGTAACTTGGAAAGTATGGCCATTACAGGTATAAGGTTTCATCCGATGCGTTGAGCATATCATGAGGTCAGAGAGCTTGTCAGCATGACGGAATGCCCCTTTTGACCAAGACTGCATAAAGGCTTGGAAGAGAAATTAGCCTTTAGACCAGGAAACATGAGGCGTTAGCTACATGTTAGAAATGGTTGAAACTTTGAACCTCAACACGAGGTGAAGAAATAAACTCACCTTCCTTTAGACCAGAGAGACGAAGAGCTGCAGCTCATGTCCATCATGTTCCGAATCCTGAATAACATCACAAGGAGGAAGAGGTGAGAATCTCACTTCAGACAATCACTGGTACAGCTGTCCTAAGTACGGTATCTAGGAAAGTGAATTCAAGTAGGACCATCCTATTACTCTCTTCAGACCATCGTCTACTACGCTGCTCTCATTACCCCACTGGGGATCATGGACACGGCTGATTAGCCTGTCTTCAGAGGACCAATCTTCCAGAATGATTGGAAGGGAACACCAACTTTTAGTTCCGCTCCAGGCTACATGACAAGTCATTGACCACAAACAACTAAGAAGAAGGACATTATGACCTTTTATGGACAGTTAGAGCCTTACACTCAAGCCCGAGAGAAGGCTTGGTTCCGACAGACATCAATGACGAACGAAGGGATTTCAGACAGAAATACATTCATGATTTCTTACTTCAAACGGGCCGCGGTTCGTGTGCAATGTATATGATTAATGGGAGAATAGTTATGTATCCACAATAAGGTTCCCCTTTTCGCTATCTCTCTCTTTTACCCCCTCTCCATCTGTGTAATAAGCCATCGTATTTGTCAATCCACAAGGGACCTTTGTCTCATGTAAAGAGTGTATGTTTTTTCTGTATTATTATTTAGTTAGCTAGTAAATAAATGATTAAACCAATTTCTGTAGTACTGAATCATGACCAAGGCTGGGGTTTATGCAGAACCAAGAAGGTTATGATTGTTCAGAGGTTATGATTAATATGTTGACTCTTTTATGGATATTATAGGTAAAGACCTTAAAGTTTCATTTGGGAGATGGTAATTCTTTAAATAGCCATGACTAGCCGGCCATCACCCAGTACACTGCCCTGACCTTAGTCACTGTCACTAGCCGGCCACCACCCGGTTACTCAACCATGCACCTTGGAGGCTGCTCCCCTATGTATATATACATGGAACAATGGTTACTTTAATAATGTTTACATACTATTTTACCTATTTCATAAGTATATACTGTATTCTAGCCAAGGCCATCCTATTCCAACTATTGCTGTACATACACTATATATACAAAAGTATGTGACAGGTGTATAAAATCGAGCACACAACCACGCAATCTCCATAGACAAACATTGGCAGTAGAATGGCCTTACTGAAGAGCTCAGTCACTTTCAACATGGCACCATCATAGGATGCCACCTTTCCAACAAGTCAGTTCGTCAGATTTCTGCCCTGCTAGAGCTGCCCCAGTCAACTGTAAGTACTGTTATTAATAAGTGAAAACTTCTCGGAGCAACAATGGCTCAGCCGCGAAGTGGTAGGTCACACAAGCTCACAGAACGAGACCGCTAAGTGATGAAACGGTATGGTGTGTAAAAATTGTCTGTCCTCGGTTGCAACACTCACTACCGAGTTCCAAACTGCCTCTGGAAGCAACGTCAGCTCAAGAACTGTTTGTCAGGAGCTTCATGAAATGAGTTTCCATGGCAGAGCAGCCGTACACAAGCCTAAGATCACCATGCACAATGCCAATCGTCGGCTGGTGTGGTGTAAAGCTTACCACCATTGGACTCTGGAGCAGTGGAAACGCGTTCTCTGGAGTATTATATATTATCACATGTCACCAAATAATTGATTGAAACACAATTTTGCAAAGAAGGTCTACAGTAGCCTCAACAGCACTCTGTAGGGTACCACCATGGTGTGGCCGGAGGACAGCTAGCTTCTGTCCTCCTCTGAGTTCATTGACTTCAATACAAAACCAAGGAGAATCATGGTTCTCACCCCCTTCCATAGATTTACACAGTAATTATGACAACTTCCGGAGGACATCCTCCAACCTATCAGAGCTCTTGCAGCATGAATTGACATGTTGTCGACCCACGCAAAGGATCAGAGAATTAATCTAGTACTGAAAGCATAAACTACAGCTAGCTAGGACTGCAGTGCATAAAACATTTTCTTTTATTTAATAAAAATGTCGCCGAAAAAAACAATAAAAACTCAAAACAAACCGTGAAACTAAAGACTATGTGCCCTAAACAAAGTCAACTTCCCACAAAGACAGGTGGAAAAAAGGGCTACCTACGTATGGTTCTCAATCAGAGACAACGATAGACAGCTGCCTCTGATTGAGAACACTACCCGGCCAAACACAAAGAAATAGAAATAAAGAAACTAGAATGCCCACCCTAGTCACACCCTGAACAAACCAAAATAGAGAATAAAAGCCTCTGTATGGTCAGGGCGTGACAGGTATACGGACAATTTGAGTATCATGTAGTAGCCTAAAGCTATCTCTATTAGATTTAACTGGGTGAATGGAATATGAATGACAGTCGTGACCAAGCTAATTTGCGGCTAGCTGTTCTTACTGTTTTGTCTAGTGATTGATAAACTCACAAACTCTTGGATTGCTTTCGCTGTAAAGCATATTTTCAACATCTGACACGATAGGTGGATTAACAACAAGCTAAGCTGTGTTTTGGTATATTTCACTTGTGATTTCATGATTATAAATCCTGTTAAAGGGATCCGTGCGTCATGAAGTTAAACAACTTCTTCCGTGGTGCCCCAAATCCTAATGAGTTAATTGCTACATGATTAATTTAATCAGGTAACAATTAAACATAGATAGTGGATTAGATAAATAACTGTCATCAGATTAATGAAGGTAAAGTCGTTTCACGCTCTTCAGAATACTGTAGGTTTTTGCTCCAACCCCAGTTGTAACTAACCTGGTTCAGGTTATTAGAATGAGGTTTGCTAGATTAGGGTTGGAGTGAAAGCCTACAGGACGGTAGCTCTCCAGAAACAGGGTCGCGAAGCCCTGATTTAGAACCACCATGAAGTAAATATGTCATGCCCTGGCCATAGAGAGGTTTTTATTCTCTATTTTTGTTAGGCCAGGGTGTGACTAGGGTGGGCATTCTAGTTTCTTTATTTCTATTTTTTATATTTCTTTGTGTTTGGCCGGGTGTGGTTCTCAATCAGAGGCAGCTGTCTATCGTTGTCTCTGATTGGGAATCATACTTAGGCAGCCTTTTCCCATATGTGTTTGTGGGTAGTTGTTTTCTGTATAGTTTAGTTACCTTACAGAACTGTTCGTTTTTCTCTGTTATTTTTGTTCAAGTGTTCTGATTAAATAAAATATCATGAACACGTACGACGCTGCGCTTTGGTCCAGTCATTTACAGGAAGAGGATCGTGACAAAATATGGATATTTTCTATCAATATTTGAATTTTGACTTCCCTTATGAATTCATAGAAGATATTTGCAAAAGCTGTACAGGGCTCTATAGCATCAAACAAATGCGAGACATTCAGATATTCAAAGAATGTTTATTTGTCAAATTCAAAAATACAGGGGAGTGTACATGAATGCTAACTCAAGAGAACTGGGTATTCAACAAGAATGTTATATGGTAAAAGTAACTTACATTTTTTTTTTAACAGTGTAGTATAGTGTGTCCAACTGTGTCTCAGGTGTAGAGACACACAAGAGCAGAGAACTGTAGCTACAGATTGTTACACCAGATAATGTGAGACCTGTCTTGATCAATTAGTGAGAAGACTTGAAAAATAGACACGATGGCTGTGCGCATTGTGATGGAATACTTTATGGCGCAAAAAAAATATTTTAATAACGGAGCATTTTCTAAATTCGCTAAGGTTGGTAAATATTATCTGTGCTATACCAAAGAGTGCATATCCTGTAACTCTCAGTAAAGGATACCAAAAATATTTGGTTAAATCACATGATCTGGTGTAACAATATGTAGCTAAGAGAACTAATGATCAGCAGATGATGGGAGAAGGGATCATGATGAAATTGCCATTCCAAAGAAACATACAGTAAATTCAGGGAATACTGTAGTTGTAAAGCTGTGGGAGGAGTTTCCATCATGATAAACTGCCATTCAGCTCCTCATGAGTCATCTGTTTGAAATCCAGCATAATGTATAATCCCCCGAGAGGGATGCAGTTCACACAATACACGAAGCTCACGCACCACACTGTATTTTCTATAAGACACATTTTTTTTTACACTCTATTCTAAAGTTTAAACAACAGTTGCACCTTGCCAACATAATATCAACATTAGGATAGACTAGTTGAACATGCATACGTGTGCACAGGAACAGAGATTGCATTTACAACACTATCTAGCCTAATAGAAAGAAATATGGCATAACCCTCAACCTTTTCACAGTGACCAGACTGGACAAATGAGCCTAGGTAGGTAGGCAGACAGTATCTATCAACAGCCATGTATATCAGGCATGCTTAGGTAAATATTTTTTATAGTAAAACCAGCTTCAGTTTTAGAGATTTTCAACAGTAAACTGTTGTATTATTGTTTCTCCTCACTATTTGCTAGTTAACATAGCTAGCTAGCTTGCTGGATATGCAATACTTGTTATTTACACCTGTTTGGAATCCTATCTGTCGTCATGCTTATCATTTTGTGAGTTTGAAATGCATCCACAGTCATAATCATAACAAATGTCAACCCTTGTCAATTACGTTACATAGCTAGCGAGTTAAATGATTTACAGTTGCTTATGTAATGCATGTTTGCGAACAAGTTACACATGTGAGGCATGGCGCATAACAAATGTGCAGGTGCCAGGCTAACTAGCTAGCCAACTCCAGTCATGTGCTAACGTTTGCTAGTAAACCTAGCTTTAGGTGGCTGGTTGTAACTTGCTGTTTAGTAGCTAGCCATATCTACGAGAAAAAAAAGAAGGTTTTAATGATCGAGAAACAAAAGGTCTCCAATTGTAAAACCTCTTCTATGTTTTGTTATGTAAATTAACACTGAAGTGATAGATGTGCAGATGATGATGTACAAATAGAAATACTGGTGTGCAAAAGAGCAAAAAAGTAGGTAGTTGGGTGGGCTATTTACAGATGGGCTATGTACAGCTGCAGCGATCTGTAAGCTGCTCAGATAGCTGATGCTTAAAGTTAGTGAGGGAGATATAAGTCTCCAACTTCAGAGATTTTTGAATTTCGTTCCAGTCATTGGCAGCAGAGCACTGGAAGGAAAGGCGGCCAGAGCAGGTGTTGGCTTTGTGGATGACCAGCGAGATATACCTGCTGGAGCGCGTGTTACGGGTGGGTGTTGTTATGGTGACCAGCGAACTGAGATAAGGCGGAGCTTTACCTAGCAAAGACTTATAGATGACCTGGAGCCAGTGGGTCTGGTGACAAATATGTAGCGAGGGCCAGCCGACGAGAGCATACAGGTCGCAGTGGTGGGTGGTATATGGGGCTTTGGTGACAAAACGGATGGCACTGTGATAGACTACATCCAATTTGCTGAGTAGAGTGTTGAAGGCTATTTTGTAAATGACATCGCCGAAGTCGAGGATCGGTAGGATAGTCAGTTTTACAAGGGTATGTTTGGCAGCATGAGTGAAGGAGGCTTTGTTGCGAAATAGGAAGCTGATTCTAGATTTCATTTTGGATTGGACATGCTTAATATGAGTCTGGAAGGAGAGTTTACAGTCTAGCCAGACACCTAGGTATTTGTAGTTGTCCACATATTCTAAGTCAGAACCATCCAGAGTAGTGATGCTAGTCAGGCGGGCGGGTGCAGGCAACGATCGGTTGAAGAGCATGCATTTAGTTTTACTAGCGTTTAAGAGCAGTTGGAGGCCACAGAAGGAGTGTTGTATGGCATTGAAGCTTGTTTGGAGGTTTGTTAACACAGTGCCCAAAGAAGGGCTAGATGTATACAGAATGGTGTCGTCTGCGTAGAGGTGGATTAAGGCATCACCAGCCGCAAGAGCAACATCATTGATATATACAGAGAAAAAAGTCGGCCCGAAAGTGAACCCTGTGGTACCCCCATAGAGACTGCCAGAGGTCCGGACAACAGGCCCTCAGATTTGACACACTGAACTCTATCTGAGAAGTAGTTGGTGAACCAGGCAAGGCAGTCATTTGAGAAACCAAGGCTGTTGAGTCTGCCGATGAGAATACGGTGATTGACAGAGTCGAAAGCCTTGGCCAGGTTGATGAAGACGGCTGCACAGTTATCGATGGTGGTTATGATATCGTTTAGTACCTTGAGCGTGGCTGAGGTGCACTCGTGACCAGCTGGGAAACCAGATTGCACAGCGGAGAAGATACAGTGGGATTCGAAATGGTCAGTGATCTGTTTGTTAACTTGGCTTTTGAAGACTTTAGAAAGGCAGGGCAGGATGGATATAGGTCTGTAACAGTTTGGGTCTAGAGTGTCACCCCCTTTGAAGAGGGGGATGACCACGGCAGCTTTCCAATCTTTAGGAATCTCAGGCGATACGAAAGAGAGGTTGAACAGATTAGAAATAGGGGTTGCAACAGTGGTGGCGGATAATTTTAGAAACAGAGGGTCCAGATTGTCTAGACAAGCTGATTTGTACGGGTCCAGGTTTTGCAGCTCTTTCAGAACATCTGCTATCTGGATTTGGGTGAAGGAGAAGCTGGGGAGGCTTGGGTAAGTAGCTGTGGGGGGTGCATAGTTGTTGGCCGGGGTTGGGGTAGCCAGGAGGAAAGCATGGCCAGCCCTAGAGAATTGCTTATTGAAATTCTTGATTATCGTGGATTTATCGGGGGTGACAGTGTTTCCTAGCCTCAGTGCAGTGGGCAGCTGGGAGGAGGTGCTCTTGTTCTCCATGCACTTTACAGTGTTCCAGAACGTTTTGGAGTTAGTGGATGCAAATTTCTGTTTGAAAAAGCTAGCCTTTGCTTTCCTTACGGTGTGTATTGGTTCCTGACTTCCCTGAAAAGTTGCATATCACGGGGGCTATTCGATGCTAATGCAGTACGCAACTGGATGTTTTTGTGCTGGTCGAGGGCAGTCAGGTCTGGAGTGAACCAAGGGCTATATCTTGTCTTAGTTCTGTATTATTTGAAAGGGGCATGCTTATTTAAGATGGTGAGGAAATTACTTTTAAAGAACAACCAGGCATCCTCAACTGATGGGATGAGGTCAATATCCTTCCAGGATACCCGGGCCAGGTCGATTAAAAAGGCCTGCTCGCAAAAGTGTTTTAGGGAGCGTTTGACAGTAATGAGGGGTGGTCGTTTGACCGCGGACCCATAAAGGATGCAGGCAACAAGGCAGTGATCGCTGAGATCCTGATTGCTGTTTCAGAGGTGTATTTGAAGGGCAAGTTGGTCAGGATAATATCTATGAGGGTGCCCATGTTTACAGATTTAGGGTTGTACCTGGTGGGTTCCTTGATGATTTGTGTGAGATTGAGGGCATCTAGCTTAGATTGTAGGACGGTCAGGGTGTTAAGCATATCCCAGTTTAGGTCACCTAACAGAATGAACTCTGAAGATAGATGTGGGGCAATCAATTCACATATGGTGTATAGGGCACAGCTGGGAGTTGAGGGGGGTCTATAACAGGCGGCAACAGTGAAAGACTTATTTCTGGAGAGATCAATTGCTGATAGGAACATTTCTGAAAGACGTCCAATGGCTCTATCGAACTAGGACAGCCATATCTACACCCCAGAAAACATATAGTGCAATCAGTATAACATAGAGCCTTTGCGAAATGCCACAAAGCAGGACAACATACATTTTTAGATCTCGTCCCTCCCCCCATCAATACACCGGAAGCATATCATTCAGCGCGCGCAGCCCTGACCTTCCTTCCTCCTGGACAATTATTTGCAAAACACATCTCACTTTTCTAGAAATGCTTCAGAAATGATGAAAACAAGCACATATTCCCCCCGGGTGACATTCCCCTTTAACAGAGAGCAAAGTGCTTTTTCTCTGGGCTTTCTTCTGGTATTTATGCTAGTTAGAAAACTTAAAACGCATTCCCCAACAAACCTTCAAGCAAATCATTAGCAAAAGGCAGTACACATCCTCTCTTCTTTACTATAAACATGGTCTGATACAGTATGCTCCTAATATGGGACGCAAACCAGATGATTTTCAGAGTCTAAATAATCCAGCCACAGCTGCAGGTATGGGGGAGGCGAAATTGAAACGTTAACATCATCATAAATGTAGTGTGTCTGATTGAATGGGTTATCCCTCTATGGACAATTGCTATTAAATTGAGCTAAATAGCATGAATTAACCTCGGCAATATTTTTTTAATCGTGTGTTTAAAACGTGATTGTTTGCAAGTGGATACTGATGTTCGAGGATGAGTACTCATGCCCATCCCTAATACTTAGCTGGCTGCATGTTGTAAAAGATTTTTAAGTTTGGAAATTGAACCGTGCATGTTTTCAATAGGACCTTGTCGATAGGCATTACAATTCAACAATGTCCCTTCAAGTCTAGTGTGTATTCTACCTTTACAGGACACAAAGGTAGAGAGCTAAGTGTGAAATTCATGTGCGGCCAACATTATGGGAACCTGCTGCAGCTCAGCCTGCTAGCTAACACTTTGTGGTATAGCATCATATCCAATAGGAACAACAAGTGAAGGGAGAAGGAGAGAAGTGTGTGTGTGTGTGTGTGTGTGTGTGTTAATGCACATTTTACACTACTGACTGTGTTGTCCTATTGTAGGTCTATTGTAGGTCTATGCCGGTGTCAAGGCTGGTGAGAATGTTGCTGTGGGAGTGGTCAGCTGTCTAGTGATCTACCCTTGCTACCTGCTGGTTTTCACGCTCTTCAGAATGAGCTGTAACAAGGTGACACACACGTACTGTACCTTTATAACTGACACACACCTTCATAACTCACACACACACACACACCCTTGCGTCTATCTACACACTCATCACATCTCCCCCAAAATGCACTAGAATCCCTGAGCTCACCATAACAAATGTTTGTGTCCGTCATCCCTGCCTGTGTGAATTCTATATCTTGAGGACTCCTGATATCTCCAGGAGTGATAAGTATAATTTTTGTCTTAATCTGTTGTTTTCTAGTACTGCATTTTACTTTAAGTGTATTTTACTTTCCCAGTAGCCTACTTGGCGTGTGAACTGCTAACTATTCCTAATTTGCAGCTGATTGCTGACACATCAATCAGGATTAAGGGGCAGGGCAATAACTGACGGTTGTTGTTTTGGTAATCAGTGGCTGTGTTGGAGGGGGAGTGGTTTCTCCTATGCTAGGCAATTAGGAATTAGTGTCAATTCTTTCAGTCTCCCTTGTTTTCTCAGTGGCAGCTGTAAGTGGCGATCATGTCAGCAGCGTTCTCATTGCTGAAACAAAGACGGTTCTGCTGAGTTGTTCGAGGAAGGAAAGAGAGGAAGGCTCCACACCACTCTTTCACTTGAGTATTTTACCTGGTTATTTTCAAATGATTTCATTTTGCCCTTATGTAGTTTTGTCAACTATGTGTGTGCTTTCTATACCTGTTCACTCCTCTCCCTGTAAGCTTTACAGATGCTCCCCACCCCTTGACTGTAACCCTTCTAATCGGCACCGTTTGGAACTGCTGATCTGTGGTCAAGAATGCCAAGTTGATCTCAGCCTATGCTACCCTTCAGTCTCTAGACGTTTTTGCCCTGACAGAGACATGCATCACCCCAGAGAACACTGCTACTCCAGCTGATCTCTCTTCATCTAACTACATGTTCTCTCATAGTCAGAGAGCATCTAGTCATCGTGATTGTGGCACAGGGCTACTCATTCTTTTCTCACTCACTCACTTACTTACTCACTCACCTCACCATCTCATTTGAATTCCATGCTGTCACTGTCCACTTGTTATCTATCACCCACCAGGTGCCCTTAGCGAGTTCGTCAATGAGATTGCCACCTTGATAAATTTCCCGATGGCTCACCACTCATTGTTCTGGGTGACTTCAACCTCCCAACGTCTGCCTTCGATTCCTTTCTTTCCCCTCCTTGCCTCTTTCGACCTTACCCTTTCCCAGTTCCCTCACACTCACAAGGCAGGCAATTCACTTGACCTCATCTTTACTAGAGGCTGTTCACCTACTAATCTCACTGCAACTTAATCCAGGTCACTGATCACTACTTTGTTTCCTTTTCTGTCTCCCTCTCCTCCAATCTTACCCACTCAGCCCCTACCCAGATGGTCAAGTGCCATCGTCAGCTTTACGTTCTCTCTCCCACTACTCTCTCCCCTTCTAAATCCTTCTGTCTCCCGATTCTGCCTCTTCGGCCCTACTCTCCTCCCTTTCTGCATCCCATGACTTGCACTGTCCTCTTTGCACGCAGCCAGCTAGTGGCTGAGTGACCCTCTGACTTCAAAAGAGCCAGAATTGCTCCCCTCCACAAGAATTGACCACTCTGACGTCAAAAACTACAGGCCGGTATGCCTTTTTTAATTTTCTTTCCAAAACACTTGATCATGCTGTGTCTGACCAACTTTCTGGTCATTGCTTTCAGAATGATCTTTTTGACGCTAACCCATCAGGCTTTGACAGCTCACTCAATCGAGACTGCTCTCTTCTGTGTCACGGAGACTTTCCACACTGCCAAAGCTGACTCTCTCGCCTTCGTTCTCATCCTCCTAGATCTATCTGTTGTCTTCAACACCATGAACCATCAGATTCTTCTCTCCACCCTCTCAGGGCTGGGTGTCTCAGGCTCTGCACACTCTTGGATTGCATCCAAACTCTCACTACTGGTATTCCATAGGGCTCGGTTCAAGGCCCTCTCCTCTTTTCTCTCTATACACTAAGTCACTCGGCTCTGTCATATCCATGGTCTCTCCTATCATTGCTATGTGGATGACACTCAACTACTGTTCTCCTTCCCCCCCTTCTGACACACAGGTGGTAACACGGATCTCTGCGTGCCTTGCAGATATCTCAGCTTGCATGTCAGTCCACCACCTCAAGTTCAACCTCGACAAGACAGAACTGCTTTTCCTCCTGGGGAAGGCCTATTCGCTCAAAGACCTCTCCATCACGGTTGACAACTCCAGTGTCACCCTCCCAGAGTGCAAATAACCTTGGCGTGACCCTGTACAACAGCCTGTCGTTCTCTGCAAACATCAAAGCAGTGACTCGCTCCTGCAGGTTCATGCTCTACAACATCCATAGAGTATGACCATACCTCACAAAGGAAGCGGCGCAGGTCCTAATCCTGGCACTTGTCATCTCCCTTCTGGACTACTGCAACTCATGGTTGGCTGGGCTCTCCGCTTGTGCCATCAAATCCCTGAAACTTATCCAGAACGCCAAAGCCCGCCTAGTGTTCGACCTTCCCAAGTTCTCCCATGTCACCCCGCTTCTCTGCACACTTCACTGGCTTCCATTCAAATCTCGCATCCACTACAGGACTATGGTACTTGCCTACAGAGCAGCAAGAGGAACTGCCCTTCCCTACCTTCAGGCTATACTCAAACCCTACACACCAACCCGAGTACTCTGTTCAGCCACCTCTGGTCTCTTGGCCCTTCCACGCTGACAGGAAGATAGCACCTGCTCAGCCCAGTCAAAGCTCTTCTCTGTCCTGGCATCCCAATGGTGGAACCAGCTTTCCCCTGAAGCTAGGTCAGCACAGTTCCTGCCACAGTCCCAGCCCATCAAAATCATTTGGATATTGCGTTTGTTGTCCACTTTAAAACTAGATGTTTTACCTACATCAGGTATCTCTGTGTGTGCTGTTATTCATTAAAATGCTATCACTTGTACCCTTTTCACACTATTGTGCTGAACCAAACAGTTCTGCGGTCACACTTTTCTTTTCACAACATCTTATTCAACACACTCCAGCAACTGTGGTGTATGAAAAACCAAGCCAGTATTTTGCTTGGCTTAGTAGTATAAGAAGGACACTGTGTTTGGAGATTATTTTGTTTCACAGAAAGAGTCAGAATTCTTCTCAGGCTAGATTTGATAAGCAGTGAAATAAGTGGTATTCTGGTGATGATTGTGTCTCGCTCTCTCACGCGAAACACACACACACAACCTGGAAATAATTATAACGACACACACACACACTGTACACAGTGAGTTGGGTTTGTATCTGATGTGTCCCAAATGGCATCGTATTCCCTACGTAGTGCACTACTTTTGACCAGAGTTCTATGGGACTTGGTCAAGAGTAGTGCATTATATAGGGAATAAAGTGCTGTTTGGGATGCAGGCTGCCTCTCATTGTCATGACAGTCCCTGATTAGAAGAAGTAAATAACATGTCAGGTTTCATTTCTCATGCTGTGGTGTGTGAGTTTGTGTGTATGTGTCCATGTCAATGTGTGTGTGTGTGTATGCATGGGTCTCATTAGAGAGAGGGAGTGGTAGGCTACGTGGTTGTTTCCATCCTTCAAAGAAACAGCCAGGACTGTGTTTGCACAAGCATACACAGATGCCCGTACACACGCACGCCTGTGCACACACACCAGAGCTGTGGCTGCCTGGAATCCTGTGTGGGAACATTGCATTTAGAGCGGTTTAAACACAGCCTCTCCCTACTGCTGCTAGCAGGTCTCCCAGGATTATTGGAAGCAAAAGCAATGCTCTCAGCTCCTACAGCTATCACAGTGAGCTATCTGTAGCAGATTGCAGCGCCAGCAGCACCTCATTTTTACATTACACAGAAACACAGAGACTACAGAGCTCAGGAGATGGATCTTAACACAGATGTAGCCGTCTATAGTTCTACAGCGTCTTAATCTTCCTGATGATTTCATATGCCTTAATACCACTGCTATCTGCATGATACAGAGCACTCCCTTCTCCCACACTACTGACTCTTCCCCCTCTATGGCCCCTAATGATAAGATAGGTACAGTGCATTCGGAAAGTATTCAGATCCATTGACTTTTTCCACATTTTGTAACGTTACAGCCGTTTTTCAAAAATTGATTGAATAGTTTTTTCTCCTCATCAATACCCCATAATGACATTTTCGCAAATGTATAAAATAAAAAAACTGAAATATCACTAACATATGTATTCATGCCTTTTACGCATTACTTTGGTGAAGCAGCGATTACAGCCTCGAGTCTTCTTGGGTATTACATTTACATTTAAGTCATTTAGCAGACGCTCTTATCCAGAGCGACTTACAAATTGGTGCATTCACCTTATGACATCCAGTGGAACAGCCACTTTGCAATAGTGCATCAAAATCTTTTAAGGGGGGGGGGGGGTCAGAAGGATTGCTTTATCCTATCCTAGGTATTCCTTAAAGAGGTGGGGTTTCAGGTGTCTCCGGAAGGTGGTGATTGACTCCGCTGTCCTGGCGTCGTGAGGGAGTTTGTTCCACCATTGGGGTGCCAGAGCAGCGAACAGTTTTGACTGGGCTGAGCGGGAACTGTACTTCCTCAGTGGTAGGGAGGCGAGCAGGCCAGAGGTGGATGAACGCAGTGCCCTTGTTTGGGTGTAGGGCCTGATCAGAGCCTGAAGGTACTGAGGTGCCGTTCCCCTCACAGCTCCGTAGGCAAGCACCATGGTCTTGTAGAGATAGGTTGGAGAAGGTTTGAGCAGAGGGAAGAGATGATAGGATGGAAGAGGAGAGAGTAGCGGGGGAGAGAGAGCGAAGGTTGGGACGGCGCGATACCATCCGAGTAGGGGCAGTGTGGGAAGTGTTGGATGAGAGCGAGAGAGAAAAGGATACAAGGTAGTGTTCGGAGACTTGGAGGGGAGTTGCAATGAGGTTAGTGGAAGAACGGCATCTAGTAAAGATGAGGTCAAGCGTATTGCCTGCCTTGTGAGTAGGGGGGGAAGGTGAGAGGGTGAGGTCAAAAGAGGAGAGGAGTGGAAAGAAGGAGGCAGAGAGGAATGAGTCAAAGGTAGACGTGGGGAGGTTAAAGTCACCCAGAACTGTGAGAGGTGAGCCGTCCTCAGGAAAGGAGCTTATCAAGGCATCAAGCTCATTGATGAACTCTCCGAGGGAACCTGGAGGGCGATAAATGATAAGGATGTTAAGCTTGAAAGGGCTGGTAACTGTGACAGCATGGAATTCAAAGGAGGCGATAGACAGATGGGTAAGGGGAGAAAGAGAGAATGACCACTTGGGAGAGATGAGTATCCCGGTGCCACCACCCCGCTGACCAGAAGCTCTCGGGGTGTGTGAGAACACGTGGGCAGACGAAGAGAGAGCAGTAGGAGTAGCAGTGTTATCTGTGGTGAGCCATGTTTCCGTCAGTGCCAAGAAGTCGAGGGACTGGAGGGAAGCATAGGCTGAGATGAACTCTGCCTTGTTGGCCGCAGATCGGCAGTTCCAGAGGCTACCGGAGACCTGGAACTCCGTGGGTCGTGCGGGCTGGGACCACCAGGTTAGGGTGGCCGCGGCCACGCGGTGTGAAGCGTTTGTATGGTCTGTGCAGAGAGGAGAGAACAGGGATAGACAGACACATAGTTGACAGGCTAAAGAAGAGGCTACGCTAATGCAAAGGAGAATGGAATGACAAGTGGACTACACGTCTCGAATGTTCAGAAAGTTAAGCTTACGTTGGAAAAATCTTAATGACTAAAATGATACAGTACTGCTGAAGTAGGCTGGCTAGCAGTGGCTGCGTTGTTGACTTTGTTTGAAGTGTAGCTGGCCAGGTAGCCTCGATAGCTGGCTAGGTAACCTCGGTAACTGGCCAGATAATTAGTCTAACTACACAATTGTCCTAGATACAAGGACAGCAAAGACAACTATGTAGCTAGCTAACACTAGCCAGCTAACACTACACTAATCAAATCGTTCCGTTGTAATGTAATAGTTTCTACAGTGCTGCTATTCGGTAGAAGTTGGCTAGCTAGCAGTGTTAGCAGTGTTAGCGGTGTTGACCAGCAGTATTGACTAGGTAGGGGAACGGCAGCGCGGCGGACGAAAATAGCTGGCTAGCTAACCGAAAATTACTCTAGACTCCACAGTTATCTTAGATACAAGGACAGCAGAGACAACTGTGTAACTAGCTAACACTACACTAATCAAGTCGTTCCGTTGTTCCGTTGAATGTAGTAGATTCTACAGTGCTGCTATTCGGTAGCTAGCTAGCTAGCTAGCAGTGTTGATTACGTTACGTTACGTTAAAAGGACGAAAATAGCTGGCTAGCTAACCTAGAAAATCGCTCTAAACTACACAATTATCTTTGATACTAAGACGGCTATGTAGCTAGCTAAGATCAAACAAATCAAACCGTTGTACTGTAATGAAATGAAGTGAAAGTGTGACACTACCTGTGGAGCGAAGCGGAATGCGACCGGGTTGTTGGTCGCGTTGTTGGTGTGTGATGCTACATGCTTGGGGTATGATGCTACATGCTTGGCACACCTGTATTTTTGGAGTTTCTCCTATTCTTCTCTGCAGATCCTCTCAAGCTCTGTCAGGTTGGACAGGTAAGCGTCGCTGCACAGCTATTTTCAGGTCTCTCCAGAGATGTTCGATTGGGTTCAAGTCTGGGCTCTGGCTGGGCCACTCGAGGACATTCAGACTTGTGCCGGAACCACTCATGCGTTGTCTTGGCTGTGTGCTTAGGGTCATTGTCCTGTTGGAAGTTGAACCTTCGCCCCTCGATACTGACTAGTCTCCCAGTCTCTGCCCGCTGGAAAACATCCCCACAACAAGATGTTGCCACCACCATGCTTCATCGAGATGTGACGCTTGGCATTCACGCCAAAGAGTTCAATCTTGGTTAATTTTGTCATGTTCCTTTTACTGAAGAGTGGCTTCTGTCTGGCCACTCTACCATAAAGGCCTGGTTGGTGGAGTGCTGTAGAGATGGTTGTCCTTCTGGAGTTTCTCCCATCTCCACAGAGGAACTCTAGAACTCTGTCAGAGTGACCATCGGGTTCTTCCTGACCAAGGCCCTTCTCCTCCGATTGCCCAGTTTGGCCGGGCAGCCAGCTCTAGGAAGAGTCTTGGTGGTTCTAAACTTCTTCCATTTAAGAATGATGGAGGCCACTGTGTTCTTGGGGACCTTCAATGCTGCATACATTTTTTGGTACCCTTCCCCAGATTTGTGCCTCGACACTATCCTGTCTCGGAGCTCTAAGGACAATTACTTCGACCTTATGGATTGGTTTTTGCTCTGACATGCACTGTCAACTGTGGGACCTTATATAGACAGGTGTGTGCCTTTCCAAATCATGTCCAATCAATTGAATTTACCACAGGTGGACTACAATCAAATTGTAGAAACATCTCAAGGATTAACAACGGAAACAGGATGCACCTGATCTCAATTTCGAGTCTCATATCAAAGGGTCTGAATACTTATGTAAATAAGGAATTTCAGCTTTTTTTATACATTTGGCAAGGGGTCTGAATACTTTCCGAATGCACTGTATGTGATAAAGTGAAAATCTGAATTCAAAATTCAATATGTTTCTGCTTATAATTTCCAACATTTTGGTAGGCTATTTGTTAGTCAACTTGTCTATAATTAGATAAATGCAGCTTCTACTCTGTCATTACTTGTTGCCCTAGAAGATGAAATAAACCCTTGCTTGCTCACCAGAATAATGTCATAGAATAGAATGAATGCTTAAAACTAACTGACATCGGTAAGTTTTCTCATTCACCTCTGCTTCTGTCATGGAGCAAAGACTTTTAGGGACCGGGAGAAAATGCAAATACAAACAAAAAAAGAGAAAGATTCAGTGAGAAATGTCCTTGTGAAATTAGTTTGACCAGGTTTAAGGAAATTAAACCTGTGAAAACAACCCAATATGTTGCTGATACTATTTCAGTTTGGCTTGAAATGCTATCAGCTTTATGACGCTGATAAAAATAGCACATTTACAGACAGTACCTAACCGTGCTTTCGTTTTCTATCAAGATGCTGAAAGAAAGAAATCATATTTACCCACTCCTTTTCCTGAGTAAAAATGTACATTTGCTGTATAATTTTACTACAAGAAATGTTTAATTCTGCGTTAATATTATATAAGGCTATGCGAGAGGTTATAGACCTACGGTACATTCAGTGTCCAGATTTCAGTTAGGCCTGCAACCCATCAGTAGACCTATAGTTCCCTTGACGTGCCATAAATGAAGTCCCTATCTTGTGACTGTCAAATTTGTATAGCACCTCACAATTATCACAAATAACATGGTTATCATCCTCTTTTACCACTTCACCAAAAATGTCCCAAACATTACGGTTACAAGTTCAATATAGACATTAATATAATGTCATATTTAGTTTGTATTCATCTGTGGGCTACCGTAATCATTTTTTTTAAATTAAAGAAAAGGCACATAATTACCAATTTAAAATTCTGAATATGTGTAGATGCACTTGGAGAATAAAGGTGATTATTGGTGAATAAAGTATGTCAGGAAAATATATATAAGGAACATAAATATATTAGCCTCCAATCCCAACCTCCCATCTCAATAAAACATGCCCTTCTGAAAGCAAATGAAGAAAAACACATACACTACCATTGAAAAGTTTGGGGTCACAGAGAAATGTCCTTGTTTTAGAAAGAAAATAAAAAATGTTGTCCATTAAAATAACCTCAAATTGATCAGAAATACAGTGTAGACATTGTGAATGTTGTAAATGATTATTGCAGTTGGAAATGGAATATCTTCATAGGTGTACAGAGGCCCATTATCAGCAACAATCACTCCTATGATCCAATGGCACGTTTTGTTAACTAATCAGAGTTTATAGTTTTAAACGGCTAATTGATCATTAGAAAACC
The DNA here is from genome assembly GCF_029448725.1 of Salvelinus fontinalis. NCBI lineage: Eukaryota > Metazoa > Chordata > Actinopteri > Salmoniformes > Salmonidae > Salvelinus > Salvelinus fontinalis. The sequence goes on from NC_074668.1 coordinate 45,442,795, forward strand.
CTTTTTCAATTATGTTAGCACAGCTGAAAACAGTTATTCTGATTTAAAGAAGCAATAAAACTGGCCTTATTTAGACTAATTGAGTATCTGGAGCATCAAATCTGTAAACATGGGCACCCTCATCGACGTCATCCTGACCAACTTGCCCTCTAAATACACCTCTGCTGTTTTCAACCAGGATCTCAGCGATCACTGCCTCATTGCCTGCGTCCGTTATGGGTCCGCGGTCCACCCCTCATCACTGTCAAACTTTAAAACACTTCTGCTAGCAGGCCTTTCTAATCGACCTGGCCCGGGAATTGACCTCATCCCGTCAGTAGAGGATGCCTGGTTGTTCTTTAAAAGTGCTTTCCTCACCACCTTAAATAAGCATGCCCCTTTTGAACGAAGAACAGATATAGCCCTTGGTTCACTCCAGACTTGACTGCCCTTTACCAGCACAAAAACATCCTGTGGCGTACTGCACTAGCATTGAATGTCCCAGCGATATGCAACTTTTCAGGGAAGTCAGGAACTAATATACACAGTCAGTTAGGAAAGTAAAGGCTAGCTTTTTCAAACAGAAATTTGCATCCTGCAGCACTAATTACAGAACGTTTTGGGACACTGTAAATTCAATGGAGATTAAGAGCACCTCCTTCCAGCTGCCCACTGCACTGAGGCTAGGAAACACTGTCACCACCGATAAATCCACGATAATCGAGAAATTCAATAAGCATTTCTCTACGGCTGGCCATGCATTCCACCTGGCTACCCCAACTCCGGCCAACAGCTTTGCACCCTCCATTTCTCCTTCACCCAAATTCTGGTTCCCTACAAATCAGCTGGGCTAGACATGTCTGGACCCTCTCTTCCTAAAATTATCCGCCGCTATTGTTGCAACCCCTATTACTAGTCTGTTCAACCTCTCCTATTGTCTCAGATTCCTATAGATTGGAAAGCGGCCAGGGTCATCCCCCTCTTCAAAGGGGGAGACACTCAAGACCCAAACTGTTACAGACCTATATCCATCCTGCCCTGCCTTTCTAAAGTCTTCAAAAGCCAAGTTAACAAACAGATCACTGACCATTTCGAATCCCACTGTATCTTCTCCCCTGTGCAATCTGGTTTCCCAGCTGGTCACGAGTGCACCTCAGCCACGCTCAAGGTACTAAACGATATCGTAACCGCCATCGATAAAAGACAGTACTGTGCAGCCGTCTTCATCAACCTGGCCAAGGCTTTCGACTCTGTCAATCACCGTATTCTCATCGGCAGACTCAACAGCCTTGGTTTCTCTAATGACTGCCTCACCTGGTTCACCAACTCCCTCTAATTCTCTCTCCCTCTCTCGCTCTCTCTCCTCCCAGAGGATCTTTGCCCTAGAACCATGCCTCAGGAATACCTGGCCTTATGACTCCTGGTCATGCTGCTGCTCCATTTTCTACTATTCTGCCTGTGACTATGGAACCCTGAATTGTTCAGCGGACGTGCTACCTTGTCCCGGACCTGCTGTTTTTGACTTTCTCTTTCTCTACAGCACCAGCTGTCTCGACCTCAAGTTTGAACATCTTGAAGAACAATCTGGCCTTAATGGCCATGTACTATCTCACCCGGCACAGCCAGAAGGGGACTGGCCACCCCTTAGAGCCTGGTTCCTCTCTAGATTTCTTCCTTGGTTCCTGCCTTTCTAGGGATAATTTCCTAGCCAAAGTGCTTCTACGTCTGCATTGCTTGCTATTTGGGGTTTTAGGCTGGGTATATGTATAGCACTTTGAGACATCTGTTGATGTAAAAAGGGCTTTATAAATACATTTGATTGATAAGTGGACGCAAGAGGTCTTTCGGCAACAAATTCTCACCTCCTCCCGCCGGACTTCATTGTTGAGGACATGTACACTATATACACTGCTTAAACACAATGTAACTCCAAGTCAATCACACTGATGTGAAATCAAACTGTCCACTTAGGAAGCAACACTGATTGACAATACGTTGTGCAAATGGAATAGACAACAGGTGGAAATTATAGGCAATTAGCAACACACCCCCAATAAAGGAGTGGTTCTGCAGGTGGTGACCACAGACCACTTCTCAGTTCCTATGCTTCCTGGCTGATGTTTTGGTCACTTTTGAATGCTGGCGGTGCTTTCACTCTAGTGGTAGCATGAGACGGAGTCTACAACCCACACAAGTGGCTCAGGTAGTGCAGCTCATCCAGGATGGCACATCAATGCGAGCTGTGGCAAGAAGGTTTGCTGTGTCTGTCAGCGTAGTGTCCAGAGCATGGAGGCGCTACCAGGAGACAGGCCAGTACATCAGGAGACGTGGAGGAGGCCGTAGGAGGGCAACAACCCAGCAGCAGGACCGCTACCTCCGCCTTTGTGCAAGGTGGAGAAGGAGGAGCACTGCCAGAGCCCTGCAAAATGACCTCCAGCAGGCCACAAATGTGCATGTGTCTGCTCAAACGGTCAGAAACAGACTCCATGAGTGTGATATGAGGGCCCGACGTCCACAGGTGGGGGTTGTGCTTACAGCCCAACACCATGCAGGACGTTTGGCATTTGCCAGAGAACACCAAGATTAGCAAATTCGCCACTGGCGCCCTGTGCTCTTCACAGATGAAAGCAGGTTCACACTGAGCACATGTGACAGACGTGACAGAGTCTGGAGACGCCGTGGAGAACGTTCTGCTGCCTGCAACATCCTCCAGCATGACCGGTTTGGCGGTGGGTCAGTCATGGTGTGGGGTGGCATTTCTTTGGGGGGCCGCACAGCCATGTGCTCGCCAGAGGTAGCCTGACTGCCATTAGGTACCGAGATGAGATCCTCAGACCCCTAGTGAGACCATATGCTGGTGCGGTTGGCCCTGGGTTCCTCCTAATGCAAGACAATGCTAGACCTCATGTGGCTGGAGTGTGTCAGCAGTTCCTGCAAGAGGAAGGCATTGATGCTATGGACTGGCTATGGACTGATGCTATGGACCGTTCCCCAGACCTGAATCCAATTGAGCACATCTGGGACATCATGTCTTGCTCCATTCACCAATGCCACGTTGCACCACAGACTGTCCAGGAGTTGGCGGATGCTTTAGTCCAGGTCTGGGAGGAGATCCCTCAGGAGAACATCCGCCACCTCATCAGGAGCATGCCCAGGCGTTGTAGGGATGTCATACAGGCACGTGGAGGCCACACACACTACTGAGCCTCTTTTTGACTTGTTTTAATGACATTACATCAAAGTTGGATCAGCCTGTAGTGTGGTTTTCCACTTTAATTTTGAGTGTGACTCCAAATCCAGACCTCCATGGGTTGATAAATTTGATTTCCATTGATAATATTTGTACATTCAACTATGTAAAGAAAAAAGTATTCAAGAATATTTCATTCATTCAGATCTAGGATGTGTTATTTTAGTGTTCCCTTTATTTTTTTGAGCAGTGTATATATACAATAGTATGTGGACACACCTTCAAATTAGTGGATTTGGCAATTTCAGCTACACCCGTTGCTGACAGGTGTATAAAATCGAGCAAATAGCTATGCAATCTCCAAAGACAAACATTGTCAGTAGAATGGCCTAACTGAAAAGCTCAAATTTCTGCCCTGCTAGACCTGCCCAGGTTAACTGTTGATTGAACTGTAAGTGCTGTTATTGTGAAGTGGAACCATCTAGTAGCGACAACCGCTCAGCTGCGAAGTGGTAGGCCACACAAGCTCACAGAACAGGACCACCGAGTGCTGAAGCGCATAGCGGGTAAAAATTGTCTGTCCTCGGTTGCAACACTCACCACCGAGTTCCAAACTGGCGCTGGAAGCAACGTCAGCACAAGAACTGTTCTTCGGGAGCTTCATGAAATGGGTTTCCATGGCCAAACAGCCGCACACAAGCCTAAGATCAACATGCGCAATGGCAATCGTTGGCTAGAGTGGTGTAAAGCTCGCCACCGTTGAACTCTGGAACATTGAAAACGCGTTCTCTGGAGTGATGAATCACGCTTCACCATCAGGCAGTCTGACGGATGAATCTGGGTTTGGCGGATGCCAGGAGAACGCTACCTGCCCTAATGCATAGTGGCAACTATAAAGTTTGGTGGAGGAGGAATAATGGTCTGGAGCTGTTTTTCATGGTTGGGGCTAGGCCCCTTAGTTCGAGTGAAGGAAATGTTAATGCTACAGCATACAATGATATTCTAGACGATTATGTGTTTTCAACTTTGTGGCAACAGTTTGGGGAAGGCACTTTCCTGTTTCAGCTCAACCCCATCAAACACCATTGGGATGAATTGGAATGCCGACTGCGAGCCAGGCCTAATCGCCCAACATCATAGCCAGACCTCTTGTGGCTGAATGAAAGCATGTTCCAACATCTAGTGGAAAGCCTTCCCAGAAGAGTGGAGGCTGTTATGGCAGCAAAGGGGGGGACCAACTCCATATTAATGCTCATGATTTTGGAATGAGACGTTCGACAAGCAGGTGTCCACATACATTTGGTCATGTAGTGTATTTCCATTGTTAGAGTGGTCACTCGACTTTCTTGTCAAAATAATATAAGAGCTTTGCTTATGCCACCTGATGATGTCAACAGGAAAGCCAAAACTCCACCCATGTAAAATCTACTGATTAGAAGGTCCTGTATAGATTATACTTTCAACCACCAACTTTCTCTATCATGACCCCACTATTTCGTGGCAACAGAGGGCTCTCAAGGGATGGTCACGTAAGTGCTCGGGCAGGTGTGTAGGTGTTTCCATAGGTGCAACTATGGTGGAAAGTCCAAACCAGGTCTCTACCGTGCACATCCCCTCTGAATATGCCGATTTGGCTCTCGCCTTCTGTAAAAAGAAGGCGACTCAACTACCACCCCATCGATGGGAGGATTGTGCGATAAATCTCCTGGTAGACGCAGCACTTCCGAGGAGTCACGTGTATCCTCTGTCACAGGAGGAGATGGCGGCTATGGAAACATATGTCTCCGAATCTCTGGGGCAGGGATACATTCGGCCTTCCACTTTACCTGCCTCCTCGAGTTTATTTTTTGTGAAGAAGAAGGATGGAGGTTTACGCCCGTGTATTGACTATCGAGGTATCAATCAGATCACTGTGAGGTACAGTTACCGGCTGCCTCATAGCCAGTGCGACTGAGTCAATGCACGGGACGCGCTTCTTCACACATTGGATCTCAGGAGCACTTACAATCTGGTGCGTATCCGGGAGGGGGATGAGTGGAAGACGGCATTTAGTACCACCTCTAGGCACTATGAGTACTGTACGTCATGCTGTACGGGTTGATGAATGCTCCAGCAGTCTTCCAATCCTTTGTAGACGAGATTCTCAGGGACCTGCACGGGCAGAGTGTAGTGGTGTATATCGATGACATTCTGATATACTCCGCTACACACGCCGAGCATGTGTCCCTGGTGCGCAAGGTGCTTGGTCGACTGTTGGAGCATGACCTGTACGTCAAGTCTGAGAAATGTCTGTTCTTTTAACAGTCCGTCTCTTTCCTAGGGTACCGCCTTTCCGCGTCAGGGGTGGAGATGGAAAGTGACCGCATTTCAGCCGTGCGTAATTGGCCGACTCCAACTACGGTAAAGGAGGTGCAGCGGTTCTTAGGGTTTGCCAACTACTACCGGAGGTTTATCCGGGGCTTTGGTCAAGTAGCGGCTCCCATTACCTCATTGCTGAAGGGAATGCCTGGTGCGACTGCAGTGGTCAGCTGGGTCGGACAGGGCTTTTGGTCACCTAAGGGCTCTGTTTACCTCGGCTCCCGTGCTGGCTCATCCTGATCCCTCCTTGGCATTTATAGTGGAGGTGGACGCGTCCGAGGCTGGGATAGGAGCTGTGCTGTCTCAGCGCTCGGGTATGCCACCAAAACTCCGTCCCTGTGCTATCTTTTATGATGTGGGAGACCGGGAGCTGTTGGCTGTCGTCAAGGCTCTGAAGGCGTGGAGGCATTGGCTTGAAGGGGCTAAACACCCTTTTCTCATTTGAACTGACCACCGCAATCTGGGCGGCGAGGAGAATGAACACTCGTCAGGCCAGGTGGGCCATGTTTTTCACTCATTTTGTTTTTACTACAGAGCAGGTTCCCAGAACGCTAAGGCAGACTTACTTTCCCGGATGTATGACACAGAGCAGCGGTCAACGGATCCCACTACCATACTTCCGGCTTTTTGACTGGTGGCACCGGTGGTGTGGGAGGTGGACGCGGACATCAAGTGGGCGTTACGTACATAGCCCACTCCCACCCAGTGTCCAGTTGGATGTCTGTACGTTCCGTCTGCTGTCCGTGACCGTTTGATCTGTTGGGCCCACATCTGGTCATCCTGGCATCGGGCGGACAGTGTGCTGTCTTAGTGGTAAGTACTGGTGGCCTACCCTGGCTAAGGACGTGAGGGTTTATGTTTCCCCCTGCTCGGTGTGCGCCCAGTGCAAGGCACCGAGACACCTTCCCCGAGGGAAATTACAACCCCTACCCATTCCACAACGGCCGTGGTCACACCTATCGTTGGATTTCTTGACGGATCTTCCTCCGTCACAAGGACACACCACGATCCTAGTTGTTGTGGATCAGAGTCCTGCCGTCTCCTTCCTTTGCCCGGTCTCCCTACGGCCCTACAGAGTGCGGAGGCCCTGTTCACCCACGTCTTCCGGCACTGCGGGGTGCCTGATCGGGGTCCCCAGTTCACATCCATGGTTTGGAGGGCGTTTATGGAACGTTGGTCAGCCTCACCTCTGGTGTTCACCCCGAGAGTAACAGGCAGGCGGAGAGAGTTAACCAGGATGTGGGTAGGTTTCTGCGGTCCTATTGCCAGGACCGGCCGGGGGAGTGGGCGGCTTTCATCCCCTGGGTAGAGATGGCCCAGAACTCACTCCGCCACTAACCTATCTCCTTTCCAGTGTGTACTAGGTTATCAGCCAGTTCTGGCACCGTGGCATTAGAGCCAGATTGAGGCACCTGCGGTGGATGAATGGTTTCGGCACTCGGAGGAGACATGGGAGGCTGACCATGTACACCTGGAATAGGCCATCAGGCGGCAGAAGGCGAGCGCCGACCGCCAACGCAGTGAGACCCTGGTGTTCGTGCACCGGGGGACCGGGTCTGGCTCTCGACCCGAAACCTACCCCTCCACCTGCCCTGCCGGAAGCTGGGTCCGCAGTTTGTGGGGCCATTTAAAGTTCTAAGGAGACTGAATGAGGTTTGTTATAGATTACAGCTCCCCCCGATTACCGTATTAACCCCTCGTTCCATGTGTCTTTCCTCAGGCCGGTGGTGGCTCGTCCGCTCCAGGAATCTGAGGTGCGGGAGGTTCCTTCACCCCCTCTGGACATCAAGGGGGCCCTGGCGTATGCTGTTCGAGCCATCATGGACTCAAGGCGTCGGGCGAGGGGCCTTCAGTACCTCGTGGAGGGGTACGGTCCGGAAGAGAGATGCTGGGTGCCGGTGGAGGGCATTCTGGACCACCGTCGTCATTTAACTTTTAATAACATAACAAAAATAACATTCATATTCCATTCTATCATCATTACGACCATTTTATGACCGGGTGGGCATCTACTCTTGGTGGCGGCTCTGGTTCGGACGTAGCCCCCGCTCCTTACGCTGATCCCTCCGCTTCTGTGGAACCGGACAGTAGATCGTCGCCGGAGGCTCCCGACCGGGGACCGTCGCCGGAGGCTCCGGACAGGGGACCGTCCCTGCAGGCTCCTTTCCATGGATCTTCACTCCAGGCTCTGGGCCATGGATCATCACTGGAGGCTCCAGGCCATGGATCATCACTGGAGGCTTCGTGCCATGGATTATCACTAGCAGCTCCGGGCCATGGATTATCACTGGAGGCTTCGGACCATGGATCATCACTGGAGGCTTCGTACGTGGCGCCGGAACAGTTCTCACCGGACTGAGGATATGTACTGGAAGCCTGGTGCGGGGAGCTGCCACAACACGTCCTGGCTGGATACCCACTTTAGCTCGGTGAGTGTGGAGAGCTGGCACGGGACGCATTGGGCTATGAAGGCGCACTGGCGGCATTTGTGCGTAGAGCCGGCGCAGGATATGCTGAGCCGTGGAGGTGCACTGGAGGTCTGGAGCGTAGAGCTGGCACAACGCGTCCTGACTGAATGCCCCCTGTAGCACGGCAAGTGCGGGGAGCTGCACAGGCCGCACTGGTTTGTGCTGGCGAGCTGGGGATACCGTGCGTAGAGCTGGCGCAGGATATCCTGGACCGAAGAGATGCACTGGAGGCCAGGAGCGCTGAGCCGGCACAACCTGGCTGAATGCCCACTCTAGCACGGCAACTGCGGGGAGCTTGCACAGAGCCCACTGGGCTGTTGATGCGCACTGAAGGCATGGTGCGCAAAACCGGATAACACGGTGCCTGACCGGTCACTCGCTCCCCACGGTATGCACGGGGCTCAGGTCTGACTCCGCCAATGTCCCCGTGTGCCTCCCCCCAATTTTTTGGGGGGGCCGCCTCTCGTGCTTGCTTTGTTGATTTAACTCCTCGTATCGTCGTCGTTCCACTTTTGCTTTCTCCATCTGCTCCTTTGGACGGTGATACTCCCCGGCCCTTGTCCAGGGTCCTTCTCCCTCCAGGATTTCCTCCCAGGTACAGTCCTCCTGACCACGCTGCTTGGTCCGTTGGTGGTGGGATCTTCTGTAACGTTCGTCGTTAACCTGTCTAGGATGAGCGTGCCGCTAGCGGCACTCCCCCCCCACCCCCACTGAAAAGGCAGAGCCGCAAAATTCAAAAAAAATATATTTTTTTAAATATTTAACTTTCACACATTAAAGTCCAATACAGCTAATGAAAGACACAGATCTTGTGAATCCAGCCAACATGTCCGATTTTTAAAATGTTATACAGGGAAGACACAATATGTAAAGATGTAAATCTATTACCTAAAAACACATTAGCATAATCCACCATCTTTTATTTGTCCACCAACACCAGTAGCTATCACCAATTCGGCTAAACTAAGATATTTATAGCCCCTAACCAAGAAAAAAACTCATCAGATGACAGTCTGATAACATATTTATGGTATGGGATAGGTTTTGTTAGAAAAATGTGCATATTTCAGGTAGATGGCATAGGTTACAATTGCACCCACCGTCACAAATGGACTAGAATAACTACATAGAGCAACGTGTTTACCTACTTACTAATCATCAAACATTTCGTAAAAATACACAGCATACAGTAATCGAAAGACACAGATCCTGTGAATACAGACAATATTTCAGATTTTCTAAGTGTCTTACAGCGAAAACACAATAAATCGTTATATTAGCATAGCACATGTGCAAACATTACCCCAGCATTAATTCTAGCCAAAGTGAGCGATAACGTAAACATCGCCAAAATATATTATTTTTTTCACTAACCTTCTCAGAATTCTTCAGATGACACCCCTGTAACATCACATTACAACATGCATATACAGTTTGTTCGAAAATGTGCATATTTAGCCACCAAAATCATGGTTAGACAATGGGGAAAGTAGCCCAGCTGGTGAGAAAATGTCCGTGCGCCATATTAGACAGTGATCTACTCGTATACATAAATACTCATAAACGTGACTAAAAAATATAGGGTGGACAGCGATTGATAGACAATTTAATTCTTAATACAATCGCGGAATTACATTTTTTAAATTATCCTTACTTTTCAATACAGTTTGCGCCAAGCGAAGCTACGTCAAAAAACATGGCGTCCTAAGCCACTAACATTTTTCGACAGAAACACGATTTATCATAATAAAAATTTCCTACTTTGAGCTGTTCTTCCATCAGTATCTTGGGCAAAGGATCCTTTCTTGGGTCTAATCGTCTTTTGGTGGAAAGCTGTCCTCTTGCCATGTGGAAATGCCAACTGCGTTCAGCATGAACTGGAAGCGTGCCCAGCGATTCACAGCGTTTCAGAAATAAATGTCCCAAAATCGCACTAAACGGATATAAATTGCTATAAAACGCTTTAAATTAACTACCGTATGATGTTTTTAACTCCTATAACGAGTCTTAACATGACCGGAGAAAGATTACTCCCAACACTAATGCTTGGAACAGGTGCGGGTCGGTGTCCTCCAGGCGCATGACGCAGCTCCAAAAGAGTGACTAGCTACAGGGTTTTTTAATTTATAGTGCCTGTGAACGCGCAATCGACCCCATTCAAATCGTCATCACGTAAAGGCATCCAGGGGAAGACGTAAGCAGTGTCCGTATACTCATAGGAATAACATTGGCTTTAAAACTGACTCCAGAACAGTGGCCAAAATTTCTGAAATCTGACTCCATGTCAGGGAAATTGCTGTAGAATGGGTTCTGTTCCACTTAGAGACAAAATTTCAACTCCTATAGAAACTATAGACTGTTTTCTATCCAATAATAATAATAATATGCATATTGTACGATCAAGAATTTTGTAGGAAGCCGTTTCAAAAATTACACGATTACCATAAATAGTGACAACAGCGCCCCCAGCCTCAACAGGTTAAGGGTAGACCAAGGCGCGGCGTGATTTGGGTTCATCATACTTTATTTAAATGTGAACCAGCGAAAAAAACAATAAACAACACAACGAACTAAAAGCTTTGTCGTGCAAAATACATGCAACCAAACAAAGACACGATCCCACAACCGAAGGTGGAAAAAGGGCTGCCAAAGTATGATCCACAATCAGAGACAACGATAGACAGCTGCCTCTGATTGGGAACCATACTAGGCCAACAAAGAAAAAGAAAACATAGATATACAAAAACTAGAGTACCCACCCTAGTCACACCCTGACCTAACCAAAATATAGAGAATAAACAGGGATCTCTAAGGTCAGGGCGTGACAAGGATAATAATTTGGTTGAAATTGTGCATTGTTAAGTTTAGCCATCATGCTTTGGTCACATATTTTGGTCAAGTGGCTATTAGCCTTGCTCTAGGATAAGCTATTTACACTGTAGAGTAGACCCAGCTACCACATAATGTTCTGAGAATATTTGTTTATTAGAGCTTGGTGAGAGCATGGTTGTCCTATGGTTATTTTACATACAACCTAGTTGCTTGGCTTTGGAACTTTCTCAGTACCTTTAAGGAACTTGACAAACATTTCTTTCTTGGTATTTCATTACTTAAACAAACCATGTTACATTTAATTTTAATGTTAGTAATGTTCTGGAACATTCTCCAACTGGTTTGACATTGGGAATTTGCTCAAATACTGTAGTTCAGTACTTCTGCATAACGTTTCCTACGTGTTTCTTCATGGTTCTATTTAAAGTCATGTTCTCAAATTGTTACATTAAAACCATAAGAAAACTTTAGTAATGCTCAGAGAACGTTCTAAGAATGTTATTTAAAAACATATACACCGAACAAAAATATAAACGCAACATGTAAAGTGTTGGTCCCAAGTTTCATGAGCTGAAATAAATGATCCCAGAAATGTTCAATGCTCAAAAATATTTATCTCAAATTTTGTGCACAAATTTGTTTAGATACATGTTTGTGAGCATTTATCCTTTGCCAAGATAATCATCCCCTTGACAGGTGTGGCATATCAAAAAGCTAATTTAACAGCATGATCATTACACAGGTGCACTTTCTGTTGGGGACAATAATAGGCCACTCTAAAATGTTCAGCTTTGTCACACAACAAAATGCTACAGATGTTTCAAGTTTTGAGGGAGTGTGCAATTGGCATGCTGACTGCAGGAATGTCCACCAGAGCTGTTGCCAGATAATTGAAAGTTAATTTCTCTACCATAAACTGCCTCCAACGTTGTTTTAGAGAATTTGTCAGTACAAACTGTCAGAAACCGTGTCAGGGAAGCTCATCTGCGTGCTCGTCACCCTCACTAGGGTCTTGACGTGACTGCAGTTTGGTGTTGTAACTGGCACGCTGGAGAAGTGTGCTTTTCACTGATTTATCCCGGATTCAACAGTACCAGGCAGAAGGCAACGTTTGGGCGAGCGGCTTGCTGATGTCAACGTTGTGAACAGAGTGTCCCATTGTGGCAGTGGGGTTATGGTATTGGCAGGCATAAGCTATGGACAACGAACACAATTGCATTTTATCAAGGGCAATTTGAATGCACAGAGATACCGTAACGAGATCCTGAGGCCCATTGTCATACCATTCATCCGTCACCATCACCTCATGTTTCAGCATGATAATAAACTGCCCCATGTCGCAAGGATCTGTACACAATTCCTAGAAGCTGAAAATGTCCCAGTTCTTCCACGGCCTGCATATTCACAAGACATGTCACACATTCCGCATGGTCTGGTTCGACGTGTACGACAGCGTGTTCCAGTTCCGGCCAACATCAAGGTACTTCGCACAGCCATTGAAGAGGAGTGGAACAACATTCCACAGGCCACAATCAACAGTCTGATCAACTCTGTGCGAAGGACAAGTTTCACGCTGCATGATGCAAATGGTGGTCACACCAGATACTGACTGGTTTTCTGATCCACACCCCTAACTTTTTTTAAAGGTATCTGTGACCAGCAGATGCATATCTCTATTCCCAGTCATGTGAAATCCATAAATTAGGACCTAATGACTTTATTTCAATTGACTGGATCCTTACAGTATATGAACTGTCACTCAGTAAAATCTTTGAAATTGTTGCATGTTGCATTTATATATTTGTTCAGTATACATTCCATTCTCAGCATCAATAAAACTCTTTCTATCCTCTATCTGGTTCAGTGTGAATTTCACTATTTATTTTAACTTCCTGAGCCTCAATCTGGAGTTCCAGGGAGCCGAAATACGTAATAAAAGTCTCCAAAAACACCCAAATACTAACTTTTACAGATGTCATGCGTGTACTTCCTCTTTCCTCTCACAGGTGCATGTATGTAAGTAGGGGGCGTGCTACTGGCACAGGTACTAGATAGCTAGCTAGCAAGTTATGTTGTCAGTCACTCACTCATGAGATCAGCCAGGCGACGACAAGAAACTGAAGCCATTTTTGTTGTTAGGTTATTTGCTGATTATCGTTGAAAATGGTTCGCAGATGTGCAAACCCAACATGTGACAATGCTTTGAGAAAACATGGCTAGTCTGATAACTTTTCACAGACTTCCTGTGAACAACTCAGATTTAGTGAGGCTTTGGCTAGTTGTTCTGCAAAGGTGCATCAAACCCCCAATCCACAGACTTTACGTCTTACACCTTAGATCAGTGTTTCCCACTCCGGTTCTTGAGTATCCCCAACATCACACATTTTTGTTCCCAGACAAAACCACTTGACAGGCAACTACTGCTGCAGGTAAAATGGAATGGTTTTACAATGAACAGGACATAGACACATATTGTCTAGGGGTAGGGAGCAGCTAATCACATTTCTATTGTTTTCAAATCTTTGTAAGCTTGGTGGAAGTTACACATTTTCCCTCTTTTCCCAGTAATTCTTGTTGCTGCCAGTGTGCAGACTTTGTAATCTTATTTTCAGGAAAGGTAGACACTGGGCAGACTAGTGAGACATTTGCTAATTGGTGTTAAATTTCTTTTCAGGCACAGTATGGATTTCCCAAAACAAACCAAAGCCTGGGTTCCCCAGAAAATGTATTAACCAACAAAACAGACCTTCCGGTTGGACCTGGTAGAGCATGTGCTGAAAAGACAGGAGGACAACCAGTGGTGTACAAGGACCATGTACAACTCCCAAGATGACCACCCAAGAACATAGCCAGCTAAGAACATAGCCAGTGTTCCAAGACCAGACAAGGTCGAGATTGCAGCTGTACAACGATCCTGATTCTGACTCCTGCCCCATACCACTGTAGACAAAATTAAAGTTCCCGCTCTGGTGCTGACACCCCACGAGAGTTCCTGCTCCCTAATCAATGTGTGCCCCATTGACTTGTGTGGTAATCGAAACCAGTTCAGGCCAACTTGGAGGTATGTTTTGATTTACAGAATAGTAGCAACCCACTCAAGTCAATGGGGCACACATCAATTCACAGAAGACTTGGTAATAAAATATTGCCTTTTGTCCAGATTGAAGCTGTGTCTTTTTCCATGCATCACACAAGACTACCTCTTACGAGACTTAGCTTCAATGTACCCACCCGACTTACTGTAATGTACTCACCCTAATCACTTTTTTTGGCTGTTCATGCACATGACATTTTTTCTCGAGGCAAGCCGAAGTTCGGAGCCTAACTTGCTGACCAGACCGGACTCATCGCATGCGCGAGCGTCGCAAAATAAATGTAGAAATCCATGTTATTCAATTATTGCGCGTGCGCCAACGAGCGCCTGCAATGCGAAGGGCTAAAATAGAACTCCTTTCTATTTCTGACGCAGATCACGCTGGAAGTCCTGCCTCTCCCATCTCCTTATTGGTTTATAGAAGCATGTACCCACGTGCCATCTCCTCATTGGTTATACCCACATGGGTGATTGAAAGATGAACTGTTTTGCCAGTTGTCGTGGTAATACTATGAAAGTGTGAAAGTACTATGAAAGTGTAGATTTGTAGAAGTGTAGAAACTCAATGTTTATATCCCAGAACAAATTAGCTAGCAACAGCAAGCTAGCTAAATAGGACAAATGAACTAGCAAGTGCAAGCTAACTAGCTAAATTGCCATACATGTTTAATACTTTTCGACCTGTCCCAAAATTAATGTCATTGGTTCAGTTTGTTTTGATATTTTAACCTGCGTGTCGTGATCGTGTTTGGTGTAAGGCGACAAAATAAATGTATGCATGATAGCGCACGCGCGCAGCCGGTTTGGGTTCCGTGTAAGTCTATTCCCCTTCATTGGTCAACAGTTAGGATTCTTCAATTAAAATTGACTTTTGGGGGGCTTGTATCATTTGATTTACACAACATGCCTACCATTTTGAAGATGCAAAATATGTTTTTATTGTGAAACAAACAAGAAATAATACAAAAAATCTAAAAACTTGAGTGGGTGAATACTTTCGGCTGGCCCTTTCAGCTGGCCCTCGCTACATATTCGTCGCCAGACCCATCTATAAGTCTATGCTAGGTAAAGCTCCGCCTTATCTCAGCTCACTGGTCACGATAACAACACCCACCCGTTGCACGCGCTTCAGCAGGTATATCTTACTGGTCATCCCCAAAGCCAACACCTCCGTTGACCACTTTTCCTTCCAGTTCTCTGCTGCCAGTGACTGGAACGAATTGCAAAAATCGCTGAAGCTGGATACTTACATTTCCCTCACTAACTTTAAACATCCGCTATCTGAGCAGCTAACCGATCGCTGCAGCTGTACATAGTCCATCTGTAAATAGCCCACCCAATCTACCTACCTCATCCCCATATTGTTTTTATATACTTTTCTGCTCTTTTGCACACCAGTATCACTACTTACACACCATCATCTGCTCACCTATCACTCCAGTGTTAATCTGCTACATTGTAATTACTTTGCTACTATGGCCTATTTATTGCCTTACCTCCTCATGCCATTTGCACACACTGTATATCGACTTTCTTTTTTTCTATTGTGTTATCGACTGTACGCTTGTTTATTCCATGTGTAACTCTGTGTTGTTGTTTCTGTCGCACTGCTTTGCTTTATGTTGGCCAGGTCGCAGTTGTAAATGAGAACTTGTTCTCAACTAGCTTAACTGGTTAAATAAAGGTGAAATAAAAAATAAAAACATGTAAAAGTCACTGTATGAACAAAACAATCATAAATGAGAAAGGGAGATACAGAAAGGGAAGGCAAAGGTAATGAGCCATCGGTGGAAGGTTGTTCAAAGGATTCTGAAGGAGTGGGTACAAACCGGTGGGTGATGGGTACTTGCTGCGGATGGTGCTGACGATGCAACTGGGTAACACGAGTCTCTGATTATGTCCAAGTCATTTCCCATTCCAAGACCAAGTCATAAGTACAGTTAACACCAAGTATACCAAACATTAGGAACACCTTGCTAATAAAGCGTTCCACAGGGATGCTGGCCCATGTTGACTCCAATGCTTCCCACAGTTGTGTAAAGTTGGCTGGATGTCCTTTGGGTGGTGGACCATTCTTGATACATACAGGAAACTGAAAAACCCAGCAGCGTTGCAGTTGTTGACACAAACCGGTGCACCTGGCACCTGCTACCGTACCCTTTTCAAAGGCACTTTAATCTTTTGTCTTGCCCATTCACTCTCTGATTTGCGCACATACCCAATCCATTACCAAATTGTCTCAAGGCTTAAAAATCCTTCTGTAACCTTTCTTCTCCCCTTCATCTACACGGATTGAAGTGGATTTAGCAAGTGATGTCAATAAGGGATCATAGCTTTCACCTGGATAGCTATAGATGACACCGGAGGAGATGGCTGCTGTTTTACGGGCGGATCATCACTGGAGGCTTCGTGCCATGGATCATCACTGGAGGCTTCGTGCCATGGATCATCACTGGAGGCTTCGTGCCATGGATCATCATTGGAGGCTTCTTGCCGTGGATCATCATTGGAGGCTTCTTGCCATGGATCATCACTGGAGTGGAGAGACACACAGGAGGCCTGGCTCTGGGAGCAGGCACAGGACTCACCAGGCTGGGGAGACATACAGGAGGATTAGTTCTTGGCCGAGGCACAGGACTCACCAGGCTGGGGAGACATACAGGATGCCTTCTCCTTGGCCGAGGCACCGGATACACTGGGCCGTGGAGACACACTGGAGGTCTCGAGCAAAGAGCCTGCACAACCCGTCCTGGCTGGATGGCGACTTTGGCCCGGCATGTGCGGGGCGCAGGCACAAGACGCACTGGGCTGTGCAGACGCACTGGAGACACAGTGCGCAGAGCCGGCGCAGGATATCCTGGCCCGAGGAGACGCACTGGAGGTCTGGAGAGCAGGGCTGGCACAATCCGTCCTGGATGGATGCTCACCCTAACCCGGCAGATGCGGGGAGCTGGGATGTAGCGCACCGGGCTAAGAACGCGTACTGGAGACACCATGCGCTCCCCCGAATAACACATAACACGGTGCCTGACCAGTACCTCCTCCTTCATTGCACACGATTTTTCAGTTCTGCCCACAAATTTTCTATATGATTGAGGTCAGGGCTTTGTGATGGCCACTCCAATACCTTTACTTTTTTGTCCTTAAGCCATTTTTCCACAACTCATTGTCCATTTGGAAGACCCATTTGTGACCAAGCTTTAACTTCCTGTCTGATGTCTTGAGATGTTGCTTCAATATACTGTATCCACATAATTTTCCTATCTCATGATGCCATCTATTTTGTGAAGTGCACCAGTCCCTCCTGCAGCAAAGCACCCCCACAACATGATGCTGCCACCCCCGTGCTTCACGATTGGGATGGTGTTCTTCGGCTTGCAAGCCTCCCCCTTTTTCTTCCAAACATATCAATGATCATTATGGCCAAACAGTTCTATTTTTGTTTCATCAGACCAGAGGACATTTCACCAAAAAGTACCATCTTTGTCCCCATGTGCAGTTGCAAACCGTAGTCTGGCTTTTTAATGGCGGTTTTGGAGCAGTAGCTTCTTCCTTACTGAGCGGCCTTTCAGGTTATGTCGATATAGGACTCGTTTTAATGTGGATATAGATACTTTTGTCCCTGTTTCCTCCAGAATCTTCACAAGATCCTTTGCTGTTATTCTGGGATTGATTTGCACTTTTCGCACCAAAGTACGTTCATCTCTAGGAGACAGAACGCGTCTCCTTCCTGAGCGGCACGACGTCTGCGTGGTCCCATGGGGTTTATACTTGCGTACTATTGTTTGTACAGATGAACGTGGTACCTTCAGGCATTTGGAAATTGCTCCCTAGGATGAACCAGACTTGTAGAGGTCTAGAATATTTTTGTGAGGTCTCGGTTGATTTCTTTTGATTTTCCCATGATGTCAAGCAAAAGGCACTGGGTTTGAAGATAGGCCTTGAAATACATCCACAGGTACACCTCCAATTGACCTGTTTAATGATTTAATTAGTGTGTGTGCTGTGTGTGTGTGTGGGGGGGGGGGTATGTGTGTGTGCTTGTGTGTTTGTTCCTGAGGTTCACACCTTGAGTCTATATATTGAAATATTTATCCAAAACAGTGCTGTCTCATGCATACAGGATCCGATTCTGTTTACTTAGAGGAACACGCGCCTGCCGGCACCAACACACACACACACACACACACACACACACACACACACACACACACACACACACACACACACACACACACACACACACACACACACACACACACACACACACACACACACACACACACACACACACACACACACACACACGAATCAAGGGGAGCTCCTGCTCAATAACCATCGCTGGCTTCTGGAAAGCAGATTGATGGAATCATTCGGCATGAGTGTAGCAACAACAGGAAGCCACTTTAAATTGTCTGCTTTGTAGAGCTGCGATATTGGATTAACTACTCCTTACTTATATATTTTTTCATCCAGTGTGCCATAACTGAACTTTTAAAGGCCCAGTATAGGGAAAAACTTGATTTTACTATGTTTTTATATATTTCCACACAATGATGTTTGAATAATACTGTGCAATTGTGAAAATTATGATAATGCACTTTTGATGTAAGAGCTGTTTGAAAAGGCTGCCTGAGATTTCAGCCTGTTTTGGTGGGATGGCGCCCAAAAAAATAAAAAAATCTCTGCCAATAACAGCTAATACTGTATTCAGTTTTCCCCTCCCAACTCAAATCAGTCCCAGACAGTCATGGCAAAATTCTTGCTTCAGAAATTGCTTTTTGCTAAGATGCTATTTTTGTTTCTTTTTGAACCATTTTAATTTGAAATAATCACAGTATAGTACTTAACTGTTACCCAGAAATTATTTCATGTTAAGATAAAAATGGCTGCATTGGACGTTTAACAGAACAGAAACAGAGGTAGCCTTTCAGTGTTGTCAAAATGACAAAATAATATGACTACATATACAGTGCATTCGGAAAGTATTACATTATAAATGTTTTTCCCCCCTCATCAATCTACACAACAACAACAAAAATAACTGAAATATTCAGACCCTTTACTCAGTACTTTGTAAAAGCACCTTTGGCAGCGATTACGTCCTCAAGTCTTCTTGGGTATGACGCTACAAGCTTTGCACACCTGTATTTGGGGAGTTTCTCCAATTCTTCTCTGCAGATCCTCTCAAGCTCTGTCAGTTTGGATGGGGTGCTTCCCTGCACAGATATTTTCCGGTCTCTCCAGAGATGTTCGATCAAGTCCGGGCTCTGGCTGGGCTACTCAACGACATTCAGACTTGTCACGAAGCCACTCATGTGTTGTTTTGGCTGTGTGCTTAGGGTCGTTGTCCTGTTCATCCCAGAATGAGGTCCTGAGCGCTCTGGAGCAGGTTTTCATCAAGGATCTCTCTATACTTTGCTCCGTTCATCTTTCCGTCAATCTTGACCTGCCGCTGAAAAACATCCCCACAGCATGATGCTGCCACCACCGATCTTCACCGTAGGGATGGTGCCAGGTTTCCTCCAGACGTGGAACTTGGCATTCAGGCCAAATAGTTTAATCTTGGTTTCGTCAGACCAGAGAATCTTGTTTATCAGTCCTTTAGGTGCCCTTTGGCAAACTTCTCCCCTTTAAGAATGATGGAGGCCACTGTGTTCTTGGGGACCTTCAATGCTGCAGAAATGTTTTGGTACCATTCCCCAGATCTGTGCCTCGACACAATCCTGTATCAGAGCTCTATGGATAATTCCTTCGAACTCATGGCTTGGTTTTTGCACTGACACGCACGTCAGCTGTGGGACCTTATCTAGACAGGTGTGTGCCTTTCCAAATCATGTCCAATCAATGGAATTTACCACAGGTGGACTCCACTTAAGTTGTTGAAATAGCAAAGGGTCTGAATACTTACGTAAATAAGGTATTTCTGTTTAAAAATGTTAATACATTTGCAAAAATTAAAAAAAAATATTGATTGAATCCTTTTTAGAATAGGTCCGTAACATAACACAATGTGTAAAAAGGAAGGGGTCTGAAAACGTTCCAAATGCACTGTATAAATTCAAAGTATGCATAGGAGTTTTGCCATATTGAAAGTGTGTCAGCAACTTTGTGGAAGAGTAGGCCGTTGGGGGCACAGTGTACCAGGAAGTCACTGCAATACCTGTCTCCTGAGAGGGAGTGGAGGTTTGAAAATAACCAACTATAACATTCATGGAGTATGATGTGCATTAAAACCAATGGTATATACAGTATATATATATATGACTGACAGGGCTCACTGCTTTGAAGCCACTGCGCCTCAATGTTGGTACTCCGCCATTGTAAAAAAACGATTTTGGAAGCTATAGAAATACATTTATTAATGTATATGTTTTTGCCATGTTTGTTCTATTGCAAGAGAAAATGTAATATATTTAAAATGTTAATGAAGGGAAATGACTAATGCCCTAATTTCTATTTGGGTCAATTAAAGAAGTACCTAGGCTGCATCCTACATCTATTTTCCATAACAGGCTTAGGGCAATTTTTATTCCACAACAGGGCTTGGGGCAACTCCATATTCTCATGAGGAAGAAGAAAGCCATTTTTCTTCTGACAAGTTTCCAAAATAAATCATACGTTACCGTAGTGTGAACCAGTGTTGGGGGTAATGCGTTACTTAAATAAGGCGTTACAATAATAACATTACTTTTGTGAGCAACAGAGTAATGTAACGTGTTACTTTTAAAATTAGATTGTTAATATTACAGTTACTGTTTCAAGTAACGTGCATTTCTTTCAGAAAATATTTCCCCACTGGCACAGTGTTTCCATGATCCGATCTCGACTTGTTTCCTTATTTGGTTCTCGAGCTAGCTATCCATCACTATGCAGTCTACTAACCAGCATTGGCAGCTGGAGAGAAAGATTTTACATGAAAGGAAATCTGTACAGAGGTTTATCTTATATTCGGCTGTTTAAGTAGCACAGTACTTGTAGACTAGCAAAGGAAAGTATATCACCACTGATGAAAGGAGAAACTGGTCATACCTGAATTAGTTATAAGTAGCCTATCTTTGGTAGTGCCTCGCTCCCTCCCACAGTCAAACAAGTGAGGTTTTGATCATTTTTATCATGAAAGCCATGCAAAGTAATAGAACCAGTGATGTGCAGTGAGGTCGTTGGCTGGGTAGTCACTGGCTATTATCAAAGCCAGATTTACTGACAAATAAACTGTGATGAAGCCTAAGGTCACCATACAACAGATAGCTCCAACAACTAGTGACATAGGCTATAAATAGATTTTCTAATTATCCAATGCACCGAGCGTGATGCACACACACACACACACACACACACACACACACACACACATAATAATATTATTGTGTGAAATACAATTTGACATACATATATACTGAGCAAAAATATAAAGGCAACATGCAACAATTTCAAATATTTTGCTAAGTTACTGTTCATATGACGACAATTGAAATTCAGTCAATTGAAATGAATTCATTAGGCCCTAATCTATGGATTTCACATGACTGGGAATACAGATATTCATCTGTTGGTCACAGATAGCTTAAAAAAATGGGCCTCACTATGGGCCTCAAGATCTCGTCACGATATTCAAATTGCCATTGATAAAATGCTACGTTGTCCGTAGCTGATGCCTGCCCATAACATAACTCTTCCGCCACCACGTGGGGCACTCTGTTCACAACGTTGACATCAGCAAACTGCTCGCCCACATGACGCCATACACATGGTCTGCGGTTGTGAGACCGGTTGGATATACTACCAAATTCTCTAAAACAACGTTGGAGGTGGCTTATGGCAGAAAATAGAACATTAAATTATCTGGCAACAGCTTTGGTGGACATTCCTGCAGTCAGCAAGCCAATTGCACACTCCCCCAAGACTTGAGACATCTATGGCATTGTGTTGTGTGACAAAACTGCACATTTTAGAGTGGCATTTTTTCCCCCAACACAAGGTGGACATATGTAATGATCATGCTGTTTAATCAGCTTCTTGATATGCCACACCTGTCAGGGGGGTGGAGGATCTTGGCAAAGGAGAAATGCTCACTAACAGGGATGTAAACTAATTTGTGCACAACATTTGAGATACAGATTTTTGAGTATTGAACATTTCTGGGATAATTTATTTCAGCTCATGAAACTTGGGACCAACAATTTACATGTTGCATTCATAATTTTGTTCAGTGTTTAATAAATAAGGTTCTAAGGAAATTTCCAACAATCTAAATGACTGAAAAAAACTGTTAAAAACGTAAAAAAAGAGTCTCATCAAAACAAAATTGTAGCTTGATAAATCAAATGTATTTTTTAATATTCATTGAACAGTGGTCTAACCCACAAATTGCAAAGTAAAATGCATTCAGGCCTACCTTGTAATTTAAGTCAATTTGTCTGTTCTTCAAGGTGAACCTCTTGGTGACAGTGTTGTAGGGCCAAAGATGACAAAATTATCAACCCTGGGGTTGCTGTGTCTGTCAGGCCGAGTGTGGTACATTCAATCAAACTATTTTTTGTCCCTTCCTCTGATGAAGGTCAGGAAGTGCAGGTGTTGATCTCTCTCTATGAATTATACCAAGTTTTCCTTGGAAATCCAACTTGAAAAATTGTTTGAGGTATAGTATAGTGTACATTTGTCAGGTTGTTTTTGGTAACTAGCTAGCTAGCTAGCTTCATTCACTATAATGGATGTGAGTGTTACCGGCCTCAGTATGTAGCTGAGGTGGCCTGTAATAGTAAAAAGAATGGACACAAGTTTACGTTTGCAAAGTTCTGGCGCTTTCTTTATTCTGAAGAATGGTGCGTGCGCCTAGCCAGAACTTGCAGCTTTTCCTACTACCACAATACAACAGCACCACCTATTGGCCTGATGGACAACTAATGCTAAATCAAGTAGAATATAGAATTTAGATTCATTAAACAAATTGGTTTAAAAATAATAAAGGTGTGTCTGTTTTTAGTGAATTTGTTTTCAACCCATTACACACTCCCCTCCTCTTTTTGAGGACTCCTGGCATCTATTTGTTTTTCTATCTTTAGTCAATACAATTTCTTGTCAGTGTCTAGCATGTCCAGACAAGTGGTGTTCCTTCGTGTCAGCAACATCCTTGTAAAACTGGATAAGGCATCATGTTTCCAGGCACCATGTAAGAATTGAGCACAACTGCGTTTGCTCCTTGTCTCAATGACTGGTATGACGGTTGTCCCAGACTCTCATAGCTAAACATTTCTCTGGGCTTCCAGTGCGTGTGGACCGTCTCACAGGTAAGTCTTCCTTTCCATTGACCTCTTGCCGCTGTACAAGGACAACATCTTGGAGTTCCTCCTGCACTTCATCCTCCACTCCATGCTGTTCAGGTCCTTCAGACTGTTGCTGGATCTGTTCTATTTCATGTGCCACTGTAAGTCTGAACTCCTGAGCAGTAGCTTTCAGTCTGGTACTCCACTCTGGTTGACTTGGTTTTGGTCTGACATCGCTCTGATGGACCCGAGGACTGTGCTGGTAAGTATAGTCCGAACTGTCAGATTCTTGGTCAATCATGTTACTGTTTGTCGTCTTTTTTTGTCTTGGTGTTGTTCTTTTCACAAGTTTGGTTGGAGTGTCTTGATGCACTGACAAGTCATTTACAGGTAACAGGAGGTTCCGGTGCAGCACAAGAAGAGCTTTGTCTCCAGACTCTGACTGGATCTTATCCACTGGACCCTCTCTATGTAACGGTCATCGTATGAAGGAGTGGATCCAAACGCAGCATGGTAAGTGTTCAAGATAAATGTATTACTCAAAACACTCGAACAAAATAACAAAGAGGGAAAAACGAAACAGTCCTGTCAGGTGCAGACACTAAACAGGAAACAACTACCCACAAAACCCAAACGAAAAAGGACAACTTATATATGATCCCCAATCAGAGACAACGATAGACTGCCTCTGACTCTCGCCCTTGGTCGGGGTGAAGCTTACTAGGATAACCAAATCGAGGAATGAAGTCTTGGAATATCTTTGCGGCTGCAGTTTTTCCTGACATGTTCTTCATTGGGTAGGCCTGTGCAAAGCGTGTGAAATGATTGACCAGTACAATAGTATATTCATAGCCTCCTTTGCTTGGCTCAAGGTGCATGTAGTCGACGGAGAGGAGCTCAAAGAGTGCACTGGTGGTGATAGAACCTATAGGTGCTTTCTCTGGAACACAGTTATGTTTCTGCTTAAATACCAGACCGTATGTCTGATCACATAGTATTCTACTTGACTTTGTCTGCTCCGACTTGGCCCATGTCGTCATGTAAGTTCTTCAGCACCACTGATTTCAGCTTGCTGAGTATTACAAGTTGCGGTCTATTACATCCTGTCTGTACACGATTCTATTTTACATTATCAGCTTGTTCCACTCATGGACTAGTCTCCTTATTTCTGGTCCCATGAGTTTCTTTCTCATTTGGATTCCATCCTTTTTTTTTCAGCGAGATGATTTCTCTGATTGCAGCATCCTCGCGCTGTACAGCCTTGATATCCTCTGGTGTGATGGCAGGTAAACCTTCAGGTGACACACCACCCTATCTAGAGTTGACTTGCAGCGCAGCCACCCATGGAACATCCTCATTTTTCACTGCTCTGCTTCCTTGCCATACCGCTGAGATGTCTTTTGGTGGCATAGATTCTGTGCATTCACCCACATGGTTGTGGAGAACGAAAGGACAACGAGACAGTGGGTCAGTGTCTGCATTCATTTTCCCAGGCCTGTATTTCAGGTCAAAGTGGAACTCCCCGACCCAGAGGTGACCTACTGCATTGAGTCTAGCTATGCTCAGAACATAGGTCAAAGGGTTGTTGTCTTTGTATACTGCAAAGGTGGGTGCATTGTATAGATAGTTTCTAAATTTGTCACAGATCACACATTTAAGTGCTAAAAACTAAAGTTTGCCAGAGTGGAGTTGGTAGTTTTTCTCCCCTGGAGTTAGTGTTCTGGATCCTTACCCGATTACACATAGTCTCCCATTCTGATGTTGGTAAAGGACAGCCCCTAGACCCTCATTGAAAATGTCAGTGTGTAGCACAAATGGTAAGTCACAGTCTGGGTATGGGTTGGTTAGCATGTCCACCAACTTGGCTTCGATGGCTTTGTGTACAGCCATCCACTGGACTGGTGTCTTGGGATGCCGTTGTCCATTGCTAACCTTTTTGGACTGGGTTTTTCCTCTTGTTGATTTGGGCTTGGCAGTTTTCCCCTTTTCTTCTGATGGACTTTAACAGCTCAAATAGTAGTTTGGCCATCCTGGAGAAATCTTGGATGAACGACCTGTAGTAGCCAAAGAATTCCAGCAGTGTTCTGACCTCTCCAACTGTCTGTGGCTTCCTCTCCTTTAGCCACAACACAGCCTCCAAGTATTTTGGGTCGATTTGTACTCCCTTGCTGGATATGATCAAACCTATGTACCTCACTTGTTGTCTGAAGACTTCGGCCACAGTTTGATACCATGAATCCTCATCCAACTAAGAACTATTCTCAGGTCTTCCACATGTTCACTGAACATCTTGGAATAGCAGAGAACATCGTCCAGATATGGAGAACAGCAGTCGTCTCTCATGCCCTCTAGAACTCCTTCCATACACCTCTGGAAAGCAGATTGGGCGTTGGTCAAACCAAAGGGGATGTGGACCCACTCATATAGCCCTCAGCGGGTGCTGAACACGGTGGCTTGTCTTGAGCTTTCATCCACAAAGCCTTGATGGTAAGCGCTGCCTTGGTCAAGTGTCAAGAACCATGTGTATCCCCCTAGGTTATCCAGCAGGTCTTGTATCCATGGCAACGGATGGCGGTCAGGGATGGTCTTGTGATTCAGCTCCCTGATGTTGACACAAAACTGCAGGCTTCTGTCCTTCTTGCACACGCAGACCACCGGTGATGAATATGGAGATGTGGATTTCTTGATCTAGGCTCTCTCTAGTAAGTTCTGGACATATTCTTTCACCTTTTTGTATAGAGGTTTTGGAATGGAGTTGTAATTTTTCTGGACAAGCTTGTGATCCCTCAAGTTCAGTTTCAGCTTAAGGTTCGGAATGCAGCCGATATATCCATCTTCCTGTGCAAACACATCAAATTCTTCATATAGCATTCTTCTGAGTATTTTCTGTTCCTCTTCCTGTAGATGTCCTAAGCCAACAGGTGGGTGCCATTTTTCTCTGGACCCAACTTGTGTGTGACTGTCTTTTCTCTGCTCAACATGGTGAAACTGAGTGGAGCACAGGAAAGCATCACCATGCTTGACATCATGGGAAAATCAAAAGAAATCTGCCAAGACCTCAGATTTTTTTTTTTTTAGACCTCCACAAGTCTGGTTCATCCTTGGGAGTAATTTCCAAATGCCTGAAGGTACCACGTTCATCTGTACAAACAATAGTACGCAAGTATAAACATCATGGGACCATGCAGCCGTCATACCACTCAGGAAGGAGATGCGTTCTGTCTCCTCGAGATGAACGTATTTTGGTGCAAAAAGTGCAAATCAATCCCAGAACAACAGCAAAGGAGCTTGTGAAGATGATGGAGGAAACAGGTACAAAAGTATTTATATCCACAGTAAAACAAGTCCTATTTCGACATAACCTGAAAGGCCGCTCAGCAAGGAAGAAGCACTGCTCCAAAACCTCCATAAAAAAGCCAGACTACGGTTTGCAACTGCACGTGGAGAAAAATATTGTACTTTTTGGAGAAATATCCCCTGGTCTGATGAAACAAAAATAGATTTAATGACTCCAACATAAGTGTATGTAAACTTCCGACTTCAATTGTAGCTGTGCAGCGACATTCCCCATCCAACCTGACAGCGCTTGAGAGGATCTGCAGAGAAGAATGGGAGAAACTCCCCAAATCCAAGTGTGCCAAGCTTGTAGAGTCATACCCAAGAAGACTCGAGGCTGTAATTGCTGCCAAATGTGATTCAACAAAATTCTAAGTACAGGGTCTGAATATTTATATAAATGTCATATTTCAGTTTTGTTTATATTATAAATGTACAAACATGCCTCAACCTGTTCTTGCTTTGTCATTATGGGGTATTGTGTGCAGATTGACGAGGGGAACAAAATGCTGTAATGTAACAAAATGTGGAAAAATTCAAGGGGTCTGAATACTTTCCGAATGCATTGATCCCTTATTGATGTGACTTGTTAAATCCACTTCAATCATTGTAGAAGGGGAGGAAACGAGTTAAAGAAGGATTTTTAAGCCTTGAGACAATTGAGACTTGAATTGTGTATGTGTGCCATTCAGAGGGTCAATGGGCGAAACAAAATATTTAAGTTCCTTTGAAAAAGGTATGGTAGTAGATGCCAGGCACACCGGTTTGTGTCAAGAACTGCAACGCTGCTGGGCTTTTCACACTCAACAGTTACTTGTGTGTATCAAAAGGGTCCACCACCCAAAGGACATCCAGCCAACTTGACACAACCGTGGGAAGCGTTGGAGTGAACTTGGGCCAGCATCCCTGTGGAACACTTTCGATGCCCTGTGGAGTCCATGCCTTGACAAATTGAGGTTGTTCTGAGGGCAAAAGTGGGGGTGTAACTCAATATTAGGAAGGTGTTCCTAATGTTTGGTATACTCACTGTATAAGAGAGCTTCATAAGCTGTTTATTCGATTGTGGGGTTAGACAACATATTTGGTAAGAATCACAACATAGGGTAACATATAAATTGTAGCTCTTTATCAGTTGCTGTGTGTATGTGTCTGTGTGTGTGTTGAGGTTACGAACCCATAGGCTTGGCTCTTTCATCCCTTCCGGGCTTTTGGGAGGGAGGGTGGACAGTGAGCCTGTAATAGTGGATGTAAGCAATGTCCCCACACGCTCTGGTAGCTTTCATGGCCGGGATAAGTTATTTTCCATTCTGTTACACAGCTTCAGGATAGTCCTGAAATTCTTGGCTCTTTCAGCTACCTTGTCCTTGAACCTCAGGAACTTGACTACTATCAGCTGGGACTGTCACCTGGGCCGGTGGTGGGTTTTCCAATCCTGTGGGTGCGCTCCACCTCAATCATCTTATGGTCCATCTTCAGTTTCTCAGAGATAATTTTGTTCACTTTGTCCTCAGACTCTGTCCAGATCTCATGTGGAGATTCTGCAAAATAAAGGAAACAATTGAGTAAACAAGGGATACAAAGTATATGTTATGGTGTGGGGTGCAATTTCCTGGCATGATTTAGAATCTATGCCAAGGCGCATTGAAGATGTTCTGGCAGCTCGTGGTGGCCCAACACCCTTTTAAGACACTTTATGTTGGTTTCCTTCATTTTGGCAGATATCTGTATGTGCATGTTATAAAACTTAATCCACTTTTCTTTTAATAATCCATTAATCATTTGTGGCTGTCACGTTCCTGACCTGTTTGCTGTTGTTTTTGTATGTGTTTAGTTGGTCAGGGCGTGAGTTGGGGTGGGCATTCTATGTTATGTGTTTCTATGTTGGGTTAAATGTGCTGCCTGATATGGTTCTCAATTAGAGGCAGGTGTTTGATGTTTCCTCTGATTGAGAACCATATT
The DNA here is from genome assembly GCF_029448725.1 of Salvelinus fontinalis. NCBI lineage: Eukaryota > Metazoa > Chordata > Actinopteri > Salmoniformes > Salmonidae > Salvelinus > Salvelinus fontinalis. The sequence goes on from NC_074668.1 coordinate 45,471,277, forward strand.
AAGGTAGGCTGTTCTCACTGTTTGTTTGTGGGTGATTGTTCCTGTGTCTGTGTCTGTCGCACCACACGGGACTGTTTCGTTTGTTTAGTCTGTTCCTGTTCGTGCGTTCTTCGTGTTATATTGTAAGTTCACATGTTCAGGTCTGTCTACGTTGTTTTGTTGTTTTGTAGTTATTCAAGTGTATTTCGTGTCAGTGTTCGTCTTGTTTAATTAAATTCATCATGGAAAATTACCACGCTGCACATTGGTCCTCAGATCCTTCTCGCCTCTCCTCGTCTGAGGAGGAGGAAGAGCTAGACAGCCGTTACAGTGGCTGAATTATGCTCTCGGGTGTTACAAATCTATGGTTGTTACCCAAGCCAGATGGTCGTTCGTTCAATCGGTTCGGTTGCTAGAGACGTGACCCGTCGTTCAGTCTCTTTGTTCTGTATCTGTGGACGCGACCCAGTCATTCATTCTTAATGTTCCATTGACATACTTGCTGGCAACATTCTTATCCCTTGCTTGCTAGCGAGCCAACTACGGGTAATTTACAGTCACGTCAAAAAGTGCAGCCAGAATAACAGCAAAGTGCATTTGTGCAGAATGCATTTGCATTCGTTTAAGCTGTTTTCTAGTGACATTTATTTGGATACATCCATAACAATGAGTTAATGAGGCGCGATTTTGCCTGGCATAGAAAATATGCTCACTCGTCAGGACTGTTGTTCAGAGGACCTATCCTACAACAAAGCTTACACAATCACTTCAAGCTGTAGCTGTAAAGACTGCAAACTAGCTGCTCTTCATTTCATTTGACCATTTTTCTATTTACATTTCGTTGTATATGTCCATAACAATTATGCCAGCTGATTGATTGGTTTCGACTGGCTAAGAAACGTTGCCTTCCTGTCTGTCTCGTCCCGACTCACGACACATTCATTACTAAGGCACAGCTGGAGATCGAATTTGAATATTGAAACAATGTTGCAAATGTCGGAGAGACAGATAGCAAGGTTTATATAAACCCCAAAGTTTACATTGGAACAACATGAGCCTCCAATCACATGCGTCTCAGATGAGAAAGTCCTGATGAATTTGAAGTTCCTTATACAGCTCTCCCTCTGGAGTTAAGAAAACTTTTCTGCTGGACCAGGGATGCCATGAAGTACTTCCTTGACAAGCAATGGAAGTGTGTGTGTGTTACCGAAGCCTGACTGCCCTTTCAAGAATTATACCAACTTGCAATTAGGATTTTTTAAACAGCAACTGAAGCTAGCTACAAATGACTGGTTGGAGGTCAAAGACATCCTGCCTGAAGCAGACATTGCTAAAGGTTGCGATCAATTGTCTGTTGTAGTCTAGATGGTAGAGGATGCTGAAACTGGCTCGACTTCCATTTCAGGAAAGAGACTGTTGGACTGCTACATGCAATTAATTCGATCCTGCCAAGATTTGCTCAAACATCTGGATATCACTCCAATGCCCATGGTCTGTCCATAGATCATTGAGCTAACTGATTCTGGATTGGGTGTGTCTTATTTTGAGATACGTTTTGTACAGTCATGTACAATATTGCTCAGAGCTCAAGATGTATGTGCAATGACAACAACAGCTTACCCATCACATTACAAAACAGAGAACATAAGAACATAATATGTTCTCCTGGCTACAACAAAGGGGACATTAAGTTTGATACCATTTGAATTTAAAGGGTGTCTTTTTGGGTATGATTTAGAGCAGAGTCCGGATTCATTCAGAGAGAGTTCGGATTTATTTAACACAGCTGCTGAGTCGCATTCACAGAACCTTTGAGTACTCAGGTCAAAACGAAGCAAAAATGTTGAATGCATCAATGGGTAAAAATATGCTTTTGTAACTTATTATAGGTGTAATACAAAATTGTAAATGCCCTCCCAAAGGCATTGTCATTCAAATGACAACCCGGCTGTTCACATGAAATTGACACTGCTGCTTTTGTTTACATTCTACTCTTATGTTTTCACATACAGAGATACGCACTTGGGCAGCCAGTGATGCTGTTTCACCCATTCCAGATTGCTGTTTACAACATTTCAAAATTGTTTGACCCTCAGGTGATCCTATCTGTGATGGAGGTGCAATCCGGTGGCAAATATCTTCTGACATCCATGGTTTGTCAGAGACCGAAATCGCAGTGATGACACAGTCAGCCCTTGACAAAAATGCAAAAAAAGATGATGGAGAGCAATGCTTGGGTTGTGGCAGAAGAAATCCGATTAAGAATTGACGAGTCATCTGCACCATCAGGTTTCACCAGAGCATTTACTGTGAAACCAGGTACTTCCAAGCAATAACTCTCATATTAACCTTTTTATTTACAATAAAACATTCTGGCACCTTCATTGTAATTTGTGACATTAAATATTGCATACGTGTTTGAGTAGATAAGAGTCTCTACATGTCTATATCTCATACCTGGTCGACTAAAGGCCTTTCTGCCATCATGCTACCACTTTGTCTTTCCTTCAAGTGCCGTGTAAGGAAAGAATGACAGGGTTGCTGATTTGTACTGCCCTACTGAAATTCTCTGTAGAAATGAAGGTATTGGTCCACTTGAATGGGTTCTTTCTTCAGATCACAGAAGGCAGATGGTGTAATATACAGTGATGGCTCAGACAAAGTCCTGAAGAGGTCGGTTTCTTTGACCCAGAAAAGCCCTGTGTGAAAATATGAACAGTTGTGTTATTAACCAACACAACATAGTACCTTTACACACAACACATGGTGTGATGTTGTACAAAATGACTAACTATTCAAATAGAGTCAATGAAAAAACATTCAACAACAATTAATAACATGATCAAATCACTGAAACGAACCTGGTGTTCCAGGAAGTACTGTAGGTAGGCTTTATCGTCCATGCTGATGGCCATAGCAAACTGTCTCCTTTCCCCAGCCTCAACTACAAACATGTGTTGTTGAGCAGGAGCCAAGTTCTCTCTGATGGTATGTGGATTCTTTGTCACACTCCTCTGTTTTACGTGGTTTCTTTGAACGCTAAAGTCCTAGACCCTTCTGTGGAATACATTGATATGAAGACACTAAGAATCTGTCCAGACACAAACCAAACAAACATACCATCATCTTTTACCCCTACTCCTCCAATTTCTACAACTAATACAAGCGGAGTCTGAAGTAGTTGAGGCATGGCACAGATATTTCAGATGAATAGGGTGTGAGTATATGGATAAGGATATAGGCCGAATTTTGGCAGGATTTTATGAGTGGCATGTATCTCGAGATATGTTTAAACACTTACATGTCTCTTGCTTTGGATGGATCAGAAGGTGTGTTGCTCTAGCTTTTGATGTAAACTTGAACACTGAGCAAAACAAGGACAGTCCTTGCGTCAGCCTTCTGTAATTGGCAAGTTTCAGCAGACCCCTCGTCGTCACTCTGTTGTGAGCGTAGAGTACACTCTCATGTCTATGGTCATGAACTGTAGTTTTATCCTCGGAAACCCAGAGTGAATCCAAAATCCGTGGAAAATTGATAGGTGGTCTTAAAAGCTATCAATTGTGATGTGTAAAGTATAATGTGAGCAATGATGACAGCATAAAGACAATTCCTACAAAGTGGACTATTGTGGCTAGGCTTACATTTCAAAAATGATATAAGATAGTGTGTGACAGGGTATTTCTGAATGGAGAAAATGTTTCAAACAATGCACTTCACATACCTACGCACTTGGCCAACAAAATCTCATCCTCCGTATCAATCAAATTTTTGGCACCTGCGCCACGGGCCCTTTCCTTGATTCGCTGCTAATCCGTAATCTCATTTGCCTTCCTCTTCACAGCTTGTTTGAGGCACTGCTTGGTGTATGGGGTCTTAGCAGCCCGCATGTAAAAAAACTATGTAGGTACCCACAAAAAACATTGTATGGTAGACAAATTGATCCAGCTCACAAGCCACCTACGACTATACTCTGCAAGAACCAATGGGCATTATTACATATCCAAAAATGGTTGTCGGGATTAAAGATTGTGCCTTTAATACCTCGACAAATGGCCTACCTTTAGCTTCTTCACACGCTCCAATGACTACTGCAGAAAGTTCTCCTCATTCTCTAAATCCCCAACTCTCTCTGAGGTCCATATTCTTGCAACAACGTGTAATTGTTCTGTTGCAGAATCAATTCTGGCCTTCAAACTCTTGATCCGTTCAGCAAGCCTCTAGGCATCAAGGTCTTCAGGAGTAGTTTTGCTGGCCTCCCATGCCACTAGCCTTTCCTCCAGATCACTCAACAGCGTTATAGCTCGGGTAGGGGGCAGGCCTAGCTGAAACTGTTCTGAACGCGATTTGCCTGGACAGAGCAAGGCTGTGACTACCTTTCTGTCATATTTATTTACCATGGAGTCAATGGCCTGATGTACAAGTTCTACACTGAGTTGTGACTGTTCTGGTTCCTTGTCCTGGTCTTTGACGTCCTCTTCCACAATCCAAAGCAATACGTTTTTCATTGAAGCGGTGCCAACGTCGAGAACAACGTGCCACGAAGCGGTGCCATCGTCGAGAACAACGAGAACAAAGTTTCTCACCTGATGGTCTTTATATTAAAACTGGAATGCCATATAATGTGTTAACCTGTTGAGGCTGGGGGCGCTGTTGTCACTATTTATGGTAATCTTGTAATTTTTGAAACGGCTTCCTACAAAACTCTTGATCGTACAATATGCATATTATTATTATTATTGGATAGAAAACAGTCTATAGTTTCTATAGGAGTTGAAATTTTGTCTCTAAGTGGAACAGAACCCATTCTACAGCAATTTCCCTGACATGGAGTCAGATTTCAGAAATTTTGGCCCCTGATCTGGAGTCAGTTAAAAGGCCACTGTTATTGCTATGAGTATACGGACACTGCTTACGTCTTCCCCTGGATGCCTTTACGTGATGACGATTTGAATGGGGTCGATTGCGCGTTCACAGGCACTATAAATTAAAAAACCCTGTAGCTAGTAAGTCTTTTGGAGCTGCGTTATGCACGTGGAGGACACCGACCCGCACCTGTTCCAAGCATTAGTGTTGGGAGTAATCTTTCTCCGGTCATGTTAAGACTCGTTAAAGGAGTTAAGAACATCATAAGGTAGTTAATTTAAAGCGTTTTATAGCAATTTATAACCGTTTAGTGCGATTTTGGGACATTTATTTCTGAAACGCTGTGAATCGCCGGGCACGCTTCCAGTTCATGTTGAACGCAGTTGGCATTTCCACATGGCAAGAGGACAGCTTTCCACCAAAAGACGATTAGACCCAAAAAAGGATCCTTTGCCCAAGATACTGATGGAAGAACAGCTCAAAGTAGGACATTTTTATTATGATAAATCGTGTTTCTGTCGAAAAATGTTAGTGGCTTAGGACGCCATGTTTTTTGACGTAGCTTCGCTTGGCGCAAACTGTATTGAAAAGTAAGGATAATTTAAAAAATGTAATTCCGCGATTGTATTAAGAATTAAATTGTCTATCAATCGATGTCCACCCTATATTTTTTAGTCACGTTTATGAGTATTTATGTATAAGAGTAGATCACTGTCTAATATGGCGCACGGACATTTTCTCACCAGCTGGGCTACTTTCCCCATTGTCTAACCATGATTTTGGTGGCTAAATATGCACATTTTCGAACAAACTGTATATGCATGTTGTAATGTGATGTTACAGGGGTGTCATCTGAAGAATTCTGAGAAGGTTAGTGAAAAAAATAATATATTTTGGCTAGAATTAATGCTGGGGTAATGTTTGCACCTGTGCTATGCTAATATAACGATTTATTGTGTTTTCGCTGTAAGACACTTAGAAAATCTGAAATATTGTCTGTATTCACAGGATCTGTGTCTTTCGATTACTGTATGCTGTGTATTTTTACGAAATGTTTGATGATTAGTAAGTAGGTAAACACGTTGCTCTATGTAGTTATTCTAGTCCATTTGTGACGGTGGGTGCAATTGTAACCTATGCCATCTACCTGAAATATGCACATTTTTCTAACAAAACCTATCCCATACCATAAATATGTTATCAGACTGTCATCTGATGAGTTTTTTTCTTGGTTAGGGGCTATAAATATCTTAGTTTAGCCGAATTGGTGATAGCTACTGGTGTTGGTGGACAAATAAAAGATGGTGGATTATGCTAATGTGTTTTTAGGTAATAGATGTACATATTTACATATTGTGTCTTCCTGTAAAACATTTTAAAAATCGGACATGTTGGCTGGATTCACAAGATCTGTGTCTTTCATTAGCTGTATTGGACTTTAATGTGTGAAAGTTAAATATTTAAAAAATATATTTTTTTTGAATTTCGCGGCTCTGCCTTTTCAGTGGGGGTGGGGGGGGAGTGCCGCTAGCGGCACCCTCAGCCTAGACAGGTTAAGCATGCATCCTGATACCATTTCCTTTCAACATATCCCTTGACAAAGCAAGCATACAGATAGTCCAGCCATCCACATGGACTGGTGTCCTCCCCATTTGGTTGCAGCAACTCCTCCAACATCTGATTCATCTATTCACTTTTTTCAGCATTAAGAAACCATCTCCATTCGACTCCAAAATTCCATTGAACTTTTCAACGGACTCTCTTTCAGCGGACAGAGACTGCAAAGAAACCCTTCAATTCTTGTGAAAACTTTTTCTACTAGCTGTGGTCCTTACGTAATTGTGCAACGCCATTTGTTGTTATGAACCACACCGTTTTTCTACCTTTGTTCCTATCGCGTGCTAGCTCCCTACGTCATCACTACAAGCGCTATTTGATTTGCCAGATACTCTACATGCTCTGGATACGCCATGCACAAAGAGGGACTGATCGGACAGCCAATGGAAAGGTGAAAGCAAAATGCCCACTCCACTGGGCTCAGCCATGAGAATGAGAGCAGGGTCGTACACCAAAGTTACACATAGTCGAATTTAATACTTAAATTAAAAAAAATGCTGCAATTTCATTGATTACAAATCACGACTCCCCTGGACTAAACAAAATGCTTAACTTAACCCTCCCCATGACTGAAATAGAAAAAGCATGTCACGTTCCTGACCTATTTCTGTTAGTTTGTTGTATGTGTTAGTTGGTCAGGACGTGAGTTTGGGTGGGCATTCTATGTTTTCTGTTTCTATGTTGGTTTAAGGGTTGCCTGGTATGGCTCTTAATTAGAGGCAGGTGTTTGGCGTTCCTCTAATTGAGAGTCATATTTAGGTAGGTTGTTTCACAGTGTTCGTTGTGGGTGGTTGTCTCCTGTGTCAGTGTTTGTCGCACCATACGGGACTGTTCGGTTTGTTTTTGTACATCGTCATTTTTGTGTAGTCTATTTTTCCCTGTTCGTGCGTTCTTCGTGTTTAATGTAAGTTCGTCGTCCAGGTCTGTCTACTCCGTTTGTTGTTTTGTTAGTTATAGTGAAGTTCGTGTTTTTTCGTCTTGTCTTTAAATAAATGATGTGTTCACAACCCGCTGCGCCTTGGTTCCATCACTACTCCTCCTTTTCGGTTGAAGAGGAGGAGGACTACCGTTACAAAGCATGACCCTTCCCCATTTTCCCCTGGGTCCTAATTGCGTACATTTCAAACACTCACTAAAAGAACAATACTTAATACAAATCAAATTGTATTGCTCACATACACATATTGTCACGCCCTGGCCTTAGTATTCTTTGTTTTCTTTATTATTTTAGTTAGGTCAGGGTGTGACATGGGGGAATGTTTTGTGTTTTGTCGGTTTTGGGTGGTTATATGGTAAAGGGGGTGTTGGGTGTAGTGTATGGGTTTGTGTTGAGTGTATGTGTCTAGCTGTGTCTATGTTGGGTGTAGTTGTCTAGGAAAGTCTATGGTTGCCTGAATGGGTTCCCAATTAGAGACAGCTGATTTCTGTTGTCTCTGATTGGGAGCCATATTTAAGGTAGCCATAGGCTTTAGTTTGTTGTGGGTAATTGTCTATGTCTGAACGTTTGTAGCATGTGTATGTGCACGACGTTTATTAGCTTCACGGTCGTTTATTGTTTTGGTTAGTTTGTAAGTGTTTTTGTTTCGTTTTTTTCCTTCTTCTCAATAAAAGGAAGATGGCTTATTTTCCAAATGCTGCGTTTTGGTCCGTCTCTCCCCCACACGATCGTGACAGAATTACCCACCAATGCAGGACCAAGCGGCATGTAAAGCGGCAACAGGACCCACCTACACAGGATTCTTGGACATGGGAGGAGATACTGGATGGTAAGGGACCTTGGGCACAACCGGGAGAATATCGCCTCCCTCGTGAAGAGCTGGAGGCAGCGAAAGCCGAGAGGAGGCGATATGAGGAGGCAGCACGGAAGCAAGGCTGGAGACCCGTGAGTAATACCCCAAAATTTCTTGGGGAGGGGCTCATGGGGAGTGTGGCGAGTCCAGATGGGAGATCTGCGTCAACTTCCCGTGCTACCCGTGAGGACTCTAAGAGGGAACCTGAGCCAGTCGGGCTGATATTGGAGATGAGCAATGGGAATGATACAGAGACTGTTAAGGATTTATTGGGGAGGTTGGAAGAGAGTGAAATGAGGGAGCTGCTGTGTTGGTGCGTGAGCCACAAGATCCACCCGACAGAGCGTGTGCGGGATGTGATGTTACCTGAGTCATCTCTCCATGCTCGTCCTGATGTTCGTGCTAACCGTCTGGGAATGACAGTCCCACGAACCAGGCCTCCTGTACGCCTCCCTAGTCCTGCACCTCCTGTATTAGCCCCACGTACTAACTCTCCTGTGACAGTCCCCAGCCCAGTACCACCAGTGCCTCCTCCACGCACTAGCCCTATGGTGCGTGTCTCCAGCCCTTTACCACCAGTGCCTAAAACACGCACCAAGCCTCCTGTGTGTCCCCAGAGTCCTGTGCGTCCTGTTGCTGCTCCCCGCACTAGCCCTGAGATGCGTGTCCTCAGTCCGGTACCACCAGTTCCGGCACCACGCACTAGGCCTAATGTGCGCTCCCAGGGTCCAGTATGCCCTGTTCCTTCTCCCCGCACTAGCCCTGAGATGCGTGTCCCCAGCCCGGTACTACCAGTTCCGGCACCACGCACCAGGCCTACAGTGCGCCTCAGCCGGCCAGAGTCTGCCGTCTGCACAGCGATGCCTGAACTGCCCGTCTGCCAAGCGCCATCTGAGCCATCCGTCTACCCAGCGCCATCTGAGCCATCCGTCTACCCAGCGCCATCTGAGCCATCCGTCTGCCCCGAGCTATTAGAGCCATCCGTCTGCCCCGAGCCGTCAGAGCCGTTCGTCAGTCAGGAGCCGCTAGAGCCGTTCGTCAGACAGGATCTGCCAGAGCCGTTCGTCAGACAGGATCTGCCAGAGCCGCCAACCAGACAGGATCTGCCAGAGCCGCCAACCAGACAGGATCTGCCAGAGCCGCCAACCAGACAGGATCTGCCAGAGCCGCCAACCAGACAGGATCTGCCAGAGCCGCCAACCAGACAGGATCTGCCAGAGCCGCCAACCAGACAGGATCTGCCAGAGCCGCCAACCAGACAGGATCTGCCAGAGCCGCCAACCAGACAGGATCTGCCAGAGCCGCCAACCAGACAGGATCTGCCAGAGCCGCCAACCAGACAGGATCTGCCAGAGCCGCCAACCAGACAGGATCTGCCAGAGCCGCCAACCAGATAGGATCTGCCAGAGCCGCCAACCAGACAGGATCTGCCAGATCCGCCAGCCAGCCATGTGCGGCCAGATCCGCCAGCCAGCCATGTGCGGCCAGATCCGTCAGCCAGCCATGAGCGGCCAGATCCGTCAGCCAGCCATGAGCGGCCAGATCCGTCAGCCAGCCATGAGCGGCCAGATCCGTCAGCCAGCCATGAGCGGCCAGATCCGTCAGCCAGCAATGAGCGGCCAGATCCGTCAGCCAGCCATGAGCGGCCAGATCCGTCAGCCAGCCATGAGCGGCCAGATCCGTCAGCCAGCCATGAGCGGCCAGATCCGTCAGCCAGCCATGAGCGGCCAGATCCGTCAGCCAGCCATGAGCGGCCAGATCCGTCAGCCAGCCATGGGCCGTCCCTCAGTCCGGAGCTGCCGTCCCTCAGTCCGGAGCTGCCGTCCCTCAGTCCGGAGCTGCCGTCCCTCAGTCCGGAGCTGCCGTCCCTCAGTCCGGAGCTGCCGTCCCTCAGTCCGGAGCTGCCGTCCCTCAGTCCGGAGCTGCCGTCCCTCAGTCCGGAGCTGCCGTCCCTCAGTCCGGAGCTGCCGTTCCTCAGTCCGGAGCTGCCCCTTATCCTGGTGCTCTCCCTTATCCTGGTGCTGCCCCTTAGTCCGGAGCTGCCCCTTAGTCCGGAGCTGCCCCTTAGTCCGGAGCTGCCCCTTAGTCCGGAGCTGCCCCTTAGTCCGGAGCTGCCCCTTAGTCCGGAGCTGCCCCTTAGTCCGGAGCTGCCCCTTAATTCAGTGGGGTTAATGCCATTTGGAGGAAGCTACGGAGGCGGTTAGTGACTGTGGTGGGGTGGGGACCACGACCAGTGCCGGAGCCGCCACCGTGGAAGGAAGCCCACCCAGACCCTCCCCTAGACTGTGTGCTGGTGCGCCCGGAGTTCGCACCTTAAGGGGGGGGTTATGTCACTCCCTGGCCTTAGTATTCTTTGTTTTCTTTATTATTTTAGTTAGGTCAGGGTGTGACATGGGGGAATGTTTTGTGTTTTGTCGGTTTTGGGTGGTTATATGGTAAAGGGGGTGTTGGGTGTAGTGTATGGGTTTGTGTTGAGTGTATGTGTCTAGCTGTGTCTATGTTGGGTGTAGTTGTCTAGGAAAGTCTATGGTTGCCTGAATGGGTTCCCAATTAGAGACAGCTGATTTCTGTTGTCTCTGATTGGGAGCCATATTTAAGGTAGCCATAGGCTTTAGTTTGTTGTGGGTAATTGTCTATGTCTGAACGTTTGTAGCCTGTGTATGTGCACGACGTTTATTAGCTTCACGGTCGTTTATTGTTTTGGTTAGTTTGTAAGTGTTTTTGTTTCGTTTTTTTCCTTCTTCTCAATAAAATGAAGATGGCTTATTTTCCAAATGCTGCGTTTTGGTCCGTCTCTCCCCCACACGATCGTGACACATATTTAGCAGATGCTATTGTAGCAAAATGCTTGTGTTCTGAGCTCCAGCAGTGCAGTATATACAACAATTCACAACAATATACACAAAAATAATGGAATTAAGAAATATATAAATAGAAATATTAGGACGAGCAATGTCAGAGTGGTATTGACTGAATACAGTAGATATATGAGATGAGTAAAGCAGTATGTAAACATTATTAAAGTGACTAGTGTTCCATTATTTAAAGTGGCCAGTCCTATTGGTCAGACCAGCGTTGAATAGATCTTAGCACGGGTACTTCATGTCTGAGTTTCTGCCTATAGGAAGGGAGGAGTGAAATGGAGTTGTGATCTGATTTGCCAAAAGGAGGGCGGGGGAAAGCCTTGTAGGCATCTTGAAAAGGCAGGTAGAAATGATCTAGTGTTTTCCATAAATGAGTACTACAGTCAATGTGTTAATAGAACTTTGGTAGCGTTTTCCTAAAATTTGCTTTGTTAAAATCCCCAGCTACAATAAATGCGGCCTCAGGATATGTGGTTTCTAGATTGCATAAAGTCCAGTGTAGTTCCTTGAGGGCCACCACAGTATCGGCTTGAGGGGGAATATACACGGCTGTGACTAACCATTTGCTGTTACTTTTTTATTAGTAACATTTCAACTAATTATATACACTAACCCTAACCTTATACCTTATCTTAACCCTAAACTTAAAACTTACCCTAACCCTAATGTTAACCCTAACCCTTATTCTAAACCTAACCCTGACATTAGCAAGCAGTTGCTTATCAAGAGATAAGGTGTGACTGCAGTTCATCTCAATCTGCCTGGCTACAACAGCCCTTTCCTACAGACACATATCCAATGCACCCTGTACTGAAAAGGCAGAAAGGTAGGAGAAATGTGGTGGACCCTCTGTTAAATTAAACATTGCTTGAGGTAGGAAAAATCGCAAAAATATAATCAATGGCTTATTCGAGAGAAGATAACCTCACGTGTTATGACATTGGCCAGTATGACATCTGACATGTATTATAGATGTCTTTGTGATCTAACTAACTTCCAGTGTAGTGAAAGCAGCTTTATCACAATGCTACATAATACCGGCTGTATTTCTGCCTGCATGAACGGCAAGAGCTCAGATACACTAGAAAACATGAAATGACCCCAGGAATCGATAGAACATCGCTCATAGATGCCCAAAAACAATATAACATTAACAATGTGTGAATCTTTGCTTTAATGTGGATGCTGGTAATGGAAATGACAGCACTGACACAGTTTACAATTTAATAACACAATTTACTGGTGTAATTCACCAGTAAACATAATCAGTGGTGCATTTTACAGTTCACACAAAGTCTAATTACCACAAACCAAAGCCATTCATATCTTCATGCAGCCTAGTTAGGAGATGCTGAACAAATCTCTAGCAAAACATACTACTCCTGTTCTGCATTTTTCACTAAAGATGTGAGAGGTGGTTTGCATTGAAGGCTGTTTTTACTTGTCTTAGAAATATTCCATTCCCAAACTAGGTCTCAAACCATCTTACCCCTCTTATTTGACTTCAAACATTTCCCTTCTCAATCTGCCTCATAATCATGGACAGGCTGGTAAACATGCTTTATGTTCACACAAAATCGATATTCACTAACAAATTGCATGAAACCACCTGGGGACGTTGTTGTGATGCAAATCTCAAACCCAAGCAGATCCAGCAACTCTGGATCAATGGAGGTTATTGTCTCTTTTCTAGGTGGCTCAATTGTTGTTTTGTTCGCCCCAACTCCAGCCTTTCAAATTCCACAGACATTGTGTGTGTGTTCACGTGCGAGGGTGTAATTCTCTCTGTGTGTGTGCTTGTGTGTTTTTGATGAAATGCAGTGAGGTGAAGTTAGAATATTTACCTGCCACTGAACAACTCCCTGAGACTATCACCATAGGTGCAGAGGTAGGAGAAGAGGTGAGAGAAAGTAACAACTTGGAATTTCATAGACTATATGAAATCAGAGGCTCATAAACAAATCCCTGAAATGCAAGGAGTCTATTCACACACAAATGAGCGACAAGTTTGGAAATAGATTAGTAAACAAGATATTTTCATTTCATTTACACACTTTTAATGTACTGTACGTGTTCTCTCATGAGGAGATTATAAAAATACAATGTTGACAAACTACAAGTGATTGCAGTAGCAAGTCATATGAGGTGAACAACTTGTGAACAACTTTAAGTTTAACAAGTTTACTGCACATTTCCTCCATTTTGGGAAAATAAACTTGCCACTGAAAGCCTACACCTGAAATTAGTCAGATTGCCATAGCAATACAAGGATGAGGTGAAAAATAACAGTTATTTCTTCATTTTTCGTAAATTTTATCAAAGAAACTTGCTCTATTTAGGTCTGAGTCACACATTGTGCCACTGAGAGACAGCCCAGTTTACTCAAGAGAGCAGTCGGCTCTCTCCTTTAGGAGTGTTGCGCCTAGCAACTCCTCACCTCAGGGTAACACAAACTGCAAGGCATAATAAACGTCTGGGCTCATTTGCACAACTGTCAGTTCGCGATAGAGGGGAAAAGGAAGAAGAAACAAAAGTTGTGAAGTTGTGAAGTGAAAAACGGCATGGCTAGTTTGTTTCATAATGTAAGTAACATCACAAAGGCATGCCCCTAATGTTGTTAAGACACTGGTAATTAGTGCTATGTCATGACAATTGACTAAATGCCAGATAATATGACCTAAAAGATGCACTCTATTCTGTTGGCCAGGCATGACACCATATCTCAATAGTGCTGAGTGATTAACCAACATTTCAAATCAAATTGTATTTGTCGCCTGAAGACTGTGCTGGTTTGAAAAATATTTTGATGTGGGGCGCCGTCCTCAAACAATCGCATGGCATGCTTTCGCTGTAAAGCCTATTGTAAATCGGACAATGCAGTTAGTGTCACGACTTCCACCGAAGGTGGTTCCTCTCCCTGTTCGGGCGGTGCTCGGCGGTCGGCGTTGCCGGCCTACTAGCCATCACCGATCCTTTTTTCCTTTTCCGTTTGTTTTGTCTTTGGTTCTTTCACACCTCGTTTCATTTGCTTTAATTTCTGTGTATATAATTACCCCTGTTGCCTGCCTAGGTTTGTGCGGGATTATTTGTGTGATGTTGCTCGTTAAGGTTGTGCCTTATTTGTTTTCACGTATTATACCAAACGTGTAGAAGTTTAGGAGCATTGTTTTTTCCTACTTCCGTGAGTAACTGGTTTCTCTTTTTGTCGAGGGCATTTATTTTGGGATTGTACCTGATCTATATGTTTGTGGACATCTATGGAGGAGTACGTTCAACACCACACGGCCGTATTACACCGTCTGGGGACCGCGATGGATCAGGTGATGGCGACGATGGAGAGATGGGAGAGAGGTGCCCTTCCTACACCTCCACCAGCCACACTCCAACCAGTCCCACAACCCTTTCCTTCGTCGCCTGGTCCCAGTGGAATTCGGGCTCGCGCTCCCGAGGGAGTACGATGGGACGGCGGCCGGGTGCCAGGGGTTCTTACTCCAGCTGGAGCTATACCTGGCAACCGTTCACCCGGCTCCTTCGGGAGGTGAGAGCGTGGACGCACTCATCTCCTGCCTCTCAGGCAAAGCCCTGGAGTGGGCCAACGCGGTGTGGAACGAGCCAGACTCGGCGAAGGACCAATACCCAGAGTTCACCCGCCGCTTCCGGGCAGTGTTCGACCACCCACCTGAGGGTGAACGTTTGTTCCATCTAAGGCAGGAGACGAGGAGCGCACAGGACTTCGCCCTGGAGTTCCGGCCCTTGGCCGCCGGTGCGGGATGGAACGACAGGGCCCTGATCGATCACTATACGTGCAGTTTGCGCGAGGACGTCCGTAGGGAGCTAGCCTGTAGAGACACCACCCTCACCTTGGAGAAGCTGGTAGACATGTCCATTCGGCTGGACAACTTGCTGGCGACCCGTGTACGTCCGGATTGGGCCCTGTCAGTTTCATCCCCCAGCCCCTCCGCTCCCACGCCCATGGAGCTAGAAGGTGCTGCAGCGAGGGTGACCGGAGGAGGAGCCCTTTCCTGTAACAGCTGTGGTCGTAGAGGGCACACTGCTGACCGGTGCTGGAGGGGCTCTTCTGGGTGTCGAGACGGCAGGCCGAGCACTGCTCGGACACCCCTTGTGAGTCGGCTCCAGGCTCACCCAGAGTCCCCTGTTGGTCACATGTATATGTTGATTTATTTTCCTGAGTTTTCCCCTCATAAGGCGCTAGTAGATTCAGGCACAGCGGGGAATTTTATTGACCGCAGTTTTGCGCATAGTTTAGGGATTCCCCTTGTTCAAATTGATAAACCCTTCCCAGTGCACGCTTTAGATAGCCGACCATTAGGGTCAGGGCTAGTCAGGGAGGCCATGGCTCCACTGGGCATGGTTACGCAGGAGGGTCATGAGGAGAGAATTAGTCTCTTCCTCATTGATTCTCCTGCATTTCCGGTGGTGCTGTGGATCCCCTGGTTGGCCTGTCACAACCCCAAGATTTCTTGGCAACAGAGGGCTCTAAAGCGGTGGTCAGAGGAGTGCTCAGGCAGGTGTGTAGGGGTTTCCATCGGTGCAACGACGGTAGAGAGTCCAGACCAAATCTCCACCGTGCGCATTCCCTCAGAATATGCCGATTTGGCTATCGCCTTCTGTAAAAAGAAGGTGACCCAATTACCACCTCATCGACGAGGGGATTGTGAGATAAATCTCCTGGTAGACGCTGCACTTCCCAGGAGTCACGTGTATCCCCTGTCACAGGAGGAGACGGTGGCTATGGAGACATATGTCTCTGAATCTCTGGGGCAGGGGTACATTCGCCCCTCCACATCACCTGCCACCTCGAGTTTCTTTTTTGTGAAGAAGAAGGAGGGAGGTCTGCGTCCGTGCATTGACTATAGAGGTCTAAATTCCATCACGGTGGGGTACAGTTACCTGCTACCTCTCATCGCCACTGCGATTGAGTCATTTCACGGGGCATGCTTCTTCACAAAACTGGATCTCAGGAGCGCGTATAACTTGGTGCGTATCCGGGAAGGAGATGAGTGGAAGACAGCGTTTAGTACCACATCCGGCAATTATGAGTACCTCGTCATCCCGTACGGGTTGAAGAATGCTCCAGCAGTCTTCCAATCCTTTGTAGACGAGATTCTCAGGGACCTGCACGGGCAGGGTGTGGTGGTTTATGTCGATGGCATGTGTCTCTGGTGCGCAAGGTACTTGGGTGACTGTTGGAGCATGACCTGTACGTCAAGGCTGAGAAATGCGTGTTCTTTTAACAGGCCATCTCCTTCCTAGGGTATCGCATTTCCACATCAGGGTTGGTGATGGAGTGTGACCGCATTGCAGCCGTGTGTAATTGGCCGACTCCAACCACGGTAAAGGAGGTGCAGCGGTTTTTAGGGTTTGCTAATTACTACAGGAGGTTAATCCGGGGTTTTGGGCAGGTGGCTGCTCCCATTACGTCACTGCTGAAGGGGACACCGGTGCGTCTGCGGTGGTCGGCTGAGGCGGACAGAGCTTTTGGTCGCCTGAAGTCTCTGTTTACCTCGGCTCCCGTGCTGGCTCATCCGGATCCCTCTTTGGCATTCATAGTGGAGGTGGACGCATCCGAGGCTGGGATTGGAGCTGTGCTCTCACAGCGCTCGGGTATGCCACCGAAGCTCCGCCCTTGTGCTTTATTTTTGAGGAAGCTCAGTCCGGCGGAGCGAAACTATGACGTAGGGGATTGGGAGTTGTTGGCTGTCGTCAAAGCTCTGAAGGTGTGGAGACATTGGCTTGAGGGGCTCAACACCCTTTGCTCATCTGGACTGACCACCGTTATCTGGAGTACATCCGGGCGGCGAGGAGACTGAACCCTCGCCAGGCCAGGTGGGCTATGTTTTTCACCAGATTTAGGTTTACTATATCATATAGACCAGGTTCCCAGAACACTAAGGCAGATGCACTGTCCCGACTGTATGGTACGGAGGAGAGGTCAAACGATCCTACTCCAATACTTCCGGCCTCTTGTCTGGTGACACTGGTAGTGTGAGAGGTGGACGCATACATCGAGCGGGCGTCGTGTTTAGAGCCTACTCCACCACAGTGTCCAGCTGGACGGGTGTACGTTCTGCTTGAGGCTCGCGACAGGTTGATCTGGTGGGCTCACACGTCCCCCTCCTCTGGTCATCCGGGCGTCGGTAGGACGGTGTGATGCCTTAGTGGGAAGTACTGTTGGTCCACTTTGGCCAAGGACGTGAGGGTTTATGCAAATTAATTACTTAAAAATCATACAATGTGATTTTATGGATTTTTGTTTTAGATTCCGACTCTCACAGTTGAAGTGTACCTATGATAAAACATTACAGACCTCTACATGCTTTGTAAATAGGAAAACTTGCAAAATCGGCAGCGTATCAAATACTTGTTCTCCCCACTGTAGTTTCTGATCGGGGTCCCCAGTTCACGTCCAGGGTCTGGAAGTTTACTCTTGGGGTTTGGAAGTTTTCGCCCGAGAGTAATGGGCAGGTGGAGAGAGTGAACCAGGATGTGGGTAGGTTTCTGCGGTCGTATTGCCAGGAGAGTGGGCGAAGTTCATCCCATGGGCAGAGATGGCCCAGAACTCACTCCGCCACTCCTCTACGAACCTGTCGCCCTTCCAGTGCATGTTGGGGTATCAGCCAGTCCTGGTACCGTGGCATCAGAGCCAGACCGAGGCTCCTGTGGTGGACGAATCGGTGAGGCGCTCAAGGGAGACCTGGGTTTTTGCACCGGGGTCCGGGTCTGGCTCTCGACCCGAAACCTGCACCTTCGCCTGCCCTGCCGGAAGCTGGGTCCGCGGTTTGTGGGGCCATTTACAAACTGCCTGTAGCTCAGGACCTGAAGCAAGGATATTCATATTCTGGATACCATTTGAAAGGAAACACAGAAATTTGTGGAAACGTTTAATTAATGTAGGAGAATATAACACATTAGATCTGTTAAAAGATAATACAAAGAACAAAATATGCGTTTTTTGGTACCATCATCTTTGAAAGGCCACAATGTCTTATGCCTGCCCAGGTGCAATTTAGATGTTGCCACGAGATGGCCGTGCAGTGTATGTGCAAAGTTTTAGACTGATCCAATGAACCATAGCATTTTTGCTCAAAATGTTGTATCAAGACTGCCCAAATGTCCCTAATTCGTTTATTAATACATTTTCAAGTTCATAACTCAAACAATAGCATGGTATTATTTCACTGTAATAGCTACTGTAAATTGGACAGTACAGTTAGATTAACTTCTTATGGGCAGGTGTCCCACCTGGCCAACATCCTGTGAAATTGCAGAGCTCCAAATTCAAAATACAGAAATAGTCAAATTAAACATACATAAAAATACAAGTGTTATACATCGGCTTAAAGATGAACTTCTTATTAATCCAGCCGCTGTGTCAGATTTCAAAAAAGCTTTACGGCGAAAGCATACCATGCGATTATCTGAGGACAGCACCCCGCTTACAAAAGCATACAAACAAGTAACGTAATTACAAAAGTCAGAAATAGCGATAAAATTTATCCATTACCTTTGATGATCTTCATATGGTTGCAGTCACAAGAGTCCCTGTTACACAATAAGAGCTTGTTTTGCTCAATAAAGTCCCTCTTTATGTCCCAAAAACTCAGTTTTGTTGGCGCGTTTTGTTCAGTAATCCACTGGCTCATAGGCGGTCACAACATGCAGACAAATACATCCTAATAGTACCGGTAAAGTTATAATTAATCCTCAGGTTGTCTAAATAATCGATAATATTTAAACCGGACAATAGCGTCTTCAATAGAAAGGTAAAAAAACAACGAACGACGCGCAAAACAGCTCTGGTTCATTCTACAGTCCGCTTAGAAAATGGTCTCATTCTTACGCATTTTTCAGAATACAAGCCTGAAACAATGTCTAAAGATGGTTGACATCTAGTGGAAGCCATAGGAACTGCAATCTGGTCCTATCCCATTACATACTGAATAGGCATTCAATAGAAAAGTACCCACATCAAAAATGTCCCACTTCCTGGATGGATTTTCCTCAGGTTTATGCCTGCCCTATCAGTTCTGTTATACTCACAGACATTATTTTAACAGTTTTGGAAACTTTAGAGTGTTTTCTATCCAATACTACCATGCATATGCATATACTAGCTTCTGGGCCTGAGTAACAGGCAGTTTACATTGGGCACCTCATTCATCCAAAATTCAAAATACTGCCCCCTACCCAATTAACACGAATTTAAGCTTTCTGCCAATATCAGATATGTCTATGTCCTGGGAAATTTTCTTGTTACTTACAACCTCATGCTAATCACAATACCCTACGTTAGCTCAACCATCCCTGCTGGGGACCCACAGATCCTGTAGAGGTTAACTCCTACATTCCCAATGTAACTACAGCACATTATGGACTTTGAGCTACAGACTTCTGGGTTATACCATTAGATTAATATATTTCTTCGGCATTGATAGCAACCATTAGCTATAACAACAAAATTAAACATTTGTTCACAAAAAATATTGTTTCACGGGGGCTGAGCTAGAGCGGTGTTTGTGAGATGAAGACGGATCCCGAAGGGGCCTGTGTCCGAGTCTTTTTCATAAACATCTGCAGAGTCCGAATGATTTGAGCTACAAACTATTAAAAGCTATCTATGAAAAACTGAGAATCGGCTGTTTTGCTCAATGTTGCTCACAAGCTGCACAAGAGTCGTTAGGTAAAGGGTTCTTCTACATTGAAGATCATAGGAAATTCCAGGACGTAGTTGTGTTATGTTCACACATTGTACCCGGTCAGTTACTGTTGTTTTTCCCTCTTGAGTTGAGGTAGAAACAACATAGCCACTACCACTTCCTCAAAATAGTCAGAATGAATCTAAGATAAATAAAAAATCTGTAATTCATTTAGATGTTTTTGCCAAGGAGGTCTTAGTCACACAATTTTACATCTACCTAAGGTGTTGGTGCAGTATTTCCTAAGTAGAAAAATGTGCATGAAAAAGTTTTGATTCAGCTGTTGATTTCCGGGAACATGTTTACAACTTCATTATCAGCAAGCTGGCATACTATCGTAGATAAAGCACAAGCTGCTACACACCGTTTATCAGTGCCCCAAATCACTAGGTAGCAATCTAAGTTCCATCTCTGTGTTCGTCAATGAAGCTAGCTAATAGTAGCAAGCAGGCACATTTGAGCAGGCAGGCCACGCTAACGAAGTCAGCTTTTCAAGTCATTGAAGATCATAGGAAATCCCAGGACATAGTGTCTATAATAATGTAATAAGCTCACAATTGTTGTTACTGAGTAGTTGGATATGAATGTCCCAGTGAGCAAACAATTTATGTACTTACAGCAGTCATATAAATACATTTTTTTGTGCATATGCTTCAGTGATGTTTAGTTTTTCATTACTTTCTCACTATCTAGTAACAGAGTGTGTGTCTGCCTGTCAGTGTTTCATAGTGAATCATGCTAAAAAAAAACAAGTTGTGATGGGACACTTGTGTACAGGTTTAGATTAGTTTTATATTGGCAGACTTGAGTAATCACTGTCAATCACATCATTAAGTAGCCACTCCATAAAGGCTTGGGGACCAAGTGTTCTTTCAGCATAACATTGGCGACGTGTTGTCTTATGTAAACAAGCCCGAGTCCAAAGCGCTGTGTAATGGACAGGTCTGTCTGTCTGGAAGCTACGATTGGATAGAGAGCAAAAAGTGCTGCTGTTTCGTCTTGTGTTAGTGGGCAAGTGTGTCACGTTCCTGACCGGTTTTCTGTTATTTTGTATGTGTTTGACGGTCAGGGCGTGAGTTTGGGTGGGTAGTCTATGTTATGTGTTTCTATGTTTGTTTAAGGGTGACCTGATATGGCTCTCAATTAGAGGCAGGTGGTTTTCATTTCCTCTGATTGAGAGTCATATTAAGGTAGGTGTTTTCACATTGTTTGTTGTGGGTGGTTGTCTCCTGTGTCTGTGTCAGTGTATGTTACGCCACACGGGACTGTTTTCGGTTTTGTTTGTTCGTTCGTTTTATGTAGTCAGTTTTCCTGTTACTGCGTTCTTCGTGTTTCATGTAAGTTCGTCGTCCAGGTCTGTCTACGTCGTTTATTGTTTTGTAATTATTCAAGTGTTCGTCGTGTTTTCTGTTTTGTTTAATAAATAATATGTCGAACTACAACGCTGCATTTTGGTTCAATCCCTGCTCCTCCTCTTCGGATGAAGAGGAGGAGGAAAGCCGTTACAAAGTGGGCATGATTGTAATCCAAACCCAACCCCCATGTAAGACATGATGACCTCAGCTAAACAAATCTCACAAAACTCTGTTTTGGAATATACTGACTTTATGACCAAAATGATCCTACACTTTTCAGTCAGCTTTGACACTGGAATAAATGTTTTGGACTAATATCGATGCCACAGTCTGTTTTCAACCAGAGATGTTGTTTTTTGTTTTCAGTTGCTCTTTAATAGACTGGGAATAAGTGTGTTTTCTTGCTATTTGTGACAAACACAATGCTACCTACAGTGATTGCTCAAGTAAAATAATATGTGGTTTTGTGCGGTACCCTGCGTCACTGCTTCGTTTCTCCTGACCAACACAAGGGGGAGTTAGAGCACTGATTACACTTTTGGGTCCCAAGGCGCTAATTTGTCTCTGACAATGAATGGGCAATATAAAAATACACGTATTTTTGGGGTTTCTACTCGTCAGTATTACTTACTTAACCTGTCTAGGATCAGCGTGGCGCTAGCGGCACACCCCCCCCCCCCCCACTGAAAAACCAGTGCCGCGAAATTCAAAAAAAATATTTTTTTAAAATATTTAACTTTCACACATTAAAGTCCAATACAGCTAATGAAAGACACAGATCTTATGAATCCAGTCAACATTTCCGATTTTTAAAATGTTTTACAGGGAAGACACAATATGTAAAGATGTACATCTATTACCTAAAAACACATTAGCATAATCCACCATCTTTTATTTGTCCACCAACACCAGTAGCCATCACCAATTCGGCTAAACTAAGATATTTATAGCCCCTAACCAACAAAAAAACTCATTAGATGACAGTCTGATAACATATTTATGGTATGGGATAGGTTTTGTTAGAAAAAAGTGCATATTTCAGGTATATGGCATAGTTTACAATTGCACCCACCATCACAAATGGACTAGAATAATTACAATGAGCAACGTGTTTACCTAACTACTAATCATCAAACATTTCGTAAAAATACACAGCATACACGAATCGAAAGACACAGATCCTGTGAATACAGACAATATTTCAGATTTTCTAAGTGTCTTACAGCGAAAACACAATAAATCGTTATATTAGCTTAGCACATAGCAATTAGCAGCCCAGCATTGATTCTAGCCAAAGTGAGCGATAAAAGTCAACATCGCCAAAAGATATTAATTTTTTCACTAACCTTCTCAGAATTCTTCCGATGACACTCCTGTAACATCACATTACAACATGCATATACAGTTTGATCGAAAATGTTTATATTTAGCCACCAAAATCATGGTTAGACAATGTGAAATGTAGACAAGCTGGTAAAGAAAACGTCCTTGCGCCACTTAGACAGTGATCTACTCTTATACATAAATACTCATAAACGTGACTAAAAAATATAGGGTGGACAGGGATTGATAGACAATTTAATTCTTAATACAATTGCGTTATTACATTTTTTAATTTATCCTTACTTTTCAATACAGTTTGCGCCAAGCGAAGCTACGTCAAAAAACATGGCGTCCTAAGCCACTAAAATGTTTCGACAGAAACACGATTTATCATAATAAAAATGTCCTACCTTGAGCTGTTCTTCCATCAGTATCTTGGGCAAAGGATCCTTTCTTGGGAGAAATCGTCTTTTGGTGGAAAGCTGTCCTCTTGCCATGTGGAAATGTCAACTACGTTCGGGATGAACTGAAAAGCGTGCCCAACTTTTCACATCGTTGCAAAAATAAATGTCCCAAAATCGCACTAAACGGATATAAATTGCTATAAAACGCTTTCAATTAACTACTTTGTGATGTTTGTAACTCCTATAACGAGTGAAAAGATGACCGGAGAAATATAACAGGCTAAACTAACGCTTGGAACAGGAGAGGGTCGGTGTCTTCCACGCGCGTTACGCAGCAAGAAAAGACTTGCTAGCTAAAGGTTTTTTTCATTTGTAGGGCCTGTGAACGAGCAATCGAGCCCGTTGGAATCGTCATCACGTAAAGGCATCCAGGGGAAGACGTAAGAAGTGTCCGTATAGTCATAGCAACGACAGTGCCCTTTTAAATGACTTCAGAAAAGTGGCCAACGTTTCTCAAATCTGACTCCATGTCAGGGAAATTGCTGTAGAATGGGCTCTGTTCCACTTAGAGACAAAATTTCAACTCCTATAGAAACTATAGACTGTTTTCTATCCAATAATAATAATAATATGCATATTGTACGATCAAGGATTTTGTGGGAAGCCGTTTAAAAAATTAGCCACATTAGCATAAATAGTCTAAACAGCGCCCCCATCCCCAACAGGTTAAGTATTATTACACTTAAGGTTTTTATTCCAAGAGAAACGAAAATGACCTGGATGCCATGTAAAGTATTATTGTCTCTTATAGGAAAAATATTACCACCGTCTCTTGCGCATGTCAGTTACGAGATTTGCCCTTACGAAAAATTCCCCTTAGGTATTACTTTAGAATCCTCTAAATGTAATTATTGGTTGAGAGCCATATAGATTGCAAAATAGTGGGGAAAAGATTTTCGATGGCAAATGGTTTATGAATTGAAACGCATGGTTGCCAAGAAAGTGGTTCGTTTTGTAAGACTCTTAAAATGTATATAAATCATTTGTGTGTTGGAGTCACTTTTAATTCTTAATAGATCAACCGTTTCTATCATAGGCCACTGTAATCGATGCGGGCTCAGGGCGGTACCATTCTGCTCATCTGATGAAGGTGCACATGGATCAGATTCAAACTTTGAAGACCGAGATCGAGTCATTGAATGTAGACCAGCAGAAAGAGAAACATTATCTGAGGCCGCCCCCAGGTGGTAAGGGTAGGTAACGACACATCCTCAACACAGGGGTCCCACAGTGGTGCGTGCTCAGTCCCCTCCTGTACTCCCTGTTCACTCATGACTGCACAGCCAGGCACGACTCCAACACCATCATTAAGTTAGCCGATGACACAAAAGTGGTAGGCCTGATCACCGACAATGACGAGACAACCTATAGGGAGGAGGTCAGAGACCTGGCCGTGTGGTGCAAGGACAACAACCTCTCCCTCTCCCTCAACGTGATCAAGTCAAAGGAGATGATTGTGGACTACAGGAAAAAGAGGACTGAGCACGCCCCCATTCTCATCGATGGGGCTGCAGTGGAACAGGTTGAGAGCTTCAAGTTCCTTGGTGTCCACATCACCAACAAACTAACATGGTCCAAGCACACAAAGACAGTCATGAAGAGGGTACAACAAAACCTATTCCCCCTCAGGAGACTGAAAAGATTTGGCATGGGTCCTCAGATTCTCAAAAGTTTCTACAGCTGCACCATCGAGAGCATCCTGATGGGTTGCATCACTGCCTGATATGGCAACTGCTCGGCCTCCGACCGCAAGGCACTAAAGAGAGTAGTGCGTACGGCCCAGTACATCACCAGGGCCAAGCTTCCTGCCGTCCAGGACATCTTTACCAGGCGGTCTCAGAGGAAGGCCCTAAAAATTGTCAAAGACTCCAGCCACCCTAGTCATACTGTTCTCTCTGCTACCTCATGGCAAGCAGTACCGGAGTGCCAAGTCTAGGTCCAAGAGGCTTCTAAACAACTTCTACCCCCAAGCCGTAAGACTCTTGAACATCTAATCAAATGGCTCCTCAGACTATTTGCATTGCCCCCCACCCTCTTTTACACTGCTGCTTCTCTCTGTTATTATCTATGCATAGTCACTTTAATAACTCTAAAATACATCTATATATTACCTCACTTACCTCGACTAACCGGTGCCCCCGCAAATTGACTCTGTACCAGTACCCCCTATATATAGCATCGCTATTGTTATTTTACTGCTGCTCTTTAATTATTTTTAGGTATTTTTCTTAAAACTGCATTTTTGGTTAGGGCTTGTAAGTAATTATTTCACTGTTGTATTTTGCCCATGTGACAAATATAATTTGATTTGATATGTTGGTTAATCACTCAGCACTATTGTGATATGACTAAGTGGGGGAAAATCACCCTATTATGCCTGGCCAGATCTTTTAGGTCATATTATCCAGCATTTAGTCAATTGTCATTACATAGCACTAATTCCCATTGTCTAAACAACATTGGGGGCATAACTTTCCCGTCTTCTGTGTTGTGATGTTACTTACATTATGAAATAAACTACCCCCAAGTCATAAGACTCCTGAACACCTAATCAAATGGCTAACCCCCCCTTTTACACTGCTGCTACTCTCTTTTGTTATCATCTATGCATAATCAATTTAATAACTCTACCTACATGTACATATTACCTCAACTAACCGGTGCCCCCGCACATTGACTCTGTTCTGGTACCCCCCTGTATTTAGTCTCGCTATTGTTATTTTACTGCTGCTCTTTAAATACTTGTTACTTTTATTTCTTATTCTTATATGTATTTTTTTTAAACTGCACTGTCGGTTACGGGCTCGTAAGTAAGCATTTCACTGTAAGGTCTACACCTGTTGTATTCGGCGCATGTGATTAATATCATTTGATTTGAGTACGTGAGGTCACCGAGAAAGTCTGGACCTGGCCTGCTCTCCCTTATGTAAGGAATTAGGCACTTTACCATTTTTACTACAGTATGTACTGTAGGCTATGTTTACATTTCAGACCGCACAGTAGCCTAATAAACATACGCAGGCGGCTTCTATCTTCAATATGCTTTAAATCCTTTATTATTCAAATGCGGAAATAAAGTGTGTGTGAGTGACCTCATGCAACTGCAAAATGTCAGATAAAGCATATACAGTACAGTACTGTATTCCTTCATCAGCGTCTTTCTGCTTTCTTTAATAAAATATACCATATACTATGTTCTGAAATTCTCTAGTACAGCCAATATTATAAAAAGTAAAATGCTTCTCAAAGATGCCCCCTGGTGGTCAAACTAGCACTAACTAGCATTAATGGAAACAATGGCTGACAATTAAATAACGTGCGATAGAATTCTGCGGAAGCCCGCAAGGTGTGCTGCAATATGACGTAACTTTTACAGGAGGAACCACTGTACCAGCATCAGTTGCAGAGTGGTGTTTGTTTTAGTGCTGCAAAATTCTCATATTTTTGGGGAAACGCTTTAAATGTTAAATATTTAATCCCAAAGCGGCACCATTCTGTATACTTCTGGCCCCTCTTTGGACATTGTGTTAACTAAACTCCAGACGAGTTTCAATGCCATACAACTCTCCTTCCGTGGCCTCCAACTGCTATTAAACGCAAGTAAAACTAAATGCATGCTATTCAACCGATCACTGCCCGCACCTGCTCGCCCGTCCAGCATCACTACTCTGGACGGCTTTGACTTATAATACGTGGATCACTACAAATACCTAGGTGTCTGGTTAGACTGTAAACTCTTCTTCCAGACTCACATTAAGCATCTCCAATCCAAAATTAAATCTAGAATCAGCTTCCTATATCGCAACAAAGCCTCCTTCACTCATGCTGCCAAACATACCCTCGTAAAACTGATCATCCTACCGATCCTCGACTTCGGTGATGTCATCTATAAAATAGCCTCCAACACTCTACTCAACAAACTGGATGCAGTCTATCACTGTTCCATCCGTTTTGTCACCAAAGCCCCATACACTACCCACCATTGCGACCTGTACGATCTCGTTGGTTGGCCCTCGCTTCATACTCGTCGCCAAACCCACTGGCTACAAGTTATCTACAAGTCTCTGCTCGGTAAAGCCCTGCCTTATCTCAGCTCACTGGTCACCATAGCAGCACCCACTCGTAGCACACGCTCCAGCAGGTATATCTCACTGGTCACTCCCAAAGCCAATTCCTCCTTTGGTCGTCTTTCCTTCCAGTTCTCTGTTGCCAATGACTGGAACGAACTGCAAAAATCTCTGATTCTGGAAACAATCATCTCCCTCACTAGCTTTAAGCACCAGCTGTCAGAGCAGCTCACAGATTACTGCACCTGTACATAGCCTATCTATAATTTAGCCGAAACAACTACCTCTTCCCCTCCTGTATTTATTTATTTTGCTCCTTTGCACCCCATTATTTCTATTTCTACTTTGCACATTCTTCCACTGCAAATCTACCATTCCAGCGTTATATTCTATTTACCTCGCCACCATGGCCTTTCTTTTGCCTTTACCTCCCTTATCTCACCTCATTTGCTCACATTGTATATAGACTTATTTGTCTACTGTATTATTGACTGTATGTTTTGTTTATTCCATGTGTCGAATTGCTATGCTTTATCTTGGCCAGGTCGCAATTGCAAATGAGTAGTTGTTCTCAACTAGTCTACCTGGTTAAACAAAGGTGAAAAAAACAACAACCGGAAAACAGCCCTGATTAGTTCTTTTGTGCTCCTGCACGGTGTCTGAGTTATTAATTATAGATAGTGATCCTTACAATGCGCTGCCATGTCCGATTGACAGGGGCAGAGATAACGACAAGTGGGGTCAGATTATCGAAAGCTTTGCGCTGTCCCAGAATGCATTTGTATTCATGCCTTTTGCACCAAGCTCACAGGCATAATGTTATGCTGATAGATCAGCGGGGGAATATAATATTTTGTGTGTGTTTGTGGGGAGATGTGTGTGTGTGTGTGGATGACAGAGTGGGTTTGGTTTGGCTTATTAGGATCTCTATTAGCTTTTGCCGAAGCAGCAGCTATTCTTCCTGGGGTCCGCACAAAAAACACTGATACAGTGATAGACAAGAACTGTCACACCAATTTTAAATACAATGATATACAAACAATACAAATAAATATTAACGTGTGTGTGTGTAGATTGTGTGATAGTGTGTTTGTGTGTGTGTGTCATTTCACAGTCTCTATTGTTCCATGAAATGTTATTTTGTAAACATTTTAAAGGTCCTTTTGTTGTTTGCTTGAGTAATTATGGGGTATGTATGGGTGTCTCAGTTGTATGTTATTTGATTATGCAGATAATCTGGAATTTTCATCATAGTAATATTTCTCAAAACTAGAAGAAAAGCAGTTAATCTCTCATCAACCCTCAACCAGGAAAGACTGGCATGCATGCTGTCAGTGGTGTAAAGTACTTAAGTAAAAATACTACTTAAGTAGTTTTTTTGGATAGCTGTACTTTACTCAACTATTTATATTTTTGGCAACTTTTACTTTTACTTCACTACATTCCTAATGATTTTTTAAAAACTTTTTACTCCACACATTTTCCCTGACACCCAAAAGTACTTGTTACATTTTGACAGAAAAATTGTCCAATTCACACACTTATCAAGAGAACATCCCTGGTCATCCCGTTACTGCCTCTGATCTGACGGATTCACGAAACACAAATGTTTCGTTTGTAGATTATGTTATGAATGTTTGGCCATGGCTATCTGTCAATTTAAAAAACAAGAAAATTGTGCCATCTGGTTTGCTTAATATATGGAAGTTTAAATTATTCATACTTTTACTTTTGATACTTAAGTACATTTAGCAATTCCATTTACTTTTGATGTTTAAGTATATTTAAAACCAAATACTTGTAGTATTTTACTGGGTGACTTTCACTTGAGTAATTTTCTATTAAGGTATCTTTACTTTTACTCAAGTATGACAACTGAGTACTTTTTCCACCACTGCATTTTGCTGATGTTAGTTCTGTATGTGCAGTTAAGGGCAAGGCGTGCTGCTCTGTTTTGAGCCAGCTGCAGCTTTGCTAGTTCTTTCTTTGCTGCACTTGACCATATTTTTTATTTTTACCGTGTAAGTTGACTGAGAACACGTTCTCATTTGCAGCAACGACCTGGGGAATAGTTACAGGGGAGAGGAGGGGGATGAATGAGCCAATTGTAAACTGGGGATTATTAGGTGACCGCGATGGTTGAGGGCCAGATTGGGAATTTAGTCAGGACACTGGGGTTAACACCACTACTCTTACGACAAGTGCCATGGGATCTTTAATGACCTCAGAGAGTCAGGACACCCATTTAACGTCCCATCCGAAAGACGGCACCCTACACAGAGCAGTGTCCCCAATCACTGCCCTGGGATCTTTGTTTTTTAGACCAGAGGAAAGAGTGCCTCCTACTGGCCCTCCAACACCACTTCCAGCAGCATCTGGTCTCCCATCCAGGGACTGACCAGGACCAACCCTGCTTAGCTTCAGAAGCAAGCCAGCAGCGGTATGCAGGGTGGTATGCTGCTGGCTTATATTACCGGACAGTAATCAATATGGGACAAGACCAAAGCCTGAACAACTAGTACAGTTGATTTTTGTGTTTTTTATAACAGGCAAACCCCTCCCCATCTTGACAATAACTTTTTCAATATGACTTGACCATGATAATTGACCATCCAATGTTATACCTAGGAGTTTCCCTTCCACAACATGCTCAATGGTCACACCCTTTATGCACAACTCCAGTTGAGGTTTAGGTCTTAGAGAAAGTTTTGAACCAAATACAATTTAGTTTTAGATTTATTTAAGACCAGTTTATTATGAATCACCCATTCTGATACTCATTGTAACTCCTTATTTAGAATTTCAGTGAGCTCACTGGCTTTGGGTGCTGACATGTAGAGTGTGGAATCATCCGAATATGTAGTCATTCTAGCTTTGTCTAAGACCAATGGCAAATCATTTGTAAAAGAAGAGAAGAGTAACGGCCCAAGGCAACTGCCCTGAGGGACACAGAAGTGTACATATCTGATGTTAGAGAAGCTTCCATTGAAGAACACTCTCTGGGTTGTATTAGATAAATAACTCTCCAACCACGTGATGGAAGGTGATGTAAAGCCATAGCAATTGAGGTTTTACAATAACAATTTATGATCCAAAACATCAAAGGCTGCACTGAAATCTAACAATCCAGCTCCAAATATCATCTTATTATCCATTTATTTTAACCAATCATTAGTCATCTGAGTCAGTGAAGTACATGTTGAGTGCCCTTATCTATATCTACGCTGAAAGTCAGTAGTTCACTTGTTCTCTGTAAGAAAAAGTAAAATACCTCTTTTGCATAATTTCTTTAAACCATACCATTTTTCAAATCATCATCAATCCAGGAGGCCCTGTTTCGAGACAGGTGCATGGAAATGGTCCATTCTAAATCAAAACAAATTGTACATATATATTATTTAGTATATGTAAAGACAACATTAAATTAAAAATAGTCTGATGGGTGACAATATTAGCCTATCACTTGTGAATGATGCCCAGCATGTGCAGTAAGGCAGTAAGGCAAAAAACAGTGTATGCCTTTTTTTGCAACTTTTTCAAATCATTATTTGACAGGACAGGTAAAACATTTGAACACCTCATTGAACACCTCATGTAGCCTAGCCCATATGTTTTGATAAGGTTTATATCACAACTAAAGTGGGCAAATAACTTCTTAGAATTAAGCACATTAATCCGCTTTACAAATGGTGTAGAGCCTAACAGGTGGCATGTGAGATTCAAGTTTGGGAAGATCATTTACACCATAAAAATGCACCTTTATAATAGAGCATTCACTTAATAATCATATTTGCGGTCACTTTTGAGAACAGTGTTTTCAGTAATTTTATTCTGTAATTGTCACGCCCTGACCTTAGATATCCTTTATTCTCTATTTTGGGTTAGGTCGGGGTGTGACTAGGGTGGGCATTCTAGTTTCTTTATTTCTAGGTTGGCCTGGTGTGGTTCCCAATCAGAGGCAGCTGTCTATCGTTGTCTCTGATTGGGGTCATACTTAGGTAGCTTTTTCACACCTGTTGGGTGTGGGATCTTGTTTGTGTATAGTTGCCTTGAGCACTGCATAGCGTCACGTTCGTTTTGTTCTTTATTGTTTTTTTGCCGGTTGTAATAAAGAGGATGAACCCAAACAACGCTGCATTTTGGTCCGATTCTTACAACAACGATCGTGACAGGAACATTCACGCTTAGAGACTACTGCCGCGTGTGCATTGCATCGCTTATAATGTGAAGAAATAGCCTAATAGTTTATCAACATTTTAAGCTAAACGTTCGGATCTTTTGCATCAGCCTCATTGCATTTGAAAGTTTTTTTGATGCGAGTGGTTGTATTAATTTGGGATTTATCGCATCCCACAACTGTCCCAGAGTATGTTTGGAATATTTATTTTTTGCACAGAAGGACAAATTGACCAATAGAATGAGTCAACGTTTGTACTGACTATGGGGGATAGTACATTGACATTGGCTAGTGTTTTTGCTGTTCGTGTTGGCCGACGAAAAGTCGGCTAAATATGGACAGTTCTAACATCTTCAATATGCGCCTCGGAATAAGAGGGACGCACAGCAGATGCTTTCCTTATATGTCTGTCTTCACTTGTAGTCTACTTCTTAGCTGAGATGCCTGTGAGAAGGAATCGATTACGTGACAGGCATTGACAAATATTAATTGAGATATCTGAGAGAGCCATGTGCGTGAGATTTGCTTCGGAGCACGGCAGCCGGGAGAAGGGATTTATGATAATTAGATTCAGCCCAAGGGCACAAGGGCTACTTTGGCTGCAAAATGCATGGCTGTTTTAGGGGGCATTGTGGCCACACAATGGGGATGCAGGCGTGAAATTTGATGCCTGGTGAGAATATTATCAAATGCTTGTCAAATTGTGAACGAGAGACTTATGAAGTGTGTGCAGCCTTGACAAGAAACAAATCAAAGCTCATGCCTTTCATGTGACTTTTCTCAAATCGCCATTAGAGTCGCATCATGCAGACGTAGAATGTATTAAAAATCGAATCATACTGTATAGCCCAATGTTTGTATCACAACTAAAGCTGCATAAATAATAAATCACTCTAAATTAAGCATATAGGTCGGACCTGTTTTTTTGTTAACCGCTCAACACAGAATAGCCACATGTGCCTACTTCCTTGGAAATCGTTTGGAGAAAAACAGGTCCGGAATTCTAAGCAAATTTTGTCTGGTAAATTAACTAGTGTAGCCCATAGCATAGCCATATCAGGGCCTAACATAAGAACAACTCATGAGTATGCTATTCTGTTCTGAAATAGACTACATTTTCTTCATATCATGTTTCTTTAGACCTTTCTAAAATAAATCATGGATTTATTGTGTTAGTGTAGGCTATATTAAATGGATTTATTTGACTTTGTAAATTGTAGATGTTCCAAAGGTGTACATCAGTGGCTTGTAGGCTATGCATGGGAGTCAGGAGATGTTAAACGTGTTAATTAATGGTCAATTACTGTGAGACAGGCAGTTATATGCTTGACAATCACTGGCTGACAACATTTCATGACCGCCACAGCCCTAGTCCCCACGCTCTCTGGCAGCTTTCATAGCTGGTATAACTTATTTCCGCCTCTAGCGCAAAGCTACAGAGAAGTCCTCGTAGAGGAAGATATTGGAGGTCCAATCCTAAATGTCTAATCAATCAATCAAATGTATTTATAAAGCCCTTCTTACATCAGCTGATGTCACAAAGTGCTGTACAAATACCCAGCCTAAAACCCCAAACAGCAAGCAATGCAGGTGTAGAAGCATGGTGGCTTGGAAAAACTCCCTAGAAAGGCCAGAACATTGAGAGGGGTGGCCAGTCCTCTTCTGGCTGTGCCGGGTGGAGATTATAACAAAACATGGCCAAGATGTTCAAATGTTTATAGACGACCAGCAGGGTCAAATAATAATAATCACAGTGGTTGTCGAGGGTGCAACAGGTCAGCACCTCAGGAGTAAATGTCAGTTGGCTTTTCATAGCCGATCATTCAGAGTATCTCTACCGCTTCTGCTGTCTCTAGAGAGTTGAAAACAGCAGGTCTAGGACAGGTAGCACGTCCGGTGAACAGGTTTCATAGCCGCAGGCAGAACAGTTGAAACTGGAGCAGCAGCACGGCCAGGTGGACTGGGGACAGCAAGGAGTCATCAGGCCAGGTAGTCCTGAGGCATGGTCCTAGGGCTCAGGTCCTCCGAGAGAGAAAGAGCGAAAGAGAGAGAGAAAGAGAGAGAGAATTAGAGAGAGTATACTTAAATTCACACAGGACACAGGATAAGACAGGAGAAATACTCCAGATATAACAGACTGACCCTAGCTCCCCGACACAAATTACTGCAGCAAAAATACTGGAGGCTGAGACAGGAGGGGTCGGGGGACACTGTGGCCCCATCCGACAATACCCCCGGACAGGGCCAACAGGCAAGATATAACACCACCCACTTTGCCAAAGCACAGCCCCCACACCGCTAGAGGGATACCTTCAACCCCCAACCTACCATCCTGAGACAAGGCCGAGTATAGCCCACAAAGATCTCCACCACGGCACAACCCAAGGGGGGGCGCCAACCCAGACAGGAAGATCACGTCAGTGACACAACCCACTCAAGCGACACACCCCTCCTAGGGACGGCATGGAAGAGCACCAGTAAGCCAGTGACTCAGCCCCTGTAATAGGGTTAGAGGCAGAGAATCCCAGAGGAGAGAGGGGAACCGGCCAGGCAGAGACAGCAAGGGCGGTTCGTTGCTCCAGAGCCTTTCCGTTCACCTTCACACTCCTGGGCCAGACTACACTCAATCATATGACCTATTGAAGAGATAAGTCTTCAGTAAATACTTAAAGGTTGAGACCGAGTATGCGTCTATCACATGGGTAGGCAGTCAATTCCATAGAAATTGAGCTCTATAGGAGAAAGCCCTGCCTCCAGCTGTTGGCTTAGAAATTCTAGGGACAGTAAGGAGGCCTGCGTCTTGTGACCGTAGCGTACGTGTAGGTATGTACGGCAGGACCAAATCGGAAAGATAGGTAGGAGCAAGCCCATGTAATACTTTGTAGGTTAGCAGTAAAACCTTGAAATCAGCCCTTGCCTTAACAGGAAGCCAGTGTAGATAGGCTAGCATTGGAGTAATATGATAATTGTTTTGGGTTCGAGTCGAGATTCTAGCAGCCGTGTTTAGCACTAACTGAATTTTATTTAGTGCTTTATCTGGGTATCTGGAAAGTAGAGCATTGCAGTAGTTTAACCTAGAAGTGACAAAAGCATGGATACATTTTTCTGCATCATTTTTGGACAAAAAGTTTCAGATTTTTGCAATGTTACGTAGATGGAAAAAAGCTGTCCTTGAAACAGTCTTGATTTGTTCGTCAAAAGAGAGATCAGGTTCCAGAGAATGCCGAGGTCCTTTCACAGTTTTATTTGAGACGGCTCTACAACCTTCAAGATTAATTGTCAGATTCAACAGAATAATCTCTTTGTTTCTTGGGACCTAGAACAAGCATCTCTGATTTGTCCTAGTTTAAAAGTAGAACATTTGCAGCCATCTACTTCCATATGTCTGAAACACAGGCTTCCAGTGAGTGCAATTTTGGGACTTCACCATGTTTCATTGAAATGTACAGCTGTATGTCATCCGCAGCCTGCTGCCTGGTCTGCACCGTATCTCATTGTGAAGCTAGGGGAGTTAGAGCCCTGTCTATGTTCGTAGATAAGATGAGAGCACCCCTCCAGCTAGGATTGAGTCCGTGACTCCTCAACAGGCCAGGCTTGGTCCTGTTTGTGTGAGTCCCAGAAAGAGCGCCAATTATCTTCAAATTCTATCTTTTGGGAGGGGCAGAAAACAGTTTTCAACCAGCGATTGAGTGCTGAGACTCTGCTGTAGAGCTCATCACTCCCCATAACTTGGAGGGGGCAGAGACAATTACTCGATGCCGACATCTTTCTAGCTGATTTACACGCTGAAGCTATGTTGCACTTGGTGACTTCTGACTGTTTCATCCTAACATCATTGGTGCAGACATGGATAACAATATCCCTATACTCGCCAGTTTTAGCTTTAGCCAGCACCATCTTCAGATTAGCCTTAACGTTGGTAGCCCTGCCCCCGGTAAACAGTGTATGATTGCTGGATGATTCGTTTTAAGTTTAATACTGCGGATAATGGAGTCGCCAATGACTAGGGTTTTCAATTTGTCAGAGCTAATGGTGGGAGGCTTCGGCATCTCAGACCCCGTAACGGGAGGAGTAGAGACTAGAGAAGGCTCGGCCTCTGACTACGACTCGCTGCTTAAAGGGGAGAACCGGTTGAAAGTTTCTGTCGGCTGAATGAGCGACACCGGTTGAGCATTCCTACAGCATTTCATGTAGAGCATGTGTATGTGTGTGTGAGTGAGGAAGGGAGAGAGCAAAGACAGAGCAACAGAGAGAGAAAGAGAGTGTGTGTGTTTGCTTGTGTTTCAAACAAAATCAAGAAGCCTGCAAGAGGATAGAGAGAGAGGTTGTGGTGTGTAAATAAAGGAGACTGGGTTAAGTTTAGCTATTTTTTACATTTAGCATCACTACGTCAAGGGAAATATAGTATTCTTTCAAGCAAAGATATCTACATATATTTCAGGATGTTGTGTATTCATGTAAACCCCGGGTATGGGGTAAATTGAGTCTAGGGACAGGGTAGGTTGAGTCGCCTTGAGGTAAGTGAGTGATAGTGTCCTTGTTTAGAAAGCTCAGACTCCATGTCATCAGATAAGACCTTGTGTGCTTCTGTTACTTTATCAAAGCTTCTCTTTCGCACAGGTACATGTTCGTTTTCTTTTTTATCAATGTACCTCTTCATTGTCATTCAGTCTATTTTTTCATCCATTCCTACAGCTCAAATTGACTTCTTCCCTCTTCTCACTTCCTTGGCTGCTCTGACATGATCATGCCTGCTCTGTAACAAAAAAAATGCATCTTGAGTTCATATGCATGACACATTGCAAAAAATATTATGCATAAAACTGACAAAATGTAATGGACCTAACTTACCACTTTTTTTCATGTGGTTTCTTCCTTCACAGACAATGAAATTATGACCTATTCCGAAATATTTGGCCACATTATTCATTTTGTGAATGGTTTCCTATAAACTATGGGTGGCTCAAATAACCCTCTGGCTCAATTTACCCCACTCTCCCCTACAGTAGCATGGAGCGTGTAATTTGCAATGGATTGACATTGACAGTCAGGGAATGGGAGTTTATTGCCTGTGATAAAGCTGACAGCAGTTTCTGGGGGAAAAACTATCTTCATCCAGTCAGCCAAGACTCTTCAGTCGTTGTCAGATATTATTTGATCTGTAATACTCTCAGTATTTCTCATACTGCAGATAAATCAAGGGAAGATCACACAGAACACACAACATGGGGAATTTGAAAGGAGGCTGTTGAAATAAATCTATGGACCTCAATCTATCAACCCCTCTAGCAAATTCATCCCCTATAAACATTTTTTTAAAGCTGACTCATGAACTTAGCTATATTTATACTCCGTTAAAATACACTCTTTTACAATGTAATTTGATATTTAATTTGACTTTTGACCAGCACACATATTTAAACATTTTAGATGTTGCTGAAGTTTTGAGTTGCATTTTTTTCCTTATGGCAACTACTTTGATTCATGCGTTCTGCTACCAGCTACCAGGTGGTGAAATCCAAGCTCGGTTACATAAATAGTCTGGGTGGAATCGAAGTCTAGGTTGAAAGCAATACTTAGGACTGCTGATGGTTTTATGAGGGGTTGATGCGATGCTACCCTCAATGAGTACCTCAGCATGCCTTTGGGTAGGAAATGCTACAGTTTCGGTCCTCGCTCCGACACTTGTAAATGAGTCATGGGCATTGGTGGTTATCGCTATTCCCATTTCACCTGAGGCACAGTAGAAACGGCCTCCACACAGGAGAGTGTAGCTTGTATCACAATGAACCCATTCCTCTCTGAGGAGCTCCAAGCAGTCAGAGTCAGAGTCAGAGTCTCTCTCTTTCTCTCTCTCTCTCTGTGTGTGAAGGTATAAACTAAAATACCATCTTGTCATCCAAGTGTCAAGCCGAGCAAAGTTAAAGTGTGATTCATACAATTTACACCTAAATATGCAAATTCCCTAACGGAGGAAATGTAAACCTGGCTGTGGTTCCAAAAAAATGTTTGGAGGGGTGTAACATTTCTAAAATGTTTCACATTGCTGACATGTAGCATGCGTTTGCTGGTAACCTGTGTACTTAAAGCCCTCTGACTGACAGACGGACAGGGCAACAGGAATTTCATTCTATACAACTGGGAATTGTGGGAGTTGGAGGTAGCTGCTGACCTTGCACTACGGATCGATGCATCATCATCAAACCACATCAAAGGGACTGACAGCATGGCTTTATAACCAACACATGGTTTAATTGTTGCAGCTGATAAACGTCTAATGGGCATAACCTCACAATGCAGGGGTAATGAAAAAACATAATGCCTCTTCAGTTATGTTTTTTCATTACCCTGCATTGTGAGGTTATGCCCAATGATGACTCATCACCTAGGAAAGAATATAGGTCACATCAACATTAGAGCCTCGTTGTACCACATTTCTCATTGTGGTGGATTTGAGCTACAAAACCAGCTAATAAAGAATGAAGTGTGTAGGAAATATGAAAACGTTATTAAGGGCTCTTTTAAACTTGAAATGATCTCACGGTTGAAGAGCCACATATGTAAACATGTTGGCTGGTCGAGTGAGCACTAATATGAATTCATGCCTCATTGACGGTGAGTGTTTCAGCTACTACATCATGACTCAAAACATGATATACTGTTTTACAACATGGCAGAAGCAAGCCATGTACCATTCCCCAATGTTGGCTTTGCCTGGAGCTATGCAGGGTTGATATTGGTCATTACAAAGGAAGGCCCTCCCTCTAGTATAAGGAGACCCCAGTGCACCAGGTGTGTAGAGACACTGCCGTGCAGCTGGTTCTTACTCTCTTGGCACTCATCACAACAGTAAGGCTATTATCTCCAATGTCCTGGCTACTTTCCCAACCCCGATGTGTAGTGAGCCTTCTCTTGAAAAATGCCTGCAGGGTCCTTACCAGTCGGTTGAGTGCTAATTCCAGTTTATACTATTTGTTGTGCGCAACATACAATGCTGCCAAATACGACAGCAACTCTTTGTGATGATAACAACTTGTAATTTTTATACTAAAACATAAAAAAACTCAATTTGTAATGACCTCTAACATTCACTTTTTCACTGATTGCACAGCTTTTCTGCTCTTGCCTCCGAGGGGAAAATGACAAAAAATGTAACATTTAATTTTACTTCCCAATACAAAGTCATGATATGCTATTTTTGTCAGAAAGGAAGCTGTAAATATCTCTGATACTTATCTTATTCAACCAGGAAAGTACCTGAGAGCAGTTAGGGATTCAGTCTAATCTTTATAAGCATAATTTAACCTTTTTAGAATAAGATATTGACTTATTTTATTCTGTCCTCTTAAGCTGTTTTGGAATATCAAATATCTCCCCATAGACCTCTAATCCTCTCGGAAGCTACACTGAAAATATAGTTTACCTACAATGGAAGAAGTTAAGTTACCCTAAGAAAAGTATAGTTTACTTAACTAAAGTTACTTTGGAAAAGTTCACTACATCCAAACTACTTTGTGATAAATTATCATATCTAAATATGCACATATGCACATTTGTGGCCTGCTGGAGGTCATTTTGCAGGGCTCTGGCAGTGCTCCTCCTTGCACAAAGTCGGAGGTAGCGGTCCTGCTGCTGGGTTGTTGCCCTCCTACGGCCTCCTCCACGTCTCCTGATGTACTGGCCTGTCTCCTGGTAGCGCCTCCGTGCTCTGGACACTACGCTGACAGACACAGCAAACCTTCTTGCCACAGCTCGCATTGATGTGCCATCCTGGATGAGCTGCACTACCTGATTCACTTGTGTGGGTTGTAGACCCCGTCTCATGCTACCACTAGAGTGAAAGCACCGCCAGCATTCAAAAGTGACCAAAACATCAGCCAGGTAGCATAGGAACTGAGAAGTGGTCTGTGGTCACTACCTGCAGAACCACTCCTTTATTGGGGGTGTCTTGCTAATTGCCTATAATTTCCACCTTTTGTCTATTCCATTTGCACAACAGCATGTGAAATGTATTGTCAATCAGTGTTGCTTCCTAAGTGGACAGTTTGATTTCACAGAAGTGTGATTGACTTGGAGTTACGTAAGTGTTCCCTTTATTTTCTGAGCAGTGTATTAGCATCTGGGACTGAGTAGGAGGCAGTTCACTCTGGGCACGCTATCCATCCAAAGTGAAAATGCTGCCCCCTATCCCAAACAAGTTCAACGCAGAAACTTTTTTTTGTTAGAATTAGGCAGGTCTGAAGCCGAAAAATAAAGGGAATTCTTGCTTACTTCACCGATATTTTATTTTTGCAAAATAAGTAGAGGTGTAGTGCTTGTAGTTAGCTATACCGCTTATTGGCAAAAAAGTAATTATCTACTGAAAACATATCAAGCTACTGCAAAAAAATTGTTAAATTACTATTTGATTGTAGTTCATGACACTGACAAAATGCTGGGTCAAAAATGACCCAATTTGTGTCCTTTCTGTGACCCAGCACTGGGTTATTTTGACCCAGCACTGTTTGGATTAAATGAATGACCCAACACATTGGGTTACTTGATTGACCCCAAAATGTGGTTATTTTGGCCCAGCAGTTGGTTACTTTTGACTCTTTTGCTGGGTTATTGTTATTCATGTATATTTCCACCCAGCATTTGGTTATTTCTTTGTTTCTTGCTGGGTTTTCTATTGTCTGTGTTACAATATCAATAATTCAGATTTCAGCTTCTAAACAATAGCAATCAATGGTAAAGGTTTGATATAATTATTTGATATAAAAACTGTGTTATAAAA
Organism: Salvelinus fontinalis; assembly: GCF_029448725.1. Taxonomy (NCBI): domain Eukaryota; kingdom Metazoa; phylum Chordata; class Actinopteri; order Salmoniformes; family Salmonidae; genus Salvelinus; species Salvelinus fontinalis. The sequence goes on from NC_074668.1 coordinate 45,511,269, forward strand.
ACTCACCATTTATAACCTTGCCTCAGCCCAGTAGCCTCTAAGTTTAAATCCAACACATTGTTACATAATTATAGTTTGTGGCAATATAAAAATCTATAAAAAATAATTTAATCATGTAATGTTACAAATGCGCTGTGATACTCAGGTAATATTTATGGTTGATCTAGCCTGTCCAATGCATTCCAAATTAATGCACTGTAAAAATATGAAATTAATGAAACTCTAATGGCCAACGTCATAACAAACCTTTAAATACACACGTTCCAATAACAGAAAGGGCTCTGAAAACTACTCTCCATGGAATGTTCTATTAGCCATATCAGGAATGCATTGTGAGGATTTCATAAGACTGCATGTTTTACATTTTGCTCATCTCTGCACAGGTGTTAGACATAACCTTATAAAATGAGTCAGGAAATGTGCAGGGAATCACAAAATAAAACTGACTTTTTAATATTTTAGACATGTGCCCGCCTCGCACAGTTTGGCTTGTTCTACTATGGAAAGATACTGTTGAAGTCGGGAAGTTTACATACACCTTAGCCAAATACATTTAAACTCAGTTTCTCACAATTCCTGACATTTGAGTAAAAATTCCCTGTCTTAGGTCAGGTAGGATCACCACTTTATTTTAAGAATGTGAAATGTCAGAATAATAGTAGAGAGAATTATTTATTTCAGCTTTTCTTTCTTTCATCACATTCCCAGTGTGTCAGAAGTTTACATACACTCAATAAGCATTTGGTAGCATTGCCATTAAACTTTTTAACTTGGGTCAACGTTTCGGGTAGCCATCCACAAGCTTCCCACAATAAGTTGGGTGAATATTGGCCCATTCCTCCTGACAGAGCTGGTGTAACTGAGTCAGGTTTGTAGGCCTCCTTGCTCGCACACGCTTTTTCAGTTCTGCCCACAAATTTTCTATAGGATTCAGGTCTGGGCATTTTGCTGATGTCATTCATTACGATAAGTGGCCTATACTAAAGAAATGTGATGTTTGAAATTAAATAAGTTTGCTGATATGGGTAATTGTTAATGGGACAATTGATGACTAAGACTGTCAAACTAGTAGTAGTAGTTTAAAGGATCATAAAAAAAAGTGGTGCACATTGTTATAAACGTATCAATTTTGCATTAGCCAGAGCCGCCCGCCAGTCAGGAGCCGCCCGCCAGTCAGGAGCCGCCCGTCAGTCAGGAGCCGCCAGAGCCGCCTGTCAGTCAGGAGCTGCCAGAGGCGCCCGCCAGTCATGAGCTGCCCTCCAGTCATGAGCTACCCTCCAGTCAGGAGCTGCCCCCCAGTCCGGAGCTGCCCCTCATTCCGGAGCTGCCCCTCAGTCCGGAGCTGCCCCTCAGTCCGGAGCTGCCCCTCAGTCCGGAGCTGCCCCTCAGTCCGGAGCTGCCCCTCAGTCCGGAGCTGCCCCTCCGTCCAGTGGCGCCCTCTGGGATGGTCTTCAGTCCGGGACTCGCTGCAAGGGTCGCCGTTCCAGAGGCGCCACCAAAGCGGGTATTGACTATGGTGGAGTGGGGTCCACGTCCCGCACCCGAGCCACCGCCGTAGGAAGGCCCACCCGGACCCTCCCCTTCTGTGTCAGGTTTTGCGGCCGGAGTCCGCACCTTTTGGTGGGGTGGGGGGGGGTACTGTCACGCCCTGGCCTTAGTTATCTTTGTTATCTTTATTATTTTAGTTAGGTCAGGGTGTGACATGGGGGATGTTTGTGGTTTTTGTCTATGTTTGACGTTAGTAGCTTGTGTCTGCACTTTCGTTTGTAGCTTCACGGTCGTTTGTTGTTTTTGTTTAGTTCGTATTAGTGTTCGTGTTCATTTTTCTTCTTCTCAAATAAAAGAAGATGTATCTATATCACGCTGCGCCTTGGTCCTCTCTTTCACCGAACGACGATCGTGACAGAAGGGTGTACCCTATTGTACTGTACGATACTGCACTGAACTGTAGCCAATTATAATGTAGTGTACTTTACTATACTGTAGGCTACTATACTATACTATACTGCGCTGTACTCTACTGTATCAAATCAAACTTAACAATGCATTTCGAAAGCATTCAGACCCCTTGACTTTTTCCACATTTTGTTACGTTACAGCCTTATTCTAAAATTGACAACATTTCCCTCATCTATCTACACACAATACCCCATAATGACAAAGCGCAAAAACAAGGTTTTAGACATTTTAGCGCCAAAATATATATATACAGTATATTTACATAAGTATCATTGATCATCCTTGAGATGCTTCTACAACTTGATTGGAGTCTACCTGTGGCAAATTAAATTGACTGGACATGATCTCGAAAGGCACATACCTGTCTATATAAGGTCCCACAGTTGACAGTGCATGTCAGAACAAAAACCAAGCCATGAGGTCGAAGGAATTGTCCATAGAGCACCGAGACAGGATTGTGTTGAGGCACAGATCTGGGGAAGGGTACCAAAACATTCATGCAACATTGAAGGTACCTAAGAACACAGTGACCTCCATCATTCTTAAATGAAAGAAGTTTGGAACCACCCTATTCCTAGAGCTGGCAGCCGAGCCAAATTGATCAATCAAGGGAGAAGGGCCTTGGTCAGGAAGGTGACCAAGAACCTGATGGTCACTGACAGACCTCCAGAGTTCCTCTGCGGAGATGGGAGAACCTTCCAGAAGGAAAACCATCTCTGCAGAACTCCACCAATCAGGCTTTTATGGTAGAGTGGCCAGACGGAAGCCACTCTTCAGTAAAAGGAACATGACAGCCCGCTTGGAGTTTGCCAAAAGGCACCTAAAGGACTCTCGGACCATGAGAAACAAGATTCTCTGGTCTGACAAAACCAAGATCGAACTCTTTGTTCTGAATGCCAATCGTCACGTCTGGAGGAAACCTGGCACCATCCCTATGGTGAAGGATGGTGGCGGTGGCAGCATCATGCTGTGGGGATGTTTTTCAGCGACAGGGACTGGGAGATTAGTCAGGATCGAGGGAAAGATGAATGGAGCAAAGTACAGAGAGATCCTTGATGAAAACCTGCTCCAGAGCGCTCAGGACCTCAGACTGGGGCGAAGGTTCACCTTCCATCAGGACAACGACCCTAAGCACACAGCAAAGACAATGCATGTGTGGCTTTGGGACAAGTGGCCCAGCCAGATCCTGGACTTGAACCAGATCGAACATCTCTGGAGAGACTTGAAAATAGCTGTGCAGCGACGCTCCCCATCCAACCTGACCGAGCTTGAGAGGATCTGCAGAGAAGAAGGGGAGAAACTCCCCAAATACAGGTGTGCCAAGCTTGTAGCGTCATACCCAAGAAGACTCAAGGCTGTAATCGCTGCCAAATGTGCTTGAACAAAGCCTTGAGTAAAGTATTAGAATACTTATGTAATTGTGATATCAGTTTTTTATTTTTAACTAAATTTGCAAAAATGTCAAAAATCCTGTTTTCTTTGTCATTATGGGGTATTGGGTGTAGATTAATGAGGAAAAAAACGATTTAGTCAATAGAGGCTTTAACATAACATGTGGAAAAAGTCAAGGGGTCTGTCTGTATACAGCACATTTCATACAAGAGATGCAATTCAAAGTGCCCCACAGTAACCTACTGTACCATAATGTAGGCTAAAATACTGCAATGTAAAATACTACAATATAGTGAATCCTACTGTACAGCACTCTGCTGTATTGTACTGTACTACAGCCCTGTCTCAAATAGTGGTGGCAAACTTCTTCAGCCAATCACAAATTAGAGAAATTAGTCCTCCTGGAGTAATTTTGGGATTTGGAAACATTGTTATTTTGTTTTAAAGCTGAGAACCAATAAACCAATATTGTGGTTTAACCGTGGGACACTTATCTCCCCATCTCTTCATAAAACCCAGAGAGATTCACATTGACAGACATGCTGTAAATCAGCCTGGGCATTGGTCAGATGGATATCCTTACCTTCAAACTTTGAGATGAGTGACTCAAGATTGACAAAATTGTCCATGGAATCTCTAAGGAAAGAAAAGACATTGTTAGAACTGACCAAGAATCTTTCTTTCGCTCTCTCTGTCTCTCTCACACACAAACATTCCTTCCCCGCGTAGCTAACTTAACTCTTTCAGCAGTGAAAACAGCTAGTGTTATTAGAGAACATTAGCATTAACAGAAATGTTTTACATCCTTGTAATTACTCACATGAGACTAGCTACAGTACAACAGAAATGTAGCTGGCTACCGGTAAAGTAAGCTAAGTTAGCTAACCAGCTAAGTTATCAAGCTAGTGGTACCAAGTTGAACCCGTAGCTACAATGTTCACTTAGCTAACATTAGCAAAGTTAGTGCCAATGTTTGCTAGCTTAACTAGCTTAACTAACTGGGAAGTCAGAGGACTATATAATAATATATTGCTGCAAAATAAAGAGGTTTTAATAAGATAGTGAGGCTAACGTTTAGCTAACGTTAGCTATCTAGATAATGTGAGGTAAATCAATAGGTAGCTTGTTACCACTTCACAGGAAAATAGCTGTTTTGGTCCAGCTTTCTGCTAACATTTGTAAATGTGTCTAATAAAATGTTGTCTATAATGTGAATGAAAAAATAATGTAGTAACGTTAGTTACTTACGCATTTCAGTCAGCCACCATGCCTTGCCCCTCTGTCTAAAGCCAACCAACACCGAACACTTTCGCTGCAAATCCTCATTCGCTCCCATGCAGTGTGGTGTATTGTGGGATTATTGACTCAATGCTGGGTTGTCAGAATTGCCTACACTGGCTGAGTCTATCTCAATAACCCAACATTGGGTCAATAGTCCTGCCACAACAAAAATGGCCCAATAAAATGACCCAAAACCTGCAACCCAGCAATTGGGTCATACAAACAACCCATTTTTTTTGTGTACTCCCCAACACTGCTAGAGTGTCAGTGTGTCAAACATCACTGGCACTTCTCTCACTTCTCCTAAAGGATCGTTGCATGAGTTCCACATAAAAGATTTTGCTCTAAGCTACGGGTGATAAAAGCTATCAGTCTTCAAACACAACTGTTGCTGTGAAGAGTTACTACTTCTTTCAAATAAGTTGTGCTTATTAGAAATATCACACTCAGACATTTTCTGGGTTGTCTTCAGGCAGGCAACCAAAGTTTTAGATGTGAGACAAAAGTTTGGCAAAAATCCCATGAGTTGCTACTTTGCCGTGAGCGATTAATGAGAGTACAGTCATCCCACATGATACTCAAAAACATGGCTCTTTGGCTCTTTCAACATAAGATGAATCAAGTAGGTTTATATTGAAAACATACACAGTAACCTTGACTTTGCAAGTGACTCTAATTCTCAGGGGAAAGATAATGAGACCTACGGAGTTATGTTGTAGGTGGGATATGTTCTGTTTGTTTTGTAAGGTTGATGTTGACATTGGAAACTGTCATTAAACGATTCTGTGACACACAATGGTGGAGGAAAGCAGATGTTTGGAAAAAGTCATGCAGCGTTAACATTGTGTTAGGTTCTATGAAAGCTCAAACCAAGTTTATTCTTCCCATAGGGTCAATACAGCTGCATTAGACAAAGGCATGTACACAAGCACTGATATTTAACCCTTTCTCCTATGCTGAGTGTCCTTCTACATATCTGAACATAGTTTCATGCCTAGCAACAAAGATACAAAGTGATACGGAACATAAACGTTTCTTTCTCCCTTAATGTGACCGGACCTCAACCCCTTTCATCACTAATCCATGGCCCTCTCCCCTTATCAATGCCTGCCACGTGATCCTTTTCCCTACACTCCAAGCTTAATTGCACCTACCATATGCCTTCTTCCTACAGATAACCATTAACCTATTCACACGTACCAACACGCGGGTGTGATCAATCTACAGTGGTCCCTGTAGCGTACGATCAAATCGGTGTGATTAGAACACTTATTTAGAAGGCTTATTTAGAACGTCCAGTTTCGAATGAAGCGACAATCAGCGTTTGAGCTGGCCACACTGTTTTTTCAGAAACATTTTGCACAAACACAGTCCTTACAAAGTTATGTCCAGAATGTGAGCAGTTTATTTTTCGATGCAATGGTCCGACATTCACAGAAGTATCTACAACGTAACACAATCATCCAATCTGGAAAAATCTAGGCTACATTTTTTCCAAGCGCTAACTGAGGAAAGATTGACGTAACACAAGCTGTCAAATTTGTATAACTCCCGGCTGACAAAATACAATATGAATTAGCTAATAGAAATTACTATTTAAATAATTAATAACATCATGGGTGAGCTCACCATTGATCTAAATAATTGCGTAAAACACTCTCTAGAAATCTAAAATAATCAGACAATGGGTAGTTTCTGCACGCTGCCATGCTTCTTTTCCCTCACAGAAACCAAATATAATAAGAGAAGACAAGATGAGTTTGGTCTGTTTAAAGTATGCATGATGAAGGGGGTGTGTCGTGTACCAAATGACCTCCAGCAGGCCACAAATGTGCCCCTCACCCCTTGTGAGACCATATGCTGACACATGCACATTTGTGGCCTGCTGGAGGTCATTTTGCAGGGCTCTGGCAGTGCTCCGCCTTGCACAAAGGCGGAGGTAGCGGTCCTGCTGCTGGGTTGTTGCCCTCCTACGGCCTCCTCCACGTCTCCTGATGTACTGGCCTGTCTCCTGGTAGCGCCTCCATGCTCTGGACACTACGCTGACAGACACAGCAAACCTTCTTGCCACAGCTCGCATTGATGTGCCATCCTGGATGAGCTGCACTACCTGAGCCACTTGTGTGGGTTGTAGACTCCATCTCATGCTACCACTAGAGTGAAAGCACCGCCAGCATTCAAAAGTGACCAAAACATCAGCCAGGAAGCATAGGAACTGAGAAGTGGTCTGTGGTCACCACCTGCAGAACCACTCCTTTATTGGGGGTGTCTTGCTAATTGCCTATAATTTCCACCTGTTGTCTATTCCATTTGCACAACAGCATGTGAAATTTATTATCAATCAGTGTTGCTTCCTAAGTGGACAGTTTGATTTCACAGAAGTGTGATTGACTTGGAGTTGCATTGTGTTGTTTAAGTGTTCCCTTTATTTTTTTGAGCAGTGTATATAAATAATCCTCCCTCATAGGTAAAGTAATTACCTACCAAAAGTACATCGAGAACCTCATGAGAGAGCTGCTGGAGGAAATGCAGTTGGGATATGGGCTATGCATATTCAGTTTTTTCCCCCCTAGTAAATAAAGTTTTTGTTGTTGTTCAACCAATCTCCACTAATTCTGCAATAAAATAGACGACTATCACATATCGTAATTTACATATATGTGTTTTCATCCAGTAAAACTGTTAAGGAGTGTACACTCGCATACAAAATCTGGCCTCAATCTTCAGCTCGAAAGATGTCCAGCTCCAGTTCCAGTTCTGATATTGGCAAATACTGTTTGTGGTTTCTGAAAGTACAGAACATAGAGGAATTATTGCTAATTAGAATACAAATAAGGATATAGCAATCAAACAATATTACAAAGAAGTAACATAATAAACACTGCTTTAAAAATAGTATATTGCAGTGACAAAATCACACATTTGTAAGTAGGTAACAGTAGCTTTTAAGCTCCACAAGGGAGCAAGGCAGGGCAGAAGAGGGGTATGCTAAATAGGCCAAATGAAAACAAACCATGGTCATATATTTTTATTTATTTAACCTTTATTTAACTGGGCAAGTCATTTAACACCAAATTATTATTTACAATGATGGCCTCCACCGGCCGAACTCGGATGACGCTAGGCCAATTGTGAGCCGCCTTACGGGACTCCCAATCACGGCCTCTTGTGATACAGCCTGGATTCGAACCAGGGTGTCTGTAGTGATGCCTCTAGCACTGAGATGCTGCGCTACTAGGAAGTCATAAGGCCAGGGTAGCTTCAAAATACAACACAAGCAAATACTTCTCTGTCGCAATTAGCATTGTTTTACAGAGCTAATAGAAGAATGTAGCTAGCTACATAAGCACGACTGAATACAACACCATAAAGGTTATGAAATGAGTAACGCTACCTTGCGTGTCCGCGGTTATAAGAAATATACAGACATATATTATCCTCCATACATACAGTGAGCTACAGTAGAAACGGCATGCAGAAACTATTATAACATAATAAGGCACTTACTTTGATAGAAACGCACACATTTCCAAAGTTACTTTTAGTAACGAAAACAACAATGACTGCGATGCAGGCAACAGACGGAAAATGTGAACGCGTGTGTGCAGATCCTGTTCTGTTCTGACGGCAGATGTGCAAGTGTCTGCGGACTTGAACTACACAAACAATTGGGAAGTGCTTGAGGAATCCTGTCCGGGTCAGAAATGTCCCCTAAAAAGGACTATTTTATGTGAATGAATGAGCCCCTCAGGTCTCTATTACAACTAATGATTAATAACATTTAAAGTTCAGAAATCCAAACCTTTCAATTGTTATGACCCTGACATGTGGCAAGCATGTTCTCTCCCACCCACATATGGTACTCTGTCATGATTCATATTAAGTCAGAGGTGTTCAAATCACCACGATCACCTCACTTGAGTTCCAATGATACTGTAACACTGAAATACTGTCCACAGAAGTATCCATGCTCTTTGTTTAAGAAATTCAAAGCATCAGCATCTGTAGCCTGGAAATCTAAACTGAATCACACTGTGTTTCATTAAGGTAGTCAGATCTCTCCAATATCGATGAACTTGTTTGACAAAACGCTCTTAACAAGTTTCCAATGATTCAAAATGCATTAAAGCTCTTTTATCAGACTAGCCTGCTAAATTAAGGAACACTCCAGCAACACGATGTATGTATCTATCCGCATCCAACAGACTAATTGGGCCCTTGGTATTCATCTACTTACAGTACGAACCCAACGAGTAACCCCAGAAATTAAATGGGAGGGGCAATTGGATCTGCTGTCCTTGTGATCCATCTGCGGACGCTGTCTCCAGGGTCATTACACTCGTGAGAGGAGAGGAGAGAGTCCCGTGTGGCTCAGTTGGTAGAGCATGGCGCTTGCAACACCAGAGTTGTGGGTTCATTCCCCACGGGGGGACCAGGATGAATATGTATGAACTTTCCAATTTGTAAGTCGCTCTGGATAAGAGCGTCTGCTAAATGACTTAAATGTAAAAATGTAAATGAGAAAGAAAAGAAGGGAGATAGTGAGAGATATATAGAGAGTTGAGTTGGGTGAAATTATATCAGAAAACAAGTTATAACCATTGGATCCTTAATTTAAATACAATTATTTGAAGATTAGCCATGCCAGAAACTTCATTTAGAATTTAGTGAGACATAAGGACACAACAAATAAATGGAGTGTATTCCAATCCCAGAGTCAGTGTCCAATTCATTCAATGGTAATGTGGCACTTCACAGTTTTTTGGATTTAGTGACAAACAGCTAAAAACAACAGTGTTTTAAAGGTCGTTGCAATTTTGGGGCGGAAATTGTTTGTTCTCAATCCAATTTTGGGTCATTTTCCCACCACCACTTTTCTTGTTCACACAGTGCAGTGTAATGCGAGATTGGTTTCCGTGCTACCCCTGTGTTGTTCGTGTTGTCTTGCATGCTGTTGTGTTGTGTGAGCTGAGACCATGTAGGCCTCAGTTTCTATGTCGTGTATTCCTGCTGCCATTCTCATGCAATCTGGTTGGGGTAAATATGCCACCTCTCCATGTCTACAGGTGTGGAAAAAAGTATCTGCTCACGTGTTACCATAAATATTGCAGAATGTTTTGCTATACAACATCGACAAACATTGTTATGATGTTCATAGAAGGTTGGATTCACCATATTCATGTGTCTTTTGAAGCCTTTGTACATAGTCTGGGAATAGAGCTCATGAATTTAAATCCCTCCCTTTAAGTGACTCTGCAAGTAGCTTCTCTGTAATGTGTGTAGTCTCATACCCCCTCACAACTTATTTTGAGTATCATGAGGTTGTCAGCACAACTCTGATATATAGACCAGAATATGATTCTCTTCACAATTTGAATGAATTAAAAATATCAGTTTATTCATCTGGCTTCGATGCAAGTGCATCTACAAAGTTATTGGAGGCAGATACAATAGGTGTTAAAATCTGACCTGGAGTATGTGTCTGGAAAGAAAAGAGCGGGTGATTCTTTTGTATGTGTTTGTGTATTTGTGTGCACTGTACATCAAAGGAAACTCTCAAATCGAATGAAGAAAAACCCTTCTTCAGACACCAAACCGCTCCTCCTCCTCCTCTTTTTCTTCCCTCTCTTTATTCTCAGCTGCCACTGTAACGTTCTGGATCAGTGCATAGGCCAGATGGCTGCACAACACAGTTTCTCTGTCTCTACCCCCCTCTATATATATTCCCCTTACCTCTCTCTCCCTGCATCTCTCCACCTCTCTATATATGCTTGTCTTCCTCCATCCCTCTCTTTCCTTTCTCTCTTCCTCTCTATCTACCCCCCTTCTCTCTCTCTGCTCCTGGAGGGATGATCCACTCCTCCACAGCCACCCAGAGCATCTCTTGTCCCAGCCTCCTAGAGTCTCCTCTCCCAGACTCAGCTTGCCAACGCTAACGGCTGTGTTTCTCTACTCTTTCGTCTTCTAGCTGGAGAAGATTAGGAGAGGAGAAGAGGAGCCCTGCGCCTGCGGGTCTCCCTCCCAACACATCACTTTCCCCGTCTCCTTCCTGTGCCAGCTCCTCCTCCAGTGGCCCAGACACAGACACAGACACCCATAATCCTCTCTCTGCCAACAGCCTCGGTGGACCAACACCAACAGGGCATGCTATTGGAGCTCTGCGGGGATCTGTCTTTTGTCAGAGCAGTAGATTTGTAGTGTTGTAAACACAAACTAGGCAGATACAATTGCTTTCCAGTGGAAAGGCCAGGTCGTTACTGTAAATGAGAATGTGTTTTCAGTCAATTTACCTGGTAAAATAAGGATCAAAGAGCTAATGCAGCCTATTTTATATCACTATGAACTAATTTCCGGGTAAAAATTAAGTACCTTACTGTAATAGTTTTCCATAAAAATGTTTAAAAAAAATAGTAATTTGTCCCCCAAAAATATTTGCAGCAAGAATTTTGCTTGGACTGTCTGGGAGTGATCTGAGTGGGGAGGATAAAACTCAAAACTAGCTTTTTTTCAAAACTGGCAGAGGTTTGGAACTGTCTTTGTTAGGCTGATTTACAGGCTGATTTAATTTAAAAGGTATTATGTAGATTTTATTTGACAAACGCCTCCAAAAAAGACTTCGTCTTTTACATTCTTCTTTATGTAGACAAACTTATTTTTGGTTAGCTAGAACAACATTATTTTTTTGAGACAGGGAAAACTTGTGTCTGTATTTATTTGATCTTAATCTTAACCTGTCTAGCCCCGGGGTGCCGCTAGCAGCACACCCCCCCCACCCCCACTGAAAAGGCAGAGCCGCGAAATTCAAAAAAATTTTTTTAAAAAAATATTTAACTTTCACACATTAAAGTCCAATACAGCTAATGAAAGACACAGATCTTGTGAATCCAGCCAACATGTCCGATTTTTTAAATGTTTTACAGGGAAGACACAATATGTAAAGATGTAAATCTATTAGCTAAACACATTAGCATAATCCACCATTTTTTCTTTGTCCACCAACACCAGTAGCTATCACCAATTCGGCTAAACTTAGATATTGATAGCCCCTAACCAAGAAAAAACCTCCTCAGATGACAGTCTGATAACATATTTATGGTATAGGATAGGTTTTGTTAGAAAAATGTGCATATTTCAGGTAGATGTCATAGTTTACAATTGCACCCACCGTCACAAATGGACTAGAATAATTACAATGAGCAACGTGTTTACCTAACTACTAATCATCAAACATTTCGTAAAAATACACAGCATACACTAATCGAAAGACACAGATCCTGTGAATACAGACAATATTTCAGATTTTCTAAGTGTCTTACAGCGAAAACACAATAAATCGTTATATTAGCATAGCACATGTGCAAACATTACCCCAGCATTGATTCTAGCCAAAGAGAGCGATAACGTAAACATCGCCAAAATATATTAATTTTTTCACTAACCTTCTCAGAATTCTTCAGATGACACTCCTGTAACATCACATTACAACATACATATACAGTTTGTTCGAAAATGTGCATATTTAGCCACCAAAATCATGATTAGACAATGAGAAAAGTAGCCCAGCTGGTCAGAATATGTCGTGCGCCATATTAGACAGTGATCTAGTCGTATACATGAATACTCATAAACGTGACAAAAAAATATAGGGTGGACAGCGATTGATAGACAATTTAATTCTTAATACAATCGCGGAATTATTTTTTAAATTATCCTTACTTTTCAATACAGTTTGCGCCAAGCGAAGCTAAGTCAAAAAAAATGGCGTCCTAAGCCACTAACATTTTTCGACAGAAACACGATTTATCATAATAAATTGTTCCTACTTTGAGCTGTTCTTCCATCAGAATCTTGGTCAAAGAATCCTTTCTTGGGTCTAATCGTCTTTTGGTCGAAAGCTGTCCTCTTGCCATGCAGAAATGCACATTGCGTTCGGCATGAACTGGAACGGTGCCCAGAGATTCACAGTGGCTCAGAAATAAATGTCCCAAAATCGCACTAAACGGATATAAATTGCTATAAAACGCTTTAAATTAACTACCTTATGATGTTTTTAACTCCTATAAAGAGTAAAAATATGACCGGAGAAATATAACTGGCTACACTAATGCTTGGAAAAACAGTAGGTCGGTATCCTCCGCGCGCATGACGCACCAAGAAAAGAGTTCCTACCTACAGGGTTTTTTCATTTATAGTGGCTGTGATTGGGCAATCGACACCATTCAAATCGTCATCACGTAAAGGCATCCAGGGGAAGACGTAAGCAGTGTCCGTATACTCATAGGAAAAACAGTGGCCTTAAAACTGACTCCAGAACAGGGGCCAAAATGTGTGAAATCTGACTCCATGTCAGGGAAATTGCTGTAGAATGAGTTCTGTTCCACTTAGAGACAAAATTTAAACGCCTATAGAAACTATAGACTGTTTTCTATCCAATAATAATAATAATATGCATATTGTACGATCAAGAATTTTGTAGGAAGCCGTTTCAAAAATTACACGATTTCCATAAATAGTGACAACAGCACCCCCTAGCCTTAACAGGTTTTTAATCTGTTTCTGACCCAGACCCAGACTGTCTCCCAAATGGCACCCTATTTCCTACATAATGCATTACTTTTGATTAGGGCCCATAGGGCTCTGGATGGGCCCCCTGGTCAAAAGTAGTGTACTATATAGGGAATAGGGTGCCATTTGTGATGCATTCAAGATTGTGTTGTTCTCTCTCTTTGCTCCAAATACTCATATTTTAGTAAGAACACAACGACGTTAGTGTATACACAGTGCATTCGGAAAGTATTCAGACCCCTTGACCAATTCCTCATTTTGTTATGTTATAGCCTTATTATAATATTTATGAAAATGTTTTTCCCCTCATGAATCTACACACAATGCCCCATAATGAAAAAGCAAAAACTGATTTTTTTGACATTTTTGCAAAAAACAAAATGTATTCAGACCCTTTACTCAGTAATTTGTTGAAGCACCTTTGGCAGCGATAACAGCCTTGAGTCTTCTTGGGTACGACGCTACAAGCTTGGCACACCTGTAATTGGGGAGTTTCTCCCAATCTTCTCAAGCTCTGTGAGGATGGATGGGGAGCGTTTCTTCACAGCTATTGTCAGGTCTCTCCAGAGATATTTGATCGTGTTCAAGTCCGGGCTCTGGCTGGGCAACTCAAGGACATTCAGAGACTTGTCCCAAAGCCACTCCTGCATTGTCTTGGCTGTGTGCTTAGGGTTGTTGTCCTGTTGGAAGGTGAACCTTCGCACCAGTCTATGGTCCTGAGCGCTCTGGAGCTGGTTTTCATCAAGGATCCCTCTGTACTTTGCTCTGTTCATCTTTCCCTCGATCCTCCTAGACCCCGCTGCAGAAAAACATCCCCACAGCATGATGCTGCTACCACCATACTTCACCGTAGGGGTGGTGCCAGGTTTCCTCCAGACCTGACGCTTGGCATTCAGATCAAAGAGTGCAATCTTGGTTTCATCAGACCAGAAAATCTTGTTTCTCATGGTCTGAGAGTCTTTAGGTGACTTTTGGCAAACTCTAAGCAGGAAGTCATGTGCCTTTTACTGAGGATTGGCTTAAGTCTGACCACTCTAACATAAAGGCCTGATTGGTGGAGTGCTGCAGAGATGGTTGTCCTTCTGGAAGGTTCTCCCATCTCCATAGAGGAAATCTGGAGCTCTGTCAGAGTGACCATCGGGTTCTTGGTCAACTCCCTGACAAAGGCCCCTCTCCCCCGATTGCTCAGTTTGGTCGGGCGGCCAGCTCTAGGAAGAGTCTTGGTGGTTCCAACCTTATTCCATTTAAGAATGATGGTTGCCACTGTGTTCTTGGGGACCTTCAATGAAGCAGAATTTTTTTTGGTACCCTTCTCCAGATCTGTGCCTCGACACAATCCTGTCTCAGAGCTCTAATCAAGTCAAATATTTGTCACATGCGCTGAATACAACAGGTGTAGAGACCTTACAGTGAAACGCTTATTTACAAGCCCTTAATATGGATAGGGGGCAGCATTTTCACGTTTGGATGAAAAGCGTGCCGAGTAAACTCCTACTCAGTCCCAGATGCTAATACATATATGCATATATATATATATACATATATATATATATATATATATATATATATATATATATATATATATGCATATGGATAGAAAACACTCAGAAATTTCTATAACTGTTTGAATCATGTCTGTGACTATAACAGAACTTATTTGGCAGGCAAAATTCAGAGGACAAACCATTCAGATTTTTTTTTTGTTGAGGTCACTCTCTTTTCAATGTGTTTTCATTGGGAATCCAGATTTCTAAGGGACCTTCCTGCAATTCCTATTGCATCCACTGGATGTCAACAATCTTTAGAAATTGGTTGAGGTTTTTACTTTGAGAAATGAAGAAGTAGCCAAGTTCAGATCGAGGCTCCAGTGAAGTGTACTGTTTGTTAGAGGCGCATGACCAGAAAGCATGCTACACATTGTTTTCCTCCGGTATTGAACACAGATCATCCCGTCTTCAATTTTATCGATTATTTACGTTTAAAAATACCTAAAGTTGTATTACAAAAGTAGTTTGAAATAATTGGACAAAGCTTACAGGTAACTTTTGTAATCATGTTGAGCGAGTTGGAACCGGCGTTTTTCTGGATCAAACGCGACAAATAAATGGACATTTTGGATATATATCGACGGAATTAATCGAACAAAGGACCATTTGTGATGTTTATGGGACATATTGGAGTGCCAACAGAAGAAGCTCGTCAAAGGTAAGGCATGAATTATATCTTTATTTCTGCGTTTTGTGTCGCGCCGGGAGGGTTGAAATATGATGGTCTGTGATTGTTTGCTGGGGTGCTATCCTCAGATAATAGCATTGTTTGCTTTCGCCGTAAGGCATTTTTGAAATCTGACACGTTGGCTGGATTCACAACAAGTGTAGCTTTAATTTGGTTTATTGAATGTGTGATTTTTTTTGTTGTAATTTATTTGAATTTGGCGCTCTGCATTTTCACTGGATGTTGGCCAGGTGTGACGCTACCGTCCCACATATCCCAGAGAGGTTAACCAACAATGCAGTTTTAAGAAAATACCTAAAAAAAGTAAGAGATAAGAATAGCAAATAATTAAAGAACAGCAGTAAATAACAATAGCAGGGCTATATACAGCGGGTGCTGGTACAGAGTCAATGTGCAGGGGCACCAGTTTCGGAGGTAATTGAGGTAATATGTACATGTACACTACCGTTCAAAAGTTTGGGGTCACTTAGATAAGCCCTTGTTTTTTTAAAGAAAAACATTTTTTTTGTCCATTAAAATAATATCAAATTAATCATAAAAACAGTGTAGGCATTGTTAATGTTGTAAATGACTATTGTAACTGGAAACAGCAGATTTTTTAAAATTGAATATCTATATAGGCATACAGAGGTCCATTATCATCTACCATCACTCCTGTGTTCCAATGGCGCGTTGTGTTAGCTAATCCAAGTTTAGCAATTTAAAAGGCTAATTGATCATTAGAAAACCCTTTTGCAATTATGTTAGTACAGCTGAAAACTGTTTGTCTGATTAAAGAAGCAATAAAACTGTCCTTCTTTAGACTAGTTGAGTATCTGGAGCATCAGCATTACAGGCTCAAAATGGCTTGACCTTAGAGATCCCTGTTTATTCTCTATATTTTGGTTAGGTCAGGGTGTGACTAGGGTGGGTACTCTAGTTTTTGTATATCTATGTTTTCTTTTTCTTTGTTGGTCTAGTATGGTGCGCAATCAGAGGCAGCTGTCTATCGTTGTCTCTGATTAGGGATCATACTTAGGCAGCCCTTTTTCCCACCTTGTTGTGGGATCTTGTCTGTTTGTTTGCATGTATTTTTGCACGACGAAGCTTTTCGTTCGTTGTGTTGTTTATTGTTTTTTTTTATTATTGTTTTTTTTGCTGGTTCACATTTAAATAAAGTATGATGAACCCAAATCACGCTGCACCTTGGTCTACCCTTAACGACGAACGTTACAGAAGATCCCACCACCAACGGACCAAGCAGCGTGGTCAGGAGGACTGTACCTGGGAGGAAATCCTGGAGGGAGAAGGACCCTGGACAAGCTCCAGGGAGTATCGCCGTCCAAAGGAGCAGATGGAGGCAGCAAAAGCGGAACGACGACGATAAGAGGAATTAAATCAACAAAGCAAGCACGAGAGGCAGCTGAGGTTCAGACCTGAGCCAACTCCTGTGCTTACCGTGGGGAGCGAGTGACCGGTCAAGCACCGTGTTATCCGGTTCCGCGCACCATGCCTTCAGTGCGCATCCACAGCCCGGTGCACTCTGTGCAAGCTCCCCGCAGTTGCCGTGCTAGAGTGGGCATTCAGCCAGGACCGATGGTGCCGGCTCAGCGCTCCTGGCCTCCCGTGCATCTCTTCGGGCCAGGATATCCTGCGCCAGCTCTACGCACGGTATCCCCAGTTCGCCAGCACAACCCAGTGCGGCCTGTGCCAGCTCCCCGCAGTTGCGGTGCTAGAGTGGGCATTCAGCCGGGAAGTGTTGTGCCAGCTCTACGCTCCAGACCGCCAGTGCGCCTCCACGGCCCAGCATATCCTGCACCGGCTCTACGCACTATGCCTCCAGTGCGCCTTCATAGCCCAGTGCGTTGCGTGCCAGCTCTCCACACTCACCGAGCTAAAGTGGGTATCCAGCCAGGACGTGTTGTGGCAGCTCCCCGCACCAGGCTTCCAGTACGTCTCCTCAGTCCGGTGAGACCTGTTCCGGCTCCACGTACGAAGCCTCCAGTGATGATCTATGGTCTGAAGCCTCCAGTGATGATCCATGGCACGAAGCCTCCAGTGACGATCCATGGCCCGGAGCCTGTAGTGACAATCCACGGCAAGAAGCCTGCAGCGACGGTCCCCGTTCCGGAGCCTGCAGCGACGGTCCGCAGTCCATAGCCTCCAGCGACGGTCCGCAGTCCGGAGCCTCCAGCGACAAGCTGCAGTCCGGAAACTCCAGCGGGGGTTCCCAGTCCAGAACCTCCTGTGACGATTTGCAGTCCGGAGCCTCCAGTGGTGGTTCCCAGTTCAGAGCCTCCGGCGGTGATCCACCGGTCCAGTTCCTCCGGCAACGATTCACGGGCCGGAGTCTCCGGCGACAATCCACAGTCCGGTTCCACAGAAGCGGAGGGATCAGCGTAGGGAGCGGGGGCTACGTTCCGAACCGGAGCCGCCACCGAGAGTAGATGCCCACCCCTATAGGTTCAGGTTTGAGGCCGGAGTCCGCACCTTGGGGGGGGGGGGGGGGGGGGGGGGGTAATGTCACGCCCTGACCTTAGAGATCCCTGTTTATTCTCTATATTTTGGTTAGGGTGGGTACTCTAGTTTTTGTATATCTATGTTTTTTCTTTTTCTTTATTGGCCTAGTATGGTTCCCAATCAGAAGCAGCTGTCTATCGTTGTCTCTTATTGGGGATCATACTTAGGCAGCCCTTTTTGGCTTTATATATGGCTTTTTCTTTGCAACTCTGCCTAGGAGGCCAGCATCTCAGAGTTGCCTCTTCACTGTTGACATTGAGAATGGTGTTTTGCGGGTAAAGAGGTATAGAGGTCCTGGATGGCAGGAAGCTTGGCCCTTTGACCTCATAGCTTGGTTTTTGCTCTTACATAAACAGGTGTGTGCCTTTCAAAATCATGTCCAATCAATTGAATTTACCACAGATGGACTCTCATCTCAAGGATGATCATTTGAAACAGGATGCAGCTGAGCATCCTGAGTCTCATAACAAAGGGTCTGAGTACGTATCTCAATAAGCTATTTCTGTTTTAATTTGTAATAAATTTGCAAAATTTTTAGAATACGGCTGGAACGTAACAAAATGTGGAAAACGTCAAGGGGTCTGAATACTTTCCTAATGCACTGTATTCTTCGATGTGATTCATGTTGTGAAACAAGGACATTTGATTTTGCGTTTCGTTTGTGTTTGTATAAGGACTTAACAGCCTCGACTACCACACAAGTAGGATGCGTCCCAAATGGCACTTGTCAAAAGTAGGGCACTACATAGGGAAAAGGGTGCCATTTGGGATGTACTCATAGAATCCCATTAACTTCTTATGGCTGCAAGGGGCAGTATCGAGTAGCCAGTTAAATCGTGCCCATTTCAAACGGCCTCGTACTCAATTCTTGCTCGTACAATATGCATATTATTATTACTATTGGATAGAAAACACTCTCTAGTTTCTAAAACCGTTGGAATTATTTCTCTGAGTGAAACAGAATTCATTTGGCAGCACTTTCCCTGACCAGGAAGTGAAATGTCAGAAATGTGTTCTGTTCAACTTGATGCCTATATATGACACTTAGGAGTCTACTTACACTCCATACGCCTTCCTCTTGGTCTCAAGAGGATGTGAGAGAAGAAATGTTGTGTTCATCTTGGTCAGGGGTGGAATAAAAGCTATTTCTTTGACGTGACCGTCCACTTCCGGTTCTCTGAAACGCACGACAAGGAAGTGCCATTGCCTTCTGTTTTGCTGCCGTAATAGACGAAAACTATTCCCGGCTCGGATTTTTTTTTATACATGTGAACATATCATCGTAATGTATGTTTTTTCATTATAGTTTAATCAGATTATTGAATTTTTTTCGGGAGTTTTGCCGTGTTCCGTCCTCTGACTGTGTTTACGTCGGAGAGATTTGTGCCACTCGGCTAGTGCCAATGCTAAGTGAAGAGGGAAATTTGCCATTCTGAATCCAAACAACGACTCATCTGGACAGAGGACACCTTTTTCAACATTCTGATGAAAGATCAGCAAAAGTAAGAGCCAATTTATGATGTTATTTCATATATCTGTCGTGCATGTTGACTGGTCGTGGGCGCCCAAGTTTTTCTGTCTATTGCTGCTATGCTAATATCACGCTACATTTTGTTTGCGCTGTAAAACATTTAATAAATCGGAAATATTGTCTAGAATCACAAGATGCCTGTCTTTCAATTGCTGTACACTATGTATTTTTCAGAAATGTTTTATGATGAATAATTAGGTATTTGACGTTGGTGTCTGTAAATATTATGGCTGCTTTCGGTGCAATTTCTGACTGTAGCTGAAATGTAAACTATGGTTTATACATGAAATATGCAAATTTTTTGAAAAAAACATATGCTATACAATAAATATGTTATCAGATTGTCATCTGATGAGGTTGTTTCTTGGTTAGTGGCTATTTTTATCTTTATTTGGCCGAATTTGTGATAGCTACTGATGGAGTAAAAAACTGATGGAGTAAGAAAAGTGGTGTCTTTTGCTAACGTGGTTAGCTAATAGATTTACATATTTTGTCTTCCCTGTAAAACATTTAAAAAATCGGACATGTTGGCTTGATTCACAAGATGTGCACCTTTCATCTGGTGTCTTGGACTTGTTAATGTGTGAAAGTTAAATATTAAAAAAAAATATCTTTTGAATTTCGCGCCCTGCACTTTGAGCTGGATGTTGTCATATGTGTACCGGTGTCGAGCTGCACCCCTAACAGGTTAAACTGTTTTATTTTCAAATGAGGTGTGTTCCGCCTCTTAATTAATTCACATAGAAGAAGCCCATTTCACTGTGGCGGTCAATTTACATTTGAGGTATGCTATGCTAACGTAGGCGAGGATTAGCTAGATGAGTCGGACAAACTTCTCTCCTCGATGAGAGCCCAAGCACTCCCCAGTGTTTTCCCTGGTCAAGTATGCAGAACCTGGACCCCCAGTTAGAACAGAACCTGCCCAAACTTTTCCCCCTGCGCATTTTTTGGCTGGTACCCGTATCGCCTTCATTGTTGTTTTCCTTACATTGATAGGAGCACAAAGTAATTATTAGTAAGTGCCTTATTACGTTATCAATAGTTTCTGTATATTGTGTTATGCTGTAGCACACCATATGTAGCTATGTATGGAGCATAATGTACTCTGTGTGTATTCCTTTATAACCGCTCACACGCAAGGTACTAATTTCATAACCTTTTTGGTGTTATACTCAATTGTACTTATGTAGCTTGCTACATTCTTCTATTAGCTCTGTACAACAATGCTAATGGTGTAAGAGAGGTCTTAGCTTGTGTTGTATCCTTTGAAGCTGCCCTCATCATGACAATGGCCTGTGTATTCATTTGGCATGTTGAGCATAGCTCTGCCCTGCCCACTTCTGGAGCTCTTCAGTTACTGTTTCTTATATCATTCATAATTGTGATTTTGTGAATGGAACTTATTATTTTTCTATAGCAGTGTTATTATGTTACTTCATTATAATATTGTTTTAATTTATTACTAATAATTCCCCTTTATTCTATACTTCCAGAAAACACACACAAACAGTGTTGCATTTCATTTGCTAACATCACAAATGGAACTGGACATCTTTCTTGCCGAAGATTGAAGCCAACGTTTGTAGGCTAGCAACATTCTGTACACTACTTTACAGTTTTACTGGAGGAAAAAACAGCAAGAAAAGACATTGGCCTACGTATAATGGTTTTCTATTTTATTGAAGTATTGGTAGTGATTGAACAACAAAAACAAAAACAAGTTTTTCTAGAGAAAAGAAACATCATGAAAGACTGACAACTTATTAATATGCATAACCCATATTTCAATAGTCATGTAGCGATTGAACATCAATACTGCATTCCCTCCCCCCACCCCTTGTCACGCCCTGATCTGTTTCCCCTGTCGTTGTGCTTCTCTTCATCCCCTCCAGGTGTTGCCCATTATCCCCTGGGTACGTTTTGTTTGTTCAAACCTACCAGCGGTTTCCCTTGCTCCTGTCTTTGCTACAGTCCTTGTTTTCTAGTTTCTGGTTTTGACCTTTCCTGCCTGCCCTGAGCCTGACTGCTGTCCTGTACCTTTGCCTCTACTCAGGATTACCGACCTCTGCCTGACCTGACCCTGAGCCCGCCTGCTGTTCTGGTGCCTTACACCCTCTCTGGATTATTGATCCCTGCCTGCCTTGACCTGTCGTTTGTCTGCCCCTGTTTTAAAGAATAAACTTTTATTTCATCAACACTGTCTGCACCTGGGTCATTCCTTAAAACGTGATACCCCTAAAGTTATAGTATTGTGGCAGGTCACCTGTCAAGTCAATCAGTCAGTCTGTCAGTAATTGCTGCAGATGTGCTCAATAGTCCTTGAGCGTACGGTACTCCCAAAAGCATGGCACAACACACATGGGTGTGTCAAAAGCTAAACACATGTACTTGTCAACCTCCTCTGCTTCCATCTCCTGAAGCTGGACAGGCAGACTTTGCAGTGCCTCTCGGTGTGACTGCCTTGAGCAGCAATGCCATGCAGTGAGGCGTTAAGGGGTTGTTTACCACAGAAAGGACGCCGAGGAGTGTGGTACTCCTCCAGCAGATCTCTCATGAGGTGCTCCCTGTTCTTTTGGTAGGTAATCACCTCACCTATGAGGAAGTAGGGTGAATGAGGGAGTGAAGAGGATGAAGAGGGAGTGGGTAGGTGGGTGAGATATTATCAATGATTGTACAAAACATCAGGAACAGACTGACCAGGTGAATCCAGATGAAAGCTATGATCCCTTATTGATTTCACTTGTTAAATCCTCTTCAATCAGTGTAGATGAAGGGGAAGAGAAGATTAAAGAAGGATTTTTAATATTTGAGACAATTGAGACATGGATTGTATATGTGTGCCATTCACAGGGTGAATGGGCAAGATAAAATATTTAAGTGCCTTTGAACAGTGTACGGTAGTAGGTGCCAGGCACACCTGTTTGTGTGTTTCAAGAACTGCTAAGCTGCTGGGTTTTTCACGCTCAGCAGTTTCCCGTGTGTATCAAGAATGTTCCACTACCCAAAGGACATCCAGACAACTTGCCAACACAGTGGTAAGCATCCCTGTGGAACACCTCGACACCTTGTAGAGTCCATGCGCTGACAAATTGAGGCTGTTCTAAGGGCAAAAGGGGGTGCAACTCAATATTAGGAAGGTGTTCCTAAAGTTTCTTACACTCAATTTAAATGAATAATGGAACTATATGTAAACTGTATGTCAAGTAACAAAAAACCTTCTTCAGTAATCATCTCACTTGTTAGCTGGCAATGAACTATGTGAACAGCAGTGTTGATCATATGGGAAAATATCTTCTTATACCACTTGGTATAAGTACATTCCACAAAGCTGTTTATCATTTCCGCCTTATCCACTGCCCCCATTTTGAGGTTATAGTCAAGCACACAGTTTGGTTTGATATTTTTCTCTCCCTGTGGCCAACACGGTTGCTGTATGGACAGTGGAGAGTACATGGACGTCTCGTTTGTCATGCCACTTTACTGCCAGCTGTTAACCGTTCTCCTTGATTTCCACCTCACACCTCTGCATCTTCATACTTCCGATTGCTGGCATCCCCTTCCTGTTTGACTGGACTGTGCCACTGGCCCCTATGCGGTTGGAGAGCAGACGCTGTAAGAGTGTGGGACTGCTGTACCAATTGTCCACATAAAATGTGTGGCCCTTTCCGAGATAAGGAGTCATCACCACAGACCTGGACAACCCAAGCCCCTCATAAAGTTGGATGTCAGTGTTGGACCCTGTGTAGACTATAATATCCTGGACAAATCCTGTCTTCATGTCGCACATAACATGACCCCAAACCTGTGCTGTGAACCCAAACCTGTGCCTTTTGGAGGGAACACCAACCTACCCTTCCATAACATCAGGGACTCGTCAATGTATTGGTTCTTGTATGGCACAAGACCCAACCAAAATGCTGATGTCAGGCTGGTAAGAACATTTCTTATTTTGTGTAAGGGGTCATTTAGGACAGCATTAGCATTGTTGACGAAATGCAGGCATTGCAGCAGAACTAGGAAGTGGTCTTGGGAAAAGAGAGTGGCAAAAAGGGAGTTGCAAACATAGGATCTTTTCTCCAGTATTCCCTTAGGTAGCTCTTCTTCACTGTTCCCTGGTTCTCTCTTCTCCTGTAGCTCTAAGGCATAGCGATTGGTCTCCTCCACTATGTCTCCCACTAACTCTTCTGTCAGAAACAGATTGAAGCAATCAGCCTCAGAGAGATGGCAAGGGGCTTTGCACTCCAGACTGGAACTCATCAAAGCCAACAGCAGGGCCAGGAGGGGGGAAATGGCTGACGGCCTTCCAGCTACCGCAAACCTTTTGTACTTCACCCACTGTTGGTCTGCCTCCATCACAACCAGCACCCTCAGAGGGACCTGATACTGTGTCGATGGGCAAGGGGTTCTCCGATTCAGGGTTCTCAATGGCCACAAGGTTTGGGGGCAAATCCTCACTGTCAGAATCGAATTCCTTAATTTCCTACTCAGAATTTCCACATTTGAGTAAATGTTTTTGTCTTATTTCTTATTTGTATATTTGTATATTGATCACTGAATTGTTAGAGCTTGCAAGAAAGGCATTTCACTGTACTTGTGCACATGACATAACTTAACTTTTCTCCTTTTGAAAGACATTGCAAATGCTCCAACTTAGCCCACTAGCTACATAAATAAACAACAACACTGAATGGCTCACAGTGAGTGTCAGAGAATACATGATTGATACATGACGGCTCGCGGCAGTTGTATCAATAAATCATTATCAGAAATTGGTTTGTGTGCAAATTCTTTTACATTTAATTTTTTATTCACATATTTTCAAGAACTGGTGACAAATCATGCATTCCGATTCTTGCATAGATTGTAATGTACACGTGTGTAAAATACTTTTTTAAGGTTGTACTGATTATGATGAACTAATGCTAAACTAATTGTCAGCTATGTGTGGAGCCATGTTTGTTGACATCATACAATGCATTCTGGGTGTCACGTGAACGCCTGTCAGACCAAAGATGTTATAATGAAGTGAAGGAATGGTTCACTCATCTTTCGAGTTAACTTTCGGAAGTGAATGAAAGGATTTGAATGATCGTAAACGACACACCCCCTTTAACATAAATACTGCAAACAGACCAAACTCATATTGTCTGCCCTTTTAATCTTTGGTTGATGAAAAAAAAACATAGTGGCACACACAAACTGCCCATTGTCGGATTACTTAAAAATTATTATTATTTTTGAAAAATGGGGAGCTCACTGGTGATTTGATGAATTGTAAATAGTTATTGCTCTTAACTAATTTATATTGTGGTTTCTGTCAGCCGAGAGTTATCTAAATATGACCAATTGTGTTATGTCAAACTTTCCTCAGTCAGCGCTAGGACTAATGTAACCTACATTTTCCGGTTTGGAGGATTGCCTTATGCTGTCACACTACTTCTGTGAATGTCTGAATATTGCATCCCAAAAATAAACTTGTCACATTCAGGAAATAACTTTAAGTACTGTGTTTGTACAAAATTATTCTGTGAAAAAACATAACAAACAGTGTGGCCAGCTCAAATGCTGCCTGTTGCATCAATCGAAACTAGACCTTCTAAATAAGCTTTCTAATCACATCAGTTTGAGCATACGCTACAGGGACCACTGTATAATGATCACACCCGTTTGTTGGTACGTGTCAAAGTGTTAAATGAAACTGGTATACTTTTTTTATTTATCCAAATTTTCTTTTGCCAATTATGGTCTTTAATGCAGGACCAACAGACAAGTTCCTTACTTTCTCCCCTTTCCACTTGCCTCTTCCATTTTTGCAGTAATGCTGCAATTAGTTGGTTGTAATTTGAGTAGAGCAGACATTTCCATACATTTTTGTTAGCTGCATGTGTGGCATAACTCCACTAATCCTATTTATGATATAATTTACAAAGAGTATACCTTTTAAATATTTTTTTATACCATAATATTTGTTCTATTTTTGGGGGGTGGATTAAACTGAAACTGCAACCAACTTTCTATGGCTTGTTTTAACCGAAAGTGAGAGGTATAAAGGGAAAAAGGCCTCTCTTGAACACGGGGTGAGACATTCTTACTAATATGCTAGAACCAGCCTCGGAACCAGCCTTTAGTGAGACCTTTAATATTGAATATTTTCTGCCCTCCGAATTCAGATTCATTATATAAATAGACCAGTTTAATTTTGTCTGGCTTGCCATTCCAAATCAAATGGAAAATGTTTTGGTCATACAATAAAAAAAAAACAAGTCGCTAGGTGTAGGCAAGGCCATAAGTGTAACAGTCCTGACCTGTTTTATGTTGTTTTTTATGTGTTTATGGTCAGGGCATGTGTTTTGGGTGGGCAGTCTATGTTATCTGTTTCTATGTTGGTTTCGGTGTGCCTGGTATGGCTCTTGATTAGAGGCAGGTGGTTTGCATTTTCCTCTAATCAAGAGTCATATTTAGGTAGGGCATTATTCACTGTGTGTTTGTGGGTGATTGTCTCCTGTGATGTCTATCGTGTTGTCGATGTTTTTTTCACATTTGGAGCTGTTTTGCTGTTCGTTCGTTTTGATGTTCGTTCCTGTTCGTAAGTTTACGTTTGTCCATGTAAGTTTATGTTCAGGTTCCGTTGTACGTCGTTTTCTTATTTTGTAGTTTTGAAAGTGTTTTTGTTTTGTTTAGTCTACGTCGTATGTGTAATAAAAATGGCTTATTTCCCTAACTCCGCATTTTGGTCCGAAGATCCTTCTCTCCTCACCTCTTCTGAGGATGAGGAGAGCGACAGCTCTAACAGAATCACCCACCAAAATACAGAGACCAAGCGGTATGGGAATGCTCGACGGAGCAATAAGGATTTCTGGACTTGGGAGGAGATATTGGACGGTAGAGGACCTTGGGCTCAACCAGGGGAATATCGCCGTCCTAAGGAGGAGAAGAGGGCAGCCACAGCCCAGGAGCGCTGGTATGAGGAGGCAGCGCGACGACGCGGTTGGGAGCCCGTGAGTAAGACCCAAAAATTTCTTGGGGGGGGGCACACGAGGAGTGTGGCAAAGCCGGGTAGGATACCCGAGCCAACTCCCCGTGCTTACCGTGGAGGTAGAAGGCGTCGTACTGGTAAGACACCGTGTTATGCGGTAAAGCGCACGGTGTCCCCAGTACGCGTGCTTAGCCCAGTGCGGGCTATTCCACCTTGCCGCACTGGGAGGGCTAGGTTGGGCATCGAGCCGGGTGCCATGAAGCCGGCCCAACGTAGCTGGTCTCCAGTACGTCTCCTCGGGCCGGTGTACATGGCACCAGCCTTACAGGTGGTGTCCCCGGTTCGCCTGCATAGCCCAGTGCGGGCTATTCCACCTCGCCGCACTGGCAGGGCTACGGGGTTCATTCAACCTGGTAGGGTTGGGGAGGCTCGGTGCTCAAGAGCACGTGTCCTCCTTCACGGTCCGGTATATCCGGTGCCACCTCCATGTACCAGTCCTCCGGTGGCAGCCCCCCGTACCAGGCTGTCTCTCCGGGTTCTCTCTCCTGCTGTTTCCTCCTCTCCAGCGCAGCCGGTGCCTAGACCACGCACCAGGCTGTCTCTCCTTCTCCTCCCTACAGAGCTATCTGTCTCCCCAGCGCCATCTGAGCCATCCGTCTCCCCAGCGCCATCTGAGCCATCCGTCTCCCCAGCGCCATCTGAGCTATCTGTCTCCCCAGCGCCATCTGAGCCATCCGTCTCCCCAGCGCCATCTGAGCCATCCGTCTCCCCAGCGCCATCTGAGCCATCCGTCTCTCCAGCGCCATCTGAGCCATCCGTCTCCCCAGCGCCGTCTGAGCCATCCGTCTGCCATGAGCCTGCAAAGCCGCCCGTCTGCCATGAGCCTGCAAAGCCGCCCGTCTGCCATGAGCCTACAGAGCCATCCGCCAGACAGGAGCCGCTAGAGCCGTCAGCCAGACAGGAGCCGCTAGAGCCGTCAGCCAGACAGGATCTGCCAGAGCCGCCAACCAGACAGGATCTGCCAGAGCCGCCAACCAGACAGGATCTGCCAGAGCCGCCAACCAGACAGGATCTGCCAGAGCCGCCAACCAGACAGGATCTGCCAGAGCCGCCAACCAGACAGGATCTGCCAGAGCCACCAGCGAGCCATGAGCAGCCAGAGCCGTCAGAGAGCCATGAGCAGCCAGAGCCGTCAAAGAGCCATGAGCAGCCAGAGCCGTCAGTGAGCCATGAGCAGCCAGAGCCGTCAGTGAGCCATGAGCGTCAAGAGCCGTCAGCCTGCCATGAGCGTAGAGAGCCGTCAGCCTGCCATGAGCGTCAAGAGCCGTCAGCCTGCCATGAGCGTAGAGAGCCGTCAGCCAGCATGGACCTGCCAGAGCCGTCCAAACAGGACCTGCCAGAGTCCTTCAGCCGGGATCTGCCCCTTGTCCCGGTGTTGCCCCTTGTCCCGGTGCTGCCCCTTGTCCCGGTGCTGCCCCTTGTCCCGGTGCTGCCC
The DNA here is from genome assembly GCF_029448725.1 of Salvelinus fontinalis. Taxonomy (NCBI): domain Eukaryota; kingdom Metazoa; phylum Chordata; class Actinopteri; order Salmoniformes; family Salmonidae; genus Salvelinus; species Salvelinus fontinalis. Next base: position 45,539,202 of record NC_074668.1, read on the forward strand.
CTTGTCCCGGTGCTGCCCCTTGTCCCGGTGCTGCCCCTTGTCCCAGTGATGGTCCTTATCCTGGTGCTGCCCCTTGTTCTGGTGCTGCCCCTTGTCCCGGTGCTACCCCTTGTCCCGGTGCTGCCCCTTGTCCTGGTGCTAGCTGTTTATTTAGGGGAAGGTAGTGTTAGGGTGGGCATTAGAAGGGGTAGAAAGAAGAGGGGAGTGACTATGGTGGTATGGGGACAGCGTCCTGAGCCGGAACCACCACCGTGGTCAACTGCCCACCCGGACCCTCCCCTGGACTTTGTGCTTGTGCGCCCGGCGTGCGCATCTTGAGGGGGGGGTACTGTAACAGTCCTGACCTGTTTTATGTTGTTTTTTATGTGTTTATGGTCAGGGCATGTGTTTTGGGTGGGCAGTCTATGTTATCTGTTTCTATGTTGGTTTCGGTGTGCCTGGTATGGCTCTTGATTAGAGGCAGGTGGTTTGCATTTTCCTCTAATCAAGAGTCATATTTAGGTAGGGCATTATTCACTGTGTGTTTGTGGGTGATTGTCTCCTGTGATGTCTATCGTGTTGTCGATGTTTTTTTCACATTTGGAGCTGTTTTGCTGTTCGTTCGTTTTGATGTTCGTTCCTGTTCGTAAGTTTACGTTTGTCCATGTAAGTTTATGTTCAGGTTCCGTTGTACGTCGTTTTCTTATTTTGTAGTTTTGAAAGTGTTTTTGTTTTGTTTAGTCTACGTCGTATGTGTAATAAAAATGGCTTATTTCCCTAACTCCGCATTTTGGTCCGAAGATCCTTCTCTCCTCACCTCTTCTGAGGATGAGGAGAGCGACAGCTCTAACAATAAGCAAATAGGTAAACTGGGATATGACTAAAGAGTTAATCAGGATGATTTTTCCAAGAATAGACAGGTATTTTCCTTTCCTTTCTTATCTATTTTTGCCAACTTTCTATTAAAATGCATGGTAGTGAGAATTTCTTTCTTTCGGGATATGAGTACAGAGTATGTCCACTTCACCGTTTGACCATTATATTGGTCAACTACACGGTAATAGCCTAGTGGTTAGAACATTGGACTAGTAACCGAAAGGTTGCAAGATCAAATCCCCGAGCTGACAAGGTAAAAATCTATTGTTCTGCCCCTGAACAAGGCAGTTAACCCAATGTTCATAGGCTGTCATTGAAAATAAGAATTTGTTCTTAACTGATTTTTTTGTGGAATTGAAATTGCAACCAACTTTCTATGGCTTGTTTTAACCGAAAGTGGGAGGTATAAAGGGAAAAAGGCCTCTCTTGAACATGGGGTGAGACATTCTTACTAATATGCTAGAACTAGCCTGCTTGTCTGTTGGAACCAGCTTTTCTGTTGGTTCACTTATCATAATTTGGTAGACAATAGTGTTTTACTCCACTTGACAGTTTAATATTTTCTGAGAATTAGCCATTATTTCTATTTTACACCTAGGGTTACTATACATAACTTTAAGAGATTCTCCAACATTGAAATATTCCAGGCATTTATGTATAAATTCCAGTCGTACTTTATCAAAAGCCTTTTCAAAATCAGCTATGCCTGGTTTCCCAGATTTGTCATAGTGTTCTATTGTTTCCAGTATATTATCTCCAATGTATCGTCCGTGTAAAAAACTTGTCTGATTAGGATGAATAATATCCGACAATACTTTTTCAGAATTTATGCATCACAACACTGAAGTGTAAGGGGCCTCCAATTTTTTAAATGGACTGTATTTTTATATTTACCACTTGGATCCTGTTTCAGTAATAATGAAATCACACCTTCTTGTTGATTATCTGACAATCTACCATTCTTGATCTGGTTTCCGCTCAGCACAACATTGCTTAGAAGGATGTGTCACTGCAACCTTAAAAGGTCCTCAATGATGTCATCATTGCCCTTAATTCTAAGCAATGTTGTGCTGCTATTTTTATTGACTTGGCCAAAGCTTTTGATATGGTAGACCATTCCGTTCTTGTGTGGCGGCTAAGGAGTATTGGTGTCTCTGAAGGGTCTTTGGCCTGGTTTGCTAACTACCTCTCTCAAAGAGTGCAGTGTATAAATTCAGAAAATCTGCTGAAAATCTCTACCCTTAACCTTGTTCTCAACACCTCCAAAACAAAGGTCATGTGGTTTGGCAAGTAGAATGCCCCTTTCCCCACAGGTGTGATTACTACCTCTGAGGGTTTAGAGCTTGTGGTAGTCAACTCATACAAGTACTTGGGAGTATGGCTAGACTGTACACTGTCCTTCTCTCAGCACATATCAAAGCTGCAGGCTAAAGTTAAATCAAGACTTGGTTTCCTCTATCGTAATCACTCCTCTTTCACCCCAGCTGCCAAACTAACCCTGATTCAGATGACCATCCTACCCATGCTAGATTACGGAGACGTAATTAATAGACTGGCAGGTAAGGTTGCTCTCGAGCGGCAAAATATTCTTTACCATTCGGCCATCAGATTTGCCACCACGCTCTTTATAGGACACATCACTGCACTCTATATTCATCTGTAAACTGGTCATCTCTGTATACCCGTCGCAAGACCCCCTGGTTGATGCTTATTTATAAAACCCTTTTAGGCCTCACTCCCCCCTATCTCAGATATCTACTGCAGGCCTCATCCTCCACATACAACACCCGCTCTGCCAGTCACATTCTGTTAAAGGTCCCCAAAGTACACACATCCCATAAAACACTCAAACTGGACAGTTTTATCTCAATCTCTTCATTCAAAGACTCAATCATGGACACTCTTACTGACAGCTGTGGCTGCTTTGCGTGATGTATTATTGTCTCTACCCTCTGCCCTTTGTGCTGTTGTCTGTGCCCAATAATGTTTTTACCATGTTTTGATTTGCTACCATGTTGTGTTGCTACAATGTTGTTGTCATGTTGCTACCATGTTGTGTTGTCATGTGTTGCTGCCTTGCTATGTTGTTGTTTTAGGTCTCTCTTTATGTAGTGTTGTGTCTCTTGCTGTGAGTGTGTTTTGTCCATTATTTATATATATTTTTTATTCTTATTTTTAATCCCAGCCCCCTTTCCCGCAGGAGGCCTTTTGCCTTTTGGTAGGCCGTCATTGTAAATAAGAATTTGTTCTTAAATGACTTGCCAAGTTAAAATAAAGGTTAAATAAAAAATGTAATAAAAATAGGAGTGGTTAAAACGTGCGAATAACGGTCCTCTGAGTATATCAAAAAGGTTTTGGTATACCTCAATATAGGGTTGTTATATATACTTTTTTTTATATGACTTTTTTTTAAAGTCAAGAACAGAGAGGTGCATGACTTTATAAAGGGCAGTGATATTTAACAAAAAAATCATATTGAATCAAAATTATTCACTTAGAGCCTCCCGGGTGGCGCAGTGGTCTAGGGCACTGCATCGCAGTGCTAACTGCGCCACCAGAGTCTCTGGGTTCGCCCCCAGGCTCTGTCGCAGCCGGCCGCGACCGGGAGGTCCGTGGGGCGGCTAGCGTCGTCCGGGTTAGGGAGGGTTTGGCCGGTAGGGATTTCCTTGTCTCATCGCGCTCCAGCGACTCCTGTGGCGGGCTGGTCGCAGTGCGCGCTAACCAAGGGGGCCAGGTGCACGGTGTTTCCTCCGACACATTGGTGCGGCTGGCTTCCGGGTTGGAGGCGCGCTGTGTTAAAGAAGCAGTGCGGCTTGGTTGGGTTGTGCTTCGGAGGACGCATGGCTTTCGACCTTCGTCTCTCCCGAGCCCGTACGGGAGTTGTAGCGATGAGACAAGATAGTAATTACTAGCGATTGGATACCACGAAAATTGGGGAGAAAAGGGGATACAATTTATTAAAAAAAAAAATTAAAAAAAATAATATTCACTTAGCTCTTCTAGTGAAGTTGCATTGCCATTCAAAATAATTGCCTAATTTGAGGGTAATGTCTCAGATTCGTCACATGTACTTGTTCAAAGACTACTAAAAAAGCTGGATAATTGAAAGTTAAAAAACAACCAAATGGGTAGCACTTAACTCACAGAATAAAGGAAAGAGGTGGTGTGAGAGAGGAGGAGAGGAGAGAGGAAAGGAGGTGACAGGAGCGTGCTGCTGTAGGAGGAGAGAGAAGTGGGTTGATGTGTTTCACCATGAGGAGTGTGACTGCCTAGGTCCTCTGCAATATGATTAGGTTCATGTGCACAAAGCAAAGCTGCCTCTGACGCTGAGTTTATGCTAGTAAACGCTCCCATCTAAATAAGAGAAATCCCACAACCAAAACCCGGGATCTTTAATGGAGTAAAACCAACCCTCTAGGACACTGCGGATGGGCATCTCTTCTACATCACAACTCAAAATTGCCATCATAGGTTCTCGAACATTGTAGACAGAAATTCCATGAATAGAGCCAACATTATTCCTTATTCAACATGTCAGAGAGGCACGTTTGTTCAAAATATCATATTTCTATCCAATTGTTCCAAAATGCCACAGGTTGTTAGCTATAGCTTGCTAATGAGGTAACATGACTGAACGAGGTGTAGCCTAAACAAATGGTTAACTGTTTGGTCCGCAAGTATCCTAGTTTTAGAACGTCCTGCGATATGCTTTATGAATGTAAAATGAGGCCCGCCATTGCACGAAAGAAAGAAAAAACGCTGTTATTATGAATCATATATTTTTATTATGGATCATATATTTTTAAAGGTAAGGGCAGAATCAATGTTTTCTCTGAGGAAAAGAGGGAGACTTGGCTACGTCGGCTACAGATCCTGGCAATGAAATGCCTTGGGGAAAGTGGGAGGGTTGAGTGAGACAAAAAATTCAAAGCCAGCCTACTTTTCCATACTCAAGGGAGAGAAAAACATAGTTTTTAGAACATTATTTTACTATTAAACTCACTGCTGCTATTGTTTCTAATTTCTTAAAGCAGCTTGTGTTTCTTAACAAGGCAAAGGGTAGCTCAGCCTGGTGTCATAGAATAGTAAATCTGCTACACTTTGGTATAAAAAACAACCAAATGGGTAGCACTTAATGCACAGAATAAAGGAAAGAGGTGGTGTGTGAGAGAGGAGAGGAGAGAGGAAAGGAGGTGACAGGAGCGTGCTGCTGTAGGAGGAGAGAGAAGTGGGTTGATGCGTTTCACCATGAGGAGTGTGACTGCCTAGGTCCTCTGCAATATGATTAGGTTCATAAGCACAAAGCAAAGCTGCCTCTGACGCCTTGCCTTAAGAAGGTTACTTAAGGCAAAAACAAAAAGAGGTGGATGGGTGAACATATAACACAAACATCTAGCAACCCAAAGGTTGTGTGTTCAAATCTCCTTGCGGACAGCTTTATCCTTTTAGCTAATTAGCAACTTTTCAACTATTTACACCTTTTTAGCTGGTTTGCAGCTACCGCAACACTTCCACATTGTCTCCATTCTGCTGTGCTTTTTTTTCCTACTTGGCTAACTGTCAAACATTCTTGCTTTTCAATTTTAATAACCATTTAATAAAACTGTACCAACGTCTTAGTTTTGTCCTCTACTTTTTTCATTAAACTTTTTCACCCCGGACGCTTTATCTGGCATGGTTCTGCAGGACCTCTTCCAGCCGAAAAAGCTAACTAACATTATGCATCCTCTTTGCAGTTGCTGTACTCATAATATTCAGGAGAACTGTTGCCTTAAGGTGAGGATAGCCGAGTGGCAAGCTCGGCTTCAGCCGCAATCCTTAGGCAAGAGCAATTTAAGTGTAGGAAAGGATGAAACAGTGTCTGTGACACCAATAAATACAGGTAGTAGTGTTAATCCCCCTGCACAGTCCCCGCAGCCGGACAATTTTCTCACGGCTTCTGGAAAGAAATGCTGTTGGCATGTTCAACCGGTGTCGCTCATTCAGCCGATAGAAACTTACAACCGGTTTTCCCCACTAAGCAACAAGTCGGGGTCAGAGCCTTCTCAGGTCTCTCCTCCACCTGTTGCTGATGTGATTTCAACGTTTTACTGCTAACCTACAAAGCATTACATGGACCTATCTCTCTGATTTGGTCTTGCCGTACATACCTACACATACCCTATGGTCACAAGACGCAGGCCTGCTTATTGTTCCTAGAATTTCTAAGCAAACAGCTGTAGACAGAGTTTTTCTCATATAGTCAACATTTTTATGGAATGATCTGCCTATCCATTTTAGAGACACAGATTCGGTCTCAACCTTTAAGTCTTTACTGAAGACTCATCTCTTCAGTAGGTCCTATGATTGAGTACAGTCTGGCCCAGGGGTGTGAAGGTGAAGGGCAAGGCACTGGAGTGACAAACCACCCTTGATGTCTTTGCCTGGCTGGTGTAAGAAATTGTATTAGATATTGGTAACTTGTTTTAACAACTTCTCAACATTACCTATAAGTTGACACAACATACACACCCCCTCTTTCTCTTGGACATATGCTGGACACATAGGACATATACACGGCACCCACAATTCCCCTCCCCCATGACAATCACACAGACACACCCAACCCATGGTTGGACCTCAGGACAAAGAACTCTCAGGAACCAATGGAACGTGGACACCAGGCCTGATCAGGACTACCCAAGACCCAGATCGACCAACTGGAAGGCCGGACTCGCAGATCTACCTACTTTGCTTGTTGTCTATATAGTACTGAACAATTCTGGAAACTCCCTCTTTTCCGGACGATTCACTAGGAGTCAGACTGAAAGAGCCTTGCTGCAAGATTTTACTAAGATATCTTTACATGTAATTAAACGGCCTTATTATAAAATTATCCACCTCGTCCTATTGTCTCCTCTTGTTCTCCTGTCAACAGTAAACGTTTTACTAACACTGGCTCCCCTCTGTCCAATGGGATTCTCTGCCTCTGAGCCTATTACGGCGGCAGAGTCTATGGCTTTCTAGTGCTCTCCCATGCCATCCGTAGGAGGGGTGAATCATGTCTTGCATGTTTTTTTTTGCTGTACTCAACTTGAGTGGGTTGAGTCACTGACGTTATCTTCCTGTCTGGTCTTGCACTCCCTCGGGCTCGTGTGGTGGGGGAGATCTTTGTGGGCTATACTTCGCCTTGTCTCAGGGTAGTAAGTTGGTGGTCTGTTAATATCCCTCTGGTGGTATGGGAGCTGTGCTTCGGCAAAGTGGGTGGTGTTATAGACTGTCTGGTTGGCCCTGTCCGGGGGTATTGTCGGGCAGGGCTACAGTGTCCTCGGCCCTCCTGTCCTCAGTCCCCAGTATCTATGATTCAATAGTCTATGTGCCGGGTGGCTAGGGTCAGTCTGTCCTACATGGTGTAATTATCCTGTCTTATCTGGTGTCCTGTGTGATCTTAGGTGTACTCCCTCTAATTCTCCCATCTCTCACTCTCTCCACTCCCGGAGGACCTGAGCCCTAGGACCATGCCTCAGGACTACCTGGCCTGGCGAATCCTTGCTGTTCCCGTCCCCAGTTCACCTGGTTGTGCTGCTGATCCAGTTTCTGCTATTCTGTCTGTGCTTGTGCTTTGGTTTATTCTGATTGATTGGATGTTCTGGTCCTGAGGCTTCAGTGTGTTAGTAGAACAAGTTTGTTCACTCAGCCCCAGGACCAGCTGGGTGAGGGGACTCTTTTCTTTGCTCAGCTCTTGGCATTGCAGGGCTTGGTAATGATATGAGAGGGGGTCACTGTATTTTAGACATTTCCAAAACTTAATTGCTCTTTTTTGAGTTTTTATTATTTGTGGCCTAATTCTGCCCTGCATTCATTGTTTGTAGTTTTCCTCTGGACATGTAGGAGAATCTTACAGAACTCTGCATGCAGGGTTTCAATGGGGTGTTTGTACCATTTGATGAAATCTTGTTTTGCAAGTGGACCCCACACCTCGCTGCCATAAAGTGCAATTGGTTGAATGACACATTCAATTAGTTTTAGCCAAATTTTAGGTATTTCAATTTGTTTTTTTAATGGCGTAGAATGCCCTGCGTGCTTTCTCTCTCAGTTCATTCACTGCCTCATTAATAAGGTGTCCAGTTGAGCTTATTTTTAAACATAAGTAATTGTAGTGTGTGCAGTAAATCTATATATTGTGTACCAATTGAGAACTTTGGTCTAATTCCCTGAAATCTGGATCTTCTCTGGAAAATCATTATTTTTGAGGTTTACTGCCAGGGCCCAGGTCTGGCAGTACTGCTCTAGCAGGTCCAGGCTCTGCTGTACGCCATGTGCTGTGGGTGACAGCAGGCATAGGTCATCTGCGAAGAGTAGGCATTTAACCTCTAAATTGTGGAGACTAACACCAGGGGCTGAGGATTTTTCGAGAATAGTGGCCAATTCGTTGATGTAAGTATTGAAGAGCGCAGGGCTCAGATTGCAACCCTGGTGAAGGCCCGACCCCTGGTTAAAGAATTCTGTTATTTTCTTGCCAATTTTAATGATGCACGCATTGCCAGTATACATTGATTTAATTGATAACGTTGTAGAACAGTCCTGTATACCAAATAGAATCAAATGCTTTTTGGAAGTCGATAAAGCAAGCGTATATTTTGGTATTATTTTGGTGGACAGGGTGTAAATATGATCAGTCGTGCGATGTTTTGGTATAAATCCAATTAGGCTTTTCCTCAAGACATTGTGCTTATTAAGGAAGTTTAGAACTCTTACACTTATAATACTACAGAAAACCTTCCCCAGTTTACTGTTCACACAAATGCATCTGTAATTGTTAGGGTCAAATTTGTCTCTGTTCTTAAAGATTGGGGTTATGAGTCCTTGATTCCAGATGTCAGGGAAATAACCTACACTCAAATTAAACAGTTTTAATGTAGCCAATTTAAATTTTGCACTAGTGAGTTTGAGCATCTCATTTAGGATGCCATCAGGTCCGCATGCTTTATTCAATTTGAGGGCCTGGAGTTTCTTATTGAGCTCCTGGTCAGTAATTGGGGATTCCAATTGATTTTGATTGTCCTTTATAGCTTTTTCTAATCCACTCAACTTCTCGTGGATTTGTCGTTGTTCTGCGTTTGTGTCAATTTGAACGGTGTTGTAGAGTGTTTTAAAATGGGTTGTCCATATGTCACCATTTTGTATTGATAATTCCTCTGTTTAGATTTTTTTTTTTTCCAATTTTGCCAGAAGTTGTTTGTGTTTATGGACTACTCAATTAGTGTCAGCTGCTTGCTGTTGTACTGTGCTTTTTTGGTTGTACGTCTATAGTTTTAAAGTCTCACAGTAATGAAGGCGTAATTCACCAATATTTGGGTCTTTGTGCTTTGGTTGGATAATTTTTTCCTTATAATTTTACAATCTGCATCAAACCAGTTGTCATCTGATCTTTTCTGTTTAGTTTTTTTATCAATTTCAATTGTGCTGCTTTTTCCACTTGCCTGAATATATTGTTGATGTTTTTTACTGCTAGATTGATGCCTTCTTTACTGTGAGTGAATGTGGTTTCCAGAACGTTATCTAAGAGTGTTTGCATATTTTGGTTACAGGTTGCTTTCTGGTATTCTTCTGTGCTGTTTTGGGCCCATCTGTATGAATTTCTGATGTTGTACAGCTTACTGGGCTGTGAATGTGTGGTTGTTTCCATGTCTGTTCTTTTGAGGAACAACATAATTTGGCTGTGATCAGACAGAGGTGTTAGTTACTGTCAAGCTGACAGTGTATGAGCTGAGAGAGAAAGGGTCAATGTCTGTAATCATATTGTCTACTGTACTGTGGCCAAGAGAAGAGCAGTAGATGAATCTCCCCAAAGAGTCCCCCCGTAACCTACCATTGACAATGTACAGACCCAGGCTTCTACAGAGCTGCAACAGATCCCTTCCGTTTTTGTTGACGGTGCTGTCACTGTTGTTTCTATGGGGGAGATTAAGACAGTTAGAAACAGTATGGCCTGTAATAAAGCTGTCCCCTCGTGTGGTCGTTAGATCGGGTAGTGTTCCTGTGCGCGCATGTGTCCCCACAGATGAGCACATTTCCCTGGGCTGGGAAAAGGCACGTCTCTTCCTCAAGGGTGGGGAAGATCTCCTTTGAGTAATATGGGGATTCTGAGGGGGGGATATATATTGCGCAAAGGAACAGATCTTTTTCTGTCAGTACAAGTAAGTTTTTCTGTTTTAACCAAATGTGATATTTACCAAATTTGAGGGGATCAAATAGATTTTGTAGTTCGGATTTGTACCAAATCAGTCCTCCAGAGTCTCTGCCTCTATTGACAGAGCTGTGTTTCTGTGATGGCACAATTACCTCTCTGTAGCTTGTGGGACAGTGAGTGACAATGTCAGCCTTACACCATGTCTCCTGCAGAATGATGACATCAACATCTTTAAGATTTTTGTTGAACTCCAGTGTTAAACTCTTCAGTCCAAAGGTTGATGAGTTTAGGCCCTGAATGTTCCACATGCTAACTGATAGTGATTTCATGTTTCAAAAAGAAAGAATAGCAGTCAGAAATACAGTAACTACTAACTAATAAGTTGTTAAGAGTGAGAAACATGATAACAGCTAACATTTTCTCTGTTATATATATAAATATTCCTTATCATTGAACAAGTTTTAGTACAATAGGTGTGTGTGTGCATGCGTTCGTGTGTGTTTAGTGCAGTTTAGTGCAGATGTATTGGAGGAGCTGTTGTGTTGGCTTTTGTGGAGCGATGGGTAACGATGCTTCGAGGGTGGCAGTTGTCTATGTGTGCAGAGGGTCCCTGGTTCGAGCACAGGTAGGGGCGAGGAAAGGGACGGAAGCTATACTGTTACATTGACGCTGTTGACCCGGATCACTGGTCAAAAGGGGGTTAAGTGTAACCGATGTGAAATGGCTAGCTAGTTAGCGGGGTGCGCGCTAATAGCGTTTCAATCGGTGACGTCAGTACAGATGCATCAAAGCTTCAATCTCAAGGCCATCAGACTGCTAAACCCCGTACACACTAGTGATGGTTAAGCCAATGGAGGAGCCCCTGAGAAGAACCAAGGGATGCGGGTTGTCCCGAGACAGGGACTCCGTGACCACAACATTACATGCAATAACTTTTTTACTTCGCACAAGCTGGGACAGCAGCTCCTCAAGAGGAAGCTGACGATTGTAGGAACAGTACGAAAAAAACAAGCCAGAGCTCCCACCTCTGCTGTTCAATACACGGAACAGGCCTATCCTCTAAGTTTATCATCACGGTCGACACGTCCCTAGTGTCCTACGTGCCAAAGACTGGCAAAAATATGGTACTCATGAGTACGCTGCATAGGGATGGGAGAATCTGTGGCCAGGAACATCAAAAAACAGAAATCATAATGGATTACAATGCCACAAAAAAGAGTGGTGGACAATTTAGACAAGCCAGTGACTGGCTACAGCTGAAAAAGAAGAACCCTACGTGGCCACTTGTGATATTCTTCAACATCTTGGACATCTCGGCGTACAGTGTGTTTGTCATCTAGATGACGTTGAACCCAGATTGGAACAAAGGGAAGTGTCACACCCTGATCTGTTTCACCTGTCTTTGGGATTGTTTCCACCCCCTCCAGGTGTTGCCCATCTTTCCCATTATCCCCTGTGTATTTATACCTGTGTTCTCTGTTTGTTTGTTGCATTTAGTTTTGTTCGTAAAACCTACCAGTGTATATTTCCCTGCTCCTGCCTATATTCCTGCTCCTGTTTTCTAGTCCTTCCCGGTTTTGACCGTTCTGCATGCCCTGACCCTGAGACTGCCTGCCGTTTTGTACCTTACTCCACCGTTCTGGATTATTGACCCCTGCCTGCCCTGACCCTAAGACTGCCTGCTGTTCTGGATCCTTTACACCATTTCCGGATTACTGTCTTTGCCTGCCTTGACCTGTCATTTGCCTGCCCCTGTGGTTGTAAAAAACTCATGTTACTTCTACACGGTCTGCATCTGGATCTTACCTAAAAGTGATAGGAAGCTCCAGAGGAGATGGCTCTTTCTCGAGAAGCTGGGCAAGGCATTGGTAAGACCTCAAATCTAGAGGAGGCCACATATCCCAAGGACCTCAGGTTCTGCAGCCCCATCTGCTCGACCCACAGAACCAACAACTCCAATACCGGAAGTACGTGTGAGTGATGTTGTTGCATGTTTGTGTGTCTGATTCTCCTACCTTGGCCTGCTGTAACTTTATATGTGAGTGAGATGTTAGTAACATTTCTGAACGAAATGTTTTCATCATTCTAGATTACACGCCGGTAGCAACAAGAACAAGCGCTTTGATGTGTGTGGACCCAAGAAGGACAGGAAGACACAGTACACATGCATCAAGTGCAAGCAATACATTTGCAACACACACACAGTAAAACTCTGTCCCTCATGTGGTGTGTAGACCAGCCTTAATTGTGTTCAAATGGGCTCATTTATCAGTTCCATAAAATACTGTATGTAAAATGTCCTTCCAATTTCTTCAGTTCAAAAGTGATAAACCTTGTTTCATTTATATTTGTTCAAGATAAACATGATTTATTCCACCAATCTATTGACTATAATAGATTTTTGTTTACAAAAATCACATTTTATCCCACATTTTATCCCAAAATCTAGCAGAGGTAAATGGCAAATATTAACCATGTATGCTGTCTATATTGCTTGTAATTGATACAAGTCAACATCAAAGTACTAAGTATTTTTAAGTAAATTGTTATTGCTGTATTCTTTTAAAAACCCAATACTGTTGTGGGTCCATCAGACCTGCGAACATTGGGTGAATAACAAAAACATGACAACCGCACAAGGGTGAAGGCATCTATTAGGCTATACTGTAGTTATATTCAAGACTCACTGCATATACTACATATTGTCAATTTTTGGCCTCAATGATGACACATTGTGTCTGGAAATAAACAACAGGATCTGGATTTGCATTGTGTTTCCTCCTGCACAATCTCCTCCAGGATGAAAACCTTTTCAGGGATGAAGATGTCATCCTGAAAACAAACGTTTTGTTAAGACATCTGAACCCAAATATCAGTTGGCGTTAACAAGCTACCTGTCTCGTATGCTATGTCAACACACACACACACAACACAGCAAATACATGAACATTTATTTTTCAGCAAACATTAGCTTTGTCAACTTCAGTCTGTAAACAAAATGTATTACAGTACTATCTAAATTGGAAGCTAGCTACAGTAATTCCTACAGCCTAGCATTATACAGTTCATGTTTGAATCACTACTTGTCTTGCACACGCCTAACCTCACTCTCTGCACAAAAACTCAATGCCACAGACAATTTGCTGATTCCTGCCAGTGATGCACTGTTACTATGGCAATTTAAAATGGCGCTGACCATAGCTCAAATAAAACTTAGCGATAATCAACATACTAAATATAGAGATGTTTTTATGTTGAACGCACATGATTAGTTTTAGTGGATTGAATACATCTCTTTGCTTAGATTTACTTCCTAAAGTGTTTCCATTCCCCTTTAATTTTCATTTCTCTATCATAAGCCACCTCCAACGTCATTTTAGAGAATATGGCAGTAGATCCAACCGGCCTCACAACCGCAGACCATGTGTATGGCGTTGTGTGGGCGAGTGGTTTGCTGATATCAACGTTGTGAACATAGTGCCCCATAGTGGCGGTGGGCTTATGGTATGGGCATTTTATCGATGTCAAGTTGAATGCACAGAGATACAGTGACGAGATCCTGAAGCAAATTGGCGTGCCATTCATCCTCTGCCGTCACCTCATGTTTGAGCATGATAATCCACGGCCCCATGTCGCAAGGATCTGTACACAATTCCTGGAAACTGAAAATGTCCCAGTTAATCCCTGGCCTGCATACTCACCAGACATGTCACCCATTGAGCATGTTTGGGATGCTCTGGATCGACGTGTACAATATCATGTTCCAATTCCTGCCAATATCCAGCAACTTCCCGCAGCCATTGAAGAGGAGTGAGACACCATTCTACAGGCCACAATCAAAAGCCTGATCAACTCTATGCGAAGAAGATGTGTCGCGCTGCATGAGGCAAATGGTGGTTCCACCAGATACTGACTGGTTTTCTGATCCATGCCTAACAGATGCATATCTGTTTTCCCAGTCATGTGAAATCCCTAGATTAAGGCCTAATGAATTTATTTAAATTGACTGATTTCCTTATCTGAACTTTAACTCAGTAAAATATTTGAAAATTGTTGCATGTTGGGTATATATTTTTGTTCAGTATAGTTGCCTCCAGGCCTGTTTTGATGAGCTGGCACTTTGCCACGAAATGCCTACTCCTGTTTACCTAGGTAGCATGATGAGCATTAATTAGCTAGGTCTTTAAAAATGTCAATGTTCCATTTTACCTTTGTATTGTGCATGCTGGATGTTCATTCAATGACTGATCTATCCGTGAGCTGTCAAATGTCTTAAGAGATGTCTGGCTTTGGATGTGAGACAGACTTCTCACACTTGTTGAGTGCTATAGGCAAGTTGCAGTAACCGGCTCTTGTCCAAATGCTGTTGCTGGGGGAGAACAGTAGGCAGGAGAAGCAGTACAGGCGGCTAATAACAGCGCAGCCACAGAGCCAGTCTTTCCGTTGATACCACTCAGATTATCGTGTTATTTTCTGTCTCTTTCTTTCATGTAGATCCCTAAGCTCAGGTGTTCCTTTGATGAAGGTCCCTAAGCTTAAGCTTCCATCCCTTATTACCCCCTGTTTCACTGGAGAATCATACTTTTTCAGATGCAATATCTTAGCCATCCTGATCAGCTTATCTTTAGCTAGCAGTAAAATGAAAGTAACCACTAAAAGGCGACATATGACATGTGCTGTCCATAGGAAAAATCTTGCTCTGCCTATCCTCCTGCCTATCCCATTACTTTTTTCACACCAATTCACATGCACATTTTTTGAGTGAATGAGACATATGGAAAAGCAGCGAACCTCTCTGCCTGCCTTTTGATGTCCGTTAGCTGGCAGTATAAGGTAGAAGCACACATGTGCAAGTCATGTAAATGCCTTGCATTGAGTTTGAAGGGCTGGAGAACGACACATGTTGAGGGTGACTATCCCCTGGCCTCCTTGTGCACTTTGTACCAGATCACCACAAATTTGGGAAGTACTAATTCAGAAAGATTATTTGATGCAGAAAAAAAACATATAAATGAAAAATGATTATTGATAAAAATGCAAATATATGACTGTTCTTTTTTCATTAATTCACACAAGCCCACCCAGCCTACCTTGACAACACATCACTAGTGTGGGGTTACTTTCCTCAATTGAAGGTTGAGTGAGAGAGAAAAATGGTTATCAGCTACACCTGATTGTATTGTCCTTTCAGAGCATTTATCTCTGTCCTGTTATCTTCCACTTCAAGTGATGAATAGCCAAGTGAACAATTGTATCACAGATTTATCAAGTCCTCTGTCTGATCCAGTGATGGGTGGTAGTCTTACGATCCACCTTCGATAAACCATTTGTAGATGAGCTGCTGCAACATAAACACACAGACACAGAGGGTGTACTGGGGCCTACAGTAAGAGCCCCTGGACTTTGTATTGTAAGTGGGTCCTTTAGATGCTTTTTTTGCATTTACAGTGCATGTGGCCAACTATTTCAACACAGTTTCACGCTGGTCTGAGACAAGCAAGACTACTTTTAATACACAGATACATTTAAAAAAAATTTTTTTTTATTGAATTCAATAATATATTTGTCCTATTGTAAAGTGTAGCCTAAAGGCCAAAATGGGCAAACTTGCAATGTATTCAATGCTGAAGTACTCTAAAACCATGCTTGTGAAAAACAAATTGCCTCCAACTGTCCATCACTACTGTAAATAAAAACACAGAATATCTAATGCATTCATGAATTAAATCGCTTTAGCCGACATGTTGCGGTTAATCTAAAGAAGGTGCACATGGGCCTATTTATATAATGAATATGAGATTGGAGGGCAGAAATTATTAACTATTAAAGCATTAGACCTCTCACTAAAGGCGTCAGTCATACAAAAGTTATACTTAAATCCGAACTGGTTGGAGATTATAAGAGTACATGGCCATAAAGGCTAGATCATTTTTTAAGCTATTCAAACGTTCATAGATGACCAGCAGGATCAAATAATATAAACAGTGGTTAAAGAGGGTGCAACCGGTCAGCACATGAAGAGTAAATGTCAGTTGGCTTTTCAAAGCCAACCGTTATTTTGTCTTTTTTTGTACCATCTTTGAAATGCAAGAGAATGGCCATAATGTATTATTCCAGCCCTGGTGCAATTTAGATTTTGGCCACTAGATGGCATCAGTGTATGTGCAACGTTATAGACTGATCCAATACATTTCTGTGCAAAATGTTGTATCAAGACTGCCCAAATGTGCCTAATTTGTTTATTAATAACTTTTCATGTTGAAAATTGGGCACTCTCCTCAAACAATAGCATGGTATTCTTTCACTGTAATAGCTACTGTAAATTGGACAGTGCAGTTAGATTAACCAGAATTTAAGGTTTCTGCCAATATCAGATATGTCAATCTTCGTTTGGGTATGGGTTAGCCTACAATTAGGGTGTTGAAATGTTAGGATTATTTTGCTCTTAATAGTCTACTCCTGACCGGTTACGTTGTACAGCATCATATTTTCCTAACAGAAATCCTACATTTCTTAAAATCAATCCCATATACTATGTTCTTACAAAAAATGCTTTAAATTCTCTAGTACAGCCAATACTAAAAACTGTAAATGCTTCTCAAAGATACCCTCAAACTAGCACTAACCAGCAATAATGGCAGCAATGGCTGGCACTTAAATAACGTGCCATAGAATTCTGAGGCAGCCCGCAAGGTGTGCTGCAGTATAATGCAACTTTTTAAGGAAGAACCACTGTACATCCCTGCAATAAGCTAGAGTACAGGGTACCTACATTACAGTACAGTTCATAACACCAAGACAGTGTAAAATAAACTTTAGTCCCTATGTTATTCCTTCCCTCTCTCAGTAAGAGTAAACAGAGCAAATAACCCCCCATTTCTCTACCATTCCACTTCCCTCTCCCTCCTACCAGATGGAGGCTCCATGTGAAGCTTAACTAATCACAACATGTAAATAATGCAAGTCACTGGCTGAGAGAGGCTGTTCACACCAGAGGGTCCTTTAGGCCTACTGCCCTGCATCAGTCAGCCCGCTGCATCCAACATGGAGGATGATTAAATGATTTAAATATTGATAGAGGTCATTGTTCTGATGGGGTAATCAAGCACTCGTGTTTTGCATGTTTCACAATTAATATTTACTGCCACATATTTGATTAGGCTGTGCCCAAAGGCTATCATCAGACAGCTAGAACGTGAATTATTAGATTAGTCAGAATTCTGAATTGACATAACGGAATATATCAATTCTGGAATGGAACTCTGCTGCAGTTCCATCTCCCCTGATTGGCATGTATCCAAGGCATTAGGTGGTTTCCCAGAAACCTGAAAAAAATGATAATCTCTAAAAATACATATCATTAACTTCATCTTTCTGTGCTGCCTGAAGCTCATTGACTTCCCCTTCAAAGGAAATGCCACTGATAGAGAGGCTTATGTTGAAAATTGTCCTATTGCTTGCAGAAGATAGCTACTATATACACAACTATAGGTAGCACTATATTTGGATAGTCCGTCTGTAAATGTTCTACAGACTAAGTAACATTTCAACTATCTACTAGCCCTAACCCTTATTCTAACCTTAAACTTAACCCTAACCTCTAACTTTAACACTTACCCTAACCCTTATTCTAAACCTAACACTAACTGTTACCTTAGCAAGCAGTTGGTTATCAACAGATAGTTTGTTTTTAATTTTAGTAACTCAGACTATCCAAATAAAGTGTGACCCAGCTCTACATATGATGTGGTCACAACCACTTTACATGAATTCCCTTCCAAACTACTACTATTTGTATTATTATTGCTTTTAACTTTGTGAAAGGATCTCACACTGGGAAGGCATTGGCTTGATGTCCTGTACCATATATTTCCCAAAACAAAATGACAGAATACCAATATGGCAAGTGAAATCACAAGTTCAATCTGCAGATTCGAATAAAACACCTTTACATGAGTAGCAAAGTGATCCATGTCCCAGCCAATGAGTAGAATGAATCCCAATTGTTGGTTTTGCCTGTAGCAATCAATGGACCTGCTTAGAACTGAATATAAAACTCAGGAATGAACCTTCCCCCAATATTGACCAATCTCTATTTATAAAGCCTGTATTTGTTAGTGTTGAAGAAGAAGAAGAAAGTAATGACCCAGGTAGGAATAAATCTTTTGAAGGATGATGTTTTGGTTCAAGGACGACACGCCGATAGAGGGCAAGTAATAGCTCCTTTGAAAATGAAGCACTCTGGTTGCGTCCCACATGGCACTCTTTTACTTATGTAGCGCAGTACTTTTGCCCAAGGCCCACTACTATTGTAATACTCTCTATCGGAACCACATAGGGAATAGTGTGCCATTTGAGATGCAGACACTCTCTCTTTGGAAGAAAATAGGATGTTGCCATCCTTGAGAAAGACCAGTAGCTTGAGGTTGATTGGACTCTCTCTCTGGAGGCAGATGGGAAAATGTCCTTTGAAGTAGCAAAGACGTAAAGAGTAACAGTGGCTGGAGAGTCAAAAGAGGTAGATGCAAACTTTAGAGAAAAATAAGTTAGGTGCCACCAAGGGTCTCTTCAGAGTCCCCAAGTCAAAAACAAATTCACGGCAACGCACAGTATTATACAGAGCCATGATTGTTCCCTTCCATCTCCAATTACTCAAGCAAAAAGCAAAATGGCCTTACATTTTTTTTTATTAAACATCATCTTATGGAATGGCGGGAACTGTGAGGAGACACACAATGAATACTCAGGGAGAAATTGGTGTAGATTCACACGCAGAGCGCAGTAGATGTTAATTAAGCCTTCACAGAAGGCAGGAATCGTGGTCACAGCCAGGCAATGGTCAAACACAGGTAGACAGTCAAAAACAAACAATACCTCACAACCATACAAACAGAAAGAACTGAACTAAATAGGGAGCTGATGAGACCAGGTGAGAAACGAACACAGGTGAAATCAATGAACAAAAATGAAAGACAGGGCTACGTTCAAGAACACAAAGAAAAAGAACACAAGGTTGATGACTTTGAAAAGCGACTAAGAAAAGAAAAGAAAAGCAGAACTTTACACACAGACACTCAAAAACACACAATTATTTTTGTTATTTTATTGTTTGTATATCATTGTATTTTACATTTGTGACTGTCCTTGTCTGTTTTGTTACTTGTCAGGTTTTGTGTTTTTTTATGGACCGCCAGGACGAGTAGCTGCTGCTTCTGCAAAAGCTAAAATGGGGATCCAAATAAACATCATGGCAAAGTTGTGCCATAGTTAGATGTTATTGTTCATGTTATAATTACACACACCTGCAGCATTCTGAATTAAATTCAACGAACTGGGCGCAACAATTATGTCCCCCTTTCCAAGTTCTCATTGTGTAATCAACAAAAAGAGCACAGAGGTACATAGTGAATGAATAGTAGTCTAACAGTTTGCTGGTCAGAAAATAGTCTTCAAAATGTGTCACGGAAGTTTCACGGGAGGTGTTTAAAAGCATCCTTACATGATAGCATCCTTAAACGATATGCATGCATTAAACACTTAACTGAATCCAGACAAGTGCAATTCCTAAGTGGATGTATAGATTTGATGCTACTGGGGTGTTTTGCTTGGGAAATAGGACATGAATGTTTGATATGAAGAAAGTTTTTACTGTATGTGAAGATCACAGACCTGTTCAGACCTCTGTGATGACATAACAATAAACTTTTCATGCAAAACTGGGTTTTTGTTGTCCTATATTGTTGGGCTTCATTTCTTGGCTCCCCCCCCCCCCAAAAAGTGAGCCACCGGTGGAGTACCAGAAAATATGTTCTATTGATTCTGTTTCCTCGTGGCAGAGTAAGCACAAGGCTGACTGTTCAATGTTCCATATATTGAGCATTCTTTTTGTAGTTTTATATAATAGCTTAAAGTGGTACTGGCATCTTTTTAACTACTTTGCAGATATGAAACACAGACAATCCTAATCAGTCATAAATATCAAATTCCCAGTTTATAATACAAAACCAACTTGATAAGAGATTTTAAAAATAGGTTGTCAGTTCAATGCATGATTAATATACTGCAATTCACCAATTCATTTCTTGGTAGTCTAAAAAATATTGCTAATAGGTTGTACATCACAGCTGGCCTGATACATTGTTTGCTGCCTCCATTCAGATGCACTGTTTCAGTTTCAATGACTCAATATTTTGGACAAAAACTGACGAATGTAACTAAGGCTGGGAATGTCAATACAATCAAACTAGCAAGGGTAATGATCACAAGTCAGTCATAACGTGGCTAATAGGCTAGCGTATCTATTTATGTAGCAAGCTAAAAATACGGAGCCTAACATCAGCCCAGCTAGATGCTAGGAGGATGTCATGTCATGTCAATGGAGGAGTGGGTGAGTGTTAAGTTCCCACAAGACAAACTCAAAATGTCGCTCCCAACAAAGGGAACTTCAAAAGAAAATCACTGATGTCATGACGTTGGCCTAGGGGTAGGTTTATGACAGTCATAAATACCTCTTTCCCCCTTTTTCCCTCTCCCTACTATACTGATGTGACATAAGAAAACCCCTTGGTTAACATAGAGATTCTGGGAACATCAGAAGTTGGGGGGAAATGAACTATATTCTGGTAATCCGACCAACTAAACATATGCAGTGGTACTTATTAATAAGGTATATTATGTCAGTTCGGTTGCCCTCTGACACATTCTCATCAATGATAGAATGACATAAACTCTACTGTGAAAAGTCTAAACATCAGAGGTATTGGATTCACATGGAATTGTTGTTTAATTCAAATGTTTGAATATGAAATTATTTGTGAAGAGATTAAATGTAATTTTAGCTTCCAAATGAGAGATTTGGGTTTTCATAAGTTTGGGCCTCTGCTCAACCAGTGGCCCGCCCCTGTGAAGAGACATGGGTTACAAACTTTTCAGACACACCCCTCTCCCTCCACTATATAAAGCCATTGACAAAAATATAACTTCCTGTTCCGAGGATATGAGGATGACGATCCCATGTCAGAATGGTTCAGATAATAACTACAGCACTAAGCCAACATCAGCATAAACTTTGGTTGTGAATGGTATGAACTTTGAACTCGTATTCACTACAGAAGTGATACCTCCTAGCCGTTGAGTTAGCAACAGCTGCTACAAACGCAGGTTAGGAAGGACAGTCAGAGTATCCCGTCTACGACACAACGACGTTACTACAACGTATCCAGTGACCACCAGAGACATTCTTCAAAGGACAGAGGACTCGGTTTGGCAACACGGTCTTCCATCTACCACCAACCTACTGAAGCGCAGCTCAGAGTAAATATTTATTGCATTTTCCTTTTCCAAAGGGCGGTAATTTAGAATGCATAAGATACTGTATTTACGATAGCACATCTTCGCCTCTGTTCCAGTCTACCGCTCTTTCACTAAAACCCAGCCCCTTTCCTTTGTGTAACCGCCCGCTAGGGACGTTTTCCTTTATGACGGCAATTTGTAATCAAGTTATGATTTAATTGTGTATGTGTGATTCTGTGTGATTAGTTAGGTATTTAGTAAATAAATAATTAAACCCAATTTTGTATTGCTGATTCAACTTGTTAGCCAGGATTCTTGCAGATAACCAAGAATTTACAACTTCAGATGAGACTGAATAAGATGGCAATTAATGTTGACTGCTATGGATGTAAAATATTACTAAATCTTTAAGAGTTTATTCGGAAGATAACAGCTTTATAAATATTATTTTGTGGTGTCCCTCTCTAGTTAATTACATTTACATGATTAGTTCAATCAGGTATATTAATTACGGAGAAAATTATTTCATAGAATAGCATGTCATAGCAATTCATCCGGCAAAGCCAAAGACACGACACTGACAACCAAACAAAACAGAACGATTTTCAAAAGGGGTTCTGAAAGGGACCCATGTGGGTGCCCACTGAAAGTTGTTAAAGCCACTTCTTAGGGATCGTCGTCCCGTCAACAGGACAGTTGTAAATTATGCAGCGCCTTGTGTCACCATCGCAGATTTTAGAGAAACAACAAATGTCGGTACATATAAGTGTCTTATATTGGCTGAAAGCTTAAATTCTTGATAATATAACTGCACTGTCCAATTTACAGTATCTATTGCTGCGAAAAAATGCCATGCTATTGTTTGAGGAGAGCTCCTAACAACAAAACACCTTTTTAACCGTGATAGAGATTAATTCATCAAACCTGATGGTGAAATGTGTACATACATTCTGAAATCTTGCTCTGATTTATCATCCAAAGGGTCCCAGAGATAACATGAAGCATCGTTTTGTTAGATAAAATAATTTTTCATGTCCTAAAAAAGTCCATATAGCATGCACGATCAATTTTGTATTTCCACTCATTCAATTTGCAAAGAAAGGAATCTGTGTAAAGCTCACCCTAAACTTTATTTCAATGAGTTAAATCATGTCCGTATGTATTCCTCAGAGATGCTAGAACGTAACAAGACTTCACTATATCATTATCACTATATCATATTTGGTCAGAGAGCGACGCCTTCATGGCACGCCGATGACGCGGGCGGTCTTCACTATAACGACTCTAACTTTGTCAAATAAGCACCAATCAGGGTCAAACAAGGCTAGCTAGATAGACAATGAGCTGGGCTTTATGGGAGTATCCGGAAACCATGTATCTGTTGTAAAATGTAGCTACTAACCTTGTACGACAGCATGCCTTTTCATTTTGGACAAAAATTTGAATATTCAGAGTTATGAAGTTATGAAAACTGGTTGTTTTGCAAATGTTGAACTTATAATATGGCTACTAATACTGTAAAATTTTAATCAAAGTCCAAGTATACAGATTTGACGATATTCTTGCAGAAGAATGTAATATGAATGCAAATGTATCCTTCACTATTTGCCCAAAATTACCTGGGTAACTTCCCACTAAATGTCATGTAGTTTGCTCATACTTCAAGTTATCTGTCTGAAACCTTACGCATACACTGCTGCCATCTTGTAGACACCATCGGAATTACAACCAAAGTGATGGCTGGAAGTGGGACCTTTCTGTTGCATTTCAAAGATGGTGGTAGATGATTTTTCTTTTTCTTTGTATTTTCTTCTACCAGATCTATTGTGTTGTATTCTCCTACATTCAATTCACATTTACACAACTGTCAAAGTGTTTCCTTTCAAATGGTACCAATAATAAGCATATCCTTGCATTAGGGCCTGAGCTACAGGCAGTTAGATTTGGGTATGTCATTTAGGCGAAAATTGAAAAAAAGGGGGCTTCCCTGAGAATTTTAAAGCCACTAGTAAGGGGTTCTAAAAGACACCCACCATGGATGCCCACTAGGTTTGCCTCCAAAAAGACAAAAAAAAATAAACTCACAACAACTTAAGATAGGCAGTAAAAAGAATATGGAGCATAACAAACAGGGGGAACCAAAACGCAGGCTTCTTTCATATCTTGTGGCCATTTTAGGGATGTGGCAACCCGCTCTAAAAGAGTAAAATATACATCCACCTCCTTTTCATTGAAAGGCATTGCAAGTCAGCTGTTCCGACCAAGATCAAACTGTTGAGTGTGTAGGATGGCCTAATTGGATTTGGAGTATTTCCAGATCTATCTCCCTCTCTAGCTCCATCTCTTTAAATCAAATGACATGCACACATTCTTCTTGTTCTAGTCTGGCTGCACTCTCTCGTTCTTGTTCTCTTTCCCTTTACTCACGCTTTAATTTTTGTTGCTCCAACTTTGCCTCTAGTTCTAGCTCCCTTAGTTGCACGTCTACAGGATGTACATCAACCTCCCTTTCCGGGAAGGATTTTCTCCTCCACCAAAGCAGCACCGATCAACTCTTTGACTACTGCTTTTGGATAGTCAGATGCCACCTTGATGTCTTAATGCTTTGCAATGATGAGCAAATTTGCCTTTGTACATTTATCAAACATCTCCCATGTAAGGTTTTCCACAAATGCTTCCAACTTGAAGTCCATGGTTTTATTTTAATGACCCCGGCTGAATATGTCAGTAAATGTAAGCAAAAAAAGTATTTTGTGACGAATGCTCTGGATAACATGTAAACAGCCTAGCTAACCAGCTGTGCTAGAGTGAGTAAAATGGTCATAGTGAGGTGTTCTCTCATTTGTGTCTGGAAGTAGCTAGCTAGCAAGCTAGCCAACTTTTGCCAGTTGCATTGGGTGCTTGGTCTGCCTCCTGTGTCTGCATCTGGGTCTGTGTCGCTATATTAGTAGTGGTTTCTTTGCAGCAATTCAACCATGAAGGCCTGATTCACACGGTCTCCTCTGAGGAATTGATGTTGAGATGTGCCTGTTACTTGAACTCTGTAAAGCATTTATTTGGGCTGCAATTTCTGAGGCCTGTAACTCTAATGAAGTTATCCTCTGCAGCAGAGGTAACTCTGGGTCTTACATTCCTGTGGCGGTCCTCATGAGAGCCAGTTTCATCATAGCGCTTGATGGTTTGATCACATTCAATCATCAATCAATACTTTATTCACTTTTGGCACCATAGAAAGGGATACCAGAAAATAATCAATCCGACTAGCTGATTAAGCCTCCTTCAAGTACAGTGCATGCGGAAAGTATTCAGAACTCTTGACTTTTTCCACATTTTGTTACGTTACAGCCTTATTCAAAAATTTAGGAAATGTTTTTCCTCATCCATCTACACACAACACCCAATAATGACAAAG
Source organism: Salvelinus fontinalis (assembly GCF_029448725.1). Taxonomy (NCBI): domain Eukaryota; kingdom Metazoa; phylum Chordata; class Actinopteri; order Salmoniformes; family Salmonidae; genus Salvelinus; species Salvelinus fontinalis. Next base: position 45,563,933 of record NC_074668.1, read on the forward strand.
CGAAAACAGAAATTCCTTATTTACAAAAGTGTTTAGATCCTTTGCTATGAGACTCGAAATTGAGCTCAGGTGCATCCTGTTTCCAATGATCATCCTTGAGACGTTTTTACAAATTGATTGGAGTCCACCTGTGGTAATTTCAATTGATTGGACATGATTCGGAAAGGCACACACCTATCGATATAAGGTCCCACAGTTGATAGTGCATGTCAGAGCAAAAATAAGCTGGGGAAGGGTACCAAAATATTTCTGCAGCATTGAAGTTCGCCAAGAACACCGTGGCCTCCATCATTCTTAAATGGAAGAAGTTTGGAACCACCAAGACCCTTCCTAGAGCTGGCCGCCCGGCCAAAGTGAGCAATCGAGGGAGAAGGGCCTTCGTCAGGAAGGTGACCAAGAACCCGATGGTCACCATGATAGAGCTCCAGAGGTCCTCTATGGAGATGGGAGAACCTTCCAGAAGGAGAACCATCCGATCGATCCTGATCAAACATCTCTGGAGAGACCTGAAAATAGCTGTGCAGCAATGCTCCCCATCCAACCTGACAGAGCTTGAGAGGACCTGCAGAGAAGAATGGAAGACTCAAGGCTGTAATTGCTGCTAAAGGTGCTTCAATAAAGTACTGAGTAAAAGGGTCTGAATACTTTCCGTTTTCTTTTTTTTTATGACACATTTGCAAACATTTCTAAAAAACAGTTTTTGCTTTGTCATTATGGGGTATTTTGTGTAGATTGATGAGGGAAAAAAACAATTTAATACATTTTAGAATAAGGCTCTAACTTAACAAAATGTGGTATGAATACTTTCAGAATGCACTGTATATTTTATGAGATCCAGGTTCTTAAGCCTCCAGATACCAGTCAATTCCAACATGTGCATAATAGTTGTGATCTCTTCAGGTGCCAGATGGTGATAGTTGGTAGTATGACGCCTTTACGGTCTACTGACATACTTAAAACTGTGTTGCAGTCCCCTACCATTATCATATATTTATTTGTATCTTGGAGACTAATTTGATTATTATAAATATTTTCAAAGATTTTTCGGTCCATACACTGTAGATTTATAAGCAATATCTGTTTATGCTCAAGTCGTATATTCAATGCAATCCATCTTCCTTGAGGATCTATTTTATTAACGGATTGAACCTAAAGATCTGGACTTTTTTAATAGGATTATAGCACCTTTTAAATTCCTTAGCCCATGACAGAAATATATTTTACCATCCCACTCTTATTCCCAGGCCACTTGACTTTTTAAGTCATGCACCCCTCCATCCTTGACATTTCCGAAATAAGTCTATGTAACACACTGTTGTTAGAATCTTAATATCACAAACAGATCTGGAGTTATAACCAATTTAATAAAACTTCTTCAGGATTGGTGGGACAGTTGAGCTAACGTAGGCTATTGCGATTAACATGAGGTTGTAAGTAACAAGAAAATGTCCCAGGACATATCTGATATTTGCAGAAAGCTTAAATTCTTGTTCATCTAACTGCACTGTCCAATTTACAGTAGCTATTACAGTGAAAAAATACCATGCTAGTGTTTGAGGAGAGTGCAGTTTTGAACATGAAAAGTGTTTAATAAATAAATTAGGCACATTTGATTCTTGATACAAAATTTCAAACAGAAATGCAATGGTTCATTGGATCAGTCTGAAACTTATCACATGCACTGCTGCCATCTAGTGGCCAAAATCGAAATTGCACCTGGGCTGGAATAATACATTATGGCCTTTCTCTTGCATTTCAAAGATGATGGTACAAAAAAATGGTTGTTTTTTTCTTTTTATTATCTTTTACCAGATCTAATGTGATATATTCTCCTACATTGCCACTAATGTCAAAGTGTTTCCTTTCAAATGGTACCAAGAATATGCATATCCTTGCTACAGGCAGTTAGATTTGGGTATGACATTTTAGTAGAAAATTGAAAAAAAGGCGCCGATCCTTAAGGAGGGCATGTCATGTTTTGAATGGTTTTCCCCATTGTCCCTCCTTCTCCCGATAGTAGGGCCTGCTCCGTTCCTTCTCCCAACAGTGGAAGGTGCCATGCCCAGTTCATAATCACCCCGATAATTGATTTGAAACTGAACCTAACCCATTCCGAAAATAATGTCACACATAAACTCAGAAAAAAAGAAACGTCCTCTCACTGTCAACTGCGTTTATTTTCAGCAAACTAACATGTGTAAATATTTGGATGAACATAACAAAATTCAACAACTGAGACATAAATTGAACAAGTTCCACAGACATGTGACTAACAGAAATTGAATAATGTGTCCCTGAACAAAGGGGGGAACAAAATAGAAAGTAACACCAGTTGTGGCCACCAGCTGCATTAAGTACTGCAGTGCGTCTCCTCTCCATGGACTGCACCAGATTTTCCAGCTCTTGCTGTGAGATGTTACCCCACTCTTCCACCAAGGCACCTGCAAGTTCCCGGACATTTCTGGGGGAATGGCCCTAGCCATTGTATCACGTGGGAGGATGTCTTCCCTGTAACACACAGCGTTGAGATTGCTTGCAATGACAACAAGCTCAGTCCGATGATGCTGTGACACACCGCTCCAGACCATGACGGACTCTCCACCTCCAAATCGATCCCGCTCCAGAGTACAGGCCTCGGTGTAACGCTCATTCCTTCGACGATAAACGCGAATCCGACCATGACCCCTGGTGAGACAAAACCCGCGTCTCGTCAGTGAAGAGCACTTTTTGTCAGGCGTACAACAGGCCTACAAGCCCTCAGTCCAGCCTCTCTCAGCCTATTGCGGATAGTCTGAGCACTGATGGAGGGAATGTGCATTCCTGGTGTAGCTTGGGCAGTTGTCATCCTGTACCTGGCCCGCAAGTGTGATGTTCGGATGTACCGATCCTGTGCAGGTGTTGTTACACGTAGTCTGCCACTCCGAGGACGATCAGCTGTCCATCCTGTCTCCCTGTAGCGCTGTATTGGGCGTCTCACAGTACAGACATTGCAATTTATTGCCCTGGCCACATCTGCAGTCCTTATGCCTCCTTGCAGCATGCCTAAGGCACTTTCACGCAGATGAGCAGGGACCCTTGGCATCTTTCTTTTGGTGTTTTTCAGAGTCAGTAGAAAGGCCTCTTTAGTGTTCTAAGTTTTCATAACTGTGACCTTAATTGCCTACCGTCTGTAAGCTGTTAGTGTCTTAACAACCGTTCCACAGGTGCATGTTCATTCATTTGTTTATGGTTCATTGAACAAGCATTGGCAACAGTGTTTAAACCCTTTCAAATGAAGATCTGTGTAGTTACTGTAATTCAATTTTTACGAATTATCTTTGAAATACAGGGTCCTGAAAAAGGGACATTACTTTATTTATGTTTATGTGTGGAGTTGAGGTAGTGCTTAAAAAATCATGCTAAACACTATGATTGCACACAGAGTTAGCATGCAACTTTTTATGTGATTTGTTTGGCAAATGTTTACTCCTGAACTTATTTAGGCTTGCGATAACAAAGGGGTTGAATACTTATTGACTCAAGACATTTCAGCTCTTCATTTTGAATTCAGCTCTTCATTTGTAAAAAAAAAATTCAAAAACCATAATTCCACTTTGACATTATGTGGTATAGGCCAGTGACACAAAAAAAGTCAAGGGTTGTGAATACTTTCTGAAGGCACATATTGTTCCATACTTTTAAATATTGTAACAGTTATAAGTGATATGTAACAATGTGTATCTACACCATAATAATGACTTAAGCTTCTTGCAATAATGTACAATGTTAGAAGATAAGGTATTCTGCCCCATGATAGATTTGATTTACTAGGGATCACCACTTCCTGGCAAGGTATTTTGTGGAGAGCTACACTGGCTGTTGAGAAAGTGAGAGAGTGAGCGAGTGAGAGAGAGATAGAGAGGCAGAGAAGAGCATCAGTGCAGTCACATTACGTAACTCAAACTGTAAGACTTCCAATATCATACAGTATTTGATGCAACTGTCTTTCCGAGGAGACTTATGTCACTTTACTTTCTCTTTAACCAAAGGATAGTAAATGCAAGCCGGTATTATGACACGCCTAATGAAGGATTTTCGTTCAAGTTTTCAGTTAAAAAGGTAAACATGCATAGAGTTGCCCAAAGCTCTGGTTCGATCTGCTGTAGCAAAGTTAAAAACAAAATGTTTTCTCTGGTCATCAAAATATTACATGCAGTGTCTATACAAAGAGGGACACTAATGACATTGAAGCAGAATAATGTAATAATTATGATGATTTTGTTTTAGTCTTTGTTTTCATAAGAAAACACATAAATTGCATATGCATAAGATAAAGAACATCTGATGCACACCTAGCTATACTGTAATGGGTAACAGTGAAGCCAAAACTACAGTACAGCAATAAAATGTCAAAGGCATACAGTGCAAGTCTCGTGCTACAAGCAGGGTCTCACAAGATTACATACTGTAACCACTGGTTGTACTAGCAAATACAGTTCAAGGGTTTCACTGTGTCTGTCTGAAACAGCCCCGTGGAGGAAACGCAGTGGCTGCACAAACCAAGTGTTCCCATAGATTGAGAAAACAATGGCTCTAGACAAGGGTAGTGTTCATTTTCATTGAGTTTAGAAGTCAAATGATTGATATCACAGGAAAGTAGGTTACCATCATAGAAACCAAGATTATCAAAATGATCCAGAATGTCTTCCTCTTCATGTTGTTAGTCACCTCTCTATCCCTCGCTCCTTCCCCCGGCCCAGATTGCTTCAGGGCTCGGAGATCCGGAAAAGCTTAATCGCAAACAAGACCAGAACCTCAGTCATGACAAACCAACAGTAAATCCAATGAGCTGTTTGTGATGGTATTAATCTCTATTAATCTCTTCAATGTTCCAATTTTCTTTTGATCTTTCTCTAAAATAAGACATTGACAGGAGAAAAAGTTATATCTAAAAATAAAAAATAAAAAAAGTATTGCTTGTATAAGTGTTTGCTCTTGCTATAAATAAGGTTATATTTTGAGTTTAAAAATATACATCAACAAGATTCCCAGAGGATTCAATGCTTTTATGCCTTTTCTTAACCCTAATCCTTACATTAACCACACTGAAACTATACATAACCTAACCCACTTAAATCTGCTCAATTAATTATATTATTTACCACACTTTATAAATTTGACCTGTTTAGACAAAATTGCGTAGAAAGTATTTGCTTAAGGTGTTCATCAAATGTAATTAACTCAATTATAATTTGTAAACTGTCTAATCAATACCTGGATAAATTGTGTGGTTCTTTGTGTCAAGTTGGTATAAATGGATTCGGGAGACAGGCGCGGGAATGTGTAATAGAGTTTTTTTATCCAGCCCAAATTACGACGTGCCGTGTAATTGCACGGGGATGAAGACCAAACAAACACGTAACAAAAACACAGAGTTGAAACCCAAACAAAAGAGCGAGGAGTACCTTGAATAAATAACACACACGCACGATGATTAACACACGGGACGAGACCCGTAATCATTTGCGCAATCCACAAGGGCACGAAACCCCAAAACACACAGCACAGGTACTCACACGCACCAACGGACATAGGAACAATCATCGACAGCACCATGGTGAACAAAGGGCACATATATTGAAATACAATCTGTGGGAATAGGGGCCAGGTGTGCGCAATGAAAGTTACAGAGGGATCCGTGACACTTCGGCCCATACGATAAGGACGTGTTTTGTCTGGGCTTCACCAATCTTCGTATAGTATGTCATTCTGAAAATCATCCAAATCAAGATGCAAAAAATTAAAACCATAGCACAAAGAACCATTACCTCAATATACATACTTACATTTAAAGAAAAAAAATCTCTGCACCTGGTATCATTTCAACCAGAAAGACTTTCAAATGATTTGAATGAAAGAGATTGATGGATGGCAATTGTGTCCGGTAATCATTCAGCTATTTTGTGAGAACTTGACCCCTGATGTTGGAGTCTAAGGCACTGTAACGATTGTTCTCCTCCTCTTCGGACGAAGAGGAGGAGTAGGGATCAGACCAAAATGCAGCGGGTTTTGAAAACATAATGAATTTATTAAACGACGAAGACGAACACGAAACAACACTTGGAATGATTACAAAATAACAAAACGAACGAAGACAGACCTGAACTAGAGAACTTGCATAAAACACGAAGAACGCACGAACAGGTACAGACTACAAACAAAACGCTACAGTCCCGTGTGGTACGAACATACATACAGACACGGAAGACAACCACCCACAAACCAACAGTGTGAACAGCCTACCTTTATATGGTTCTCAATCAGAGGAAACGTCAAACACCTGTCCCTGATTGAGAACCATATAAGGCTAATTACCAATGACCTAAAAATAGAAACACAAAACATAGAATGCCCACCCCAACTCACGCCCTGACCAACTAAACACATTCAAAAATAACAGACAACAGGTCAGGAATGTGACAGGCACATTCTTAACATTGGTAAATCCACACATTAGAGGGACTGTTTGGCAATGGAGAACAAGAACAAGACATTTTTAAATTATAAATGTAATCACTTGAGACTCCAAGCTATTCAAAAATGTTAGTCATTGTCCCTACAATACACATAGCAGTGAGTTTCAAGTTCTTACACTCTGAATGCCCTTCCCATACACTTTATAGGGCCCTGGTCTTCACATAATATTCACACCCCTTTTACATCCTGAATTTAAAATTGATTAAATGTAATTATTTTGTCACTGATCTACACACAATACCCCATAATGTCAAAGTGGAATTATGGTTTTAGATGTTCATAAATTAATTAAAAATGAAATGCTGAAATGTCTTGAGTCAATATGTATATATATATATATATTTTTCACCTTATTTTTACCAGGTAAGCTATTTGAGAACAAGTTCTCATTTACAACTGCGACCTGGCCATGATAAAGCAAAGCAGTGTGACACAGACAACAACACAGATTTACACATGGAGTAAACAATAAACAATCCAATAACACAGTAGAAAAAAATAAAGTCTATATTCAGTGTGTGCAAAAGGCATGAGGAGGTAGGCAATAAATAGGCCATAGGAGCGAATAATTACAATTTAGCAGATTAACACTGGAGTGATAAATGAGCATATGATGATGTGCAAGTAGAGATACTGGTGTGCAAAAGAGCAGAAAAATAAATACAATAAAAACAGTATGGGGATGAGGTAGGTAGATTGGGTGGGCAATTTACAGATGGACTATGTACAGCTGCAGCGATCGGTTAGCTGCTCAGATAGCTGATGTTTAAAGTTGGTGAGGGAAATAAAAGTCTCCAACTTCAGCGATTTTTGCAATTCGTTCCAGTCACTGTCAGCAGAGAACTGGAAGGAAAGGCGGCCAAGGTGTTGGCTTTGGGGATGATCAGTGAGATATACCTGCTGGAACGTGTGCTACGGGTGGGTGTTGTTATCGTGACCAGTGAACTGAGATAAGGCAGAGATTTACCTAGCATAGACTTATAGATAACCTGGAGCCAGTGGGTCTGGCGACGAATTTGTAGCGAGGGCCAGCTGACTAGAGCATGCAGGTCGCAGTGGTGGGTGGTATAAGGTGATTTGGTAACAAAACAGATGGGACTGTGATAGACTGCATCCAGTTTGCTGAGTAGAGTATTGGAAGCTATTTTGTAGATGACATCGCCGAAGTCGAGGATCGTTAGGATAGTCAGTTTTACTAGGGTAAGTTTTGCGGCGTGAGTGAAGGAGGCTTTGTTGCAAAATAGAAAGCCGATTCTAGATTTGATTTTGGATTGGAGATGTTTATTTTGAGTCTGGAAGGAGAGTTTACAATCTAACCAGACATCTAGGTATTTATAGTTGTCCACATATTCTAGGTCGGAACCGTCCAGGGTGGTGATGCTAGTCGGGCGGGCGGGTGCGGGCAGTGAACAGTTGAAAAGCATGCATTTGGTTTTACTAGCATTTAAGAGCAGTTGGAGGCCACGGGAGGAGTGTTGTATGGCTAGTTAGCACAGTGTCCAAGGAAGGGCCAGAAGTATACAGAATGGTGTCGTCTGCGTAGAGGTGGATCAGGGAATCGCCCGCAGCAAGAGCGACATCATTGATATATACAGAGAAAAGAGTCAGGCCGAGAAATTAACCCTGTGGTACCCCCATAGAGACTCCCAGAGGTCCTGACCACATGTCCTCCGATTTTACACACTGTACTCTGTCTGCAAAGTAGTTGGTGAACCAGGCGAGGCAGTTATTAGAAAAACCAAGGCTGTTGAGTCTGCCGATAAGAATATGGTGATTGACAGAGTCGAAAGCCTTGGCCAGGTCGATGAAGACTGCTGCACAGTACTGTCTTTTATCGATGGCGGTTATGATATCGTTTAGTACCTTGAGCGTGGCTAAGGTGCACCCGTGACCGGCTCGGAAGCCGGATTGCACAGCGGAGAAGGTACGGTGGGATTCGAAATGGTCAGTGATCTGTTTATTAACTAGGCTTTCGAAGACTTTAGATATGCTGGGCAGGATGGAAATAGGTCTGCTGGGGAGGCTTTGGCGAGCAGCTGCGGGGTGGGGAGCTGTTGGCCTGGGTTGGAGTAGCCAGGAGCAAGGCATAGCCAGCCGTTGAGAAATGCTTATTGAAATTTCGATTATCATGGATTCATCGGTGGTGACCGTATTACCTAGCCTCAGTGCAGTGGGCAGCTGGGAGGAGGTGCTCTTGTTTTCTGGGAGGAGGATGCAAATTTCTGCTTGAAAAAGCTAGCCTTTGCTTTTCTGACTGACTGCGTGTATTTGTTCCTGACTTCCCTGAACAGTTGCATATCGCAGGGACTATTCGATGCCATTGCAGTCCGCCACAGGATGTTTTTGTGCTGGTTAACTTCTTTGGGATATAGGGGGTGCTGTTTCGACTTAGCGAAAATTGATCTCCAAATTAAACTGCCTAGTACTCAATTCTTGCTCGTACAATATGCATATTGTTATTATTATTGGATAGAAAACACTCTCTAGTTTCTATAGCCGTTTGAATTATGCCTCTGAGTGGAACAGAACTCATTCTACAGCACTTCTCCTGATATGGAGTGAGATTTCAGAAATCTTGGCCTCTGGTCCCAGGTCAGTTTTAATGTCCCTGTAAATACTATGAGGATACAAACACTGCCCACGCCTTCCTCTAGATGTCAGTAAGTGGTGACAATTTGAAGGGAGTCGATTGCGCAATCAGGGCCTGTATAAAAGGCCAAAGACAGGATATACCGTTCTTTTGCTCCCTGCGCCTGACGCACGATGGACGTCGGACTTGCTCTCTTTCCAAGCTGTTGTTTAGCCAGTAATATATCGCTGGTCATGTTTTTACTCTTTATAGGTGTTAAAAACATCATAAGGTAGTTAATTTAAACCGTTTTATAGCAATTTATATCCGTTTAGTGCGATTTTGAGGCATTGCTTTGTGATGCACTTTGAAGCGCCGGGCACGTTTCTGGGTCCCGGTCGAACGTTAGTGGGCATTTCGACGGACAAGAGGACATCTTTCGACCAAAAGAAGATTAGACCCAAGAAAGGATACATTGCCCAAGATTCTGATGGAAGATCACCTCATAGTAAGAAATATTTAAGATGATAAATCGTTGTTCTGTCGAAAAATGTTAAACGCATATTCCGCCATTTTCTTTGGTATAGCTTCGCTTGGCGAACCCTGTATTGCACAGTAAGGATAATTTTTGAAATGTAATTCAGAGATTGCATTAAGAACTAATTTGTCTTTCGATAGCTGTCCAACCTATATTTTTTTAGTCAAGTTTATGAATAGTTATTCATGAGACAAGATCACTGTCAAATATGGCGCCCGACATTTTCAGGCTAGTTTTGCTAGTATTGTCATTGTTTAACCACGTTTTTTTTGTGGCTAAATATGCACATTTTCGAACAAACTCTATATGTATGTTGTAATATGATGTTACAGGAGTGTCATCGGAAGAATTCTGAGAAGGTTAGTGAAAAAATTAATATATTTTGGCGATGATTACGTTATCGCTCTCTTTGGCTTGAATCAATGCTCGGGTAACGTTTGCACATGTGGTATGCTAATATAACGATTTATTGTGTTTTCGCTGTAAAACACTTAGAACATCTGAAATATTGTCTGAATTCACAAGATCTGTGTCTTTCCATTGCTGTGAGCTGTGTATTTTTAAGAAATGTTTTATGATTAGTAATTAGGTAATACACGTTGCTCTCTGTATTTATTCTAGTCGAGTTGTGATGGTGGGTGCAATTGTAAACTATGATTTATACCTGAAATATGCACATTTTTCTAACAAAACCTATCCTATACAATAAATATGTTATCAGACTGTCATCTGATGAGGTTTTTTCTTGGTTAGTTGCTATCAATATCTTTATTTGGTCGAATTTGTGATAGCTACTGATGGAGTAAGAAACTGATGGAGTTAGAAAAGTGGTGTCTTTTGCTAACGTGGTTAGCTAATAGATTTACATATTTTGTCTTTCCTGTAAAACATTTAAAAAATCAGAAACGATGGCTTTATTCACAAGATCTGTATCTTTCATTTGGTGTCTTGGACTTGTGATTTAATGATATTTAGATGCTACTATTTAATTGTGATGCTATGCTAGCGATGCTAATCAGTGGGGGGGGTTGGGGGTGCTTGTCAAGTTGGACGCTAGCGTCCCAACTATCCCAGAGAAGTTAAGGGCAGTCAGGTCTGGAGTGAACCAAGGGCTATATCTGTTCTTAGTACTGCATTTTTTGAACAGGGCATGCTTATCTAAGATGGTGAGGAAATTACTTTTAAAGAAAGACCAGGCATCCTCGTCTGATGGGATGAGGTCAATATCCTTCCAGGATACCCAGGCCAGGTCGATTAGAAAGGCCTGCTCCCAGAAATGTTTTAGGGAGCGTTTGACAGTGATGAGGGGAGGTCGTTTGACCGCGGACCCATATCGAATACAGGCAATGAGGCAGGGATCGTTGAGATCCTGATTGAAAACAGCGGAGATGTATTTGGAGGGCAAGTTGGTCAGCATGATGTCTATGAGGGTGCCCATGTTTATGGATTTAGGGTTGGAACCTGATGGGTTCCTTGATGATTTGTTTGAGATTGAGGGCATCTAGCTTAGATTGTAGGACTGCCGGGGTGTTAAGCATATCCCAGTTTAGATCACCTAACAGAACGAACTCTGAGGCTAGATGGGGGGTGATCAATTCACAAATGGTGTCCAGGGCACAGCTGGGAGCGGAGGGAGGTCGATAGCAGGCGGCAACAGTGAGAGACTTATTTCTGGAGAGAATAATTTAAGTTCGAACTGTTTGGGTATAGACCTGGAAAGTATGACAGAATTTTGCAGGCTATCTCTGCAGTAGATTGCAACTCCTCCCCCTTTGGCAGTTCTATCTTGACGGAAAATGTTGTAGTTGGGTATGGAAATCGCAGACTTTTTGGTGGCCTTCCTAAGCCAGGACTCAGACACGGCAAGGACATCAGACTTGGCGGTGTGTGCTAAAGCAGTGAGTAAAACAAACTTTGGGAGGAGGCTTCTGATGTTGACATGCATGAAACCAAGGCTTTTTCGATCACAGAAGTCAAGAAATGAGGGAGCCTGGGGACACGCAGGGCCTGGGTTTACCTCCACATCACCCTAGGAACAGAGCAGGAGTAGGATGAGGGTACGGCTGAAGGCTATCAAAACTGGTTGCCTAGAGCGTTGGGGTCAAAGAATAAAAGGAGCAGATTTCTGGGCGTGGTAGAATAGATTCAGGGCATAATGTGCAGTATGGTGGGGTGCGGGTACAGCGGAGGTAAGCCCTGGCACTGAGTGATGATAAGAGAGGTTGTATCTCTGGACATGTTGGTTATAATGAGTGAGGTCACCGCATGTGTGGGAGGTGGGAAAAAGGAGATATCAGAGGTATGTTGAGTGGAACTAGGGGCTCCATTGTAAACTAAAACAACAATATAGAAAGCATATTGACATTTGAGAGAGACATACAGCGAGGCATAAAGTAATCACAGGTGTTGATTGGGAGAGCTAGCTAGACAACAACGGGTGAGACAACAGCTGATCAGCTAAAACAACAACAGGTAAAATGGCGATGACTGGGCAGAGAGGGTCGGTTAACTACACACTGAGTTCGCGGCTGGGGCTGACAGATAAACAAAAAAATAAACAGAATGGAGTACAGGGATTAATGGACAGTCCAGCAGGCATCAGCTATGTAGCCAAGTGATCATAGGGCCCAGGGGGCAGCAATAGATGGAACAGGGAAGCCACGGAAGTAGTCGCTACTACGCTAGCACGCGGGCGATACAGCGTTTAAAGTTAGTAGCCCAGGGCTAGTAGAAGCGTCTGCTCCGACGTCCGACGGCGGCCGGTTGAAGGCACAGCGGATGGAGTATTTGTCGACAAAGGATCCAAGCCAGATGGCGAAAGAGGTATTGTAGTTGTAGTAATTTAGTTTGCTAGCCGGGAGATGAGTCTGGCTCACGGCTAACTGGTGCTAGCTTCGGGGCAGGGGCGTTAGCCACTAAAGCCACTCGGTAGCAGCGGTGATCCGGTCCCAAGGTCCAGAGCTTACGACAAGGATCCGGTGGAGTAGTGGGTTCTAGCCGTGTTTGGGTGGAGTCCGGGTGAACAACTGAGTAGGCCGGGAGGTGGGACTCAGGGATAGCTTCGGTAATAGGTAACTCGGTGGGTGCTAGTTAGCTGTGAAGATCAGGAGTTATGGTCCAGGGATTGCGGCAAGAATCCGGCGCTGTAGTGGAGAGATAGTCCGATACCGGTGGGCTGGCGAGTATTATCCAGGCTAAAAAAAAGGTCTGGTATCTGTGCAGAAGGTAAAGGCCGTTAGCAGTGGCTAACAATGACTAAATAGCATGTAGCTAATTAATTAAAAAGACAAATACAAAAGTACACGAGAGGACGAACAAACACGTCTGCACTGCTACGCCATCTTGGACATTTGTATTCAAACCTTTTGTTATGGCAAGCCTAAATAATTTAAAATTCCTTACATTAAACAAAGCATTCAGCACCATTTTCTTGTTTTTAAAATGTACGGATTGCCAGGGGCACAGTCCAACACTCAGACATTATTTACAAAAGACACATTTGTGTTTAGTGAGTCCGCCATGCGAGAGGCAGTAGGGATGACCACAAGGTTTCTTGATAAGTGCTTGAATTTGACCATTTTCCTGTCCTGCTTTTGGTTGTCATGGAAAATGTATGGAGTAAAAAGTACAATATTTTCTTTAGGAATGTAGTGAAGTAAAAGTAATAGTTGTCAAAAATAGAAATTGTAAAGTACAGATACCCCCAAAAATGTCTTCTGTAGTACTTAAAGTATTTTTACTTAAGCACTTTACACCACTGCTGCAGGGCTCTCCAGAGGGTGGTGCTGTCAGCCCAATTCATCACCAGGAGCACACTGCCTGCCCTCCAGGACATCCACAACGCCCAGTGTCACAGGAAAGTCAAGAAGATCATCAAGGACCTCAGCCACCCGAGCCACGTCCTGTTTATCCCGCTACTATCTAGAGGGTGGAGACAGTGCAGGTGCAGCAAAGCTGGGACCGAGAGACTGAAAAACAGCTTCTAACTCCAGGCCATCAGGCTGTTAAATAGTCACCATTAGCAGGCCTCCGCCGAGTACGCTGCCCTGAACTTTAGTCACAGTTACTAGCCGGCTACCACCCGGTGCTCAACCATGATTCTTAGAGACTGCCCTATGTACATCATTGAACACTGGTCGCTTTAACCTTTTCACACAGGAGTTACAAATATCTCTAACCGTGGCCTTTGCGTGAGTTTTTTCATGCACATGATGTCAAAATGCTCTCACTGTTCCAAAATGTGATTGTTAAGCAACAGGACAGTTACCCGCACTGTCATCAATCCAAGGCACGCTGCCTGATAATTGTCAACAGGCTATGTCTCAATTTGTCAAATTAAAAAAAAAATCTTAAAGTTTTATTTCCTAACAAAAGTTAGAATTAAGGTGTGTTCCGCCTCCTCGATAATTTGCATAAGAAGTAGCCCATTTCACTCTTGCAGACAATTTATGATGAGAGCCCAAGCACTTGCCTAGTGTTTCCCCACATCAAGTATGAAGACATTGCACATCTCTAGTCAGAACAGGCCTCCCCCGGCACATTTTCTGGCTGGTACCCGCATTGCCTTCATGGTTGTTTGTCTTACAAATTGGACTATGGACTTATGTGCGTTCCAATCAAAGTAAGTGGCTTATTTTCTGTGGCTTATTTTCTGTATGTTGTCGTGACTGGCCTGTGAGGATCAGGTTACCGTGGATCACAGTTCTACAGAGATATCTCTCACTCCTGCATAGGGGGAGAGGTAGAGAGGGATTGATGTTGGGGGGTTTTATGACCTCACGCCCATCGTAAAGTATAAGGCTGCAGCCCAACTCCATTCTGATCTCTAATGTGAGAGACTGGAATGTCTGTAAGCTTTAGGAAGAGTTTACAGCCCAAAACTACAGAACATCAAATGAATGGACTTTGGGACAATATATTTCATCAGCCAAAATGGTGGTAACAATGATAGATGGAATATGAATGTCGTTTTTTTGTTATGTTATTATAAGTTAAATGGCGACATTATAATGACAACATTGTAACTTGAAGAGTTTTCATAATATGTACATGAGGTTTACATACTGTGCGTTGTGTAGAAAATATTCAGATCAAAGAGAATGTTTTGTATAGATGAACTGTGAATTCATTTGTCTAAACCAGATCCTGGTAAGTTCTGATACCTTGCCTTTTAACGAGCTACGCCAAAGGGAACCCAGGGAGCATGTTATAAAGACGGAAACGCCTCTTTGTGACCCGAGGGTATAAAACTTGTGAGTTAAGAATTTACATAGCAGACTAAGTTGACCGCGTGCTGCAGCAGCCAAGGTCTACGGATAGTCGTGATCCCAAAATGCAACAAGAAGAAGAGGACAAAGGAACCTCGTAACAATCAGGGCTATGGTTGATTACTGTATCTAAGAAGGTGAATTCAAGACGAACCAACCGGTTATTCTCTTCCAGTCATCGGTTGTCTACACGGCCCTCCTACCCAAGCTGGGTCGTCAACACAGCTGATTAACCTCCTCAGAAGTCCATTCTCACAGAATGAGTGCAAGTGAACAGACCCCTAAGAGAAAGGACACTGACATCGTGTGGACAATCAGAGACTTACACCCGGTAACGAAGGAGACGTGGCCATCGAAATAAAATGTGTCAGCCAAACCTTTTCCACTAAGTGGAACTCTGTCTAAGAGATAGTTTACAAATGTATCCATCTGTGCTTTTATCTCGTGCACTTCTTTTCTCTCTTTCTCTCTTTCATTAAATCTCCATTTTGTGTAACACGTGTCATATTGTGTTGGTCTGCTAGGGACCTGTTGCCATTGTATGGAGTTCTAACTAATAACATACACAATAAGAATGTTTGTGAATGTGTATCTTATATTATCATTTAGCTTGTTAGTAAATAACTAATCAATTGCTGTGGTACGGAATGATTTAGTGACACCCGTGTTTGTGCAGATTTATGAATTATGTGACGTTCAGAATGAGACTGATTAGGAAATTAATGAATTAGAGACTGCTAGGAAATCGATATTCTGATATTCTTTGAGTTAATTTGGGAAACAGTAACTCATTAAACAAACTTTTCCCATTGTGCCCCAGGTTACTGAGTAAATGGATACCTGATTAATGTTGTATCAGTAATTATAAATATAGTTAATTATTTAATGAATAGCAGTCATCACATTAATAATACCAACATCCCGACAATGTTGTTTCTGCTGTAGCACACTATATGTATGTATGGATCATAATGTATTTACTTTTTTATTAACATATTTTCAAGTTCTGGTGACAAATCATGCATTCCAATTCTTGAATAGATTGTAATGGACACAGATGATGTCTGTAACATACTTTTTTGAATGTTGTACTGATTATGATGAGCTAATTCTAAGCTATTTGCCTGCTATGAGTGGCGCCATGTTTGTTGACGTCATACAATGGATTCTGTTTGTCACGTAAGTGTCTGTCAGACTAAGGATGTTATAACAAGGGTTAGTTCACTCGACTGACTTATGTTGCTTTCAAGACAACTGTGAACTCGGAAAAATCATGATGTCAATGATCTTCAGGTCGGAAAGTCGGATCTCTAGAAAGAGGCCCGAGTTCCCGAGTTGGAAGTCCGAGTTGGATGACCGCTCAACAAAAAAAATCCCAGTTGGCGCTACTGTAGCTGTCACACCCTGACTGACCATAGTTTGCTTTGTATGTTTTATGTTTTGTTTGGTCAGGGTGTGATCTGAGTGGGCATTCTATGTTGTATGTCTGGTTTGTCTATTTCTATGTGTTTGCCCTGATATGGTCCTCAATCAGAGACAGGTGTTGTGCGTTGTCTCTGATTGGGAACCATATTTAGGTAGCCTGTTTTGTATTGTGGGTTGTGGGTTATTGTCAATGTTAGTTGCTTGTGTCTGCACTGTTTTATATATAGCGTCACGTTCGTTTGTTGTTTTGTAAGTTTGTCAAGTGTTCTTCGTTTCTTCTTTAATAAATAGAAGAATATATTCACTTCACGCTGCGCCTTGGTCCTCCTCTCTTCCACATTACGACAATTGTGACAGTAGCTTTTTACCCGAGTTTTCACTTGTCTTCATTAGATTATAATTTTGGTACCAGCTCAGACCCCCCTTTCCAGGGGTTTATTTTTATTTATTGTATAAACTTCTCTTGCTGTTGCCCCCCCATTTAATGATCCCCCATCATAGTAATATTTCCTGCATCATATCCCCCCACAATACCTTCCCCCATTCTACCCCCCACGGACTTGAAAACCCCCCTAAAATGGTTTCATCCCTGTTTAGCTTTCGCGCTATGGTTAGGCTAGGCAGTAGGCTTGTATTTGGTGTGATGATTTGTGACGTGAAAACGTTTTATTTTCTTTGTGATTTGTCAAAAACAGTAAACAACTTGTCAAGTCATGTTCTCCGGGTTCTTGTGTACATTGTAACAAGTACATCGACAATTTGTAATATGCTGAACAGTGGCTAAACTAACTTCATATGTACTCTATTGTATTGTAGTCAAGGCTCATCCTATATAACTACTGCAGTACACACCTTTATTATTCATATACTGTCCATAATGTCTATACACACCAACACATACATATATATATATTGATATTCCAGACAGACATTGCATGTTCTATATAATATTTATATATTTCTTAATTCCTTTTTTTTTATTTTTGGGATTTGCGTGTGTTGTTAGGAATTACTGCACTACTAGGAACATAAACAATTCACTACACCCGCGATAACATCTGTAAAATACAGTCCGTTAGGGATTACTGCACTGCTAGGAACATAAACAATTCACTACACCCGCGATAACGTCTGCAAAATACAGTATCTGAACAATAAAATCTGAAGTTCAGGAGTAAAAATGTTGCTGAACAAGCCACATAATAAGTTGCATGGACTCAAACTGTGTGCAATAATAGGGTTTAACATATTTTTTTAAATGACTACCCCATCTCTGTACCCAACACATACAATTGTCTGTAATGTTCATCAGTCAAGCAGTGAATTTCAAACACAGATTCAACCACAAAGACCAGGGAGTGTCACTCTGCTCCCGCTCCCGCTCCCCCTCTACGGTGCTCGAGGTCATCAGTTCACTCATCATTACGCACACCTGCACACCTGCGCTTAATTATGGACTTCATCACGTCATTTATCTCCCCTATATCTGTCACTTTCTCAGTTTCATTCCCGAGTCAGCATTGATGTTATGTTTCTCCTGTCGAGATACTGTTCTTGTTTTGTTTCATGTCTATTTATTTTTAAATCCACACCCTGTACTTGTTTCTTGTCTCCCAGCATCTGTCGTTACAGAACCGTTACTATGCCTTGCAAAGAATGGCATCTAATGGTAAGGTGATTCCAATGTGTATTGATTCAGGAGGTTGAATACTTATCTAATGAAGAAATATACACTGCTCAAAAAAATAAAGGGAACACTTAAACAACACAATGTAACTCCAAGTCAATCCCAATTCTGTGAAATCAAACTGTCCACTTAGGAAGCAACACTGATTGACAATAAATGTCACATGCTGTTGTGCAAATGGAATAGACAACAGGTGGAAATTATAGGCAGTTAGCAAGACACCCCCAATAAAGGAGTGGTTCTGCAGGTGATGACCACAGACCACTTCTCAGTTCCTATGCTTCCTGGCTGATGTTTTGGTCACTTTTGAATGCTGGCGGTGCTTTCACTCTAGTGGTAGCATGAGACGGAGTCTACAACCCACACAAGTGGGTCAGGTTTTGCAGCTCATCCAGGATGGCGCATCAATGCGAGCTGTGGCAAGAAGGTTTGCTGTGTCTGTCAGCGTAGTGTCCAGAGCATGGAGGCGC
The DNA here is from genome assembly GCF_029448725.1 of Salvelinus fontinalis. Lineage (NCBI taxonomy): Eukaryota > Metazoa > Chordata > Actinopteri > Salmoniformes > Salmonidae > Salvelinus > Salvelinus fontinalis. The sequence continues at coordinate 45,582,405 of NC_074668.1, forward strand.
TACCAGGAGACAGGCCAGTACATCAGGAGAAGTGGAGGAGGCCGTAAGAGGGCAACAACCCAGCAGCAGGAGCGCTACCTCCGCCTTTGTGCAAGAAGGAGCAGGAGGAGCACTGCCAGAGCCCTGCAAAATGACCTCCAGCAGGCCACAAATGTGCATGTGTCTGCTCAAACAGTCAGAAACAGACTCCATGAGGGTGGTATGAGGGCCCGACGTCCACAGGTGTGCTTACAGCCCAACACCGTGCAGGACGTTTGGCATTTTCCAGAGAATACCAAGATTGGCAAATTCGCCACTGGCGCCCTGTGCTCTGCATATATGAAAGCAGGTTCACACTGAGGACGTGACAGTCTGGAGACGCCGTGGAGAATGTTCTGCTGCCTGCAACATCCTCCAGCATGACCGTTTGGCGGTGGGTCAGTCATGGTGTGGGGTGGCATTTCTTTGGGGGACTGCACAGCCCTCCATGGGCTCGCCAGAGGTAGCCTGACTGCCATTAGGTACCGAGTTGAGATCCTCAGACCCCTTGTGAGACCATATGCTGGTGTGGTTGGCCCTGGGTTCCTCCTAATGCAAGACAATGCTAGACCTCATGTGGCTGGAGTGTGTCAGCAGTTCCTGCAAGAGGAAGGCATTGATGCTATGGACTGGCCCGCCTGTTCCCCAGACCAGAATCCAATTGAGCACATCTGGGACATCATGTCTCGCTCCATCCACCAACGCTACGTTGCACCACAGACTGGCCAGGAGTTGGAGGATGCTTTAGTCCAGGTCTGGGAGGAGATCCCTCAGGAGACCATCCGCCACCTCATCAGGAGCATGCCCAGGCGTTGTAGGGAGGTCATACAGGCACGTGGAGGCCACACACACTACTGAGCCTCATTTTGACTTGTTTTAAGGACATTACATCAAAGTTGGATCAGCCTGTAGTGTGGTTTCCCACTTTAATTTTGAGTGTGACTCCAAATCCAGACCTCCATGGGTTGATAAATTTGATTTCCATTGATAATTTTTTGTGATTTTGTTGTCAGCACATTCAACTATATAAAGAAAAAAGTATTTAATAAGAAAGGTTCATTCATTCAGATCTAGGATGTGTTATTTTAGTGTTCCCTTTATTTCTTGAGCACGTTATATATATTAGTTTAATTTTCCATTAATAAAAAAAAATGAGTTTTTCACCCACTGACATTATAGGATTGTGTGTAGATCGTTGACAAGAAATGACAGCTAAATTCATTTTAATCCAACTTTGTAACAACAAAATGTGGAAAAAAAGTTGAGGTCTGAATACTTTCTGAAGACACTATAGAGAATATGGTGTCATTTGTGACACATCCTCCATTCAAAGACACTTACAAACAGACCTGAGAGAACTCAGAGGAAAAACACAGTGGAAATCCTGTGGATGCTGTAGCAGCAGGTCGGAAGTGCTGTGTACCCTGTGGTAATACCATCAGGCTCATTTGCATGCCAGCCATACTGGCCCTTTGCCCCAGTCACATTAGCATTTCACAGGTGTAGCTTGGCTGCGGCAACCTCAACCGTGACACATCGATATGCCTTTGGTGTTGGCCTGAATGGCTGCTATTCTGGACCATCGGTAACAGATTGTGAGTGTGAGTGCTTCCATTGCAGCCCTAAAAAGTAATGAGAGGAGAGAAGGCCAGGGAGGCAGACATCCCAGCTGTTTAATTAATTTGACCGACTGAAGACAGGACAAATAGTGTTAAGTGGCCAGTGATAGATGATGCTGACATCTAGCTTCTGATAAATGATTATTATTTCACAAGACCTTAAAGCTATCAGAATATAAACACTCTTTACACAACAGACAAAATTGTTCAAGACCATGTCAAAATCGAGATGGGAAGGGGCGAGGTGTCCGAGACCAAGTCAAGACCGAAACCAGAAAAATGAGTCCAATTCAAGACCATAGTTGTAATTGTGTCAAATTTCCACCATAATAGGAGTTTAAAATGCCCAGTATTTCTGTGTTCATTTTTCAGAAGAACATATGGATTCTTTAGACATTCAGAATGGTGAAAGAATGCATGCTGAGCTCAAATAGAGCCACTACAAACGATCACTAACCCAAAACAAGTCTAAAATGAATAAAAATACAAAATATGTTACATCTTCCCCTAGTCTCCCCTTACTAATAGTGAGCGTGCAACTTTCAAACCATGTTCCCCCCACACTTCCCTACCAGCGAATCAGTGAAATTCTGATGAGCGCGACAAAGTTTGAGGATATTTTTCAACAAAAGTAAAGGACAGTATTGCTACAAGTAAAGTAGGAAGCCCAGGTTTCAATAGGCGATAAGATATTAATGTGTCTTGAAATGTGTGTGGATATTTGTTCTGGCAAACCGCTTTTATGGGCTGACAATGGGAACTGATGTTTTTTTCTTTCAATAAATTACGAGTCGTTATTGTACGAGACGACAAGTAAAAATGTACCCGACACCAAGACGCGGCCGAGATACTCAATGTGGTCTCAAGACTGGACTTATGTAACTACAGGACAACTACTGTCTGTCTCTCTCTGGCTGTCATTGTTACAGTCCTAATTAGTCAGTTTATGATCTGAAGTATAAGGCAACTCATGTTTGCTAGGTGTTAACCTGTTGGGGATGGGGGCGCTGTTTAGACTATTTATGCTAATTGGGTAATTTTTGAAACGGCTTCCCACAAAATCCTTGATCGTACAATATGCATATTATTATTATTATTGGATAGAAAACAGTCTATAGTTTCTATAGGAGTTGAAATTTTGTCTCTAAGTGGAACAGAGCCCATTCTACAGCAATTTCCCTGACATGGATTCAGATTTCAGAAATGTTGGCCACTGTTCTGAAGTCAGTTAAAACGGCACTGATATTGCTATGACTATACGGACACTTCTTACGTCTTCCCCTGGATGCCTTTACGTGATGACGATTCCAATGGGGTCGATTGCGCGTTCACAGGCCCTACAAATGAAAAAACCCTGTAGCTAGCAAGTCTTTCCTTGCTGCGTAACGCGCGTGCTGGACACCGACCCGCTCCTGTTCCAAGCGTTAGTTTAGCCTGTTATATTTCTCCGGTCATCTTTTCACTCGTTATAGGAGTTACAAACATCATAAGGTAGTTAATTTAAAGCGTTTTATAGCAATTTATATCCGTTTAGTGCGATTTTGGGACATTTATTTTTGAAACGATGTGAATAGTTGGGCACGCTTTTCAGTTCATCCCGAACGCAGTTGGCATTTCCACATGGCAAGAGGACAGCTTTCCACCAAAAGACGATTGCTCCCAAGAAAGGATCCTTTGCCCAAGATACTGATGGAAGAACAGCTCAAGGTAGGACATTTTTATTATGATAAATCGTGTTTCTGTCGAAACATTTTAGTGGCTTAGGACGCCATGTTTTTTGACGTAGCTTCGCTTGGCGCAAACTGTATTGAAAAGTAAGGATAAATTAAAAAATGTTATTCCGCAATTGTATTAAGAATTAAATTGTCTATCAATCCCTGTCCACCCTATATTTTTTAGTCACGTTTATGAGTATTTATGTATAAGAGTAGATCACTGTCTAAGTGGCGCATGGACTTTTTCTGACCAGCTTGTCTACATTTCACATTGTCTAACCATGATTTTGGTGGCTAAATATAAACATTTTCGATCAAACTGTATATGCATGTTGTAATGTGATGTTACAGGAGTGTCATCGGAAGAATTCTGAGAAGGTTAGTGAAAAAATTAATATCTTTTGGCGATGTTGACTTTTATCGCTCACTTTGGCTAGAATCAATGCTGGGCTGCTATGTGCAATGTGCTATGCTAATATAACGATTTATTGTGTTTTCGCTGTAAGACACTTAGAAAATCTGAAATATTGTCTGTATTCACAGGATCTGTGTCTTTCGATTCGTGTATGCTGTGTATTTTTACGAAATGTTTGATGATTAGTAAGTAGGTAAACACGTTGCTCTAAGTAGTTTTTCTATTCCATTTGTGACGGTGGGTGCAATTGTAACCTATGCCATCTACCTGAAATATGCACTTTTTTCTAACAAAACCTATCCCATACCATAAATATGTTATCAGACTGTCATCTAATGAGTTTTTTTGTTGGTTAGGGGCTATAAATATCTTAGTTTAGCCGAATTGGTGATGGCTACTGGTGTTGGTGGACAAATAAAAGATGGTGGATTATGCTAATGTGTTTTTAGGTAATAGATGTACATCTTTACATATTGTGTCTTCCCTGTAAAACATTTTAAAAATCGGACATGTTGACTGGATTCACAAGATCTGTGTCTTTCATTAGCTGTATTGGACTTTAATGTGTGAAAGTTAAATATTTTAAAAAAATATTTTTTTTGAATTTCGCGGCACTGGTTTTTCAGTGGGGGGGGGGGGGGGTGCCGCTAGCGCCACGCTGATCCTAGACAGGTTAATGGTTGACATCAGTAGCTTAATAACCTATGCAATCATTGCTCATGCTAATTATGGTTGGCTTGTATTACCTGATAGCATAGTTATTGCTCATCACCACCTTTGAAGTTGAACAGTTTAGTAAATATAGAGCTACAGTACTTATTCTAACTTCCACTAGTAGCACAATCCATATATCCATTTTATACAGGTAATACTCAATCTTTCCCCTTTGAAAGTGAATCTCCAAAAATGTGTCATAGCTTTCTGAATACCTCCCCAGCCTTGAACTTGTCAAGGAGATTTGGAGATGTTACATCATTTATCTCTGTCGAACTTAATGCTAGACGGTAATCCTCCGGTTAAGCTGTTAACCCCATGGTGAATTCACCTCTGTTAAAATGAAGGTTGAGGTAAAATAAGGGGCAGCTGGCAGATGTTACATACAGAAGGCAGAGGGAGAGGGAAGGAGAGAGAGTGTGTGTCAGAGATCCCTCAAACAGAATTCTGAATCCTGATTTAAATCTATTTCCCTGGATGTAGATGAGTCTTTATACCTTCCTGTCTCCCTCCCATAACACAAACACATATGCTACTGACTAAAAGACATCCCGGCGATGTTTCTTGTTCACATTAAGAGTATTATCATAATCAACCCATCAGATAAACAATAAAACCCAAGTGGGGATGTGTAGGGTTGTTGTGTCATCAACCAGGCTTATCTCTGACCACCTTTAATGTTAAATCTATGAGTGCGTCCCAAGTCTCACCCAATTCCCTATCACCTCCAAAATTATTGGCACCCTTGTTAACAATGAGCAAAAAAACTATATAAAATAAACTATACAAACAATGAGCAAAATGTTATGCTTCAAAAATGTGCAACTTATAATATTTTATACTTTTACAATTGCTAAGAAAAAACAAGTAATACAAAAACAATCTAAAAAAGATGGGTGTAAAAAGTATTGACACCCCTGTTTTCAATTCTTTGTGACTTTGTGTACCCTTCCCTTGCAAGGATAACGGTTTCACGACTTCCACCGAAGGTGGCTCCTCTCCCTGTTCGGGCGGTGCTCGGCGGTCGCCGTCGTTGCCGGCCTACTAGCTGCCACCGATCCATTTTTCGTTTGTGTCTGTCTGTATTGTTTACACCTGTGTCTTATTAGTTGATTTGGGTGGGTATATTTACTTCCGCTGCCTGCTAGTCTTTGTGCGGGATTGTTTTTCTGTGGTTACGTTAGTAGGGGTGCGTGTCTGCACCACAGGGTTTTCTTTTCTCACGGCAGTTGTGCCGTTTGGTAGTGAGTTTAGAAGTAGAGGTTTCTCCCCCGTGTGTAGCGTTTATTTCCCTGTGTGTGTGGCGACCTCGTTTCGGCGTGTTTCAGTCCCATGTTGTAGTTGAGTTGGGACTGCCTAATAAACTATTTTGCCACTGGGACTTCCTTGCTCTCCTGCTCCTGATTCCTGCACCTCCCTCCATTAGGAGGCACGTAACAAACTGCTCTTAGCCTTTTTCTATAATGTTTTATGAGATTGGAGAAGACATTGAGAGGGATCATAGACAATTCCTCCTTTACAGAGTATTTTCAGATGCTTGATATCCTTCAATATGCCCTCTTCAATTCACACCAAAGGTTTTCAATGGGGTTCAAGTTACGAAACTGAGACGTTGAACATTTTGAAGTCACCTAACCATTTCTTTGTGGATTTTGATGTGTGCTTGAGGTCATTGTCTTGTTGGAAGATCCACTTGCGGCCAAGTCTCAGCTTCTTGGCAGAGACAACCAGATTTTGTCTCAAATATCCTGGTACTTGGTAGAGTTAATGTTGTAATTGACCTTAACCATGGCCCCAGGACCAGTGGAAGCAAAACAGCCTCATATATCATCAAATATCCACCACCATATTTGACAGTAGGTATTAGGTTCTTGTCTGCATATGCATCATTCTTTCGAGGCCAAATCTATTTTCGTCTCATATGACAACAGCAGAAAATTCCAGGCGTTTACATTTTGTTGTTTGCTCTCAATGCTTTTTTTTCTGGCAACCCTTCAAAAAAGCCAATTGACATGGAGGTGTTATCTAATTGTAGATTTGGAGACTTAGTGATGCCAAGATGCGACCAAGTTCTGTAATTGTCCAACTGTGACTCTTTTGTAATTTTCTTTGCCTCCCAAACCATCTTCCTCACTGTGGGTTCGGACAAGTTACACTTGCATCCTCTACCAGGCAAGTTTAAACATCTTAATTGATGCCCTAATAGTGGTAAGTGGTATATTTGTTTTTTACACATTGCCTGGTTTATGAAAGTCCACAACCATTTATCTATTTTCTTTTGTGAGTACTTTGCCTTTCCCCATGGTGAAGAATTAAAAAGGGATTTTAGCCATCAGCATACCCCTCTGCATCCTCTGCTACCTTGCCCCTGAAGCTAAGCAGTGTTGGGCCTGGTTAGTCACTAAATTATGAATGTTCAGTAATACGTTCACCTTTGACCTTATTAAGTAACACATTAAACAGATGCATAAATAGATCAATTAAAGAAAATAACATATATATACTCAGCAAAAGATAATTTGTAAATATCCAAATAACTTCACAGATCTTAAACAATTAATGAACATGCACCTGTGGAACAGTCGTTAAGATACTAAGCAATTAAGGTCACAGTTATGAAAACTTAGGACACTAAAGAGGCCTTTCTACTGACTCTGAAAAGCACCAAAAGCTAGATGCCCAGGGTCCCTGCTCATCTGCGTGAAAGTGCCTTAGGCATGCTGCAAGGAGGCATGAGGACTGCAGATGTGGCCAGGGCAATAACTTGCAATGTCTGTACTGTGAGAGGCCTAAGACAGCGCTACAGGGAGACAAGACGGACAGCTGATCGTCCTCGCAGTGGCAGACCACGTTTAACAACACCTTCACAGGATCGGTACATCCGAACATCACACCTCCGGGACAGGTACAGGATGGCAACAACAACTGCCCGAGTTACAACCAGGAACGCACAATCCCTCCATCACTGATTAGACTGTCCACAATAGGCTGAGAGAGGCTGGACTGAGGGCTTGTAGGCCTGTTGTAAGGCAGGTCCTCACCAGACATCAATGGCAAATAAGTTACCTATGGGCACAAACCCACCGTCGCTGAACCAGACAGGACTGGCAAAAAGTGCTCTTCAGTGACGAGTCGTGGTTTTGTCTCACCAGGGGTGATGTTTATTGACGAAGGAATTAGCATTACACTGTGGCCTGTACTCTGGTGCGGGATAGATTTGGAGGTGGAGGGTTCATCATGGTGTGGGGCGGTGTGTCACAGCATCATCGGACTGAGCTTGTTGTCATTGCAGGCAATCTCAACGCTGTGCGTTACAGGGAAGACATCCTCCTCCCTCATGTGGTACCCTTCCTGCAGGCTCATCCTGACATGACCCTCCAGCATGACAATGCCACCAGCCATACTACTCATTCTGTGCATGATTTCCTGCAAGACAGGAATGTCAGTGTTCTGCCATGGCCAGCGAAAAGCCCGGATCTCAATCCCATTGAGCACGTCTGGGACCTGTTGGATCGGAGGGTGAGGGCTAGGGCCATTCCTCCCAAAAATGTCTGGGAACTTTGCAGGTACCTTGGTGGAGGAGTGGGGTAACATCTCACAGCAAGAACTGGCAAATCTGGTGCAGTCCAGGAGAAGGAGATGCACTGCAGTACTTAATGCAGCTGGTGGCCACACCAGATACTGACTGTTACTTTTGATTTTGACCCCCCACCCGGTGTTCAGGGACACATTATTCCATTTCTGTTAGTCACATGTCTGTGGAACTTGTTCAGTTTGTCTCAGTTGTTGAATCTTGTTATGTTCAGAAAACATATTTACACGTTAGGTTTGCTGAAAATAAACAAAGTTGACAGTGAGAGGACATTTCTTTTGTCATGTATTTGTCTTTTTGCTCATCTTCATCAATGGTGCCAATCATTTTGGAGGAGACTTTAGTGCACCAGTTTTGACCATTGGGTTATTCATAGAGAATAGAGTGCATTTCGGATGGAGGCAATTCTACTTCAACACCTGTCTCTTTCTTTTAAATGTGTTTTCACTTTGGTTATCAAACTGTCTTGTCATTTTTTATTGAAATTCATGGACTCGCTTTCTGCCGGGGTGGGTGATTGCAGTGGGTATAGGAGATGTATCCTGGCTGGAAATGTAATCCTTTCATTTGCTTTAACCTGTTCAGGGAATTCACCCCTCCTTTTTGATATGCACACTAATAATGGCAGAAATGGTTGCCACCCCACCCACACACGCCAACCTGTACATTTTAAGCCAAGGCTCAGAAGTAAATGTGTGTACAGCAACATTGTAGCCTTGGTTTTAGTACTATTACTTTAACCCACTGAGACTTTTATTGTTAAGCACTTATTCCCAGCAGAAGGCACCTGTGTGTGTCAGTGAGTGAGAATAAGCTTTGATGTTGAGGTGATTCCTACTTCGTTCTACCCACGTTCTTGTTCATGAAAAATATTAAAACGAGACAAAGTACTTTCTGTCGTTATTTTTATTCTAAGGCCGACCCACACATCCTCCTCATGACACAGATACACATTTCTGCTGCAATGCAGGTTTTCTCACATCTCTCACGGTTCTTTGAATCTTCTTTGAATTCACACCGCATAATATCTGAGTTCCACGGAGGGAAGACTTCAGTCCTAATCAGCAGGGCTTACAGAACTCCTGTTGAAACAATGCAGGATGCATGGGAATCCCTGAGTTGAAAAGGCCTCTGACCTCAAGCTCAAGATAAAATGCTTATTTCTCAGACGATATTGCCAGAATGCACAGTACAACAAAGTCATAACATATACATTTTTTGTTCTTACTTAAAATATATGTATTTCATATGGAATATTGATAATGCAAGAGAGAATAAGAAAGGTATAGAGAGGAATGTGGACAGTATACAGTAGGTGCATTTGTGGGGCTTTGTTATCATTGTATCACAGCTGAAAGTTCATCAATAATGATACGTACTTCACTGACATTGAACAATATATTGCAACACTGTCTGCATCCCCATATCAGTTAGTCTACTAGCTCTTTCCCAGTCACTGCCATCCGAGAGCTAGGAGATTGACTGATAAGTCAGGTTTAACAACAGGGTAAAGTGTGGATCAGATATTCACAGCACGCATAACCTTCTTCACCTTTCCACCCCGTTTGGAAGGCTACAGTATGTAATGGCCATAAGAAGTCTGTAAAATAACTACACGTCTTTATGACCCCCTGTTGGAAATTAGTTCATGGTTTTGGCAAGTTCCACTCAGCCAACAGGCAGACGTTTTATCTCTGGAGGCAACCTTCATAACCGATACCAAAAAAGAGGCTGTGGGGGGGGGGTGGCTTGGAGGCCTCTCAATTGGATCATTACCTTCTGCTGTACACATCTGATGTAGTGAAGAAGGTGAAACTGATTGTTTGGAAATGAAGAGTGGCAGATATAGCATTCCTCCTAGCTCTATCTCCCCTTCAAGGTGTTCTTTCCAATCTTCACTGGGACACATTGACAAGAGTCTGTATCCCAAATGGCACCTTATTCCCTATGTAGTGCACTACTTTTGACCCGAGGTCTACAGGCCATGGTCAAACTAGTAAGTAAGCTTTATAGGGGATAGGGTGCCATTTGGGACACATGGACAAACTCCTTCCAGCCCACGCACCACCTCTTTAGGGAGGTGAAAGAGGAAAAGGTGCCTACTTTGTAACTGTCCACTGAGCCTCTCTATCTCTTAACTTTAAGAGATTTAAGTTTGATTTATTGAAATTGTTTGAGGGCTCACAGCATGTGAATGTTATCTTTATCTCTCTCAGTAGAATTTCTCTGTGGCCCCTAGTAGGCCAAGCAAGACAACATTATAGTACTTCGAAATGATTGGCACAGGTGTCAATCTAGTGATGATACCCTATAAGGACATTACTGCCAACGTTTGACCAATTCCATCACATAATAGATCTTTCTTTATATACAGTAGACCTTTAATTAAGCTATTCAAATTACCAAATCGATGTTTGGCATTATGGATTTAGGTCTCAAGTTCTCTGTCGTGAGTAGAAAGACCCTGTTTATTACCTCACTAGATTTGCATGCAAATATTCTTACATCCCTGTAAAGAAAATATGCACATTTTCCCACCAGTGGTGTAATTCCATCAAGCGGACATATTGCAGATATTAATTAGTGTGTGGTGATGTAGTGCACACTAAATATACTTTTTCGCTTAAGTTTTCATGGACCAAATATAAATATAAAGTTCAATGCGTTTCCATCGCATTTTCAGCTTTACCGATAGTTTTGTCACAAAGCTGTTGAGTTAAATAGCAAATGTGCCTGCTCTGGTCTTGGTATGTGCGCTTTAGCCAACAGCTCGCAGATGCAGTGTGGGTAGGCTGTGCGGTTAGGCTAGTCTACATGATGACATTATAATGGATACGAGCCAGAATAGGTTGTTTATTTGTCAAATGACAGTCAAGCATCGATCATCATGTCATCAGAATAAGACCATCAAGATCACTGTGCACTTTCACCACCTGTGAAGTTCATCATAATTCATTTAATCTGTAGCCCAATAAACTGCATGGTTTCCCGAGTTGTAGGGGGAGGACCACACACTATATCATCGCGACTCCACTTCAATATGATGGCTATTATATCAATATTTGCGCATAAAGGTATTTCCACCGCCATTTCTTGCATCATTCATTTTACAGACACAAAAAGGTCCAACAATGTCGAACAAACAAATTATCTGTCGGCATTTATAAAATAGTACCTAAACTTCCTGTTTCCATCACAGTTGTCACATTAAAAACTGTGGATGGATATGTGGTTACTGATGGAAAAACACATTGATTCTCCATAAATGGAAACATTAAAGACAAATTATACTTTAATGGATAACTTCTTATTTTCCATATTGAAAACAAAATAGCAAAAACCCTAGAATGTATTCCTGCAAGAACACAGAAGCAACCTCAACAGAAATGAATAGACAGGATGATCTGCCTTGTAATTCAATATGCTGCCCTGTATTAAGGATCTGAATGATAAAAAAGAGAGTGGACATGATGTCAAGATGGCCCTAGAGTGGAGAAACAAATACAAATATTGGACTGAGCACCATAATGGGCTTTTCAAGGAAAAGGACTAGCTTTCGAGGCTCAAGGCTGTCTGAATGTGAATGATGGTCAAATAGCTGCATCAGACACACAAACACACACATGGTGAACTCATCCCAACAGACCCCTTCTACATGAGGGAAACTGGAGCACGGCTGAACAGAGTGGTTATAACCACGGAGTAGATTTAGATTGCAGCAAAATTGTGAAATTACCTTAATGCCAGTGGTGTCCGCTGATTGGCTGATTACCCAGGGCGCGAGCTGGTTGGAGTTGTCAGCAAAGCAACAAGACAGAAATATGATGCCAAGTCTTCAAACTACCGGTAGTTTCTTTGAGAAAATATATAAAGTGATGTGTCCATTTGAAGAACAGCATAAATACACCTATTTCACTTTTGCATGTCAAAAACCAAATGACCACTGTTGCACATGTTGCCACTGTGTTGAACAGATTGAAATATAATATGTAGAACGAGCAACCAACTGAAATCAAATTTGACTGGTCGCGGACACACATTTTGCAGATGCTATTGTAGGTGTAGTGAAATGCTTGTGTTCCTAGCTCCAACAGTGCAGTAGTATCTAAACATTTACACAATACAAATCTGAAAGTAAAAGAATGGAATTAAGAAATATATAAACATTAAGACGAGCAATGTTGGAGTGGCATTGATTAGAATATAGTGTATGTGTATATATATGACATTTGTAAAACAGTATGTAAACATTATTAAAGTGTCGAGTGTTCCATTATTAAAGTGACCAGTGATTCCATATCTATGTACATAGGGCAGCAGACTCTCAGGTGCAGGGTTGAGGTACCGGGTGGTAGCCAGCTAGTGACAGTGACTAAGTTCTGTGCAGGGTACTGGTTGCAGGTCGGCTAGTGATGGCTATTTAATGGTCTGATGGCCTTGAGATAGAAGCTGTTTTTCAGTCTCTCGATCCCCGCTTTGATGCACCTGTACTAAAATCGCCTTCTGGATGATAGCGGTGTGAACAGTCTATGGCTCGGGTGGTTGATGTCCTTAATGATCTTTTTGGCCTTCCTGTTATTGGGTGCTGTGTGTCCTGGAGGGCAGGTAGTTTGCCCCTGGTGATGCGTTGGGAAGACCGCAAAACCCTCTGGAGATCCCTGCAGTGGCGGGAGGTGCAGTTGCCATACCAGGCGGGGATGCAGCCCGACAGGATGCTCTAAATGGTTTATCTGTAAAAGTTTGTGAGTGTCTTTGGGGCCAAACCAAATTTCTTCAGAGGTGGACCGTTTCAGATTGTCAGTGATGTGTACACCAATGAACTTGAAGCTTTTCACCTTCTCCACTGTGGTCCCATCAATGTGGATGGAGGCGTGCTCCCTCTGCTGTCTCCTGAAGTCCACAAATAGCTCATTAGTTTTGTTGACGTTATTTTCCTGGCACCACTCCACCAGGGCCCTCACCTTCTCCCTGTAGGCTGTCTCGTCATTGTTGGTAATCAGGCCTACTACTGTTGGCCTACTACTGTCGTCTGCAAACTTGATGATTGAGTTGGAGGTGTGAGTGGCCACGCAGTCATGGGTGAACAGGGAGTACAGGAGGGGGCTGAGCACGCACCCTTGTGGGGCCCGTGTTGAAGATCAGCGTAGTGGTGTTGTTTCCTACCTTCACCACCTGGGGGCAGCCCGTCAGGAATTCCAGGTCCCAGTTGCACAAGGAGGGGTTCAGACCCAGGGCCCCGAGCTTGATGATGAGCTTGGAGGGTACTATAATGTTGAAGGCTGAGCTGTAGTCATTGAACAGCGTTCTCACATAGGTATTCCTTGTCCAGATGGGATAAGGCAGTGTGCAGTGCGATGGCAATTGCATCGTCTGTGGATCTATTGGGGCGGTATGCAAATTGAAGTGGGTCTAGGCTGTCAGTTAAGGTGGAGGTGATATGATCCTTAACTAGCCTCTCAAAGCACTTTATAATGACAGAAGTGAGTGCTACGGGGCGATAGTCATTTAGTTAAGTTACCTTTGCTTTCTTGGGTACAGGAACAATGGTGGACATCTCGAAGCAAGTGGGGACAGCGGGGATAGGGAGAGATTGAATATGTCCCTAAACACTCCAGCCAGGTGGTCTGCGCATGCTCTGCAGATGGTCCGGCAGCCTTGCGAGTGTCAACCAGCTCACAAACTGATGAACGAGTGCACCAGGGAGAACCCAACAAGCACGTCAATGCAATAAGTGAAAACAAATTATGTAACTGGGGATAGCTAGTTAACAATGTCACAAAGCATGATGCACTAGCCAGTTAACTTTCATTTTGAAATAACTTTGTGTTTCCAAGTTAGTCCGATATTCGTTTTGAAAGGCAGATAGCTAGCTGCTTAGCAAAGGTAGATAATTGGTTAAATTGACCCAAAAATCTACCAAACTAATTCTCAATGTTTCTCAAAATTTCTGTAGCTGGCTAATTAATTTAATCATGCTTTGTTATACACCCGATTTTTTTTATGCTGTTTTAGTCCACACAACATGTTGCCCTGTTACCTACAGTAAAACCTGATGAACAACATGTCACCATCATGCTTTTGTCCTGCCATATCCGCAATGAGAATGTTCTAGCTAGTGTATCCCTCTGTAGACTGATGTTGGATGTACATGTCCGGTTTATCAAATCACAGGCTCCCATGACTGTTATGATTATTTATTTACCAGTGAATTACAATTAGCTTTTTACTTTAGCGCCATCTGTACCTGATAGAGCAGAGCTAGTCTCACGTGCGGAAGTAAGCCGTCTGGCGCGAGAGACATATTGGGAGGGAGACTAAAGCAGACCCAGAAGTTCTGACTGAACGCACATCTGAGTGCCCCAGGACGGTTCATTTATTTGTGCTGTTATTATTTATGCTAGCAGTTCCACCGCATAGCAAATAGCTGGCAAAACAATCCAAACAATGTTTACACGCCTATACGCCCATGAATGCGGAGCGGCTGCAGGCTGTTACTGAGGGGCAGAGTGGTAAGTAACTGAACAATTTGTTTTGAACAATATATTTTTGAAAAAGGAACATTTACACATTTGCCACACTTTTATGAGCATTTTAAACATAATCTATCAATTATATCATATCATTTTTTTAAACGATCACAAGTGGGGCGTCATCACTAATGCCCTACTCTGCAGGCCGCCGCTCTTTTAGCACGATAATGTTTACCATTGATAGAGCATGGTTAGTTAGTGTTCATCCAATAACCACCTTATCCAGATCCAGGGATCCAGATTTTTTGAATTTCAATAACTTTTACATTTAACATCTAAATCTAAGTCAAAATGCAAGATGCTCTCATTTTATAAATCATAATTTTGTCACAATATAATTATTTAGTTGATCAAGCTTTTTTTCCCCTTATAATGCTCCTCTGAAAAGCAAACTACAATAAATGATATTACAGTTATGCTCTTTCTGTTGCTTTCCCTGTCAGATCATCCTGAATCTAAGGGTTATGTCTGTTTGGGGAACATCATTTTAGTAATCTAGTAGACTTTTTTTTTAAATGCACTTCAGGAGTGTTATGTTCCCTCCTAATTAGTAGCTTTCTCTTTGCCTCAAAATGCTACCCCGATTAAATGTAGCTTTATATCTGATGCTGTTGTTAGCTTATACTGTTCAAATTTTTTAAACAGAATTTTCAAGGCACATTTTGTTAGGTAACAGTAATGTATGTGCTTTGAGGAATCCTCCTACCACACGTAACCTTTAAAACCTTACATTTGAAAAGTGAGGGCATACAGTATTATATGGTCTAGGGCCTAGTAGAACAAGTCATTTCTTTTGCATTTTGTCAGTCAGTTCAAGTTGAAGCTGTCCACTTCTGAGAGAGAGACAGCTGTGACATGGAGGATTAGCTGCTAAATCGGTGTTAACCAGAGTATTATGATGTCTTAGTGCATGTCCCAAATGACACCCTATTTCCTATATAGTGCACTGCTTTTGATCAGGGCTCAAACTACTCTTGTCAAATGTAGTGAACTATGTAGGGAATAGGGTGCCATTTGGGATGGACACTTAATCACATATAGTTTATGCATCCTAATATCTTGTTTGATCGAAATTGAACATTTTATGCCCTGTCTTATTTTGCAAGTCCGTGTTCCAGTTGAGCTAGATTTCCAACATGACGGTGCAAGTCCAGTATATTATGCCTTGACAAAATAAATCCATAAGTGTTCATATTGATGTGTTGCAGATATGTTTTTTAAATTTATCCTTACACATAAATATATCTACCAAACAGGAAGACTGTACATACCACACAAAGTAGCATTCAATAAAGACAAAAAAGAATCAACTAGAAAGCCACATGCAATAAAAGTCAACACTGTAACAAAGGCTAAATGATCCAATAATATGTCAGAATTTGCAACAACTACTGTAACAACAAGACAAAGGGATCAGAGAACTTACCTCTAAAAACACTAACCAGACACATGACATAGCTTGCTAAATAAGTACAAAGCAAAGAACAAAGTGTGTTATCTTACCTCCTGGTCTTTGATTCCATGAAAGTTGTCAGTCGAGGAGCAGAAACACTGTTTGTGTGCAAATGCCTTCCATCCTGCTCCAGCTAATCGATAGGGTTTCCCTAATGATGACAGAAAATGAGTGCAGAGAGGCTGTATTAATGCATGGTCGAGGGCCCTCACAATCACTGATCAATAACTTAGACAGTTAAAGACAGTTCTCCCTTTTGCCGGGAGAAAATTACTTTGGCTGGCTAGCCTGGATAGTGTGTGTGTGTGTGTGCCTATCAATTCCTCTAAGTTTGTGTTCACAGCCAACACGTCCCTAGTGTCCTACGTGCCAAAGAAAGGCAAACATTTGGTATTTTTGAGTACGCTGCATAGGGATGGGAGAATCTGTGGCCAGGAACATCAAAAATCATAATGGATTACAATGCCACAAAAGGAGGGGCGGACAATTTAGACAAGCTGGTGACTGGCTACAGCTGCATTTGTGATATTCTTCAACATCTTTGATATCTTGGCGTACAACGCGTTTGTCATCTGGATGGCGTTGAACCCAGATTGGAACAGAGGGAAGCTCCAGAGGAGACGGCTCTTCCTTGAGGACCTGGGCAAAGCATTGGTAAAACCTCAAATCCAGAGGAGGCAACATTTCCCAACGACCACAGCTTCTGCAGCCATCGTGAGGAGGATTAAGGAGGAGGATACTGGTGTCCCATCCGCATGACCAACAGACCCAACAACTCCAATACCGGAAGTAAGTGTGAGTGATGTTGTTCCATGTCTGTGTGTCTGACTCTCCTACCTTGGTCTGCTGTAATTCTATATGAGTGAGTGAGTGAGATGTTAGTAAAATTCCTGATCTAAGAGTTTTCATCATTCTAGATTACACGCCGGTAGCAACAAGAAGAAGCGCTGTGATGTGTGTGGACCCAAGAAGGACAGGAAGACACAGTACACATGCATCAAGTGCAAGAAATACATTTGCAACACACACAGTAAAACTCTGTCCCTCATGTGGTGTGTAGACTTAATTTGTTTTCAATGGGGCGCCTTTATCATTTCTATAAAATACTGTATGTAAAATTTGTCCTTACCATTTGTTTAGTTCAAAGCAATAAACATCAATAGTGATGAAAACCTTGTTTAATGTATATTTGTTCAAGATAAACATGAATTATTCCACCCATGACTTGATTATAATAGATTTCTGCTAACAAAAATCAAATAGCGCTTTTATTGATAAATGTGATCTAGCAGAGGTAAATGGCAAATATTAACCATGTATGCTGTTTATATTGCTTGTAATTGATAAGTCAATATCTAAGTATTATGTACTTTTACGTAAATTGTTATGTCTGTATTGTTTTAAAAACCCAATAACATTTGGTAAAGAACAAAAACATGACACCACACAAGGGTTACCAACCTGGTAGATGAGCATGCATGCATGATGAAGTTATTCATTATTCTTTGAATGGTGTATCACTACAAAGATACAGGTGTCCTTTCTAACTCAGTTGCCGGAGAGGAAGGATGGTGACTTTACAACACATTACCTAGTACCACTCTCCATATTTTCAAGCATTGTGGTGGTTGCATCATGTTATGGGTATGCTTCTAATCGTTAAGAACTTTGGAGTTTTTCAGGAAAAAACGGAATGGAGCTAAGTACAGGCAAATCCTAGAGGAAAACCTGGTTCAGTCTTCTTTCCATAAGACACTGGGAGATTAATTCACTTTTCAGAGGGACAATTACCTAAATCACAAGACCAAATCAACACTGTAGTTGCTTACCAAGAAGACAGTGAATGTTCCTGAGTGGCCGAGTTACAGTTTTGACTTACAGTAATGTACTTGACCTGAAGACCTGAAAATGGTTGTCTAGCAATGATCTACAACTAATTTAACAGAGCTTGAATAATTTTGAGGTGATTCTACAAAGTAATGACTCAGGGGTGTGAATACTTATTACATATTTCTGTATTTCATATTCAATAAAAAACATAATAATCTAAAAACATATTTTCACTTTGTCATGGTGTATTGTGTGTAGATAGGTGAGAAAAAAACTAAATTTAATCAATTTTGAATTCAGGCTGTAACACAACAAAATGTGGAATAAGTCAAGGGGTATTAATGCATTCTGAAGGCACTGTAGCTGTATTTGTCCAGGGTTTTCCGTCAAAATGTAATATTACTTCTGTGGAAACTTTACATGGGTTTCATTTACCTTGTAATAACTTTATCATAAACCGAAATCTGAAATCACACTGCCAATTTAAGTAATTTACCTCAATCAGTCTGTATAATCATACAGGTATGGAGAAAAGTTAGTATGATAAATAATTATACATGTATGAAAAACGTTGATGAAAAAAAGCACACAGGTGAGGTAAGATCCACAGTTAAGATAGATGGGTTCTTGGTTTGCTAATGGCACAGATGTGTGTTGTAATTCGTTTAGGGATATTTGCAAGGTATCTGGAGTGTCTGTCAGTAAAAATGATTTCAAAACCAATATTGCTTTTCAAACTCAATCTCATTTATCACTGTGAAGTGATGCGGTTAGCTGGTGTGGGGAAAATACGTGCTCTCAAATCTTAATCAAGACAGAGTAATACACCTGGGAAGAGTTCATCACTGTACAACCACATGAAATGATTGAAAAAATACACATCTAACAACATAAAGCTGCATTTTTACAGTCTTGCTTATTGCCAATGTTCTGTAACATATTGGTGTTGTTTTTTTATCTAACAACACAATTGAACTCTACAGAGTGATATTGGACCCATTACATCTATTGTAGGTTAGTGTAGTGCAGGGATCATCAACTAGATCAGAGGCGGCCAATTTTTTTCTTGAGCGGATGGTCGGGGGGCCAGAACATAATTACAAATCATTTGTGGACTGCAAATTGACCACAAGAAGCCCAAACAGATATAATATTTGACTAAAACATAATAATTTCAAACTCTGTCAGCTTAATTATGCATAGTAATACTTGGGAACAGACTTACAAAATTAAAATCACTTGGAGCTGATTTCAATTGTGTTTTTACAGTCTTTTATGTCCAACAATAAAACTTTGGGAGCCCAATAAAACCAGTTGGGGAACCATGGTGTAGTGGATGTTGTACTGAACACTTGAATTGGGTTATAAACACTGCTCAACAAAAAAAAAGGGAACACTAAAATAACACATCCTAGATCTGAATGAATGAAATATTCTTATTAAATACTTTTTTCTTTACATAGTTGAATGTGCTGACAACAAAATCACACAAAAATGATCAATGGAAATCAAACTTATCAACCCATGGAGGTCTGGATTTGGAGTCACACTCAAAATTAAAGTGGAAAACCACACTACAGGCTGATCCAACTTTGATGTAATGTCCTTAAAACAAGTCAGAATGAGGCTCAGTAGTGTGTGTGGCCTCCACGTGCCTGTATGACCTCCCTACAACGCCTGGGCATGCTCCTGATGAGGTGGCGGATGGTCTCCTGAGGGATCTCCTCCCAGACCTGGACTAAAGCATCCGCCAACTCCTGGACAGTCTGTGGTGCAACGTGGCGTTGGTGGATGGAGCGAGACATGATGTCCCAGATGTGCTCAATTGGATTCAGGTCTGGGGAACGGGCGGGCCAGTCCATAGCATCAATGCCTTCCTCTTGCAGGAACTGCTGACACACTCCAGCCACATGAGGTCTAGCATTGTCTTGCATTAGGAGGAACCCAGGGCCAACCGCACCAGCATATGGTCTCACAAGGGGTCTGAGGATCTCATCTCGGTACCTAATGGCAGTCAGGCTACCTCTGGCGAGCACATGGAGGGCTGTGCGGCCCCCCAAAGAAATGCCACCCCACACCATGACTGACCCACCGCCAAACCGGTCATGCTGGAGGATGTTGCAGGCAGCAGAACGTTCTCCACGGCGTCTCCAGACTCTCCAGACATGTCACGTCTGTCACATGTGCTCAGTGTGAACCTGCTTTCATCTGTGAAGAGCACAGGGCGCCAGTGGCGTATTTGCCAATCGTGGTGTTCTCTGGCAAATGCCAAACGTCCTGCACGGTGTTGGGCTGTAAGCACAACCCCCACCTGTGGACGTCGGGCCCTCATACCACCCTCATGGAGTCTGTTTCTGACCGTTTGAGCAGACACATGCACATATGTGGCCTGCTGGAGGTCATTTCGCGGGGCTCTGGCAGTGCACCTCCTTGCACAAAGGCGGAGGTAGCGGTCCTGCTGCTGGGTTGTTGCCCTCCTACGACCTCCTCCACGTCTCCTGATGTACTCGCCTATCTCCTGGTAGCGCCTCCATGCTCTGGACACTACGCTGACAGACACAGCAAACCTTTTTGCCACAGCTCGCATTGATGTGCCATCCTGGATGAACTGCACTACCTGAGCCACTTGTGTGGGTTGTAGACTCCGTCTCATGCTACCACTAGAGTGAGAGCACCGCCAGCATTCAAAAGTGACCAAAACATCAGCCAGGAAGCATAGGAACTGAGAAGTGGTCTGCGGTCACCACCTGCAGAACCATTCCTTTATTGGGGGTGTCTTACTAATTGCCTATAATTTCCACCTTTTGTCTATTCCATTTGCACAACAGCATGTGAAATTTATTGTCAATCAGTGTTGCTTCCTAAGTTGACAGTTTGATTTCACAGAAGTGTGATTGACTTGGAGTTACATTGTGTTGTTTAAGTGTTCCCTTTATTTTTTTGAGCAGTGTATATTACAGTACACCTACTGTAATATAAATATGGTAATATAAATACGATATCAAAGCAAGTACTGTGTAATGACACACAGTACAATACCGTAAAATGGACTGTATTGTACTGTAAAAAAAAGTGAATGCTACTCTAATCGCGATGAATGGATAAATAAATGTATAATTAATTGAGGGGATGTTTTGTATTTCACATTATTTTACTGTAATTACAAGGGATTGGTGCAAGCAGGTTGGCTGCTAGGTAAAGTTTTTACACATTACAATATGAATGTATATTTGGTGTTTTATATCACTAGAGGCTTCCAAACTGGCCGTAACTACAAGGCAAAACAGATCAAATGAACATGGCAAAATGCTCAACCATTTAAGGTTTAAGGCTTGCTGTCTCTCCAATCTGTTCTCTATACAAATTATTGGACACTACAACCACATACAGATGTAGGATCCTGATTTGATCATCCTGTTGCAGGAAACCTTTCCTGTAACGCAGGACATGTAAAACTTGTAGTGTTTAAAAAGGCTTCTGAAGTTTGTAATTTCCTCCTTGAAATTTCAGATCTCATTTTTCCTTGCAAAAAAATGATCAACCCCTTCAAAAATGTTGATGAATTATAATCCACATAATAGTTCACATTCACTGTTGCTGCAGGATTATTTTCCTGCTGGAGCAAACTGGCCTAAAATTAAGATCCTACATCTGTAGGAGGTAAACTAGTGCAGCATTCTCACTCACGGGTGAAACAAATATAGTCTCATTCAAGGCATGCCTCAAAATATGTTAATGAGGCAAAAACAACAATACCATGCACCCACTAGTGGTCAAAAGGTTTTTGGTGCTCCAAAGATACTGTATGGTACTGTTAAAATACAGCAATTCTTTGCCCCGCCCAGACAATTTCTCCACAATGCACCATAATTTACAGTATGCTGCAGTAAAAAGTTGTGTTTCACTGTTCATAAAACCCAAAATGGCCATATTATTTACAGTTTTTGTTCACAGTGTACCAACTGGGCAGCCTCAAATACCCATATATTTTGTGACCATGACTTTGGTGACCATGACACAAAATGTTTTTCAGTGCAAAGGGTACTTGCTTTTCTTTAGTGTGAAAATATTGCATTCACCTGTTGGGAGAATGTGTTCATTGTACTTCAAGGTGTCTCTCAGGTATCTACCTACAATACACCCTTTAAGGTTAAGGCAAAACATATTTGAAATACTTTATCCAAGGTGACTCAACAAGGACATTTATAGAAGCACATGCCATATAGGCAAAGGCAAAAAATCACACCACAGTATAAAAACCACTGTTATGATTTAACAATGACATATTTTGGTCATACGACAATAGACCTTTTGCCGTGGAAATCAAACGAAATTATGTTCACATTTTTGTAGCTTTACAATGCATGGTGAAGTTCTGGATGCATATCCCTTGATGTGGTCCGTTGTTCTTTAACTCTCTCCAACCTTAAACAGAATGGCTCGTAAATAAGTCATACAACTTGTCCTTAACATATACTGTATGTAGAAAGACTTATGTTAGGTAGTACAGTATGCCAGAGGGCTACACGTGGACGAGCAAAAACACCGGTTTGAAGGGAATAGCATGAAGTGCTCCAACTAGATAAGTTACAAACAATGCCAAAAAACTAACAAAATTGCACAGTTGGTTAGGAGCACGTAAAAAAGCAGCCATCCCCTCGGGCATCATTATTTAATTGTAAAGCTGGGTTCAAACAGATTTTCTTCCCGGAAGCTACTGTTCTGATAAAAAGGTGAGGTCTTTTTTTTCTTTTTTTCTTTCTTTAGATTGACAGAAAGAAAAAAAGACCTAATTTTTTATTTGCACAGTAGCTTCCGGAGGAAAATCTCTATGAACCCAGCTTAAAGTTGAAATAATAGCGCTGGAGGGATGGTTTGTAACTTATATTGTACATAAAGTTGCTGCTGCCGTCTCTTATGACCGAAAATAGCTTCTGGACATCAGAACAGCGATTACTCACCTCGAAATTGATGAAGATTTTTTTCTTTAATGATGTAGATGTGGCAAGGCTTGCAAAATATTACGGACTACAAATGGAAATCCAGACGCGAGTTTCCCAGTGACGCGAGCCTACCAGACGAGCTAAAAGTATTTTATGGCAAGCAACACTGAAGCATGCATGAGAGCCACAGCTGTGGCAGGGTCAAGACAGGGTCCTGAAAAAGTGACGTTTCTTTTTTTGCAGAGTTTACATCTCTATGCGACAACGAGACAGATTGAGGAAGTGGATAGAATCTGGTTTCATATGATTATCAGTAAAGTGCATATGTGTAACATATTGATTACTATGTATAGCTTTGTAAGATTATAAATGATCCACCACCCAGCTTTGGAGTAGTTAGATCTATTTCCCTGCTTTTGAGAAGAGCTAGCTAGTAGTTCCTGCAGATTTCCTGCAATTGTGCTATGCTAACAATATGCTACCACACAGATACATAAAAATGGTCTCCATGAGTTTTAGGTGACTTTGGATAAGTGGAAAAAAATACTTAATTGCCTATCCCTTTAAAGGGGAAATGAGAACTGTGGGAAAGGCTGAGTAACACTTACGATGAAGTTGTTCTTAACTATGTAGTAACCCTGTAATTCTTCTATAGTTATCCTATTCGATAACACTTCACCATTAAGTTTCCCTTATATTTATGTAATAACTGTAGTGACAAATAACACTAGTTACTTAGACACTGCTATTCTAACACCAGTAACACAAAAAGGCTTTCCTATTCTCTGTGTAATACACTGATGGAATCCTAACTACAGAGCTGCAGAGTCAGGAGGCATATATAGCACGAACACACAGTTTGTGTCCTTCATCATATTTACTGCAATGTTTGTCATATTCTATTTTAACCTAACAGAATACTAGGTATTGTCCCCAGTCCTATCTTACTCCAGTACAATACTGTAGGTCTACACACCTGAGCTCAAACCAAAAGCTACTCAACTCAATTAACACTTCTTACTCATCATTTGAATACATTGAAACTACCTGTTCGCTGTCAGAGTAAGGGCCCTCTCTACCTGATTCCTGTGTAAAGCAGGGCACAGGTGTAATCCTACTTGGTGCCATGGAATTGAGATGCACACTGTAAACCAGCCAATCTGTAACGGCTTTCGTCATTGGAAGGAGAGGAGGACCAAAGCGCAGCGTGGTATGTATCCATATTTATTAGAATACTTGTTCAATACTAACGAAACAATAAACAAATGAAAACCAACGAAGCTACAGTCCTGAACTAGAGAACATAAAACACATGAACGCACGAACAGGAACAATCACCCACAAACAAAAAGTGAACACAGGCTACCTTAATATGGTTCCCAATCAGAGACAACGTAAAACACCTGCCTCTGATTGAGAACCATATCATGCCAATTGACAACCTAAACATAGAAACACATAACATAGACTACACCCACCCAGCTCACGTCCTGACCAACTAAACAAAGACTAAACAAAGGAAATAAGGTCAGGAACGTGACACAATCACTCCTCTGTTTTGTTGTGACCTTGGAGAAACTCAGCCTATCGGATCATCATTCAGCCACAGCCATAACATTACCAGGGTTTATTTGCCTAGCCTCTATTATTTATTGTCATCGTATGTGTTTATTTAATAGTGTGCTCACGCAGGCAGCCTGGCGTATTATGAATCCTAGAATTACAGAGGATTTGTGCACAATGAGCAGCAATCTAATAGTGGAAGCCACAATAAAGCAAATAAGAGGCATCCGATTGTGGCTGTGTAGTATAGAGAAGGCATGGTTGTGGCTTTGTAGATAGCCCTGTGTTTAGAGAGGGCTTACCCTCAGGCATGACTGTAGACTCGACTCGTCATAGGAGTCTACAGCCATTACTTGATTAAGAGAGAGCCCTGTTGTGATTCTGTACATACTGTAGCCCTGTGTATAGAGAGATTGGCGTCTTATTGTACTTAACTCATGGTGACGTAAGCTTTCATGATGATAGCATCTTTAGCCATGCCAACAGGTTGTAGGCTGAATTTGCCCAGGTTGAAGAATTATAATGTTAACAACACCATTGACTGAGTGTTTAACCATTAAACTGTCGTTCTTGCCCTCAAGGGCAATTACACAGAGAACATTAATCGACAATGTATGGATATAGCTTGCCTCCTCAAGCTCCTTCTATAGTGAGTGTGTGTGTGTGTGTGTGTGTCAAATCAAAATCAAATCTAATTTTATTCTCCACATGCTTTGTAAACAACAGGTGTAGACTAACAGTGAAATTCTTCCTTTTGGACCCTTCCCAATAATGCAGAGAGAGAGAGAAAATATAGCAATAATAGAAAGGTAATGACATGTAATAATAAATGCACAATGAGTAACGATAACTTGGCTATATACAAGGGGTACCAGTACGGAGTTGATGTGCAGTGATACGAGATAATTGAGGTAGATATCTACATATAAGTAAGAATAAAGGGACTTGGCAACCGGATAGATAATAAACAGTAGCAGCAGTGTATGTGAGTCAAATAAGTTAGTTAAAAAATGGTCAATGCAGATTGTCCAGGTTCCCAAATTGGTTAACTATTTAACTAATCCTCTAGTCTTATGGCTTGGTGGTAGAAGCTGATCAGGGTCCTGTTGGTTCCAGATTTGGTGCATCGGTACCGCTGGCCATGCGGTAGCAGAGAGAACAGAGCCCCAGTGATGTACTGGGCCGTACGCACTACCCTCTGTAGCACCTTGCAGTTGGATGCCAAGCAGTTGCCACACTAAGCGGTGATGCAGCCAGTCAAGATGCTCTCAATGGTGCAGCTGTAGAAATGTTTGAGGATCTGAGGGCAGTGTGGAGTGCAATAGAGATTGCGTCATCTGTGAATCTGTTGGGGCGGTATGTTGGGGAGGTATGCGAATTGGAGTGGATCCAGGGTGTCTGAGATGATGGTGTTGATGTGAACCATGATCAGCCTTTCAAAGCATGTTATGGCTACAGATGTGAGTGCTACGAGGCAATAGTAATTTAGACAGGTTACCTTGGCGTAACCTGTCTCACTTTTGCTATGGAGAGCATGATCGCACAGTCGTCTAGAACAGCTGGTGCTCTCATGCATGGTTCAGTGTTGCTTGCCTCGAAGCGAGCAGAGAAGCCATTTAGCTCATCTGATAGGCTCACGTCACTGGGCAGCTCGCGGCTATTTTGTGTGTGTCTGCGCATACGTGCGTTTGTCAAAGGCCTTAATAAAAAGCTAAACTTTGACAACTGACAGGTCTTTGCCCTACTCATGACCTGAATTTATGTATAATACAATCAAAGGAATACTGAGAGTAGAAGGTGTCGTGCACATTATACAGTAATGTATCATACTATCTATGGGACTGTGGGTGTCTATAGCAATCTCACCCACAGTCAGACTACAGTAACAGGAGATGGTTGTTGTTGT
Source organism: Salvelinus fontinalis (assembly GCF_029448725.1). Lineage (NCBI taxonomy): Eukaryota > Metazoa > Chordata > Actinopteri > Salmoniformes > Salmonidae > Salvelinus > Salvelinus fontinalis. The sequence continues at coordinate 45,608,703 of NC_074668.1, forward strand.
CTGTGGATATTGTTGTTGTTGTTGATTCTCATCACACATCTTGAATACCTTGAACAATGGCCCCTGTCTCCAAGAAGCTGTGTGTGTGTGTGTGGGGGGGAAATTGGATCTAACAGTACCTCTAACAGTGGCCCCTGTGTAGCTCTAGCAGTGGCCCCTGTGTAGCTCTGGCAGTGGCCCCTGTCTGTCTTGATTCAAACAGAACAACAAGATTCTAAGATTACCAGGCTGGTGGTGATAGTGTAGTGAGACTGGAAGGAAGGGACGGAACGGATTGAAGCTGAGATTGTAGTGATTGTCTAATGTAGGGTGACTAGGAGGTAGTATGGCGCTGCCTATTCATCCACATTATAAGGGAAAGGGGGATACCTAGTCAGTTGTACAACTGAATGCATTCAACTGAAATGTGTCTTCCTGTCACGATCGTCAACGGGACTGAGTGAGGACCAACATGCAGCGCGTGGAAAGTACATCTTCTTTATTAACGAAAGAAGACGAAGACGAAAACGAAACAAACACTATACAAACTACAACAAAAGAGACGACCGTGAAGCTATACAAACAGAAGTGCTGACACTAAACACTCTGACATAGACAATTCCCCACAAACAGCTAAAGCCTATGGTTGCCTTAAATATGGCTCCCAATCAGAGACAACAATAACCAGCTGTCTCTAATTGAGACCCAATTCAGGCAACCATAGACTTTCCTAGATACCTACACTCAACCATAGACACAGCTAGACTACTATACTAAACATAAACCCAACTTCTCTAATAAACCCCCTAAACCTTACAACCACCCTAGACACTACAGAAACACATTCATTCCCCATGTCACACCCTGACCTAACTAAAATAATTAAGAAAACAAAGAATACTAAGGCCAGGGCGTGACACTTCCGCATTTAACCCCTCTGAATCATCGACCCTGAATTAATACTCTAGCACCACCTCAGTGTTCCACGCTTTGCATACAAACATAATTGCAGTGCTCCATGAGCAGGTGAAGTGAATACCTGAGTCATAGGGTTGAGGTACCCTTGATCTCAATGTATATATCAAAGGGAAAGTAGGGGGAGGAGAAACAGAGATACAGAGGAAAGGCAGAAAAGAAGAGCGATAGAGGGGGGACGAAGAAAGGGGGATAGAAAGAGGGAGAGAAAGGCACGTGCTTGTGGTCAAGGCTTTAGGTCACTGAATTACAGACCCGAGTCACAAACTGTAAGATTAGGCCAAATTGTGCCTGACCATAGGCAAGCAACCAACATTTCACCCAGGTTAAGAGATAAATTACTAAAAACATCACAAGGAGTGGTAAAGTATGTTAGAGAAGTGAATCGGGCTCAGGCTCATCAAGCCATGTTTTGGCGTAAGGGTATGATGCCTGTGTTGGCCCCTGCAGTCAAACTGTGTTGGGTAGACAGACAGACACATTGCATCACAGGCAGATGGCGGGGAGAGGGAGAAAGAGTATTGTCTCCAGGCAAAGGGAGCCTGGCGAAAAGCTGAGCTGGCCAGATTGTGCGTGTGTTTGTACGTGTGTGCGATGTGGGCCTGATTATATCAAACACACACACACATACACAGAAACAGTCTCTCAGAATTGCATGGCATTTGCACCATATGCGCACACATTACTGTGACACACAAACACTCACACGCATAAACGGTATCCTTTTGCATTGCATGAAGGAGGAAATTTGCACCGTGCCTGTCTCTTCAATTTCCTCAAGCATTACTTGCCTACATATCCTGAATGCTAAAGTGTACAGAGAGGGTACAATTTAGACATGATACAGAATAACATTATATATGGAGGTGCAACCAGTGCATAAAATGCCACATTTTCCACACAATTTACTGACAACATCATGGTCAGGACCAGAAAACACTTAGTTCCTATATGCCAACTTGCTTTTATGACCCCTGTAATGGACACCATTATGCACGCATTAGATCAGGGCATCCTGTATTAGATTTGGCTTTTGAGAGTTTTATGGTGCCAATTTCCAAAGCAAGTGTTGGTTTGTGGCTGTGCATCAATGACCTTATGTTTATGCTAATGTCATGTGTACTGTGTGTGTGTGTGTGTGTGTGTGTGTGTGTGTGTGTGTGTGTGTGTGTGTGTGTGTGTGTGTGTGTGTGTGTGTGCATTAATGCATTTGTGCGTGAATTCGTGCATATCTGTGTGAGTCACTAGTGCAGTGTGTGTGTGTGTGTGTGAAAGGGACTTGTGTTAAGACTAATGAGGCTCTAGATAAAGGTTGGCTGTATAGACTGACAGGCTTGATTTACGCGACTGGTTGGATGATCAGCTGGGAGTCCCTGAGCAGTTCTCAGAGAGAGTCCTGCGTCTGCTGCTGTCCGCACCAATATTCATTCCTCACAAACACTAATGACGGAGACACACACACACACTCATTCCTCACACACAAACACTAATGTCGGAGGGAACTTCGCGGTTCACTTATCGCGGATTCGCTATTTCGCGGATTTTCATAATGCATTTTTTTTTTTTTTTGGTGCATTGTGCTCTGCATTCTGATTCGCTAAAAACTCACTCCCGCTTCTTGTATCAAAACATGCTACGAATTGTGCTATCATTTTGTCGTCTCGTGCAGTTATGTGTACGTACATAAAACAGCTTGGCAAATTTACATTAAGTTGGCCAAATTATCTTGTAATTTCGAACATCTCCTAAACCCATAATGTCGACGAAACGCTCTGAAGAGCAGTGAAACGGCCTACACGTGAGTCACTGTATTTGTATACATGTAATAGTTGCTAATTGTAAAAAAAAAAAAAGTTTTCTATTTCGCGGATTTCACTTATCGCGGGTCATTTTCGGAACGTAACCCCCGCGATAAACGAGGGATTACCTGTATCCAATTCAGTATATTTATTTTACTGAGTGGCTGCGGATCCAACATTTCTGGACCCCTTGTCCCGACAGCTAAAGGTCCCAAAGATTGTGCGCATGTGCAGGATTGGCAGCCTCTGCCTTATTTTTAACTGATGGTACAACAGAAGTTGCAAGACTCTCGGATCAAGATAAGGAGATTTGTGTGATGCATTGCTTTATGCTTTTCAACAGCCAAGTGGGAGATGGACTAAGTTTGTTGTCTGTTGTTTATGGGGCCAATTAAGTGAAAATGTATTTACTACGACTGTGATATTTGTAAGTCGCTCTGGATAACAGCATCTGCTAAATGACACATTTTATTTTTTATCATAATAGTAAAACGTTGAACCAACTATCCTCTCAACACAGCAGCCTCCACACTTGTGAAATTCAGTGCTTAGGTCCCAAATAAATGATATTTCTGTTTCTTGCTCTCTCTCTCTCCCTTTCTCCATTTATCCATCCCTCTCTCAGGCCAGATGAGGTGAGCAGGCTTCCTCCTCTTTCAGTTCCGCTCTACCAGAGACATAATGGTGTGTGAATAATGTCTGTGGAGGAGTGTAAATACCTTGTCATGCCAAGTTGTTTGTATCAGGCCTAGCTTTGTGCAATCGGATGCTTTATAAACTCGGGGCTAGTCTGGGCTGTGTGTGTGTGTGTGTGTGTGTCTGGGTGTGTGTGTGCGTTTGTGCGTGCGTGTGTGATACCAGGACGGCAGGAGATTGGGTTTCCCTGTCACTGCTACTGAAGCCCTGAGAAGAAATTGTGCTTTTAGTGCCTCGCTAGGGATGGCCGGGAGAAACGTAATACTGTGAAAGTGTCACTTCACTTTGACTCAGTTGTTCTGATAAAATGGCTCACAGAAGTTATACATCAGATATGGCAGCATCTCGGCCCGGGATAGAGGAAGGCCTACTGAAGCATGCAGATCAATTGTTGGTTTGAAATTACTGGGAGGATATTAAATCAACAGATTGCTATCATCTAAATCTAAATCCAAAATAAAGCCGGGTTTAGAATACAATTATACACCTGCTTAAACTCCTCTGTCAAGGTCAAACATTACATTCGCAGTTGGAATAAGTTTCACTTATCAACACACTGACCTTGTAAAACAGAGTCCAAGTTGCTCAGCGGTTTGTTGCGATTATTACAACACCGACGGATGCCGTTTGGCTTATCCTTTTCCCCCAACCGACGTAGTTTAATCCATGTGCTGTTTACCTTTCCACGGAAAAGGGAGGGTGGGCGTAGGAGGGCAGCAGTTCACTGTATTTATTCAACATTAAACCAATCAGGGCGAATAGCAGAGGTAATCAACGGTGAAATCACATCGCTCACCTCACTAGAATATGGATAAGCAGCGGTCCGTGAAACTGTTTGATGAACAGGTTTCTGTAAAGGGCACCGGAGAGGAGAGGATCCCAGCCCTGTTCTATAAAGATGGAAATGTGGACATGTTTATTGGAGCCGTGTGTTTTATAGGTATCATCCCAGGCTGTAGGCTCTCTGTCTCCGATTAATGACGGGTTGCCCTCCGATTCCCTTACTCTAAGTCTCTTTAAGTTCTTCCAGACTCTCGGTTAAGTTTTGGGGCTCCCGAGTGACGCAGCGGTCTAAGGCACTGCATCTCAGTGCTAGCGGTATCACCACAGACACCCTGGTTTGAATCCAGGCTGTATCACAACCTGCCGTGATTGGGAGTCCCATAGGGCGGCGCACAATTGGCCCAGCCTCGTCTGGGTTTAGCCGGTGTAGGCCGTCATTGTAAATAAGAATATGTTCTTAAATGACTAAGTTAAATAAAGGGAAGAAAAAAAAAAACGTTAAGTGTGCCTAATAGGTGAAAACTGGTCCATAATTTAGCATAGGAATCTTATCCTCTCTCATCCAAATGGAAGGCATGCTATCCAGCACCTTTGCTGGAAAATGTGCCTTCCATTTAGAAGTGCCACTGACAGCAACGGTGTCTCTGCCATCAGAGGACGACTCCAAATCATCTTGGCTCTGGCACACACGCAGACACATACACACAGAAATGCAAGCAGGTCTATCAACCCATCTAAATACACCTCAAAGCCTACAGTAACATATGGATCATGAGAGAACCTTCAAAAATCGGCAGAATGTTGACACTTAATGTAAGTAAATAATAAATAATTTGGTGGGTGCATATGTGTTTTTCGCATATCACAACTCCCCCCGAGACTCCCTCGGAGAGTGGGGTCACGGCCAGGGTTGGGGCTACGGCCAGGGTCGGCGACCCTGGAGCAATTAGGGTTCAGTGCCTTGCTCAAGGGCACATCAACAGATGTTTTACCTTGTCGGCTCTGGGATTTGAATTAGTCCAACACTAACAGCTAGGCTACCTGCCACCCTGTAAGTAAGTAAGTAAGGACTTAACACAAGAAAATTAACAAACACAGGAAAATAACCAGAAGCCCGGCAGTGTTATTGATTGTTTGACTGCAAGCATTTGATGAAATGCACGCAGTGCCATAACTTGATAGGTTGTTGGTACTGTGTAGCAGTGCATGTATGAGCGCATCCGATGCAGATTAGAGTAGACCGGGGGGGGGGTGTTATACCGAGGATATAGGCTACTGAATAGCCTATTCACGTCACAGTTTCATCTTGTTGAAAGATCAAATTGAAAGTACTATGAAGTTTGGGACACACACGTTCTGCTCCTGGATAATCATAGAATTATTTCATGTGAGCATTTTCTACAATAAACATATTGCATGAACAAGTCGTTTTATTTAGGCATTTTTGGTTCGTTTAACATTTAGCAATGTGAAATCAACCAGACCAAATAAAATAAAAAATTATCGAATTACAGCTCAGAACCACAGGAGGTTGGTGACACCTTAATTGGAGAGGACGGGCTCATAGTAATGTCTGGAATGGAATGATATCAAACTCAAACATATGGTTTCCATGTGTTTGATACCATTCACTCCATTCCAGTCATTATTATGAGCTGTCCTCCCCTCAGCAGCCTCCTTTACTCAGAACTATGTGTGAAAATGCCCTGAGAGTAACCAGAGACAGCGAGTTAAATCTTTGAAGTATTCAGAGACGTGGGAGGTTCTCATTGTCATATTTCCCAGCATGCTCTGTTGCAGGTGGATTTTAAGAATTGTTTGTTTCAATATCTGTGATTTCACATGTACATTGATTGTTTATGGTCTCCTGCTACATAAAGATACGTGACATACATTTTTATAAACTAATCCAATCTGTAAGTGGTAGGATTATTGCAACTGTTACTGAGAAGGTTGTTCTAGTTTAGATGATGTATGTCCTCATCATCAGTGCATCTTTCATTGTAGTAACAGGCATTCTGTGGTGAATGATGTGAAAATGCTGGTTATCCTCCTTCGTTGGATTCAATTTAGTGATGGGAAGTTTGGCAAATTTTACGGAGTTAGATCTTTTTGACTCGTTCAGTCAAAAAAATCAAATATTTTGATTAATTTTGTTCATTTGAGTCAGTAATGCCCAGAACATGCAGTACCCCCTACTGGCAAAGGATGAACTGAAAACTGAAAGGAATCACAATTCTAGAAGCCTCTCGTTGTCGTTCACAATAAGGGTAGCTGTCATTTATGACTGAGACTTGTAAAAGTGTGCTTTAAACAATGTACATTTGTTGATTGCTAGGCATACAAATAAGAAATAAGAAACATTTGAAACGAGGTCTAGTTGGGGCCGCAACCGGACTAGATTGTGAACGACTCTTGGTGGAATGCATTGCCGTGAGGGCCGTGAGGGTGATAAGCACAATATGGTTCGTGAACTGCAGCACCTCAAATGATTTGTTATCGAGTTCGAGTTTGTCGAGCAGTGGCTATGTGTATGTTTTGGGTCTATAAAGCTGTGTCCATCGTAGCATTCAATAATCAATTTGTTGCGTTCATTCTTGCACCATGCAATCAATTACCAGTTCGAAAGTAATTTTCTTCTCTATGCTGTCTGCAGCATGATCCATTTTACAATTGTTGGTCGGGGCACGTCTCCAGAGCAAGAGGAGTGCATATTAATACTGCTGTAGTCATTGTGGCCAGCAGAGGTCACTCAGAAAAACAAATCATGACTCTCAAGTCAGTATAAAGAGTTGTTCAAAAACTGCACATCACTAAATCCAAAAGAGATTAGATATCAGATTTGCACTTTGCAAATAAGACATTACACACTTAGGCCTACTCCTCAAAAGCAAACTGTTTAAAAAATCTGTTGTTTTTACAGTAACTTACGGTAACTTACAAGTACAGTTACCTGTAAGTTACTGTATGTTAGCGTACAGTATTTTACTATATCCAATACTGTGACTGTAATTGATTTAGAGTACCAATAATGCTACTGTACTCATTTGATGGTAACATACTCTTACTCTAAAGCCTTATTTGCATATTTCCCAGAGTGCCTTGCCTTGACTGTGTTTGTTAGTGACAGAGACATATTTGTTGGATTCATCCATGTTCAGTCTTGTTTCCTTCACCAAGTGAGATCCTAAGCAAATTTGTTATCATTCAAATGTAATTACTATCTTTTGTATTTCTTTGTGTTTGGCCGGGTGTGGTTCTCAATCAGAGGCAGCTGTCTATCGTTGTCTCTGATTGAGAATCATACTTAGGCAGCTTTTTCCCACCTGAGTTATGCGGGTAGTTGTTTTGCACCTGACAGGACTGTTTCGGGTTTCGGTTATTCACTTTGTTATTTTTGTTTAGTGTTCAGTATAAATAAAAAGTAATGAACACTTACCACGCTGCGCTTTGGTCCGATTTCTCTTCATCCGTCGACGACACCCGTTACAAACACAATATGTATTTCATAAGGCCTTATTTTGAGGTCCTTAGTTTTACCCTTATACAGTGGCCTGAAATTCATGGATTACAGGCCACATCAGGCCTGCAAGTAGGGTTGCAAAATGTCTCTAACTTTCCCAAAATTCCAAGATTTTCCAGAAATCCTGGTTGAAGGATTACAGATTTCATGCTTATTTCCTTCCATTTCCAGGAATCTTCCAAACAATATTTCTGGAAAACCTGGGAGGTTAGAGAAAGTTACCAGAATTGTGTGACCCTACTTACAATTCACATCATGCTGGCATGTAAAGTGATCCAGCCATAATTAGAATATCCAACAGTTGGAATTTATTCAGCCACATCGTTCAAAATGACTGTCATGGTTAAGAACATTGTTTGGTGACTACCTAAGCCATTTAAACTTGAACAATATTTTCAGTAACGCGTACAAAAAAATCGAACTAACTGATTGATTTGTTTAGAAACTAGTTTATTATTTATCTTATAAGATCAATCAATCAGTGTACATGAAAAAACACAGATATTAAAAATCAACCTGCAGTAGAACATGCTGGGAAATATGATAACATATTGATTACCATTGTCTTACAGTAAGTTACCATAAACAAAACCATAAACAAAACAGATTTTCAGGTACCAATGCTGTTAATGTAATCCATTGAAGGTACCATCACTGGTACTGTAATCTATTGTATTCAGTGTGGAGGGAAGGGGAAAAGTTATTTGAATTCAGGCTAATTTGCATAATCCCCCCCCCCCCACATTCTAAAATTGCATTTTTGTCCCCTCCGGTTTTATCATTGGAATGAGACACAAAACGAGTCAATGGTGTACTTTATGACTATGCGGACGCCTCCGAGCGGTCGGGTAGGCTGTTTGGAGCATTTATCCATCTGGGGAAAAAATGTCATAATAATAATGCCCCCCCCACTTCTAAAAGCAACATTGCACCACTGGTGGTCATACTTTATGACTATGCGGACGCCTCCGAGCGGTCGGGTAGGCTGTTTGGAGCGTTTATCCATCTGGGGAAAAAATGTCATAATAATGCCCCCCCCCCACTTCTAAAAGCAACGTTGCACCACTGGTGGTCATACCAGCTCTGATTTCATCCTAGTAGGGACTGGCAGGTGGGAACCAGGAGCAGCACATACGTTTGTTGCCTACAGGTGGTGAGACCTTGCAACTGGCCTATTGTTGTGATCCACTACGGCACCATGTAGGCTTTTTTCCTAGGTGCTGGTAGCTAGCTGTATATGTCCAGCCTTGTATGCATGTTTTATTTCAATTCAGTTACTTTTACAGTCCCTTTTACCTTGTAAAGTAAGATTCAATTGTGTATTTTTACATAACAGAGATTTATGTGGTCAGTTTGTTATCATGCCGCAAGTAGTCCAAGTCATCCATGGTTTTGTTACTCTGGTAGTGTTGATGCTGATGGGGGAGAAAAAATATATATAATTGAAATCAATTAGCGTAAGTGTCAATGGCCTTTCCAAACCAAGTTTCCTTAGTATTTATTCTAAGTCAATGTAATTGGATATTAATTTCTCAAGTTTCTTCAGGAAAAGGGAAAATAATGAGCGAAATGTCACAAAAGTAATAATTTAGCAATTAAACATTGGAGAGATAGATGTTCAGAAGATGAACGTGCAAGTAGAGATACTGGTGTGCAAAAAAAACAAAAAAACAATATGGGGATGAGATAGCTGGAGGGGCTATTTACAGATGGGCTATGTACAGGTAGAATGATCTCTGAGCTGCTCTGACAGCTGATGCTTAAAGTTATTGAGGGAGATATGAGTCTCCAGCTTCAGTGATTTTTGCAATTCATTCCAGTCATTGGCAGCAGAGAACTAGAAGGAAACACTCCCAAAGGAGGAATGGGCTTTGGAGGTGACCAGTAAAATATACCCGCTGGAGCACGTACTATGGGTTGGTGCTGCTATGGTGACCAGTGAGCTGAGATAAGGCGGGGCTTTAATTTTGGATTGGAGATGCTTAATGTGAGTCTGGAAGGAGAGTTTACAGTCTAACCAGACACCTAGGTATTTGTAGTTGTCCACATATTCTAAGTCAGAACCGTCCAGAGTAGTGATGCTGGACGGGCGGACAGGTGCGGGCAGTGATCGGTTGAAGAGCATGCATTTAGTTTTACTTGCATTTAAGAGCAGTTGGAGGCCACGGAAGGAGAGTTGTATGGCATTGAAGCTCGTCTGGAGGTTAGTTAGCCTCTCTAGGGTATGTCAACAGCCAGTGATACTGCAGGGCGCCATATTCAAAACAACAGAGATTACATAATTTAAATTCCTCAAACATACAAGTATTTTACAACATTTTAAAGCTACACTTGTTGTAAATCCAGCCAAAGTGTCCGATTTCAAAAAGGTTTTACGACGAAAGCACACCAAATGATTATGTAAGGTATGAGCCAAGTCACAGAAAAAGACAGCCATGTTTCCAGCTAAAGAGAGCATTAACAAAAAGCAGAAATAGAGATTAAAATGAATCACTAACATTGGATAATCTTCATCAGATGACACTCATAGGACTTCATGTTACACAATACATGTATTTTATGTTCGGTAAAGTTCATATTTATATCCAAAAATCTGAGTTTAGGCAAGATGCTACTGTATCACTTGGCAAAAAGCCGGAGAAAATGTTTAGCGCCACATTAAAATTAATGACTATGAAAATTACTATAAAAGAAAACTTTCATTAAATCACACATGAAAGATATCAAATTAAAGCTACACTGGTTGTGAATTCAGCCAACATGTCAGAATTCAAATAGGCTTTTCAGCGAAAGCATACGATGCTATTATCTGAGCATAGCACCATTGTAAACAAAAGAGGGAAACATTTCAACCCTGCAGGAGCAACACAAAACACAGAATAAACATAAAATTCATGCCTAACCTTTGCTTCTGTTGTTGGCACTCCAATATGTCCCATAAACATCACAAATGGTCCTTTTGTTCGATTAATTCCGTCGATATATGTCCAAAATGTCAATTTGTCTCGTTTGATCCAGAACACACCGGTTCCAACTTGCTCAAAAATGACCTCTAAACTTTGCCAAAAAATGTCAAACTACTTATGTAATACAACTTTAGGTATTTTGTAACGTTAATAATCGATAAAAATTGAAGACGGGATGATATGTGTTCAATACAGGATTAAAACGATATGTAGCATACCTTCTGTTTGATTGAAACGCATGTCTAGGACACCAGGAGTGCCTCGACTTCAAGATGGCCGTATTTCTTCATTACACAAAGGAATAACCTCAACCTATTTCTCACGACTGTTGACAGTGGAAGCCGTAGGAACTGCAAGAAAGTTGCTTAGAAATCTGGTTTCCCAATGAAACTCATTGAAAAGAGGTTTCACCTGCTAAATAAGTTATGTTATTCTCACAGACATGATTCAAACAGTTTTAAAAACTTCAGAGTGTTTTCTATCCAAATCTACTAATAATATGCCTATCTTATCTCCTGGCGATGAGTAACTGGCAGTTGAATTTGGGTATGTTTTTCATCCAAACGTGAAAATGCTGCCCCCTACCCCGAGAGAAGTTAACACAGTGTCCAAAGAAGGGCCAGAAGTATACAGAATGGTGTCATCTGCGTAGAGGTGGATCAGAGAATCACCAGCAGCAAGAGCGACATCATTGATGTATACAGAGAAAAGAGTCAGCCAGAGAATTGAACCATGTGGCACCCTTATAGAGACTGCCAGAGGTCCGGACAACAGGCTCTCCGATTTGACACACTGAACTCTGTCTGAGAAGTAGTTGGTAAACCAGGTGAGCCAGTCATTTGAGAAAACAAGGCTGTTGAGTCTGCCGATAAGAATGTGGTGATTGACAGAGTCGAAAGCCTTGGCCAGGTCGATGAATACGGCTGCACAGTATTGTCTTTTATCGACGGCGGTTATGATATCGTTTAGAACCTTGAGTTCGGCTGAGGTGCACCCATGACCAGCTCGGAAACAAGGTTGCACAGTGGAGAAGGTACGGTGGGATTCGAAATGGTCGGTGATCTGTTTGTTAACTTGGCTTTCGAAGACCTTAGAAAGGCAGGGTAGGATAGATTTGGGTTTGGGTCAAGAGTGTCCCCCCCTTTGAAGAGGGGGATGACCTCAGCTGCTTTCCAATCTTTGGGAATCTCAGACGACACGAAAGAGAGGTTGAACAGGCTAATAATAGGGGTGGCAACAATTTCAGCAGATAATTTTAGAAAGAAAGGGTCCAGATTTGTAGGGGTCCAGATTTTGCAGCTCTTTCAGAACATCAGCTGACTGGATTTGGGAGAAGGAGAAATGGGGAAGGTTTGGGCGAGTAGGTGTGGGGGGGTGCAGTGCTGTTGACCGGGGTAGGGGTAGCCAGGTGGAAAGCATGGCCAGCAGTACATAAATGCTTATTGAAATTCTCAATTATTGTGGATTTATCGGTGATGACAGTGTTTCCTAGCCTCAGTGCAGTGGTCAGCTGGGAGGAGGTGCTCTTATTCTCCATGGACTTTACAGAGTCCCAACACTTTAATTGCCTAAAGTCTGTAAGCTGTTAGTGTCTTAATTAATTAAAACTTCTTGACGCTAGGGGTCATATTTATTTATTTTTATTTTTTAAATAACGTTCCCAAGGTAAATGGACTATTTCTCAGGTCCAGATCGTAGAATATGCATATAATTTACAGATTAGGATAGAAAACACTCAAGTCTCCCAAACTGTCAAAATATTGTCTGTGAGTATAACACAACTGATTTTGCAGGCGAAAACCTGAGGAAATCTAACCCGGAAGTTTTTGTATTTTTTTTATCTGTGTTTCATTGCCCGTCTTTCTTCCATTTAAAGGGGTATCAACCAGATTCCTTTTCCAATGGCTTCCTCAGGCTGTGACCAGGCTTTAGACATAGTTTCGGACTTTTATTTTGAAAAATGAGCGAGATTCTTCAAAACTAGTCAGGTGTCCTTTGATTAGTTCCTGCGCGCGAGAGGGGTAGCTCAACATTTTCTTTCTCTCTAGGTTACGGTCCGGTTGAAATATTATGTATGTTAAAAACAACCTGAGGATTGATTATAAAAAACATTTGAAATGTTTCTACGAACATTACTGATACTTTTTGGAATTTTCATCGAACGGAACGAGGCTGTGGTTTTCTGAACATAACGCGCAACCCAAATGGCATTTTTTTGTTATAAAAGGAATATTTATCGAACAAAAATAACATTTATTGTGTAACTGGGAGTCTCGTGAGTGCAAACATCCGAAGATTATCAAAGGTAAGCGATTCATTTTATTGCTTTTCTGACTTTCGTGACCATGCTAATTTGGGGCTAGCTGTTCTAGCATTGATTGATACACTCACAAACGCTTGGATTGCTTTCGCTGTAAAGCATATTTTCACAATCTGACACGATAGGTGGATTAACGAGCCTCTACCCCGGGCCCCCCCCCCCCCACACTGATTAGCATCGCTAGCATAGCGTCACAATTAAATAGTAGCATCTAAATATCATTAAATCACAAGTCCAAGACACCTAATGAAAGATACAGATCCTGTGAATAAAGCCACCATTTCAGATTTTTAAAATGTTTTACAGGGAAGACACAATATGTAAATCTATTAGCTAAACACGTTAGCAAAAATCACAATTTTTCTTTGTCCACCATTTTCTCTCAACACCAGTAGCTATCACCAATTCGGCTAAACTAAGATATTGATAGCCACTAACCAAGAAAAAACCTCATCAGATGACAGTCTGATAACATATTTATGGGATAGGATAGGTTTTGTTCGAAAAATGTGCATATTTCCGGTAGAAATCATAGTTTACAATTGCACCCACCGTCACAACTAAACTAGAATAAATACATAGAGCAACGTGTATTACTTAATTACTAATCATCAAACATTTCGTAAAAATACACAGCATACACTAATCGAAAGACACAGATCCTGTGAATACAGACAATATTTCAGATTTTCTAAGTGTCTTACAGCGAAAACACAATAAATTGTTATATTAACCTGTCTAGGATCAGCGTGGCGCTAGCGGCACACCCCCCCCCCCCCCCACTGAAAAACCAGTGCCGCGAAATTCAAAAAAAATATTTTTTTAAAATATTTAACTTTCACACATTAAAGTCCAATACAGCTAATGAAAGACACAGATCTTATGAATCCAGTCAACATTTCCGATTTTTAAAATGTTTTACAGGGAAGACACAATATGTAAAGATGTACATCTATTACCTAAAAAGACATTAGCATATTCCACCATCTTTTATTTGTCCACCAACACCAGTAGCCATCACCAATTCGGCTAAACTAAGATATTTATAGCCCCTAACCAACAAAAAAACTCATTAGATGACAGTCTGATAACATATTTATGGTATGGGATAGGTTTTGTTAGAAAAAAGTGCATATTTCAGGTAGACTTCATAGTTTACAATTGCACCCACCATCACAAATGGACTAGAATAATTACAATGAGCAACGTGTTTACCTAACTACTAATCATCAAACATTTCGTAAAAATACACAGCATACACGAATCGAAAGACACAGATCCTGTGAATACAGACAATATTTCAGATTTTCTAAGTGTCTTACAGCGAAAACACAATAAATCGTTATATTAGCTTAGCACATAGCAATTAGCAGCCCAGCATTGATTCTAGCCAAAGTGAGCGATAAAAGTCAACATCGCCAAAAGATATTAATTTTTTCACTAACCTTCTCAGAATTCTTCCGATGACACTCCTGTAACATCACATTACAACATGCATATACAGTTTGATCGAAAATGTTTATATTTAGCCACCAAAATCATGGTTAGACAATGTGAAATGTAGACAAGCTGGTAAAGAAAACGTCCTTGCGCCACTTAGACAGTGATCTACTCTTATACATAAATACTCATAAACGTGACTAAAAAATATAGGGTGGACAGGGATTGATAGACAATTTAATTCTTAATACAATTGCGTTATTACATTTTTTAATTTATCCTTACTTTTCAATACAGTTTGCGCCAAGCGAAGCTACGTCAAAAAACATGGCGTCCTAAGCCACTAAAATGTTTCGACAGAAACACGATTTATCATAATAAAAATGTCCTACCTTGAGCTGTTCTTCCATCAGTATCTTGGGCAAAGGATCCTTTCTTGGGAGAAATCGTCTTTTGGTGGAAAGCTGTCCTCTTGCCATGTGGAAATGTCAACTACGTTCGGGATGAACTGAAAAGCGTGCCCAACTTTTCACATCGTTGCAAAAATAAATGTCCCAAAATCGCACTAAACGGATATAAATTGCTATAAAACGCTTTAAATTAACTACTTTGTGATGTTTGTAACTCCTATAACGAGTGAAAAGATGACCGGAGAAATATAACAGGCTAAACTAACGCTTGGAACAGGAGAGGGTCGGTGTCTTCCACGCGCGTTACGCAGCAAGAAAAGACTTGCTAGCTAAAGGTTTTTTTCATTTGTAGGGCCTGTGAACGAGCAATCGAGCCCGTTGGAATCGTCATCACGTAAAGGCATCCAGGGGAAGACGTAAGAAGTGTCCGTATAGTCATAGCAACGACAGAGCCCTTTTAAATGACTTCAGAAAAGTGTCCAACGTTTCTCAAATCTGACTCCATGTCAGGGAAATTGCTGTAGAATGGGCTCTGTTCCACTTAGAGACAAAATTTCAACTCCTATAGAAACTATAGACTGTTTTCTATCCAATAATAATAATAATATGCATATTGTACGATCAAGGATTTTGTGGGAAGCCGTTTAAAAAATTAGCCACATTAGCATAAATAGTCTAAACAGCGCCCCCATCCCCAACAGGTTAGCATACCACATGTGCAAACATTACCAGAGCATTGATTCTAGCCAAAGAGAGCGATAACGTAATCATCGCCAAAATATATTAATTTTTTCACTAACCTTCTCAGAATTCTTCAGATGACACTCCTGTAACATCATATTACAACATACATAGAGAGTTTGTTCGAAAATGTGCATATTTAGCCACCAAAATCATGGTTAGACAATGACAAAAGTAGCTCAGCTGGTCAGAAAATGTCCTGCACCATATTAGACAGTGATCTAGTCTTATACATAAATACTCATAAACTTGACTAAAAAATACAGGGTGGACAGCGATTGATAGACAATTTAATTCTTAATACAATCGCGGAATTACATTTTTTAAATTATCCTTACTTTTCAATACAGGTTGCGCCAAGTGAAGCTATAGCAAACAAGATGGCGGCATAAACGTTTAACATTTATCGACAGAAACACGATTTATCATCATAAATTGTTCTTACTATGAGCTGTTCTCCCATCAGAATCTTGGACAATGAATCCTTTCTTGGGTCTAATCTTCTTTTGGTCGAAAGATGTCCACTTGTCCGTCGAAATGCCCACTAACGTACGACCGGGACCCCGAAACGTGCCCGGAGCTTCAAAGTCTATTACAAAGCAATGCCTCAAAATCGCACTAAACGGATATAAATGGCTATAAAACGGTTTAAATTAACTACATTATGATGTTTCTAACACCTATAACAAGTAAAAAGATGACCGACGCTATATTACTGGCTAAACCAATGCTTGGAAAAAGGCCAGTCAGATATCCTTCTTGCGTTGAGCGCAGTGTCCAAAGGAAGGCTACTTCCGGTATTTTGTCATTTATAGAGCCAATGATTGCGCAATCAACTCCATTCAAATTGTCACCACTTACTGACATCTAGAGGAAGGCGTGGGCAGTGTGTGTATCTCATAGGATTAACAGAGACTTTTAAAACTGATCTGGAACCAGAGGCCAAGATGTCTAAATCTCACACACTGGGAGGAAAAGTGTTGTAGAATGAGTTCTGTTTCACTCAGAGACATAATTCAAACGGCTATAGAAACTAGAGAGTGTTTTCTATCCAATAATAACAATAATATGCATATTGTACCAGCAAGAATTGAGTACTAGGCAGTTTAATCTGTAGAGACAATTATGCTAATTTGAAACAGCACCCCCTATAGTTGCAAGAAGTTAACAACAAGCTAAGCTATGTTTTGGTATATTTCACTTGTGATTGCATGATTATAAATATTTTTAGTAATATTTGGCGACCTGCAATTCAGCGGTTGTTTAGGAAAATGATCCCGCTAAAGGGATCCGTAGCGCCAATTAACGACCGTTCCACAGGTGCATGTTCATTAATTGTTTATGGATCATTGAACAAGTATGGGAAACAGTGTTTAACTTTTTATGGCTGCAGGGGCAGTATTGAGTAGCTCTGATTAAAGGTGCCCATTTCAAACGGCCTCGTACTCAATTCTTGCTCGTACAATATGCATAAAATTATTACTATTGGATAGAAAACACTCTCTAGTTTCTAAAAACGTTTGAATTATATCTGTGAGTCAAACAGAACTCATTTGGCACAAACTTCCTGACCAGGAAGTGGAAAGTCTGAAATCGATGCTCTGTTCGACTTCCTGCCTATACATGGGCATGATACGTATTAGTATACGTGCACTTCATACACCTTCCCCTGGATGTCAAGAGGCGGTGAGAGAAGAAAATGAGTGTTTATCTTGGTCTGAAGTGGAATACAAGCTCTTTGTATGACGTGTCCGCCCATTTCCTGTTTTCTGGATAGCGCGAAAGGGGACATGGATTTGCCTTCTGTTTAGCTGCCGTTATAGGCAACAAATATCTCCGGCTTTGATTTTATTTGATACATGTGACCATATCATCGTAAAGTATGTTTTTTCAATATAGTTTCATCAGATTATTGAACTTTTTCGGGAGTTTTGCCGTGTTCCGTTCTCTTCCGTTTGTTGACATGGAGAGCTTTGTGCCACTTGGCAAGTGCGCATGCTAAATCGAGAGGGAAAATGAACGTTCTAAATCCAAACAACGATTGTTCTTGACAAAGGACCCATTGTCCAACATTCTGATGGAAGATCACCAAAAGTAAGAAAATTTTATGATGCTATTTCATATATCTGTCGTGCATGTGAACTAGTCGCCGGCGCCCAACTTTGGGGTACTCAGCTATACCGAAGCTGGATGTCGTAATGAAGTTATTTTTTAGAATTCTAACACTGCGATTTCATTAAGAACTAATGGATCTATCTTTTCCTATACAACATGTATTTTTTAGTTATGTTTATGAATAGCTATTTGGTCAGAATATGTGTGTCAGAAAACGTGTCAGAAAAATATTGTTGCTGTTTAGACGTTGTGGAAAAAGTAGCTAAGTTAGCACAATGTGTAACCACTGATTTCAGCTCTAAATATGCACATTTTCGAACAAAACATAAGTGTATGTATAACCTGATGTTATAGGACTGTCATCTGATGAAGAATATCAAGGTTAGTCAAAAAATATATATATTTTACTGGCTTGTCTTTCTGGCTATTGTGGTAAGCTAATATAACGCTATATTGTGTTTTCGCTGTAAAACACTTAATAAATCGGAAATATTGTCTGGAATCACAAGATGCCTGTCTTTCATTTGCTGTACACTATGTATTTTTCAGAAATGTTTTATGATGAGTAATTAGGTATTGGACGTTGGTGTCTGTAATTATTATGGCTGCTTTCGGTGCAATTTCTGATTGTAGCTGCAATGTAAACTATGATTTATACCTGAAATATGCACATTTTTCGAACAAAACATAGATTTATTGTATAACATGTTATAAGACTGTCATCTGATGAAGTTGTTTGTTGGTTAGTTTGGTTGGTTCTTGGTTAGTTAGGTTGGCTTTGTGCATGCTACCTGTGCTGTGAAAAATGTCTGTCCTTTTTTGTATTTGGTGGTGAGCTAACATAAATATATGTGCTGTTTTCGCTGTAAAACATTTTTAAAAATCGGACATGTTGGCTGGATTCACAAGATGTGTACCTTTCATTTGCTGTATTGGACTTGTTAATGTGTGAAAGTTAAATATTTAAAAAATATATATTTTGAATTTCGCGCCCTACACTTGAGCTGGCTGTTGTCATAAGTGTACCGACGTCGGGCTTGCAGCCATAAGAAGTTAAACACTTTACAATGAAGATCTGTGAAGTTATTTCGATTTTTACGAATTATCTTTGAAAGACAAACTCCCTTTCCGGACCCTATGTATGCGGATGACTCAACGCTATACACGTCAGCTACTACATTGAAATGACTGCAACACTCAACAAAGAGCTGCAGTTAGTTTCAGAGTGGGTGGCAAGGAATAAGTTAGCCCTAAATAGTTAGCCCTAAATAAAACTAAAAGCATTGTATTTGGAATAAAACTCACTAAACCCTAAACCTCAACTAAATCTTTTAATAAATAATGTTGAAATTGAGATAGTTTGAGATGACAAAACTGCTTGGAGTATCACTAGATTTGATCTGCCATGGTCAAAACATATTGATGCAGTAGTAGCTTAGATGGGGAGAAGTCTGTCTATAATAAAGCGATGCTCTGCATTCTTAACAACAAGGCAGATCCTACAGGCCCTAGTTTTGTCGCACCTTGACTACTGTTCAGTCGTTTGGTCAGGTGCCACAAAAAAGGACTTTGGAAAATTGCAATTGGCTCAGAACAGGGCAGCACGGCTTGCCCTTGGATGTACACAGAAAGCTAATATTAATAATATGCATGTCAATCTCTCCTGGCTGAAAGTGGACGAGAGATTGACTTCATCACTACTTTTATTTATGAGAGGTATTGACAAGTTGAATGCACCGAGTGCTCTGTCTAAACTACTGGCACACAGCTCGGACACCCATGCATACCCCACAAGACATGCCACAAGAGGTCTCTTCACAGTCCCCAAAACAGACTATGGGAGTAACACAGTACTACAAGGAACTCTATCCACATCAAGTAACTGACGCAAACAGACAAAAAAACACCATATGGAACAGCGCGGACTGTGAAGCAACACAAACATTTGCACAGATATGAATACACACACACACATTGGTTTAGCACTGTAGATATGTGGTAGTGGCGGAGTAGGGCCCTGAGGGCACACAGTGTGTTGTGAAATCTGTGAATGTATTGTAATGTTCTAAAATTGTATAAACTGCCTTAATTTTGCTGGACCCCAGGAAGAGTAAGTGCTGCCTTGGCAGCAGCTAATGGGGATCCATAATAAATACAAATTAAAATTAAAATACACACACACGATAACATACGCACTATACACACACTTACACATGGATTTGATACTGTAGATATGTGGTAGTGGTGGAGTAGTCGCCTGAGGGCACACAGTGTGTTGTGAAATCTGTGAACGTATTGTAATGTTTTAACATTTTTGCTGGACCCCAGAAAGAGTAGCTGCTGCCCTGCCTTGCTGCCTTGGCTAATGGGGATCCATAATAAATACAAATACAAAATACAAATCCCACACATCCCTACACAGGTTCAGGTGCAGTAGCATTCATCAACAGGATTACTTGTAATGCCTCTGCAGACAAATCCCTGAGTCCCAAAAAGCGCTCAGCCGCAATCACAATGATGCCTAATTTCTCTGATTTCCTCTCCGTTTGTACTGTGCAGTTGTTAACCAAGATCCCTCTGTTGACAAGGAATATCATCTTGTCTCTGCTCCTACTAACATTATGTCTTGAACTTCACGCCTTTCAAATCAAATCAAATGTTATTGGTCACATATACATATTTAGCAGATGTTATTGTGGGTGTAGTGAAATGCTTGTGTGCCTACCTACAACAGTGCAGTAGTATCTAACAATTCACAATAATATACACAAATCTCAAAGTGAAAGAATGGAATAAAGAAATTTAGAAATATTAGGACGAACAATGTCAGAGTGGCATTGACTACAGTAGATTAGAATACAGCATATAGATATAAATGTGTAAAGCAGTATGTAAACATGATTAAAGTGACTAGTGTTCCATTATTAAAGTGACCAGTGATTCCATGTCTATGTACATGGGTCTCTAAGGTGCAGGGTTGAGTAACCAGCTGGTAGATTGTCAATGATGTGTACGCCGAGGAACTTGAAGCTTTCCACCTTCTCCACTCCGGTCGCGTCGATGTGGATAGGGGCATGCTCCCTCTGCTGTCCACGATCAGCTCCTTCGTTTTGTTGACGTTGAGGGAGAGATTATTTTCCTGGCACCACTCCGCCAGGGCCGACATCTCCTCCCTGTAGGCTGTTTGGTCATTGTTGGAATTAAGGCCTACTACTGTTGTGTGTACTATGGTGTTGAAGGCTAAGCTATAGTCAATGAACAGCATTCTGACATAGGTATTCCTCTTGTCCAGATGGGATAGGGCAGTGTGCAGGACACTTCAGAAATGTGAGTGCATGATCACTACCACAATTGCAGGATTTAGGCTCAGCTGCCATATAATACTCCTCCAGTCTACATATACTTGATACAATAATTGAAATGTACAGTTGAAGTCGGAAGTTTACATACACCTTAGCCAAATACAATTAAACTAAGTTTTTCACAATTCCTGACATTTAATGCTACTAAAAAGTCCCTGTCGTAGGTCGGTTAGGATCACCACTTTATTTTAAGAATGTGAAATGTCAAAGTAATAGTAGAGAGAATTATTTATTTCAGCTTTTATTTCTTTCATCACATTCCCAGTGGGTCAGAAGTTCATATACACTCAATTAGTAGTTGGTAGCATTGCCTTTAAATTGTTTAACTTGTTTCAAATATTTCAGGCAGCCTTCCACAAGCTTCCCACAAGAAGGTGGGTGAATTTTGGCCCATTCCTCCTGACAGAGCTGGTGTAACTGAGTCAGGTTTGTAGGCTTCCTTGCTCGCACATGCTTTTTCAGTTCTACCCACAAATATTCTATAGGATTGAGGTCAGGGCTTTGTGATGGCCACTCCAATACCATGACTTTGTTGTCCTTAAGCCATTTTGCCACAACTTTTGAAGTATGCTTGGGGTCATTGTCCACTTGGAAGACCGATTTGCGACCAAGCTTTAACTTCCTGACTGATGTCTTGAGATGTTGCTTCAATATATCTACTTAATTTTCCTACCTCATGATGCCATCTATTTTGTGACGTGCACCAATCCCTCCTGCAGCAAAGAACGCCCACAACATGATGCTACCACCCCAGTGCTTCACGATTGGGATGGTGTTCTTTGGCTTGCAAGCCTCCCCCTTCTTCCTCCAAATATAAAGATGGTCATTATGGACAAACAGTTCTATTTATGTTTCATCAGACCAGAGGACATTTCTCCAAAAAGTACGATATTTGTCCCAAACCATAGTCTGTCTTTTTTATGGCGGTTTTGGAAGTGGCTTCTTCCTTGCTGAGTGGCCTTTCATGTTATGTCGATATAGGACTCGTTTTACTGTGGATATAGATACTTTTGTAACTGTTTCCTCCAGCATCATCACAAGGTCCTTTACTGTTGTTCTGGGATTGATTTGCAATTTTCGCACCAAAGTACGTTCATCTCTAGGAGACAGAACGCGCCTCCTTCCAGGGCGGTACAACGTCTGCGTGGTCCCATGGGGTTTATACTTGTGTACTATTGTTTGTACAGATGAACGTGGTACCTTCAGGCGTTTGGAAAATGCTCCCTAATATGAACCAGACTTGTTGAGGTCCACAATTTTTTCTGAAGTCTTGGCTGATTTCTTTAGATTTTCCCATGATGTCAAGCAAAGAGGCACTTAGTTTGAAGGTAGGCCTTGAAATACATCCACAGGTACACCTCCAATTGACTCAAATGATGTCAATGAACCTTTCAGAAGCTTCTAAAGCTATGACATAATTTTCTGGAATTTTCCAAGCTGTTTAAAGGCACAGTCAACTTGGTTTATGTAAACTTCTGACCCACTGGAATTGTGTTACAGTGAATTATAAGTGAAATAATCTGTCTGTTAACAATTTTTGGAAAAATGACTTAGTTTGTTAACAAGAAATTTGTGGAGTGGTTGAAAAATGAGTTTTAATGACTCAAACGTAAGTGTATGTAAACTTCTGACTATACATCAGACGGGTTTTAGACCAGGTCATAGCACTATCTCTGCTCAATTGGCCTAGACCAGGCTGCAAGGTAACTTGTTTAAAAATTACTAGACTGAAGAACTCAATGTATACAGTGCATTGGGAAACTATTCAGACCCTTTGAATTTTTTGACATTTTGTTATGTTACAGCCTTGTTCTAAAATGGATTTAAAAAAAAATATCCTCATCAATCTACACACAATGCCTCATAATGAAAGAGCGAAAACAGGTTTTTATAAATTGTTGCACCTTTATTATTGATCATCCTTAAAATATTTCTACAACTTGATTGGAGTCCACCTGTGGTAAATTCAATTGATTGTACATGATTTTCAAAGGCACATACCTGTCTATATAAGGTCCCACAGTTGACAGTGCATGTCAGAGCAAAAACCCAGCCATGAGGTCGAAGGAATTGTCCGTAGAGCTCCGAGACAGGATTGCGTCGAGACACAGATCTGGGGAAGTGTACCAAAAAAATTCTGCAGCATTGAAGGTCCCCAAGAACACAGTGGCCTCCATCATTCTTAAATGGAAGACGTTTGGAACCAACAAGACTCTTCCTAGAGCTGGCCGCCCGGCCAAATTGAGAAAGCGGGGGAGAAGGGACTTGGTCAGGGTGGTGACCAAGAACCTGATGGTCACTCTGACAGAGCTCCCAGAGTTCTTCTGTGGAGATGGAAGAACCTACTAGAAGGATAACCATCTCTGCAGCACTCCACCAATCAGGCCTTTATGGTAGAGTGGCCAGACGGAAGCCATTCCTCAGTAAAAGGCACATGACAGATTGCCAAGATTCTCTGGTCTGATGAAACCAAGATTGAACACTTTGGCCTGAATGCCAAGCGTCATGTCTGGAGGAAACCTGCCACTATCCCTACAGTGAAGCATGGTGGTGGCAGCATTATGCTGTGGGGATGTTATGCAGTGGCAGGTAGTCAGGAACGAGGGATAGATGAACGGAGCAAAGTACAGAGAGATCCTTGAGGAAAACCTGCTCCAGAGCACTCAAGACCTAAGATTGGGGCGAAGGTTCACCTTCCAACAGGACAACGACCCTAAGCACACTGCCAAGCCAATGCAGAAGTGGCTTCGGGTCAAGTCTCAATGTCCTTGAGTGGCCCAGCCATAGCCCAGACTTGAACCCAATCAACGTCCCTGGAGAGACCTGAAAACAGCTGTGCAGTGACTTTCCACCATCCAACCTGACAGAGTTTGAGAGAATCTGCAGAGAAGGATGGGAGAAACTCCCTACATACAGGTGTGCCAAGCTAGACTGCTGCAATGCTCTACTTTCCGGCTACCTGGATAAAGTACTAAATAAACTTCAGTTAGTGCTGAACACAGCTGCTAGAATCTTGACTAGAACCCCAAAAAGTTTAGCCTCTCTACACTGGCTTCCTGTTAAGGCAAGGGCTGATTTCAATATTTTACTGGTAACTTACAAAGCATTACACGAGCTTGTTCCTACCTATCTTTCCAATTTGGTCCTGCCGTACATACCTACACGTACGCTACGGTCACAAGAAGCCAGCCTCCTTACTGTTCCTAGAATTTCTAAGCAAACAGCTGGAGACAGGGCTTTCTCCTATAGAGCTCCATTTTAATGGAATGGACGCAGACTCCGTCTCGATCTTTAAGTCTTTATTGAAGATTCATCTATTCAGTGTGTCCTATGACCACACCCATGAGTGTGAAGGTGAACGGAAAGGCACTGGAGCAACAAACCGCCCTTGTTGTCTCTGCCTGGCCGGTTCCCCTCTCTCCACTGGGATTCTCTACCTCAAACCCTATTACAGGGGCTGATTCAATGGCTTACTGGTGTTCTTCCATGCCGTCCCTAGGAGGGGTGCGTCACTTGAGTGGGTTGAGTCACTGACGTGATCTTCCTGTCTGTGTTAGCGCCCCCCCTTGGGTTTGTGCCGTGGGGGAGATCTTCATGGGCTATACTCGGCCTTGTCTCAGGATGGTAAGTTGGTGGTTGAAGATATCCCTCTAGTGGTGTGGGGGCTGTGCTTTGGCAAAGTGGGTGGGGTTATATCCTGCTTGTTTGGCCCTATCCGGGGGTATCGTGGGACGGGGCCACAGTGTCTCCCGACCGCTCCTGTTTCAGCCTCCAGTATTTATGCTGCAATAGTTTGTGTTGGGGGGCTAGGGTCCGTCTGTTATATCTGGAGGATTTATCCTGTCTTATCCGGTGTCCTGTGTGAATTTATGTAAGTATGCTCTCTCTCACAGTGCATGCTGGGAGTTTTTTGGAGTTTGAGTGTTTGGTGTGGAGGGCTCTGTCCTATCTTTCCTTTGGTGGAGGGTTAATGCAATATTTGTTTTAGCGGTATCCACAGTTTATTCAAAGTTAAGGTGGAAGAGGGCAGAGTAAGGGTTTGGAAGGTGTGGTGTGCGAGATGGCTTCTCAGCCTAGCGCAGAGGAGATGCTGTCGATACGGCATGGATTCAAGTTTGTTCCTGAGAATGGAGTTAAGGTGTAGGAGGTTCTGCTCGAGGTCGGTGAATAGGTAGGAGCTGAATTTATACATTTTTCTTCTAGAATGAACAAAGCTGTGGTTGTGTTTATGAAATAGCAAATTTGGTTGGTAGGCTAATTGCTAGTGGAACATTTGTAAGGGGTGTGTTGGTGCCAATTTCTCCTCTCTCTGCCCCTTCGACAAGAGTGGTAGTTGCAAATTTGCCTCCGTTTGTTAAGGATGGTCAAATCAGGAAAGAGCTGAGTCATTTTGGTAAGTTTGCTAGCGGTTTTCGTGTACTGTCGGCAGGTTTTCAGGCAGATGCCGTTAAGCACGTTGTTTCGTTCCGGAGGCAAGTGTTTATGTTTCTGAATAACATTGAGCAACAGCTAAATGTGCATTTTAAAGTGAGGCATGGGGGGGGCTCTATGCAGGTTTTGCCAGCACAGATAGTCTACGGTGTTTTAAGTGTGGGGATTTGGGGCATAAGAGCTTTGCGTGCCCACATAAAGGCTGTAGACTAGGTGAGGGTACAAGCGACAGTGGGGGAAATCGAGGTCAATGTGCAGGGGGTAATGAGATGCAGACAGCAGAGGCTGGGCCTAGTCATGCCAGGGATGGTGGTGTAGCGGATGCTGGGCCTAGTCATGCAAGAGATGGTGGTGTAGATGAGGCTGGGCCTAGTCATGCCAGGGATGGTTGTGTAGATGAGGCTGGGCCTAGTCATGCAAGAGATGGTGGTGTAGATGAGGCTGGGCCTAGTCATGCTAGAGATGGTGGGGTAGCTGAGGCTGGGCCTAGTCAGGCTAGAGATGGTGGGGTAGCTGAGGCTGGGTTTAGTCATGCTATGGATGGTGGGGTAGCTGAGGCTGGGCCTCGTCAGGCTAGAGAATGTTGGGTAGCGGAGGCTGGGTCTAGTCAGGCTATGGATGGTGGTGTAGCGGAGGCTGGGTCTAGTCAGGCTAGAGATGGTGGGGTAGCTGAGGCTGGCCCTAGTTATGCTATGGAGGGTGGTGTAGATGAGGCTGGGTCTAGTCAGGTTATGCTAGTGGATGAGGAGAGTATTGTGGGGAAGTGTAAGAGACTTGGGGGGAGGAGGAGGGTGTCAAGCGGAAAAGGAAAAAGGGTGTGGTCAAAGGCACCATGGAAACTTTGCCTGTTGCTGTGGGGGATGCCCTGACCAGAGAGGAAGGGTAGGTGGTCAGGATGGGAGATAGAGATGAGGAGGAAAGTGGGTGTGAGGAAGAGGATGATGATTTGTTTTTTTCAGACTCCTCTTCAATTGGCCCGAAGTCAAGCAGAGGGGTCAAAGTGTACGTTGAGAGAACTGACAAGGTTCCTGAATGAGACCAAGGGGAATCTCAAGTTAATCTTGAGGCTTTTTTTCTGATCTGAGAAAGTTTGTAAGATCAGTACAACACGCTATGAAAAATGAGGGGCATGGTGTCCTCTCACCCAGGAAACGGTTTAGGTTGAGGAAGTGGGTCACAACAGTGCGTAAAGGTTTACCTTCAGACACTGTTAAGCTGTATATTTTCTTTCTGACACTGGGGCTTTTTGAGCTTTGCTATTGGTCTCTTTCTTTGCTGGCTTTTCTCACACTTTTTATGGAGACTCTTCGGGTAGGCTCGCTCAATATAAATAGCGCCAGAGATGCGTGTTGGGTGAATATGTAAAACAAAACAAAAATCAGGTGTTTCTGCAGGAGACACATAGTGATGTGTTGAATGAAGTCGATTGGGGGCTCTGGTGGAAAGGGGCAAGTGTGTTGAGCCATGGGACAAATTTTAGTGCAGGGGTGGCAGTCATTTTTGCACCGGGTCTGTCTGTAAAAATGTGCTCCTCAAAGGAGGTGTGTAGGGGTAGGCTGCTTGTTGTAAAAGCAGAAATGAACAACATGGGTTTTGTCGTTATAAATGTGTATGCTCCTAATACAGGGAGAGAGGGGGGGGGGGGGGGGTTCTATTTGCGAGTCTTAGGCAGGAACTCTCACAGGTAGCACCTGAGGAGACGCTGGTGGTCGGAGGGGACTGGAACTGTTCAATGGATTTCACAAAAGACAGAAATGGGGAAGAGCCTCATTCAGTGTCAGTGAGAGTGTTAAGGGACATCATTAATCAGTTCGACCTAGTGGATGTTTGGAGAACTAAACATCCCAACATAAGACAGTATACATGGGTAAAGGTTTTTGGGGCTAGGGTGAGTGCAGCCCGACTTGATCGGTTTTACATGTCTAGGAATCGGAGCAATAGGCTGTTGGGCGCTACCATTCTCCCGGTGGTGTTTTCGGATCCCCACATAACCATGGCTCGGATGTCTATTTCACCAGGTTCCCGGCAGGCATCCTATTGGAAGTTCAATGTAAAGCTCTTACAAGATGCCACTTTTTGCTCAGGTTTCCAGACCTTTTGGGAAAGGTGGGGGCAGTGAAGAGAGGAGTATGAGTCTCTGAGTCAATGGTGGGATGTGGGGAAAGTCCACATTCGGCTTTTCTGTCAACAGTACACAGCTCTCTCATCCTCAGAGGCTAGGAGAGTATTGGGGGAACTAGAGCGTTGTATTAGTGAGATGGTGGGGCAAGGCAATGTAGGCCTTCAGGCTAATTTAGCTGAATTACGTAGGGACGTGGGTAATTTTTCCAGGTTAAAACAAAGGGAGCACATGTAAGAGCTAGGTTCTCCATGCTCACGTGATGGATGCTCCCAGCTCCTCCTTCTTCGGTTTGGAAAGACAGCGCAGTGAAGCCAAGGGTATGCATTGTCTACGGCTGTCAGATGGGCGGGTGACCTCTGTGGTGGGGGAGATGCGGGAGCGGACTGTGGAGTTTTATACTGAATTGTATAGGGCAGAAGTGTGTGCTCAGGTCTTGTTCGCAGGACTCCCTAAGCTCTCTCTGGTACAGAGGGATGAAATGGACATTCCTCTGTTGTCCAATGAACTGGCAGAGGCTGTAACCCAGATGTGTCCCGGTCGTGCACCGGGGATCGATGGACTCCCAGTGGAGTTTTATAAAAAATTCTGGGGAATAATTGGACAGGATTTATTTTGCGTGTTGTGTGGGGGTGCGTTGGGGTAGGAGAGTTGCCAATGAGCTGCCGTCAGGCGGCTTTGACTCTCCTGCTCAAAAAAGGGGACTTGTGTGAACTTAAGAACTGGAGGCCTGTGGCATTACTCTGTGCGGACTACAAGATATTTGCCAAGGTCCTCTCTAACAGACTAAAGTCCCATTTGGACTCGGTAGTACATAAGGACCAAACATATTGTGTACCGGGACGCTCAATCACGGACAACTTGTTCTTAATCAGGGACATGTTGGACTTGTTGAGAGGTTCTAATGTGACCTTTGGACTGGTCTCTTTAGATCAAGAGAAGGATGTTGGTAGAGTGGACCATGAGTATCTGTTTAATGTGATGTCTGTGTTTGGGTTTGGGAAGAGTTTGTTGACCTGTGTGAAGCTGGGGCGTCTTGTAAGGTTAAGGTGGGAGGGGGGCTCAGTAGGCCAGTCTGGGTGAGAAGGGGCATTAGACAAGGATGCCCTCTATCTGGGCAGTTATACAAACTAGCCATTGAGCCTTTCTTTGGGACTGCTATGCAGGAGACTGCAGGGAGAGTGCTGGACAGGCATGGATGTGGTGACAGGCATAGCAGTGTCAGCATATGCAGATGTTTCTGTGATGGTCAGGGATGGTCAGGATATGCAGGCACTAGAGACTAGTCTGAAGGTGTACGAGGGAGCTTCTTCAGCTAAGGTGAACTGGGGCAAGAGCGAAGCTCTTATGTGGGGCATGGGGGGATAGGCCCCCTCTGCTTCCAGGGGGTTTGCAGTGGGGTTGTGAAGGGCTTAAAATGTTGGGGGTGTACCTGGGCTCGGAGAAGTGGGTCAGGAAGAACTGGGAGGGGCTGTCACAGGCAGTGGTGTCAAGCCTGGCCAGGTGGAGGTGTCTCCTGTCCCAAGTGTCATATAGAGGGAGGGTGCTGATAATCAACAACCTGGTGGTATCTTCCCTGTGGCATAAACCGGCTGTCCTCATCCCCCCCGAGCAGGATGGCTGCTTTCCTGCTAAAGGCGGTGCAGAGACTGCTTAACCATACTGATGTTGGCTGGAGGGAACCAGCATGCGCGCTGCAGAGGAGAGCTGGTGGATTAGGGTTGAACCGGCAGCTGTTCCTCATGAAGCTGGAGTGGCTGAGTACAGCAGGTCTCTCAGATTTTTACTCTGCAGTGATGAGGGCTTGGCAGCTAATAAGGCCCACATGAGAAGGGGGTGTGGAGCCTGGGCTGTGGGTGTGGGTGTGAGAAGGGGGTGTGGAGCCTGGACTGTGGGTGTGGGAGGAGCCTATCTTCAACAACCCAGCCATCCCTTTGAGATCGGTTCAGTCGGCAACCCTGCAGAGGCATCTGATGGCTGCGGGTTTACAAAGGCTGGGTTACCTGAGACTGGTGAGAAAGGAGGGGTGGAAACCCCTGGAAGTCTTGGCACAACAAACGGGAATAAAGTTTCTTAGGCTGCTGGAGAGATTCCTGGATGAGGTCCAGTAGGCACTGTCTGAGCCGGTAAGGGGGGTGTTTGAGCGGCCAAATGGGGAGGGGCTACCAATGTTTCCGCCACTACAGGTGACGGCAGAGACTGGGGACTGGCAAGGGGGACTGGAGGACTTGTTAGATTGAGTTTGAAGGGGTGGGAAGTAAAGCCCTTTACAACCTCTGCGTTAAGGTTAGGAACATTGGGAGCCTAACAGGAGTGAAGGCACATCAGTGGCAGGGGATATGTGGGGTGGAGAGTATGGTGGGTTTTAGATGGAGAGGGCTCTACAAATACCCAGTACCAAAGAGGTCAGGGGACCTCCAGTGGAGGGTTCTTCATGGAGCCCTGGCCACTAACAGCTGGTTGGCACGGGTTGAACCGGGAATCGGGCAGGGTTGTCCTTTCTGTGTAATGAAATAAACTGTGATTCATGTGTTTTCTGTGTTCACCAGGTTAATGCCTTTAATGTCTCTGTTGGAATGTCTGTGTGAGAGGTTGGGGTGGTTTTTACTGTTGGGATGTTTATAATGGGATACAGGTATTCGATTAAGGAGAAGGCCAAATGTGTTTTGTTTAATTTTCTGTTTGCTCAGGTGAAGTTGGCTATTTGGCTAACAAGAAGGAACAGGGTCAAGGTGGGGAGATAACAGACCCTTTACTATTGTTTAATGGGATGGTCTCTGCGCGCCTTAGGGTTGAGTTTGAGTACTATAGAATGATAAAAAGTGTGGGGATGTTTCAGGAAATATGGTGTGTTGGGGGGGCTGTCTGTATAGCTGGGGAAGATGTTTTGGATATACGGTTGTAGAAGTGGGTATTGTTTTGGGTATTGTGATGTTGGTTTGTATCATGTGGTAGATGGAAAGGTGAGTATGGTACATGAATGCAGTACAGGATATATGTTGGTGTTTTATTTGTAAGGAGGGTGAGTTTTTAAAAAATGACACGAGAAAGTTTCAGTAAACAAAGACAAAAAGTCAAAGTCGCTCTCGCTCTCTCGGAGGACCTGAGCCCTAGGACCATGCCTCAGGACTACCTGGCTTGATGACTCCTTGCTGTCCCCAGTCCACCTGGTCGTGCTGCTGCTCCAGTTTCAACTGTTCTGCCTGAGGCTATGGAACCCTGACCTGTTCACTCGACATGCTACCTGTCCCAGACCTGCTGTTTTCAACTCTCTAGAGACAGCAGGAGCGGTAGAGATACTCTGAATGATCGGCAATGAAAAGCCAAATGACATTTACTCCTAAGGTGCTGACCTGTTGCACCCTCTACAACCACTGTGTGTAACGACTCCCACCGAAGGTGGCTCCCCTTCCTGTTCGGGTGGCGCCCGGCGGTCGTCGTCACCGGCCTACTAGCTGCTACTGACTTTTCCTCCCCCTCCCTTTTTGTTTAGTGGTTACACTTGTTTGTGGTTAGGGTGATTAGTGGGGCTTTATTACCCAGCAGCCCGGCCTGCTGGGGGTGTGGGATTGTTTTGTGTACAGGTAGTACATGCTTGTGTGTCACGGTTCGTGTACGTTGTGTCTTGTTATTTTGTGTTCTCATTTATGTGGTGGAGCATTACATTTAGAGTGGCGTCGTGTTCACCCGTTTAGGGAATTAAATTGGAACGCTACTCTGAACTCTCTGTCTCCTGATTCCTTCCTCCACTACACCCCGGGCATTACACTGTGATTATTATTATTTGACCCTGCTGGTCATCTATGAATATTTGAACATCTTGACCATGTTCTCTTATAATCTCCACCGTCACAGCCAGAAGAGGACTGGCCACCCCTCATAGCCTGGTTCCTCTCTAGGTTTCTTCCTAGGTTCCGGCCTTTCTTAGGAGTTTTTCCGAGCCACCGGGCTTCTACACCTGCATTGTTTGCTGTTTGGGGTTTTAGGCTGGGTTTCTGTACAGCACTTTGAGATATCAGCTGATGTAAGAAGGGCTTTTTAATAAATTTGATTGATTGATTGTAGTGTCATCCCCTAGAAGACTCGAGGCTAAAGGTCCTTCAACAATGTACTGAGTAAAGGGTCTGAACCCGGACGAAGCTGGGCCAATTATGCGCCGCACTATGGGACTCCCAATCATGGCCGGTTGTGATACAGCCTTATGTAAATGTACTTTGTCATTATGAGGTGTTGTGTATAGATCGATGAGTAAAAAACAACAATGTAATACATTTTAGAATAAGGCTGTTTTGTAACAATTGTAAATGAGAACGTGTTCTCAATTTGCCTACCTGGTTAAATAAAGGTTAAATAAATAAATAAATAAATAACATAATGTGGAAAAAGTCAAGGGGTCTGAATACTTTCCGAATGCAGTGTATATGCTGATGGTGTTAAATCAGGTTTCCTGGATATTACGAACAGTGTCCCGAAGGGGTCGATTCTTGGTCCTGTACTTTTTTACTGTTTACATTAACGATATCGACTTGACTGTATAAAAAAAGGTATCCTCGACTTGTATGCCGATGATACTGTTGCTTACCCTATCGCCCCCACAGTTGACTAGGCTCTATCTGAAATTTAGTCTGCCTTCATTGTATTACAGAAAAACTTCATTGATCTGAAATGGGTGCTGAATGCAGGTAAAACTAGGTATATGGTGTTCCCTATAGCGCATAAAAATAATTTATTTGATTGAAGCATATGTACTTTGGTTGGTGTACATATTGATCATGTCCCTGCTTATAAATATCTGGGCATCTGGACAGATGAATGTCATGCCTACTTCCGCTCCCCCTCTGATGGGGTTGATTGTGCCAGGCACCATCATTGTGTGCACCCTACTCCCCATCATTACGCACACCTGCTCCGCATCATTACGCACACCTGGACTTCATCATCACCTTGATTACGCTCCCTTTATTTAGCCCTCTGTAGTCAATCTGAAGTATTGTTTTTGTTCACGTTCAGTACTTCGGCTGTTTTGTTTATCTGCATTGTTCATGTAAACTTTCCTTCTGCACTTGCTTCCTGACTCCAAGCGCATACGATACAATGAAAAGGCGTCTTTTAAAAAGCATATTAATGAGTTAGTTAAGAATCTGAGAATAAAAATGGCCTTCTATAGAAATAGGTCCTGTCTCTCTCTAAAAAATAAAAAGCGGATTATTCATTCCAGGTCCCTATTCGTCCTAGACTATGGCAACATCATTTATATGAATGCAGCTGCCACTTCATTGAAGCCATTCGATGCAGTTTATCATAGCGCACTACACTTTATTACGGGCAACAATTTTAGTACTTATCACTGCATTCTCTACCAGAAAGTTTGTTGGCCATCTTTGATGTAATATAGGTTGATTGATACATTGCTATGTTTTAATTTATAAAGCTCTTTTGCAAAAAGTCCCAATGTACTGTCATGGAAGATTACATAATTAGTCATGCTATCCCGTGTTTTACTGCTTATAGAATAGTCTCTTGTTAAATGCTAGTGTTTTTTCTAACCTGATAGAAACTTGTCTTGGTGTGACTTAGATATGAGACTGGGCTTACAGATGTTTGGGTGCAACCGCAGCATGTGAAATGCCCTGGGTTTACGATCTACAGAAAGTCACATGTATGGAAACTTGCAGAAAGGAGCACAATATAGTGTTTGTTGTTGAGAATGCAGTTAGACAGTTGAGCCCTCATGCTATCTTTTAAAGTCTGCACAGACAACTAATTACCTTTTACACACAATCTGCTGACTGCCACGTATACAGAAAATTGGTTGTATTTTCTCCATAAAAGCAGAGACCTGCCTATGTTTGTTACGCTTTCTACTCTGAACCATTCTAGGTGATGTTGAAGGCTTCATTTTTGCAAATCTTATAATTAAGCTGTTGTTGGAAGAATCTACAGTCTCTCTCTTCCTATAGAATTTCCCTGACAGTACCTAACATCATTACTAAACTTTAGACATATGAGTTACCACACCCGTTTTCAGGGATGGCTAAGTCTGGAAATTCCTTTGGTCTCTAATGAGTTAGGTAAATCAGCTAGCCCTCCATTTCTCACCACTACACTGAATATGGACCGTTCTCACCTGCATTGGAACTCCTGCTACAGAAGACACACATAGAGAGAGTGCAGGGACCTCACTTGCTCTTGTTCATCTAGTCTTGTAGTGTTGAGGGACGCAGCACTGCAAAGTAGTAACACTTCTTACATTTCAGAGATCTGAATAGTTCTAAGGGGTACCCCATTTATTTAAAGGTTGTCTTTTTATTAACTATTTTTGTGGAGTGTCATTTTTTTTGAGTGTCATCCTGCAGCACAGCATTTTGGGGATGAGGTCAGATCTAATATTGGGAATATAATATTGACATAAGGTTATAGATGCTTTGTGAAGCCTCAATTTAATATGATTTTAAGTGGTGCTTATGTCATACGTTAAAAAGCACAGGTCACATTTGACATTGGTAGTTGGTAGTTATGACACATTTATGAACCCTTTATAGAGACTGACATATTGTTATAGATGATTTGTGACACATTTATGTAGTGCTTATGAAGCCTTCATAAGTTGCACTTTGTTTAAAGTGGGACCAGAAGTTTGGCTTTCACTGAATTGTTATAGTACTCTGCATCTTGTCTCTCGATGACATTATGCCCTCAGTACACATTCAGGCTTGGTATGACTAACATTTACAGAGAGTGAAGTGTGGGGTCAAAGTTCATAATTACCCCAATGGCTTCGTCTGACTCAGATCCTCTAATATGCAATGTTGATGGTTGCATGATATATTATTGATGTAATATCTGCCTTGCGTCATTCAGCCTGATTTTTAAAGGGCAGCTTTTTAAAGGGCAGCTCAAATGGCACCCTATGTCGTGCACCACTTTTGACCGGGACACATAGGGCTTTGGTCAAAAGTAGTGTACTATATAGGGCATGGGGTGCCATTTGGGATACAATCCGGCTTCGCACTTTGTCCATGAGTGTCCATCACATGGATATTTTCGCAGCGCCGACTGACCACTCTCCCAGAATCTGACCACATGAACATTCCATTACCACTTCCATTAGGCTATAGGAAATTTGATGTACTGTTAAAAGCACGGTGTTGGTAGGCTATGGAAAGAGGCTATAGGAGTAAGTATAGACACTAACATTTTTTCAGATTTTAAGGTTTTACGTATGAGCTGCAAGATTTAGTAGGACTTCCATCCTATTTTCAATTGTCAGCTTTGACCTCATGTCGCTGACTTCTGTCACTGCAGAAAGAACATCTTGTTCTTACTGTTATCTCCCTGACAGGTAAAAGAAGTACAAAACATCTCCAGAAGGAGAGAACTTTTTGCTGTCATATTTTGTACTTGTACTGTGATATGTATCTTCACTACAGATATGACATTACATATTGGCATCTCCAACATCTGTCATGTAGCAGACTGTAGACGCAGATTATACTGAGTCATGCAACCTAATTATAAGCCAGGATATTTCTGGAAGAGCATGTTGGGAGTACATGGGCTTCTCATTTTATCCTCAACATTGTCTGTGCACTATTCTTCGCCATGATTTGATCAGTTTCATTCTAAAGCCAGAAGCCTGGCTTAGCTTTTGTTCTGTCAGGTGAGTGGGGAAACGCAGAGCCACAGACGTGTGTCCTTGGATAGGCCATTGATGAATTGCGTACAAAGTAATTGATTTTACAGTGTATAATATAATGCTGAAAAGATGTCTGCGCTCTCCGGTCCAAGTTTGTGTCTGTCTGCTGTCTGTGCACAGAACAAAAAGGCCTGCGTCTGCTCCCTCGCCCCCTCTCTTTCTTTCTCCGTGCCCTCCCTCCCTCAATCTCTCCCTGCCTACCAGGTGTGTGACTTGGCGGGGCATATGGTACTATGGCCTTGCTATCTGCCCAGGCCTTCCAGACTGATGATGGAGGGCACTGGTTCTTGGCAAATCCTCCAGAAGCTGTGAAGAATAAACTCCTTCTCCTCTCTGCCTCTCTCTCTGCAGTCTGTCCTTTGTTGTTGTAAATAACCCTGGATCTATCATCCATGATGCACGGCTCGGGCAGATGCCCCCCTTCACCGAACACTCGCTACAGTATGCCGCCTAAACCAGCCGCTGCATACACCGTGGGCGTCTCTGGGTCTCTTCCCAGCAATAGCTTTTTTCAAAAGAAGAGGGATGCATATCAGACCAAATATGGGTTTATTACATCCCTAGTAGCATCCTGAGTCTTTTTATAAAATATTTCTCAGATAGTAAATTCAAATATTTCACTTTTAAGTCAGGCGTTCTCTCTGAGACCTCCTTTAAAAAGAGTTTTGGGAATGGGAAATATAGTGGAAAAGACTCCCCTCCCCCCCCCCCCCTCTGGCAGATAAGTGAGGTATTGATAAGCTTTTACCAATTCCATGCCACCACTCTAAAACACTCGCCCACAGCCTCTCAAGCAGAATCAGTGTCCTCGATCTCCAGAGTGGCTAGTATTCCTGTAATACCCATACAACAGTAAAAGGCCATCCAGACAAAAGCCATCCCAATACCCCCAGTCCTCTCTAGCCCGCTACCACTGTTTCTCCCACATCCCCTTCTTACCACACTCCCTCTCTTTCACTCACTCCGTCTCGCTCTCTCTTTCACTCACCCCTCCCCCCTCTCTCTTTCTCAACATTTTTCTCAGCCCTCTCACTTCTCTCTTTCCCCCTCTCTCTAAACCTTTGTTTGTACATGGTCTGCTGCTGGAAGGTCGTTTCATTCTCTTAGTGTTAGCATAATCAACTTTCTCATTCATTATACAGAGACAACAGAGTGTGTGTTATACAATCCATCAGGCAGCTCGGTAATTAACTTACAGACGCACAAATATCATACCCGCCCCCACAAATGCTAACTTCCCCTGTTATTGCAATGGTGAGAGGTTAGCACTTCCTGGGGGTATGATAATTGTGCATCAGTAACTTTCTCACTCCTCATTATTCACGATTCATTCAGTATTATCCGTAATCATAGTAGCATCCACATTAATATAGTAGTGTTTAGGAACATTCTATTCTTATTTACAGTAAAGTGACTCCAAAATGACACAATACATTATTTACCATGCATTTCTATTGGGCATAAAATAATCTGAAACACAACCAAACAAATAGCAAATGCATGCAACAAGTTTGAAGAGTCAAATCAAATGTTATTTGTCACATGCGCCGAATACAACAGGTGTAGACCTTACATTGAAATGCTTACTTACAAGCCCTTAACCAACAAAGCAGTTGTAAAAAAAGAAGAAAAAAAGTAGAATAATTAAAGAGCAGCAGTAAATAACAACAGCGGGGCTATATACAGGGAGTACCGGTACAGAGTCAATGTCAATGTGCGGGGGCACTGGTGTCGAGGTAATTGAGGTAATATGTACACTATCGTTCAAAAGTTTGGGGTCACTTAGAAATGTGTTTGTTTTTGAAAGAAAATCATTTTTTTGGTCCATTAAAATAACATCAAATTGATCAGAAATACACTGTAGACATTGTTAATGTTGTAAATGACTATTGTAGCTGGAAACGGCTGCTTTGTAATGGAATACCTACATACAGTAGGGGTACAGAGGCCCATTATCAGCAACCATCACTTATGTGTTCCAATGGCACGTTGTGTTAGCTAATCCAAGTTTATCATTTTAAAAGGCAATTTATCATTAGAAAACCCTTTCGCAATTATGTTAGCACAGCTGAAAACTGTTTTCCTGATTAAAGAAGCAATAAAACTGGCCTTCTTTAGACTAGTTGAGTATCTGGAGCATCAGCATTTGTGGGTTCGATTACAGGCTCAAAATGGCCAGAAACAAAGACCTTTCTTCTGAAACTTGTATCTATTCTTGTTCTGAGAAATTAAGGCTATTCCATGCGAGTAATTGCCAAGAAACTGAAGATCTCGTACAACGCTGTGTACTACTCACTTAACAGAACAGCGCAAACTGTCTCTAACCAGAATAGAAAGAGGAGTGGGAGGCCCCGGTGCACAACTGATCAAGAGGACAAGTACATTAGAGTGTCTAGTTTGAGAAACAGACAACTCAAAAGTCCTCAATTGGCAGCTTCATTAAATAGTACCCGCAAAATACCAGTCTCAATGTCAAGAAGAGACAAATCCGGGATGCTGGCAGAGTCGCAAAGAAAAAGCCATATCTCAGACCTGCCAATAAAAAGTAAAGATTAAGATGTGGAAAAGAACACAGACACTGGACATAGGAAGATTGTAAAAAGTGTCATGGACAGACAAATCTAAGTTTGAGGTGTTCGGATCACAAAGAAGGACATTCGTGAGACGCAGAAGAAATGAAAGATGATGGAGGTGTGCTTGACGCCATCTGTCAAGCATGTTGGAGGCAATATAATGGGCTGGGGGTGCTTTGGTGGTGGTAAAGTGGGAGATTTTTACAGGGTAAAAGGGATCTTGAAGAGGAAGGCCATCACTCCATTTTGCAACGCCATGCTATACCCTGTGGACGGCGCTTAATTGGAGCCAATTTCCTCCTACAACAGGATAAATGACCCAAAGCTCAGCTCTAAACTATGCAAGAACTATTTAGGGAATAAGCAGTCAGCTGGTATTCTGTCAATAATGGAGTGGCCAGCACATTTACCGGATCTCAACCCTATTGAGCTTTTGTGGGAGCAGTTTGACTGTATGGTCCGTAAAACGTGCCCATCCAACTTGTGGGAGGTGCTTCAGGAAGCATGGGGAGAAATCTTCAGATTACCTCAACAAATTGACAACTAGAATGCCATAGGTCTGCAAGGCTGTAATTGCTGCAAATTGAGGATTCTTTGATGAAAGCAAAGTTTGTAGGACACAATTATTATTTAAATTAAAAATCATTATTTATAACCTTGTCAACGTCTTGACCATATTTCCTATTCATTTTGCAACTCATTTCATGTACGTTTTCATGGAAAAGAAGGCCATTTGTAAGTGACCCTATTTTTTTGAACGGAGTGTACATGTAGGTAGAGTTATTAAAGTGACTAATAACAGAGACTAGCAGCAGCGTTCCAGAGGGGGGGTGCAAATAGTCTGGGTAGACATTTGATTAGATGTTCAGGAGTATTATGGCTTGGGGGTAGAAGCTATTTAGGAGCCTCTTGGCGGTCCGGTACCGCTTGCCGTGCGGTAGCAGAGAGAACAGTCTACGACTAGGGTGGCTGGAGTCTTTGACAATGTTTAGGGCCCTTCCTCTGACACTGCCTGGTATAGAGGTCCTGGATGACAGGAAGCTTGGCCCCAGTGATGTACTGGGCCGTACGCACTACCCTCTGTAGGGCCTTGCGGCCGGAGGCCGAGCAGTTGCCAAACCAAGCAGTGATGCAAACTGTCAGGATGCTGTCAATGGTGCAGCTGTAAAACCTTTTGAGGATCTGAGGACCCATGCCAAATATTTTCAGTCTCCTGAGGGGGAAAAGGTTTTGTCATGCCCTCTTCAGAACTGTCTTGGTGTGCTTGAACCATGTTAGTTTGTTGATGATGTAGACGCCAAGGAACTTGAAGCTCCCAACCTGCTCCACTACAGCCCCGTGATCACGTTGAGGGAGAGGTTGTTGACCTTTCACAACACGGTCAGGTCTCTGACCTCCCCCCATATGCTGTTTCATCGTTGTCGGTGATCAGGCCTACCACTGTTGTGTCATCAGAACACTTAATGATGGTGTTGGAGTTGTGCCTGGCCGTGCAGTCATGAGTGAACAGGGAGTACAGGAGGGGGCTGAGCACGCACCACTGAGGGGCCCCCGTGTTGAAGATCAGCATGGCGGATGTGTTGTTACCTACCCTTACCACCTGGGGGCGGCCCGTCAGGATGTCCAGGATCCAGTTGCTGAGGGAGGTGTTTAGTCCCAGGGTCCTTAGCTTAGTGATGAGCTTTGTGGACACTATGGTGTTGAACGTTGAGGCTGTAGTCAATGAATAGCATTTTCACATAGGTGTTCCTCTTGTCCA
The DNA here is from genome assembly GCF_029448725.1 of Salvelinus fontinalis. Classification (NCBI taxonomy): domain Eukaryota; kingdom Metazoa; phylum Chordata; class Actinopteri; order Salmoniformes; family Salmonidae; genus Salvelinus; species Salvelinus fontinalis. The sequence continues at coordinate 45,648,390 of NC_074668.1, forward strand.
GGTATGAAAGGGCAGTGTGGAGTGCAATAGAGATTCCATCATCTGTGGATCTGTTGGTGCGGTATACAAATTGGAGTGGGTCTAGGGTTTTTGGGATAACGGTGTTGATGTGAGCCATGACCAGTCTTTCAAAGAATTTCATGGCTACAGACGTGAGTGCTACGGGTCAGTAGGCATTTAGGCAGGTTAACTTAGTGTTCTTGGGCACAGGGACTATGGTGGTCTGCTTGAAACATGTTGGTATTACAGACTCGGACAGGGAGAGGTTGAAAATGTCAGTGAAGACACTTGCCAGTTGGTCAGCACATGCTCATAGTAGAGCCTGATCACATGTATGTTTCAGTGTTACTTGCCTCGAAGCGAGCATAGAAGTTATTTAGCTCGTCTGGTAGGCTCGTGTCACTGGGCAGCTCTCGGCTGTGCTTCCCTTTGTAGTCTGTAATAGTTTACAAGCTCTGCCACATCCGACGAGCTTCTGAGCCGGTGTAGTACGATTAGAACTCACTCCTGTATTGACACTTTGCCTGTTTGATGGTTTGTCGGAGGGCATAGCGGGATTTCTTATAAACTTCCGGATTAGAGTCCCGCTCCTTGAAAGCGGCAGCTCCTACCCTTTAGCTCAGTGCAAATGTTGCTTCTGGTTGGGCTATGTACGTACAGTCACTGTGGGGAGGATGTCCTCGATGCGCTTACTGAAAAAGCCAGTAACAGGAGGATAGAATTATGGTCAGATTTGCCAAATAGAGGGTGAGGGAGAGCTTTGTATGTGTCTCTTTATGTGGAGTAAAGGTGGTCTACAATTTTTTTCCTCTGGTTGCACATTTAACATGCTGATAGAAATGAGGTAAACTGATTTAAGTTTCCCTGCATTAAAGTCACCGGCCACCAGGAGCGCCACCTTGGCATTTTCCTGTTTGCTTATGGTGGTATAGAGCTCATTGTTTGTGGTTTTAGTGCCAGCATTGGTCTGTGGTGGTATGTAGATAGCTACAACAAATACAGAAAACTCTCTAGGTAGATAATGTGGTCTACAGCTTATCATGAGATATTCTACCTCAGTATATGCATAGGCCCCTGCACCTTACCATAGGCTGCTGTTCTGCCCTGCCGGTGGTCTTAACTTCTTGAGAATACAGGGGGTGCTGTTTTTGCATTAGCATAATTTCCTCTACAGATTAAACTGCCTCTTATTCAATTATTGCTGTTACTATATGCATATAATTAATACCATTGGATAGAAAACAAGCTATGGTTTCTAAAACCGTTTCAATTTTGTCTCTGAGTGAAACATAAGTCATTTGACAGCACTTTCCCTGAGCAAGAAGAAGATTGCAAGATGTGTATGCTCGCTTCAACGCTCTGCCTATATATGGTCACGCCACCTATGACCCGAAACACACTTCATTCGTCTTCCTCTGGGTGTCATGAAGACGTCAGAGGAGAAATTTTTTGTTTATCTTGTACTGACGTGAAATAAGACCTATTTCTTTAGCGTGACCGACAACTTCCGGTTTTCTGAAACGCGCGTTTTAGAGGTGCAATTGTCTTTTGTTATGCTGCCGTTACGGATGAAAACTATCTCCGTCTCGAAGTTTGTTTGATACATGTGACCATTTCATCTTAATGTATGTTTTTTCAATATAGTTTAATCAGATTATTTGAATTTTTTCGGGAGTTTTGCCGTGTTCCGTTCTGTGAGTTTTTTAACTTTGGACAGAACCGTGCTAGTCGACCAGTACCTATGCTAAATGAAGAGGGAAAGTTGCCATTGTGAATGGATTGAACGACTCATCAGGACTAAGGACACCTTTATCAACATTCTGATGAAAGATCAGCAATAGTAAGACCCAATTTACGATGTTATTTCATATATCTGTCGTGCATGTGAACTGGTCGGGCGCGCCCAGCTGGTTCTGGCTGGCGTGGCTATGCTAATTTAGCGCTACATTTTGTTTTCGCTATAAAACATTTAATAAATCTGAAATATTGTTTGGATTCACCAGATGTTGGGCTTTCAATATCTGTACGCTGTGTATTTTTTCTGAAATGTTTTAAGACAAGTAATTAGTTATATGACGTTGGTCTCTGTAATTGTTCTGGCTGCATCAGCACTATATCAGATTGCAGCTGCAATGTAGAACTGTGATTTATACCTGAAAAATGCACATTTAAAAAAAAAAAAACTATGCTATACCATAAATATGTTATCAGACTGTCATCTTATGAATTTGTTTCTTAGTTAGTGGCTATATATATTTTCATTTAGTCGAATTAGTGATATCTACTGACGCAGGAAAAAACTGTTGGAGTAAAAAAATGGTGTCTTTTGCTAACGTGTTTAGCTAATAGATTTACATATTGTGTCTTCCCTGTAAAACATTTTAAAAATCTGAAATGGTGGCTTTATTCACAAGATCTGTATCTTTCATTGGGTGTCTTGGACTTGTGATTTAATGATATTTAGATGCTACTATCTACTTGTGAAGCTATGCTAGCTATGCTAATCAGTGTGTGGGGGGGTGGGGGGTGCTCCCGAATCCGGGTTAGGTACTCGGTAGAGGTTGTCTGGCACCGGCGTTCCGCTAGCGGAACTCCTCCCACATTTCACTGAAAAGGCAGAGCACAAAATTCAAAAGAAAATTTTTAGAAATATTTAACTTTCACACATTAACAAGTCCAATACAGCAAATGAAAGATACACATCTTGTGAATCCAGTCAACATGTCCGATTTTTTAAATGTTTTACAGTGAAAACACCACATACATTTGTTAGCTCACCACCAAATACAAAAAGGACAGACATTTTTCACAGCACAGGTAGCATGCACAAAGCCAACCTAACTAACCAAGAACCAACCAAACTAACCAACAAACAACTTCATCAGATGACAGTTTTTGTCACGTTCCTGACCGATTTTCTGTTATTTTGTATGTGTTTGACGGTCAGGGCGTGAGTTTGGGTGGGTAGTCTATGTTATATGTTTCTATTTTTGTATAAGGGTGACCTGATATGGCTCTCAATTAGAGGCAGGTGGTTTTCATTTCCTCTGATTGAGAGTCATATTAAGGTAGGTGTTTTCACACTGTTTGTTTGTGGGTGGTTGTCTCCTGTGTCAGTGTTTGTCGCGCCACACGGGACTGTCTCGGTTTATGTAGTCTGTTCCTGTTCGTGAGTTCTTCGTGTATTTATGTAAGTTCCATGTCCAGGTCTGTCTACTCCGTTTTGTTATTTTGTTAATTATTCAAGTGTATTTCGTTTCGTGTTTTTTTCGTCTTGTTCATTAAAATCATGTCATTTCACAACGCTGCGTTTTGGTCGAATCCCTGCTCCTCCTCTTCATCCGAAGAGGAGGAGGAAAGCCGTTAGTCTTATAACATGTTATACAATAAATCTATGTTTTGTTCGAAAAATGTGCATATTTCAGGTATAAATCATAGTTTACATTGCAGCTACAATCAGAAATTGCACCGAAAGCAGCCATAATAATTACAGACACCAACGTCAAATACCTAATTACTCATCATAAAACATTTCTGAAAAATACATAGTGTACAGCAAATGAAAGACAGGCATCTTGTGATTCCAGCCAATATTTCCGATTTATTAAGTGTTTTACAGCGAAAACAAAATATAGCGTTATATTAGCTTACCACAATAGCCAGAAAGACAAGCCATTTCCCAGTAGCAAAAGGTTAGCGATCGTAACAAACAAGCAAAAGATATATAATTTTTGACTAACCTTGATATTCTTCGTCAGATGACAGTCCTATAACATCAGGTTATACATACACTTATGTTTTGTTCGAAAATGTGCATATTTAGAGCTGAAATCAGTGGTTACACATTGTGCTAACTTAGCTACTTTTTCCACAACGTCTAAACAGCAACGATATTTTTCTGACACACATATTCTGACCAAATAGCTATTCATAAACATAACAAAAAAATCCATGTTGTATAGGAAATGATAGATCCATTAGTTCTTAACCTGTTATGGCTGCAGGGGGCGTATTGAGTAGCCAGAAATATGTGCCCATTTCAAACGGCGTCGTACTCAATTCTTGCTCGTACAAAATGCATATTATTATTACAATTGGATAGAAAACACTCTAGTTTCTAAAAACGTTTGAATTATTTCTCTGAGTGAAACAGAAATCCTTCTGCAGCACTTTTCCTGACCAGGAAGTGAAATGTCAGAAATCTATGCTCTGTTCAACTGCATGCCTATACATGGGCGTGTGACGTAGGAGTCTACAAACACTTCCTACGCCTTCCCCTGGTTGTCAAGATGCGGTGAGAGAAGAAATTTCGTGTCTATCTTGGTCAGAGGTGGAATAAAAGGTCTTTGTTTGACGTGACCGTTCATTTCCTGTTTCTGGAGCGCGCGAAAGAGGACATTGATATGGCTTCTGTTTAGCTGTCGTTATGAAATACGAACATCTCCGTCTTTGATTTGATACATGTCACCATATCATCGTAACGTATGTTTTTTCAATATAGTTTAATCAGATTATTGAAAATTTTTCGGGAGTTTTGCCGTGTTCCGTTTTCTAACTTTGTTGATTTTGGAGTAATCCGTGTCACTTGGCAAGTGCCCATGTTATATGAAGAGGGATATTTGCCGTTCCAGATCAAAACAACGACTATTCTGGACAAAGGACACCTTATCCAACATTCTGACGGTAGATCACCAAAAGTAAGAAACATTTTATGATGCTATTTCTAATATCTGTCGTGCATGTTGACTGGTCGTGGGCGCCCAAGTGTTTCTGGCTATTGTGGCTATGCTAATATCACGCTACATTTTGTTTGCGCTGTAAAACATTTAATAAATCGGAAATATTGTCTAGAATCACAAGATGCCTGTCTTTCAATTGCTGTACACTATGTATTTTTCAGAAATGTTTTATGATGAGTAATTAGGTATTTGACGTTGGTGTCTGTAAATATTGTGGCTGCTTTCGGTGCAATTTCTGATTGTAGCTGCAATATAAACTATGAATTATACCTGAAATATGCAAATTTTTCGAAAAAAACATATGTTATCAGACTGTCATCTGATGAGGTTGTTTCTTGGTTAATGGCTATTTTTATCTTTATTTGGCCGAATTTGTGATGGCTACTGATGGAGTCATAAACTGATGGAGTAAGAATATTGGTGTCTTTTGCTAACATGATTAGCTAATAGATTTACATAGTGTCTTCCCTGTAAAACATTTTAAAAATCGGACATGTTGGCTTGATTCACAAGATGTGCACCTTTCATCTGGTGTCTTGGACTTGTTAATGTGTGAAAGTTAAATATTTAAAAAAAATATCTTTTGAATTTCGCGCCCTGCACTTGAGCTGGATGTTGTCATAAGTGTACCGGTGTCGGGCTGCAGCCAGAAGAAGTTAATGAAATCGCAGTGTTAGAATTCTAAAAAATAACTTCATTACGACATCCAGCTTCGGTATAGCTGAGTACCCAAACGTTTGGCGTCGGCGACTAGTTCACATGCACGACAGATATGAAATAGCATCATAAAATGTTTCTTACTTTTGCTGATCTTCCATCAGAATGTTGGACAAGGTGTCCTTGGTCAAGAACAATCGTTGTTTGGAATTAGAACGTTCATTTTCCCTCTTGAATTAGCAAGCGCGCTAGCCTAGTGGCACAACGCTCTCCATGTCAACAAACGGAAGAGAACGGAACACGGCAAAACTCCAGAAAAAATTTAAATAATCTGATTGAACTATATTGAAAAAACATACTTTACGATGATATGGTCACATGTATCAAATAAAATCAAAGCCGGAGAGATTAGTCGTCCATAACAGCAGCTAAACAGAAGGCAAATCCAAGTACCCTTTCGCGCCTCCAGAAAACAGGAAATGGGAGGACATGTGATACAAAGAGCCTGTATTCCACTTCAGACCAAGATAAACACTAAATTTCTTCTCTCAGGTCTATGAAGTGCACGTATACTCTTATGTATCATGCCCATTTTATAGGCAGGAAGTAGAACAGAGCCCCAATTTCAGACTTTCCACTTCCTGGTCAGGAAGTTTGTGCCAAATGAGTTCTGTTTGACTCACAGATATAATTCAAATGGTTTTAGAAACTAGAGAGTATTTTCTATCCAATAGTAATAATAATATGCATATTGTACGAGCAAGAATTGAGTACGAGGCCGTTTGAAATGGGCACCTTTTATCTGGCTACTCAATACTGCCCCTGCAGCCCAAACAGGTTAAAGAAAACATAATGTTGTTATTTTAAACCCAGTTATATTAGTTTATGTCAGTATATTGCGATTTTCGGATATTTATTAGTGTTGCATTTTAGGGAGTTGGTGATGTCCGGCCCACATGGCTAATGTTTACTGCTAATTGCAATGTTGAAGACTACATTCTACAACCGAGCAACGATTATTTTGGACAAATGACAACTTTCCCAAGATTCTGATGGAAGCACATCAAAAAGTAAGAACTATTTATGCTGTTAATTCGTTGTTCTGTTGAAAAATGTAAAATCCGCCATTCATTTCCGTGCGGGATCGCTTTAACGCACGCTGTATGTCGTAGTAACGTTAATTTTAAAAATGTGACACATTGCATTAAGAACTAATGTATATTTAATTTGCTGTCCAACCTGTATTTTTTAGTCAAGTTTATAATTAGTTATCGATTAGAATAGGTGCCTCTCCCAAGATTTCTCCCAACATTTTGTTGGCAGCTTGGCTACTTTTCTCATTGTATAACCACGATATGTGCCGCTAAATATGCACATTTTCTAACAAACTCTATATGTATTGTGTAATATGATGTTATAGGACTGTCATCTGAAGAATTCTGAGCAGGTCAGTGAAAAAATTAATATATTTTGCTGGGTTATACGTTATCGCTATTTTTTGCTTGAATCAATGCTGTTGTGTGGTTTGCTATTGTGGTAAGCTAATATAATGCTATATTGTGTTTTCGCTGTAAAACACTTAAAAAATCTGAAATATTGGTTGGATTCACAAGATCTTTGTCTTTCATTTGCTGTACGCTGTACACTATGTATTTTTCAGAAATGTTTTATGATGAGAATTTAGGTAATTCACGTTGCTCTCTGTAGTTATTCTAGTCGCTTTGGTGAGAGTTGTGATGGTGGCTGCAATGGTAAACTATGATTTATACCTGAAATATGCACATTTTTCTAACAAAACATATGCTATACAATAAATATGTTATCAGACTCATCTCATGAAGTTGTTTCTTGGTTATTGGCTATTTATATCTTTATTTGGTCGAATTTGTAATAGCTACCTATGCAGGAAAAAAACGGTGGAGTAAAAAAAGTGGTGTCATTTGCTAACGTGGTTAGCTAATAGATTTACATATTGTGTCTTCCCTGTAAAACATTTTAAAAATCAGCAATGATGGCTGGATTCACAAGATGTGTATCTTTCATCTGGTGTCTTGGACTTGTGATTTAATGATATTTAGATGCTAGTATTTACTTGTGACGCTATGCTAGGCTATGCTAGTCAGCTTTTTTACTGATGGGGGTGCTCCCGGATCCGGGATTGGGAGGAATTAGAGGTTAAACAGTCAACACGTCAATACACGACTAAAATCGAATCCTACTATGCCAGCTCTGTTGCATGTCGGATGTGGCAGGGCTTGCAAACTATCACGTATTACAAAGGTAAACCCAGCCGTGAGATGCCCAGTAATGTGAGCCTAATACTCGCTTCGAGAATGAGAGCACGAGAGCACCAGATGTTCCGGACGACTGTGTGCTCTAGCTCTCTTCTATCACTCACATCTCTAGCCATAAAATGGTTTGAAAGGCTGGTCATGGCTCACATCACCAACGTCCCAGACACCTTGGGCCCACTCCAATTCACATTCCACCCCAACAGATTCACAGATGACACACTCCACACTGCCCTTTCCCACCTGGACAAAAGGAACACCTATGTGAGAATGCTGTTCATTGACTATAGCTCAGCGTTCAGCACCATAGTGCCCACAAAGCTCATCACTAAGCTGAGGACCCTGGAACTAACCACCTCTCTCTGCAACTGGATCCTGGACTTCCTGATGGGCCACACCCAGGTGGTAAGGATAGGCAACAATACATCTGCCATGCTGATCCTCAACACTGGGGCCCTTCAGTTGTGCCTGCTTAGTCCCCTCCTGTACTCCCTGTTCACCCACGACTGTGTAGCCAAGCACGACTCCAACACCATCATTAAGTTTGCTGATGACACAATAGTGGTAGGCCTGATCACCGACAATGATGAGACAGCCCATAGGGAGGAGAACAGAGACCTGGCAGTGTGGTGCCAGGACAACAATGTGAACAAGACAAAGGAGCTGATTGTGGACTATAGGAAAATGAGGGCCAAACAGGCCCCCATTAACATCGACAGGGTGGTAGTAGAGCGGGTTGAGAGTTTCAAGTTCCTTGGTGTCCACATCACCAATTAACTATCATGGTCCAAACTCACCAAGCCAGTTGTGAAGAGGGCACGACAATACCTTTTCCCCCTTACGAGACTGAAAACATTTGGCATGGGTCCCCAGATCCTCAGAAAGTTCTACAGCTGCACCATCGAGAGCATCCTGTACGGTTGGATCACCGCCTTGTATGGCAGTAGCGGTACCGGAGCGCCAAGTCTAGGTCCAAAAGGTGCCTTAACAGCTTCTATGCCCACCCGGACTATTTACATTGACCCCCCCCTCCCTTTGTTTTTACACTGCTGTTTATTATCTATTCATAGTTACTTTACAAATTACCTCGACTAACCTTTACCCCCCCTGAGAAATAGCTTCATTATTGTTAAGGGCTTGTATATAAGCATTTCACAGTGGTGTATGTATTTACTATGTTGGTGGGACCACTATATAGTCTGTGTTTGTGACATAAACACGCCTAATAATGTTATGTAAAAATGTGAACATGATGAATGACATGCATAGGAAATACATACATTTTTCGCAGATGGCTTGATTACGGCTCAATGCTTTGATCATATCCTTCAACACTCATTCATAGGCACAGACTACTTCATCTCAAGTACCAAGTGTTCTAATCTTAAATATCAACAATGGATTCAGAGAGAGAGAGAGATGTACCCTCTCAGGGATCCTGGCCACCGTTGTAGAGAGGAGAGGACAGAGTTTCTGTGGGGCTAAGCTCTGTCTTTGTTTAATTACCACCAGGAAGTGGTGCTTAGAGAAGAGTCGCGTGAGGTGGCAGTAAAAGAGAGGAGATGAGAGGGATGAGTGGTTGTCAGGCTGGAGAACTGATAACAGTGCTCCACAGAAAGCCCAGCCACTGAGTGGACAGACATGCCAGAGCAGAGACTCTCTAGTGGGCTTAGTAAGCCAAGGCTCTCTGCTCCGGGTCACCACCCTGTTTCTGCTCTTTCTAGTGAGGCAAAGATTTAGAGCTGCCAGTAGCACTCTGCCTATGCCATATAAGCCAACTCCACTATCTGCATAACATGGGATAGTACTCACGCGCGCGCAAGAGAGAGAAAGAGAGACGCGTGTGGGTGAGTACATGTTTAATATTGTAAACTGTAAAGAATGATGTACAGTTTTTCCCGCGCAAGATGTAAGAAAATATAAAGGCAGCGATTAACTCACACACATACACAAGCAATATTCACAGTATTCACAATAAGCTTTTTTACTGTATATGAGCCACCCAAGGTTTGTAATGTAGAGGGTTAAAAAAGGAGGGAGGGAGTCAGTGACAGGGGAGTGGCAGCACTGTCCTTCACTGGCTCTGTACATAATAAATATTCTCAATGAACTGCTGCATTCATATTCTCAATGAACTGCTGCTGAAACATAGGGAGAGATGTCCCTTCGGCACAGCTACAGCACTGGAGAGTCAATGCACTGTAGGGGAAATGGCGAGATGGAGAGGAAAAAATAAGACCGAAAAAATAAGCAAAGAGATGCTGTGCGCCAATGCTTCCCACCCACAATTTGTAATCTACAGAGATGGAGATAGGATAGTATCAGAAAAGAGGGGTTGTGCAGTGGAAGAAAGGCTGACAGTCTCTCCTCTTCTGCCCCCTACTGCACAGGGGAGAAAATGGCGAATGGATGATAGGAGAAGCATACGACACTGGACAGCTCAGCAGTGATGGACCTGTTTTATATAAGTTAAGGTTTGGTTGCCCTTCCTTCAGAGTTCTCATCATAATGCCTACACAGGATTTTACACTACATGATGTTGTCACATGGAAAAATTAACATGTAATGGAGATATAAACTTAGTGTACATAAACATTAAGAACACCTGCTCTTTCCATGACAAAGAATGACCAGGTGAATTTAGGTGAAAGCTATGATCCCTTATTGATGTCACTTCTTAAATCCACTTCAATCAGTGTAGATAAAAGGGAGGAGAGAGGTTAAAGAAGGATTTTTTATCCTGAGACAATTGAGACATGGATTGTGTATGTGCCATTCAGAGGGTGAATGGGCTAGTCATTAAGAACAAGGTATGGTAATAGGTGACAGTCCAGGCATACCGGTTTGTGTCAAGAACTACAACACTGCTGGGTTTTTCACGCTCAACAGTTTCCCAAGTGTATCAAGAATGCTCCACCACCCAAAAGACATCCAGCCAACTTGACACAACTGTGGGAAGTATTGAAGTTAACATGGGCCAGCATCCCTATGGAATGTAGAGTCCATACCCTGATGAATTGAGGCTGTTTTGCGGTGCAAAATGGGGGGGTGGGGGTGTAACCCAATATTTTATTTTTATTTAACCTTTATTAGGCATGTTAGTTAAGAACAAATTATTATTTACAATGACAGCCTACCCACGCCAAACCCTAATGACACTGGGCCAATTGTACGCCAATTGGGACTCCCGAACACGGCCGGTTGTGATACAGCCTTGAATCAAACCAGGGTCTGTAGTGATGCCTCTAGCACTGAGATGCAGTGTCTTAGCCAGCTGCGCCACTCGGAAGCCACCATTAGGAAGGTGTTCTAAATGTTTTGTCCACTCAGTGTATAAAATATAACGTTTGAGGAAGATTACTGTCTTTAACTGTCACTTCATGGAATGCCAAAATCAACATCAGAACATTCAAATAGTGTTGCTAAAGTATTTTGTACTTAACTTCTTGAGAATACAGGGGGTGCTGTTTCGCATTAGCATAATTGCCTCTACAGATTAAGTAAAAATACTATAAACTACTACTTAAGTAGTTTTTTTGGGTATCTGTACTTCACTATTCATGTATACAAAATGCTTCAGTCTAGTTTCAGACCCTATCATAGCACTGAGACTGCACTCGTGTAGGTAGTAAATTACCTTTTAGTGGCGTCAGACCGAGGCTCTGCATCTGTGCTCGTGCTCCTAGACATTAGTGCTGCTTTTGATACCATCGATCACCACATTCTTTTGGAGAGATTGGAAACCCAAATTGGTCTACACGGACAAGTTCTGGACTGGTTTAGATCTTATGTATCGGAAAGATATAAGTTTGTCTCTGTGGATGGTTTGTCCTCTGACAAATCAACTGTAAATGTCGGTGTTCCTCAAGGCTCTGTTTTAGGACCGCTATATATTTTACCTCTTGGTGATGTCATTCAGAAACATATTGTTAACTGTCACTGCTAATCGGATGACACACAGCTGTACATTTTGATGAAACATGGTGAAGCCCCAAAATCGCCCTCCCTGGAAGCCTGTGTTTCAGACATAAGAAAGTGGATGGCGGAAAATGTTCTACTTTTAGACTCAGACAAAACAGAGATGCTAGTTCTAGGTCCCAAGAAACAAAGAGATCTTCTGTTGAATCTGACAATTAATCTTGATGGTTGTACTGTCGTCTCAAATAAAACTGTGAAGGACCTTGGCGTTACTCTGGACCCTGATCTCTCTTTTGGCGAACATATCAAGACTGTTTCAAGGACAGCTTTTTGCCATCTTTGTAACATTGCAAAAATCTGAAACTTTCTGTCCAAAAATGTGGCAGGAAAATGTATTCATGCTTTTGTCACTTCTAGGTTAGACTACTGAAATGCTCTACTTTCCGGCTACCTGGATAAAGCACTAACACGGCTGCTAGAATCTTGACAAGAACCAAAACATGTGATCACATTACTCCAGTGCTAGCCTCTCTACACTGGCTTCCTGTTAAGGTCAGGGCTGATTTCAAGGTTTTACTGCTAACATACAAAGCATTACATGAGCTTGTTCCTACCTATCTTTCCGATTTGGTTCTGCCGTACATACCTACACGTACGCTATGGTCACAAGATGCCGGCCTCCTTACTGTCCCTAGAATTAGACAGTTGGTGGCAGACCTTTCTCCTATAGAGGTCAATTTTAATGGAATGGTCTGCCTATCGATGTGAGAGACACAGACTCGGCCTCGACCTTTAAGTCTTTATTGAAGACTCATCTCTTCAGTAGGTCCTATGATTGAGTGTAGTCTGGCTCAGGAGTGTGAAGGTGAACGGAAAGGCACTGGAGCAATGAACCGCCCTTGCTGTCTCTGACTGGCTGGTTCCCCTCTCTCCTCTGGGATTCTCTGCCTCAAGCCCTATTACAGGGGCTGAGTCACTGGCTTACTGGTGCTTTTCCATGCCGTCCCTAGGAGGGGTGCATCACGTCCCTGACGTGATTTTCCTGTCCGGGTTGGCGCCTCCCCCCTTGGGTTCGTGCCGAGTGGGAGATCTTCGTGGGCGATACTCGGCCTTGTCTCAGGATAGTAAAGTTGGTGGTTGAAGATAACCCTCTAGTGGTGTGGGGGCTGTGCTTTGGCAAAGTGGGTGGGGTTATATCCTACCTGTATGGCCCTGTCCAAGGGTATTGTTGGATGTGGCCATAGTGTCTCCCGACCCTTCCTTTCTTAGCCTCCAGTATTTATGCTGCAATAGTTTGTGTCAGGAGTATTTCTCTTGTCTTATCTGGTGTCTAATTCTCTCTTTCTATCTTTCTCTCTCTCGGAGGACCTGAGCCCTAGGACCATGCCTCAGGACTACCTGGCCTGATGACTCCTTGCTGTCCCCAGTCCACCTGGTTGTGCTGCTGCTCCAGATTCAACTGTTCTGCCTGCAGCTTTGGAACCCTGACCTGTTCACTGAACGTGCTACCTGTCCCAGACCTGCTGTTTTCAACTCTCTAGAGACAGCAAGAGCGGTAGAGATACTCTGAATGATCGGCTATGAAAAGCCAACTGACATTTACTCCTGAGGTGCTGACCTGTTGCACCCTCTACAACCACTGTGATTATTATTACATGACCCTGCTGGTCATCTATGAACATTTGAACATGTTCTGTTACAATCTCCACCCGGCACAACCAGAAGAGGACTGGCCACCCCTCATAGCCTAGTTCCTCTCTAGGTTTCTTCCTAGGTTCCGACCTTTCTATAGAGTTTTTCCTAGCCACCGTGCTTCTACACCTGCATTGCTTGCTGTTGTGGTTTTAGGCTGGGTTTCTGTACAGCACTTTGTAAGAAGACAGCACAGATGTAAGAAGGGCTTTATAAAAACATTTGATTGATTGATTGACTGGGTGACATTTTCTTTTAAGGTGTCTTTATTTTGTACTTTTTACACCACTGTTTGTAAGATACTATGAACGTTGTACAGAGTCAACATGGATTTCTTTTGATTGATTATTCTCAGCATGGCCTTATTATAGTTACTCAAATTATATATGCTCTGAAACAATATCTCCTATTTGCCTTTCAATTAACATGTAGTAATTGTGTTATTTCACATTGATGTTTACCATCATGTACCTTTACTAACGCTAATCGTAGCTACGACTTTCATCTGACACAATGTTTCCATAATTTAGTTTAGCCCTTACATACAGTATGTGTGAATTATAACCTCTCTCATCTGCTGAGCCAGGCCGTGCAGACAACCCACACAGGGTTACTTTTCATTGCACACATCACACCAGCCACTGTGATTTTGTGAAGGTAAAAAATTGTCTGCTCCTCGTTCCCCTCTCACTTATTACATCTCAGGTAACTTTGATCAATATGGTCCAGGTGAACGAAGCCTAGGGTCCATCCGTGCAATCGCACCATACAGAAACCTGCAGAACACTGTCAAGTAACATACAGGCAATCAATCATGTACAAAGTCAGAGAGCTACAGTGAAGGATACTGATGGTCCCTCCTGTCCCTCCCGTTCCTCCTTTAGGCTTCATCTGGCTGGCTGCATGGCTGACAAGTGAGCAGCTATTGCATAACGTTCTAGCTAACGTGGCTCTAGCATCTCCTGCTCCGGTGGGAGAGAACCAGGCAGGCAGCAGAGAAGAGAAGGCAGAGATGAATAGAGGAATAGGTATATGTATTTTAAAGCAATGAGATTAAACGTACGTGACCTGAGGTTAAAAACAAATTTCAAAGCACCAAGGGAGAGTTGCTAGTCAGTGATAGAAAGCCTTGATCAGTGGTCGTGTAACATGGGAGTAGGGTTGCAAAATTCCGTGAACTTTCAATAAATTCCCTAGTTTTCCAGAAATCCTGGTTGGAGAATTCCAGATTCCCTCTTATTCCCTCCTGATTCCGGGAAACCTCCAACTGGGATTTTGGGAAAACCAGAGGATTTCTTTAAAGTTCCCGGAATTTTGTAACCTGATATGGAAGATTACTATGGAGATAGCATGGTGTCAATATACAGCAGCTGCGGCGGGATGGCAGGAACGATATTTTGAGTGGTCTAGTAAAGGGGCTTCATCGTTATGAGTTGGCGTGCATGCTGGAATCCAACACACGCACGCACGCACGCACGCACGCACGCACGCACGCACGCACGCACGCACGCACACACGCACACACGCACACACGCACACACGCACACACACACACACACACACACACACACACACACACACACACACACACACACACACACACACAACCCTGTTACCCAAAGGATTTGACAGTGTCGAAAGTATACGACATGAAATATGCTGTTTGTTTGTCTCTTGTGGATTATTTTGGTGTTTGTGTTTATCCTTGAGTGGGACTCGAAAGACAAAAACGTCTTCACCCATCCTTTGTACATCATTATTTCTCTTTGAAGAGGTGAAATAATATCCTATTAGAAATGCTCTTGCTTTTCTAAGAAACAACCTATTTTTAGATCCTCTGCAAATGGCAACCATCATGGAGTTAGTCACTTAAAGGAGCATCTTTCCTTTTGGACATTGCACAACCAAGAACAAGAGCTGGTTCCCAGAGGTACTGGCACTGTGGTGGTATAAAGTATCAGCCGTGACAAGACATAACTGTTTGTGTGTGTGGTGTTCGGAATACCTCACTAAATCTGATCTCCCACTCAGTCAGTTTAGTTGAGCCCAAATCAAACATGTATAAATGAACAATTTCTCACATTTATAGCTTCCATAAACATCCAATACAGAACCTGGATAATGTGGGGACCAACTCCATGATGAGGGACCAATGATGAGGGACCAACTCCATGATTGCCATTTTGCAGAGGATCTAAAATGCACCAGTTTTTTGCTTTGATCCTGGACAGAACATAATCAATAGATTGCTCTGGATTTGGATGTGAACTGACATTTTATTGGATTTATCAAGCTTTTGCAAGCTGTTCTCTGCAAATACTACCATGGTTGAAATCACAAGGCTGCAGTGTGTATTCAATGCTGACAAAGAACATCATGTAATGGACATCTTTGCCAAATCCCTGGACATTATCACTTGGCACATCTAATGCATTCGTACATAATCCTCCCAACCCAGACAACAGTTGTGGAAACATTCTACAATGTGAGGATTGCATTTTAAGACAAGTACATAGTGATAAAAAGAGCTCAATGGTGGCTAAAGACGTTTGGTAAACTACGTATTACCAGGCTACAGAATACCACAAAATAGACATTATTCCAAAAATATATTATATTTCATTAACAACGTGATTGTATGTTATGGATATTGGTTCCCAATGCAGGGAGAGTTTATCATTACTCCCTAAATACTTGAGGGTCTAGCAGATCTGTACTTTCTTCCTCCTAGTTAGTTCTAGTAATCAGCACGCTCAAGTCCTGAACTTGACATTCCATTTTACAGCTGAAGGATCTTTCGTATCTCGTCGCTGAGTAGTCAAAAGCACTTCGGTTGAATCCCAATTCCAAATTCATGAATACCAACTTTGTAACACTGTATCATGAGATAGGCTTTTAAATTATTTGGAGAATTCAATTGTAACATTGCTAGGTTTCTGAGGGGTGGCATGGAATCTCTGAATAACAGCAGGGAAGTAAGTGATTGATGTGTATGAGAGGCATTTCCCACTGCTCACCTGGGTCCAGATTAATATCTCATTACTGTTATGTAACATTTTTTGTTGTTGTTGATAACACTGCTGTGTCCCAGATGGCACCCTATTCCTTATGGGCTCTGGTAGTGCACTAAATAGGAAATAGGGTGCCATTTGGTACGAAGCGACTGAGATACAAAGGATTAGAAATCTGTGGAACCAAACCAGCCCGAGGGAATTCCCAGGGACAAAATACTCTAATTCTGTAATTATTGTCTGATATTAGGGAAACGGAAACACAGACCACTGCATATAAATCAGTCGAAGAAAAATATTAAACTGAATGTCAAAATGTGGGTTTGGAGCCCCAGCCAAACGCAACACCAGCTAAATGAAGGAAAGGAAAACAGTAGGAGGCTATAGCCCTGCACTGAATCTCTGCCTGTGTTGTTCTAATTACGGCATAGGCATTCCCGATGGGGACATGATGTAGCTGCTTGTAATCTAAGGGCTTAATGGTAACTATTACTCAACAGCGTGTGTGAAAAAATGTCTCATTCTATAACTTTGAAATCAAACACACCTATACAAGGTCTACAGATCAGCCCCATTGTCTCATATTGACTCCAGACAGGTACTAATAGCTCATGCCGAGGAGAAAGAATAGCAATGAAGATGTATTATGTGATTTACATTTTTGTTCATGAAAGAGGGGGGCTGTGTGCATCTGTGCAATCCATGCATGTACTCTATGAGCATGTACGTGAGAAAGATTAGAAAAATAATACATGTAGTGAATCAAAAGTAAGAGAAAGAGAGATTTTCCTGATTGTATTCTGTCCTCTCTCTGATCAATGGCAACTGCCACTTAGTGCAGGCTCAGACACTTCGTGTTTAGAACTGTAGTGCCCTGCCTGCCGTGTGAAGGACCTTTATAATTCATGTGGACAAAGTACCGGACTGGAAGACTGGATGAGCACCTCAGTAGCTGTCACATATGTTGACACTGTTGAAGAAAACAGCCAACTGTCTGTGGGACAAAATGACCCAAGGTGTCTGTGTGGTCAAGACACATTCACAACACTAGTCCCCCATCACTATGCTCGTACCAGGAAAACAACAGTGTTTGGGACAAAATAACCGGAAGATTCTACAGTATGTCTTCAAGACAGTATTCTGCGATTCTCCAGCATCGTCCTTTGCCAGGGTTGCCACAGCAGGACAACAAATCCCCTTGAAAACGTCTCTGATTCAATCTTTGAAGCCTAATGGCAAGTTCTCAAGTATACAGACACTATTCTCTCAGGCATCTGCAAGCCAGTGACAAGCCTTCCCAACAGCACAATATGTCTTTCAAATGTCCTCGGATCTGTGAACAAGGACATTGAATACCATAAGCCAGCTCCATGTAAACCTGAGGCTGTTAACATTGGAGGTCATGAATGTGATTATTGACAGTCAAAAGGGGATTTAGAAATGTTTTAAATGGTGTTGTGTCACCTTGCCTGCCTTAGGTCACTTTAACATCAGACCAAACGCGAGTGTAATAGCTGTCGCTTTCCTCATCCTCAGATGAGGTGAGGAGAGAAGGATCTTCAGACCAATATGCGGAGTCAGGGAAATATGCCATCTTTATTTATTAATAACGAAAACTGATGGCAACACGAAACAAAACAAACACTTTCAAAACTTACAAAATAACAAAACGACGTTGACGCAACCTGAACATAAACTTACATAGACAAACGTAAACTCACGAACAGGAACGGACATCGAAACATACGAACAGCCAAACAGCTCCAAAAGTGAATACATCGAACACAACGAAGACATCACAGGAGACAATCACCCACAAACAAACAGTGAGAATGCCCTACCTAAATATGACTCTTGATTAGAGGAAAATGCCAACCACCTGCCTCTAATCAAGAGCCATACCAGGCAAACCGAAACCAACATAGAAACAGATAACATAGACTGCCCACCCAAAACACATGCCCTGACCATAAACACATAAAAACTAACATAAATAGGTCAGGACTGTTACAGTACCCCCCCCCCCAAGGTGCGAACGCCGGGCGCACCAGCACAAAGTCCAGGGGAGGGTCCGGGTGGGCAGTTGACCACGGTGGTGGTTCCGGTTCAGGACACTGTCCCCATACCACCATAGTCACTCCCCTCTTCTTTCTACCCCTTCTAATGCCCACCCTAACACTACCTTCCCCTAAATAAACAGCTAGCACCAGGACAAGGGGCAGCACCGGGACAAGGGGTAGCACCGGGACAAGGGGCAACACCAGAACAAGGGGCAGCACCAGGATAAGGACCATCACTGGAATAAGGGGCAGCACCGGGACAAGGGGCAGCACCGGGACAAGGGGCAGCACCGGGACAAGGGGCAGCACCGGGACAAGGGGCAGCACCGGGACAAGGGGCAACACCGGGACAAGGGGCAACACCGGGACAAGGGGCAGATCCCGGCTGAAGGACTCTGGCAGGTCCTGTTTGGACGGCTCTGGCAGGTCCATGCAGGCTGACGGCTCTCGACGCTCATGGCAGACTGACGGCTCTCTACGCTCATGGCAGGCTGACGGCTCTCGACGCTCATGGCAGGCTGACGGCTCTCGACGCTCATGGCAGGCTGACGGCTCTCGACGCTCATGGCAGGCTGACGGCTCTCGACGCTCATGGCGCTCTGACGGCTCTGGCTGCTCATGGCTCTCTGACGGCTCTGGCTGCTCATGGCTCACTGACGGCTCTGGCTGCTCATGGCTCACTGACGGCTCTGGCTGCTCATGGCTCACTGACGGCTCTGGCTGCTCATGGCTCTCTGACGGCTCTGGCTGCTCATGGCTCTCTGACGGCTCTGGCTGCTCATGGCTCGCTGACGGCTCTGGCAGATCCTGTCTGATTGGCGGCTCTGGCAGATCCTGTCTGGTTGGCGGCTCTGGCAGATCCTGTCTGGTTGGCGGCTCTGGCAGATCCTGTCTGGTTGGCGGCTCTGGCAGATCCTGTCTGGTTGGCGGCTCTGGCAGATCCTGTCTGGCGGGCGGCTCTAGCGGCTCCTGTCTGGCTGACGGCTCTAGCGGCTCCTGTCTGGCGGATGGCTCTATAGGCTCATGGCAGACGGGCGGCTTTGCAGGCTCCTGGCAGACGGATGGCTCAGATGGCGCTGGGGAGACGGATGGCTCAGATGGCGCTGGGGAGACGGATGGCTCAGATGGCGCTGGGGAGACGGATGGCTCAGATGGCGCTGGGGAGACGGATGGCTCTGGCCGCATACGGCGCACTGTAGACCTGGTGCGTGGTGCCGGAACTGGAGGCACCGGGCTAATGATAAGCACCTTCCTACTAGTGCGTGGAGCAGGGACAGGGCACACTGAACTCTCAAAGCGTACTCTATACCTGGTGCGTGGTACCGGCACTGGTGGCACCTGGCTGAGGGCACGCACCTCAGGACTAGTACGGGGAGAAGTGACAGTGTGTACAGGACTTAGGAGACGCACAGGTGGCTTAGTGCGTGGGGCCGGAACTGGAGGCACTGAACTGGATACACGCACTATAGGGAGAGTGCGTGGAGGAGGAACAGGGCTCTGGAAATGCACTGGTAGCCTAGTGCGTAATGTAGGCACTGTAGGTACTAGGCTGGGGCGGGGAGGTGGCGCCGGAAATACCGGACCGTGCAGGCGTACTGGCTCTCTTGAGCATTGAGCCTGCCCAACCTTACCTGGTTGAATGCTCCCGGTCGCCCGCCCAGTACGGGGAGGTGGAATAACCCGCACCGGGCTGTGTAGGCGAACCGGGGAAACCATGCGTAAGGCAGGTGCCATGTATGCCGGCCCGAGGAGACGCACTGGAGACCAGACGCGTTGAGCCGGCCTCATGACACCTGGCTCAATGCCCAATCTAGCCCTACCAGTGCGGGGAGGTGGAATAACCCGCACCGGGCTATGCACACGTACAGGAGACACCGTGCGCTCTACTGCATAACACGGTGTCTGCCCGTACTCCCGCTCTCCACGGTTAGCCTGGGAAGTGGGCGCAGGTCTCCTACCTGCCCTTGGCCCACTACCCTTTAGCCCCCCCCCAAGAAATTTTTGGGAGTTACTCACGGCCTTTTCGGGCTTCCGTGCAAGACGAGTCCCCTCATAATTCCGGTTACGAGCTTGATTCTCCGGCTTCCATCCACGTCTCCTAGCTGCCTCCTCATACCAGCGCTCCTGGGCTGTGACTGCCTCACTCTTCTCACGAGAGCAGCGATATTCCCCAGTTTGCGCCCAGGGTCCTCTACCAGACAGGATCTCCTCCCAAGTCCAAAAGTCCTTGTTGCTCCGTCGATTTTTCCCATACCGCTTGGTCTCTGTATTTTGGTGGGTGATTCTGTAATAGCTGTCGCTTTCCTCATCCTCAGATGAGGTGAGGAGAGAAGGATCTTCAGACCAATATGCGGAGTCAGGGAAATATGCCATCTTTATTTATTAATAACGAAAACTGATGGCAACACGAAACAAAACAAACACTTTCAAAACTTACAAAATCACAAAACATCGTTGACGCAACCTGAACATAAACTTACATAGACAAACGTAAACTCACGAACAGGAACGGACATCGAAACATACGAACAGCCAAACAGCTCCAAAAGTGAATACATCGAACACAACGAAGACATCACAGGAGACAATCACCCACAAACAAACAGTGAGAATGCCCTACCTAAATATGACTCTTGATTAGAGGAAAATGCCAACCACCTGCCTCTAATCAAGAGCCATACCAGGCAAACCGAAACCAACATAGAAACAGATAACATAGACTGCCCACCCAAAACACATGCCCTGACCATAAACACATAAAAACTAACATAAATAGGTCAGGACTGTTACAGCGAGATTAGATACATACTACTGGATGCAAAGCGATCCCCAAGACACACATTGTGAGTCATCGCTATCACTGCAGTTCAATGTGGTTTCATTTAAACCTGTTTATTTAGACATCAGCTCTTGTATTAAACCTAAAACACAATATCTACTCATTTTGATTTCCAGGAGAACATGGACAGCAATAACCAGGGGGCAGTTCATCTCATTACCCGTTTTAATGATATTGCTGTTGGAGGAAAATAATTAAATTGTTGTCATCTGAATACATCATGTCTGACTAATGAACATTTGATTTGCCCTGAATGGCTTTAAAACCTCTACACCAACATGGTTATTTTCCTAATCAATACTAAATGTGACATTGCATTATCTTATAAGTGGCCACAAAACCATTTAAAGACTGAAGAAAAAAAGTTCCTCCTCTACTAACCCCTTAGCCATTAAATCCTATTCTCCTTGTGCACTATCCTGAGGCAATTTTTTACCCAGGCTTTAAAGGTTATCCAGTAAACCATGGATGCAGCAATACGCATTTTACTCCCTAGCTGTGTGGACTGCTAATACACTTTCAATCTCCTCCAACCTTTGCTGGGGCCCTGTACATCAAGCCAGATCATGTGTGTAGGAAGGCTGGCAGGCTTTTGGCTACATCCTGGCATGCCACCCTGTCCTCTGGGTGCTCTTGCTAATTGCCCTCTCTCTCACACATTGGGAAGCCTATTAAACATGTGAACGCTGTGTAGGCTACATTGCTCCACTCGGCAGTCACAGACCAGTTGAGCCTCCTCACGCGTTAGTGGAATGCATGTTCTATTGCAGGCCTGGTTAGGCTACATTGTTATTTCTGAGGGATAACTTTGGTGGTTTGGGTTGGGCTTAGTGATTCTCAAAAGGTCACAGATCTATATACAGTACCAGTCAAAAGTTTGGACACACATTTCTATTTATTTTCACTATTTTCAACATCGTAGAATAACAACATCAAAACTATGAAACAACACATATGGAATCATGTTTTAAACAATTCAACATACACTACCATTCAAAAGTTTGGGGTCATTTAGAAATGTCCTTCTTTTTGAAAGAAAAGCAATATTTTTGTTCATTAAAATAACATCAAATTGATCAGACATATACTGTAGACATTGCTAATGTAGCTGGAAATGGCTGATTTTCAATGGAATATCTACAGAGGCACATTATCAGCAACCATCACTCCACTGTTCCAATGGCATGTTGTGTTAGCTAATCCAAGTTTATAATTTTAAAAGGGTAATTGATCATTAGAAAACCCTTTTGCAGTTATGTTCGCACAGCTGAAAACTGTTGTCCTGATTAAAGAAGCAATACAACTGCCCTTCTTTAGACTAGTTGAGTCTAAAGAAGGTTATTCCATGTGAGAAATTGGCAAGAAACTGAAGATCTTGTGCGATGTTATGTAAAACTCCCTTCACAGAACAGCGCAAAATGTCTCTAACAAGAATATAAATAGTGGGAGGCCCCGGTGCACAACTGAGCAAGAGGAGAAGTATATTAGAGTGTCTAGTTTGAGAAACAGACGCCTCACAAGTACTCAACTGGCAGCTTCATCAAATAGTACCCGTAAAACACCAAAATAACATCTCCTGATCTGGAAACAGAGGAGGCTGGTATCCCTACGAAACCTGGAATGGTGACAGGCTGGTGGATGAACACTGGAGAGTGTTGTGTGCGCACTCCACCCAGGGAAGATTTTGACTTCAAGTGGCAGGGTTGGCAGACACACAGCACCGTAAGGCGGTCTTCAGATCCTGGTTCACCCACTCCGTTTGATTGTTGGACTGAGGGTGAGGACAAACTGCCCGAGGACAAACTGGCTGATAACCCCAGAAGAGTACAGAACACCCTCCAGAATCTGGAGGAAAACTGGGGACCCCGGTTGGAGGCGATGTCCAGAGGAAGTCTGTGAAGGCGGAAAACATGCTGAATAACTAACTGAGCAGTCTCATGGGCAGATGGAAGCTTAGGCAGCGAAGCGTAATGTGCCTCCTTGGAAAAGCGGTCCACAATGCCCAGGATGACAGTGTGGCCCTCTGAGGATGGAAGACCCGTGATGAAATCCATAGACAGATGAGACCAGGGTCGAGACGATGTTGGCAACGGATGAAGAAGCCCCAGAAGCTGCTGATGGGGAGTCTTGTCCCGGGCGCATGTCGGACAGGCCACTAAAAAGGTCTGAGTGTCCGCCTCCACCAAGGGCCACCAAAACCTCCTCCTCAGAAACTTTAGAGTTTGCTGCCCTCCCGGATGAGAGGTGAGAAGCGACGAGTGAGCCCACTGAAGCACCTTTGGACCGGGCCTCAAGAGGAACAAAAAGTCTGTTAGAAGGACAGCCATCAGGAAATGCCTCCCTACCTAGCGCCTCCCTCACTACAATCTCTATACCCCAGGATGAGCGACCTGTGAATGATGGATCCAAGCGGCTGATCTTCACTGGAGCTGGATAACTGGCGAGAAAGGGCATCCAACTTCACGTTCTGAAGAGAGTGAAGAAAAGAGCCCAACGAGTCTGTCGGGGACTCAGGCGTTTAGGCTCGTGGATGTAGGCCATGTTCTTGTGGTCAGTCCAAACCATAAAGGGGTGTTTCGAACACTCCAACCAGTGCCGCCACTCCTCCAAAGCCAGTTTGACCGCAAGAAGCTCCCGTTTGCAGACATCTTAGTTCCTCTCAGCTGGAGTCAGACGCCTGGAGATGAAGGCTCAGGGATGAAGCTTTTGGTCTTTAGCTGAGCGCTGAGACAGAACCACACCCATGCCAATGTCAGTGGCATCCACCTCTAACACAAAGGGAAAAGAAGGATCTGCATGAACCAGAATGGGGGCAGAAGAAAACCGATGTTTCAGGTCCTGGTATGCCTTCTCAGCAGCAGGGGTCCAGCTTACATGCTCAGCTGAGCCCTTGGTGAGCATTGTCAATGGCACAACCACCGAAATAAAGGTTCTCACAAATCTCCATAAAAATTTGCAAAACCCCAAAAACGCTGGACTTGCTTGACTGTGCTGGGTCGTGGCCAGTTGACCACCACTTCAACCTTTTGGGAGTCCATCCGTACACAGCCCTGAGACACGATGTACCCCAGAAAGGAGAACTGAGGGACATGAAAACACACACTTTTCGGCCTTCACGAATGAGTGGTGAAAGAAGAGTCTTTGAAGAACCTGGCGAACATGTTGGATGTGTTCAACCATGGATCTGGAAAATATGAGGATGTCATCCAGGTACACAAACACGAACTGGTGAAGGAAGTCGCGCAGCACATCATTAACCAGGGTCTGGGAAACGGCTGGAGCATTAGTAAGTCCAAACAGAATGACACGGTACTCATAATGTCCATTTTGGTGTGGAAAGCTGTCTTCCACTCATCTCCCTGTCTGATGCGCACCAGATTGTACACGTTCCGGAAATCCAATTTTGAAAAAACCATAGCGCCCTAGAGTCTCTCAAAGGCTGACGACATAAGAGAAAGAGGGTAACAGTTCTTGATGGTAATGTTATTTAAACTCCGGTAATCGATACAAAAAAAATGAAAACCCGCTCCTGCAGGTGAAGTGGACTGCCGAATCAAACCAGCCACCTGCGCCTTCTTAATATAACTGTTCATGGCTGCAGTCTCTGGACCTGAGAGAGAATACAGCCCTCCTCTCAGAGTTGTGGTGCCAGGAAGAAGGTTGATGGCAGAATTGTAGGATCTGTGAGGAGGCAGTTCGCTGGCCCTTCGTTTGCTGAAGAGCTGAACAAGATCCCAGTAATGTTGAGGTACACGGGAAAGATCAGGCTTGTCATCCCCATCCCCAGAGGGAACAGGACAGGACAGACAGACGCACGATAAGGCAGTGGAACAAACAAAGAATCGACTCCCTCACAGGGACCCGAAACACTGGAAACAACTCTGAACCCCTCTGTCCTCTCACAACTATGTACCCGAATCTGGTTGTCAATCCGGATGGCCAGAACAATAAGCTCATCCAGAGTGTCAGGGTTGTCCCGGGAAGCCAGTTCATCCTTGAGAACCTTGCTGAGTCCGTTCAGAAAGGCTGAGTGAAGTGCCTCTGCATTCCAACCGCTCTCAGCAGCGAGCGTCCGAAAGTCAATGGCGTAATCAGCTATGCTCCGGCTTCCCTGCCAAAGCGCAATGAGTCTTTGAGCAGCGTTCCTGCCACTGATGGGGTGATCAAAAACCCTCTTCAACGCCTTGGTGAATCTTTGCCAATTAAAACAAATGTCTGAGTGATGCTCCCATATGGCCGTGCCCCAGGCCAGAGCCTGTCCTGAGAGCAAGGAAATTACGTATGCCACTCTGGCACATTCGGTGGGGAGCGTTGATGCCTACAGCTTGAAGACCAGCGAGCATTGGAGCAGGATCCCGTGACACCTCCCAGGGTATCCCTCATAGCGCTCCGGTGCTGGGAGATGAGGCTCCCGAAGGGAAAAAGACGCTGAACTAGTAGGAAGTGGAGGATTAGGAACAGCCACAGGTGCAGCAGCTGTTGCTCCCGCCTGTCCTGTCTGCAGAGCAGACACAAGAGTTCTTAAATCATCCGACAATGTCTGCAGCCGCGCCTCATGGCGGCCAAGCACAGTTCCATGGTGGGTGAGATCCAACCGCAAATGGTGGAGTTCGAAATGTTCCTTGGACGACTGAGAAATCTCTGCTGGGTGCATTGTTGGCTAAGGTCTACTGTGACGTTAATGCTAGTACGAAGTCGAACCCAGGCGCAGAGAAGCACAGCAGGCAGAGGTAAGGGTAAATCCAGAACTTTACTTAGTCATAACAAAGCGACCGCACAAGGTTACACTAAGAAAAACATGAGACCTAAGCAAGGAACCAGACCAACAGAGGAACCTAAATAGCAAGGCAACGAGGTCAATCCAATAACCAACAATCAGGGTAACCTGTAAACTAGAAGACATGATAAGTCAAGGGTAAACCTGAGGAAACGACAGACATGTGATACTTATTACCTGGAATAAAGATATTCATATTAGTCCCAGGCTACGGTCTTCCCAAACCACACAGACCTCGAGCCTTATCAAGAAGGATCACCCAGGGGAGAAGATAATGAGGTCCTACTCCATAGAGCATTTCCAGTATGATGTCATCCACAGAGTTACAATCTATTCTGTTGTTTCTCCATTCGACTGGTGTAAAAAACAAACTGAAGTAATATGTCAACACCTGAAAAATGTACTTCTCATTGAAGACATTCAAGGTGTTTGTCCATAGTTTCACCTCTAGATATGATTGAGGCAAAGAACGGTCCTTAAAGATTCTTACCGTTAAAATGTACAGTATATTTCAAACCCCTGGCATTTCCTATTGCTCAAGACTTCATTCTTCACTGACAATGTTTGTCTGTCAGATATTTGTACATTTTAATTGCATATTGTAAGGACTGGGTGTCGGAGTGCGAAGTCAGGCGCAGGAAAAACAGAGGATTCAATAACAATGTTCCTTTAATGAAACACGGAGAACTTCGGCCACCCCACTATACACTGGGTGCTCTACGTAAACTGCCCCAGACACGGGGAACGAAAACAGTCCAGTAACAAACTCGAACATACACAAACACGTAATAGACTGAAACAAACACCAAGCTTACAAACTAACAATCCCGCACAAAGAAACGGGCGGGCCGGCTGACTGATAAAATTCAACTAATTAAGAACAAACACAAAACAGGTGTAACCAATGAACACATAAGGAGGGGGAGCAAAGGATCAGTGGCAGCTAATAGGCCAATGACGACGACCGCCGAGCGCCACCCGAACGGGAAGGAGAGCCTGCCTCGGTCGGAGTCGTGACACATATGTCAAAAACACAATCCCTGGAGAGGACCACGCAGGGCTGCAGCACAATAGGCATCCTATTAACTATCCTTAATAACAGCCTTCCTGACAGCCCAGCTTATTCTCTACTATGTCAAGCCCTATTTCTGGATGTCCTCTGCCTTGTAGATATTGGATTTTACAGACATGATAGACACCTCTTTATTGACACCTATGAATTCTTGTTGCAGGGTTTGAGGTGACTTTTGGACCGGAAAAGGAGTTATGATAACAAAATATAGTGGATGGAATTTTTTTAATACTATTATATGTTTTTTTCCCCTTAACAATTGATGTGATATCAGGGTTACTTTGCAGAGACGTATTTAATAATGGTGTGTTTATGTTGATGGTGCATTTAATTTATTTTTTTATTTTTTATTGTTTTGAGCACACAAGGGCGAAACTTAAGGGAGTGGTGTAGATAGAGAAGCTTAAGTTTCGGTTTTACAAACTCCAACAACAGCTTTCTCTTATCTCTTAAAGCAAGATGTCCTCCGTGCCTGAAAAGCAGAAAGCGCCACCATCCACGCTTGAAGTAAATCTTCTCCCCATTTTGCTAAATTTGCCCATCTAGGAAGAGGATTTAAGGTGTTTTTGAAAAGCCTACCCGTGGCATGCTCCCTCTACTCTCTCTCTCTTTCCATCTGATACATTTCAATTCAAAATGTATTTTTGATACTGTTGCAAAGCTAACTAAAAAGCAGTATTCCCCAAGTAGCCATCACATCAGCAGTGATGAATGCATGAACTTCTTTGATAAAAAGGATCATGGTCATTAGAAAACAAATTACTGACTCCGTTTTGAATGTGTTTATTTCTCCCGAACTCAGTTGTCCTGAGTCGGCACAGAACTGCCAGGACCTTGGATCAATGGAGACACGTAAAAATGTTTATCCTGTATCTTTCGACACTATTCACTAAAATAGTCATGGCCTCTTATCTTTACAGCCATCTACTGGATCCTATTCCAACTAAACTACTGAAAGAGCTACTGCCTGTGCTTGGCTCCCTGTTCTCCAGATGTGCACCAAACTCACAAACTGTCAATAAGAAAGCCTCTCCTAAAAAGCCAAAACTTGACCTGGGAAATGTTCTAAAGTATTGGCCGACAGTGACATCAGAAAGTATTCATACCCCTGGAATTATTCAACATTTTGTTTTGTTACAGCCTCAATTCAAAATGGAGTAAATATGATTTTTTTCTCGTCCATCTACACACAATACCCCACAATTGCAATGTGAAAACATGTTTTTAGAAATGTTTGCTAATTTATTGAAAATAATATACATAAATATCTAATTTATATAAGTATTCAATTCACACCCCTGAGTCAATACATGTTAGACTCCCCTTTGGCAGCAATTGCACCAGGAGTCTTTCTGGGTAAGTATCAAAGAGAATTGTACACCTGGATTATACAATATTTTCAAATTTTTAGATTGGTTATTGATCATTACTAGACAACCATTTAAGTCTAGCCATAGATTTTCAAGCTGATTTAAGTCAAAACTGTAACTAGGCCACTCAAGAACATTCAATGTCATGTTGGTAAGCAACTCCAGTGTAGATTTGGCCTTGTGTTTTAGGTTATTTTGCTGCTGAAAGGTGATTTTTTTCTCCCAGTGTCTGTTGGAAAGCAGACTGCACAAGGTTTTCCTCTAGGATTTTGGAAGTGCATAGCTGTATTCCGTTTCTTTCTTTCATAAACACAACTGCCTAGTCTTTGCCAATGACAAGCATACCCATAACATGATGCAGCCACCACCCTACTTGGGAATATGAAGAGTGGTACACAGTGAAGTGTTGTTGGATTTGCCCCAAAGAAACGCTTTATATTCATAACATAAATTTAATTTCTTTCTCACATTTTCTGCAGTTTAACTTTAGTGCCTTAGCAAAAACAGGATGCATGTTTTGCATTGTGGAACTACAATGTTGTTGTTCCATCCTCAGTTTTCATCTATCACAGCCATTAAACTCTAACTGTTTTAAAGTCACTATTGGCCTCACAGTGAAATCCCTGAGCAGTTTCCTTCCTCTCCGGCAACTGAGTTGGAAGGACGCCTGTAACTTTGTAGTGACTGGGTTTATTGATACACCATCCAAAGTGTAATTTATAAATTCACCATGCTCAAAGGGATATTGAATGTCTACTTTTAAAAATGTTACCCTACCTATAGGATGGGGGAGATCTACATGGGCTATACTCCACCTTGTCTCAGGGTAGTAAGTTAGTGGTCTATTGATATCCCTTTGGTGTTATGGGAGTTGTGCTTTGGCAAAGTGGATAAGGTTATATCCTGCCTGGTTGGCCCTGTCAACTATGGATGAGGCTACAGTGTCCTCCGATCCCTCCCTGTCTCAGTCCAAGTATCTATGCAGTAAAAGTCTATGTGCCGGGTGGCTAGGCACAGTCTGTCCTATCTGGTGTAATTCTCCTGTCTTATCTGGTGTCCTGTGTGATCTTAGGTATGCTCGCTCTAATTTGTCTCTCTTTAAATTGGGATCGGTGTCCCTTCCACGGGACGGTTGAGCTAACGTAGGCTAAAGCGATTAGCATGAGGCTGTAAGTAACAAAAACTTTTCCCAGGATATAGACATATCTGATATTGGCAGAAAGCTTAAATGTTTGTTAATCTAACTGCACTGTCCAATGTACAGTAGCTATTACAGTGAAATAATACCATGCTATTGTTTGAGGAGAGTGCACAATTTTGAACAGTTATTAATAAACAAATTAGGCACATTTGAGCAGTCTTGATACAGTATTTTTAAAAGAAATGCGATGTTTCATTGGATCAGTCTTAAACTTTGCACCTACACTGCTGCCATCTAGTGGCCAAAATCTAAATTGCACCTGGGATGGACTGGAATACTACATTATGGCCTTTCTCTTACATTTCAAAGACGAAGGTACAAAAAACAAATACAAAGAACGGTTGTTTTTATCATTGTGTTATAGTCTCCTACATTCCTTTAACATTTCCACAAACTTGGTACCAAGAATATGCACCAAGAATGGTACCAAGAATATGCATATTCTTGCTACAGGCAGTTAGATTTGGGTATGTCATTTTAGGTGAAAATTTTAAAAAGGGGCAGATCCTTCCAGCCAGCCAGGAAGTGGTCTTATGATACATCCCAAATGAGACCCTATTCCCAAAGTATTGCACTACTTTTGACCAAAGCTCAATAGGTCCTGGTCAACAGTAGTGTACTACATAGGGAATACGGTGCCATTTCTGAGCCAGATTAGGGTTTTGTTCGAGGAGACAAGCAGGAAGTGGATGTAGGATGTTTTCGTTTCCAGGAGCATCACAGCTGTGGACTAATTATACAAGTCAACTCAGGATGGTAAAGGAGAATAGCACTCTTACCCGCTGTGCCTCCCTGATGCTCTCCCCAGTGAGGAATCACATTCAGCTGAGAGAGAGTTAGTTCAAGCCTGATCACCAGTCCTTCAACACTTCAGCACTCTCCTCCACTTAGCATTAGTGTTAAGCGTCTTCATCTCATCAGCATGATATGCATTATGCATATAGTTTACAAGGCACTTATATTGCGTTAGGATGCAGGTATTCATAGAAGGTGTTACTGGCTTTTCATTAGGGAGCAGGTATTCATAGAATGTGTTACTGGCTTTTCTACTGTAACTAGAGTACTTGGTTAGTGATGGAATATCTGTGTTCTTATGAACTTGTCTGAAATGCGTATGCTCTACTGGCCAATTAAAATGTGAGAAAATACTTGTGATCTTCTCAGATGGTTAATAAAGCACATAATATATATCCCCCTATTTTGTGGTTTTGTTGGAAATACAGTATGTGTTTTAAATGATCACTCTCTCTAGGTTTAATTACAATTGGAAGTCTGCTCTGGTATTGTTTTCTAGTAAAATGGTTCCAAAAACACTGTCTGGGTTTGTGCACACCATCAATTCTTCTCTGTGTATATGCCCAGTTCTTTTCTCGGTATACTGTAATTCAAGGATGAAACATGACTTCCCTTGTTCCCTTATCTATAGTAATTATCAGTACAATATACTGCACTGTGGCTCCATTATTGTTGTCAGAACTGCTAGGCCTAGTCAATTACATAGTCATTTTCTCTGGAATTGTCACTGTTTACCAACTTCTGAAGATCTTACAGGCTTCTCAATGTTTTCTCCTAATACACCACCAGGGATGGAGAGGAATGGAATATGCTACGTCTTTTTACCCTCAAATGGAAAATGTAGCAGTAAGAGAGATAAATATTTGACAGTCCTCTTCCGGCACAGCCAGAAGAGGACTGGCCACCCCTCATAGCCTGGTTCCTCTCTAGGTTTCTTCCTAGGTTTTGGCCTTTCTAGGGAGTTTTTCCTAGCCACTGTGCTTCTACACCTGCATTCTAGCTGTTTGGGGTTTTAGGCTGGGTTTCTGTACAGCACTTCGAGATATTATCTGATGTACGAAGGGCTATATAAAATAAAATTGATTGATTGACAGTGATGTCATGTGCATCGTATAGGATAGTGCTTCCTATCAGCCTGGGTGAAGATTACAGACACACTGAATAGGAACAGGTTCACTGACTGCACAATCTCAACAAAGTAAAATGATGCCCTTCTGTTTCAGCCAAGTTACATTTGTTTTTATTTTATCATGTGACCAAATATTTAGGAAGAGGTCAACATTTGGAGTCTATGAAGGAAGAAAGCACATAGAACAACTGATTAGCAAGTTAGGTCCAAAAATGCTTGTATCTAACCAAATTAGGTATTTTTAAGACTGCTAAATACATCAGTTGTGGTCTCTGTAAGCTGCAATATGAAGTCCTAAACATAGCATGAAAGTGCCTCCTTGTAGCTGTGTGGGCTAATATAGTCAAAATTGTTGCTTTGGGGAAAATTGTTGGTGAGTTGAGTCAATGGCTAAACAATATACACCATACATATGAGGATTACATTTAGTCCATTTTATGCATAGTATTTTGAATACATTGCACATGTGTGATTAGTCAAGTTGAAATTATGAAAAATGCCTTCCTCAGTTGGGTTCATCCCCCTCTAGGCCACAATTGAAGTGTTTTCTTCCCAGGTGTAATGCAAGGCATTATCAATTGGATATGAGGTAACACCAGGGCCTGAGCCATTGTTAAAAGTGTTTTTTTATAAGTACAAAGTGTTAGAAATGTGTCCCTATGCTTACCCCGTCAATTTACCTCATACCCATGGTAAGTTGTGCCAAAATGCCACGTTTTTGGACAAGCTATGTTTACATTAATTGATTATTTCCAGGGATACACAACATCCTGAAATATATGTAGATATATTTGCTAGAAAGAATGCTATATTTCCCTTGATGTAGTGATGCTGAACGTCAAAAACGGCTCAACATACCCCACTCTCCTATGTTTTAAGATACTAAACATTTTTGATGAATGGGAAACATTCATATTATCTGTTGCATTAGGCTATTTATTACCAAATTGAAGACTTCATTCAAATGAAACTATTTGTGTTTCTTCTACAATTGGGTCAACCAACACTGAAGAATCCCAAAAGTGTTTTCGGGAAGCAGAAGCTCAAGGCGGATTTTATTAACTTCTATCAGACCTCTGCCTGAATGTTTACTGAACAAAGGGGGGAGGCTGAGCACAGAGGCCCCCAAAAGACACAACACAAGATTAGAGCAATGATTTTACAACAGCCCAAGTGGTTCATGGGGCACAATCATTTTCTTTCTCTTGTTTTTTTTTCTTCGTCTGAAGATTTTCTTGTCAGAAGCACTCATGTTTAAATACATTTTTATGTTAAAGAGAAAATTTCAGCCTGACAAATATGACCCAATTTCTAGTCACTTTGAAGTAAGTGCTCATTGCTCATATTTTGTTGGGAATTTTGCAATGAGGTCTGATGGTGAAAAATAATTGTTTTCTTCCCATCCATATTGCATTTTTATGATTATGGCAGTGAAACTTTCATAAGCACTTTTCATTTTCGTTGAAGAGGAGCTAAACACAACATACAGTACCAGTAAAAAGTTTTAGAACACGTACTCATTCAAGGGTTTTTCTTTATTTGTACTATTTCCTACATTGTAGAATAATAGTGAAGGCATCAAAACTATGAACAACACATATGTAGTGACCCAAAAAGTTTTAAACAAATCAAAATATATTTTATATTTGAGATTCTTCAAAGTAGCCACCCTTTGTCTTAATGACAGCTTTGCACACTCTTGGCATTCTCTCAACCAGCTTCACCTGGAATGCATTTTCAACAGTCTTGAAGGAGATCCCACATATGCTGAGCACTTGTTGGTTGCTTTTCCTTCACTCTGCAGTCCAACTCATTCCATACCATCTCAATTGGGTTGAGGGGTGATTGTGGAGGCCAGGTCATCTGATACAGCACTCCATCACTCTCCAAATAGAGCATGGAACTCCCTAGAAAGGCCAGAACCTAGGAAGAAACCTAGAGAGGAACCAGGCCTTGAGGGGTGGTCAGTCCTCTTCTGGCTGTTCCATATCCGCAGGCAGAATAGTTGAAACTGGAGCAGGAGCATGACCAGGTGGACTGGGGACAGCAAGGACTCATCAGGCCAGGTAGTCCCGAGGCTTGATCCTAGGGCTCAGGTGCTCTGAGAAGAGAGATAATAAATACTGGAGGCTGAGACAGGAGGGATCAGGAGACACTGTGGCCCTGACCGACGATACCCTCGGACAGGGCCAAACAGGCAGGATATAACCCCACCCACTTTGCCAACGCATAGCCCCCACACCACTAGAGGGATATCTTCAATCACCAACTTACTATCCTGAGACAAGGCCGAGTATAGCCCACGGAGACCTCCGTGGCCAACGCGGACAAGAAGATCACATCAGTGACTTAACCCACTCAAGTGACACACCCCTCCTAGGGACGGCATGGAAGAGCACCAGTAAGCCAGTGACTAAGCGCCAGAGTTACCCGGAGGGTTAGAGGCAGAGATTCCCAGTGGTGAGATGGTAAACGGGCCAATCACAGACAGCAAGGGTGGTTCGTTGCTCCAGTGCCTTTCCGTTCACCTTCACACCCCTGGGCCAGACTACACTCAATCATAGGACCTACTGAAGAGATGAGCCTTCAATAAAGACTTAATGGTCGAGACCGAGTCTATGTCTCTCACATGGATAAGCAGACCATTCCATAAAAATGGAGCTCTATAGGACAAAGCCCTGCCTCCAGCTGTTTGCTTAGAAATTCTAGGGACAGTAAGGAGGCCTGCGTCTTGTGACTGTAGGGTACGTGTAGGTATGTACAGCAGAACCAAATCAGAAAGGTAGGTAGGAGCAAGCTCATGTAATGCTTTGTATGTTAGCAGTTAAACCTTGAAATCAACCCTAGCCTTAACATGAAGCCAGTGTAGAGAGGATAGCACTGGAGTAATATGATAAAAAATGTTTGAGTCAAGATTCTAGCAGCCGTGTTTAGCACATACTGAAGTTTATTTGGTGCTTTATCTATGTATCCAGAAAGTAGAGCATTGCAGTAGTCTAATCTAGAAGTGACAATTAGTCACTTCTAGATTAGACTAGTGAAGTAATTTTTTTGCATAAATTTGACAGAAAGTTTCTGATTTTTGCTATGTTACGAAGATGGAAAAATGCTGTCCTTGAAACAGTCTTGATATGTTCGTCAAAAGAGAGATCAGGGTCCAGAGTAATGCCGAGGTCCTTCACAGTTTTATTTCAGATGGTTGTACAACCATCAAGATTAATTGTCAGATCCAACAAAATGTTTCTTGGGACCTAGAACTAGCATCTCTGTTTTGTCCGAGTTTAAAAGTAAAACATTTTCCCTCATCCACTTCCTTGTATCTGAAACTGTCACACCCTGGCCATAGAGAGGCTTTTATTCTCTATTTTGGTTAGGCCAGGGTGTGACTAGGGTGGGCATTCTAGTTTCTTTATTTCTATGTTTTCTATTTCTTTGTTTTTGACCGAGTGTGGTTCCCAATCAAAGGCAGCTGTCTATCGTTGTCTCTGATTGGGAAGCATACTTAGGCAGCCTTTTCCCACCTGTGTTTTGTGGGTGGTTATTTTCTGTTTAGTGTCTGCACATGACAGATTCGTTTTGTTTTTTCACTTTGTATTTTGTTCGAGTAATAAAGAATCATGAACACTTACCACGCTGCGTTTTGGTCCATGCCTTCCGACGTTACAGAAACACAGGCTTCCAGAGAGTGCACTTTTGGGGCTTCACCATGTTTCATTGAAATGTACAGCTGCGTATCGTCCGCATAGCAGTGAAAGTTAACATTATGTTTCTGAATGACATCCCCAAGAGGTAAAATATAGTGAAAACAATAGTGGTCCTAAAACAGAACCTTGAACTCCGAAATGTACAGTTGATTTGTCAGAAGACAAACCTTCCACAGAGACAAACGGATATCTTTCCGACAGATAAGATCTAAACCAGGCCAGATCTTGTCTGTGTAGACCAATTTGGGTTTACAATCTCTACAAAACAATGGTGATCGATGATATCAAAAGCAGCACTAAGGTTTAGGAACACGAGGACAGATGCAGAGACTTGGTCTGACGCCATTAAAAGGTAATTTACCGCCTTCACGAGTGCAGTCTCAGTGCTAGGATGGGGCCTAATACATTTTGTATACATTGTCTTCAGGAAAGCAATGAGTTCCTGCGCAACAGCTTTTCATTTTTTTTTTTGAGAGGAATGGGAGATTCAATATAGGCCCATATTTTTTTATATTTTCTGGGTCAAGGTTTGGCTTTTTCAAGAGAGGCTTTATTACTGCCACTTAGTGAGTTTGGTACACACCCGGTGGATAGGTAGCTGTTTATTATGTTCAACATAGGAGGGCCAAGCACAGGAAGCAGCTTTTTCCGTAGATCAGTTGGAAATTGGTCCAGGATGCAACTTGAAGGTTTAGAGGCCAAGACTATTGTTTCGCACGCCTCTGAGAAGGAACGCAACACCCTGCTGCAACTCAACGTGAAGCAAAAGAGCTATGAACTGTAGGTGCAAGAAAGGACGACAAAGGCAGAATTGACCGTTTACTAGGATTTTATTCCTTACACGGTAATATGGGGAAAAGGGGCTGGACTGAACCAAAGCAAAGAAAGTAAATGTCAAAGCTCCCCCTCTCCTATCTAACCACTACTTACCTAACTTAGCCTGGTGTGCTAACCAAAATACAGGGGGTGGTCCGCCCAGGTCTTACCTAGTGTGCCTAGACAATGAATATACTACGGGTATATGTATGCCCACGGGCCTCTTGCCTAAGCACTCCCTAGGTGCCTTCCCCTTCCCCCCTGGGAACAAATGAAACAGAATATCAAACACTCTTAAACAAACTAAGAAACAAAGGACATCAAATAATCTCTGAGCAACAATCTCACACAGAACATACCAACTGCTCCCAGCAACATCTAACACAGTACATTCCAACGACCAACATGCTATAACCCTCAGCCATCAACCTCCTCTCTCAGCAATGATCTATATAACATTCAATCTCTCCAGCAATGATCTCAGCCAGCAATGATCTAAGCCTGCCTATGATCTCTCTCTTCTGAACAACAGAACAGGCTTTTATAGCTTCAGGTGGCAATGGTAATTAAAGACAGCTGTATCTTGACGAGGGGGCTGGGTCAGCTCTCCAATTATCAATTGGGGCCGACCAATCAGCTGCTTGGGGAGAATTTCAGGAAGCCATCTCCTGAAACACACACACTTAAATACAAACTACAACACAGAAACTGGGGAGCGTAACAACTATTTTCATCAATGTGTCAAAATATATAACATTTAAACCTTGAGTGGGTCGCTAATCCTAGGTCCTGGCAGAGTTGTGCAGACTCAGGACAACTGAGCTTTGGAGAAATACGCAGATTTAAAGAGGAGTCCATAATTTGCTTTCTAATGATCATGATCTTTTCGTCAAAAAAGTGAAAGCCATCCTCTCTTGGGGAATGCTATTTTTTAGTTAGCTTTGCGTCAGTATCAATTTTTTTTTAGGATTGTTCTTATTCTCCTCAATTAAGTTGTAAAAATAGGATGATCAAGCAGCAGTGAGGGCTCTTCGATACTGCACGTTACTGTCTTTCCAAAGTAGTCGGAAGACTTCCAGTTTGGTGTAGCGCCATTTCCGTTCCAATTTTCTGGAAGCTTGCTTCAGGGCTCGGGTATTTTCTATATACCAGGGAGTTAGTTTCTTATGACAAATGTGTTTTGTTTTTAGGGGTGCGAATGCATCTAGGGTATTACGCAAGGTTAAATATAGTTCCTCGGTTAACCGATTTTCCTCTGTTAACCGGTTGTACAAGAATTTATAGCACATCTTTTGATGAATCTTGGTTGGGTTCTGAGCAGATTACTTGTTGCGATTGTAAACATAATAAAATGGTGGTCCAATAGTCCAGGATTATTAGGAAAAACATTAAGATCCACAATATTTATTCCACGGGACAAGACTAGGTCCAGAGTATGACTGTGGCAGTGAGTAGGTCCGGAGACATGTTGGACAAAACCCACTGAGTCGATGATGGCTCCGAAAGCCTTTTGGCCTGGGTCTGTGGACTTTTCCATGTGAATATTGAAGTCACCAAAAATTTGAATATTATCTGCCATGACTACAATGTCCGATAGGAATTTATGGAACTCAGTGAGGAACACTGTATACGGCCCAGGAAGCCTATAAACAGTAGCTATAAAAAGTGATTGATTAGGCTGCATAGATTTCATGACTAGAAGCTCAAAAGACGAAAACGCAGTCATTTGTTTTTGTAAATTGAAATTTGCTATCGTAAATGTTAGCTCCACCTTTGTAACCATGAGGTGAGATCTCACGGTAAATTCTTCAGGTTTAAGCCATGTTTCAGTCAGGCCAATCACATCAAGATTATGATCAGTGATTAGTTCATTACTATAACTGCCTTGGAAGTGAGGGATCTGACATTAAGTAGCCCTATTTTGAGATGTGAGATATCACAATCTCTTTCAATAATGACAGGAAAGCAGGTCTTTATTCCAGTGAGATTGCAAAGGTGAACACCGCCATGTTTAGTTTTTCCCAACCTAGATTGAGGCAGACCCGGTCTCAATGGGGATAGCTGAGCTGACTACACTGACTGTGCTAGTTGCAGACTCAACTACGCTGGCAGAGTGGCTAACAGCCTGCTGCCTGGCCTGCACACTATCTCATTGTGGAGCTAGAGGAGTTAGAGCCCTGTCTATGTTCATAGATAGATGAGAGTACCCCTCCAGCTAGGATGGAGTCCGTCATTCCTTTCGCAGGCCAGGCTTGGTCCTGTTTGTGGGTGAGTCCCAGAAAGAGAGCCAATTATCTACAAATTCTATATTTTGCGAGTGGCATAAAACAGTTTCAACCAACGATTGAGTTGTGAGTCTGATGTAGCGCTCGACACTCCCCTAACTGGGAGGGGGCCAGAGACAATTACTCGATGCTGACACATCTTTCTATCTGATTTACACGCTGAAGCTATGTTGCGCTTGGTAACCTCTGACTGTTTCATCCTAACATCGTTAGTGCTGACGTGGATAACAATATCCATATACTCTCTTCACCCGCCAGTTTTAGCCTTAGCCAGCACCATCTTCAGATTAGCCTTAACGTCGGTAGCCCTGCCCCCTGGTAAACAGTGTATGATCGCTGGATGATTATTTTTAAGTCTAATACTGTGGGTAATGGAGTCGCCAATGACTAGGGTTTTCAATTTGTCAGAGCTAATGGTGGGAGGCTTCGGCGTCTCAGACCCCGTAACGGGTGGAGGAGAGACCAGAGAAGACACGGACTCTGACTCCAACTTGTTGCTTAACTTGTTATGGGTAGGGGGCAAAATTTTCACATTTGGATGAAAAGCGTGCCCAGAGTAAACTGCCTGCTACTCAGTCCCAGTTGCTAATATATGCATATTATTAGTAGATTTGGATAGAAAACACAGTTTCTATAACTGTTTGAATGATGTCTGTGAGTATAACAAAACCCATATGTCAGGCAAAAACCTGAGAAAAATCCAACCAGGATGTAACGGTCCTGACCAGTTTTATGTTGTTTTTGTATGTGTAATTGGTCAGGGCGTTAGTTTTGGGTGGGCAGTCTATGTTATCTGTTTCTATGTTGGTTTTGGGTTGCCTGGTATGGCTCTTGATTAGAGGCAGGTGGTTTGCGTTTTCCTCTAATTAAGAGTCATATTTAGGTAGGGCGTTCTCACTGTTTGTTTGTGGGTGATTGTCTCCTGTGTCTGTGTTATGTCTTACACCATACGGGATTGTTTCGGTTGTTCGTTTCGTTTCGTTTCGATGTAGTATGTTTCCTGTCCGTAAGTGTTACGTGTTAGTTATGTAAGTTTATGTTCAGGTTTTCGTCTACGTCGCTTTCTTGTTTTTGTATTTTTGAAAGTGTTTTGTTTTGCCATCAGCGTTATAAATAAAAAGATGGCTTATTTCCCTCAAGCTGCATTTTGGTCTGAAGATCCTTCTCTCCTCACCTCGTCCGAGGATGAGGAGAGAGACAGCCGTTACACAGGAATTGGTAAATCTGAGGTTTGTAGGTTTTCAACTCTTGGCCTATCAAATACACAGTGTCTATGGGGTCATTTTGCACTTCCTAGGGATTCCACTAGATGTCAACAATCGTTAGAAACTTGTTTGATGCTTCTACTGTGAAGTGGGCCGAATGAGAGGGAAATGAGTCAGGGCTCTGGCAGAATTCCAGGAGCTCGTGACGCTTGTTTAAGTGAGAGCGAGCTCTGTTCCATTGCTTTTCTGAAGACAAAGGAGTTCTCCTGTTGGAACATTATTGAAGATTTATGTTAAAAACATCCTAAAGATTGATTCTATACGTCGTTTGACATGTTTCTACGGACTGTGATATGACTTTTCGTCTGAACTTTTGCCTGGACCTGCCTGTGTGTCGTGAGTTTAGATTGTGTACTGAACGCGCAAACCAGAAAAAGTAATTTGGACATAAATGGACTTTATGGAACAAATCAAACATTTACTGTGGAACTGGGATTCCTGGGAGTGCATTCTGATGAAGATCATCAAATGTAAGTGAATATTTATAATGCTATTTCTGACTTATGTTGACTCCAACATGACGGATATCTCTTTGGGTTGATTTGTCATCTGAGCGCTGTACTCAGATTATTGCATGGTTTGCTTTTTCCGTAAAGTTATTTTTTAAATCTGACACAGCAGTTGCAATAAGGAGAAGTATATATTTAATTCTGTGAATAACACTTCTGTGATTTGATGTGGCTCTCTGCAAATTCACGGGATGTTTTGGAGGCAAAGCCAAATGTAAACTGAGGTTTTTGGATATAAATATGAACTTGATCGAACAAAACATACATGTATTCTGTAACATGTTGTCCCGGGAGCGTCATCTGATGAAGAATATCAAAGGTTAGTGATTCATTTTATCAATATTTCTGCTTTTTGTGACTCCTCTCTTTGGTTGGAAAATCGCTGTATGCTTTCTGTGAGTAGTTGCTGACCTAACATAATGTGTTCTGCTTTCACCGAAAAGCTTCTTTGAAATCGGACACTGTGGTTGGATTAACGCTAATTTTATCTTCAAAATGGTGTCTAATATTTGAATGTATGAGAATTGAATTATGAGATTTCTGTTGATTGAATTTGGTACCCTGCAATTTCATTGACTGTTGTGCTAGCGGAACCCCAGTCGTAGACAGGTTCATGGGGAGAACCGGTTGAAAGTTTCTGTCGGGCTGAATGAGCGACACCGGTTGAGAATTCGTAAAGCATTTCCTTCCAGAAGCCATGAGAAAATTGTTCGTCTGTGGGGACTGTGTGATGGGGCTTATGCTACTATCTGTACTTATTGGTGGCACGGTGGCGGTTTCATCCTTTCCTACACTTAAATTACCCTTGCCTAATGATTGTGTCTGAATCTGGGCTTGCAGCACAGCTATCCTCACCATAAGGCGATCGTTCTCCTGTATATTACAGCGACTGCATTTATACGGCATAATGTTAATGTTACTACTTAGCTTTGGCTGGTGGAGGTCGTGTAGAACTATGTCCAGATAAAGCGTCCGGGGTGAAAAAGTTTAATGAAAATAGTCGAGCGAGGGAAAAATACAAAATATAAAATATATAAAGTTGTCAGGTAGCAAACAAAAGTTAGCAACAAACCTCACAGCAGCACCTAAACAAGTCTACAAGTTGTGACCGGAAAATCTTCTCGGAATCTACAATCAATATGCATTACCCCATAATGGCGAAAACAGATTTTTAGAAATTCGTGCAAATGCATAACAAAATACCTTATTTACAGAAATATTCAGACCATTGTCTATGAGACTTGAAATTGAGCTCGGGAACATCCTTTTTCCATTGATCATATTTGAGAAGTTTTTACAACTTGATCGGAGTCCACCTGTGGTAAATTCAATTGATTGGACATGATTTGGGAAGGCACACACCTGTCTATATAAGGTCCCACAGTTGACAGTGTATATCAGAGCAAAAACTAAGCGATGAGGTGGCAAGAATTGTCTGTAGAGCTCTGTAAAGCACAGATCTGGGGAAAGGTACCAAAAACCTCTGCAGTATTGAAGATCCACAAGAATAAAGTGGCCTCCATCATTCCTAAATGGAAGAAATGTGGAACCACCAGAACTCTTCCTAGTGCTTGCCACCTGGCCAAACTGAGAAATAGGGGAAAGGGCCTTGGTCAGGGAAGTGACCAAGAACCCAATGGTCACTTTGACAGAGCTTCAGAGTTCCTCTGTGGAGATAGGAGAACCTTCCAGAAGGACAACCATCTCTGCAGCACTCCACCAATCAGGCCTTTATTGTAGTGGCCAGATGGAAGCCAGTCCTCAGTAAAAGGCACATGACGGCCTCCTTGGTGTTGGCCAAAAGGCACCTAAGGACTCTCAGACCATGAGAAACAAGATTCTCTGGTCTGATAAAAACAAGATTGAACTCTTTGGCCTGAACGCCAAGCGTCACATCTAGAGGAAACCTGGCACCATTCCTACGGTGAAGTATGGTGGTGGCAGGGACTGGGAGACTAGTCAGGATCGAGGGAAAGACGAACGGAGCAAAGTACAGAGAGATCCTTGATAAAACCTGCTGCAGAGCGCTCAGGACCTCAGACTGGTAAAGGTTCACCCTCCCACCAGGACAATGACCCTAAGCACACAGCCAAGACAATGCAGCACTGGCTTTGGGACAAGTCTCTAAATGTCCTTGAGTGGCCCAGCCAGAGCCCGGACTTGAACCCAATCGAGCATCTCTGGAGAGACCTTAAAATAGCTTTGAAGAAACGCTCTCCATCCAAACTGACAGAGCATGAGAGGATCTTTAGAGAGGAATGGGAGAAACTCCCCAAATACAGGTGTGTCAAGCTTGTAGTGTCATATTCAATGCGTTTTGAGGCTGTAATTGCTGCCAATGGTGCTTCAAAAAAGTACTGAGTAAATGGTCTGAAAACTTATGTAAACGTGATATTTCAGATTCATATTTTATTGCAAAATTAATAAAAACTGTTTGCTTTGTCATTATGGGGTATTGTGTGTAGTTTGATGAGGGAAAAATACTATTTAATCAATTTTAGAATAAGGCTGGAACATAACAAAATGTGGAAAAATTCAAGGGGTCTGAATACTTTCCGAATGCACTGTATATACTGTATATATACTCTGGAATCTGACATTGCTTGTCTTAATATTTATATATTTCTTAATTCCATTCTTTTACTTTTAGATTCAGGTATATTGTTGTGAATTTTTAGATATCACTGCACTGTTGGAGATAAGAACACAGTCATTTTGCTACACCCGCAATAACATCTGCTAAATATGAATATGTCAGTGCAGGCTGCAGAGGGGAGGACTGTTCATAATAATGGCTGGAATGTAGCGAATGGAATGGCATCAAACTCATGAAAACCATTCCGCTCCAGCCATTACCACAAGCCCGTCCTCCCCAATTAGGGTGCCACCAACCTCCTGTGGTGTATGCCACCAATACAATTTAATTTGATTTGTTGTTTGTAATTCGTTTGTTTTCTTGTTTTTTTCTCAATTTAACACCAAAAGCAGGGCAAATGCCAAAGCTTGAACTGTGCCCAGTTTGGTTTCTATTCATGAATCTGACAAATTCCCATCACATAAAATTGATAAACGCCGACACTGTTTCGAGCCACACCACTGAAGATAGCCTTTAGCAAACATTGGCCTACTGTGTTCAACACAACCATACGTATTTCAGCCTAATTCTTAGTATAATTTATTAACTGATGTTTCCAGACATAGACTATCAATTACTCTACAGCTCCATAACCCCTCCTAGGAGATGATGACTGATGGTGGAGACTTTTCAGTTTTTAATGGCCCAAAAGCAACCTCATCCTAAAGGCTCAAAACATATGACATAATTCAAACAGCAGACTTCTTATCAGCTTAAACAGGGACATGAGCTTATCAGAATTTTATGCCGATTACTCGATGCCTTAGAGATGAGGGTGTTATGCAATAAATATTATAATCTCCCGTAATACAGAGCATCGGGTGTTGGTCCGTCACATCAAGATCTCAGTATCAGTTAGATCGGCCATCTTTCTAAGTACAGCAGCTGTTCCTGACATCTGGCACATTGCTTAGGCTTGTCTGCTGACCATAAGTACATGATAAACGAATGCATTTATCTACAGCAACACAACACTGAGGACACTGTCACCTTAAAGTACATAATGAAGTTGGCTTCATAAATAATTGGTGAGAAGGCTGGCTATAAGACCATCAATAGGG
Organism: Salvelinus fontinalis; assembly: GCF_029448725.1. Taxonomy (NCBI): domain Eukaryota; kingdom Metazoa; phylum Chordata; class Actinopteri; order Salmoniformes; family Salmonidae; genus Salvelinus; species Salvelinus fontinalis. Next base: position 45,692,216 of record NC_074668.1, read on the forward strand.
GAATTTGTGGCAGAAGAAGCATCACATTGAATTTTCAACTTCTGGCCCAAACATTACTGTGGTGAAATACTTAGGGGAGTTGCTATTTTCAACTAAGGTTTGAAGGAATTGTGTGGCATATATTTTGAAATAAGTATTGTATTTCATAGCCAGTATTGCTTTGAACTTAAACATTGATGTGTTAAAAACCTCTCTTGGATATGTGGGACGGTAGCGTCCCAACTGACCAACATCCAGTGAAAATGAAGAGCGCCAAATTCAAATGAATTACTATAAAAGTTTAACTTTTATGAAATCACACATTCAATATACCAAATTAAAGCTACACTTGTTGTGAATCCAGCCAACGTGTTTGATTTCAAAGATGCTTTACGGCGAAAGCAAACAATGCTATTATATGAGGATAGTACCCAAGCAAACAATCACAGACCATCATATTTCAACCCTCCAGGCGCGACACAAAACGCAGAAATAAAGATATAATTCATGCCTTACCTTTGACGAGCTTCTTCTGTTGGCACTCCAATATGTCCCATAAACATCACAAATGGTCCTTTTGTTCGATTAATTCCGCCGATATATATCCAAAATGTGCATTTATTTGGCGCGTTTGATCCAGAATAACACTGGTTCCAACTCGCTCAACATGACTACAAAAGTTACCTGTGAGCTTTGTCCAAACATTTCAAACTACTTTTGTAATACAATTGTAGGTATTTTTTTAACGTAAATAATCGATAATATTGAAGACGGGATGATCCGAGTTCAATACCGGAGGAAAACAATGTGTAGCATGCTTTCAGGTCACCTCTAACAAACAGGACACTTCATTCGAGCCTCATTCTGAACATGGTTACCTCTTCATTTCTCAAAAGAAAAACCTCAACCAATTTCTAAAGACTGTTGACATCAGGTGGAAGCGATAGGAACTGCAAGAAGGTCCCTTTAGAAATCTGGATTCCCAATGAAAACTCATTGAAAAGAGAGTGACCTCAAAAAAAAATGCTGAATGGTTTGTCCTCGTGGTTTCGCCTGCCAAATAAGTTCTGTTTTAGTCACAGACATGATTCAAACAGTTTTAGAAATGTCAGAGTGCTTTCTATCCAAATCTACTGGGCCTGGGTAGCAGGCAGTTTACTCTGGGCATGCTTTTCATCCAAACGTAAAAAAACTATCCCAAAGAAGTTTTAACCCACTAGATGTCAACATTTTATTTGGTGTCAGTCAGAACAATTTATCTGGGTTCTCTTCCTACAGTAAACTGAATGTGTCGCATACATTCTCACCAAACGACCAAATATCTCCAAATTGTAGTTTTTATAACATCCTCAAATCAAGCTGTTGAACTACATCAAGACCACCCCATTAACACAAACATATGATGCATTACAAACCTGAGTTTAATGTCTTCAGTCTGCAGGGCGAACCAGGGGGATAATAGATGGACCAGACAGTGGTTGAGCAGCGATCCAGGTCAAGTTGTCTCTCTTTGGGCACACCAAGGCGAGACCGTCTGCATGTTTGAGCCACACTCTGGCCTTAACAGCTGAATATATTAGCCTTTTGAAATATCATTACGTTCTCTGGCACATGTTGTAAATTCACCTGCAGTGCTATAGGGCTATATGATGTTAAAGTGGCGTAAGAGCCTGCCGTAAGAGGGGCACATATCACAGATCATTTATCCAGCCTCTCCCTTCTAGGACACAGGCCTTAAATTACGTTGCTACATTCTCTTCCCTTATTTCATTCTTTTCGATGCTCGACAGTAGATGAAAGATAACGACCACTGGGTATGAGCTTATGCACCTCTTTTGACAGAGTAAAAACTCACGGACAACAAGTAAAAGCTTAAACCAAGTTTATTCACCCACTGGGTCAAACAGCTGCAAAGACAAAGACACACAAACACAAATATTTATACCCTCCTACTAGGAGTCAACTCCTTGGACATCTATTTAACTGATAATCCCCTCGAAGCTGGTGTTTGGAGGAGATACTGGCTCAGGTTTTGTTAAACCATGCCAATATATCCTCCAAACACCGGCTTCGAGGGCATTATCACATTTACACAATGGGTTACCAACATATTCAAATAATGATTGACATATTTTCATTAAAAACATTATTTTGATAAATTTACTCATACTATTTCATCCTTCCACAATATATAGTCCCGACACAATTCTACGGTTGCTACCCAAGCCGGCTGGTCGTTCGTTCTATCGGTTCGGTTTCCAGATACGCGACCCAGTTTTTCAGTATTTTTGTTCTGTATCTATGGACGCAACCCAGTTGTTTGTTCTAAATGTTCCATTGCCATACTGGCTGGCGACGTTCTTATCCCTTGCTTGCTAGCTAGCCAACTACGGCTAACTTACAGTCACGTCAAACGTCAAAAAGAACAACAACAGTAGCTGCATTTGCATTTGTTTAAGCTGTTTTCTAGTGGCATTCATTTGGATACATTCATAACAATGAGCTAATGAGGTGCAATTTCGCCTGGCATAGAAAATGCGCTCTCTCTCGTCAGGACACTGTTGTTCTGAGGAGCTAGCCAACAACGCAGCTAACACAATCACTTCAAACACTGAAGCTGTAAAGACTGCAAACTAGCTGCACTTTGTTTCATTTTACCTTTTTTCAATTGACATTTATTTTTATATATCTATTAAAATGATGCCAGCTGATTCATGATTTCGACTGCCTGAGAAACGCTGCCTGTCTGTCTCGTCCCGACTCCCGACCCCTACACGTTCATTACTATGGGACAGCTGGAGATCGTATTTGAATATTGAAACAATGTTGCAAATGTCGGATAGACAGACAGCAAGGTTTATGCAAATTTCCACTATTGAAAACTAAATGTTAGTCTAAAATAAATGTGAGATAATGTCTAGATGCCTTTTATAGTGGAGTTCAAGTTTATAATTCACCTGGCTGAGCTGATGAGACAGTGGATTGCGCAGTCAAATGTAACAGAGTAAATAGGCATCTTAAAGTCATAGATTTAGCTGGTGGTAACGACTGGAATGAGCTTTTAACCAATCAGCATTCAGGATTAGACCCACCTATTGTATAAACAGCCAATACATCTCTGTTGCTAGTTAGGAACTTAATTGGTTCCTCTCACTCGTGTAATCATGGTCCTGCCTCCTTCTAGAACCTTTGTGGGCATGTATATATGTGTGTGTAATAGGACTGTTCCTTCTCACTTCACCTGACCTGACCTCGGACAGAATTCATCACTCCTCCCCACTCCACTGCTGTCCTACCTCATTAGAGACTGAAACAAGACTGTTGCCCTTTGCCTACCACCATAGGATCCATGAGATTTAACAATAACATGTTTGACAGAATGTATATTTCCTGCCTACATACATCTCGTACTTATCCACTCTCCATTGACCGCAACATATACATTCATGAAACATGTGAAGTAATAAAGAAATTCTAGTATGGTAACATGAATAAGTGTATTTCAATCTAGAATCCAACACAACAAACCGGATTCACTTATTATTAAACATTTGATTTTACTAATGGGACGAGATACCGCAACGCCCTTGGGTGAAAAGTGGAGAAAATTATGTTAAGTTTTGCTATGCAAAGAATCCGCTAGAGGAATTGATTACACTTTAAGCAGGGTGTACTCTACACGATTTTGGCCCCGATTTGGCTCCCAGACAAGTTTGAGGGCAGAGACAAAATCCTAATGTTGTTGCCTACTCGGGGCGCACGGCCATCACCGACGCTCGTTTAATGTGAGCGGGTCAGAGACTTAATCTGAGGGCTACCGGTCCCGTCTTTGCGCAGTCCCAGACGTCCCAAAATTTTCAAACATGTTTGATTTATTACCACAAAACCTGCAATGCTCTTGTAGTGTAAGAGATGTTTTGAGAACGGTGATCAGCAATAGCCAATGAGAGCTCACCACAGAAGAATGACAGTTTCGCATCACCCAGAATGTTAAGACAGGAGCAGGCGCGATTACTACTACTAGTATGCGTTTGTACTTGCCTTTAACCAAAGCTAAAGTGTCAAATCATTACAGCTCTGAAGTTCACAATGTTATTCAATTCAAAATGTTGGCTAGATATTTCAACTCTAAATGGCAATCGTGAATTTCGGACCGAAAACGCTGCTTTGAGCCACAGCTCGTTCTAGCTATGTTAACAATCAAATCACATACACACATCATTGTTTTCGCGAGACATCATGGTATCGGGAATCCTCAGGACCAAGTAAAAAATATTGTAGTGTGTGACACACCGTGTGTGCACCACTACGTTGGCAAGACAAAAAAAAACGACATGAAAGGCAATCGTTTAATGAGAGGCTCAGCGATGTTGGGATTTTGAAAGTCGTGTAGTGTACCCCCGGCAATAGTTGAACACTCCATCATTGAAATATGGCTATGGGCGCCTATACAGTGTTATTACATGGGCATAATGTCCCCAGTTCAGGGAAAAGCCACTGCATTTGAGCCACATGCAATGTAATGTTCAATACCAAATTCAATACCAGTGTAATAGGCATTAATCCATCAGTCATTCTGACCTTGATCCCTTTGTCCACGTTTTACAAATGGTATTTTTAGTATCCTGACCAATGTGTATGTGTTTTGGCTGTCTGACAGAACAATGTCCATTTATTTTAGAGGAGTAATCCTTGCAGAGAGAAATGTATGACATTTATTAATTTGAGACCCACAGCTTTGGAGGAATGTAAGGAGTGTAAGACATTGCTCAGACCATACACAGCGACATTCCAATCGCCTCAGCCTCTGGTCCTCAAATCACCCAGCTGGACTCTTCACCAACTCTAGAAAGTAGTGAGGTGGCACTAGGCAGCAAATCAACACTTTGATCCACAAAAATAATTGAGGTTCAAAAGACTAAAATTGTGTTGTATTTCCACCTCCGTGCCCCAAAAAGGCACTCCTTTCCTTGTCTTTAGTCCCCCCTGATCGCTTCCAGAGAGAGAGGTAGAAAGAGAGACGGAGAGAGTGTTATATCCCCCCCACTGTTTCTGAATGTAATACTTGATTCAATCTGCTCTCTTCCACAGCTTTCCAAAGGGACCCTTTATACAGCTAATTTATATTGGAGGCTAATCTTCCAAGTGACCATGCAATAAATACAGAGCAACAGATTGAATCAACTAAACCCAGCTCAGCCTTTGGCAGTATAGCAGCTGCAATCTCTTAAAAAACACCTAGCCTTGGTGTGAAAGCATCTAAACAAGTGTCTTTGATTTGTCTGCTGAGATGGTCCCGTGGGACCGCGTGGTAACGCTAGCTAAGGCTTTAAAGGCTAGCCACAAAGATGAGAAGTGGGCAGGGATCAATAGCAGAGCAGTTTCATGCTGCTTACACAATGTTCCCCAGTACTGGTTAATTGGCTTAATGAGCAGCTGAATTAGTGAAGCACCTCTCGTAATTACTCCCTGAACTCCCTGGGGGGTCATCAGGGAGAACATACTACATCATCCAATGGAAAAAGTGTTGGTTAAGCAGATTAGGCCTAGCTACACACCGGGAAGGGAGGTGTGATAATAATACGTAGCTTGATAAGGCCTCATTTGAATTCCAGTCGTTATACACTCTTAGAAAAAAAAGGTGCTATATAGAACCTAAAATGGTTATTCTACTGTCCCCATAGGAGAACCCTCTGAATAACTCTTTCCAGGTAGAACACTTTTGGGTTCCATGTAGGACCATTTCCACAGAAGGTTCTACATGAAACCCAAAAGTTTTTTTCACCTGGAACCAAAACGGGTTCTCCTATGGGGACAGCCGAAGAACCCTTTTGGAACCCTTTTTTGTAAGAGTCTTTATAATAGGCCTATTGTACAGTAGTATATTATTCAGTATTATATGTGAATAATTATTGTGTAATTGTATGTTTAACTAATAGATCTCTATGTAATGCAAAGTCCCATTAAGTGTTGAATATGTGACCTCAGAAGCAGAATGACTATTTACCTATGACAAGATTTAAGGCATTCTAGAATGAGAACAATTTAGGCAGTTTTATGATGCAACAGTGTTAATTTCATCAACAAAAATAGTGACTAAAATATTCATCAAATATCTATTTTTCTGTGGCAATTGACAAAACTATAACTAATTAAAGAGACCCAGAAAAAACTATAACTAAACAAAAAGGATTTTTCATTTCAGTTGACTAAAACAAGATGAGACTAAAATCTGACTACTAAATGGACTGGACAAGAGTTTTTGGAGTGATTGTTGTGTTGCTACCATGCTGTGTTGTCATGTGTTGCGTTGCTATATTGCTGTCATAGGTATCTCTTTATGCAGTACTGTGTAGAATCTCTTTTCATGATGTGTGTTTTGTCCTATATTTATAGTTTATTTATTTTTAATCCCAGCCCCCGTCCCCACAGGAGGCCTTTTGCTTTTTGGTAGGCCATCATTGTAAATAATAATTTGTTCTTAGCAGACTTGCCTAGTTAAATAAAGTTTAAATAAAATTTAAAAAATGCTTTCATTGACTACAGCTCAGCATTCATCACCATAGTCCCCTATAAACTCATCACCAAGCTCAGGACCCTGGGACTGATACAGTGGGCATCTGTTTGCTTATGCCATGTTAAGTTAAGCTTCAACAAGACCATTCAGAAAGAAATAGACCTGTTCCTGGAAATCCTAACAAAAAGCTGTAAAGCACTGTATCCAGCGTGGACACGTAAATACATGTCTATGTATAACTGTGGGATTGCAGTTAAATAAAAATGTCTCCCTCCTTTTGTTATCAAGTACAATCTGATACAGAATATCGGAAAACTACTTCATATTTTTATAGCACTAGTGTAATGGAGAGTGTGGTAAGTTGAGCCACCCTTGTTTCTAGGAAAACATACAAAAAATGAATTATTTGACCAAATATTTAAGAAGTGGTCATAATTTCATGGAGTCTGAAGGAAGTAACCACATTGAAAAATGGGTAAGCAAGTGCCCTCAAAGTATTCACACAACCTTGACTTTTTGTTAATTTTGTTGTGTTACAGCCTGAATTTAAAGTACATTGAATTGAGATTGTGTCACTGGCCTACAGACAATACACTATAATGTCAAAGTGGAATTATGCTTTTAGAAATGTCTACAAATTCAAAATAAAATGCTGGAATATCTTGTGTCAATAAGTATTCCCGCCCTTTTGTTGAGGTAAACAAAAATAAGTTCAGGAGTAAATTTGCTTAACAAGTAATACTTGGACTCTATGTGCAATAATATGGTTTAACATGATTTTTTTATGACTAACTCATCTCTGTACCCCACATACAATTATCTGTAAGGTCCCTCAGTTGGCAGTGAATTTCAAACAAAAACTGAAACACAAATGCCTCGCAAAGAAGGGCACCTAGTGAAAATAAGGAAGCTTGTACAGAATAAAAATATTCCATAACATGCATCCTGTTTGTTATAAGGCACTAAAGTAATACTGAAAAACAAATGGCAAAGAAATTAACTTTGTGTCCTGAATACAAAGCATTATGTTTGGGGTAAATCCAACACAACACATCATTGAGTACCACTCTTCATATTTTCAAGCATGGTGGTGGCTGCATCATGTTACGGGTATGCTTGTCATCGACAAGGACTAGGGAGTAAAAAAAAATAACAGAATAGAGCTAAGCACAGGCAAATCCTAGAGGACAACCTGGTTTAGTCCGTTTTTCAACAGATACCTGGAGACAAATTCACCTTTCAGCAGGACAAAAACCTAAAACACAAGGCCGACTATACACTGAAGTTGCTTACCAAGATGACACTGAATGTTCCTGTGTGGCCTAGTTACAATTTTGACCTATATCGGCTTGGAAATCTACAGTGGTTCGTCAATTAAAAGTTTTAAGATTATGCCTCGGGATTTAGAGGTAATTTGTGGTTTAGTACGTTATCCTGCGTCACTGCTTCATTGGTCCAGACCACCGAAAGGAGAGTTAGAGCACTGATTATGTTTTGGGGTCCCAAGGCCTACTGTGTCTCTACCTGACAATGAATGGGCGATAAACCAAATAGAAACTGATGATTGAGCACGACTTCAAAATGGAATTTCAATGAACTTGAAAATGGCTGTCTAGCAATGATCAACAACCAACTTGACAGAGCTTGAATAATTGTGTACAATCCAGGTGTGCAAAGCTCTTAGATACTTACTCAGAGCTGTAATCGCCGCCAAAGGTACTTCTTCAAAGTATTGACTCAGGGGTGTGAATACTTATGTAAATTAGATATTTCTGTATTTAATTTTCAGTACATTTGCAAAAACTTCTAAAACCAGTATTGGGTGAGAGGAAAAATATATATTTAATCCATTTTGAATTCAGGCTGTAGCACAATAAAATGTGAAATAAGTCCAGCGTTATGAAAACTTTCTGAATGCACTGTAGATCTAAAAAGCGGACTCACCTATTGAAATGAATTTGTGTTGGAGGTTTCATGATGCTTGTATCTAAAGTTTGTTCTAAACATTCGTTAGGTCGTAAACCTCATATGTGTGCGCTAATATAGTCAAAAAGTTTGTCTTGGGGTAAGTTGAGCCAATGGTTGAGAAATTTTGTTTTTTTCCCGCCAGGTGTAATGCAAGGAATTATCGCTGGGCCCATGTTAAAAGTGTTCAAACTAAGTATTTCAATTATTTAAAGACAATTGATTGATTGTGTTGAGTTGTGTTTGGGAAATAAAGACAGACATGTTTGTTTTATCATTCAGTACAGACATTTGTATAGGGCTTAACTTACCATGTCCTGCGGCTCAACTTACCCCATAAGTTGTGCCAAGAGACCATTTGTTTTGGGCAAGCTGTTTTCAAAACTTTTGACATGAATTCTGATTATTTCCAGGGATACACAACATCCTGAAATATACAGTATACAGTCTTTTTAGAAAGAATACTATATTTCCCTTGATAGAGTGATGCTGACTGTAAAAAATAGCTGACCTTAACCCCCTCTCCCCTAATAGTCCAATAACTACAACGGGAGAAAACCAAGTGACCAGGGCAATGCCAGTGGGGTGTTGCTCGCCAGGACCAAGCAGCCAATAGCATGCAAGCAACACATGCATGGATGCACGGAACACACACTAATCAGCCATCAGTGTGTTTGAGAATGGTATTGATCATCTTTCTGGGAGATGTTGACACACACCACCTGTTACTTCACTCCGCAGCATGGCCCGACAGCACCACCGGCAAAACAATGCATTCCAGTCTCTGTAGTGTTTACTACATACATGCCCCTCAACTGCAAAACAGCTAAAAACAGGAAATGTATATATATTTCTTTGTTAAAGAAATATCATGCAGGGAACCACAATAGCTTAATTTCTCTTTGCTTTTACCCTCAAAAGTAATGCCTATATTATTTAAAGGTGGTTTGATACCCTCATGAAAGCAGGCAAGGATAGCTTCACTTAGCTTCAACCTTAGCTTCTCACTGCTGGCAAATGTATAATAATGAGGCATGACAGGATTCCTCCGTAGCTTCAATTATGAATGATGGGTTTTTATCTTCTTTCTGTTAATTGGCTGTTCTTGCTCAGTGATCTAGTTTGCACCTCTCAGATACCTGGATCTCTCTCTCAGAACTAGAAAAAGAAAACCTGTCTCCATGTCAGACTGCTAAAATATTTTAATATAGATGTATAATGGAAAGTCAGGAACTATTGGCGCATCACAGGGACGTTAACAAAGGTGTTTGTGACACTTGGCTGTAAAGTGAATGTATTCATCTTGAGCTATAACACTAGTACAATATCTCATTCTATACATTATTTTAGCTTATTGCTGTGTGATGGGCATTGTGAAAGTAACATGATACTGATATAGAAATGATTTGATAGCCTGAATGACACACTTTGAATGCTATTGAAGCTTTTAAAGCAGTTAATTGGATCTAGTATTTGACCCAGTATCGCTTTAATTCTGTTTTTTTTCACAATGATCTGTTCATTCAAGGGATGCTGGGTCAAACACTGGATCCAATTAGCTACTTTGACATGGGGCTAGTGACAGCTAGACGAATGCTATGCTGCAACACACACACACACATCCTGTTATCTCAGCCTTAGATAAGCCACAGCAGCATAGAGGGATGGAGGAGAATAATGCAGGGAATAATAAAACAAACGAGTCACGACTCCAGGAGAACACTCACCACATAGTCATTAGGAGGGAACCTCTGCCTCCCACACAGGGGGAGGGAACTTCTGCCTCCTAAGCAGGGGGAGAGGAGAAAAGACTCACTCAGCATCCCGCCCTTCCCCCTCCCCTTTTACATACCCTCCTCCTAGCCCTCTCTTCTCAGTCCTTCTGCACTCCTTCTCAGTCCTTCTGCTCTCCTTTTCTCTCCTGTCCCCTTCCCCTCTCAACCCACTTCCTCCTCCTCTTACTTCAGTTTGGTTTGAAGCCTCAGCTTCATCCCACTGAGGCGAAAGTTGATGTTTGAGAGACTGTATGGACTGTTATTGAACATTGCAGTAAATAAATAAGAGCATTGAATTGGTTGTGCTGTCCTATACCTTTACCTTACTGTAGCTGTATAATCCAGTCTAAAAGTAGTATTTTAAGAGTAGGCCTATGAGGCATAGAGACATTTTGACCCAAGACGCATATTTGTGATTATAGCCCAAAAGGTGGTTTATTCAATTGTTAAAATTTTTATGACTTTGTAAATAAGGAAAACAAAGCCATTTGTTTGTTCATTTTCAATCAGTATCAATGGATGAATCATTTTATCAAATAAAACAAAATGTTATTGGTCACATACGTGTTTAGCAGATGTTACTGCGGGTGTAGCGAATTGCTTGTGTTTCTAGCTCCAACAGTGCAGTAATATCTAACAAGTAATATCTATCAATTTCACAACAATACACTCAATAAACACATATCTAAGTAAAGGAATGGAATAGACAAATATATGGACGAGCAATGTCAGTGTAACGGTTCTGTGACTACAGACGCTGGGAGACAGGAAGCAAGTACAGGGTGAGGATTTAATAATAAATAGACAAGAAACTAAACAAGAACAGCGTCTGGACAAGAGAAACAAAACAACATCAATGCAGACTGTGTGAATCAGAGAATGAATCAGAGGAAGTGACAGATATAGGGGAGGCAATCAATGACGTGATGGAGTCCTGGTGAGTACGATGAAGCGCTGGTGCACCTAATGATGTGACAGGCGTGCATGATGATGATGAGCAGCCTGGCGATCTCGAGCACCAGAGAGGGGGAGCGGGAGCAGACATGACAGTACCCCCCTCCCCTCTCTAAGGGTGCCACCTGGTGTCCTACCTGGGCGAGGCTCCGGAGCCTGACGAGCCGGCCGAGGCATGGCATGGGAGCCCGCCGAGCCAGCTGAGGCATGGGAGCCTGACAAACCAGCTGAGGCATCCCCGGTTGCTTTGGCAGCAGCATCCGGACCCGAGGTCAACAAGAACATGTTTTTATTAAATAAAAACTCCCTGATGCTTCCAATTGTGGTGTCTGCATTCTGTAACGGTTATGTAACTACAGACACTGGGCGACGGGAAGCAAATACAGGGTGAGGATTTAATAATAAATAGACAAGAAACTAAACAAGAACAGCGTCTGGACAAGAGAATCAAAACAACATCAATGCAGACACGGGAATGAAACTGAGGAAGTGTTAGACTAAAGGAGGGTAGGCAATCAATGACGTGATGGAGTCCAGGTGAGTCCGATGAAGCACTGGTGAGCATAACGATGGAGACATGTGTGCGTAATGACGAGCAGCCTGGCGACCTAGAGCGCCAGAGTGCGGGGGCGGGAGCAGACGTGACAGTCAGAGCAGAAAATAATAGATAACAGTATATACATATGAGATGAGTAATGCGAAATGTGTAAACATTATTAAAGTGACTAGTGCTCCATTATTAAAGTAGCCAGTGATTTCAAGTCTATGTGTAATGAACATGAAGGGAGTTAGAGAGCTGGTTTCCAGCACAGGGCGCAGCAGGTGTATATTGCAAAGGACCACAGGAGGAGGCAGGTAGCTGTATCCAGGGGCAGGCAGAAGGTCATACACAGGGGGTCCAAAAGGGCAACAGTACAGGCAGGGAAAAGGCTAGTAACGTAGTCCGGGAGATCAAGCAATAGGTAGATAACAGGAAATCTGATAGGCCAAAGTACAGGCAAGGATTAGGCAAAAGGCGTCGTTAGTGAGGCAGGCTATCCTGCACGGGAGGAGTAAATCACGGGGAAAACAGAGCTCTGAAAGACGTGTGTCACAAAGCAAACAATACCTCACAGTGATGGGTTGCAAAGAACTTAACTAAATATTATGTGATAATGACATACAGGTGTTTGAACAGGTGATTGGGATCTGGAGAGTGAACTGTGTTCAGGGGATCTAGGTTTTTGAGGGTGTGAGCTGGAAAGTGGGCTTGAAAGTGAGCTGCATTCAGGGAATCTACGTGTTTGAGGGTGTGAGTTGGAAGCAGACGTTACACTATGTATATAGGCAGCAGCCTCTAATGTGCTAGTGATGGCTATGTAACAGTCTGATTGCCTTGATAGAAACTGTTTTTCATTCTCTCGGTCCCAGCTTTGATGCACCTGTATTGACCTCGCCTTCTGGATGAGCGGGGTGAACTGCCTAGTGGCTCGGGTGGTTGTTGTACTTGATGATCTTTTTGGCCTTCCTGTGACATTCTGTGCTGTTGGTGTCCTGGAGTGCAGGTAGGTTGCCCCCTGGTGATGCTTTGGGCAGATCGCACCCTCTGGAAATCCTTGCGGTTGCGGGCGGTGCAGTACCCGTACCAGACGGTGATTCAGCCTGACAAAATGCTCTAAATTGTGGATCTGTAAAAGTTTGTGAGGGTTGTAGGTGCCAAGCCAAATTTCTTCAGCCTCCTGAGGTTGAAGAGGTGCTGATGCGCCTTCTTCACCACATTGTTTGTGTGGGTGAACTATTTCAGTTTGTCAGTGATGTGTACGCTGAGAAACTTGAAGCTTTCCGCCTTCTCCACTGCGGTCCCGTCAATGTGGACAGGGGAGGTGCTCCTTCTGCTGTTTCCTGAAGTCCACGATCAGCTCCTTCGTTTTGTTGATGTTGAGTGAGATGTTATTTTCGTGGTTCCATACTCCCAGAGCCCTCACCTCCTCCATGTAGGTTGTTTTGTCATTGTTGGTAATCAAGCATACTACTGTTGTGTCATCTGCAAACTGATGATTGAGTTGGAGGCGTGCGTGGCCACGCAGTCATGGGTGAACAGGGAGTTCAGGAGGGGGCTGATCATACACCCTTGTGGGGCCCCAGTGTTGAGAATCAGTGAAGTGGAGGTGTTGTTTCCTATCTTCACCACCTGAGGGCGGTCCGTCAGGAAGTCCAGGACACAGTTGCTCAGGGCGGGGTACAGACCCAGTGCCTCGAGCTTAACTCTGAGCTTGGAGGGTACGATGGTGTTGAATGCTGAGCTATAGTCAATTAACAGCATTCTTACATAGTTGTTCCTCTTGTCCAGATGGGATAGGGCAGTGTGCTGGCTATTGCATCATCTTTGGATCTATTGGGGCGGTAAGCAAATGTAAGTGTTTCTAGGGTGTCGGGTAAGATAGAGGTGATATGAACCTTGACTAGTCTCTAAAAGCACTTCATGATGACAGAAGTGAGTGGTTCGGGGCGATAGTCATTTTGTTCAGTTACCTTTGTTTTCTTGGGTACCGGAACAGTGGGGACATCAGACTGGGATAGGGAGAGATTGAATATGTCCGTAAACACTCCAGCCAGCTGGTCTGTGCATGCTCTGAGGACGCGACTAGGGATGCTGTCTGGGCTGGCAGCATTGCGAGGGTTAACACGATTTAATGTCTTACTCACTTCAGCCGCGGAGAAGTGGAGCCCACAGTCCTTGGTAGCGGGCCGCGTCGGTGGCACTGTGTTATCCTCAAAGCGGGCGAAAGTGTTTAGCCTGTCCGGAAGCAAGACGTCAACGTCTGCAACGTGGCTTGTTTTCCTTTTGTAGTCCGTGATTGTCTGTAGAACCTGAATTGCGACTCCACTTTGTCTTTATACTGACATTTTGCCTGTTTGACTGCTTTAAGGAGGGAACAACTACACTGTTTGTATTCGGCCATATTCCCAGTCACTTTGCCATAGTTAAATGTGGTGGTTCACGCTTTCAGTTTTGCTCAAATCCCGCAATCATACAACCATTTCTGGTAATGGTTGGTTTTAATAGTCACAGTGGGTACAATATCTCCTATACACTTCCTGATAAACTCAGTCACCGTATCAGTGAATTCGTAGATGTTATTGTCGGACGCTACCCGGAACATATCCCAGTCCGTGTGATCAAAACAATCTTGAGGTGTGGATTCTGATTGGTCAGACCATTGTTGAATAGTCCTTAGCATGGGTACTTCCTGTTTGAGTTTTTGCCTATAGGAAGGGAGGAGCAAAATGGAGTCATGGTCAGATTTGGAGTAGCAGTGGTCGAGTGTTTTAGCAGTGCGAGTACTACAGTCTATGTGTTGATAGAACTTCGGTAGCATTGCCTGACCATTCTGCCTGCCTTGACCTCAAGCCTCTCTGCCACTCTGTACCTCCTGGACTCTGAACTGGTTTTGACCTTTTTCCTGTCCACGACCACTCTTGCCTACTCCTTTTTGGATTATTAAACATCTTAAATGTCAACTATCTGCCTCCTGTGTCTGCATCTGGGTCTCGCCTTGTGTCATGATATAATATGTTTGATGAGTAATGAAAAAATGTAATGGGTAATTTTCCTCTTTTCAACATTGTTACTGGCAGCTAGAGAAAACCTTAACTGATTGCTTTAATCACTTGTCTCTATTAGAGCTTTTCTCTATTTCAATGCATTTGAAATGTGTTGACCGAGGCATGCAACGAGGTGTTATGTAACGAGGTGTTTGTAGTAAAACTGCACACACCAGTCTTCTTCACCTCAGGACTTGTCTTAAACACCACATGTCCAGCTGATATTTGTGAGCCTTTGTGTTAAACGGAGAAGTATATGCATTGTTGATAGGAAAAAGGGAATATTTTGAATGAAGTCAAAAATAAACCATCCTATTCCTCTCCCAGTGTCCTTGTATGGCTATTGGCCACCTCTACTCTCAGGCAGGAAGTGTTGAGGACTTGGCACCCCGCTATAGAACCCTGGACTGAGGCCTTGAAGCAGGAAGCACTGACAATTGTCTAATCCTACTCAGAGGCCTGGATGGGCGCCCCACTCCGCTAGGCCCCATCTCTCCCACAGCTGTGCATGCCCCTGGACACCCACCAGCTGTGGGAGAGATAGGTAGAAAGAGCAGTAGGAGATAGGTAGAAAGAGAAGTGGGAGAGTACCAGGCAAACCATTAGTGAGTAATGAGAGCGGTACTATACAGTCCCTTCAGAAAGTAGTGACACCCATTGAATGTTTACACATTTTGAAGTTTTACAGCCTCAATTAAAAATCTAATCTAATTACATTTAGATTTTGTGTCAATGGTTGACTTTTTGCAAATCCAATTTCCCACGTTGATTCAGCATCATCATATTCAATTTCCTTGTGGAAATGACATGGAAACAATGTTGATTCAACCAGGTTTTTCCCCAGGGTGCTCCTTCTTCATTGTGCTCCATCTCACACACACACACACACACATGCACGCAGCACACACACACACACACACACACACACACACACACACACACACACACACACACACACACACACACACACACACACACACACACACACACACACACACACACACACACACACACACAAACACTACAAATACATTTCTTTGTCTGTGAATCATCCATGTAAACATCTTAAACACGCATGAATAATATCCAATAACTCCTTAGATCATGCTCTAAGATGTGCCGCCTGTTTGTCAATGGTGGATAAGCTACTATATGTGTAATTTACGAATGGCTTCAGAGCTACAGCCCACTGATTTCACAGGGCCAGTCACACTTTACACTCTAATTAAGCAGGATAATTCGCAGTACAGTAGCGTGTTCAGGCAGTAGAATGTGGGGTAGAATGGTAGAATGGGGTCAGCTATGGGTTGACATTGTGTCCAGTAGGCCCTATATCCATAGCCTGTTTGTTCTATGATAGGCTGGGGCTAATGGTGAGGCTTCGACACACCCGACAGCTAGCATCAATGTTAATTGTTGCAAAGTGAGGCTGCTGCCCTCCTCTCCTAAGGTACCATCACGGCATACATGTGTAAAGTACAGATAGTAGCATAAATCTCCTCGCACAGTCTCTGCAGTCGGACAATTTTCTCATGGCTTCTGGAAGGAAATGCTGTAGGAATTCTCAACCGGTGTCGCTCATTCAGCCAACAGAAACTTTCGACCAGTTTTCCTCATTAAGCAGCGAGTCGGGGTCTGAGGCCGAGCCTTCTCTGGTCTCTCCTCCACCCGTTACGGGGTCTGAGACGCCGAAGCCTCCCACCATTAGCTCTGACAGATTGAAAACCCTAGTCATTGGCGACTCCATTACCCACAGTATTTGACTTAAAAAGAATCATCCAGCGATCATACACTGTTTACCAGGGGGCAGGGCTACCGACGTTAAGGCTAATCTGAAGATGGTGCTGGCTAAGGCTAAAACTGGCGAGTGAAGAGAGTTTAGGGATATTGTTATCCATGTCGACACCAACAATGTTAGGATGAAACAGTCAGAGGTCACAAAGTGCAACAAACATAGCTTCAGCGTGTAAATCAGCTAGAAAGAGGTGTCAGTATCGAGTAATTGTCTCTGGCCCCCTCCCAGTTAGGGGGAGTGATGAGCGCTACATCAGACTCACAACTCAATCGCTGGTTGAAAACTGTTTTCTGCCCTTCCCAAAAGATAATTGTCCCTCTTTCTGGGACTCACCCACAAACAGGACCAAGCCTGGCCTGCTGAGGAGTGACGGACTCCATCCTAGCTGGAGGGGTGCTCTCATCTATTTATGAACATGGTCCCGTGTGGCTCAGTTGGTAGAGCATGGCGCTTGCAACGCCAGGGTTGTGGGTTCAATTCCCACGGGGGGACCAGGGTTCAATTCCCATGGGGGGACCAGGATGAATATGTATGAACTTTCCAATTTGTAAGTCGCTCTGGATAAGAGCGTCTGCTAAATAACTTAAAATGTAAATGTAAAAAACATAGACAGGGCTCTAACTCCTCTAGCTCCACAGTCTGTAAAATGGTATAGAATCTGCTTGATCCCCTCTGTCGAAGACGCTTGGACCTTTAAAAAAAATATTTTCAGTGGTATTGTTAACAAACACTCCCCCATAAAGAAAATGAGAATTAAAAACAGGTTCAGCCCATGTTTCGAACATGATCTTGCAGAGTTACTCCACCTCAAGAATTATATTTGGCTAAAGGCTCGGCAAACACATACTCAGGCTGACTAGCTATCATTCAGGTTAATGAGAAATAAGTGCACTCAGGCTATCCGGAAGGCCAAAGTTAGTTACTTTAAGGAGCAGTTCTCTCTCTGTGGGTTTAACCCCAAGAAGTTCTGGAGAATAAACCCTCCTCCTCACAGCTGCCCATGTCCCTTAATGAAACAAAATTGCAATTAAATTATATAAATCACAAATAAGAGCCTTTTGACTCACCCATGCGTCAATCTAAGTAACATAGATAACACATCAAAGTCCTTCAGTTTAAGCCAGATATGTCCGTTTTTTTTGTTGCATGGGCTGCGTCTCAATCCACCTCATCCGTCTCTGTGGTGGAAGGTGGCCGAGCCACATCAGTGTTTGTCAGACCATGAGAGTCCCGAAAGTTGTCTTCTCACGAAAACATATGTACCGTCCGAACATTGACCTACAAACAAATATGACCACTATGGAAAATCCGAGACTCTCACAAACATGATGGCTTTCTCCGTTTGGCTCTACGAACCCCACAAGTGTTACATGACTTGTCTGAAGTCGGTCAAGCTGATGTGCCAACTTCTGTCTGTAGCATCCAAACCCTTTGAGCTACAAATGGAACTATGGAGGTAGTGTTGTGCCTCAAAAAATATGTAGTTAAACATATATATTTAAGGTGCCTTCGGAAAGTATTCAGACCCCTTAAATTTTCCCCATTTTGTTAGGTTACAGCCTTATTCTAAAATTGATTAAATGTGTTTTAGTTTTTTATCAATCTGCACACAAATACCCTATAATAACAAAACATTAACATTTAGCAAAAACATTTGCTAAATTATTAAAAATAAATAACTGAAATATCACATTTACATAAGCATTCAGACACTTTACTCAAAGCACCTTTGGCAGCAACTACAGCCTCGAGTCTTCTTGGGTATGACGATACAAGCTTTGCACACCTGTGTTTGGGGAGTTTCTCCCATTCTTCCCTGCAGATCTTCTCAAGCTCTGCAGGGTTGGATGAGGAGCGTTGCTGCACAGCTATTTTCAAGTCTCTCCAGAGATGTTCGATCGGGTTATGGCTGGACCACTCCTGGACATTCAGAGACTTCAGAGTCCCGAAGCCGCTCCTGCATTGTCTTGGCTGTGTGCTTAAGGTCGTTTTCCTGTTGGAAGATGAACCTTCGCCCCAGTCTGAGGTCCTGAGCACTCTGGATCAGGTTTTCATCAAGGATCCCTCTGTACTTTGCCTCATCTTCGCCTCGATCCTGACTAGTCTGCCAGTCCGTGCCGCTGAAAAACATCCCCACAGCATGATGCTGCCACCACCATGCTTCATATTTACACTACCACTTAAACGTTTTAGAACACCTACTCATTCAAGAGTTTTTCTTTATTTTTACTATTTTCTACATTGTAAAATAATAGTGAAGAGATCAATATACCAGATGGGATGGCGTATCACTGCAGAATGCTGTGGTAGCCATGCTGGTAAAGTGTGCCTTGAATTCTAAATAAATCACAGACAGTGTCACCAGCAAAGCATCCCCACACCATCACAGCTCCTCCTCCATGCTTCGTCCGAAGAGGAGGAGTAGGGATTGGACCAAAGCGCAGCATGAAAGTTTGACATAACGAATTTATTAAAGAAAAGACAAAACACGAAAAACACTTGAAAGGATTACCAGAATAACAAAACGACGTAGACAGACCTGAACATGGAATTTACATAAATACACGAAGAACTCACGAACAGGAACAGACTACATACACGAACGACAAAACGAAACAGTCCCGTGTGGTGCACATACACAGACACAGGAGACAACCACCCACAAACAAACAGTGTGAACAGCCTACCTTTATATGGTTCTCAATCAGAGGAAAAGTCAAACACCTGTCTCTGATTGAGAACCATATAAGGCTAATTACAAATGACCTACACATAGAAACACAAAACATAGAATGCCCACCCCAACTCACGCCCTGACCAACTAAACACATACAGAAAACAGGTCAGGAATGTGACAAATTCCACAAATTCACTTTTAAGAAGGCACACCTGTTAATTGAAATGCATTCCAGGTGACTACCTCATGAAGCTGGTTGAGACAATGCCAAGTGTGTGCAAAGCTGTCATCAAGGGAAAGTGTGGCTATTTGAAGAATCTCAAATATAAAATATATTTGTAACGGTTGTCGTCCTCGGATGAGGGGGAATCGGACCAAAGCGCAGCGTGGTAAGTGTTCATGACTTTTATTGAAACTGAACACTAGAACAAAAATAACAAAGAGAATACACGAAACCAAAACAGTCCTGTCAAGTGAAGAACACTAAACAGAAAACAACTACCCACAAAGCATCGGTGGGAAAAAGCTACCTAAGTATGGTTCCCAATCAGAGACAACGATAGTCAGCTGTCCTTCATTGAGAACCATATCCGGCCAAAAACAAAGAAATACAAAACATAGAAAAAAGAACATAGAATGCCCACACAAATCACACCCGACCAAACCAAAATAGAGACATAAAAACGGTCAGGGCGTGACAATATTTTGATTTGTTTAACACTTTTTTGGTTACAGCATGATTCCATATGTGTTATTTCATAGTTTGATGTCTTCACTATTATTCTACAATGCAGAAAATAGTAAAAATAAAGAAAAACCCTTGAATGAGTAGGTGCTCTAAAAATTTTGACCGGTAGTGCATATATATAATTTTCTGAGATTTCTTATACCTCCTAGATATGGGACAAACACTTCAAAACCTTATTCCGCATGATTGATTAATCTACTTTTATCAATTTCTTTGTATATATATTTTTGGGGATAGCTAAAGAGGTCCTAAGATTTTAAATCAAATAGCTGAATGATCCATGTTATGACCGTCTTAAAACAATTCCATATGTTGGCTTAGTTGTAGCTACTAAGTACTGATATAATGAGTGATGCATGGTTGTTATGTAGGAACAACTTTTCTTTCATGAACTATCAATAATAGAAGCTATACTTATTAAGAATATACTTTTGAACTTTCTGTATGAGGGCCATCCTAAAAACGTACCTTTTGGGTCTTTGCTTGTAGCTGGGTAATTGCCTCTTGTTTGATAAGTTAGCTGTAAATCAGATTTTCAACATTTGATACTATAATAATTATGTAAAATATATACTAAAAATGTTCCACCAACAGGTATCTGTGCCAATGCTCGACAACCAATAAGCAAAGCATAGCAACTTCGAGCGCTTCAACATCATGGTTTGCGTTTTCAACACCACAATCTGCACAGTTTGGATGCTAGAATAATATTTGGGACAAACGTGGGCAGGTAGCCTACAAGATACTTTTGAAGTAGCATAATCAGAGTAAAACATTGTGACTGGTTGTGTTTATGCCACACATAAAAGGTAACATATTTAAAAAGTGAAATTTCAAATATTTAGGCTGTATTGAATTGTTAGGTTCTAGGTGCGAGAGCCTGCTGGGAGCTTATGTGGCCACATGATTATAGGACGGCTTGGGAGAAGGATGATCAGCAACAGACAGCGCGTCTCAGTATCAGAACTTAAAATACGGCCAGACTGGCCTGCTGTTCTGATTGGTTAAAGCATATCCCTAGTACCCTGTCCACTCTCTTCGCTTCATTCACCCAATTACTCCTCCTTGCATGTTTCAGTCTTATCATTTAGATTGCTGCTTCCTCCTGTTAGCCAACTACTATGATCAATCAAATGGCAAGGACGTTTGCTGCCAAGCTATCGATGTGCATAGTATCTAACAAGCGAGGCCAGGGGGGGAAAAAAATGAAACGTCGATGGAGTGACAGCAAACTCATCTGCCTGCTGCTAGATGAGGACACAGACACACTCCCCTCCTCGTGCTGGTCCTTATCTACAACTTTTTTTTTTAAATCTATAAGTGTGCAGGGAGATAGGTATTTTGCCAACATCTAGCATGCTTAGACATATTTAAACACTTCCGTATTTGTGTTCATGTAGATATAGAAATGGGGCCGTGTTCGCAGAGAAAGAGAGAGAGAGTAGCCACAGTCTGACCAGTCTTGTCTGGGGCTTGTTACCCTCTCATTTCATACATCAAAATGTTTTCTTCATAACAATGCCTTAGCTTAGGTAGGCTATATAGATTAACACTTGGTTTGCAATATATATTATTTAGATTACATTGAACCATGACCATAACTTATGTCCCACCAAGACCCAGTCCATACAGTTCATAAAGTATATGGTCCTCTCAACCTTGATTTACCGCCATGTTGTTTTACAATTAAGGTGGTCATGTGTGCTTAAGGGAGCGGTACAGTGATCAGACCATGGCACTATGACGATCAGACCATGTCACTATGACAGGCAGAACATGCCAGTAATAGAGAGAGGGAGCTATACAGGCATGACAACAAGGCGAGAACGGATGGATCGCAGCTGTCGTCCTAACGATTGGTCTTGAAGCCTCGTTATTGACAAAATAGATGTTTAACTGTAACTGTACTGGATGTATTTATGCTGCATTGTGACAGTGACTCAAACACAAGCTGGCAGTGAGATGAGCATTATTAACGGGAAAATGTTTGCGGTTCTGAAAATAACATTTTCTTTAAAGGGTGTGTAGTGAACTGTAAGGCAAAAAGTTCACAGCCACACTCAGAAGTATGCTGTAGAAATGCAGTGCAATGCATTCAGAAAGTGATATTAGTCTTGAGCTGGTTTATAACGATCATGCAAATGTCATGGTTATAATAACTAGCTGATAAGGGCATTATTCTACCAAAGTAATTACTCAAACCTTTACCTCAGTCTGAGGTCCTGAGCAATCTGGAGCAGGTTTTCATCAAGGATCTCTCTGTAGTTTTCTCCTCTGAAAAACATCCACACAGCATGATGCTGCCACCACCATGCTTCACCGTAAGGATGGTGCCAGATTTCCTCCAGATGTGACACTTGGCATTCAAGCCAATCTTGGTTTCATCAGAACAGAGAATCTTGTTTCTCATGGTCAGAGTCTTTTAGGTGCCCTTTGGCAAACTCCAAGCGGGCTGTCATATGCCTTTTACTGAGGAGTGGCTTCCGTCTGGTCACTCTACCATGAAGGCCTGATTGGTGGAATTCTGCAGAGATGGTTGTCCTTCTGGAAGGTTCTCCCATCTCCACAGAATAATTCTGGAGCTCTGTCAGAGTGACCATTGGGTTCTTGATCACCTCCCTGACCAAGGCACTTCTTCCCTGATTGCTCAGTTTGGCCGGGCGGCAGCTCTAGGAAGAGTCTTGGTGATTCCAAACTTCTTCAATTAAAACATGGAGGCCAGTGTTCTTGGTGACCTTCAATGCTGCAAACAATTCCTTCGACCCCATGGCTTGGTTTTTGCTCTGATATTGTCACGCCCTGACCTTAGAGATCCTTTTAATGTCTCTATTTGGTTTGGTCAGGGTGTGATTTGGGGTGGGTATTCTATGTTCTTTAGTTCTATTATTTGTATTTTCATGTTTTGGCCGGGTAGGGTTCTCAATCAGGGACAGCTGACTATCGTTGTCTCTGATTGAGAACCATACTTAGGTAGCCCTTTTTCCCACCTGTCTTTGTGGGAGGTAAACTTTGTTTGTGGCACAAAGCCCTTTAGCTTCACGGTTGTTTTGGATTGTTTTTGTCGGCGTCATATAAATAAAGGAATATGTACGCTTACCACGCTGGACCTTGGTCTTCTTCCAGCAACGGCCGTGACAGAACCTCACACCACAAAAGGACCAAGCAGCGTGGTAAGGGGGACTCATGGACTTGCGAGGAAATCCTGAATGGTAAAGTAAATAAAAATAATATGGGGATGAGGTAAGTAGATTGGGTGGGCTATTTACAGATGGGCCATGTACAGTTGCAGCAATCAGTTAGCTGCTCAGATAGCTGATGTTTAAAGTTAGTGAGAGAAATATGAGTCTCCAGCTTCAGCGATTTTTGCAATTCGTTCCAGTCATTGGCAGCAGAGGACTGGAAGGAAAGGTGGCCAAAGTAGGTGTTGGCGTTGGGGATGATCAGTGACATATACCTGCTGGAGCGTGTGCTACGGGTGGGTGTTGTTATCATGACCAGTGAGCTGAGATAAGGTGGAGCTTTACCTAGCATAGACTTATAGAGGACCTGGAGCCAGTGGGTCTCGCGACGAATATGTAGCGAGGGCCAGCAGATGAGAGCATGCAGGTCGCAGTGGTGGGTGGTATGAGGGGCTTTGGTAACAAAATTGGTGGCATTGTGATAGACTGCATCCAGTTTGCTGAGTAGAGTATTGGAAGCTATTTTGTAAACGACATCCCCGAAGTTGAGGATATGTAGGATAGTCAGTTTTACGAGGGTATGTTTGGCGGTGTGAATGAAGGAGGCTTGCGAAATAGGAAGCCGATTCCAGATTTAATTTTGGATTGGAGATGTTTAATATGAGTCTGGAAGGAGAGTTAGAATATGTGGACTACTACAAATACCTAGGTCAGAACTGTCCAGACTATTGATGCTAGTCGGGCGGGCAGCGAACGGTTGAAAAGCATGTATTTGATTTTACTAGCGTTTAAGAGTAGTTGGAGGCCACAGAAGGAGGGTTGTAATGGCATTGAAGCTCGTTTGGAGGTTAGTTAACACCGTGTCCAAAAAAGAACCAGATTTATACAGAATGGTGTCTTCTGCATAGAGGTGGATCAGGGAATCACCCGTAGCAAGAGCAACATCATTGATGTATACAGAGAAAAGAGTCGGCTCGAGAATTGAACCCTGTGGTACCCCTATAGAGACTGCCAGAGGTCCGGACAACAGTCCTTCCGATTTGACACACTGAACTCTGTCTGAGAAGTAGTTAGTGAACCAGGCGAGGCAGTCATTTGAGAAACCAAGGCTGTTGAGTCTGCCGATAAGAATATGGTGATTGACAGAGTTGAAAGCCTTGGCCAGGTCGATGAAGACGGCTGCACAGTATTGTCTTTTATCAATGGCGGTTATGATATCATTTAGTACATTGAGCGTGGCTGAGGTGCACCCATGACCAGCTCGAATACCGCATTGCACAGCGGAGAAGGTACGGTGGGATTCGAAATGGTCAGTGATCTGTTTATTAACTTGGCTTTCGAAGACTTTAGAAAGGCAGGGCAGGATGTAGGTCTATAACAGTTTGGGTCTAGTGTGTCACCCCCTTTGATGAGGGGGGTGACCGCGGCAGCTTTCCAATCTCTAGGGATCTCAGACGATACGAAAGAGAGGTTGAACAGTCTGGTAAAAGGGGTTGCAACAATGGCGGTGGATAGTTTAAGAAAGAGAGGGTCCAGATTGTCTAGCCCAGTTGATTTGTACGAGTCCAGGTTTTGCAGCTTTTTCAGAACATCTGCTATCTGGATTTGGGTGAAGGAGAAGCTGGGCAGGCTTGGGCAAGTAGCTGCGGGGGGTACGGAGCTGTTGGCCGGGGTTGGGGTAGCCAGGAGGAAAACATGGCCAGCCGTAGAGAAATGCTTATTGAAATTCTCGATTATTGTGGATTTATCGGTGGTGACAGTGTTCCCTAGCCTCAGTGCAGTGGGCAGCTGAGAGGAGGTGCTCTTATTCTCCATGGACTTTACAGTGTCTCAAACTTTTTGGAGTTAGAGCTACAGGATTTAAATTTCTGTTTCGAAAAAGCTAGCCTTTGCTTTCCTGACTGACTGCGTTTATTGGTTCCAGACTTCCCTGAAAAGTTGCATATCGCAGGGACTATTCGATGCTAGTGCAGTCCGCCACAGGATGTTTTTGTGCTGGTCGATTTATACAAAAATATCAAACTTTGAACATCCCATGGAGCACCATTAAATCCATTTTTAAAAAAACGGAAAAAATATGGAACCACAACAAACCTGCCAAGAGTGGGCCGCCCACCAAAACTCACGGACGAGGCAAGGTCGACATTTAATCAGAGAGGCAACAAAGACACCAAAGATAACCCTAATGGAGCTGCAAAGCTCCACAGCGGAGATTGGAGTATCTGTCCATAGGACCACTTTAAGATGTACACTCCACAGAGCTGGGCTTTACGGAAGAGTGGCCAGGAAAAAGCCATTGCTTAAAGAAAACAATAAGCAAACATGTATTGTGTTTGCCAAAAGGCATGTGGGAGACTCCCTAAACATATGGAAGAAGGTACTCTGGTCAGAGGAGACTGAAATTGAGCTTTTTGGCCATCAAGGAAAATGCTATGTCTGGCGCAAACCAACACCTCTCATCACACCAAGAACACCACCCACACAGTGAAAAGTGGTGGCAGCATCATGCTGTGGGGATGATTTTTATCAGGCAGAGACTGGGAAACTGGTCAGAATTGAAGCAATGATGGACAGCGCTAAACACAAGGAAATTCTTGAGGGAAACCTCTTTCAGTCTTCCAGAGATTTGAGACTGGGATGGAAGTTCTCCGTCCAGCAGGACAATGACCCTAAGCATACTGCTAAATCAACACTCGAGTGGTTTAAGGGGAAACATTTAATTGTATTAGAATGGCCTAGTCAAAGCCCAGACCTCAATCCAATTGAGAATCTGTGGCATGACTTAAAGATTGCTGTACACCAGCGAAACCCATCCAACTTGAAGGAGAAGGAGCAGTTTTGCCTTGAAGAATGGGCAAAATAGGAAAAATGCCCAGGGTGGGTGAATACTTTCGCAAGCCACTGTATCAATATTGTTTAGAAACTATTCTAAAATACTACTTATGAATGGAATTTAGAATGTAGGTATGCATATAAAAAGTGTTATTTATTAAAGAATCCCACGAGCGTCATATGGACACCGGTTGGAAATAAACATGAATAAATACCAATTGTTCTCAGCCCCAGTGCTCGTGCATTACTTTGGCTATTTGCATTTCGATACGCCCCTAATTTAACAAACCATGTTCAAAATCATCTCTTTAAAGCCCATGGGGAATATACAACGCCATACAACGGCGCAACCAAAAAAAGCTAAGAATAAATATGCTTTTCCGAAACTGAAATAGAGGTGCTTGTGTCAGAGATTGAAGTTCAAGTTCAAGTTGCTTTAGCAATTGCAAGTATACTTCAAATGAGTAGGTAACACTCACCAATAAGCCATCCATCCTCAACAGCTCCCTCCTGTAGGTGTATAGGCCACTATTGCTGTTCTGCAGAATGAACGAGTTGTGTGTTTAACCTTGCCACCACATTCAGCAACGTCTTTTTCCGCATCACACATCACCTGCACATAACGAGAGGACACTTTTTCTGTTCACGTATTTTATGTCAATGTGGGTGCCGTCTATTGCTCCATTTTATATTTGGGAAACAATTCATGGCATAATGGCAAAGAAACCCCTCTTGACTTCAAACTGTCGTGTGATGGTGTATGGAAATTGTGTGATGCTGTTTGTTTTGCTGATGATTGCATTCAAAGCACTGGCTCGTCGAGGGCTGTGAGAAACAATATCAAATGTGCCAATTTGTACCTTCTGCCAAAGAAAGTTCCACCTGTCTTTTAAAACGCACTCTTTGTGAAATGTGCTAAATATTCCAATAGAGCAAGATCAGCCATCTCTCATTCGATTTCCCATTATATGTCTTTTATAGTATTTCAACAATGGTATCACTTTCAGCTCATGCCTCTAATTTAACAAATGACTGTACTTTAAATTGATTATTATCGTTACAAATGCACTGATGTGGTCAAAATATGATATAGCTAGCCTGTCAATGAATTCACACTGGAAATGCAATGTAATCACAATTTCACAAATTGTAATCGTATATTTTCAAAACAAAATTGTATGTGTCTGTTAAACCGCCCCTAAACAGCATACAGCTCAAATTAAACCAGTTCCTCAGACGGCCACGGTCAAGATTGTGAGGGCGGCTGGTATTGTACGCCCATTGTCTGCCCTCTGCTAAGTGGTGCAGAAACCGAGTTGGAGAGGCCAATTAATATGATGTCAATGTGTACACATTTCAATGAGTAAGGAGGAGGTTTTAGCATCTTGTTAGTGGGTTCCAGGAAGTATGCACACTTGTCATAAAACATAATTGCCACCTTCAGGCGCTATGGGCCCTGGTCAAAAGTAGTGCACGGAATAGGGTATAATTTGGGATGTATCCAGTGATTGGAAGCCTTCCAAATTTGCCGCATTGCTGCTTTGATTCCTGATTCCTTATTTGTCTTCAAATTTGCAGGGAAGGAAGAATGAATCTGCAAGGAATGCACTCAGCATCTGAAATACATATGCAATACGATTATAGAGAGAAGGGGAAATATTTACGTTTTTGCTCTCCAAGAGTTTTACCTTGTCTTTGACCCAATTCCAAGGCATTCCGTGCTTCCATTGCAGTTTGCAAGACACCTTTTGAAAAATCTCTTGTCTAATTTATGGCGACTGTGTTAAAGGTCTTCACAGGTCCAACAAACCCAGAATTCTGAGATCCGACCCGGGACCGAGTGGGTACTTTAGACTTTAGTCTTGGATCTGTGTGGGTCTGATATAATTGCTTCAGGTCTTGGGTATGTGCAATTCAAATTGATTTACCGACTGGACCCGTCCTCTGTTAATTTTAATGCGTGAGGTGATGAGACCTGCATTAGCTTGTTATCTCTGTCAGCCAACTGCAGCTCAATAAAACTGATAGCTTATGTCCAGCTCAAACTGGTTCTGGCAATTCCCCTCACATGCGACTGCTGCTGAGGAGAGAGAGGGCGAGCGAGTGAAAGGAACCTTGGCCTATGCTACTTTTGCTTGCGAAGATGGAGGTATTTTTCATTGAGGTAAAATGAAAGTTAGAGGAGAATGAGTATAGTGAAAAGAAGGCAAGAAGGGGAATGTCCTCCAAGTTTTAATACTGAAGTGGACAAAGATGAGGAAAATGTTGGAGAGGCCAAATGGGCAATGTGCAACTTGCTATTCAGGTTTTCTAACTTTAAATGATTTATTATCTTATTTCTTATTTTTTTTAATCGTTATTATTGTATGTCATTATTATTATTATTGTAGGCCTATTTAAGAATCTAAACCATTGGCTAAATTGTTGTTTGCCGCACTATACTTGTGCCGCACTATAATTGAGTTACCTTTTTTAATTTGTGCTCCGTATTTAGTTTAAGATGACCGAAAAGAGCTTCTCGACATCAGAACAGCGTTTATTCACCTTGAACAGGACAAATAATTGTTCTTTAATGAGTCGTACGAGAGGGATTTTCTCCAGACACCTGAACAGGCCCTCATCCCTGTCATTCGCGGGAGAAAGAGTGGCTTATCTGCCTTTGCCATGGGTACTATTGGCCAATGTACAATTGCTAGATAATAAAGTGGATGAACTACAAGCACGCATATCCTACCAACGGGGCAGTAAAACTTCTCTGGGATAGGGGGCAGTATTTTCACGTCCGGATGAAAAGCGTGCCCAAAGTAAACTGCCTGCTACTCAGGCCCAGAAGCTAGGATATGCATATAATTAGTAGATTTGGGTAGAAAACACTGAAGTTTCTACAACTGTGTCATGTCTTTGCTATCATTAAATTGAAGACTTATAGTTTATATCAAAGATTCCTGTAATTAGGGATTACGCGATCAACTGATTAATAACGTAACTAATTAACTATGAATTCGGGGGCACCAGGGAAAGTAGTCAGATTACAAAGTTATAATTTCCCAATATAACCTTTCAGATATTTTCATATCTGATCAATAGTCTTCTGATTAATGATTTATTTATTTTTACCACACGTTAGTCTCATTCCAAACGTCGTAAATTGTTGGTTATCTGCACGAACCCAGTCTTCACTATGAGTCATCCATACATCAATTGTCTTAAATCATTTATTTATTACTAACTAAGTAATTCACAGAAATGCATAAACAAACAAACAAAATTAAAATGGTTACATGAAATGATGAGAAATATGCCCTAGTGGGCTGAACCGGCATAGCAGCTTATTAGACAAAGGGAAAATTGGGGGTCGACTAAGATGTCACTACAGAGTTCATAATTATAACAATTGACATGCTAATCCTTTACACATGAACGCTCACTCATTCGGGAACAATTGCAATCAATATATATATATTTACGCTCACTGTGTCATCTTGATCGCTGGAGAAAAGTTAGCTTCTGTTGGAGAGATTCGTCTGTCTCTGTCTTGGTTATTGTGGATAGTTCAGAGTGACATTCGTTATAGAATGGATGTTTCGGCGGTTGTCTTTCTTCAGTTTCAATGATACCGAATTCCTAGCTGCAGACTAGTAGTCAATATCAAAAACTTGTTGTTATTCGTCTAAGAGTTTAACCACATGATATGGTTAACCTTTTGCCAATAGGTGGCGCAATTAGCATTTTTTATTTCTGGGTGTCGCCAAATTAAACTGCCTCGTGCTCAATTCTTGATCGTACAATATGCATATTATTAATTCTATTGGATAGAAAACACTCACTAGTTTCTATAGCCGTTGGAATTTTGTCTGTGGGTGACCCAGAACTCTTTCTACAGCGAAATCCATGACAGGTACTGCGATGGTCTGAGAGCGAAGCTCTGATTTCAGATCAGTTTTGAAAGTCTGTGTATATCCTATGGAACGACATGAACTGCACTCGCCTTCCCCTGGATGTCAGTAACCAATGAGAAGTGGAATGGGCTTGCTGCGTAGCTCTCAGAGGTTATAAAAGGCCAAGGAGCGAGAGGAGTCTTCCTTTCGACGCTGAACATTGCGCGAAGTGGACCTCAGGATGCCATTTTCAAACGCTCAATTTTAAACGTTAGATTTAGACATAGGTGTTAGAAGCATCATAACGAAGCTATTTTAAGCCGAGTTATATCAGATTATGCGAGTATATTGCTATTTTTCGGAATTTCCTCAGTATTGCGCCTTGAGGATTTGGACACGTTGGGGCAAAATAGCTATGGTTAGCTAGTGTTAGCTGCTATATCTGAAGTTGAATGCAACGTTTTACAACCAAGCAACGATTCATTTGGACAAAGAACCACCATGGCAAGATTCTGATGGAAGCTCGTCGAAAAGTAAGAGCTATTTATGATGTTATTCCGTTTTTATGTGGAAAAATGTGAACTCAATAATGGTGAATAGTCACGCCGTTATTGCGGCACTAGTCTGGCTGTAACGCACACTGTATGTCTAGTAACGTTAATTTTAAAAATCTAACTCTGCGGTTGCATTAATAACTAATGCATCTTTCATTTCATGTCCAACCTGTATTTTTTTTAGTCATGTTTATGAATAGTTTTCGATAAAAATAGTTGTATTTTCAAAATGGCGCCAGGCAGATTGCTTGAGTAGTTGAACACTATTTCCATTGTGTAAGCACGATTTGTGCCGCTAAATATGCACATTTTCGATCAAACTCTATATGGATTATGTAATATGATGTTACAGGAGTGTCATCGGAAGAATTCTGAGAAGGTTAGTGAAAAAATTTATATTTTTTGGCGATGATAAGGATATCGCTCTCTTTGGCTTGAATCAATGGTCGGGTAACGTTTGCAAATGTGGTATGCTAATATAACGATTTATTGTGTTTTCGCCGTAAAACACTTAGAAAATCTGAAATGTTGTCTGAATTCACAAGATCTGTGTTTTTCCATTGCTATGTGCTGTGTATTTTTAAGAAATGTTTTATGCTAAGTAAATTAGTAATACACGTTGCTGTCTGTAGTAATTCTAGGAGCTTTGGTGA
Source organism: Salvelinus fontinalis (assembly GCF_029448725.1). Taxonomy (NCBI): domain Eukaryota; kingdom Metazoa; phylum Chordata; class Actinopteri; order Salmoniformes; family Salmonidae; genus Salvelinus; species Salvelinus fontinalis. Next base: position 45,723,307 of record NC_074668.1, read on the forward strand.
GATTTGTGAGGCTGGCTGCAATGGCAAACTATGATTTATACCTGAAATATGCACATTTTTCTAACAAAACCTATCCTATACCATAAATATGTTATCAGACTGTCATCTGATGAGGTTTTTTCTTGGTTAGTGGCTATCAATATCTTAGTTTAGCCGAATTGGTGATAGCTACTGATGTTGAGAGAAAATAGTGGACAAGAAAAATGGTGATTTTTGCTAACGTGTTTAGCTAATAGATTTACATATTGTGTCTTCCCTGTAAAACATTTTAAAAATCTGAAATGGTGGCTTTATTCACAGGATCTGTATCTTTCATTAGGTGTCTTGGACTTGGGATTTAATGATATTTAGATGCTACTATTTAATTGTGACGCTATGCTAGCGATGCTAATCAGTGTGGGGGGGTGGGGGGTGATCCCGGATCCGGGTTTCTGAGGCAGTAAAAGTTAAAGATTCAGCAATGGTACTTAACCTTCGTTCTCCTCCTATGGAGAAAAAACATGGTCTGCTGATAATTTCTCAGAGTTGGGCTTTTATTCGGATTGCAGAGAGGGGCTGTCCCAGGATGTCTGACCCAACTAGCTCAGGGGCGGGTCCTCGGATTTAGTTCAAATCAAAAGGAATTTGTATTTTTCTTCATTAAACAGTCCAAAATCATATTACACAATTATACAAACAGTATCATACTCACTCATTCACTTTATACAACACTCAGATGTAAACCTCATATCTGAGGTTATTATATAAACAGCGGTATGGTAATGTAGCCACACAGTCTTCCATGAGTTTCCCACATTGTGACAAACGGACCGGTTAATAGCTGGAATCTTCACCGATCTTTAATACTTTTTCAGGAACATGAAATCTGTTCGTACCTCAAGTTCTGTGAGGTAAAAGAAAACTTCCATTGTCCTGAAAGTTTACCCTCTCTCTAATACTGTTTGACCATGAGGAGATTCTCAGGAATTTACGACGTCTCTCTGTGACCACAACATGGGTTGAAGGAGGAAAGGGGGAGGCAGGGAGTGGCAGGGAGAGGGGAATGGGCTTTATGTACCTAAACAGGCAACGTCATGACAACTGTTAGAATAATGTCTGTGAGTATAACATAACTGATTTGGCAGGCAAAACCCAGAGCACAATCCATCCAGAGAAAAACATTTTTGAGGTCACTGTGTTTTCCAATTGTTTCCTATGGGAGACCTGATTTATTAGGGACCAGATTGCAGTTTCTATGCCTTCCACTAGATGTCAACAGTCTTTAGAAATTGTTCGATGTTTTTCTTTTGAGAAATGAAGACGTAGGGCTGTTCTTTGTAGGTGTCACTCTGAAGGGCTTTAGTCTTTTGTTGCGTGTGAACTGGAGTGCACTTCACGTTGTTTTTATCCGGTATTAGAAACAGTTTATTCTGTCTTAAATTGTATCATTTATTAACATTTTAGGATACCTGAGGTTGGATTAGGAACGTTGTTTGAAATGTTTGGACCAAGTTTACAGTTAACTTCTTACGGCTGAGATCCCGTTCACGGGATCGACTTGACAACAGCCAGTGAAAGTGCGGGCGCCTAATTCAAACAGAAATCTCACAATTAAAATTCCTCAAACATACAAGTATTTAAAACAAATTTTAAGATAAACGTGTTGTTAATCCCACCACAGTGTCCGATTTCAAAAAAGGCTTTACGACAAAGCACACCATCTGATTATGTTAGGTCAGTACCTAGTCACAGAAAAACACAGCCATTTTTCCAGCCAAAGAGAGGAGTCACAAAAAGCAGAAAGAGATAAAATGAATCACTAACCTTTGATCTTCATGAGATGACACTCATAGGACTTTATGTTACAAAATACATGTATGTTTTGTTCGATAAGGTTTATATTTATATCCAAAAATCTTAGTTTACATTGACGCGTTATGTTCAGTAATGTTTTGCCTTCAGAACATCCAGTGATTTTGCAGAGAGCCACATCGATTTACAGAAATACTCATAATAAACATTGATAAAAGATACAAGTGTTTTACATGGAACTTTGGATAAACTTCTCCTTAATGCAACCGTCAGATTTCAAAAAAACTTTCCGGAAAAAGCACACCATGCAATAATCTGAGTACGGCGCTCAGACACAAAAACAAGCCATACAGGTACCCGCCATGTTGTGGAGTCAACAGAAGTCAGAAATGGCATTATAAATATTCACTTACCTTTGATGATCTTTATCAGAATGCACACCCAGGAATCCCAGTTCAACAATAAATGTTTGTTTTGTTCGATAAAGTCCATAATTTATGTCCAAATACCTCCTTTTTGTTTGCACGTTAAAAAAATCCAAATTCATGATGCGCAGGCCAGACAAGGTCAAAAAATTCCATTACAGTTCGTAGAAACATGTCAAACAATGTATAGAATCAATCTTTGATGTTTTTAACATACATCTTCAATGTTTCAACCGAAGAATTCCTTTGTCTGTAGAAACGAAAAGGAACGCATCTACCTCTCACACGGGGCCACGCCTGAGTGAGCTCGTGGCACTCTGCCAGACCCCTGACTCAATCAACTCTCATTCCCTCATCCTTCACAGTAGAAGCCTGAAACAAGGTTCTAAAGACTGTTGACATCTAGTGGAAGCCTTAGGAAGTGCAATATGACCCCATAGACACTGTATATCGGATAGGCAAACCTACAAACCTCAGATTTCCCACTTCCTGGTTGGATTTCTTCTCAGGTTTTTGCCTGCCATATGAGTTCTGTTATACTCACAGACATCATTCAAACAGTTTTAGAAACGTCAGGGTGTTTTCTATCCAAATCTACTAATAATAGGCATATCTTAGCTTCTGGGCCTGAGTAGCAGGCAGTTTACTCTGGGCACCTTATTCATCCAAGCTACTCAATACTGCCCCAGCCATATTAACAAACTTTTGTGAAGGTTTGGAGTGGTATGGCTATTATGAGGCTTAGCTACTGCAGGCCTATTATAGCAGTTCGCACCGGAGCTCCAACTGACTCCGACAGTTGAACTTGAGGTGAGGAACATTTTTTTTTAGGTCAACCAGAATTACTCCTTTAATCTAATGCTTATCTTTATAACAATATTCTGATAGAAAATGTACAAATTAGCCTCCTACTGTATGCCTATATCTGTGTAGCGGTAGTAGCATGACAAGAATAAAGAATGCATGCTGGTGTCTGGAACATGGCACCTAAGCTTCTCTTCCTTTTATATTTATTTTTTAAATATTAATATCATACAGTGGACGTCTAGGCCTATATACATGCAATGCCCAGATGAATCTTTCCATTTCTTTTTCTACTCTCAGATTAGTATGGGTCTCTCCGGTCCGAACTGGCACAGGTCTGTTTGGGTCCGTTTTTCCACTGGCCTGTTTCAGAATGGGTCTGATAGTCCTCTGGTCTATTTGGAACTGAACATTTATTTATGCATATCGGGTCAGATGGGAAAGCTACGGATACATTTTGGAAAGGGTCCAACTTATTGGCCTCTAGTGTTTGTGTCTGTGTTTGCTTGCACGTGTGTGTATGGGGAAAACCCTCCCATAACCCAGAGCTATAACTGATAATACTAGCATAAACGTTACACGGTTGATGACAAACAAATCCTGTAACTAAAGTAGGTTGTCTAATTCCTTTTCAATACATTTCTGCCACAACTCCCTGCGCTGTGGAAGTAAAGTGTAAAGGATATAATATGTAAGTAAAAGCCATTACAGTCTACTTTTACCGCGGATAGAATGAGTGAGTGACAGCAGACATGGAGGACGAGGAACGAGAAAGGCCATATTGCCCCAGAACCTCATAATCACCACTTTGTGTCTTGTGCCCCTTTAGAGTAGTAGTATCCAGTTGTCCCTGAAAGGACTTAATTCCTAGGGTGTATAGCTTTTTACACCATTAATAACATGGATGGTTCTTTCCAATAGTCGTAGATTACAGGCATACTATAACTTATATTCTACTTATTCATGTTTTGTCTTTAGAAGGAATTGATATTCTTCAGTAAAGGCTAAGATAAGTTTCCTCTAACAAATATACAATGCTAATTGAAGAGGGACATGCGATAAATTAATTTGCCCTATTAGCAAACACAGATGTATTTTTAATCTCTGAAAATAATGTGTCTGCTAGCTTTAACTCATAATGTATCCATACCACACTGTACTGCATATTTGTTAGTTTTGTTGTTTTGGGAGCCAGAGCTAAACCTATAGATACTGCTTATTTTATTCTCTTCTCCTCCTCCATTCTCCCTCCTGCCATAATTTTCAAGGACGGAGGTACACTTTCATCCCTGAGACCTCCTGATGACTGAAAATCCTGAAAGTGACATGACCAACCGGAGACCCAAGCACCCCCTAATAAATGCCTCTCCCAGCAAACACCATAAAAACCTTCACTGAGTGCAATTAGATTGTTCCCGTATATCAAAACGCAGCAGCCAGATCAATGAAAGTGACATCCACATATAGCCCTGCCCCAAATAGAGGGATGGCAAGGGCTGTATATTGTGATTCATTAAGCCATTAATGAGGCATTTTACACCATGTCAGCTTGAAGATGATTTAAGAGCCTTTCAGCTGCTATATGTGATTTCCCAGACGGTGACACCCCACTATAAAATGTCTTGATCGTCTTGCAGCAAAGGGACGGGGAGGGAAGGAAAGATCTTTAAAAGAGGTAGAGCCACTCTTGATTTGTAGCGCATAGCAGAGTATTCACAGCCATTAGGATGCCTCCGGTATGAATGCTGTGACAAATCATTTGAGAAAGTGAGTGGGATACACCATTATGGTCCAAAAATATTAACTTTAATCTGTGAGGAAATTAAGCAGATTTATCCATAGGTAGCTATCCAAGAAATGTGCCATGCAAGGCATTTCATCCATTATAAATCCTGCCTGCTGATTAACCATAAAGAAGATAATTCCCCTTAATATTGCTTTGTATTCTACCGATAAAAGAAAGATGTAATTAGTCTTTCTATCTGTGATAAAGGGGCGGATTGGATTAGTGTGGTAATGGTTGCTAATAGCTCTGCATATAGATCATAGTGCAGCTACAAAAGGTACCGGCAAGGCGGCGAACAGCGCGAGTCTGACATTTGATCCCAACCTGCTCGAAAGAGCATTTGAGTGTGTCATGAAAAGAGAACAGGCAGGAGAAAGGAGAGACGAGAATGTAAAATTGATTGTGCATTTGAAACAGACAATACAGGAGCCAAGACCAACTGAGGGAAATGATAAGAAATATTGAAAGCTTTGAGGCGAGGTTCACATATCAGTGCATTTGAGCCTCTTTGCACCCTATTCCCGACATAATTAATAATGTAGCGCATAGGGCTCTGATCAAAAGTAGTGTACTTTAATGGGAAAAGGGTGGTATTTGGAACACACAGAGATGTGATTACTTTATATGTACTGAGTCAAATCAAATCAAAGTTTATTTGTAACATGCGCCGAATACAACAGGTGTAGACCTTACAGTGAAATGCTTACTTACAGGCTCTAACCAATAGTGCCAATAGTGCAAAAAGTAGTGCAAAATAGTGCAAAAAGTAAAGAAATAAAACAACAATAAAAATACATTTGAAAATAAGAGTAGCAAGGCTATATACAGGCACTGGTTAGTCAGGCTTATTATTAAGGTAGTATGTAGGTATGGTTAAAGTGACTATGCATATATGATGAACAGAGAGTAGCAGTAGCGTAAAAGGAGGGGTTGGCGCGAGGTGGGACACAATGCAGATAGCCCAGTTAGCCAATTTGCGGGAGCACTGGTTGGTCGGCCAATTGAGGTAGTATGTACATGGATGTATGGTTAAAGTGACTGTGCATATAAGATAAACAGAGAGTAGCAGCAGCGTAAAAGAGGGGTTGGCACACATTGCAAATAGTCCAGGTAACCATTTGATTACCTGTTCAGGGATCTTATGGCTTGGGGGTAAAAACTGTTGAGGCCTTTTTGTCCTAGAATTGGCACTCCGGTACCGCTTGCCATGCAGTAGTAGAGAGAACAGTCTATGACTGGGGTGGCTGGGGTCTTTGACAATTTTTAGGGCCTTCCTCTGACACCGCCTGGTGTAAATGTCCTGGATGGCAGGCAGCTTTGCCCCAGTGATATATTGGACAGTGCACACTACCCTCTGAAGTTCCTTTTTTATTTTTATTTTACCGTTATTTTACCAGGTAAGTTGACTGAGAACACGTTCTCATTTGCAGCAACGACCTGGGGAATAGTTACAGGGGAGAGGAGGGGGATGAATGAGCCAATTGTAAACTGCGGTCAGAGGCTGAGCAACTGCCGTACCAGGCAGTGATGCAACCGGTCAGGATGCTCTCGATGTTGCAGCTGTAGAACCTTTTGAGGATCTCAGGACCCATGCCAAATCTTTTTAGTTTCCTGAGGGGGAATAGGCTTTGTCGTGCCCTCCTCACGACTGTCTTGGTGTGTTTGGACCATTCTAGTTTGTTGTTGATGTGGACACCAAGGAATTTGAAGGTCTCAGCCTGCACCACTACAGCCCCGTCGATGAGAATGCGGACGTGCTCGGTGCTCCTTTTCCTGTAGTCCACAATCATCTCCTTAGTCTTGGTTACGTTGAGGGATAGGTTGTTATTCTGGCACCACCCGGCCAGGTCTCAGCCTATAGGGAGGAGGTCAGTCTCGTCGTTGTCGGTGATCAGGCCTACCACTGTTGTGTCATCTGCAAACTTAATGATGGTGTTGGACTCGTGCCTGGCCATGCAGTCGTAGGTGAACAGGGAGTACAGGAGGGGACTGAGCACGCACCCCTGGGGAGCTCCAGTGTTGAGGATCAGTGTGGCAGATGTGTTGCTACCTACCCTCACCACCCCGTCAGGAAGTCCAGGATCCAGTTGCAGAGGGAGGTGTTTAGTCCCAGGTTCCTTTGCTTAGTGATGAGCTTTGAGGGTACCATGGTGTTGAACGCTAAGCTGTAGTCAATGAATAGCATTCTCACATAGGTGTTCCTTTTGTCCAGGTGGGAAAGGGCAGTGTGGAGTGCAATAGAGATTGCATCATCTGTGGATCTGTTTGGGCGGTATGCAAATTGGAGTGGGTCTAGGGTTTCTGGGATAATGGTGTTGATGTGAGCCATGACCAGCCTTTCAAAGCACTTCATGGCTACAGACGTTAGTGCTACGGGTCTGTAGTTATTTAGGCAGCTTGCCTTTGTGTTCTTGGGCACAGGGACTATGGTGGTCTGCTTGAAGCATGTTGGTATTACAGACTCAATCAGGGACATGTTGAAAATGTCAGTGAAGACACCTGCCAGTTGGTCAGCACATGCCCGGAGCACACGTCCTGGTAATCCGTCTGGCCCCGCAGCCTTGTGTATGTTGACCTGTTAAGCGTCTTACTCACGTCGGCTACGGAGAGCGTGATCACACAGTCGTCCGGAACAGCTGATGCTCTCATGCATGCCTCAGTGTTGCTTGCCTCGAAGCGAGCATAGAAGTGATTTAGCTCGTCTGGTAGGCTCGTGTCACTGGGCAGCTCGCGGCTGTGCTTCCCTTTGTAGTCTGCCACATCTGACGAGCGTCGGAGCCGGTGTAGTATCTTAGCTCTGTAGTGACGCTTTGCCTGTTTGATGGTTCGTTGCAGGGCATAGCGGGATTTCTTGTAAGCTTCTGGGTTAGAATGCCACACCTTGAAAGCGGCAGCTCTACCCTTTAGCTCAGTGCGAATGTTGCCTGTAATCCATGGCTTCTGGTTGGGGTATGTACGTACAGTCACTGTGGGGACGACGTCCCCGATGCACTTATTGATAAAGCCAGTGGCTGATGTGGTGTATTCCTCAGCGCCATCGGAAGAATCCCGGAACATGTTCCAGTCTGTGATAGCAAAACAGTCCTGTAGTTTAGCATCTGCTTCATCTGACACTTTTTTTTATGGACCGAGTCACTGGTGCTTCCTGCTTTAATTTTAGCTTGTAAGCAGGAATCAGGAGAATAGAGTTGTGGTCGGATTTACCAAATGGAGGGCGAGGGAGAGCTTTGTACACGTCTCTGTGTGTGGAGTACAGGTGATCTAGAGTACAAACATTAACAACACTTTCCATGACATAGACTGACCAGGTGAATCCAGGTGAAAGCTACTGTATGATCCCTTATTTATGTCACTTGTTCTTAATATTGTGTACAATCAGTGTAAGTACAAGTAGTACAGAGTAGTACAGAATGGAGAGATAATCCATACAGAAATTGGCCTGTATACCTCCTACCACCCATGGATGGATCAATTTTCAGTACAAGCCCATTTTCAGGAAACGTACAGCTTTTCATTTCCAATGTGGGCACTTTACATCTGCGGAGTCCCCTTATAAATAATACATTGGGCTCCATCATTGTAATTGCGTTCTTAGGCAGTACACTCAAACCGCACAAGTTTACACAGTATGAAAGCAAGTGTACCAACTCATGCATTATATTGAAAGAATACAGCAACCACCTCTGTATGGTAGTTCATACATAGTATATGCTATGTTGCTTTTACCTGTTAAACACATACATATATTGTACTGCACTTGTAGCCATGCGTGACTATGAATGCACTCTACTGTAGTGTTCATCTGCTTACAACACTTAGGGTGTTTGAGGTGTTCCCTGTTTGAGTCCCATGGGCACCCTATTCCATATACAGTGCACTACTTTTGACTAGGGGACATGGGGTCCAGGGTGATATTTGGGATGCAGAGTTTGTTCCTGTGTGACATAGAGGGTTTGGGGCCGGGGCCAGAACCACCATGCCATGCAGTATACAACAGCCATTTGGAAAGCTATCTAATGACTGTGTGAATGAAGTGTTGTTCATGTGGCCTTAAAGGCTCTTTTAAACCAAAAAAATTCAGCCTGCTGACAGCTAATGTGTTTCCTCTTGTTATGAGATGAGGGTGAAGGCAGTAAAACACTTTGAAGTCACTGATTCATATAACTAGTGTTACTAAATGAACAGCCAGGTGTTTAGACCAATTAAACACAAATAATGATACAACATTGGAAATGACCTTGTAATTTGTATTGCTTTACATTAACCGGACATTGTCGGATAGAGAACAAATGTATAACCTTCATTTCTTGCCGAATTGGCCAAGTGTCCATTGTCCAATGATACTCAGATTGTTTCCATACATGATGGCAACAAAGTAATTTCTATTGATCTTGGAAGTCTTACTGTGGTTCAGCGACAAGTGGCTGGACAGGCATTGGGAATGAAAGCTTTGTACTACTGAAAAGTAATATAGGCCAAAACACCCTGTGGCAAGACAGTGATCCTCTATATTCACAACATGATATCATAGGAAAATGTCATCCTGTCATACTTTCGCAAAAAGTTAAGCATCAACTAATTGAAGCTTATGTCAAATGGCAATGCTCCCAGCAGGCTTTGAGAATGGGAAAAGATGAGCTTCAACGACTTGAAGCTTATGGTAATACATTGCAGTCAATGGGAAAAGATGAAAAGATGACTCACAGACAGACATGTCTCTCTCTCTCTCGCTACTTTAATCCTCCTCTCCCCGTCTCTCTTCTCTCGATCTCCCTCCCTTTACTTATTTTTGCCTACCTGTGTCTCTTTCTCTCTCCCCTTATCTCTCTTGCTCTCCCTTCTTTCATCCCTTCTCCCGTTCCACCTCTCTCTCTCTCACGTCTTTCACCATCCTATTTCCCTCCTCTCTCACCCTCTCCCTTTCTCTCTTCCCTCACTCTCCCCCTTATTTCTCTCCCTCCACCCCCTTTTCTCTCCCTTATTTCTTTCCTTCCCTCCCCCTCTTCTCCTCTCCCTCTTTCCCTCCCTCCCCCTATCTCCCTCCCTCCTCTCTCCTACATTCATAGACAGGATATTTGATGCATAAATATGCATCAAGGGCATTGATGCCTACGTCAATACATTAAATTCAAGGCAAAAAAATTGGTGATTCAGCAATGAGTATAGGGAGGGAGAGAGGGTGGAGGGGGTGAAAGAAGGGGGAGGGAGAGAGAGGAGGGGGATAAAGAGGTTGTATAGAGATTGAGTGTGGCAAAGAGAAGGAGGGAGGAGAGAGATGTTTGTCTGTCAGTCTAATCTATTCCCATTGACTGAATATATTGACGTAAGCGTCAGTTGGCTGGGACTCTTCTTTTCCCATTGACAGGAAATGTATTGACATAAGCTTCAAGCCTGTGGCACTCATCGTTTACCATTGAGTGCAATGTATTAACACTCAACTTTTTCAATTGAATGCATTATATTGACAAAATCGTCAAGCCTGTGACACTCATATTTTCCCATGGTATGCAATCTTTATTTTTGAATAAAATTTTTATTTAACCAGGTAGGCCAGTTGAGAACAAGTTCTCATTGACAACTGCGACCTGGCCAAGATAAAGCAAAGCAGTGCGACAAAAATAACAACACAGAGTTACACATAAACAAACGTACAGTCAATAACACAATAGAAAAATCGACAGTTGAAGTCGGAAGTTTACATACACTTTGGCTAAATACATATAAACTCAGTTTTTCACAATTCCTGACATTTAATCCAAATAAAAATTCCCTGTTTTAGGTCAGTTAGGATCACCACTTTATTTTAAGAATGTGAAATGTCAGAATAATAGAGAGAATGATTTATTTCAGCTTTTAATTCTTTCATCACATTCCCAGTGGGTCAGAAGTTTACATACACTCAATTAGTATTTGGTAGGATTGCCTTTAAATTGTTTAACTTGGGTCAAACGTTTCGGGTAGCCTTCCACAAGCTTCCCACAATTAGTTGGCTGAATGTATGCCCATTCCTGGCGTAACTGAGTCAGGTTTGTAGGCCTCCTTGCTCGCACACGCTTTTTCAGTTCTGCCCACAAATTTTCTATAGGATTGAGGTCAGGGCTTTGTGATGGCCACTCCAATACCTTGACTTTCTTGTACTTAAAGTATGCTTGGGGTCATTGGTCTTCCATTTGGAAGACCGATTTGCGACCAAGCTGTAACTTCCTGACTGATGTCTTGAGATGTTGCTTCAATATATCCACATCATTTTCCTACCTCATGATGCCATGAGGTACCTGTGGAGTGCACCAATCCCTGCTGCAGCAAAGCATCCCCACAACATGATGCTGCCACCCCTGTGCTTCATGGTTGGGATGGTGTTCTTCGGCTTGCCAGCCTCCCCCTTTTCCCTCCAAACATAATGATGGTCATTATGGCCAATCAGTTATATTTTTGTTTCATCAGACCAGAGGACATTTCTCCAAAACGTACGATTTTTGGTCCCCATGTGCAGTTGCAAAACGTAGTCTGGCATTTTTATGGCGGCTTTGGAACAGTGGCTTCCTCCTTGCTGAGCGGCCTTTCGGGTTATGTTGATATAGGACTCGTTTTACTGTGGATATAGATACTTTTGTTCCTGTTTCCTCCAGCATCTTCCTCCAGCACCTTTGCTGTTGTTCTGGGATTGATTTGCATTTTTCCAACCAAAGTACATTTGTCTCTAGGAGACAGAATGTTTCACCTTCCTGAGCGGTATGATGGCTGCGTAGTCCCATGGTGTTTATACTTGCGTACTATTGTTTGTACAGATGAACGTGGTACCTTAGGGCATTTGGAAATTGCTCCCAAGGATGAACCAGACTTGTGGAGGTCTATCATTTTTTTCCTGAGGTCTTGGCTGATTTCTTTTGATTTTCCCATGATGTCATGCAAAGTGGCACTGAGTTTAAAGGGAAGCCTTGAAATACATCCACAGGTACACCTCCAATTGTCTCAAATGATGTCAATTAGCCTATCAGAAGCTTCTAAAGCCATGACATAATTTTCTGGAATTTTTCAAGTTGTTTAAAGGCACATTCAACTTAGTGTATGTAAACTTCTGACCCACTTGAATTGTGATACAGTGAAATAAGCTGTCTGTAAACAATTGTTGGAAAACTTACTTGTGTCGTGCACAAAGTAGATGTCCTAACCGACTTGCCAAAACAATAGTTGGTTAACAAGAAATTTGTGGAGGGGTTGAAAAACGAGTTTTAACCTCTAACGCCTACCTAACCCGGATCCGGGATCCCCCCCATCACAAAAGCTGACTAGCATAGCCTAGCCTAAAGTTACAGGGATATCATAAAATAAAATGTTCATGAAATCACAAGTCCAAGACACCAAATGAAAGATACAGATCTTGTGATTCAAGCCATCATCTCTGATTTTTTAAATGTTTTACAGGGAAGACACAATATGTACATCTATTAGCTAACCACGTTAGCAAAAGACAACAATTTTCTTACTGCATTAGTAGCTATCACAAATTCGACCAAATAAAGATATAAATAGCCACTAACCAAGAAACAAACCTCATCAGATGACAGTCTGATAACATATTTATTGTATAGCATAAGTTTTGTTAGAAAAATGTGCATTTTTCAGGTATAAATCATAGTTTACAATTGCAGCCCCCATCACAACTATCACTAAAATGACTAGAATAACTACAGAGACCATCGTGTATTAGCTAATTACTCATCATAAAACATTTCTTAAAAATACACAGCGTACAGCAGATGAAAGACACAGATCATGTGAATATAGCCAATATGTCAGATTTTCTAAGTGTTTTACAGCGAAAACACAATATAGCGTTATCTTAGCTTACTACAATAGTCAGTCACACGGCAGCATTGATTCAAGGCAAAAATAGCAATAACGTTATAAACCACCAAACGCTATTAATTTTTTCACTAACCTTCTCAGAATTCTTCAGATGACAGTCCTGTAACATCATATTACACAATCCATATAGGTATTGTTCGAAAATGTGCATATTTAGCAGCACACACCGTGGTTATACAATGTGATCAGTAGCAACAGGGCATGCATTCTGCCCGGCGCCATCTTAGAAAGGCACCTAGTCTAATCGAAAGCTATTCATAAACTTGACAAAAAAAATACAGGTTGGACAGCAATTGAAAGACAAATTAGTTCTTCATGCAATCGCTGAGTTAGATTTTTAAAATGAACCTTACTGCGCAATACTGGGTACAATACAGGGTGCGATAGCGCAACGCTACACGGAAAATAATGGCGTCTAATATATTTTACTTTTTCAACAGAACAACGTTTTATCAGCATAAATAGTACTTACTATTAGCTGAACTCCCATCAGAATCTTGGGGAAGGTGTCCCTTGGCCAAAAGAATCGTTGCTGGGTTGGAGAATGTTTCCTTTGACGTTGCAATTAGCAGTACAGAATGGCATTCGAGAGAGAGACACCCAAGTTTCTACAGCGCCATGGAAATAAATACCTGAAAATCGCAATATACTGACATAAACTGGTATCATTCGGTTCAAAATAACAAGATTATGATGTCTTTAAAGCCTATAGCGAATAAAAACAGAGCCGGATACATCTAGGAGCTAAAACCAGAGGTTCTAAAAAGACATGCCAAGAACCTTTCTGCGTCAGCGCGAGGTCCCAAAAGGCCGGACACCTCGGTTCCAATCAATTTATAAACTTTGGGAACTACATAGAGACGCCATTTCAACTCTCCCTATTCGCTAACAGCCAGGGGAAGGCGTATGCAGTGCATCTCAACCAATAGAAGACAGGCAAAGTTAAAGACAGGTCTCAAAGCAGATGATCAAATTTGCCATTCTCACACAGACATAGGAAAAGTGCTCTAAGTCGAGTTCTGTTTCACTTACAGACATAATTCCAACGGTTTTAGAAACTAGAGAGTGTTTTCTATCCAATAGTAAGAATAATATGCATATTGTACGAGCAAGAATTGAGTACGAGGCCGTTTACATTGGGTACACATTTGTGCTATGTCGAAATAGCACCCCCCTAGTGGCAAGTTTTAATGACTCCAACCTAAGTGTATGTAAACTTCCGACTTCAACTGTATGTACAGTGTGTGCAAAATTTAGAAGAGTATGGAGGTAAGGCAATAAATAGGTCATAGAGGCGAAATAATTACAATTTAGCAGTAACACTAGAGTGATAGATGTGCAGATGGTGATTTGCAAGTAGAGATACTGGGGTGCAAAAGAGCAAGAGGATAAATAACGTATTGTATTGACATAAGCATCAATAGGTTGACAACATCTTTCCCCATTGACTGCTAATCGGCAGGACAATAGTAGATTTTGTTTGAAGCTCAACGTTAAATTAAAGTTTCCCAACCATCATATCTAAGGCAATATATCACCAATGTTATTGACATTTGCAAATCACCTTGATTTCAGGTACACAACACACTCCCTGCCTCTCGTCATGACCGTCCGGCTGTTACCGTGAACCACATTCCGGATTTTGAACAGGGTCGTTAGCATTAAGAAAAAAAGCAATTTTTTTGCCTTGACCTAGCTCAATATCTAAGTGTCGGACAAGACTACATAAAGTGGTCATTAGACATGTCACCTTTCAAACTGAATACGTTTGTAGGGTCCACAGTTTTGAATACATTTATCGCTCTCACGTGCCAATAGAGAATCAACAAGGTGCTACCTTTTTGTAGCATTTCTGACAATCCTAACATCTTTTTCAGAGTTCTAAAACTGGGCTCAGCAACTCAGTTGCTCAGCAACTCAACAACACAGCTGGCTGCCTGCACCATCCAGGCAGCCGGGCAGTCATAAGAAGTGGATGAGATCAAACCTAGGCTACTGTGCATAGCTATATATTGGTATTCAAGCAGAGGTTAATCAATAAATGCATACAGTGGATTGTCCGACATAAATCAATCGGTGGTTGTTATTAGTGAGCTGTTTCTGATTTGAATATGGTTTTGTTTAAAATTAGCTAGGCAGCCAGCAGTTGTACTGTAGCTAGTTAGCCAACTTAACGTTTTACCATATAAGAGCTAATGTTGGCAGCTAGCTATATTTGGTTATGGAAGGTTTTTACGCAGATTTCTTTGGTCATGAAATTAGTTAGTTAGCTGGAGACAGATAACAGCTGACCTAGCTAGTTACATCACACATTTAACGTTAGATAGATCATGTCCTAATGTCAGTTAGCTAGCTAGCAGCCAACGATACCCAAACAGTGGTGTGGACATTCGTGCACCACAACTCAATGTTCAATACTGTATATACCACATTCTTTCACAAACAAGCTAGCTAGCTAGCTTGATAAGTTGAAACATGAAACTTTGCGACTCTGCCATGCTTGTAACTCTGCATTACTCAATCTACACTAGAAAGCTAGTGCATTTCAGAAGAAATTCCAAGGTTTTACCTTGATGCTAATTCAGTATGTTCCCTTCCCTGTCATTGTCAACTCTTCCATCTTCTCATGGCATTTAATCCCAAATATCTCTGACCAACAACTTTGCCATGTTACTTGATTGTACTTGATCGCTCCAAGCTGACTACTTGACAGCTAGCTTATGTGTACTAGCTAACTCTATTTACAGTGTTAGCCCATTATTATTTTTGCAGCGTTGGGCAACCTCCTCTCAAACCCTGATAACCAATGTATAACGATGCATAGCTTACACAGGGAAGATAACGGTTATGTAATGGTTCTCGTCGGTGGAAGGAGAGGAGGACCAAAGCGCAGCGTGGTGCGTATCCATATTTATTAGAATACTTCTCAATTATGAACAAAAACAATAAACAGAAAAAAAAACAACGAAGCTACAGTCCCGAACTAGTGAACACAGACAAACCAGGAACACATGAACAGGAACAATCACCCACAAACCAATAGTGAAAACAGGCTACCTTAATATGGTTCCCAATCAGAGACAATGCAAAACACCTGCCTCTGATTGAGAACCATATCAGGCCAAATGAAAAACCTAAACATAGAAACACATAACATAGACTGCCCACCCCAACTCACGCCCTGACCATACTAACTAAAGACAAAACAAAGGAAAATAAAGGTCAGAACGTGACAGGTTACAGAAATCAGGAATGCGACAGGCTCTATAGACCTCTATATCTATATGAGTGACATGTTGTTATGTTGGGCACCTACTGTCCCCAAAAATATTTTTTATACGTATTACTAAAATAAAAATGTAAGGAAATGCAGGCAGGCACCACAATACTACAAGATAGCACAGCTCACTCCATCAAGCCTGGTGGTTAGGTCAGTATAAAATAAAAGCTTGGTTTTTAATATAATAAAAAATATGTTGAAAAGGTACTGGAATGGGGTGTCAGTGTGGTATGTGAAGAATCCAATACTTTACCTTGTATGCAGTTCAATTCACATTAATGTTGGGACAGTGTAGGCCGGTGGGAGGAACTATGGGAAGACGGTCTCATTGAAATGGCTGGAATGGAATTCATGGAACAGAGTCAAACATGTGGTTTCCATATGTGTGATGTGTTTGATACCGTTCAATGTATTTAATTACAGCCATTACAATGAGCCCATCCTCCTGTAGCTCCTCCCACCAGTCTACACTATTGTGGTAGCACCTCCTCTAAGAGTATGAATTAGGCTGCTTGAGAACGTTTGAATCCTAAGCAACCTGCCTGCACATTGTTTGAAGTACGATATACCAACATAGCTACTGAAGTAGGTCAAAGCTGTGTGCTGGAAAACCTTGGTAGAGCATGGGTGAAGTAGGCATTGTGGCGCTCATGTGAATTTCATTTATTTTTGGACTTCAGATCCATCTCACTTAAAACTAATTTGTTTGTTTTTAATAAGCGTCAACATTAACTGCAATTAATTGACATAATTGCTGGGACCACCCACATGCGAAATGTATTCATACATTGCTGTACCTAAATGGCATTTATTATTATTATTATTATTATAAATTGGTTGAAGCTCTTCTGTCCCCATTGTGCCTGCAAAGCTTGCTATGAGCATGCCCAGTTGACGTCTAACTTTTTGCAAAATCCTGACAAGATGACTGATAATGGGCTGATAATCCAAGCAGTTATAGGGGCTCAATAGGGAAATAAGGGGACTGTGTGAGTTTGTGTGTGTGAGTATGCAAGCGTGCATGCATGCGCGTTTGTGTGGCCTTTCGACTGAGCTTCTGATTGATCTTCACACTTTTGCCAAAACGGATGAGGGCCGAGAGAGAAGAGCTGAAGCCAGGGTATCAATTGCCTCTGAGAGGCTGACCTTCAAGGCTGAGGGGTTATAAGGGTTCCAGGGCCCGACAGGTTAGACTCAAGAGAATTGCACCGGCATTTCTACAGACTTAACAAAACCCACCTCTTCGTCCCTCTCCCCTCAGCTGGCTGATATTAGAAATTAGAGGATGTTTGGTTGCCATATGTCCGTTTAGAGAGAACAGAGAGAGAGGGAGGGAGAATGAGGAAGGGAGGGAGGAAAGGATGGCGGGCTAGGAGAAGGATGGCGAGAGAGATGGAGAAAGTGTGAAAATGGCCTCAACCTCATAACTTAAAAGCAGCTGTTATTACTCAACTGATTACCGATTACTCAAAACTGTATTAAGAATAGCTTGTGAAGAATAGCTTGCTTAATTGGACCACCAGTAATGTTTAGAAAGTGTTTCACTTCACTGCTTTCCCAATTTGTCAAACAATTACAAAAAATGCAATCCTTTAAAAATATATTTTTATTCATTTAATATGCACCTTCATTTGATCATTTTAAATTAACATTAAAGAATATTAGTTCAGTGTGTCATGTTATAATTGATGACAGTGTTAAATTTGCTGGGATTTAATTCTAGAAAATGTTGTTTTCTAATTATCTTGTTGTATTGTAACATAGCACAAAAAGGAGCAGCAAAAACTAATGAAATACTGAGGCCATTACTTAGAGGAGAATGACAGAACATGTGTAACTGTTTATTAATCATCAAATGTTCCTGTCATGCAGATACCTGATATGGTCTCCTCTCCCACTGTAACACGTCTAGTTCCAGTACATGTCCCACCGTCAGACCATTGGACTACTTCAGTAACATCCAGTCTAATTAGGCACCCACGGAGAGCAGGCTCTGTCACATGTATTAACTCATCTCGCGCTCTCCTCATAAAAAACAGAAATACCTTAATTTACATACAGTGCCTTCGGAAAGTATTCAGACCCCTTGACTTTTTCCACATTTTGTTACGTTACAGCCTTATTTTAAAATGGATTAAATCGTTTTTTCCCCCTTATCAATCTACACACAGTACCCCATAATGACAAAGCAAAAATACGTTTTTAGATTTTTGCTAATTATTAGAAATGGAAATATCACATTTACATAAGTATTCAGATCCTTGGTACTTTGTTGAAGCACCTTTGGCACCTTTGGCAGCAATTACAGCATCAAGTCTTCTTAGGTATGACGCTACAAGCTTGGCACACCTGTATTTGAGGAGTTTCTCCCATTCTTCTCTGCAGATCCTCTCAAGTTCTGTCAGGTTGGATGGGGAGTGTCACTGCACAGCTATTTTCAGGTCTCTCCAGAGATGTACTTTGCTCCATTCTAAATAAATCGCTACCTTCTGTATACCACCCCTTCCTTGTCACAACACAACTGATTGGCTCAAATGCATTAAAAAGGAAAGAAATTCCACAAATTAACTTTTAATAATTCACACTTGTTAATTGAAATGCATTCCAGGGTACTGTCTCATTAAGCTGGTTGAGAGAATGCCAAGAGTGTGCAAAGTTGTCATCAAGGCAAAGGGTGGCTACTTTGAAGAATCTCAAATATAAAATATATGTTTATGTTTAACACTTTTTTGGTTACTACATGATTCCACATGTGTTATTTCATAGTTTTGATGTCTTCACTATTATAGGTGTGTCCATACTTTTGACTGGTACTGTATATAAAAAAGGACTCTAAGTTGAAGTAAAATGTCTACTCAGGTCCCTACACAGGCTCCAGAGACTGAGAGGGAAGAACGGCTTCATTCAGTATTCCCTGCAATGTTCCACCTTGAAGTCATGGATATCCAAAAATCTTTCCGCTGCCTTGACAATGATGTCTAGTTTCTTCAATTTTTTATTATTTGATTTTATTAGTTTGTCATGTGCAATTCCTCACTTGCGCAATAAATGCGACAAAGTCCCTTTTCTTCATTATTAGTGTTTCCCGGATCCCTCTGAGTAATGGCGGCAGGCAGCTTAGTGGTTAGAGCATTGGGCCAGTAACCGAAAGGTTGCTGGATCGAATCCCTGATTTGACAGATAAAAAATCTGTCGTAATGCCCCTGAACAAGGCAGTTAACTCCCTGGTATGCTGTCATTGTAAATAAGAATTTGTTCTTAACTAACTTGCCTAGTTAAATACATTTAAAATAGAAAACAACATTCACAGGCTGCAGGCTGTGGTGCATACACTTCCATCTCATTTCCACTCTCTCCTTCAGATATTTGCACTGTCTCCACATTGGAGACTTGCTGAGTAGCCCTGATTCTAGCTCCGTGGGCTCTCTGGGAACTTGGGAACATGATAACCACACCTATACACAGTTACAAATCAACCCTTCCCTTAGCACATTAGACCATTGTTGAAAAGGAATAGTTACCATAGCTAATAGAAGCTGATTCAGACATCTGGTTATTCAAAGATAATGTACCTAGAATTATTATTATTATTTCTCTCCGTTTCTTCTATTCCCCTAATTAACTTGATTAGGTTTTTAACTTTTCTTTAAAGTCCAATGGAGCCATATTTATCTCAATATCAAATCAATTCTAGTTAACAATTAAGTTATTGTGATTATTTTTGACCATTTTAATTGAAAACAAACAAGAATAGCAAAGAGCAATTGCTCAAGCTGTGATAAGGTGCGTCTCGGTGAGAGGTGTAGGAGTCAGGCGCAGGAGAGCAGGGATACTGAGAAGCGTGTTTAATATACACTGCTCAAAAAAATAAAGGGAACACTTAAACAACACAATGTAACTCCAAGTCAATCACACTTCTGTGAAATCAAACTGTCCACTTAGGAAGCAACACTGATTGACAATAAATTTCACATGTTGTTGTGCAAATGGAATAGACAAAAGGTGGAAATTATAGGCAATTAGCAAGACACCCCCAAAAAAGGAATGGTTCTGCAGGTGGTGACCACACACCACTTCTCAGTTCCTATGCTTCCTGGCTGATGTTTTGGTCACTTTTGAATGCTGGCGGTGCTCTCACTCTAGTGGTAGCATGAGACGGAGTCTACAACCCACACAAGTGGCTCAGGTAGTGCAGTTCATCCAGGATGGCACATCAATGCGAGCTGTGGCAAAAAGGTTTGCTGTGTCTGTCAGCGTAGTGTCCAGAGCATGGAGGCGCTACCAGGAGACAGGCCAGTACATCAGGAGACGTGGAGGAGGCCGTAGGAGGGCAACAACCGAGCAGCAGGACCGCTACCTCCGCCTTTGTGCAAGGAGGTGCACTGCCAGAGCCCTGCAAAATGACCTCCAGCAGGCCACAAATGTGCATTTAAATTAAAATTAAAAAAAAAAATTACCAATTAAAATAGGATGAAATTTCAGGCAGTCGTTTCAAACAGCTTTACACTAAAAGGGCATTATCATAATTTTCATAATTTCACAGTATTATTCCAACCTCGTAGTGTGAAAATATATACAGTGCATTCGGAAACTATTCAGACCCCTTGAGTTTTACCACATTTTGTTATTTATTCTAAAATTGATGAAATGTTTTTTCCTCATCAATCTACACACAACACCCCATAATGACAAACAAGAACAGGTTTTTAGATTTTTTTAGCAAAATGTATATAGAAAAACTTAACAGAAATACTTTCTTTGCATAAGTATTCAGACCCTTTGCTATAAGACTCGAAATTGAGCACAGGTGCATCCTCTTTGCATTGATCAGCCTAACGATGTTTCAACAACTTCATTGGAGACAGTGAATGTGAGAGTAAAAACCAAGCTATGAGGACGAAGGAATTGTCCGTAGAGCCCCGAGATAGGATTGTGTAGAGGCACAGATCTGTGGAAGGGTACCAAAACATGTCTTAGCATTGAAGGTCCCCAATAACACTATGCCCTCAATCGTTCTTTAATGGAAGCAGTGTGGAAACACCAAAACTGGCCGCCTGGCCAAACTGAGCAATCAGGGGGAGAAGGGCCTTGGTCAGGGAGCAGACCATTAATAGAGTTGACAGAGCTCCAGAGTTCCTCTGTGGAGATCGGAGAACATTCCATAAAGACAACCAGCTCTGCAGCACTGCACCAATCAGGCCTTCATGGTAGAGTGGCCAGACGGAAGCCACTCCTCAGTAAAAGGTACATGACAGCCCGCTTCGAGTTTACCAAAAGGCACCTAAAGGACTCTCAGAACATGAGAAACAAGATTCTCTGGTCTGATGAATCCAAGATTGAACTCTTTGACATGAATGCCAAGCGTCATGTATGGAGGAAACCTGGCACCATCCCTACGGTGAAGCATGGTGGTGGCAGCATCATGCTGTGGGGAAGTTTGCCATCGGCAGGGACTGGGAGACTAGTCAGGATCGAGGGGAAAGATGAACGGAGCAAAGTACAAAGAGATCCTTGATGGAAACCTGCTCAGGACCTCAGACTGGGGCGAAGGTTCACCTTCCAACTGGACAACGATCGTAAGCACACAGCCAAAACAATGCAGGAGTGGCTTCGGGACAAGTCTCTGAATGTTCTTGAGTGGCCCATCCAGAGCCCTGACTTGAGTCCGATCGGAAATCTCTGGAGAGACCTGAAAAGACCAGCAAAGCTCCCCATCAAACCTGGCAGAACGTGAGAGGATCTGCAGAGAAGAATGGGAGGAACTCCCCAAATATAATTGTGCCATGCGTGTAGTATCATACCCAAGAAGTCTTGAGGCTGTAATCACTACCAAAGGTGCTTCAACAAAGTACTGAATAAAGGGTCTGAAAACGTATGTAAATGTGATTTTTGCTTTGTCATTATGGGGTATTGTGCATAGATTGATGAGGGGGGAAAATGATTTAATCTAATTTAGAATAAGGCTGTAACATAATGTGGAAAAAGTCAAGGGGTCTGAATACTTTCCAAAATGCACTCTATATAAAACACAGGGAAATATAGTTTTTGACTACACTGGGCCTTTAAGAGGAAAGCTTCTGCATGTTTCTATCCAGGTTTAGAGTTTAATGGGTGCATCCGTTCAATATTCCAGTAACTGAATAACAGATTGGGGCACAATGTTCATGGATCTTAGTTTCAACAGTGGGGGGGAAAGTGTGTGAGACTTCTATTACTTCTCTGGCAATCTAAGAGCAAGACAGTGGTGCAGGGTAATAGAACCATTAATTATGCCTGGTCACAGTGATAATGGCAGCTCAGATAGAGAGGAAGGTTCAGCCAACAGCAGCATGTACTATATCAAAGGGAAGAATAGCATTGCATCCATTTGTGCTGCCACCACAGTGAGACAGCCAGACGGTTGTGTTGGCAGGCTGTGTGTGGATAATATTTCACTCAGAACAGCACCACTGTAATTTTGATTAATTATCTCTGCAATGGGAAAACAATAATTAAACTACCAATGATACCTATTGGGCTGAGGAAATGACGGCGGGCGGGCTGCGGCTTCTGCTTTTGTTGGATTGCCTCTTCGTTTCTCTCAACTCTAGCTCACTCGGCAGCGCTTTTCAATGTCACTTACACACACGTCACAGGTGTGACAAAAGCCCTATAATTACTGTTAATTGAGCAATTTGATTGACTGCCATTGTGATTGACTCCCTTTATAAACCTTTTTGGGGGTCGCCCAGGGGAAGGTGCAGGTGGAAGAGAAGCGACGTGTGTGAAGCGACGTGTGTGAAGCGACGTGTGTGAAGCGACGTGTGTTTGATTTTAATTGTTTGTGCTGTATCCTCCCTCCATTCTGTGTTGCGCTTAAGCGAATGCTAACGTGGTTCTTGAAAACTGAAAAAATAAATGAAGTTGTCAACTGTCTCTGACCCTCCCATGTTCTTCCACTCAATCCAAAACTAAAATAACATGTTTTGCCTATGGTAGAGCTGTTATTCAGAGCTCCCTATGCTCTTGGTGTAACCCTAGTCGGATGTATGGTACCGAGTGAGTTTAGTCACAGCCTCTTTCGGCCAGGATGTGGCACACACACACACACACACACACACACACACACACACACACACACACACACACACACACACACACACACACACACACAGTTTATTTATGGGTGCTGTTGTAGGCTACAACCACCCAATGAGTGTCAAATAGATACCCATACGTATGTCTATCAATGGGATGTAAGGTCATGTTTGTGTCCCAGGTCTTCCTTGGGAAGCGGTCTTCTGACCTAAATGCAATTGGTTCAATAATGGTAAATAAAGGATGGGAGATCAGCTCACAGTCAGATCTTGATTGCTGTCAGGGCTTTCAGTTTGCATTCACTATCCTTTTTAGGATAGGATAGGACGGAACATGATAGGATGTAGGAGATGATTAGACAGAAGTAGTTTGTTCCAATTTTGAAGCCCGGTAGAGAGGATGTTTCTCCCTCCCTCTCGCTATCTCCACTCATCTCTCAGGATTATGGTGGTTGAACCATGACCCGGTCGCCTGGGGATGATGAGAAACACTTAAAATCTCTTCCACTATGCTCTCTTTTAGACTTAATGATCCTTGCATCACAGCATCTCCACGGCACCTGCTGTCCATCGGGAGGACTTATAGTTAGGGACGGACAGTTTTTTTTTTCAATTCCGTAAGTAACCTAAATATTGGACCGACTCAACACCACAGATATTATGACATGGCACGTACTTTTTTTTTCCTGGTCAGGAAAACTATTGACCCTATAACTAGGGCCCATAGTTTTCCCTGGTACTGTGGTCAGAACTCCTATCCCTAAAGAAAAGGCTATAACTACAGGACTAGAGTTTTTCCTGATCAGGTCACGTGGTCAGGAATAACTACTGTCCCTATTATACAAAATGGAATAACAAAGTACATCAAATCGTATCAGTAGGAGACAAATGAGTTGTCAGCACCAGCTAAGTAGGACATGACATGGCCCTTATTGTGCTTCCTCGCCTTCTCAGATGCTCTTCTCATGTAAACAAAAAGGTGCATGCTGCTGCCTCTCCTCCTCACAGTGTGCTTGATGTGGTGTATAGTTATCACTATCTACTGTCTCGTGTGAGCACAGCACTCAAATGCCACTGTCATCTCAGGCCATTTGTTTGGGGTGTGTAGTCCTATAATATTATAATATGATGACAATGACCTTTACTGAGTGTAATGGGCACTTAATATCAGGCAAATCCCTCAATTGACTAACATTTGTACAGTAATTTAGGTTAAGATCTCATGTCTTACCAGCTGTAAGCTTGCCAGAGCTTGTTTGATAAAACAGCCTTGGCCGAAAATGTGCCCGGAGAATTATACAGTACTGTATGAGATACCGTTTTAATGCTGTGGTGTTTTATCTTAATACTGCCATCTGTTATGTATAAACTGTACATCCACATCACAAGTATCACTTGACAACGAACGGGGATGGTAACTTTGGTGTGACTATATAATATCGTTGTGACTGTATGTTATTAGTGCCTTTGCTGCATTATATATTCTCTATGTGTCCAAAGTCCTTCATGGTCGGTGGTTTCCAGGAAACTATCTCCCAGGCAAGAAGTGATTTATTACTTCAGTGGTTTGACGTTACTACCTCCTTGCTTTCACAAACCCACAGTAATTAATTCCTGTAGTAATTCACTGTGTACAAAAATGTGCCAGTCGGAATGATAATTTTAAGCTTATCATTCCGCATCTCATATGAAGAAAATAAAAAATAGCAATTGTCACTTTCATTCGTTTCAAGGACCTGTAATCAGTAAGATGTAGTGCTGTTACATGGTGGTACAATATAATAGAGACATCTGTTACGTGGTACTTATTCTCCAGTTAGTATGGAAACATACTTTTACCTGACCGTGAAATGTTTTCTGAACAACACAACCTTTATTTTCAGTGCCTTCAGAAATTATTCAAACCTCATGACTGTCACGACTTCCGCCGAAGTTGGTCCCTCTCCTTGTTCTGGCGGCGTTCGGCGGTCGACGTCACCGACTTTCTAGTCGCCACCGATCCGTGTTTCATTTTCGTTTGGTTTTGTCTTCATTATTACACACCTGATTTCTATTCCATTAATTATGTTCCTTATTTAACCCCTGGCTTCCCTCTCTGTTTTGTGCGCTATTGTTTGTCATGTGGGTTCGTGTTATTTGTGCTTTGGATTTTGTGTTCCGTGTTGGAACATTATTCTCTCATTTTTTTGAGTAAACTATCCGACAAAACTCATCTCTGTGTCCTGCGCCTGACTCCACCTTTATCCATTTCACCAAAACCCTCACAATGACTTACTCCACATTTTGTCGTGGTTACAGACTACATTCAAAATATATATATATTTTTGTATCTATATTATCTTTGCACAATAGCCCATAATGACAAAGTGAAAACATGTTTGTATAAATGTATGTCAATGTATTGAACATTAAATGCAGAAGGAGTTCATTTACAGTTGAAGTCGGAAGTTTACAAACACTTAGGTTGGAGTTATTATAACAATTTTTTCAACCGCTCCACAAATTTCTTGTTAACAAACTATAGTTTTGGCAAGTCGGTTAGGACATCTTTTTTGTGCATGACACAAGTAATTTTTCCAACAATTGTTTACAGGCGGATTATTTCACTTATAATTCACTGTATCACAATTCCAGTGGGTCAGAAGTTTACATAAACTAAGTTGACTGTGCCTTTCAACAGCTTGGACATTTCCGGAAAATTATGTCATGGCTTCTGATAGGCTAATTGACACACTTTGAGTCAATTGGAGGTGTACCTGTAGATGTATTTCAAGGCCTACCTTCACACTCAGTGCCTCTTTGCTTGACATCACGGGAAAATCAAAAGAAATCAGCCCAAAAATTCTGGTTCATCCTTGGGAGCAATTTCCAAATGCCTGAAGGTACCACGTTCATCTGTACAAACAATAGTATGCAAGTATAAACACCATGGGTGTAACGGTGTTCCTCCTCCTCCTCCTCATACGAAGAGGAGGAGTAGTGATTCGACCAAGGCGCAGCGGGTTGTGAATACATAATTTTAATAAACAAGACGGAAAAAACACGAAACGAAATACACTTGAATGATTAACAAAATAACAAAACGGAGTAGACAGACCTGGACATGGAACTTTCATAAAACACAAAGAACTCACGAACATGAACAGACTACATAAACCGAGAGAGTCCCGTGTGGCGCGACAAACACTGACACAGGAGACAACCACCCACAACGAACACTGTGAAACAACCTACCTAAATATGACTCTCAATTAGAGGAAAACGCCAAACACCTGCCTCTAATTGAGAGCCATACCAGGCAACCCTTAAACCAACATAGAAACAGAAAACATAGAATGCCCAAACCCAAACTCACGTCCTGACCAACTAACACATACAACAAACTAACAGAAATAGGTCAGGAACGTGGCAATGGGACCACGCAGCGATCATACCTCTCAGGAAGGAGACACATTCTGTCTCCTAGAGATGAACATACTTTAGTGCGAAAAGTGCAAATCAATCCCAGAACAACAGTGAAGGACCTTGTGAAGTTGCTGTAGGAAACGGGTACAAAAATATCTATATCCACAGTAAAACGAGTCCTATATCAACATAACCTGGAAGGCCGCTCAGCAAGGAAAAAGCCACTGATCCAAGACTGCCATAAAAAAAGCCAGACTACGGTTTGACACTGCACATGGGGAAAAAGATCGTACTTTTTGGAGAAATGTCCTCTGGTCTGATGAAACAAAAATAGAACTGATTGGCCATAATGACCATCATTATGTTTGGAGGGAAAAGGGGGAGGATTGCAAGCCGAAGAACTGTCACGTTCCTGACCTGTTTTCTGTTAGTTTGTGTATGTGTTAGCTGGTCAGGACGTGAGTTTGGGTGGGCAGTCTATGTTTTCTGTTTCTATGTTGGTTTAAGGGTGACCTGATATGGCTCTCAATTAGAGGCAGGTGGTTTTCATTTCCTCTGATTGAGAGCCATATTAAGGTAGGTGTTTTCACACTGTTTGTTTGTGGGTGGTTGTCTCCTGTGTTTGTGTGATGTTACGCCACATGGGACTGTTTCGGTTTTGTTTGTTCGGTTTATGTAGTCTGTTCCTGTTTTCATGCGTTCTTCGTTATACGTAAGTTCTTATGTTCAGGTGCGTCTACGTCGTTTGTTGTTTTGTAGTTATTCAAGTATAGTTCGTTTTCTGTCTATGTCGTGTCTTGTTTAAATCAATAAATCATGTCATCATACCTCGCTGCATATTGGTCTTCAGATCCCTCTCTCCTCTCCTCGTCTGAGGAGGAGGAGGATTTAGAGTATCGTTACAGAACCACCCACCAAATTACCAGAACCAAGCAGCGGGGAAGAGGACAGCAACCGCAGAAATCCCAGGACTTGTGGACTTGGGAGGAAGAGTTGAACGGAGAAGGACCCTGGGCACAGGCTGGGGAGTATCGCCGCCCCAAAGCTGAGCTGGAGGAAGCGAAAGCTGAGCGGTGGCGATATGAGGAGGCAGCACGGCAGCGGGACAGGTACGAGAGGAAACCCCAGAATTTTTTTGGGGGGGGGCTAGAGAGGAGTGTGGCTAAGCCAGGTAGCAGACCTGAGCGCACTCCTCGTGCTTATTATAAGCAACGCGTCACTGGTCAGGCACCGTGTTATGCGGTTAAGCGCACGGTGTCGCCAGTGCGTGCCCATAGCCTGGTGCGCTATAGGGCAGCCCCCCGAAAGTGTCAAGTGAGTGTGGGCATCCAGCCGGGGCGTATTGTGCCTGCTCAGCGCGTCTGGTCTCCGGTACGCAGTTTCGGTCCAGGGTATCCTGCGCCGGCTCTGCGTGCTGTGTCTCCGGGGCGCTGGGAGGGTGCAGTGCGTCCTATGCCTACGCTCCGCTCGTACCGGGCAAATGTGGGAGTGGAGCCTAAGGGAGAAGTGCGCGTAGTAGGCACTAGATCTCCAGTGCTCATCCACAGCCCGGTTCAACCTGTGCCTGCACTCTGGAGGGTACGGGCTGAAGTAGTATGCCAGCCTGGGGGAGTGGTGCCAAGGCTGCGCACCAGAGCTCCAGTGCTCCCCCACAGCCCGGTCCTTCAGGTGCCTTTTAACATCAAGCCTCCTGTAGGTCTCTCCAGTCTGGTGGGTCCTGTGGCAGCCCCACGCACCAGGCTGTCTCTCCGTCTCCTCCCTACAGGTGTGCCCGTCTGCCCAGCGGTGCCTGAACTGCCCGTCTGCCCAGCGGCGCCTGAACTGCCCGTCTGCCCAGCGGCGCCTGAACTGCCCGTCTGCCCAGCGGCGCCTGAACTGCCCGTCTGCCCAGCGGCGCCTGAACTGCCCGTCTGCCCAGCGGCGCCTGAACTGCCCGTCTGCCATGAGCCTGCAAAGCTGCCCGTCTGCCATGAGCCTGCAAAGCCGCCCGTCTGCCAAGAGCCTACAGAGCCGCCCGTCTGCCAAGAGCCTACAGAGCCGTCAGCCAGACCGGATCAGCCAGAGCCTTCCGCCAGACCGGATCAGCCAGAGCCTTCCGCCAGACCGGATCAGCCAGAGCCTTCCGCCAGACCGGATCAGCCAGAGCCTTCCGCCAGACCGGATCAGCCAGAGCCTTCCGCCAGACCGGATCAGCCAGAGCCTTCCGTCAGACCGGATCAGCCTTCAGAGCCGTCCAGCCAGGACCAGCCTTCAGAGCCGTCCAGCCAGGACCAGCCTTCAGAGCCGTCCAGCCAGGATCCGCCAGAGCCAGCCAGCCAGGATCTGCCAGAGTTTATCAGCCGGGACCTGCCCCTTGTCCCGGTGTTGCCCCTTGTCCCGGTGTTGTCCCTCAGTCCGGAGCTGCCGTCCCTCAGTCCGGGGCGGCCCCTAAATCCAGCGGGACCCATGTCTAGGGTTCCCAGTCCAAGGTCGGTGGCGAGGGTCGCCACCTTGAGGAAGACACAGAAGCGGGGATTTATTATGGTGGGATTGGGACAGCGTCCGGAGCCGGAGCCACCACCGTGGTCAGATGCCCACCCAGACCCTCCCCTAGACTTTTGGTGGTGCGTTCAGAGTACGCACCTTGAGGGGGGGGTTATGTCACGTTCCTGACCTGTTTTCTGTTAGTTTGTGTATGTGTTAGCTGGTCAGGACGTGAGTTTGGGTGGGCAGTCTATGTTTTCTGTTTCTATGTTGGTTTAAGGGTGACCTGATATGGCTCTCAATTAGAGGCAGGTGGTTTTCATTTCCTCTGATTGAGAGCCATATTAAGGTAGGTGTTTTCACACTGTTTGTTTGTGGGTGGTTGTCTCCTGTGTTTGTGTGATGTTACGCCACATGGGACTGTTTCGGTTTTGTTTGTTCGGTTTATGTAGTCTGTTCCTGTTTTCATGCGTTCTTCGTTATACGTAAGTTCTTATGTTCAGGTGCGTCTACGTCGTTTGTTGTTTTGTAGTTATTCAAGTATAGTTTGTTTTCTGTCTATGTCGTGTCTTGTTTAAATCAATAAATCATGTCATCATACCTCGCTGCATATTGGTCTTCAGATCCCTCTCTCCTCTCCTCGTCTGAGGAGGAGGAGGATTTAGAGTATCGTTACAAGAACACCATTCCTACCGTGAAGCACAGGGGTGGCAGCATCATTTTGTGGGGGTGCTTTGCTTCAGGAGGGACTGGTGCACTTCACAAAATAGATGGCATCATGAGGTAGGAAAATTAAGTAGATATATTGAAGCAACATCTCAAGACATCAGTCAGAAAGTTAAAGCTTGGTCGCAAATCGGTCTTCCAAATGGACAATGACCCCAAGCATACTTCAAAAGTTGTGGCAAAATGGCTTAAGGTCAACAAAGTCATGGTATTGGAGTGGCCATCACAAAGCCCTGACATCAATCCTATAGAATATTTGTGGGTAGAACTGAAAAAGCATGTGTGAGCAAGGAGGCCTACAAACCTGACTCAGTTACAACAGTTCTGTCAGGAGGAATGTGCCAAAATTCACCCAACTTATTGTTGGAAGCTTGTGGAAGGCTACCCAAACGGTTTGACCCAAGTTAAACAATGTAAAGGCAATGCTACCAAATACTAATTGAGTGTATGTAAACTTCTGACCAACTGGGAATGTGATGAAAGAAATAAAAGCTGAAATAAATCATTCTCTCCATTTTAAGAATGTGAAATGTTAGAATAATAAAGTGGTGATCCTAACTGACCTAAAACAGGGAATTTGGATTAAATGTCAGAAATTGTGAAAAACTGAGTTGAAATGTATTTGCCTAAGGTGTTATGTAAACTTTTGACTTCAACTGTAGGTGAGACAACCCCATATCAGTCGAATATACAGTATACAAAAATTATGATTCAGAACATGTTAGAAGCACATTTGGCAGTGATTATAGCTGTGAGTCTTTCTGGGTAAGTCTCTAAGAGCTTTGCACACCTGGATTGTACAATATTAACACATTATTCTATAAAAATGATTCAAGTTGGTTGTTGATCATTGTTAGACAGCCATTCTCAAATCTTGCCATAGATTTTCGAAGCTGATTTTAGTCAACTCTAACTAGGCCACTCAGGAACATTGTCACGTGTGCTCCCTCTCCGGCCTCTAAGTCACCAGGCTGCTCGTTAGGGCGCACACCTGTCACCAGCGTTATGCGCATAACGACTCTCACTTGGACTCCATCCCCTCCTTGATTACCTGCCTACCTTTATATGTCACTCCCTTTGGTATCTTCCTCAGTTGTCATTGTTGCTGTTTCATGTCAGTGCGCTGTTTGTGTTTCTTGTTTTTGTTCTGTTAATTTATTTATTAAATGTATTCACTCCCTGAACTTGCTTCCCGACTCTCAGTGTATATCGTTACAAACATTTTAATGTTGTTTTGGTACAGTAAGCAACTCCAGTGTATATTTGGCTTTGTGTTTTTGGTTATTATCCTGTTGAAAGGTGAATTTGTCTCCCAGTGTCTTTGGAAAGCAGACTGAACCAGTTTTTCCGCTATGATTGTGCCTGTGCTCAGCTCTATCCAGTTTATTTTTATCCTATAAAAATCCCTAGTCCTTTCCCATGACAAGCTTACACATAACATGATGCAGCCACCACCATCCTTGAAAATATTAAGTGGTATGTTGTGTTGGATTTGCCCAAAACATAACACTTTGTATTCAGGACATAAAGTTTATTTATTTGACAAATGTTTTGCAGTTTTACTTTAGTGCCTTAATGCAAACAGGATGCATGTTTTGAAATATTGATATTCTGTACAGGCTTCCTTCTTTTTACTCTGTAATTTAGGATAAGTTATTGTGGAGTAACTACATTGTTGTTGATCCAGCCTCAGTGCTCTCATATCACCACTATTAAACTCTGTAACTGTTTTAAAGTCATACTTGGCCTCATGGTGAAATTAAATACATGAGTCGTTTCCTTCCTCTCTGGCAATAGAGTTAGGAAGGACGCCTCTATATTTGTAGTGAATGGGTGTATTGATACACCATATAAAGTGTAATTGAATAACTTTACAATGCTCAAAGTGATATTCAATGTCTTCTTTATTTTATTTTAATCCATCTTCTGTATTTCATTTGAAATACATTTGTTTTCACAGAAGGGCACCGTTTTGCTCGCTCGGATGCTTTCTCTGGTGAGATTGAATCTTGCTGTTGGTGCATGTCCTGGTCCAAATAATCAATGTCTATTCAGAGACTACCTATCATATCTCAAAATGTATGGGGGGGCACTGGGGTGGCACATCAAATTTTAGGGGGGCTGTGGCCACCCTGTGCCTTCCCCTGGACATGCCACTGCCCATGAGGAAGCAGCTCTAGCTGGATGGGTTTCAACCACTCTCGGGGATGTCTGGGATGAGTGATGTTTTCACTGCTAACTGGGAAAAGACTGAGAGGCGAAGGGATGAATTCAGCAAGAGTTTTTGTTGGAAGCAGGCCATACATCTTTTTTTATGGCAAGTGTATAGGTACTACCTTAATCCCCTTTGAATAGAAAAATAATAGCAACTATATATCAAGACACACCTTACATACAGTAATAGTACATCTACATCACTGCAGGGCATTTACAGTTGAAGTCGGAAGTTTACATATACTTAGGTTGGAGTCATTAACTCGCTTTTCAACCACTCCACAAATTTCTTGTTAACAAACTATAGTTTTGGCAAGTCAGTTAGGACATCTACTTTGTGCATGACACAAGTCATTTTTCCTACAACTGTTTACAGACAGATTATTTCACTTATAATTCACTGTATCACAATTCCAGTGGGTCAGAAGTTTACATACACTAAGTTTACTGTGACTTTAAACAGCTTGGAATATTCCTGAAAATTATGCATTGGTTTTAGAAGCTTCTGATGGGCTAATTGACATCATTTTAGTCAATTGGAGGAGTACCTGTGGATGTATTTCAAGGTCTACCTTCAAATTCAGTGCCTCTTGCTTGACATGATGGAAAAATCAAAAGAAATCAGCCAAGACCTCAGAAAAAAATGATAGACCTCCAAGTCTGTTTCATCCTTGGGAGCAATTTCCAAATTCCTGAAGGTACCACATTCATCTGTACAAACAATAGTACGCAAGTATAAACACTATGGGACCACTCAGCCGTCATACCGCTCAGGAAGGAGACGTGTTCTGTCCCCTAGAGGTGAACGTACTTGGGTGCGAAATGTGCAAATCAATCCCAGAACAACAGCAAAGGACCTTGTGAAGATGCTGGAAGAAAGAGGTAAAAAAGTATCTATATCCACAGTAAAATGAGTCCTATATTAACATAACCTGAAAGGCCGCTCAGCAAGGAAGAAGCCACTGCTCCATAACTGCCATAAAAAGCCAGACTACGTTTTGCAACTGCACATGGGGAGAAAGATCGTACTTTTTGGAGAAATGTCCTCTGGTCTGATGAAACAAAAATAGAACTGTTTGGCCATAATGACCATCGTTATGTTTGAAGGGAA
This sequence comes from Salvelinus fontinalis, assembly GCF_029448725.1. Classification (NCBI taxonomy): domain Eukaryota; kingdom Metazoa; phylum Chordata; class Actinopteri; order Salmoniformes; family Salmonidae; genus Salvelinus; species Salvelinus fontinalis. Next base: position 45,756,257 of record NC_074668.1, read on the forward strand.
AATGGGGACGCTTGCAAGCTGAAGAACACCATCCCAACCATGAAGAACAGGGGTGGCAGCATCATGTTGTGGGGGTGCTTTGCTGCAGGAGGGACTGGTGCACTTCACAAAATATATGGCATCATGAGATAGGAAAATGTTGTTAATATATTGAAGCAACATCTCAAGACATCAGTCAGGAAGTTAAAGCTTGGTCGCAAATCGGTCTTCCAAATGGACAATGACCCCAAGCATACTTCCAAAGTTGTGGCAAAATGGCTTAAGGACAACAAAGTCAAGGTATTGGAGTGGCCATCATAAAGTCTTGACCTCAATCCTTTGGACAATTTGTGGGCAGAACTGAAAAGCATGTGCGAGCAAGGAGGCCTATAAACCTGACCAACTGGAAATGTGATGAAAGAAATAAAAGCTGAAATAAATCATTCTCTGCTATTATTCTGACATTTCACATGTTTTAAATAAAGTGGTGATCCTAGCTGACCTAAAACAGGGAATTTTACTTGGATTAAATGTCAGGAATTGTGAAACTGAGTTGAAATGTATTTTGCTAAGGTGTATGTAAACCTCCGATAAATTTTCACTAAGTCTGCTGCCTCAGTTTGTTTGTCAATTTGCATATACCCCAGAATGTTATGAAGAGTGATCAGATGAATCCCTCTTTGCCATGCAAATGAACTGAATCCCCCCCAAAAACATTTCCACTGCCACAAAAGGACCAGCTGACATCATGTCAGTGATTCTCTCGTTAACACAGGTGTGAGTGTTGACGAGAACAAGGCTGGAGATCACTCTGTCATGCTGATTGAGTTCGAATAATAGACTGGAAGCTTCAAAGGAGGGTGTTGCTTGGAATCATTGTTCTTACTCTGTCAATCATTGTTACCTGCAACGAAACACGTGCCATCATCATTGCTTTGCACAAAAAGGGCTTCACAGGCAAGGATATTGCTGCCAGTAAGATTGCACCTAAATCAACCATTTATCGGATCATCAAGAACTTCAAGGAGAGCGGTTCAATTGTTGTAAAGAAGGCTTCAGGGCGCCCAAGAATGTCCAGCAAGCGCCAGGACGGAATCCTAAAGTTGATCCAGCTGCGGGATCGGGGCACCACCAGTACAGAGCTTGCTCAGGAATGGCAGCAGGCAGGTGTGAGTGCTTCTGCACACAAAGTGAGGCAAAGACTTTTGGAGGATGGCCTGATATCAAGAAGGGCAGCAAATAAGCCACTTCTCTCCAGGAAAAAGATCAGGGACAGACTGATATTCTGCTAAAGGTACAGGGATTGGCCTGCCGAGGACTGGGTTAAAGTCATTTTCTCTGATGAATCCTCTTTCCGATTGTTTGGGGCATCCGGAAATAAGCTTGTCCGGAGAAGACAAGGTGAGCTCTACAATTAGTCCTGTGTTATGCCAACAGTAAAGCATCCTGAGACCATTCATGTGTGGGGTTGCTTCTCAGCCAAGGGAGTGGGCTCACTCACAATTGTGACTAAGAACACAGCCATGAATAAAGAATGGTACATACACATCCTCCGAGAGCAACTTCTCCCAACCATCCAGGAACAGTTTGGTGACGAACAATGCCTTTTCCAGCATGATGGAGCACCTTGCCATAAGGCAAAAGTGATAATTAAGTGGCTCAAAACATCGATATTTTGGGTCCATGGCCAGGAAACTCCCCAGACCTTAATCCCATTGAGAACTTGTGGTCAATCCTCAAGAGGCGGTGGACAAACAAAAACCCACAAATTCTGACAAACTCTAAGCATTGATAATGCAAGAATGGGCTAACATCAGTCAGGATGTAATTGTCAATAAAAGCCTATGAAAAGCCTACACTTATGAAATGCTTGTAATTATACTTCAGTTTTCCCAATGGAAAACTGAAGTATAATTACAAGCATTTCATAAGTGTAGGCTTTTCATAGGCTTTTATTGACAATTACATCCTGACAGTAACATCTGACAAAAATATCTAGACACTTGAAGCAGCAAACTTTTTGAAAATGAATATTTGTATCATTCTCAAAACTTTTGGCCACGACTGTACATCTCACCTTTACAATGCTTATTTGTCAATTTTTTTGCAAATATTTAAAAAAAAGATACCTTTAAGTATTTAGACCCTTTGCTATGAGACACAAAATTGAGCTGAGGTTCATCCTGTTTCCATTGAACATCCTTGAGATGTTTCTACCACTTAAATGTAGTCCACCTGTGGTAAATTCAATTGATTTGGACATGATTTGGAAAGGCACACACCTGTCTATATAAGGACCCACAGCTGACTGTGTATTTCAGAGCAAAAACCAAGCCATGAGGTTGAAGGAATTGTCCATAGAGCTCCGAGACAGGATTGTGTAGATGCACAGATCTGGGGAAGGGTACAAAACAATTCTGCAGCATAGAAGCTCCCCTAGAACACAGTGGCCTCCATTCTTCAATGGAAGGCGTTTGGAACCACCAAGACTCTTCCTAGAGTTGGCTGCCTGGCCAAACTGAGCAATCGGGGGAGAAGGGTCTTGGTCATGGAGGTGAACAAGAACCCAATGGTCACTCTGACAGAGCTCTAGAGTTCCTCTATGGAGATGGGAGAACCCTCCAGAAGGACAACCATCTCTGCAGCACTCACCCAATAAGGCCTTTATGGTAGAGTGGCCAGATGGAAGCCAGCCCCTATGAAAAGCCTACACTTATGAAATGCTTGTAATTATACTTCAGTTTTCCATTGTAACATCTGACAAAAATATCTAGACACTTGAAGCAGCAAACTTTTTGAAAATTTATATTTGTATCATTCTCAAAACTTTTGGCCACGACTGTACATCTCACCTTTACAATGCTTATTTGTCTTGTGTGAAACCTAGACTCCAGTGTTTTTCTGTTTTTCTTATTTACAGCCTTGAGTCCCAAGGCCGTAGCCATGGAGTCAACATTGGGGGGGACCAGATCTGCCAGGGGGTCTGGGGGTCCCGCCCCCCCAGAAAACCTTTTTTATTTGAAAACTGATTTCCTACCATTCTAAAAAAAAATGAAATTCACTAACACATGGAATTAAATTTTTTAACAATAATGTCTAATAGTGTATTCTTTTACATTGCTCTGTTTTAATTATATATATTTTTTTTAACCTTTTCGTGTTTCATTGTATGTACTGGCAGATATTAGGGATTAATAAAGTATAACCATAATCATATATACAGAAATATATGTATTGTTATATGAAGACAAGCCTAGATGTTGTGGCCAACTTCATAAGATTTCTCCTCGCTAGTTGCTGCTGTCTTTCAAGCTCACGTGAAAGTTGCACATGAACAGGCTTTGGCTCCTGAATCCGAGACATCAGAGCTAATTTGTGACATTGGCTGTCTTTATGCGCACAAAATTTCTCCAGTGCCTTCTTCTAATTTTGAGATCCCACAGCCCCGTGACAGAGTAAATGAGTTTCACATCATAATCAGATGTGCCTGCCTATACACAAAGATAAGCTATAATTATTGCAGAAATGTGTCTGTTGTCTTCCTGCGATATCACAGCATCATCAATCAGAGCAACACAAAAGAGACTTTCCTTCAGGATGAACACATGGTAACTGTGTACCTCTCAGAGAGAGAAAGAGGTAAACAAGAATATAAAAAGTTATTGTGAATATAAAACAAAACATAAGATCAGAGTGGAACTCTACTCTCTTTCGTGAGTGCCACTTTCACTAGAACAGGTAGCACCTTTACATAGCGCAGTATAGTAATAGTTACAAGTGATACTAGAGATTTTTTTAAAGTTAATAAAGGCTCTCTCCATGAAAGTGAAATGTGGTGAACTTTGTTCAACATAAACGCAATTCCATCAATGGTAGTTTAAGGAGTCCCCCATGACCAATAGACGGATTGGTTGGCTGAGATTGACGCGGTTGTCTTAGATTGACGACAACATGTAAGATCTATTTCATCACCAATGTTTATTGAAAACAAATACATTTGCACAATGACTTGTTGTCTCAAATACATTGTTAGTTTTTGGTTAGCTAGCTAGCCAATTTTAGCCAAATTAGCATTGACATGAAATCAGTCAAAACACCTCAAAACGAGACATGGTATCAAGAACAAGATGAAACGAGCTGAAATGAGTCACTTACGATTCCCCAGATGGCAGTTTCTAGTCATTCTTGCTAGCAATCTGGCCATCCAGAATCACAGCAACACGGTGACTTCTGCCCCATGGAAGCGCGCACATCGTTTTTGTCCCTTTGCTGTTCATTTTTGCAGTTTTACCTTACCTTGCTATCTGGTGTGCTATTGTGATCAACACACACAGTTCCCGAGCCTCTTAAATATAGCTGACAGATTTGGCAGTGCAGGATTCAGTATCTCTCTTTCTCTCTCTCTCTCTCTGTGAATGACTCAGTACTGTACAATAAGTGACTTTTGTTAAACTCAGTTAGCTTTTTCTCAGATGAATAAATTATAAAACATTGAGACACGAAGACAAATACAATAAGCAACAAAGGCACCGCTGAGCGGACTTGACAAAGAGTCATTGTACACTTGCAGGAAATATGCTAAAGTGAATAAAGACAGTCTAAACATCAGTTTGATTTTGACTCGGCGGAAGACAGGGATAGCAGCTCATCTAACTAGTGATTAAAGGGATTTACTTTTTAATATGATGCAGAATGTATCTCTCCCTGTCACGCCCTGACCGTCGAGGGCTTTTATTCTCTATGTTGGTTAGGTCGGGATGTGATTTAAAGTTGGGTTATCTAGGTGAATTATATTTCTATGTTGGCCTAGTATGGTTCCCAATCAGAGGCAGCTGTTTATCGTTGTCTCTGATTGGGGATCATATTTAGGTAGCCATTTTCCCATTATGCTTTGTGGGATCTTGTCTATGTATAGTTGCCTGTGAGGATTATTCTAGCTTCACATTTCGTTTGTTTGTTTTGTTCTTTGAAGTTTTCTATTCCAAAATAAAGGATGGAAACATACCACGCTGCATCTTGGTCTACTCCTTATGACGAACGTGACAGAAGATCCCACCACAAACAGACCAAGCAGCGTGGCCAGGAGGAGAAGACATCCTGGACTTGGGAGGAGACGAAAGCCATCCATGGAAGCAGACGCGGGAGGATCAACGGCGACTCCGAAGTTCACGACCACGACGGAAGCTCGAGAGGCAGCCCCAGATTTTTTTGGGGGGGAGCACACGGGTTAGTCGGCGAAGCCGAGGGGCGAGTCTAAGAGCGAAGAGGAATATTGGGATGGACTGAGCGAGGAGTATTGTGAGATAGTTGAGGGGAGTGATGAGGTAGAGGGGATGTTTTGGTGTCTGGAGCAAGACAGTCGCCGTGAAGAGCGTGGGACCAGTCAGGCACCATGTTTTGCGGAGATACGCAATGTGTCTCCAGTGCGCATCCACAGCCCGGTGCGTTCTGTGCCAGCTCCTCGCACTTGCCATGCGAAAGTGAGCATCCAGCCAGGACGGGTTGTGCCGGCTCAGCGCTCCTGGTCTCCAGTACGCCTCCTCGGTCCAGGATATCCTGCGCCGGCTCTACGCACTGTGTCGCCAGTGCGCCTTCACAGCCCAGTGTGTCCTGTGCCAGCGCCCCGCACTTGCCGGGCTAAAGTGAGCATCCAGCCAGGACGCATTGTGCCAGCTCTACGCTCCAGACCTCCAGTGCGCCTCCACGGCCCAGTATATCCTGCGCCGGCCATACGTACTGTGTCTCCAATGCACCTCCACAGTCCAGTACGTCCTGTGCCTCCTCCCCGCACTCGCCCTGAGGTGCGTGTCATCAGCCTGGTGCCACCTTCACCGGTCCCACACATCAGGCCTCCAGTGCGCCTCCACAGTCCAGTACGTCCTGTGCCTCCTCCCCGCACTCGTCCTGAGGTGCATGTTATCAGCCCGGTGCCACCTGTACCGGTCCCATGCATCAGGCCTCCAGTGCGCCTCCACAGTCCAGAGTTTCCTGTGACAGTTCCCAGTCCGGAGGTTCCGGCGACAGATCCCAGTCCGGAGCTTCCGGCGACGTTTCACGGTTCGGAGCCTCCAGGGGTGGTTCTCAGTCCGGAGTCCCCGTCGACGATCTACGGTCCTGTTCCTCTGACGACGACCCACGGTCCGGTTCTTCCGGCGACGACCCACGGTCCGGTTCTTCCGATGACGTGTTCACGAGCGGAGTGGGTACTTCTCCCCACACCGGAGCCACCCCCGACGGCAGATGCCCACCCGGACCCTCCCCTATTGAGTCAGGTTTTGCAGCCGGAGTCCGCACCTTTGGGGTGGGGGGTGGGTGATACTGTCACGCCCTGACCATAGAGAGCTTTTATTCTCTGTGTTGGTTAGGTCGGGGTGTGATTTTAAAGGTGGGTTATCTAGGTGAATTATATTTCTATGTCTATGTTCCCAATCAGAGGCAGCTGTTTATCGTTGTCTCTGATTCGGGATCATGTTTAGGTAGCCATTTTCCCATTGTGCTTTGTGGGATATTGTCTATGTATAGTTGCCTGTGAGCATTATTCTAGCTTCACTGTTCGTTTCATTCTTTGAAGTTTTCTATTTCAAAATAAAGGATGGAAACATACCACGCTGCATCTTGGTCTACTCCTTATGACGACCGTGACACTGCCAGACCAAAGATGATTAGTCAACTCAACATTTAATCGATTGATTTCCATAAGTCTCGCTATCGAAGGCCAAATTTCTTTACCTCCCCTCGGCATTTACTGGTGTCCAATGTTATCAACTGGCCCTCAACAATCTAGAAAAGAAATGCTTAATTCTAAGAAAACAAGTTTAGTAGTGAGGAAAGTTGGATAATCAGATGCTGAACTGATTTAATCCGTTTGAAAGCACCCTTTTCATGTCCTTTAGTACTTTGATAACCCCCGCATTTGCCTACTCATCTATCCCTCCCTCCCTCCTGAAATTCATGTCAGTGTTAATCAACAAGTGTGCACCCCTGTTAGAGGATTCAGTGGGTAATGGAACTGGTAACTCCTGACAGCTTCTCTGTGTTCACAGAGCAGACATGAATACAGGGAGTACATGCAGAAGGGCAAGCTATTAACTCTGGATGTATAAGGCAGCTAGCTGCCTGCGCATGTCTCCCGATCCAGGCTTCCCTCATTCCCTGACTGAAATGAAACCTCTATAACGAGCTGACAGGTGTAATGTTTATGCTTCAATTGTCACTCAAGTCGTAGGGGCCGACCTTCATTGTTTAGTCTCTTTTTGTTTTTTAATGATACCAGTAAAGCAAATGTTTATGCAGCTTCAAAGAATTTATGTCAAATATTGGAAGGTCTTCTTAATGCGTGGCTTTCTCATCTCATCAAAGCCTGCTGTGAACACTTTCCAATCTCAACATATGTGCTATACTATACTACAGCGTGTTTGTAGTAGCGTCTGTAATCCACTCTGATACACAGTGCCTTCGGAAAGTATCCAGACCCCTTGACTTTTTCCAAATTGTGTTACGTTACAGCCTTATTCTAAAATGGATTAAGTAAAAAAAAATCATCAGCAATCTACACACAATACCCCATAATGACAAAGTAAAAACAGGTTTTTAGACATTTTTGCAAATATAAAAAAAAAAAGATACCTTAAAGTATTCAGACCCTTTGCTATGAGACACAAAATTGAGCTGAGGTTCATCCTGTTTCCATTGAACATCCTTGAGATGTTTCTACCACTTAAATGTAGTCCACCTGTGGTAAATCCAATTGATTGGACATGATTTGGAAAGGCACACACCTGTCTATATAAGGACCCACAGCTGACTGTGTATTTCAAAGCAAAAACCAAGCCATGGGGTCGAAGGAATTGTCCATAGAGCTCCGAGACAGGATTGTGTAGAGGCACAGATCTGGGGAAGGGTACAAAACAATTCTGCAGCATAGAAGCTCCCCTAGAACACAGTGGCCTCCATTCTTCAATGGAAGACGTTTGGAACCACCAAGACTCTTCCTAGAGTTGGCTGCCTGGCCAAACTGAGCAATCGGGGGAGAAGGGCCTTTGTCGTGGAGGTGAACAAGAACCCAATGTTCACTCTGACAGAGCTCTAGAGTGCCTCTATGGAGATGGGAGAACCCTCCAGAAGGACAACCATCTCTGCAGCACTCCACCAATAAGGCCTTTATGGTAGAGTGGCCAGATGGAAGCCAGCCTCAGTAAAAAAGCACATGACAGCCCATTTGGAGTTTGCCAAAAGGAACCTAAAGACTCTCAGACCATGTGAAACAAGATTATCTGGTCTGATGAAACCAAAACGGAACTCTTTGGCCTGAATGCCAAGCGCCACGTCTGTAGGAAACCTGGCACCATCTTTACGGTGAAGCATGGTGGTGGCAGCATCATGCTGTGGGAATGTTTTTCAGCACCAGGGACTGGGAGACTAGTCAGGATTGAGGAAAAGATGAACGGAGAAAAGTACAGAGGGATCCTTGATGAAAACCTGCTCCAGAGCGCTCAGGACCTCAGACTGGGGATTAGGTTCACCTTCCAACAGGACAACGACCCTAAGCACACAGCAAAGATAACACAATAGTGGCTTCAGGACAAGTCTCTGAAAATCCTTGAACCCGATCGAACATCTCTGGAGAGACCTGAAAATAGCTGTGCACCAACGCTCCCCATCCAACATGACAGAGCTTGAGACGATCTTCACAGTAGAATGGGAGAAACTCACCAAATACAGGTGTGCCAAAACTGTATCGTCATACCCAAGAAGACTCAAGGCTGTAATCACTGCCAAAGGTGCTTCAACAAAGTCTTGAGTAAAGGATCTGAATACTTATGTAATAGTTTAGTTGAAAAAAAAATTAGAAGCACACATTTCTACAACTCTTGTTGCTTTGTCGTTATGGGGTATTGTGTGTAGATTGATGAGGGGAAAAACTATTTAATCTATTTTAGAATAAGGCTGTAACCTAACAAAGTGGAAAAAGTCAAGGGGTCTGAATACTTTCCTAATTCACTGTACACAGTGCACTGCCACTTATGGATTATCATACTACAATGTATGTATGGACTGCAATGTTTAATAGAGCGATGGTAGCTATAATTTCCAATGGGAATCTGCATCTATTGGCTTCAAAGCACCAAATTTCGGTCTGGTATTAACTATTCTAATCTACACAGTAGGGGTCAATGTACAGTACTGACCTGAGCTGATCCCAGTCAGGATGCAGTCAGCTGCTAATTCTGCTGTGGTCACCCCCATTGGTTAGACATGAAACGTGAACATAATGGACATCATTATACATTCAACGCTTATGCAATGAAACTACACTAAACATAAATATGAACGCAACATGCAACAATTTCAAAGATCTTACTGAGCTACAGTTCATATAAGGAAATCAGTCAATTGGAGAAAAAAAATATTAGGCCCTAATCTATGGATTTCACATGACTGGGAACACAGATATGCATCTGTTGGTCACAGATACCTTAAAAAAAGGTTGTGGTTTGGATCGGAAAAACCAGTCAGTATCTGGTGTGACCACCCTTTGCCTCATGCAGTGCTATACATCTCCTTCACATAAAGTTGATTAGGCTGTTGATTGTGGCCTGTGGAATGTTGTCCCAATCTTCTTCAATGGCTATGCGAAGTTTCTGGATATTGGCGGGAACTGGAACACTCTGTCGTACACGTCGATCCAGAGCATTCCACACAGGCTCAATGGGTGACATGTCTGGTGAGTATGCAGGCAGATGGAAGAACTGGAAAATGTTCATGAATTGTGTACAGATCCTTGCGACATGGGGCTGTGCATTATCATGCTGAAACATGAGGTGATGGCGGCGGATGAATGGCATGACAATGGGCCTCAGGATCTCATCACGGTATCTCTGTGCATTCAAATTGCTATCGAAAAAAATGTAATTGTTTTCATTGTCCGTAGCTTATTCCTGCCCATGACATAACCCCACACCATGGGGCACTCTGTTTACAACGTTGACATCAGCAAATCGCTCGCCCACACAATGCAATACACACTGTCTGCCATCTTCCCGGTACAGTTGAAACTAGGATTCATCTGTGAAGAGCACACTTCTCCAGTGTGCCAGTGGCCATCGAAGGTGAGCATTTGCACACTGAAGTCAGTTACGATCCCAAACTGCAGACAGGTCAAGACCTTGATGTGGTGACGAGCACGCAGATGAGCTTCCCTAAGACGGTTTCTTACAGTTTGTGCAGAAACTCTATGGTTGTGCAAACCCACAGTTTCATCAGCTGTCGGCGTGGTTCATCTTAGATCATCCCACAGGTGAAAAAGCTGGACATGGAGGTCCTGGGCTGTTGTGGTTACACGTGGTCTGCGGTTGTGAGGCCAGTTGGATGTAATGCCAAATTCTCTAAGGCGACTTATGGTAGAGAAATTAACATTAAATTATCTGGCAACAGCTTTGGTGGACATTCCTACAGTCAGCATACCCATTGCCTGCGCCCTCAACTAAAAGACATCTGTGGCATTGTTTGGTGTGACAAAACTGCCCATTTTAGAGTGGCCTTTTATTGTCCCCAGCACAAGGTGGACCTGTGTAATGATTTACATTTACATTTAAGTCATTTAGCAGACGCTCTTATCCAGAGCGACTTACAAGTACATACATCCATACTTTTTTTTTGTACTGGCCCCCCGTGGGAATCGAACCCACAACCCTGGCGTTGCAAGCGCCATGCTCTACCAACTGAGCCACATGCGGTTTAATCAGTTTCTTGATATGCCACGTGGATCGATTATCTTGGCCAAGTAGAAATGCTCACAAGCAGGGAAATTTGTGCACAACATTTGAGATAAATAAGCTTTTTGTGCATATAGAAACTTTTGGGGATCTTTTATTTCAGTTCTTAACACTTTACATTTTTGTTCTGTACATATATGGGTCTTTAACCTTCATTAGACACCATAGCATTGTTTTCAAAGGGCCACATGACCTCAAAAAGAAAAATATGTTGTTAAGATTGTGGTCCTTCCACTAGACAGAAACCCTCTAAAAAGCATTACTTCATGTAGACACCTGCTCATCCTCCTTCCGATCCACCTACCCCACTCCATTGTTTGCCACAGACCGGTTTGCAGCTCCTCTGTGGCGGGTGAATGGGCCAGTTTGCAGCTCTTCTATGATGGGTGGTGAGTGGTCTAATGCTCCTCATTAGAGAGGTGAATTTTCCAGAAATTGCAACTGCGCTCTCTTCACAACACCTCAATTACCTCTGTTACTGCAGCTCAAATCAAATACCCCCATTGACTCGCTTGTTGTAGCTCTCATAGACAAGAAAATAAAAAAAATTCATTGATGCCTCTCCTGGAACGCTTACTGGAAATGTGTGTGTGTGAGGGGTGGGGTTAAAGGGGTGTGTGTGTGTGTGTGTGTGTGTGTGTGTGTGTGTGTGTGTGTGTGCGTGCATTCATGTGTGGATGGCTGATACAGTGTTGGCAGTACTGGGAGGTAATCATTCTACAGTACATAATAGGCCTGGACTGCATGGAGTATTTTTGTTCTACTACTAGATGTACTTTAAATTAGATCGGATCATTAGCGGTTCCCAAGCACCACAAGGTGAAGAAGTCATTGGACATGTTTTAACCCTCAGAGCGCCGGAATTCCATAACTACTAGAAGGGCTGTGACATCATTCTGACCGTTGCTATTTAAATTGTATAAATATTCCGTAATAAATTGCTAAATGAATGCACTTATGACCTAAAATAGGTCATAAGAAATCACAGGACAACAAATGCTAATTCTAATCAGTCGGAAAATGTATTGATTGATCCAGATGCACAGACTGTAAATAATAAAATAAGATGAGAGCGCCCAACTGGCCCATCCAAACTACACCTATACTATATTGAAACGAATTTCACACATATAAATAAAAAATAATAGATGTGGCCTATTAATTATATTGACAATAGTCTGATAGGTGACAATATTATCAATTGTTGAATTGAGAATGAAGAGACTGATGACCTGCGCAGTGTGCATTGACAAATAAGCAAGGAATCTACCAGATAGCACTTTGTTAATACCATCCTAAAGAGGTCCATGCAAGCAAGACATTTTGATTGCTATACCCTATCAGGGTTGATTGACTGACTCTGTCAATCATCACATTCTTATCGGCAGACTCAACTGCCTTGGTTTCTCAAACGAATGCCTCGCCTGGTTCTCCAACTACTTCTCTGATAGAGTTCAGTGTGTCAAATCGGAGGGCCTGTTTTCCGGACCTCTGGCAGTCTCTATGGGGGTGCCACAGGGTTCAATTCTCGGGCCAACTCTTTTCTCTGTTTACATCAATGATGAGCTCTTGCTGCTGGTGATTCTCTGATCCACCTCTACGCAGACGACACCATTCTGTATACCTTTGGCCCTTCTTTGGACACTGTGTTAACTAACCTCCAGACAAGCTTCAATGCCATACAACACTCCTTCCGTGGCCTCCAACTGCAAGTAAAACTAAATACATGCGCTTCAACCGATCGCTGCCCGCACCTGCCCGCCCGTCCAGCATCACTACTCTGGACAGTTCTGACTTAGAATATGTGGACAACTACAAATACCTAGGTGTCTGGTTAGACTGTAAACTCTCCTTCCAGACTCACATTAAGCATTAAGCATATCCAATCCAATATTACATCTAGAATCGGCTTCCTTTTGGATGGTCTGTTTTTAAAATGTAACTTCTTCATCGAATAACCATGGTTCCATCCTCATGTGCGTATGCTACTAGTGACAATCAACAATAGCCATTGGGTTATTACAATATATTCTTACTGTTAAATATGTGTGTTGACTGTGGAAGGGCAGGGCCTGTGATGTCTGCTAGACATGTTGCAGCCATAGCCTTGGCTACGAAGCACGGATAAATACAGCTCAAAACATGCTATTCTGTTCTTTTGAAATAAATGTCCTTGTATAATTTGTTTCATGACCTCCCTAAATGAAATATTAATGGATTTATTTGTGATTGTGTATATTAACACGGAAGGCAGAGAGCATCATAATCATCAAAAACTAATTTAAATGTTTAATTTACTCTGCCATTTTTAAAGTCATGTCTCCCTTGTCCTTGACTTTCCTTGAATAAGTCTATTTAACAAATTGTCGTTGTTAGAATCTTAATAATATCAAAAAATTAATGAGTTACAACAAGTTCTAGGAGGGCATGTACTTTTTTTAATGGTTTTCCCCGGCCTGCTCTGCTCCTTCTCCGATAGTTTGCGCCATGCCCAGTTGAGAAATGCCTAGAAACTGAACCTGAACTATAGCAAAACTAATTTCACACATATAACAGATTAAATAAACAAAGTATAGTATGATGGGAAAGGAAAGGGGAGAATGGGTGAGCTGATGAGTGAGGGGAAGTGAACGATGCATAATTATGCAATTACCAATTGTGAATAAAGAACAGGTCGGGCCATTCTATTGTATGAATCTATTCTATTTATCTCAAAATGGTGTAGCCTATATCAGTACACCGCAGTTTTATTAGTTTACTCTAGGCCTACTTGGAATAAGCTGCACAATTTACAATGGCAAGACCAAGCGGAATGGATGCACATGCTTTGTTAAGGTGTCAGCATGCTTTAGTTTGGCTGGTGGCTAGATGAACCGAATGAGTGTGCGCACATACTCAGCTTGAAAAATGAGAATAGTAAGTCCAATCAAAGCTACTGTAGATATAACGTGATTTGACGTCATTTTATCTGTGGCCAATGACCTTGAGCCTTCTTGGAAGGGCAATTCAAATGTAACTCTATGTTAGCACCCAAAGGGCTCACATTCTTGATGTCTACCCTTACTAAAGGCGGGTGACGTAGTGTCCCCATGAGTGACAGAACACTGAGCCAATCACGGTGCAATGCTCCTATTTTCTGCTGGCCTGCCCCACCACAGAAAGCACTGAGCTAGGCTGAAACATCTACATTTTGTACAGTTTGTTTGCGGCTTCATTAAGTCAATGATATATATTTTTTGCATTGTTTGTGACACATATTAATGATAAAATAACATGCAAAACAGGCAAGCCCCCCCCAAAAAATAAATAAATATATATATATTTTAAATTACATTTTTGCAAAAACATTTGGGGCTCAAAACAGGATAACTGGCCACTGTTCACGACATCTCTGATGTATTATTCTGATTCAGGCTGAACGGCTTTCGATATCTTGGAAAGGATCCATATCGGGCAGCAGGTGAGCGAGTGTTGGATAACGTTTCGTATCAGATGGCACGCCTTTACTAGGTAAAAGGAGGAACACTCCTCTGGCCTGCTGCTGTGTTCGACAACATGCTTGAACTTGGCTACTATCAACGTACACATGTTGTTCAAGAAGTGCATGAACAACACGAGTAGGACAGACTTTATAATGAGTCTGGCACACGGGCTACGTGAGAAACATATCAGGTACAAGGCAGCAGCAAAGATTCACAGGAGCCATTGCGCAGGAGAAATTGCAAGGTGGGCAGCTGCACTAGGAACTCTGACCTGGTTAATGAACTTCTGCCTGTCCTCAACCTGCCTACTGCCTGCCCCTTGTATTCTAATAAATATCAGAGACTCAAACCATCTGCCTCCTGTGTCTCGCCCTGTGTCGTTATATGCTGGCCCCACACGTGGTTACCATGTTGAAAACCTGATTGCTAACTTTCACAAAACACTACAATAACGTTTTTTAGTAAAAAAAAATCATTTCATAGCACCTACCACTCATAGCACCTACAAAGCTGTGTTGAGTAACTTTTGCTCCATCGCCTCCACATCCTGGACAGTATTCATATGGATATCAGCCTCGTGTAGTGCTGCTGTGTCTGTGTTACCACTGTCAGGTCCTGACTCGTCTTCATCCATGTCTGAGCGTCTGCAGATCAGAAGTCTACTCTGCCTTTTTATGTTTAATCTGAGCCTGTTCATAGGTAGCTGTGAAAAGAACACATCAAGTATTTAGGCTGCTGATCTAGTGCAACATTTCAGACTTTATCCAAGGGATCTAAATACTCATTTTAGCTGGTACCTAGTTGGGTTAATCTCTTGGGCCAGACATTAACAAACCTATGTGGGCTACAAAATGGATCCTTATGGCTGCGTTTACACAAGCAGCCCAATTCTGATACTTTTTTTGACCAATCAGACCAGCTCTTTTGCCAGATCAGCTGTTATAGCCCTCAAGGGTTTACTCATGTGTGACCCAGGTAGTAAGCCCGACTTGTTCCCAGAGACAGTCCCTGACCCTATTCACACCAGGTAGCCCACTTACAGCCTATAAAAACATTGGTAAAGGGCCCAATTGGGAACCATTTTATAGCCCACATGGGTTTTCCTGTTTGTGACCAAAATGGTTGGGACCCAATCGTGTTAATCATTATTCCTGAACAAATAACATCAGATTGCCCATTTACAGCCCATCAAAAAAAATATCCAGGGCCCATTTGGGACCCACGTGGGTTTGTCCATGTCCGGCCCAAATGTTAACTCAACTGGGACCAGCTAAGAACCATTTAGAGCCCTTTCCCAGTTGAAACCCAATAAGCCCAGTTGTTGCGCAGTTATCATCCATTTTGTGTTTCCATATCTTGTTATGGGCCTGGTTTTCTTTTGGACAGATCTGGATAAAGTTGTGGCCAATCATAACTTTCCTGACATATGGTATTATTTGAGCTTATAAAAAAGCCCCCAAATCTGCTTTCAGAGTGGAGGCTCATCCCTCTTTAATGTTGCCTATTCCAAGTAGAGTTCTTGGGCTCATCCTTTCGAGCTGACTTTCCATGCATTATAAATAAAGGCTCTAAGCAGCACTTTGGTATCCCTGCAGCAAGAACAGCAGGCAGCTGTTATTAAAAAGACATGTTCTGTCAGAGCAGAGTAGACCTATCCTCCATTTGTTTTTTATCTCAATATCAAATCATGTCTGGGTATCAATAAATTACCTTACTGTGATTTTTTTTACAATGAAAATGGTCAGAAAGAAACAAAAATGGCTTCATAGCAAAGAGCAATTTCTCAAGCAATAGTTTAGCTCTGTCTGGGAGTGGGGAGGGGGAAACTGGCTATTATTGGCAGATAGGTATGGAACTCTTTCTTATTGATCTATCAACTGATTTTCTTGCAGCTTTACTTGTGTAGTTACAGGAATACAATTCTAGGTAGACACAATGAGACCATAACACCGCCTAGAAACAACAAATCATCTACAGTGCCTTCAGAAAGTATTCAGACCCCTTGACTTTTTCACATTTTGTTACGTTACAGCCTTATTCTAAAATAGATTTGAGCATTGTTGGTCTGAGGTGGTTTGTCCAACTGCAACTCTGGGGAACGTTCCAATGTCCTGTCCTGCTCATTTATGCATTGATCCAGATCCCTGGATGGAACGTCCTGTCTTTCTTACCATTTCCAGGCCAAATCCTTCCTTAACAGTTGATGCAGGTGAGCTAAGAGGGTAGAGAGCTTAGGGAGGAAGCGATGATAATAGTTCACTAAGCCTAGATAGGTTTTCTGCTCTGTAACATTTGTCAGAGCTGGAGCTTCCACTACAGCCCTCACTTTAGCTTTGACAGTGTGTAACCCCTTGGCATCCACCTTGTGACCCAGGTACTGCACTTCATCAACTAACAGTGTACACTTGCTCCTCTTCAGCCGTAGACCGGCCTCTTCCATCCTTCTCAAAACTTCACCCAAGTTTCTGAGATGTTCCTCCTTCGTGACTCCCATGAAAATAATGTCGTCGAGGTAAACTGCTACCTTGGGTATCCCCTGCAGATCTCCCTCCATGGTTCTTTGGAAGATAGCTTGTTCAGATGACACCCCGAATGGTAAGCGTTTATAGGTAAACATCCCTCTGTGGGTGTTTATGGTCAAGTACTTCTGTGAAGCTTTATCCAACATGAATGTTAGCTGGAACCCCTTTTAATGTCCCTAGCTCTTCTTCGAAAACACACTCATGCTTTGACAGCACCTCCTGCAGTGTCAATGTCTCTGTTGTGACATGTTCGATTTCATCCCAGTTCAAATGTATTTCCTCAAACCACCCTCTCCCTAGTAAACTGGGGCCAGTACCTTCCACTACTAAGAGAGGCAGACTTTTCTTTTGTCCTTGATATTCCACTTGAACATCAGCAACTCCAATCACAGTGATCTTCTCCCCTGTGCACATTTTGAGTTTAATGGGGGTGCCTCTCAGTTTAGGCACTCCAACGTTTTTCCACTTCATATAGAATTGGGACCTGTTCATCAGTGTGGTATTACATGCTGTGTCTATTTCAAACGGTACCTTAAATCCATTTATTCCCATTTCCACAATGAAAGGATTCACCTTTTTCATATTCGCCCCATGTACACTGTACATTGAGACTGCTTGCTCTGCGTCTGCACACTCACTTTCTATCACTTGATTAGAGTGGTAGCTGGAGTGTCTGGAAGTATTCGGTTTTCCGTCCATTCTTTATTCTGCAGCCCCTGGATTTTTTTTATTGCTGCCCTCGCAATGTGGCCTATTATACCACATGCATAACACTTTTCACGTTTGAATTTACAGTCAAACGCTGCGTGTTTGCCTTTCCAACGATAACAGTCTCTATTAGCTGCTGCTCCACGCCTTTCCGTTCTTTGAAATTCAATGCGCTCAGAGCTGCTCTCTTTTACTGTATGGCACGTAGTTGCACCCATTGCCTGCAAATCCAGTGCATTTCTATTCATGGCCTCCATCGCCTGGGCCAGTTTGAGTGCATTCTCAAATGTGAGATTGGGCTCTGATAACAAGGTATTTGTATCCGGTCATCATTAATCCAACACACCAGCCGATCGTGTAGCATTTGCGATAATGTTATCCCATAGTTCCCATATTGTCATGCCCTGAACTTAGAGATCCTTATTATTCTCTATGTTTGGTTAGGTCAGAGTGTGACTCGGGCGGGAAATTCTATGTTTTCGGCTGTTACGCACGCCTCTATAGAGGGAACGCAACTCCCTGCTGCAACTCAACTCTCCGTGAAGCAAAAGAGGTATGAATTGTAGGTGCGAGAAAGGACGACAAAGGCAGAATTTACCGTTTACTAGGATTTATTTCCTACACGGTAATATGGGGAAAAGGGGCTGGACGGAACCAAAAGAAAGAAAGTATATCAAAACTCCCCCTCTCCTATCTAACCTGCCTACCCACTTAACTTACCTAATTTAGCACCACCTGGTGCCCTAACCAAAATACAGTGGGTGGTCCGCCCAGGTCTTACCTAGTGTGCCTAGATATTTAATATACTACGGGTATATGTATGCCCGCGGGCCTCTTGCCTAAGCACTCCCAAAGTGCCTTCTCCTTTCCCCCTGGGAAGAAAAGATACAGAACAATAAACAATTTTAATAATCAAAACAGTGCGTCCTATAACATATAACAGACATAACCAATCAGCTCCCTCAGCAACAACTTACATAGTACATACCAAATATCTTTGAGAAACAACCAACACTTTATCACTATCAAATTCTCCAGAAAAAAAATCTCTCTAATATCTCTCTAATCATTTCTCCAAAATATTCAATCTCCCTCTAACCTCTAATCATTTCTCATGATCTCCCCTTCTGAACAGAACACTGGCTTTTATATCTTCTGGTGGCAATGGTGATTAGAGTCAGCTGCTTCTTGACGAGGAGGCGGAGTCAGCTCCAATCATCAATTAGCCTGGGGTTGACCAATCAGCTGGTTGGGGAGGCTTCCAGGAAGCCATCTCCTGAAACACACACTTAAATACAACACAGAAACTGGGGAACGTAACATCGGCGAGTGTGGTTCCCAATCAGAGGCAGCTGTCTATCGTTGTCTCTGATTGGGGATCATATATAAGTTGTAATTTTCCGTTTGGGTTTTGTGGAATCTTGTTTGCTGTATAGTTTATTTTGCCTTACAGAACTGTGCTCTTTCGTTTTCACTTTGGTTATTTTGTTCGAGTATTTTTTGAAAAGAAATATATATATACACTTTCCACGCTGCGCTTTTGTCCACTCCTTTCTACGAGAGCCGTTACACATATTCCCAGACTCAATAGCCTTGGTTTTTCAAATGACTGCCTCGCCTGGTTCACCAACTACTTTGCAGATAGAGTTCAGTGTGTCAAATCGGAGGGCCTGTTGTCCGGACCTCTAGCAGTCTCTATGGGGGTACCACAGGGTTCAATTCTCGGGCCGACTCTTTTCTCTGTAAATATCAATGATGTAGCTCTTGCTGCGGGTGATTCTCTGATCCACCTCTACGCAGACGACACCATTTTGTATACATCTGGACCTTCTTTGGACACTGTGTTAACTAACCTCCAAACGAGCTTCAATGCCATACAACACTCCTTCCGTGGCCTCCAACTGCTCTTAAACGCTAGTAAAACCAAATGCATGCTCTTCAACCGTTCGCTGCCGGCACCCGCCCGCCCGACTAGCATCACTACCCTGGACGGTTCTGACCTAGAATATGTGGACAACTACAAATACCTAGGTGTCTGGCTAGAATGTAAACTCTCCTTCCAGACTCATATTAAACATCTCCAATCCAAAATCAAATCTAGAATTGGCTTTCTATTTCGCAACAAAGCCTCCTTCACTCACGCCGCCAAACTTACCCTAGTAAAGCTGACTATCCTACCGATCCTCGACTTCGGCGATGTCATCTACAAAATAGCTTCCAATACTCTACTCAGCAAACTGGATGCAGTTTATCACAGTGCCATCTGTTTTGTTACCAAAGCCACTGCGACCTGTATGCTCTAGTCGGCTGGCCCTCGCTACATATTCGTCGCCAGATCCACTGGCTCCAGGTCATCTATAAATCTATGCTAGGTAAAGCTCCGCCTTATCTCAGCTCACTGGTCACGATAACACCCACCCGTAGCACGCGCTCCAGCAGGTAAATCTCACTGGTCATCCCCAAAGCCAATACCTCATTTGGCCACCTTTCCTTCCAGTTTTCTGCTGGCAGTGACTGGAACGAATTGCAAAAATTGCTGAAGCTGGAGACATATATTTCCCTCACCAACTTTAAACATCAGCTAACCGATCGATGCAGCTATACATAGTCCATCTGTAAATAGCCCACCCAAACTACCTACCTCATCCCCATATTGTTTTTATTTACCTTTCTGCTCTTTTGCACACCAGTATCTCTACTTGCACATCTGCTCATGTATCACTCCAGTGTTAATCAGCTAAATTGTAATTACCTCGCTACTATGGCCTATTTATTGCCTACCTCCTCACACCATTTGCACACACTGTATATAGACTTTCTTTTTTCTATTGTGTTATTGACTGTACGCTTGTTTATTCCATGTCAACTCTGTGTTGTTGTTTGTGTCGCACTCTTTTGTTTTATCTTGGCCAGGTCCCAGTTGTAAATAAGAACTTGTTCTCAACTAGCCACCTGGTTAAAGGTGAAATAAAAATAAAAAATGTTACAGTCCAGTGCTAGTTCTCAACTCAGCCACATATTCGCCCACTGATTCTGTAGGTTCTCTCATGTGTGAGTCAAACGTGAATCTCACTGGGTTTGGGGATGAAGTGATTTTTTAAAATAGATCGACTAGATCTATGAATGACTTTTCTCCTGGTTTATCTGGGCTCAACAGGTTTCTCATTAAGCTGTACGTCTGTGCACCGACAACGCTTATGACTATGGATTTCTGTATAGCGGCAGCAGTTGTTTTATTAGCAGCAAAGAAATGTCCCGTTATTTCACAGTACTCCTCCCATTCCTGATTTTTAGAATCAAATGGTGGTAGCGAGCTTATTGTTGCGAGAGCCATCTTTTCCGATTCTCTCTCTCTCCTCACATAGTCAATAATTTGTCCTACCCGTATCCAGGGAATCAAGCCTTCAGCATCAAACGCAAAACACGCCGTTGAATTTGTGGCAGAACCCGATGGTCACTCTGACAGAGCTCCAGAGTTCCTCTGTGGAGATGGGAGAACCTTCCAGAATGATAACCATCTCTGCAGCACTACACCAATCAAGCCTTTATGGTAGAGTGGCCAGATGGAAGCCACTCCTCAGTAAAAGGCACATGACTGCCCGCTTGGAGTTTGCCAATAGGCACTTAAATGACTCAGACCATGAGAAACTGGTCTGATGAAACCAAGACTGAACTCTTTGGCCTGAATGCCAAGCGTCACATCTGGAGGAAACCTGGCACTATCCCTACAGTGAAACATGGTGGTGGTAGCATCATGTTGAGGGGATGTTTTTCAGCAACTGGGAGACTAGTCAGGATTGAGGCAAAGATAAACGGAGCAAAGTACAGAGATCCTTGATAAAAACCTGCTCCAGAGCACACAGGACCTCAGAATGGGGTGAAGGGTCACCTTCCACCAGGACAACGACCCTAAGCACACAGCCAAGACAACACAGGAGAGGCTTCGGGACAAGTCTCTGAATGTCCTTGAGTGGCCCAGCCGAGCCCAGACTTCAACCCGATCGGACATCTCTGGAGAGACCTAAAAATAGCTGTGTAGCAATGCTCCCCATCCAACCTGACAGAGTTTGAAAGGATCTACAGAGAAGAATTGGAGAAACTCCACAAATACAGGTGTGCAAAGCTTGTAGCATCATACCCAAGAAGAGTCGAGGCTGTAATCGCTGCCAACAAAGTACTGAGTAATGGGTCTGAATTCTTATGTAAATGTGATATTTCAGTTTTCAAATCCTGTTTTCTTTGTCATTATGGGGTATTGTGTGCAGATTGATTTAGAAAAAAACTACAAATGAATCAATTTTAGAATAAGGCTGTAACCTGCCAAAATGTGGAATAAGTCAAGGGGTCTGAATACTTTCCGAAGGCACTGTGCATGTCATTCAAAATGTCACAGGAAACATGGACACCACATGTTTCTTTGTCATGCCCATTTGGCAGGTCTTTTAGTCCATTTCTCTATCATTTATAGCCATGCTAAACATTTCTGAAGAATTAAAAAGATAAACAACAGCATTTCTAAATGTTTTAATAGTTTATATAATACAATGAGTTGATTCTGTCAACAAAATAATTTACAATAATTATAACCAAAAATGAAATCGTTATAATCAGTAAACTCTTTAACCTTTCACTCCTCCCTACCCCGGGTCCAGGAGCACCCCCCACCCCCCCACACTGATTAGCATCGCTAGCATAGCGTCACAATTAAATAGTAGCATCTAAATATCATTAAATCACAAGTCCAAGACACCTAATGAAAGATACAGATCTTGTGAAGAAAGCCACCATTTCAGCTTTTTTAAATGTTTTACAGGGAAGACAAAATATGTAAATCTATTAGCTAACCACGTTAGCAAAAGACACCATTTTTCTTTGTCCACCATTTTCTCTCAACACCAGTAGCTATCACCAATTCGGCCAAATAAAGATATTGCTAGCCACTAACCAAGAAAAGACCTCAGATGACAGTCTGATAACATATTTATGGTATAGGATAGGTTTTGTTAGAAAAATGTGTATATTTTAGGTATAAATCATAGTTTACAATTGCACCCACCATCACAACTCGACTAGAATAAATACACAGAGCAACGTGTATTACCTAATTACTAATCATAAAACATTTCGTAAAAATACACAGCATACACTAATTGAAAGACACAGATCCTGTGAATACAGACAATATTTCAGATTTTCTAAGTGTCTTACAGCGAAAACACAATAAATCGTTATATTAGCATACCACATGTGCAAACATTACCCCAGCATTGATTCACGGCAAAAAGAGCGACAGCATTATCACCACCAAAATGTATACATTTTTTCACTAACCTTCTCAGAATTCTTCAGATGACACTCCTGTAACATCATATTACAACATACATATAGAGTTTGTTCGAAAATGTGCATATTTAGCCACCAAAATCATGGTTAGACAATGAGAAAAGTAGCCCAACTGGTCAGAAAATGTCGTGTGCCATATTAGACAGTGATCTAGTCTTATACATAAATACTCATAAACTTGACTAAAAAATATAGGGTGGACAGCGATTGATAGACAATTTAATTCTTAATACAATCGCTGAATTACATTTTTTAAATTATCCTTACTTTTCAATACAGGTTGCGCCAAGCGAAGCTACATCTAACAAAATGGCGGCATAAGCGATTAACATTTTTCGACAGAAACACGATTTATCATCATAATTTGTTCTTACATCAGAATCTTGGGCAATGAATCCTTTCTTGGGTCTAATCTTCTTTTGGTCGAAAAATGTCCTCTTGTCTGTCGAAATGCCCACTAACGTTCGACCGGGACCCCGAAACGTGCCCGGCGCTTCAAAGTGCACAACAAAGCAATGCCTCAAATTCGCACTAAACGGATATAAATTGCTATAAAACGGTTCAAATTAACTACCTTATGATGGTGTTAACACCTATAACGAGTAAACACATGACCGGAGAAATATTACTGGCTAAACAACAGGCTGGAAGGAGGCGAGTCCGACGACCTTCGTGCGCCAGGCGCAGGCAGCAAAGGGAATCTACTTACGGAATTTGGTGTTTTATTCAGGTCCTGATTGCGCAATCGACTCCATTCAAAGCGTCACCACGTACTGATACCCAGGGGAAGACATAAGCAGTGTCTGTTTCTCCATAGCATTTACAGTGACCTTGAAACTGACTCCAGATCAGTGGCCAAGATGTCTGAAATCTGACTCCATATCAGGAAAAGTGCTGTAGAATGAGTTCTGTTCCACTCAGAGACAAAATTCCAATGGCTGTAGAAACTAGAGTGTTTTCTATCCAATAATAATATAAAAAATATAATAATAATAAATAAATATATGCATATTGTACGAGCAAGAATTGAGTACTAGGCAGTTTAATCCGTAGAGCAAATTATGCTAATGCGAAACAGCACCCCCTATAGTGGCAAGTGGTTTTAAGCATTGTGTGTGTGTGCGTGAGAGAGAGTCTGTGTCTGAAAACTAGCCGGAAAAGTAATGCTTCCTGTCTTTGTTGCCTCCTCTCCTTGCCTCTCCTTGAAAGTGCATTGTGGCCTGAGGGAAGGAACCTCCCCTCCTCTCCCCCAGTGTGCTTTGAGAGGGAGGTGAAACGAGGCAAAAATCTAAATTGCATGTCTTTGATTCCTCACGGTGTCTCTCCTCCTTCTCAAAACCCATTGGATAAGAAGGGGAGAGGAAGTACCTCTGACATTCTCATCCAATGGGTTTTGAGAACGAGACAAGGATAGCTGATGCGACGAATCAAAGAAATGCAATTGAGATTCTCCCGAAGACAGAGGAAGCAAGTATTTAACAGCTATTAACTTCTACTTGCACACAATCCCAGATCCGGGAGCACCCCCATCAGTAAAAAAGCTGACTAGCATAGCGTCACAAGTAAATACTAGCATCTAAATATCATTAAATCACAAGTCCAAGACACCAGATGAAAAATACACATCTTGTGAATCCAGCCATCATTTCTGATTTTTATTTTTTTTTACAGGGAAGACACAATATGTAAATCTATTAGCTAACCACGATAGCAAAAGACACAACTTTTTTTCCCCACCATTTTTTTCCTGCATAGGTAGCTATCACAATTTCGACCAAATAAAGATAAAAATAGCCACTAACCAAGAAACAACTTCATCAGATGACAGTCTGATAACATATTTATTGTATAGCATATGTTTTGTTAGAAAAAAAAGCAAAGCAACTAGAATAACTACAGAGACCAACGTGAATTACCTAAATACTCATCATAAAACATTTATGAAAAATACAGAGCATACAGCAAATGAAAGGCAAAGATCTTGTGAATCCAGCCAATATTTCAGATTTTTTAAGTGTTTTACAGCGAAAACACAATATAGCATTATATTAGCTTACTACAATAGCCAACCACACAACAGCATTGATTCAAGCCAACAATAGCGATAACGAATAAACCAGCAAAAGATATAAATTGTTTCACTAACCTTCTCAAACTTCTTCAGATGACAGTCCTATAACATTATATTACACAGTATATATAGAGTTTGTTCGAAAATGTGCATATTTAGCGGCACAAATCGTGGTTATACAATGAGAATAGTAGCCAAGCTGCGAACAAAATGTTGGGAGAAATCTTGGGAGAGGCACCTAATCTAATCAGTAACTAATCATAAACTTGACTAAGAAATACAGGTTGGACAGCAAATGAAAGATACATTAGTTCTCAATGCAACCGCTGTGTTTAAATTAACGTTACTACGACATACAGCGTGCGTTAAAGCGAGACCGCACCGAAATTAATGACGGAATATGAGTTTTACATTTTTCAACAGAACAACGAATTAACATCATAAATAGTTCTTACTTTTTGATGAGCTCCCATCAGAATCTTGGGCAAGTTGTCCTTTTTCCAAAAGAATCGTTGCTCGGTTGTAGATTGTCGCCTTCAACTTTGGAATTAGCAGTAAACATTAGCCATGTGGCCCAGACGTGCCCAACTCACTAGAACGCAGCACAAATAAATACCCGAAAATCGCAATATACTGATATAAACTGATATAACTCGGTTTAAAATAACAACATTATGATGTCTTTAACACCTATATCGAATAAAATCCGAGCCGGATATATCTAAGGGCTATAACGGGAGCTTTCTAAAACGCCATCCTGAGGTCTGTCTTGCGTCATGGCGAAGGGAAGAAAGAGAGGACCCCACGTTGCCAGCCCATTTATAAGGCCTCAGATCTGCCTAGCAACTCCATTTCAAATCTCACTATTTGCTGACATCCAGGGGAAGGCGTATGCAGTGCATCTCAACCAATAGAAGACATGCAAATTAATAAACCGACCTCAGAACAGCCTGCAGATTTCAGATTTCTCACTTCCTCATAGGAAAATTGCTCCAACTCGAGTTCTGTTTTACTCACAGATATAAATCAAACGGTTTTAGAAACTAGAGAGTGTTTTCTATCCAATAGTAATAATAATATGCATATTGTACGAGCAAGAATTGAGTACGAGGCAGTTTCGGGAACGAAATTATTACAAAGTGCAAACAGCACCCCCTATTGAGAAAAGGTTTTAAAGCCCCCATGCAGTCTTTGTAATTACATTTTTTAAATCATCAATTTATGTCTAATAAATCACTGTGTGTGTGTTTATATAATGAAAATAACTGTAACGATGTTTGTCTGAGGAAGAAGAAGTAGACCAAAGCGCAGCGTGGTACGTGTTCATGATGTTTATTATAACCTGAACAAAAAAACAAAAGTGGAAAAAAATGCAACAGTTCGGTCAGGTACTCACACAAAACAGAACAACTACCCACAAACACAGGTGGGAAAAGGCTCCCTAAGTATGATTCTCAATCAGAGACAACTGCCTCTGATTGAGAACCACACCCTGCCAAACACATAGAGATAGAAAACATAGAACAAAAACATAGAATGCCCACCCCAACTCACACCCTGACCAAACAAAAACAGAGACATAAAAAGGGAACTAAGGTAAACGTTACTGGAGGCTCCGGACTGGGCACCGTCGTCGCTGGAGGCTCCGGACTGGGCACCGTCGTCGCTGGAGGCTCCGGACTGGGCACCGTCGTCGCTGGAGGCTCCGGACTGGGCACCGTCGTCGCTGGAGGCTCCGGACTGGGCACCGTCGTCGCTGGAGGCTCCGGACTGGGCACCGTCGTCGCTGGAGGCTCCGGACTGGGCACCGTCGTCGCTGGAGGCTCCGGACTGGGCACCGTCGTCGCTGGAGGCTCCGGACTGGGCACCGTCGTCGCTGGAGGCTCCGGACTGGGCACCGTCGTCGCTGGAGGCTCCGGACTGGGCACCGTCGTCGCTGGAGGCTCCGGACTGGAGACCTTCGTGGCTGGAGGCTCCGGACTGGAGGAGGTCGCTGGACGCTCCGGACTGGAGGACGTCGCTGGAGGCTTCTTGCCATGGATCATCACTGGAGGCTTTGTGCCATGGAACATTACTGGAGGCTTCTTGCCATGGATCATCACTGGAGTGGAGAGACACACAGGAGGCCTGGCTCTGGGAGCAGGCACATGACTCACCAGGCTGGGGAGACATACAGGAGGATTAGTTCTTGGCCGAGGCACAGGCCTCACCAGGCTGGGGAGACATACAGGAGGATTAGTTCTTGGCCGAGGCACAGGCCTCACCAGGCTGGGGAGACATACAGGAGTCCTTGTCCTTGGCCGAGGCACCGGATACATTGGGCCATGGAGGTGCACTGGAGGTCTCAAGCTAAGAGCCTGCACAACCCGTCCTGGCTGGATGGTGATTTTGGCCTGGCACGTGCGGGGCGCAGGCACAGGACGCACTGGGCTGTGCAGACGCACTGGAGACACAGTGTGCAGAGCCGGCGCAGGATATCCTGGCCCGAGGAGACGCACTGGAGGTCTGGAGAGCAGGGCTGGCACAATCCGTCCTGGCTGGATGCTCACCCTAACCCGGCAGATGCGGGGAGCTGGGATGTAGCGCACCGGGCTAAGAACGCGTACTGGAGACACCGTGTGCTCCACCGCATAACACGGTGCCTGACCAGTACGACGCCCGCCACGGTAAGCACGGGGAGTTGGCTCACGTCTCCATCCTGACTCTGCCACACTCCCAGTGTGCCCCCCCCACCCAAAAAATGTGGGGGCTGCCTCTCGGGCTTCCTTGCCAGCCGTGTTCGTCTCGCTGACTCCATCCTCCGGTATCCCTCTTCGCACTGCTCCATAGAATCTCAGGCGGGCTCTGACACTCTCCCTGGGTCGACTGACCACCTCTCTACCTCCTCCCAGGTTGTCTCATACCCCTGGCCACGCTGCTCCTCCTTACCACGCTGCTTGGTCCTTTGGTGGTGGGAAGTTCTGTCACGGCTGTTGAAGGAGGAGGACCAAGGTGCAGCGTCGTGAGCGTACATTTTCTTTTTATTAGATACAAATGACGCCGAACAAAACAATAAACACTACAAACACAAACCGTGAAGCTCAAAGGCTATGTGCCCTAAACAAAGTCAACTTCCCACAAAGAACGGTGGTTAAAAAAGCTACCTAAGTATGGTTCCCAATCAGAGACAACGATAGACAACTGTCCCTGATTGAGAACCATACCCATCCAAAACATAGAATGCCCACCCCAACTCACGCCCTGACCAAACCAAAATAGAGACATAAAAAGGATCTCTAAGGTCAGGGCGTGACATTAGGTTTTGATTCAACTCTAATAACATTGAATGTATCTATGTTTATATATTAATGTATTCACGTGATAAAATGTCAAATTATCATTAATGACATTGTAACAGCTCCAAACAGTCCACTGCAAGAAATGCTCACTGGTACCCTAGTTTATAGAAAGACCCTTATATACTTTGAAAAAGATCTAAATATATAGTTGATGTTGACCTTGGTGGAAGGACGTTAAGGTAAGAGGGCAATGATATGTGATGCATGACTAATGATGCCTTACATCTAGGCTTTAAAATCAGACTGTCAACGAACACATGCAATGGTCCATGCACTAACGCTGAAGCAATAAAGTCATCGTATGGAGCAAGTAGGGTTGCAAAGAAAGGGTATATTACTGGAAACTTTGGGGTGTTTACCAGTAAACTACCAGAATTTTGGTAACTTTCAAGATTTTTTCTGAATTTTATAAGATGACACCTTGTGGCGTTTTTGGATACTTCATATTATCAGGTGTTAGTAATTATCTCTGGACCTCTGTGTGGCCTTATCACATGTAAAATATATGAAATAATTACATTTGATTAGTTTAATTCACATTTTGATTCACAATTTGCTTTAAAAAAAAAAATACAGAAATATGCAATTGATAAAAAATAAACCATATGAAAGTATCTTCCTGTCCCTGTTTCGCTGTCGGCTGCTGTGTGAGCGAGCTACTCCCTCTCCCTACTCTGTGCACGGACGAGAGAGAAGGGTGCATTCTAATAAACACAACCATATGACCGTTACATAGAGGATAGTCACAGCTTTCTGTGAGTGAATAATGTGTTTCTCAGCTCTCAATATTGAGTTCATAGCACCACTTCTCCACCGGAAATGGCTATGTAGTATATGGATATTTCCATCAAAAAGGACCCATGTGCACCAACATGTGCTCATGTTGGGTGTCAAACGAAAGCTAAGAGTACTTAAAAAAAAAAATCCATCTTAAAAATTTGATATTAAAGGCTTTGATTTTTGGATAAATAGATGGAAAATGGTTCTTGAAAAACATTGACCAGAAAAAGTCTTAAACAATATCAGTTATACATCAAAACACAATAATGTTGACTTAAAAACCCCTGCCAACTAATATCAACATATATTTCGTTTTGAGAAATTGTTACCTTCTGTAAGTTTAAGAAATATTGCCTTGTGCCTTGTAATTCGTTACCAAAACCCACCTATCTGGGATGGTAGTATTACAGAGAAAAAATGTTTTACAGTATGCATTTGAGTGGGGCACATGCTAGGATGGGTTCAGATTTGGTCCGGTCTGTCTGTGGAGGTTAACATCAAGGATAACCTGACCAAATTTCAACTACTTTTCAACGTGGACGTCCGATGTCGGATCGGTACTCAGTGGATGAGGATGCTGGTCAGAAGCATCATGCCCATAGGGGGCAGTTTGGATAGCAAAGTACAGTACAGTACTGATTACAGCACAGCAGAGTACTGTACAGTGAGTAGAGCACAGTGGAGTACAGTCCAATACAATAGTACAGTACAGTAAAGAAACCGAGTATATTACAGCAGAGTACAGTATATTGTAGTGAATTGTACTGAACTCTACTGCAGTGGTTCCCAAACTGTGGGGCGCGCGGCCTACTGTGGCCCGTACTCAGTCTGGCTTTAAACTTACTCTTGAAAGTTGTAATAGTAGAAATCACAAAGTGCAGTTTTGAAATTAGGTAGTGCATCATCAGTTAATCTTGTCATGTTAGTCATTGCAAACTTTAGAGAACTATGATCAACTAGCCGATGTCAGCTAATGTTTTTTTATTTCGTTTTTTTTAGCCCATAAATATTGTTGTACATTTTTTGTCACCTAAATACCACATGAATACACATTAGACATGGCAAAATGTATATAATTGCAAGATAATAGCTTTAAAATTGAAAAATTCTCTCCACCCCATGACAAAATGTGTAAACCCACTTCACTTACTATAGTTCAGAAATATGAAAATAATGTACATAACCATGGTAGTAATTGAAAGGGAACAGTTTGGAGATGATGGGGAAATTATTAGACCAAAAACACAACAATTCACCTGACACACGACTGAATCCAAACAACTTTTCATTTAATTTGCATTTTACATTTACTGTACTTTGACACATTTGTTGATATTGAAATCTGAAAATACTCTGTAACATGAAAATAATATTTCTAGAAAATGTGGGGTAGGTGCAACATAAATTCAGTGAGGGGACTAACCGCTGTCCCCAAGTGACTACACACCTCTCTAATGTGTGCACAGTTCCTAAGTAATTTCAATGCACTTTTATGACTCAAAGAAAAGTCTTCAACTATTAGGTGCTTTTAAAAAAATATCTCCTAGCTGTGCCGTTGAGGAACTAGAGCAAGCACAATTGTAGTTGTTTTGTTTGGAACACAACCCTGCATCCCCGCCATCACACAATTACTGTTGTTAATGCAATCTAAAAATGTTCCATTATAAATATCAATCTGGGTTTGGTGGGCATCATTTGATAGCTTGTTCTATTGCCAAAATGTCTACTGTAGATAAGATATAAAATATGATATTACAGTGTTAGGCTTTCACAATGCAATTCAGGGAAACAAACCCAGGGTATGACGCCATGTCATCTTGTAACTGTACATAAAACAGTGCTAAAAAACGTTGACACAGTATATGACATGAGTTTTAAGATATGGAAATGTGAAGTTCACATTTGGCTTGCTTGTATGACATCAAAGCAGTATTTATTATAATCCTCAACGTCTCTTCTTTCTAAATACGTAGAGTCCTCTTGATATACAGCATTTCCCTCACTCAGACAACAAAACACTTGCAAAAGTTGCCTAATTAGTGGGAGAGATGGGGGCAACTTCTTGTTAAGTGAGTTGCTGAAGTTCAGAGCGGCTGTCAGTCAAAACCTATACAGCGCTGTGAAGTGCAGAGAAGGCGCTCTGATGTCATGTATTGCATGTTACTGTACAGAATCGGTGTTTCAATCAAAGAGTTTGTCAGTGAAATTTTCAACCCATATACGGGTACGAATTTAAAAGGCTACCAGCGTTTTTGGAAAACGTGGTTGCATAAAAACCTGAGAGAGTAATTCCGTAATTCCATTACCAAAGTTTGCATCTACACAGTTGTAAGGGCTGTCTCTCTCCTCATCCTCGGACGAGGAGAGGAGAGAAGGATCATCAGACCAAAATGCAGCTTCAGGGAAATAAGCCATCTTTTTATTTAACACGATGATGATGGCAACACGAAACACAAAACACTTTCAAATTTACAAAACAAGAAAACGACGTCAACGAAACCTGAACATAAACTTACATAACTACACGTAAACTCACGGACAGGAAACAGACGACATCGAAACGAAAACGAACAGCCAAACAGTCCCGTATGGTACATACATCGACACGACACAGGAGAGAATCACCCACAAACAAACAGTGAGAACGCCCTACCTAAATATGACTCTTAATTAGAGGAAAACGCAAACCACCTGCCTCTAATCAAGAGCCATACCAGGCAACCCAAAACCAACATAGAAACAGATAACATAGACTGCCCACCCAAAACACATGCCCTGACCATAAACACATAAAAAACAACATAAAACCGGTCAGGACCGTTACAGAACCCCCCCCTCAAGGTGCGAACGCCGGGCGCACCAGCACAAAGTCCAGGGGAGGGTCTGGGTGGGCAGTTGACCACGGTGGTGGCTCCGGCTCAGGACGCTGTCCCCACACCACCATAGTCACTCCCCGCTTCTGTCTTCCCCTCCCAATGACCACCCTAAAACTCACATCCCCTAAATAAACGGCCAGCACCAGGAGACGGGGCAGCACCGGGACAAGGGGCAGCACCGGGACAAGGGGCAGCACCGGGACAAGGGGCAGCACCGGGACAAGGGGCAGCACCGGGATAAGAGGCAGCACCGGGATAAAGACCAGCACCGGGACAAGGGGCAGCACCGGGATAAGGGGCAGCACCGGGATAAGGGGCAGCACCGGGATAAGGGGCAGCACCGGGACAAGGGGCAGCACCGGGACAAGGGGCAACACCGGGACAAGGGGCAACACCGGGACAAGGGGCAGGTCCCGGCTGATATACTCTGGCAGATCCTGGCTGAGGGACTCTGGCAGGTCTATGCAGGCTGACGGCTCTCGACGCTCATGGCAGGCTGACGGCTCTCGACGCTCATGGCAGGCTGACGGCTCTCGACGCTCATGGCAGGCTGACGGCTCTCGACGCTCATGGCAGGCTGACGGCTCTCGACGCTCATGGCAGGCTGACGGCTCTCGACGCTCATGGCAGGCTGACGGCTCTCGACGCTCATGGCAGGCCGACGGCTCTCGACGCTCATGGCTCTCTGACGGCTCTGGCTGCTCATGGCTCTCTGACGGCTCTGGCTGCTCATGGCTCTCTGACGGCTCTGGCTGCTCATGGCTCGCTGGCGGCTCTGGCAGATCCTGTCTGGTTGGCGGCTGTGGCAGATCCTGTCTGGTTGGCGGCTCTGGCAGATCCTGTCTGGCGGGCGGCTCTGGCAGATCCTGTCTGGCGGGCGGCTCTAGCGGATCCTGTCTGGCGGGCGGCTCTAGCGGCTCCTGTCTGGCGGATGGCTCTGTAGGCTCATGGCAGACGGGCGGCTTTGCAGGCTCATGGCAGACGGGCGGCTTTGCAGGCTCCTGGCAGACGGATGACTCAGACGGCGCTGGGGAGACGGATGGCTCAGATGGCGCTGGGGAGACGGATGGCTCAGATGGCGCTGGGGAGACGGATGGCTCAGATGGCGCTGGGGAGACGGATGGCTCAGATGGCGCTGGGGAGACGGATGGCTCTGGCCGGATACGGCGCACTGTAGACCTGGTGCGTGGTGCCGGAACTGGAGGCACCGGGCTAAGGATAAGCACCTTCCTACTAGTGCGGGGAGCAGGAACAGGGCACACTGTACTCTCAAAGCCCACTCTGTAACTGATGCGAGGCACCGGCACTGGTGACACCGGGCTGAGGACAAGCACATCAGGATTAGTAGGGGGAGAAGATACAGTGTGTACAGGGCTCTGGAGACGCACAGGTGGCTTAGTGCGTGGTGCCGGAACTGGAGGCACCGGGCTAGATACACGCACTACAGGGAGAGTGCGTGGAGGAGGAACAGGGCTCAGGATACGCACTGGTAGCCTAGTGCGTAGTGTAGGCACTGTAGGTACTAGGCTGGGGCGGGGAGGTGGCGCCGGAAATACCGGACCGTGGAGGCGTACTGGCACTCTTGAGCATTGAACCTGCCCAACCCTACCTGGTTGAATGCTCCCGGTCACCCGACCAGTGCGGGGAGGTGGAATAACCCGCACCGGCCTATGTAGGCGAACCGGGGAAACCATGCGTAGGGCAGGTGCCATGTATGCCGGCCCGAGGAGACGCACTGGAGACCAGACGCGTTGAGCCGGCCTCATGACACCTGGCTCAATACCCCATCTAGCCCTGCCAGTGCGGGGAGGTGTAATAACCCGCACTGGGCTATGCACTCGTACAGGAGACACCGTGCGCTCTACTGCGTAACACGGCGCCTGCCCGTACTCCCGCTCTCCACGGTAAGCCTGGGAAGTGGGCGCAGGTCTCCTACCTGCCCTTGGCCCACCACCTCTTAGCCCCCCCACAAAAAAATTTTGGGAATTACTTACTCTCCTCAGTGCCTCCAGCTGTTCCCATGGGAGGCGATCCCTACCAGCCAGGATCTCCTCCCATGTGTAGACACCTTTTCCGTCCAATAAATCGTCCCATGTCCATTGCTCCTTCTTCTCCTGTCCCTTACTCCGTTGAGTTCTCCCTTGCCGCTTGGTCTTAGCGTGGTGGGTGATTCTGTAAGGGCTGTCTCTCTCCTCATCCTCGGACGAGGAGAGGAGAGAAGGATCATCAGACCAAAATGCAGCTTCAGGGAAATAAGCCATCTTTTTATTTAACACGATGATGATGGCAACACGAAACACAAAACACTTTCAAATTTACAAAACAAGAAAACGACGTCAACGAAACCTGAACATAAACTTACATAACTACACGTAAACTCACGGACAGGAAACAGACGACATCGAAACGAAAACGAACAGCCAAACAGTCCCGTATGGTACATACATCGACACGACACAGGAGACAATCACCCACAAACAAACAGTGAGAACGCCCTACCTAAATATGACTCTTAATTAGAGGAAAACGCAAACCACCTGCCTCTAATCAAGAGCCATACCAGGCAACCCAAAACCAACATAGAAACAGATAACATAGACTGCCCACCCAAAACACATGCCCTGACCATAAACACATAAAAAACAACATAAAACCGGTCAGGACCGTTACAACAGTTCTTCCACTAAATTTGTTTTTGTCCATTTTTCTGTGGAATTTGTTAAAAGTAGTCCTTGTGCATAGAGTTGCATGGTTTGTAAAACTTTTAAATCAATGTTTTTAGTTTGGCATACATTTTAAAGTAAAAAAAAAAGTAATTAAAAAATGTAAAACGTAATTACGTTACCATGGAATTGCCCTTATGATTTTGATGCGCCCCCTGAGCGAAGCCAAACAGAGCACGCCATTTGAATAGGCCTACATCAAGTAGCATCCATAGGCCTAGCGCTGGAAAGTACACTGCTCCAAAAAATAAAGGGAACACTTAAACAACACAATGTAACTCCAAGTCAATCACACTTCTGTGAAATCAAACTGTCCACTTAGGAAGCAACACTGATTGACAATAAATTTCACATGCTGTTGTGCAAATGGAATAGACAACAGGTGGAAATTATAGGCAATTAGCAAGACACCCCCATTAAAGGGGTGATTCTGCAGGTGGTGACCACAGACCACTTCTCAGTTCCTGTGCTTCCTGGCTGATGTTTTGGTCACTTTTGAATGCTGGCGGTGCTTTCAGGCCACATGTGTCTATTCGTGTCTATCTTGGTCTGAGGTGGAATAAAAGCTCTTTGTTTGACGTGACCGTCCATATCCTGTTTCTGGAGCGTGCGAAAGAGGACATGGATATGCCTTCTGTTTAGCTGTCGTTATGAACGACTAACATCTCCGTCTTAGATTTTATTTGATACATGTGACCATATCATCGTAACGTATGTTTTTTCAATATAGTTTAATCAGATTCTTGAAAATTTTTCGGGAGTTTTGCCATGTTCCGTTCTCTGACTTTGTTGACGTTGGAGTGATCCGTGCCACTTGGCAAGTGCCCATGCTAAATGAAGAGGGATATTTGCCGTTCCAGATCGAAACAACGACTGTTCTGGACAAAGGACACCTTGTCCAACATTCTGACGGAAGATCACCAAAAGTAAGAAGCATTTTATGATGCTATTTCTAATATCTGTCATGCATGTGAACTGGTCGTGGGCGCCCAAGTGTTTCTGGCTATTGTGGCTACGCTAATATCACGCTACATTTTGTTTGCGCTGTAAAACATTTAATAAATCGGAAATATTGTCTGGAATCACAAGATGCCTGTCTTTCAATTGCTGTACACTATGATTTTTCAGAAATGTTTTATGATGAGTAATTAGGTATTTGACGTTGGTGTCTGTAAATATTATGGCTGCTTTCGGTGCAATTTCTGATTGTAGCTGAAATGTAAACTATGATTTATACCTGAAATATGCAAATTTTTCAAACAAAACATATGCTATACAATAAATATGTTATCAGACTGTCATCTGATGAAGTTGTTTCTTGGTTAGTGGCTATTTATATCTTTATTTGGTCGAATTTGTGATAGCTACTGATGGAGGAAAAAACGGATGGAGTAAGAATAGTGGTGTCTTTTGCTAACGTGGTTAGCTAATAGATTTACATATTGTGTTTTCCCTGTAAAACATTTAATCACTAACCTTTGATGATCTTCATCAGATGACACTCATAGGACTTCATGTCACACAATTCATGTATGTTTGTTTGGTAAAGTTCATATTTATATCCAAAAATATGAGTTTACATTGGCGCCTTACGTACAGAAGTCACAAAACATCCTTTGATTTTGCAGAGAGCCACATCAATTTACAGGAATACTGATAATAAACATTGCTAAAAGATACAAATGTAATGCATGGAATTTTAGATGCATTTCTCCTTAAGAAATCGGAAATATTGGCTGGAATCACAAGATGCCTGTCTTTCATTTGCTGTACACCATGTATTTTTCAGAAATGTTTTATGATGAGTATTTTGGTTTTTGACGTTGGTGTCTGTAATTACTCTGGCTGCCTTCGGTGCCATTTCTGACGGTAGCTGTGATGGTAGCTGCAATGTAAAACTGATTTATAGCTCAAATATGCACATTTTTCGAACAAAACAGATTTATTGAATGACATGTTATAAGACTGTCATCTAATGAAGTTGTTTCTTGGTTAGTTTGGTTGGTTCTTGGTTAGTTAGGTTGGCTTTGTGCATGCTACCTGTGCTGTGAAAAATGTCTGTCCTTTTTTGTATTTGGTGGTGAGCTAACAAATATACGTGGTGTTTTCGCTGTAAAACATTTTAAAAATCGGACATGTTGACTGGATTCACAAGATGTTTATCTTTCAAATGCTGTATTGGACTTGTTAAATGCTTTACAGTA
The DNA here is from genome assembly GCF_029448725.1 of Salvelinus fontinalis. Lineage (NCBI taxonomy): Eukaryota > Metazoa > Chordata > Actinopteri > Salmoniformes > Salmonidae > Salvelinus > Salvelinus fontinalis. Next base: position 45,793,058 of record NC_074668.1, read on the forward strand.
TGGTAAGCCATGAGAGAAAGAAATGCTAGACAATCACCATACTGTATACAGTGTGGTGTGGCTGAGTCTATCAAAATGACTAGGTAATAGGCTTTGTTGTAACATCAATACAAAGTCCAATAACACAGTCTATGGAACTAGCCTTACAGTATTATGTTAATGTGTGAAAGTTAAATATTTCAAAAAAATATATTTTGAATTTCGCGCCCTGCACTTGAGCTGGCTGTTGTCATATTGTGCCCGGCTTCGGGCTTGCAGCCATACGAAGTTAACCTCTCTGGGATATGTGGGATGGTAGCCTCCCACCTGGCCAACATCCAGTGAAAATGAAGAGCGCCATATTCAAATGAATTACTATAAAAGTTTAACTTTCATGAAATCACACATTCAGTATACCAAATTAAAGCTACACTTGTTGTGAATCCAGCCAATGTGTCAGATTTTAGAAATGCTTTACGGCGAAAGCAAACAATGCTATTATCTGAGGATAACACCCCAGCTAACAAACACAGACCATCATATTTCAACCCTCCCGGCGAGACACAAAACGCATAAATAAAGATATAATTCATGCCTTACCTTTGACGAGCTTCTTCTTTTGGCACTCCAATATGTCCCATAAACATCACAAATGGTCCTTTTGTTCAATTAATTCCGTCGATATATATCCAAAATGTCCCTTTTATTTGACGCGTTTGATCCAGAAAAGCACCAACTTGCACAATGTGACTACAAAATATCTCAAAGGTTACCTGTAAGCTTTGTCCAAACTTTTCAAACTACTTTTGTAATACAACTTCAGGTATTTTTTAGCGTAAATAATTGATAAAATTGAAGACGGGATGATCTGTGTTCAATACCGTAGGAAAACAATGTGTAGCATGCTTTCTGGTCATGCGCCTCTAACAAACAATACACTTCACTGGAGCCTCATTCTGAACATGGCTACTTCTACATTTCTCAAAAGAAAAACCTCAACCAATTTCTAAAGACTGTTGACATCCAGTGGAAGCGATAGGAACTGCAGGAAGGTCCCTTAGAAATCTGGATTCCCAATGAAAACACATTGAAAAGAGAGTGACCTCAAATAAATAAAATCTGAATGGGTTGTCCTCAGGGTTTTGCCTGCCTAATAAGTTCTGTTATAGTCACGGACATGATTCAAACAGTTTTAGAAACTTAAGAGTGTTTTCTATCCAATACTAATAATAATATGCATATATTAACATCTGGGACTGAGTAGGAGGCAGTTTACTCTGGGCACACTTTTCATCCAAAGTAAAAATGCTGCCCCCTATCCCTATTAAAGACAGGTAGTAATCATATCGCTTTCGATGCTGCCCCTGTTACCTTGCTGAATGTACTGTACATTTAGCATATTTCTCATCGTAAGGAATCAGCGATATTTGATCTCAGGCATCTATTAAAAAGTTGTGTGAGACGTGGCCTCCTACGTCTCCCTTCACATAGAAACTGTCATCTCTATGAAACACTTGCGATCGAACCAAGGCCATACACAGCTACAGTATGTGAGAGTTTCCTGCCCCGCTGCTTTCAAGAGTGTTCGCTGCTGGTTCTTTTGTCAAAAGTGCAAAACGCTCGCATCGCAGCATTCCCTCCAAATTCAGCAGGTGCAGTAGGCTCCATTACCACTCTACACTCATTCTTCCAAAGACCAATGGCCCCCACATCTAAAACAGGGATCTATCGCCCTACACTTTGATGTTTTTTTTCGCAACGTTTCCCTCCCTGTTTCTTTGTCTAACCTTGGCCATTGAAACCACTGTTAGCGACTTTCACTGTGGCTGTACTAACCCCTCGCAGAACTGCGAAGTAAGCGGAGTTAGATTCCACTCTCAAAGCATCCTGCTCTATTTCATACACTACCCCCCCACAATTGCCATTTTGATAAGAGGTTTCAAACCTGCCATCAAAGCAGGCATGAACATTCTATCTATGTACTCACATACCCAGTCTTTTGCAGCTGAGTACATCTGCTAATTTGGGGTTTATTTGTTTGTTTTTTTGTTGATAGATTGCTGACATCAAAACACTGGTGTATTGAGCTTGCGATTTTCTCATTGATGTCATTGTGCCATACCACAGCAGCATCTCTGAGTTCTTTTTTTTGTTTGGAATTTTCCGTCAGCAGGGAAATGCTGACCAATTTTATCCAGTTTGCAAAAAAATAATAATGTTTGAGCCAATTTGGTAGAATGCTCATGCACCTCTTTCAGCACCTCTATGGCCCTATTAAAATTTTCTTCCTCTAGCCCCGCTTTACAGGGAGAATCGGGAGCACCGGTCGCCATTTCAAAAGTTATTATTCCGACTCTTCTCCGGACGGTGTCCAGGGTGTTTAGATCTCCTCATCCACGGCTCTAATACATGCCAATCTGAACTATTTTTCAGGTAGTGATATCCATTTCCCGGAGAGGAGATATGGTATAGGTGCCTGATAATTTGGTCACGGGACATGATACCTTGTATTAGAACCAATGTGTGTCTGCCAATGTGTCTGCCAATTTATTCCTGGAGAAAACAGGTGACCTAATGTCTTATTCCAGTGTTAGGCCTCAAATATCATTGTTGTTGATAACACACATTACCAAAATTATTCACAGTTGTCTTTCTTTTTCCACAAAATCTGTCACGGTTCCCCAACCCAACAGGGTATAAACCAATCTCTCTCCTTATTGCTACTGCTAATACACATAAATCATGTTCACACAACATTTGAATATCTTCTTGTTTTTTTTTTTAACCATGAACGTGGCTTCCCTCCAGAACATATAGGCAATCTTCTTATCACCATCCACATTTCCACCAGTTGTCCTTCTCCATGTTCTACTTCTTAAAAAACCTACCGTACTAGTACACAAGCATAACCATTTATCCATACACACACACACTCTATGGCCTTACGGCCAAGGCGGCTGCTGGGACTTTCACCCCCCCTTTGTGATAGGGGGCAGTATTTTCATGTCCGGATGAAAAGCATGCCCAGAGTAAACGGCCTGCTACAAAGCTATAAAAGCTAGAATATGCATATTATTAGTAGATTTTGATAGAAAACACTCTGAAGTTTCTAAAACTGTTTGAATGACGCCATCAGGCAGGCAAAAACCTGAGAAATCTGAGGTTGGTTGATTTTCAACTCAGCCCCTATTGAAGATACAGTGGGATATTGGTAAAGTTGCACTTCCTAAGTCTTCCACTAAATGTCAACAGTCGTTAGAACCTTGTCTGATGCCTCTACTGTTTAGTGTGGCCGAAGGAGAGAGGAATGAGTCAGGTCTGCCATGATGTGACCATGCTCTGACCATGCGCGTTCACGTGAGAGCGAGCTCTGTTCCATCGCAATTCTGAAGACACAGGAATCTCCGGTTGGAACATTATTGAAGAATTATGTTAAAAACATCCTAAAGATTGATTCAATACTTTGTTTGTAATGTTTTTATGGACTGTAATATAACTTTTTAAACTTTTCGTCCGTACATTCTGCTGGACCTGCCCGCGCGTTGTGAGTTTGGAAAGTGTACTGAACGCTAGAACAACAAGGAGTAATTTGGACATAAATGATGGACATTATCGAACAAAAACGAACATTTATTGTGGAACTGGGATTCTTGGGAGTGTATTCTGATGAAGATCATCAAAGGTAAGTGAATGTTTATATTGTTACTTCTGACTTCTGTTGACTGCATAATATGGCGGCTATATTTGTGTCTTGATTGGGCTCTGAGCGCCGACTCAGATTATTGCATAGTTTGCTTTTTTCGTAAAACTTTTTTGAAATCTGACACAGCGGTTGCATTAAGTGTTTTACAGCGAAAACACAATATAGCATTATATTAGCTTACCACAATAGCCAGAAACACAAGCCATTCCCCAGCAGCAAAAGATATATAATTTTTGACTAACCTTGATAAGCTTCATCAGATGACAGTCCTATAACATCAGGTTATACATACACTTATGTTTTGTTCGAAAATGTGCATATTTAGAGCTGAAATCAGTGGTTATACATTGTGCTAACGTAGCATCTTTTTCCCACAACGTCCGGATATTTTTCTTACACTCACATATTCTGACCAAATAACTATTCATAAACATAACTAAAAAATACATGTTGTATAGGAAATGATAGATACACTAGTTGTTAATGCAATCGGCGTGTTAGAATTCTAAAAATAACTTAATTACGATATGCAGTTTACGTTATGGCGAGAGCTTGCCCAAAACCTGGGCGCAAACGACTATTTCACATGTTCGACAGATATATGAAATAACATCATAAAATGAGTCCTACTTTTGATGATCTTTCATCAGAATGTTGTACAAGGGGTCCTTTGTCCAGAACAATCGTTGTTTGGATTTAGAATGTCCTCTTCTCCAGTCAATTAGCACGGAAAGCTAGCAAAGTGGCGCGAAGCTCTCCTTCCTGAACAAAGGCATACAACGCAACACGCCAATTTCAATAATCAAATAAAACTATATTGAAAAAACATACTTTACGATGATATTGTCACATGTATCAAATAAAATCAAAGCCGGAGATATTAGTCGACTATAATGACAGCTGTACAGAAGGCAAAACCAGGTCCCTTCACGCGCTCTCCAGAAAACAGGAAACTGGTGACACGTCATACAAAGAGCTTTTATTCGACCCCAGATCAAGTTATACACTCCATTTCTTCTCTCACTGCCTGTCGACATCTAGTGGAAGACGTATGAAGTGCATGTATACTGATATATATCAAGGACATTTATAGGCAGGCCCTAGAACAGAGCATTGATTTCAGATTTTCCACTTCCTGTCAGGAAGTTTGCTGCAAAATGAGTTCTGTTTTACTCACAGATATAATTCAAACGGTTTTAGAAACTAGAGAGTGTTTTCTATCCAATAGTAATAATAATGTGCATATTGTAAGAGCAAGAATTGAGTACCAGGCCGTTTGAAATGGGCACCTTTTATCCGGCTACTCAATACTGCCCCTGCAGCCCAAACAGGTTAATTATGATTCAGAAAGGAGATAAGAGAGAGAGTGCTTGTCACATCTGCTCCTGCAACGCCCTCTGGTGTTCATCCGGTGTCTTCTTGACCTGCAGTTACTCCCCCTGTACACACTCTCTCCCTCTCTGTGTGATTGTGTGGTTGGAGACAGGTGTGCTGGAGTCAGAGCAGATCCCTACCAGCTGCAATTTGTTCCATAATCAAGACCTCTACAAATACTCAGTCCTGCCACTTCTACTCTGGCAGATGGTAATCTCTGCTCATTACCGCTCTGTCTTTGGCTCCTGTCTCCTGTTCCACATCTCACCACCCAACTACCTTGCTCTGGATTTTACTCACCACCACTACCTTGGATTCCCCTCAGGACCTGTTTACCGTGTTCTACTCAGATAACTCCAACCTCAGTCTCCACATCAGTTTTTTCTGCAACTCCTCCGAGCTTCCCTGGATCTGCACCCCATATCTCTGTGTAACAAAAAATACTTTTATTTCATTCATCCCTGTTTCCTGATCTGAGTCTAGTCTTGGGTTCCCCTGTGTCGCTCCGCTCCGTTCCCCTGTGTCCCTTGCTGCCCTCAGCTGTGAGGGGAGGCTGCACTGCTCAAATTTATTGGGTCTAGGGAGGGTTTTTCTCCCTACAAACCTTATCTTTAAGTGTCCTCTGAGAGGGAGGTTATTAGAGAACCCACTAGATGATAGGTTGGGCCAATCATGAGGTTGAAGGGTTTCGTTTTACAATGTCATCAGAATCTTAATGTTAAATCACATCAATACATATGGATTGCTGGATGATACAGTACAATTAATTACATACAAGGCTTATAGTCTGTTGCGTTAACACCCAAGGATGAGGATGAAGGAGACTGGCTTGGATATTAGCATCCCATCGGCATAGAACAGAACGGATGGATGGCTCTTTTCCCAATCTCCTTTGCATCAAGTCAATATGTTTTCTAGGTGTCGTGGAACATTAGAGTGATCGCAGAGTACGACCCTGCCTCACACAGGAAGCGGCGCAGGTCCTAATCCAGGCACTTGTCATCTCCCGTCTGGATTACTGCAACTCGCTGTTGGCTGGGCTCCCTGCCTGTGCCATTAAACCCCTACAACTCATCCAGAACGCCGCAGCCCGTCTGGTGTTCAACCTTCCCAAGTTCTCTCACGTCACCCCGCTCCTCCGCTCTCTCCACTGGCTTCCAGTTGAAGCTCGCATCCGCTACAAGACCATGGTGCTTGCCTACGGAGCTGGGAGGGGAACGGCACCTCAGTACCTCCAGGCTCTGATCAGGCCCTACACCCAAACAAGGGCACTGCGTTCATCCACCTCTGGCCTGCTCGCCTCCCTACCACTGAGGAAGTACAGTTCCCGCTCAGCCCAGTCAAAACTGTTCGCTGCTCTGGCCCCCCAATGGTGGAACAAACTCCCTCACGACGCCAGGACAGCGGAGTCAATCACCACCTTCCGGAGACACCTGAAACCCCACCTCTTTAAGGAATACCTAGGATAGGATAAAGTAATCCTTCTGACCCCCCCCCCCCTTAAAAGATTTAGATGCACTGTTTGTAAAGTGGCTGTTCCACTGGATGTCATAAGGTGAATGCACCAATTTGTAAGTCGCTCTGGATAAGAGCGTCTGCTAAATGACTTAAATGTAAATGTAAATGTAAAATGTAAATCATTGTTCCAGAGGAGGGATTGGTGGGAATTTGACTAATTGTCTTGAGAATGTTTTAGTATGTTTATAACTTTAGAGTTGGATTAGTAGTAATGACTAATGTGTTATGGGTTAGATGGACAGTGACTGGAGCAGGATGGAATGTGACTGAGGCAGAGATCATAAATTAAGGAAGGGGTGATAGTCTCTGGGGAATGATACCACTCCTCTATGTATATTGTTACAGGAGATAGCTTGTAGGAGAGGGAGTATAGCTAACTGTGCACAATATAGAAACTATTAGGAAGTTAAATTGAACATCACACATACCCAGATCATGGTGAGAGTAGCAGAGATAGTGTTATCATTTCAGACACTATTGTCAACTTTCAATGAGGGGTTTGTCAAAGAAGGTACAACGCTTGAAAGGATAGCCACAGATTCATGATTACAGGAGGCCACATCACCAGAGGGGTGGTTAGCTGTAATAATAGCATCACATCTCCTGCAGAGTGTGATTTAAGAAACATGTGACTCAGAGTTTTGTTAGGTTGGATACTCTTTCAACCCCACTAATCTCTTCCCCATTTCTAACAGCCAGCAAACGCTTGACATATCTCCCACAAGATTGGGAACGACCTAATCTGAGCACAAGAAAGTATTATCCACAGGTACAGACTGTAGCAGAACACAGGAGGTCATTGGAGATGTTGATGGCTAGGGGACTGGGTATGAGTTGGGACATAGGTAGCGAGTATCTGAAAGGTTCAGTCCTAGATCTATGAAAATAATAGGAGCACAGGAGACAGATTCCATGCAATAGTTATTCTCATGGCAGTCGCTGTAGGGACAGTAGCTGAAGGATGCTATAGTAACAGCATAGAATTGGACGACTCACAAATGAGGGGTGTTGTGAAGTATGCGTCATGGGCAGTGTTAGTAGTAGCAGGGGTTACTTCGATAACATTGTTGGGATATCATCTTCTGAGGGCATTGATGTTCAAACGTATATACAGTGCTGAGTTACTTCAAGAGGAGGTAAAGTTGATTAAAGCCACGCATGTATTTATCGGGTGGCCATGGAGGAATAAGGAGATGGGGAGCAAAGTGAAAATGACATGGCTTAGGAACACCTCTTGGAACCTGTGGCCGGACAGGGGAAGACTGGGTGAAAGCATGAGGAGTTTTTTTAGGGCCTTTGTTTTTGTGGAACCCAGCATAAAAGTATCCTGAAGCCATAGAGTCAGGCGAAGAGAGAGTGGGAATCGTCATGTTATCAAACTTTGTTTTTTCTTTGCATATATAATTATGCATAGTTTAACACATTATACATATTTGCTATGCTTTGTGTTTCTCTATGCGCTATCACTCTGTTGGGAACCAGAAGGAGGAAATGGAGAAAGTCAAAAGCCCCAGCTGAGATGTCACTCTGTTATCTGACGAGAAATGGAAATAAGAGTGTGCACATAGAACAGAGTTGTAAGCATAATAATCAACTGTGAACGTTAATCATGTTTTATTTCTAAGTATTTTCCAGGTTTATATAATGTTGAACACTAAGGTGTTAATGTTCAAAAGGGGGTACTAATGGGTTCTGACTTCTAAATCAGAAATATTGTTAATCATCAGGTATCCTATGGAAATGAGAAGGGCCACATTCTGGTTTCTACACCAGACGTTAATGGTTATCTGTAGGAAGAATGTATATGTTGGAGTCAATTAAGGTTGGATATGGGGCTTGGAATGTACTGAGCAAAGGAAAGGCAATCACATGTTTGCAGTCACTGAAAAGTGTGGAGGGCTGTGGATTAGTGATGAATGGGGGCCGAGGTCAGGTCAGGTCACATTAAGGGAGAAGGCATCGTTTATTACCCGGATCGCTTAACTTCCTGCTTAGCAATAAAGATGTCATGTTTAGAGGAGGAGACTTCACCCAAATTGGTGTATATATACTTGTGCTGGTGGAAACATGTCTTTGTCTGTTCAGCTGTCTGACCCATTGGGTGAATAAACTTGGTTTGAGCTTTACTAATCGTCCATGAGTTTTTGCTCTTTATTTAGAACCTAAACGTTACTAAAATCCAATTTGGATATATTTGGCTGCATAACTGTATAACTATTCTCACTGCATAACATTTACGACGGTAGTATAGCTAGCATACAAAAATCGGTAGTGGTAGACAGTACTTTTTAACCATAATGCATTTGATTGATTATGATAACATGCCCATTTATTGGGGTTGACATGCATACAAGCATTATACTCAAATGTTTATCTTAATTAACATAGTGTGAAATACATATATAAACTATAGCCTAAATGTTACGTTCCTGACCTGTTTTCTGTTGTTTTGGTATGTGTTTAATTGGTCAGGGCGTGAATTTGGGTGGGTAGTCTATGTTGTGTGTTTTCTATGTTGGGTTAATGGGTTGCCTGGTATGGCTCTCAATTAGAGGCAGGTGTTTGGCGTTTCTTCTAATTGAGAGTCATATTAAGGTAGGTTGTTTCACATTGTTTGTTGTGGGTGGTTGTCTTCCGTGTCTGTGTATGTTGTGCCACACGGGACTGTTTCGGTATGTTTGTTCGTTCGGTTTTTGTGTAGTCTGTTTTTCCCTGTTCGTGCGTTCTTCGTGTTACATGTAAGTTCTTACGTTCAGGTCAGTCTACGTTGTTTTGTTATTTTGTAAATCTTTCCAAGTGTTTGTTTTCGTGTTTCGTCGTTTGTCTGATAAATCATTATGTATTCACAACCCGCTGCACGTTGGTCAAATCCTTGCTACTCCTCTTCGGATGAGGAGAAGGAGGAAGCCTGTTACACTAAATGTAGGTACATTTTGCTGGGGGCAATGGGGAGATTTGGGATGGATATGCATGTGGGAAAACAATACTGCCTTTTTACTTCATGCCAACTTGGCTGAGCTCCTATATCATGCACCGGGAAACGGACTTGTCTTTTCCTTTAGCCAGTTGCTCGTAATTAGCTGGATGGCTATAACTATGAGTGGTGCAGTGCAGACCAATTTATTAGATGTGTATGACAGCTCCCCGAAGTGCAAAAAAATATAAATGCTCTGACTTCTGCGGTGGCCGCATTGCAGTAAATGCTGTACGGCCACTGCAGACGTTGGATTGACCATGAATAATCTTTTAGCCAGCAGAGGTGTAGCTCTATGAATCTTAATTGCACAAAGCCTATTATTTGTCAGGGAATACAATTTTATAGATCAGCGATTTTACAAATGGTTGGTTTCAATGACTCACTGCCCCTAACTGACAATTTTGCAACAACTTCCGAGTCCGTTGGAGAGGATAAGCCTGAGATACTACAAATACTATTCCCTGCCAAATTATAGATGTTGTGCAATTAAGATAAGTAAGCTAAACTTGTGCAATCAAGTTATCTAGGGTCATTTTTTTTGAATTCCCAATTGAAATTTGAAGACATTTTAAAAAATTGTAGGAGAAAATCCAAAGAAAAATCAACTGTACATTTTTTTGGGAGATCCCATGCGCTTTCAATGGAAAGCTATGGGTCCTATGCAATTCCAGCTCCAAGATTGCAATTCCTACGGCTTCCACTAGATGTCAACAGTCTTTGTTCAAGGTTTCAGGCTTGTTTCTTCCAAAATGAGGAATAATTTTGAGTTTTGGTACTGAGAGTCACAGTTGGAAATCATTCTGGGCACGAGACGAAGAGGACTTGCTAATTTTACTTTTCTATTGAACATACTTCCTTCCGTATTAAATATTATAGTTTAACCTGTCTAGGATCAGCGTGGCGCTAGCGGCACACCCCCCCCCCCCCCCACTGAAAAACCAGTGCCGCGAAATTCAAAAAAAATATTTTTTTTAAATATTTAACTTTCACACATTAAAGTCCAATACAGCTAATGAAAGACACAGATCTTATGAATCCAGTCAACATTTCCGATTTTTAAAATGTTTTACAGGGAAGACACAATATGTAAAGATGTACATCTATTACCTAAAAACACATTAGCATATTCCACCATCTTTTATTTGTCCACCAACACCAGTAGCCATCACCAATTCGGCTAAACTAAGATATTTATAGCCCCTAACCAACAAAAAAACTCATTAGATGACAGTCTGATAACATATTTATGGTATGGGATAGGTTTTGTTAGAAAAAAGTGCATATTTCAGGTAGACTTCATAGTTTACAATTGCACCCACCATCACAAATGGACTAGAATAATTACAATGAGCAACGTGTTTACCTAACTACTAATCATCAAACATTTCGTAAAAATACACAGCATACACGAATCGAAAGACACAGATCCTGTGAATACAGACAATATTTCAGATTTTCTAAGTGTCTTACAGCGAAAACACAATAAATCGTTATATTAGCTTAGCACATAGCAATTAGCAGCCCAGCATTGATTCTAGCCAAAGTGAGCGATAAAAGTCAACATCGCCAAAAGATATTAATTTTTTCACTAACCTTCTCAGAATTCTTCCGATGACACTCCTGTAACATCACATTACAACATGCATATACAGTTTGATCGAAAATGTTTATATTTAGCCACCAAAATCATGGTTAGACAATGTGAAATGTAGACAAGCTGGTAAAGAAAACGTCCTTGCGCCACTTAGACAGTGATCTACTCTTATACATAAATACTCATAAACGTGACTAAAAAATATAGGGTGGACAGGGATTGATAGACAATTTAATTCTTAATACAATTGCGTTATTACATTTTTTAATTTATCCTTACTTTTCAATACAGTTTGCGCCAAGCGAAGCTACGTCAAAAAACATGGCGTCCTAAGCCACTAAAATGTTTCCACAGAAACACGATTTATCATAATAAAAATGTCCTACCTTGAGCTGTTCTTCCATCAGTATCTTGGGCAAAGGATCCTTTCTTGGGAGAAATCGTCTTTTGGTGGAAAGCTGTCCTCTTGCCATGTGGAAATGTCAACTACGTTCGGGATGAACTGAAAAGCGCACCCAACTTTTCACATCGTTGCAAAAATAAATGTCCCAAAATCGCACTAAACGGATATAAATTGCTATAAAACGCTTTAAATTAACTACTTTGTGATGTTTGTAACTCCTATAACGAGTGAAAAGATGACCGGAGAAATATAACAGGCTAAACTAACGCTTGGAACAGGAGAGGGTCGGTGTCTTCCACGCGCGTTACGCAGCAAGAAAAGACTTGCTAGCTAAAGGTTTTTTTCATTTGTAGGGCCTGTGAACGAGCAATCGAGCCCGTTGGAATCGTCATCACGTAAAGGCATCCAGGGGAAGACGTAAGAAGTGTCCGTATAGTCATAGCAACGACAGAGCCCTTTTAAATGACTTCAGAAAAGTGGCCAACGTTTCTCAAATCTGACTCCATGTCAGGGAAATTGCTGTAGAATGGGCTCTGTTCCACTTAGAGACAAAATTTCAACTCCTATAGAAACTATAGACTGTTTTCTATCCAATAATAATAATAATATGCATATTGTACGATCAAGGATTTTGTGGGAAGCCGTTTAAAAAATTAGCCACATTAGCATAAATAGTCTAAACAGCGCCCCCATCCCCAACAGGTTAACTTCTTGCGACTACAGGGGGTGCTGTTTTCTCATTAGCATAATTGCATTACAGATTAAACGGCTTCCTCCTAAATTCTTTATCGTACAATATGCATATTATTACTATTATTGGATAGAAAACAGTCTCTAGTTTCTATAGGCGTTGGAATTTTGTCTCTGAGTGGAACAGAACTCATTCTACAGCAATTTCCCTGACATGGAGTCAGATTTCACACATTTTGGCCCCTGATCTGGAGTCAGTTTAAAGGCCACTGTGAACGCTATCAGGATACGGACACTGCTTACGTCTTCCCCTGGATGCCTTTACGTGATGACGATTTGAATGGTATCGATTGCGCAATCACAGCCCCTATAAAACAAAAACACGTGTAGGTAGGAACTCCTTTCCAGCTGCACCGGACGCACGGTGGACACCGACCCGTTCTTTTTCCAAGCATTAGTGTAGCCAGTTATATTTCTCCGGTCATGTTTCTACTCGTTATAGGAGTTAAAAACATCATAAGGTAGTTAATTTAAACCGTTTTATAGCAATTTATATCCATTTAGTGCAATTTTGGGACATTTATTTCTGAGACACTGTGAATCTCTGGGCACGGTTCCAGTTCATGCCGAACGCAATGGGCATTTCTACATGGCAAGAGGACAGCTTTCGACCAAAAGACGATTAGACCCAAGAAAGGATTCTTTGCCCAAGATTCTGATGGAAGAACAGCTCAAAGTAGGAACAATTTATTATGATAAATCGTGTTTCTGTCGAGAAATGTTAATCGCTTATGACGCCATCTTTTTAGACGTAGCTTCGCTTGGCGCAAACTGTATTGAAAAGTAAGGATAATTTAAAAAATGTAAATCAGCGATTGTATTAAGAATTAAATTGTCTATCAATCGCTGTCCACCCTATATTTTTTAGTCACGTTTATGAGTATTTATGTATACGAGTAGATCACTGTCTAATATGGCGCACGACATTGTCTGACCAGCTGGGCAACTTTTGTCATTGTCTAACCATGATTTTGGTGGCTAAATATGCACATTTTCGAACAAACTGTATATGTATGTTGTAATATGATGTTACAGGAGTGTCATCTGAAGAATTCTGAGAAGGTTAGTGAAAAAAATTATAAATTTTGGCGATGTTTACGTTATCGCTCTCTTTGGCTAGAATCAATGCTCTGGTAACGTTTGCATATGTGGTATGCTAATATAACGATTTGTGTTTTCGCTGTAAGACACTTAGAAAATCTGAAATATTGTCTGTATTCACAGGATCTGTGTCTTTCGATTAGTGTATGCTGTGTATTTTTACGAAATGTTTGATGATTAGTAATTAGGTAAACACGTTGCTCTATGTATTTATTCTAGTCCATTTGTGACGGTGGGTGCAATTGTAAACTATGATATCTACCTGAAATATGCACATTTTTCTAACAAAACCTATCCTATACCATAAATATGTTATCAGACTGTCATCTGATGAGGTTTTTTCTTGGTTAGTGGCTATCAATATCTTAGTTTAGCCGAATTGGTGATAGCACCTGATGGAGTAAGAAACTGATGGAGTTAGAAAAGTGGTGTCTTTTGCTAACGTGGTTAGCTAATAGATTTACATATTTTGTCGTCCCTGTAAAACATTTAAAAAATCTGAAATGGTGGCTTTATTCACAAGATCTGTATCTTTCATTAGGTGTCTTGGACTTGTGATTTAATGATATTTAGATGCTACTATTTAATTGTGACGCTATGCTAGGCTATGCTACTCAGTGTGGGGGGGGGGGGGGGGGTGATCCCGGACCCGGGGTAGATACTCGTGAAAGGTTAATTACATTTTAGGGTACCTGAGGATTAAGTAGAAAAATAGTTTGACTTGTTTTAAAATTTAGCGTATCTTTTTGGATTCCTTTGTCTGCATGTTGAACGAGTGGATTACTGAAATCAATGTTGCCAACTAAACAGACTTTTTGGGATATAAAGAAGGATTTTATCTAACAACACCACCATGTATGTTGTAGCTGGGACCCTTGGGATTGCAAACAGACAAAGATTTTCAAAAAGTAAGTGATTATTTAATCGCTATTTGTGATTTTATGAAGCCTGTGCTGGTTGAAAAAGAATTCCTTTAATTAAGTGTCTTCCATTACTTCAAGAGACTGAAAGGAATTCTCCGGTTGGAACGATATTGGACATATATGATAACAACATCCTGAAGATTGATTCTTAGTTTGACCAGTTTATTCGACTTGTAATATAACTTTTTGAAGTTTTTGTCCGACGTTTGCCTGCATCTGTGCAAGCGTTTGGACACGTGTACTACACATGCTAGCAAAAGTAGCTACTTGGACATAAATATTTGACATTATCGAAGAAAACAATGATTTATTGTGGAACTAGGATTCCTGGCAGTGCATTCTGATAAAGATCATCAAAGGTAAGGGAATATTTATGATGTAATTTCGTATTTCTGTTGACTACAACATGGCGGAGAAATGTTGTTAAATCTGAGCGCCGTATCAGATTATTGCATGGTGTGCTTTTTACGTAAAGTTTTTTTTTTTAAATCTGACACAGCGGTTGCATTAAGAACAAGTGTATCATTAATTCTGTGTAAAACATGATTCTTTCATCAAAGTTTATGATGAGTATTTCTGTTATTTGACGTGGCTCTCTGCAATTTCTCCAGATCTTTTGGAGGCATTTCTGAACATGGCGCCTATGTAAAACCGAGATTTGTGGATATAAATATGCACATTATCGAACAAAACATAAATGTATTGTGTAACATGATGTCCTATGAGTGTCATCTGATGAAGATCATTAAAGGTTAGTGATTAATTTTTTCTCCATTTCTGCTTTTTGTGACTACTATCTTTTGCTGGGAAAATGGCTGTGTTTTTCTGTGGCTATGTACTGAGCTAACATAATTGTTTGGTGTGCTTTCCCAGTGAATCCTTTTTTAAATCAGACATGTTGGCTGGATTCACAACATGTGTAGCTTTAATTTGGTGTCTTTCATGTGTGATTTCATGAAAGATTGATTTTTATAGTAATATATTTGAATATGGTGCGTTACATTTTTTTCTGGCTTTTGGCCAAGTGGGACGCTATCGTCCCACATATCCCAGAGAAGTTAAAAAGATACAAGGTTCAAAGAAGCCTGTACATCCATTGTCAATTGGCTGTTCAATGTACCCCTGTTGCTAATGCAAAATTCCAGACAATTTTCCACTCATAATGAGAAACTTTGAACTGAGGTGTCATTACTATTAACCCTAAAACAAACATTAAATATTTTCAGAAATTTGCAAAAATTCATTATAGGGTATTGTGGGTAGATTGATTGGGAGAAAATAACTATTTAATCCATTTCAGAATAAGGCTGTTGAGAACACAAAGAAGGCTGTTCTACAAAACACCTGTCTCTGGATTACATCTTCAAACTAAGGGCAAACATGGCATCCATGACAGAGAGAAAAAAGTGTTTATTCATGTATACAGGTAAGAGTTTAGCTACACTTTCAGATATGATATGTTTCTAATTTATTCAAAGTCATTTTCATTGCAAGTTAAAGCGTACTGCTGGCTTCCTCGCTAGCTAACATTACGTGTATGATCTGTGTAGTAATATTATTTGTGTGTCAGAAATCCATTTGCATTGCTAGTTATAGCCTAATGTTAGCTAATGCTGAATCTAGTTGGTTAGCTTTAGCTACCTGCAGGTTCAT
The DNA here is from genome assembly GCF_029448725.1 of Salvelinus fontinalis. Taxonomy (NCBI): domain Eukaryota; kingdom Metazoa; phylum Chordata; class Actinopteri; order Salmoniformes; family Salmonidae; genus Salvelinus; species Salvelinus fontinalis. The sequence continues at coordinate 45,809,033 of NC_074668.1, forward strand.
GAATAGTAGTATTGCTGCATTCAAAACGACTGGGAACTCAGAAAAATACGAGGTCAAATCATGACGTCAAAGATCTTCAGGTTGGAAGGTCTGCTCTAGTAAGAGGCACGAGTTCCCAAGTTGGAATTTCGAGTTGAATGACCGTTCAAATAGATTTTTGTTCCCAATTGTTTTGAACGCTAGGAAGTCTGAGATTTCCCCAGTTGTTTTGAACGCGGCTTTAGAGTTGTTATTATGGTTCATTGTTTAGCTAGCGAGCTATATGTCTTAACAAAAGACTCCACTATGCAAGTAGCCATTTCACTGTATCATTTACACCGTCTGTATCCTGTGCATATAACAAATACTTAGATTTTATTTGATATAGTGTGTGTGTTTACCAGAGACGGTAATGTGAAGAACAACATGATCTGCACCAAAGTCAGATTAGGATGTAGGCCAAGGACTAGATAAAGTATTTTTTTACTACTACTTTTTGCTACTACTTTCACTACTTTTAGTCTTGAAATAAATGGTTGTTTACTACACTGTGAATCCTTAGGGCTAGGCACCTTTTTTTCTCAATTTCTGCCTGACTGATGTGCCCAAAGTAAACTGCCTGTTGCTCAGTCGCTGATGCCAGGATATGCATATAAATTGGTACCATTGGAAAGAAAACACTTTGACGTTTGTAGGAACGTCCAAATAATGTATCACACAATTTATATGGTAGGAGAAAATCCAAAGAAAAACCAACCTGAATTTTTTTGAGAGAGCCCATGATCTTACAATGGAAAGTGTAGGGGCATACTGAATTCTAGCTCCCAGGATGCAATTCCTATGGTTTCCACAGGGTGTCAGCAATCTATGTTCAAGGTGTCAGGCTTGTAACTTCCAAAACGAATAAGAAATATGTTTTAGTACAGGGACACAGTCTTGCAAATTCGTGTTTGGGCGCGCGATGAAGACAAGACGCACCTGCTAAAATCGGTTTCCTTTTGAACATACTTCCTTCCGTAAGAAATATTATAGTTTGATTACGTTTAAGGGTATCTGAGGAGTCAATTGAAATGTATTTTGACAAGTTGAAACAAAGTTTAGTGGTAGATTTTCGAAGTCCTTTCTCTGCATGTTGAACGAGTGGATTACTCAAATCAATGGTGCGAACTAAGACTTTTGATATATAAAAAAGGATTTTATCTAACAAAACAACACTACATGTTATAGCTGGGACCCTTTGGATGACAAATCAGAGGAAGATTTTCAAAAAGTGAATATTTAATCGCTATTTGTGAATTTATGAAACCTGTGCCGGCGTAAAAATATTTTTGATGTGGGGCGCCATCCTCAAACAATCGCATGGTATGCTTTTGCTGTAATGGCTACTGTAAATCGGATAGTGCAGTTAGATTAACAATAATTTAAGCTTTCAACCGATATAAGACATGTGAAATGAAATGTTTCATATCCATAATTTTTAGGATTATTTACTTGAATTGCGCACCCTCCGGTTTCACCAGAAGTGTTCCCGCTAGCCGGACGCCTAGCCCACACAGGAGAGATGGATGAGGCTTAAAAGGGTGTGAGCGATGCTGAATGAGTGTAGACAAATAAGAGCTCTCCAGTAGATGTACCAAAACATTTCCCAAAAGTGGGGTTACAAGTTTATCGACTTTCAAAGCAGAACTACTTTCCCATTGTTCCTCAACTTTTACCCAAAATATTAAAAAAAATGTTTTTAAATGTTGCTACATAGGACCGAATTCAGGTGGTGGCTCACATATAGACCACTATCTCAACAATACAAAAATACATTACGATTGTCAATTACGAGCCATGAAGTGCTTTGAAAGGCAGGTCATGGCTCACATCAACACCATTATCCCAGAAACCCGAGACCTACTCTAATTTGCATACCGCCCCAACAGATCCACAGATAATGCAATCTCTATTGCACTCAACACTGCCCTTTCCCACCTGGACAAAAGGAACACCTATGTGAGAATGCTATTCATTGACTGGGCCTAAACACCTCCCTCTACAACTGGATCCTGGACTTCCTGACGAGCCACCCCCAATTGGTAAGGGTAGGTAACAACACATCCAAAAGGCTTCTTAACAGCTTCTACCCCCAAGCCAAAAGACTCATCAACAGCTAATCAAAAGGCTACATAGACCCCTCTTTTACGTGTCTGCTACTCTCTGTTTATTATCTATGCATAGTCACTTTAACTCTACCTACATGTACATATTACCTCAATTACCTCGACTAACCGGTGCCACCGCACATTGACTCTGTACCGGTACCCCCTGTATATAGCCATACTTTCTATTTTTTACTTATCTACTTCTTACTTAAACCTCTATAGGATCAGTTACACCCCCCCCCCCCCCCCCCCACAGGACGGTTGAGCTAACATGCGCTAATGTGATTAGCAAGAGGTTGTAAGTAACAAGAACATTTCCCAGGACATAAACACATCTGATATGGGCAGAAAGCTTACATTCTTGTTAATCTAACTGCACAGCCCAATTTAGAGTAGCTATTACAGTGAAAAAATACCATGCTATTGTTTGAGCAAAGTGCACAGTTATGAACTTAAATGTATTAATAAACCAATTACGCACATTTGCGCAGACTTGATACAACATTTTGAACAGAAATGCAGTGGTTCATTGGATCAGTCTAAAACTTTGCACATAAACTGCTACCATCTCGTGGCCAACAAATAAAGTGTGCTTAAGCTGGAATAATACAGTGTGGCCTTTCCCTTGCATTTCAAATATGATGGAGAAAAAAAAGTTTTTTCTTTGTATTATTTTTTGTCAGATCTAATGTGTTATATTCTCCTACATTAATTGCACATTTCCACAAAGTGTTTCCTTTCAAATGGTATCAAGAATATGCATTTCCTTGCTTCAGGTCGTGAGCTACAGGCAGTTAGATTTGGATTTGTAATTTTAGGTGAACATTTTAAAAAAGGGTCCAATCATTATTTACACTTCTTTTTAAAGCATGGCTGGTTAAGGGCTTGTAAGTAAGCATTTCACTGTAAGGTGAACCTGTTGTATTCGGCGCATGTGACAAATACAATTTGATTTGATTTACTATCCCTTTCTCATACATACAAACTAGTGATTACGTACTAGGCAGTTCTATTACATACAGTATAATGTTATTGTCAAAATATCTGCAATTTCTAAACAGACATTGGAGAACCCATGTGTGAGGATACCTGTTCTATGACCAAAAGTTAATGATAACCCTGAACAATGCTATTCTATAGCCTGGCAATGAAACCTACACATTTTCTACCAATATTAACTTTTAAATCCCAAGCACAGTAGTACACCATTTGAGTAGTAGTCAGTTGTCAGAACAGAAATTACAAGATTATGTTATAATGCTGTTATTGCATCAAATGGTTGTTTTATGCAACAGAATAAGGGGTTGTTAGAACGCTCATCTGTGAGTGTTCGATTGAGAATGTGCCTCTGGTAGATTTACGATGTCTTTGGGTGATACTTCATTCCAGAGCATGAGTTGATGTTTCTGTTCTATAAGGTACCAGGGAGAGATGACTCCAGGGCCAGACCTTGGTCTCCACACAATGATATACTGTCTGCTGTGAATCATAAGTATCTTTCATACTAGTCTGAACCTTGTGACCCATTCCATACATCTGTTGTTTGTCATGTAGCCTGAGGGGGGTGTAGCTTTTCTATAAAATACCTATATAAATACTGTACTTTTGTCTCAGGGCTTTCAACGAATCATCTGAGAGTGATTTGTCGACCAGCCATCATTAAGGTATAGCACTCAATCAATTCACTTCATATGTGTGTGTTGTAGTGACCTGCTCCCTTATTAATAGGTGAATAAAAATGTAGTTTAAGTATAACTCTGACTTGTGTGATAAGTTTTTCACACCTCATTTGATAGCAAAGAAATTACCCACAAGACAGTGTAACATATACAGTTGAAGTCAGAAGTTTACATACACCTTAGGCAAATACATTTAACCTCTCTGGGATAGATGGGACGCTTGCGTCCCAACAGGCATGTCAAAATGTAGAGCGCCAAATTCAAAAAAATTATATAAAATTAAACTTGATTAAATCACACATATAAGATATCAAATTAAAGCTACACTCGTTGTGAATCCAGCCAACATGTCAGATTTCAAAAAGGCTTTTCGGCGAAAGCATAAGATGCTATTATCTGATGATAGCCCAATGTAAACAAGAGAGTGTAGCCTATTGCTAGCGCTACATGCTACATGCTAGCGCTACTCAAAACGCTAATATAAAATATAAAACATGCATTACCTTTGATGAGATTCTTTTGTTGGCACTCCAATATGTCCCATAAACATCACAAATGGTCCTTTTGTTCGATTAATTCCATCCATATATATCCAAATTGTCCATTTATTTGGCGCCGTTGTACCAGGAAAAACAGCGTTCAATTTGATCAAAATCATGACACAATATCTAAAAAAAATTACCTCTAAACTTTGCCAAAACATTTCAAAGTACTTTTGTAATACAGCTTAAGGTATTTGTAAACGTTAATAATCGATCAAATTGAAGACAGGTCAATCTGTTTTCAATACAGGATATCAACAAACTCACGGAACATTTCATTTCTTGCCCAAATCTCAAACATAAACAAACGACGTCCCTCCACTTCCGGGTCAATATCTTTTTCACCTCACAAAGAAAAAACCTTAACCATTTTCCATACAATGGCGACATCCAGTGGAAGCAGTAGAAACTGCGCATTTACTGATTAGAATTCTGGTTTGCCCAAAACAATCCATTGAACATAGAGGAACTTAACAATAAAAAAGTTAGTCCTCAGGGTTTTGACTGCTATATAAGTTCTGTTATACTTACAGATATGATTCAAACAGTTTTAGAAACTTCAGAGTGTTTTCTATCCAAATCTACTAATTATATGCATATCTTATATTCTGGGGATGAGTAGCACGAAGTTGAAATTGCGCACGCTATTTTCCCTAAGTGAAAACTCTGCACCCTATCCTCAAGAAGTTAACAAGAAATTTGTGGAGTGGTTGAAAAACGTGTTTTAATGATTTCAACCTAAGTGTATGTAAACTTCCGACTTCAACTGTATCTAGCTTAAGATCATTGTTTTAACTGTACGTAGCTCTGGATAAGAGCATCTGCTAAATTACTAAATAGTCAAATGTAAATGTTTTACATACAGACCTCATTACTGTATTGTTTTCAACTTTTAAAAAAAGATATTGATGTCACGAATGTATCATTGTACAGTTCTTTATTCAAAATATAGTTGTTACATTTGACTGTGTTAAACCTAGCAGTACTACTTATTTAGAAAAAAAACGATTATTGGTCCCTGAAATGAAACCCTCAAATAATGTCTTTCATTGAACAAGGGAAAGTAGTCAGTTGCACAACTGAATGCATTCATCCGAAATCTGTCTACCGCATTTAACCCAAACCCTCTGAATCAGAGCAGTGCGGGTGCTGCCTTATTCGACAACCACGTCATCGGCGCCTGATGAGCAGTTGTTGTTGCCTTGCTCAAGAGCAGTACAGCAGATCTTTTCCACCTTGCCGGCTCAGGGATTTGAACCAGCTCCCTTTCTGTTACTGGCCCGACGCTCTTAACTTCTAGGCTTCCTGTGGCCACTTGTCATGGTTAGATAGTAAAAAAAAACACACTAATCTCTTTTATAAATAATTTAAAGCCAATTTACCAACACTTCTGAAAATTGATTTTGGTGTGGAATATCTCTGATTCAAAGGAGAGAGACTTTTAGATTTCTTCAATAAGTGATTGCTGAGAGCCCAATGAGTACATTTAGGTTACAGCTCTTTATAGCAAAGTACATCCTCCTGAATGGTCATGACAAACAACAGATGTTAGAATTATACAAAGGTGCTGTGGTAGCAGGATTACAAGATTATGCTATATTTATGCACCAAATATATTTTGCTATCAAGCAACAGACAGCAAGATTTGCATTGCGCCAGGTTTCTGTCTCTAGGTCATGTACTGGTTGTTTATTTTATTTTATTTAACTAGGCAATTAAGAACAAATTCTTATTTACAATGACGGCCTACACTGGCCAAACCCAGAAGACGCTGGGCCAATTGTGCTCCGCACTATGGGACTCCCAATCACGGCCGGTTGTGATACAGCCTGGTTTATGCAGGGTTATCTTCTCAGTTTCACTCTCCTTAACACACAGATACTAATGCAACATGGGATACTGGGTCCTCATCACAGTTTCTGTAGTCCAGTGTTCATCTGCATGTGGGAGAAAAACTGGAGGGAGGGTTCACCTGGCCCTGGCAGACAGGCCAGCATTCAACAGACACTAATCATTTAATGGAATGCAGGCTGTTGGTTTTATCACCAAGCCATCATAAATCAATTGCCAGTGCCAAGCCCCAGAGGTCCAACTCAGTCCCACAGACACAGATGTCACAATACTGAGAAACCTTATTCGATGCATAAACAGTATTAAAACAAAATCTTCTAATTTCACACCATAGGATACATAGCATTTTGAAATGAAACGCTTCATATGTCCATATGTTATTTGTAACATGTTGTATCCAAACACTATCAGGAACCTGCAGCGAGCTGAGAAGTTAATATAATGGTAAATATGCCAGTGTGCCACCAGGCATAGTAACTGACCTCAGAGGAGGGGTGAAAGTAAGACCTCCACATGAACCAAACAAATAAATATTTCACTATATTTACAAACACATGCACTGCCTCCACTCTCTTTTCAACAACTACAGTTCTGTACCTCTGCTGTACTGTATGTCATTAGCTGACTCACTGTTCCTCCAAAGTACAGAGTCCCCACTTTGTTGTAAATAATTTACTGTATGTTATTAATTTATAAATAGAAGACTGTGATTGTGATGAGGATGATGGTGATGACAAGGGTGGGGGTGGTTTGGAAACTTTTTTTTGTTTATACCTGCACCAAATTGTAAAATAATGTATGAATTGACTACATTTTATGTGTTAGTGGTTCTTTGAGTATTGCTATGTTTATCATTGTGATTCACTTTGTGACAATACAAAATGGAATGACAGGGATTGATACAATTATTTGTTGCTCTGTTTTCTCTAATGCATATTATTTTATCGTCTAGTCAACTCAGTCAAGATTATTTGGTTTAGGAGCAACACTTGAGTGTGATGTTAAACCTGCCCGTCACGCCCATGAGAACCAGCGATCTACAAAATACTTTACAGGTGAAGCCTTGCAATGTGCGTCTGGCTTATACTCCCAAAGCCCTGGCTCAGATGGGTAAAATATGCATGCTTCTGGAACAATCAGTCTTGTTTACCCAAAGCTTTTGAAAATGCAGGTTCAGAATCTATCTGCTATGAATTTTGATCTTCTAAACCCCAGTCTGTTGATGTAAACTGCCTACTATTCCTACTAAGTTTGCCTGCCATATGAGTTATGTTATACTCACAGACATAATTCAAACAGTTTTAGAAACTTCAGAATGTTTTCTATCCAATAGTAATAATAATATGCATATATTAGCATCTGGGACAGAGTAGGAGGCAGTTCACTCTGGGCACGCTATTCATCCAAAGTGAAAATGCTGCCCACTATCCCTAAAAAGTTCATTTTAGCCGGTCGGTCACATATGAACTGTAACATTAAAATCTTTTAAAATGCTGCATGTTGCGTTTATATTTTTGTTCACTGTAGTTTTGTTCACTATAGAAATTTGCGGGGCATGGAAACATTGCTCAATTGGTATCAAGGGACCTAACGTGTGCCATGAAAACATTCCCAAGACCATTACACCTGTACCATTGACACGAAGCAGGATGGGGCCATGGACTCATGCTGCTTACGCCAAATCCTGACTCTGCCATCAGCATGACTCAACAGGAACCGTGATTCGACGGACCAGACTATGTTTTTCCACACCTCAATTGTCCCGCGTTGGTGATCGCGTGCCCACTGGAGTCGCATTTTCTTGTTTTTAGCTGATAGGAGTGGAACCCAGTGTGCTCGTTTGCTTCAATAGCTCAGCCGTTATGCACACCACTGTTGTACTGTGCCATTATTTGCCTGTTTGTGGCCCGCCTGTTAGCTTGCAAGATTCTTGTCATTCTCCTTCAATCTCTCATCAACAAGCTGTTTTTGCAGGACTGCCGCTGAGTGGATGTTTTTTGTTTGTCACACAATTCTCTGTAAACCCTAGACTCTGTCGTGTGTGAAAAGCCCAGGAGGCTGGCTGTTTTTGGGATACTGAAACCGGCGCGCCTGGCACCGATGATCATACAATGCTCAAAGTATCTTAGGTCACTAGTTTTGCCCATTCTAACGCTCAATCAAACAGTAACTGAATGTCTTGGTGCCTGTCTGCCTGCTTTATATAGCAAGCCACGGCCACCTGTCTGCAGAAGCGAACCATTTTAGTGAATGGGGTTGTGTAGCTAATATATACACTGTTCAAAGAAATAAAGGGAACCCTTAAACAACACAATGTAACTCCAGGTCAATCACACTTCTGTGAAATTAAACTGTCCACTTAGGAAGCAACACTGATTGACAATAAATTTCACATGCTGTTGTGCAAATGGAATAGACAAAAGGTGGAAATTATAGGCAATTAGCAAGACACCCCCAATAAAGGAGTGATTCTGCAGGTGGGGACCACAGACCACTTCTCAGTTCCTATGCTTCCTGGCTGATGTTTTGGTCACTTTTGAATGCTGGCGGTGCTTTCACTCTAGTGGTAGCATGAGACGGAGTCTACAACCCACACAAGTGGCTCAGGTAGTGCAGCTCATCCAGGATGGCACATCAATGCGAGCTGTGGCAAGAAGGTTTGCTGTGTCTGTCAGCGTAGTGTCCAGAGCATGGAGGCGCTACCAGGAGACAGGCCAGTACATCAGGAGACGTGGAGGAGGCCGTAGGAGGGCAACAACCCAGCAGCAGGACCGCTACCTCCGCCTTTGTGCAGGAGGAGCACTGCCAGAGCCCTGCAAAATGACCTCCAGCAGGCCAAATTGTATTTATTCAGATGTTATTATTCTCGCCTGCTAGATGGTTAATTGATTAAGATAGCATCGATTTTTTTTTTGTAATCTCTGAATAGGATTACATAATTCCCTCATTCTCTGTTTGGGATACATTTTGTTAAAGGTAATCCATGTTTCTTCATAATGGATCTAAAGTAATATATTTCAGCTCATTTTATTTGTTGACCTGTGCAGGTTAGAAACCAGTCTGAAATGCACAACACAATTGGTTTTATGACCTGTCTGCTGAAAACATGGAGTAGTTTTATTAGAATTTTTTTTATCCTATAGCTGTTTTTGCACAAACACAGTCTTTGCAACATTATGTCCTCAATTTGAGCAGCTTACTTTTGATGCAGATGTTCAGACATTCACAGGAGTAGCAGAAGCACAACACAAATCTCTTCCAAATCGGAAAATGTAGGCTACGTTAGTACTAGCTCTAACAAAGGAAAGAGTGAGATAACACAAGCGATCTGATTTAGCTTACTCTTGGCAGTAACCATAATATGAATTAGCTAATAGCAGTTACTATTTACAATTCATCACATCACGGGTGTAGGGTGACAACATTTAAAATCCCCAAATAAAGGAAGAACACAGTGATTTTGCGGGACATTCCCCGGACAGTGCAGCTTAAATGTCGGAGTCCATCCATTGGGGGCTGTTCTGCTGTAGACCATTCCCTAGACCTCACTGCACACGGTGGCACTACAAAGTCTGCCAGTCCAACACCAGGATAAGGAAGCAAAGGAGGTTGACAAAGTATGTGTTTACCTTGTGAGACACCCTTGTGTGTTGCACCATGCTTTGGGGAAGTACCATACCCTCAAGCACTATTGAGCACATCTTCAGAAGTTACTGACTGACTTGACAGGTGACCTGCCATGATACTATGACTTTAGGGTGGAGGGTGGGAATGCAGTTTTTGTTTATTTGAGAATTATAGACTGTTGCTCTATGAATTAAATACACTTTGTTATTGTGTGAGTTAGTGGGTTCTAGAAAAACTTTATCTTGATGGTGGTCTTGTTGTTGTTATGGGTGTTTATTCTGCACAACTATGGAAAATAAATGTATGTTATAATGGATTTGTGAATGTTGTGATGCTGTCTTGAGTGTATAACCCACAGTGTTGTTTAACATTACCAAAATACAACCCTGGCTGTCAGGAGGAACTCTATTTCAGAACTCCTTAGCTTTGGAACAAGCTAGGCTCCATTTGAGTGTGAAAATTGGAGGCAGGGATGAGTAAAGAATCACCCCACTCGTGCCCCAGAGGTACATCAAGAACCTGGCCCTGCATCTGTCATCCCTCCTGCTTAGGCATAGAGCATGCTATTCCCATGACGATGCCTCCACAGTAAACAGTACATTAATGTAGCACATCACTACAAACCGTCCACTTTTCCAGTTTGATTTTCCCTGGATGCTGGAGCCTAATTGAGAAGGATTAAACACAGATATTTTGACGTAACACTTCATTTTAAGGGGGCCTTGTTACAGCGGAATTACATATGTAAGGGTGGCAATTGCAGTCTGTAATTATAGAGGTGTAACAACAAATGCTTGTTACCATGTAAAAGTTTCCGAAAGCAACTGACGCAACTCTCCTATAAAGGGCTTTGGATTCTGATGCCCAGGCCCAGGTCCATCTGTATTTTGAAATGCATGGAAGCTTATGAGAGCTATGATAAAAAAGGGGGGTTTGCATATATATATATGTGTTTTAATCGTTAAATCATAAATGGTGCATTTGACCTGGAAAGCAACAGTAACCAAGGGGAGGGGGCTGAATGGTTTATTAATGCACTAAAATAGTCATAAGACAACCTCTTATTTCATCATGAAACCTTGCAAATGTTTCACGGTTGAAGAACATTCTCACTTTTGGATAGGATGCATTTATGCACTTATTTATTAAGGCATTACTTCTAGTTGGATAACAGGAAGCTAAACCCTAAATGCTAGAAATCACGATAGTGATGTTAGTACAGATATCGCAGGAAGGTTTCTATACCATCTCTGATGATAGCTAACTAGTAGGCTTATTGTAGAGTTTCTATGCTACATTTTTATACATTCTTATTCTTCTCTACCACAAGGTATCAGACACCAGGATGGGAAAATGCTTAGAAGAAAGAAACAGATGAAGACACAGATGTTGTCAATTTCCATTGTTAAAAAGGGAAGGAAAAGACCATCCTGTTTTCTCTGAATTGGCTTGCTAGCTGCAGTAGGCTACTCACCATTCTATAGGCTGTAGCTTCGAATCACAAAATTATTTTATGTTACTGAGTAGGCCTATATGTTTGTTTTTCTAAATTATCTAATTATTCATCCAACAATAAAAATCCTTATTATTTTGTAAGAAATTAAATTAATTTTTATATGTTCCAATAAAGTTGACTAAAGTAGAAGCTTATGGTAGCAATGCCTTTGTTTAAGTTGGGTCAAACGTTTCGGGTAGCCTTCCACAAGCTTCCTACAATAAATAGGGTGAATTATGGCCCATTCCTCCTGACAGAGCTGGTGTACCTGAGTCAGGTTTGTAGGCCTTGCTCGCACACACTTTTTCAGTTCTGCCCACACATTTCCTATAGGATTAAGGTCAGGGCTTGTAATGGCCACTCCAATACCTTGACTTTGTTGTCCTTAAGCCATTTTGCCACAACTTTGGAAGTATGCTTGGGGTCATTGTCCATTTGGAAGATCCATTTGCGACCAAGCTTTAACTTCCTGACTGATGTCTTGAGATGTTTCTTCAATATATCCACATAATTTTCCTCCCTCAGAATGCCATCTATTTTGTGAATTGCACCAGACCCTCCTGCAGCAAAGCATACCCACAACATTAATGCTGCCACACCCTTGCTTCACGGTCGGGATGGTGTTCTTCGGCTTGCAAGACTCCCCCTTTTTCCTCCAAACATAACAATGGTCATTATGGCCAAACAGTTCTATTTTTGTTTCATCAGACCAGATGACATTTCTCCAAAAAGTACAATCTTTGTCCCCATGTGCAGTTGCAAACCGTAGTCTGGCTTTTTTATTGCGGTTTTGGAGCAGTGGCTTCTTCCTTGCTGAGCGGCCACAGTAGAACAAGTCCTATATCGACATAATCTGTTATGTCGATATAGGACTTGTTCTACTGTGGATATAGATACTTTTGTACCTGTTTCCTCCAGCATCTTCACAAGGTCCTTTGCTGTTGTTCTGGAATTGATTTGCACTTTTCGCACCAAAGTACACTCATCTCTAGGAGACAGAGACAGAACTGGATGAACCAGACTTGTGGAGGTCTACAATTTTTGGGGGGGTTTTGGCTGATTTCTTTTGATTTTCCCATGATGTCAAGCAAAGAGGCACTGAGTTTGAAGATAGGCCTTGAATGTTTCAAGCTGTGTAAAGGCACAGTCAACTTAGTGTATGTAAACTTCTGACCTACTGGAATTGTGATACAGTGACTTATAAGTGAAATAATCTGTCTGTAAACAATTGTTGGAAAAATGACTTGTGTCATACACAAAGTACATGTCCTAACCGACTTGCCAAAACTATAGTTTGTCAACAAGAAATTCGTGGAGTGGTTGAAAAACGAGTTTAATTGACTCAAACGTAAGTGTATGTAAACTTCCGACTTCAACTGTATCTACAGCATAACACAATCATCCAAACTGGAAAAATGTAGACTACATTTGTCCTAGCGGTAACTGATTGACTAAAAATCAACAATATGAATTAGCTAATATAATTTACTATTTATAATCAATCACATTCCGAGTGAGCTCACCATTGATCGAAATAATTAATAATAATAATAATTAAAAAACTCTCTAGAAATAGAAAGTAATCTGACAATGGGTAGTTTCTCCGTGCTGCCATGCTTTTTTTCCCTCACAGAAACCAAAGATAATAAGAGAAGTCTGGTATGTTTATAGTATGCATGTTCAGGGGGTGTGTCGTCATAGCAATAGCAATGTCTTTCAAAAGGAGACAACTCAGGAATGCAGAAATTCTGACAATGAGTGAGTATGAAAGTCAGGAAGATTCTGACAGTGACGAGCTGAACACCAACCTTGTTGCCATTGAGAACCCTGAATCTGAGGACCCCTTGTCCACTGACGAAGTCCCAGGTCCCTTTGAAGATGCTGGTGGTGATGGAGGTAGACAGACAGTGGATGAAGTACAGGAGTTCTGTGGTAGCTGAAAGGCCGCCAGCCATTTCACCCCTCCTGGCCCTGCTGATTGCTTTGATGAGTCCCAGTCTGGAGTGCAATGCCCCTTGCCATTTCCAACTGAGGCAGTGCTTCAAGTTTTTCTAACAGAGGAGCTGGTGGGAGACATGGTAGAGGAGACCAATTGCTATGCCTTGAAGCTACAGGAGAAAAGAGGGCTAGGAGTGGGGGGGAAACGCGCTAAATGGGTGACAACCACATTTGTAAAATGTATTCCTTCCTGGTGACAGTCCTTCTCATGGGGATAGTAAAGAAGAACTCCCTAAGAGAATACAGGAGCACAGATTCTATGTTTGCAACTCCCTTCTTTACCACCCTCTTTTCCCAAGACCACTTCCTAGTTCTGCTGCGATGCCTGCATTTCGTCAACAATGCTAATGCCATCCTAAATGACCCATTATGCAAAATAAGAAATGTTCTTACCAGCCTAACATCAGCATTTGGTCGGGTCTTTGTGCCATACAAGGACCTATGCATTGAAGAGTCCGTGATGTTATGGAAAGGTAGGCTGGCGTTCCATCAATATATTCCCTCCAAAAGCCACAGGATTGGGGTCAAGTTCTTTGTCATGTGCGACGTGAAGACAGGATTTGTCCAGGACAGTTTACACAGGGTCCACCACTGACATCCAACATTATGAGGGGCTTGGGGTGTCCGGGTCCGCGGTGATGACCATGCTGGCTCCTCATCTCAGCAAGGGATACACTTGTATGTGGACACTTGGTACAGCAGTCCCACACTCTTCCAGCATCTGATCTCCAACAGCACAGGGGCCAGTGGCACAGTCAGGTCGAACAGGAAGGGGATGCCGGCATTCGGATGCAGGAAGATGCAGAGAGGGGGGTGGAGTTCAAGGAGAACGGTCAACAGCTGGCAGTAAAGTGGCATGCCAAATGAGACGTCCATGTCCTCTCCACTATCCAGACAGCAACCATGTCGGCCACAAGGTGGACCACCTGACGGGAGAGAGAAAAATCCAACCAGACTGTGTGCTAGACTATAACCTCAAATGGGGGGCAGTGGATAATGCGGACATGATAAACAGCTTTGAGGAATGCACTCGGAAAACGACCAAGTGGTCTAAGAAGATATTTAACCTCATGAGAGAGCTGCTGGAGGAGCACCACACCCCTCGGCGTCCATCCACTGGGAGTTGTCCTGCTGCGGACAATCCCCTACTCCTCACTGCACTGCATTTTCCCTGCAAAGTCACTCAAACTGCTGCTCAAGGTGGTCACACACAAAGGCATTGCAAAGTCTGCCTGTCTGGCACCAGGAGAAGTAAGCAGAGGAAGTTGACAAAATACATGTGTTTAGCTTGTGATACACCTCTATGTATTTCACCGTGCTTTCATATGCTCAAGCACAATTGAGCACATCTGCAGCAATTAGTGACTGACTGACCTGACAGGTGACTTGACAGGTGACCTGCCATGATACTATGCCTTTAGAGGTGGGGGGTGGAAATGCAGTTGTTGTTCAGTAACTGCATGAATTTTAAATATGGGCTATGCATATTCAGTTTTTATTCCTCCTGAGATGGTGGTTGGTTGAACAACAACAAGTAGTTGTTGTTCAACCAACCACCACCAATACTGCAATAAAATAGATGACTATTACATATTGGCCTATTTGTTTTCTTGCTGTGTTTTCATCCAGTAAAACTGTTAAGGAGTCTAGCATACAAAAGCTGGCCTCAATCTTCAGCTCGAAAGATGTCCAGCTCCAGTTATGATATTGGCAAATACTGTTTGTGGTTTCTGAAAGTACAGAATAAAGAGGAATTATTCACCTCTACCGCTTCTCTCTCCCGGATCCGGGATCCTCCTCATCAAAAAAGCTGACTAGCATAGCCTAGCCTAACGCGACAGTGATATCATATAATATAATTTTCATGAAATCACAAGTCCAATACAGCAAATGAAAGATAAACATCTTGTGAATCCAGCCTTCATTTCCGATTTTTAAAATGTTTTACAGCGAAAACACAATATGTATTTCTATTAGCTAACCACAATAGCAAAAGACTCAACCGCATATTTTCACAATTTTTCTACTGCAAGGGTAGCTATCACAAAACCGACCAAATAGATATATAATTAGTCACTAACCAAGAAACAACTTCATCAGATGACAGTCTTATAACATGTTATGCAATAAATTTATGTTTTGTTCGAAAATGTGCATATTTGAGGTATAAATCATAGTTTTATATTGCAGCTACCATCAAAAATATCACCAAAGCAGCCAGAATAATTACAGAGAGCAACGTGAAATACCTAAATACTCATCATAAAACATTTATGAAAAATACATGGTGTACAGCAAATGAAAGATAAACATCTTGTGAATCCAGCCAATATTTCCGATTTTTTAAGTGTTTTACAGCGAAAACACAATATAGCATTATATTAGCTTACCACAATAGCCAAACACAAAAATGCATTTATCAGCAGCAAAAGGTAGCGATCGCAAAAACCAGCAAAAGATATAAAATTAATCACTAACCTTGACCAACTTCATCATGTGCATATTTTGAGCTGCAAACCGTGGTTATACATTGTGAATATGTAGCATCGAATCACCAAATTGTCCGGAGATATTTTGGACACTCACCTAATCTGACCAAAGAACTCATCATAAACTTTACTAAAAAATACATGTTGGACAGCAAATGAAAGATACACTAGTTCTTAACCTGTTGGGGATGGGGGCGCTGTTTAGACTATTTATGCTAATGTGGCTAATTTTTTAAACGGCTTCCCACAAAATCCTTGATCGTACAATATGCATATTATTATTATTATTGGATAGAAAACAGTCTATAGTTTCTATAGGAGTTGAAATTTTGTCTCTAAGTGGAACAGAGCCCATTCTACAGCAATTTCCCTGACATGGAGTCAGATTTGAGAAATGTTGGCCACTTTTCTGAAGTCAGTTAAAAGGGCACTGTCGTTGCTATGACTATACGGACACTTCTTACGTCTTCCCCTGGATGCCTTTACGTGATGACGATTCCAACGGGGTCGATTGCTCGTTCACAGGCCCTACAAATGAAAAAAACCTTTAGCTAGCAAGTCTTTTCTTGCTGCGTAACGCGCGTGGAAGACACCGACCCTCTCCTGTTCCAAGCGTTAGTTTAGCCTGTTATATTTCTCCGGTCATCTTTTCACTCGTTATAGGAGTTACAAACATCATGAAGTAGTTAATTTAAAGCGTTTTATAGCAATTTATATCCGTTTAGTGCGATTTTGGGACATTTATTTTTGCAACGATGTGAAAAGTTGGGCACGCTTTTCAGTTCATCCCGAACGCAGTTGACATTTCCACATGGCAAGAGGACAGCTTTCCACCAAAAGACGATTTCTCCCAAGAAAGGATCCTTTGCCCAAGATACTGATGGAAGAACAGCTCAAGGTAGGACATTTTTATTATGATAAATCGTGTTTCTGTCGAAACATTTTAGTGGCTTAGGACGCCATGTTTTTTGACGTAGCTTCGCTTGGCGCAAACTGTATTGAAAAGTAAGGATAAATTAAAAAATGTAATAACGCAATTGTATTAAGAATTAAATTGTCTATCAATCCCTGTCCACCCTATATTTTTTAGTCACGTTTATGAGTATTTATGTATAAGAGTAGATCACTGTCTAAGTGGCGCAAGGACAAATTCTGACCAGCTGAGTTACATTTCACATTGTCTAACCATGATTTTGGTGGCTAAATATAAACATTTTCGATCAAACTGTATATGCATGTTGTAATGTGATGTTACAGGAGTGTCATCGGAAGAATTCTGAGAAGGTTAGTGAAAAAATTAATATCTTTTGGCGATGTTGACTTTTATCGCTCACTTTGGCTAGAATCAATGCTGGGCTGCTAATTGCTATGTGCTAAGCTAATATAACGATTTATTGTGTTTTCGCTGTAAGACACTTAGAAAATCTGAAATATTGTCTGTATTCACAGGATCTGTGTCTTTCGATTCGTGTATGCTGTGTATTTTTACGAAATGTTTGATGATTAGTAGTTAGGTAAACACGTTGCTCATTGTAATTATTCTAGTCCATTTGTGATGGTGGGTGCAATTGTAAACTATGAAGTCTACCTGAAATATGCACTTTTTTCTAACAAAACCTATCCCATACCATAAATATGTTATCAGACTGTCATCTAATGAGTTTTTTTGTTGGTTAGGGGCTATAAATATCTTAGTTTAGCCGAATTGGTGATGGCTACTGGTGTTGGTGGACAAATAAAAGATGGTGGATGATGCTAATGTGTTTTTAGGTAATAGATGTACATCTTTACATATTGTGGCTTCCCTGTAAAACATTTTAAAAATCGGAAATGTTGACTGGATTCACAAGATCTGTGTCTTTCATTAGCTGTATTGGACTTTAATGTGTGAAAGTTAAATATTTTAAAAATATATTTTTTTTGAATTTCGCGGCACTGGTTTTTCAGTGGGGGGGGGGGGGGGGGTGCCGCTAGCGCCACGCTGATCCTAGACAGGTTAATACAACCGCCGTGCTAGATTTTTTAAAATAACTTTACCATAACAAACAGCTTACGTTATAGCGAGACAGCGCCCGCAAAAAGGGCGGAAAATAGGACTCAACATTTTCCACAGAAATACGAATTAACATCATAAATTGTTCTTACTTTTGCTGAGCTTCCATCAGAATCTTGTAAGGAGTCCTAGGTCCAGAATAAATCATTGTTTGGTTTTAGAATGTCCTTTTCTCCTGTCGAATTAGCAACCTTTGCTAGCCATGTGGCGCGAACATGCCCATCTTCTCCTGACGCAAAGAAAGGAAAATTCCAAAAGTCGCAATAAACGTTGAATAAACTGATACAACTCGGTTGAAAAAAACTACCTTATGATGTTTTTATCACATCTATCAAATAAAATCAGAGCCGGAGATATCCACCGTGTATACCGAACGCTTTTCAGAAGCCAATGTTGATGTCCTTCCCGCGCCTAGGTAGAGAAAGGAAATTCTGGTCACGTCATTCCAAGAGCTCTTGTTCGACCTCAGATCAAGCTAGACACCCCATTCCACCTTCCACTGCCTGTTGACATCTAGTGGAAGGCGTATGAAGTACATGCAAATCCATAAATATAAGGCAATTCAATAGGCAGGCCCTGGAACAGAGAATCATTTTCAGATTTTTCACTTCCTGTCTGGAAGTTTGCTGCCAAATGAGTTCTGTTTTACTAACAGATATAATTCAAACGGTTTTAGAAACTAGAGAGTGTTTTCTATCCAATAGTAATAATAATATGCATATTGTACTAGCAAGAATTGAGTACGAGGCCGTTTGAAATGGGCACCTTTAATCAGAGCTACTCAATACTGCCCCTGCAGCCATAAAAAGTTAACTAGTCATTTAACAACAAATAATTATTTACAACGACGACCTACAGCGGCCAAACTCGGACGACGCTAGGCCAATTGTGCGCCGCCCTATGGGACTCCAAATCACAGCCGGTTGTGATACAGCCTGGATTCGAACCAGGGTGTCTGTAGTGATGTCTCTAGCACTGAGATACAGTGCCGTAGATTGCTGCGCCTCTTGGGAGTCATAAGGCCAGCGTAGCTTCAAAATACAACACAAGCTAATACTTCTCAATTAGCATTGTTTTACAGGGCTAATAGAAGAATGTAGCTAGCTACATAAGCAGGATTGAATATAACACCATAAACTTTATGAAATGTTACCTCGTGTCCACGGTTTACTGTTGTTCTTCCATGCCGTCCCTAGGAGGGGTGCGTCACTTGAGTGGGTTGAGTCACTGACGTGGTCTTCCTGTCTGGGTTGGCGCCCCCCCTTGGGTTGTGCCGTGGCGGAGATATTTGTGGGCTATACTCGGGCTTGTCTCAGGATAGTAAGTTGGTGGATGAAGATATCCCTCTAGTGGTGTGGGGGCTGTGCTTTGGCAAAGTGGGTGGGGTTATATCCTGCCTGTTTGGCCCTGTCCGTGGGTATCATCGGATGGGGCCACAGTGTGTCCTGACACCTCCTGTCTCAGCCTAAAGTATTTATGCTGCAGTAGTTTATGTGTCGGGGGACTAGGGTCAGTCTGTTATCTTCTTGCGACTATAGGGGGTGCTGTTTTCTCATTAGCATAATTTGCATTACAGATTAAACGGCTTCCTACTCAATTCTTGCTCGTACAATATGCATATTATTACTATTATTGGATAGAAAACACTCTCTAGTTTCTATAGCCGTTGGAATTTTGTCTCTGAGTGAAACAGAACTCAATCTACAGCACTTTTCATGATAGGGAGTCAGATTTCAGACATCTTGGCACCTGATCTGGAGTCAGTTTAAAGGTCCGTGTACACGCTATGGAGAAACAGACACTTCTTACGTCTTCCACTGGATGTCAGTGCGTGATGACGATTTGAATGGGGTCGATTGCGCAATCAGTGCATCTATAAATCAACAAATACCGGAAGTAGCTTCCCTTTGCTGCCTGCGTCTTGCGCGAGAAGGACATCAGACTCGCCTCCTTCCAACCTGTTGTTTAGCCAGTAATATTTCTCCTGTCATGTTTTTACCCGTTATAGGTGTTAACAGCATCATAAGGTAGTTAATTTGAACCGTTTTATAGCAATTTAGATCCGTTTAGTGCGATTTTGAGGCATTGCTTTGTTATGCACTTTCAAGCACCGGGCACGTTTCGGGGTCCCGGTCGAACGTTAGTGGGCATTTCGACGGACAGAGGACATCTTTCGACCAAATGAAGATTAGACCCAAGAAAAGATACATTGCCCAAGATACCGATGGAAGATCACCTCATAGTAAGAAATATTTAAGATGATAAATCGTTGTTCTGTAGAAAAATGTTAAACGCACGTTCCGCCATCTTGTTTGCTATAGCTTTGCTTGGCGAACCCTGTATTGCACAGTAAGGATAATTTTAGAAATGTAATTCCGCGATTGCATAAAGAACTAATTTGTCTTTCGATAGCTGTCCAACTTATATTTTTTTAGTCAAGTTTATGAATAGATATCCATGAGACAAGATCACTGTGAAAGAGGGCGACCGACATTTTCAGGCTAGTTTTGCTAGTATTGTCATTGTGTAACCACGTTTTTTTATGGCTAAATATGCACATTTTCGAACAAACTGTATATGTATGTTGTAATATGATGTTACAGGAGTGTCATCGGAAGAATTCTGAGAAGGTTAGTGAAAAAATTAATATATTTTGGCGATGATACGATATCGCTCTCTTTGGCTAGAATCAGTGCTCGGGTAACGTTTGCGTATGTGGTATGCTAATATAACGATTTATTGTGTTTTCGCCGTAAAACACTTAGAAAATCTGAAATGTTGTCTGAATTCACAAGATCTGTGTCTGTCCATTGCTATGCGCTGTGTATTTTTAAGAAATGTTTTATGATGAGTAAATTGGTAATACACGTTGCTGTCTGTAGTAATTCTAGGAGCTTTGGTGAGATTTGTGATGCTGGCTGCAATGGCAAACTATGATTTATACCTGAAATATGCACATTTTTCTAACAAAACCTATCCTATACCATAAATATGTTATCAGACTGTCATCTGATGAGGTTTTTTCTTGGTTAGTGGCTATCAATATCTTAGTTTAGCCGAATTGGTGATAGCTACTGGTGTTGAGAGAAAATGGTGGACAAGAAAAATTGTGATTTTTGCTAACGTGTTTAGCTAATAGATTTACATATTGTGTCTTCCCTGTAAAACATTTTAAAAATCTGAAATGGTGGCTTTATTCACAAGATCTGTATCTTTCATTAGGTGTCTTGGACTTGTGATTTAATGATATTTAGATGCTGCTATTTAATTGTGACGCTATGCTAGCGATGCTAATCAGTGTGGGGGTGGGTGGGGGGTGCTCCCGGATCCGGGGTAGAGGCTCGTTAGAGGTTATACATGGAGTATTTCTCCTGTCTTATCCAGTGTCTTGTGTGAATTTAAGTATGCTCTCTCTAAATCTTTCTTCCTAGGACCATGCCTCAGGACTAGCTGGCATGATGACTCCTTGCTGTCCCCAGTCCATCTGGCCGTGCTGCTGCTCCAGTTTCAACTGTTCTGCCTGCGGCTATGGAACACTGACCTGCTCACTGGACGTGCTACCTGTCCACAGACCTGCTGTTTTCAACTCTCTAGAGACAGCAGGAGCGGTAGAGATACCTTTAACGATCGACTATGAAAAGCCAACTGACATTTACTCCTGAGGTGCTGACCTGTTGCACCCTCGACAACTACTGTGATTATTATTATTTGACCATGCTGGTCATTTATGAGCATTTGAACATCTTGGCCATGTTCTCTTATAATCTCCACCAGGCACAGCCAGAAGAGGACTGGACACCCTTCATAGCCTGGTTCCTCTATAGGTTTCTTCCTAGGTTTTGGCCTTTCTAGGGAGTTTTTCCTAGCCACCGTGCTTGCTTGCTGTTTGTAGTTTTAGGCTGGGTTTCTGTACAGCACTTTGAGATATCAGCTGATGTAAGAAGGGCTATATAAATACATTTGATTTGATTTGATTTACGTAACAATCACATTCCGGAATGGAGAAAATATTTTAAAATCACGTGCCACGTGTCAGAACTCACGCATGAAAGGTTTAATCCTGTATTGTCGCTTTGCCTGTTTGATGGTTCATCTGAGGTTGTAGCGGGATTTCTTATAAGTGTACGGATTAGTGTCTCGCTCTTTGAAAGTGGCATCTCTAGCCTTTAGCTCAATGTGGATGTTGCTTGGTTGGGATATGTACGTACGGTCACTGTGGGGACGACGTCGTCGATGCACTTATTGATGAAGCCGATGACTGAGGTTGTACACTCCTCAATGCCATTGGATGAATCCCGGAACATATTCCAATCTGTGCTAGCAAAACAGTCCTATAGCGTTGCATCCACATCATCTGACAACTTCTGTATTAATCGAGTCACTGGTACTTCCTGCTTTAGTTTTTGCTTGTAAGCAGGAATCAGGAGGATATAATTATGGTCAGATTTGCCAAATGGAGGGCGAGGGAGAGCTTTGTATGCGTCTCTCTGTGTGAACTAACAGTGGTCTAGAATTTGTTTTCCTGTTGTTGCAGGTGATATGCTGGTAGAAATGGATTTAAGTTTGCCTGCATTGAAGTCCCCGGCCACTAGGAGTGCTGCTTTTGGATGAGCATTTTCTTGTTTGCTTATGGCCTTATACAACTGGTTGAATGCGGTCTTAGTGCCAGCATCGGTTTGTTGTGGTAAATAGACAGCTGCAAACAATATAGATGAGAACTCTCTTGGTAGATACTGTCGTCTAGAGCTTATCATAAGGTACTCTACCTCAAGTTAGCAATACCTCGAGACTTCTTTAATATTAGACATTGCGCACTAGCTGTTATTGACAAATAGACACACACCCCCGCCCCTCGTCTTACCAGACGTAGCTTCTCTGTCCTGCCGAAGAATGACAAATTCCGCCAGCTCTATATTATCCGTGTCATCGTTCAGCCACGACTCGGGGAAACATAAGATATTACCGTTTTTAATGTCCCGTTGGTAGGATAGTCTTGATCGTATGTCATCCATTTTGTTTCCCAGGGATTGCACCTTGGCCAATAGAACGGATGGTAGTGAAAGTTTACTCACTTGTCTATGAATTCTCAGAAGGCAGCCCAACCTCTGCCCCCTTTTTCTCCATATTTTTTCCACGCAAATGACCAGGATTTGGGCCCGGTCCCGAGAAAGCAGTATATCCTTTGTAGCGGACTTGTTAATTAAAAAATCTTTGTCCAGTTCGAGGTGACTAATCGCTGTTCTGATGTCCTTAAGTTATTTTTGGTCATAAGAAACGGTAGCAGCAACATTATGTACAAAATAAGCAAAAAAATAAGTTAACCTGTCTAGGATCAGCGTGGCGCTAGCGGCACACCCCCCCCCCCCACTGAAAAACCAGTGCCGCGAAATTCAAAAAAAATATTTTTTTAAAATATTTAACTCTCACACATTCAAGTCCAATACAGCTAATGAAAGACACAGATCTTGTGAATCCAGTCAACATGTCCGATTTTTAAAATGTTTTACAGGGAAGACACAATATGTAAAGATGTACATCTATTACCTAAAAACACATTAGCATAATCCACCATCTTTTATTTGTCCACCAACACCAGTAGCCATCACCAATTCGGCTAAACTAAGATATTTATAGCCCCTAACCAACAAAAAAACTCATTAGATGACAGTCTGATAACATATTTATGGTATGGGATAGGTTTTGTTAGAAAAAAGTGCATATTTCAGGTAGATGGCATAGGTTACAATTGCACCCACCGTCACAAATGGAATAGAAAAACTACTTAGAGCAACGTGTTTACCTACTTACTAATCATCAAACATTTCGTAAAAATACACAGCATACACGAATCGAAAGACACAGATCCTGTGAATACAGACAATATTTCAGATTTTCTAAGTGTCTTACAGCGAAAACACAATAAATCGTTATATTAGCATAGCACATAGCACATAGCAGCCCAGCATTGATTCTAGCCAAAGTGAGCGATAAAAGTCAACATCGCCAAAAGATATTAATTTTTTCACTAACCTTCTCAGAATTCTTCCGATGACACTCCTGTAACATCATATTACACAATCCATATAGAGTTTGATCGCAAATGTTTATATTTAGCCACCAAAATCATGGTTAGACAATGTGAAATGTAGACAAGCTGGTCAGAAAATGTCCTTGCGCCACTTAGACAGTGATCTACTCTTATATATAAATACTCATAAACGTGACTAAAAAATATAGGGTGGACAGGGATTGATAGACAATTTAATTCTTAATACAATTGCGGAATTACATTTTTTAATTTATCCTTACTTTTCAATACAGTTTGCGCCAAGCGAAGCTACGTCAAAAAACATGGCGTCCTAAGCCACTAAAATGTTTCGACAGAAACACGATTTATCATAATAAAAATGTCCTACCTTGAGCTGTTCTTCCATCAGTATCTTGGGCAAAGGATCCTTTCTTGGGAGTAATCGTCTTTTGGTGGAAAGCTGTCCTCTTGCCATGTGAAAATGCCAACTGCGTTCGGGATGAACTGAAAAGCGTGCCCAACTATTCACATCGTTGCAAAAATAAATGTCCCAAAATCGCACTAAACGGATATAAATTGCTATAAAACGCTTTAAATTAACTACCTTATGATGTTTTTAACTCCTATAACGAGTGAAAAGATGACCGGAGAAATATAACAGGCTAAACTAACGCTTGGAACAGGAGAGGGTCGGTGTCCTCCACGCGCGTTACGCAGCAAGAAAAGACTTGCTAGCTACAGGGTTTTTTCATTTGTAGGGCCTGTGAACGCGCAATCGACCCCATTGGAATCGTCATCACGTAAAGGCATCCAGGGGAAGACGTAAGAAGTGTCCGTACAGTCATAGCAATAAGTGTGCCCTTTTAACTGACTTCAGAACAGTGGCCAACATTTCTTAAATCTGAATCCATGTCAGGGAAATTGCTGTAGAATGGGCTCTGTTAAACTTAGAGACAAAATTTCAACTCCTATAGAAACTATAGACTGTTTTCTATCCAATAATAATAATAATATGCATATTGTACGATCAAGGATTTTGTGGGAAGCCGTTTCAAAAATTACCCAATTAGCATAAATAGTCTAAACAGCGCCCCCATCCCCAACAGGTTAAACAATGTGAAAAAACAGGAGTTCGTAAAACGGTGCCATTTTCACACTTTTGGAGTTAACTTCCAAACAACAACGTGGAGTTTTGAAGAGTGCACATTCACAAGTACGTAATTAGAGCCTAGTGAGCCTCCAACATTTCTAATCTTGGACACCCAGCGCATCTGCCCATGAGAGATTATATCCTTGTGACAGTTGTTACTCAATCGGATGGAGCTAAGAAGAAACAAAACAATAAATGTGTGAATTTAGTGGAAACTTGCCCATTTGTAACAAGCATGGTAACAAGCATTTGTTCTTACACCTCTGTAATTTCCACATGTTGTTACGGTGTAAGTGTGAGTTATTACACTGTAACAAGTATTGTAGTTAATTGTAATTACACATGTAAATGCACTGTCATAAGGACTCATTAAAATGAAGTGTTACCCATTTTATAACAGATTTTCTCCTTTATTGGAAACAGTTCGGTTAGTTTCAATTTGAGATTACATTATAGGGACTATGGTACAAAATGACCTGTCTAGCTTAGCTGGTCACATTTGCACCTTAGCATTGTCAAGTTGTTGACTTTTGTACATTGTCCCTGTCAAAATACAAATACATAAACATTTATGTTGGTGAGAATGAATGTCGTTGTTGGTGCATTAAGCATGCACGGTGTTATGGCTTCTGTCCTGCCCTCAGACGTTCTCTCGGGCATCTGGTTTCGAGCAGATTTGAGTGCTGCCTGATTACTGACTGTGTGACAGTGTGCTGCCGGCCTGCCTCATCAGGATTTACAGCTGTGAGATTGAGGGCTTTCCAGTTGCACTGAGCCCTCTGCCCTCTGGCAGGTACACAGTCATGGGAGAGGGTGTGTGTGTGTGTTTTCCCACATGTGCGCGTGCGTGTGTCTGTCCGCTTAAGAGTGTGCGCGTGGGTGTACGATTTATTATTTTTAATCATTCTAAAATGGATCATTAGATGTACCAGTTCTACAGTGGCCAAATCCTTTTGGATATCAGCCTAATATAGGGCAAATGCTCTGCAGCCTCATACTGTGGCTTTTCAGTGGTTGCTGTGTTCCTAACTAGTACGAATGGCTCTAAAATTGTCTATTAATGTAGGGAATTGGGATAGAGAACAAATTGCCACTCTACATTCCGAAATCCTAACTGATTGAGAAATGATGAGCAGCTCATCTCTCTATAAATGGTTCATGATATTATCCCTGTTGGATACTACACATCCCCTGTCCAATGAATGGAATAACGTTGTTTCGTAATGTACATAGATACCATATGCAGATAAAGGCTGTCATACCAGATCTAGCCTAAGCTGCTAACAAAGTTAGTCCTCGATGAGATTTTCAATGGAGCCTTCTTTGTCTGGAGAGGTAAATGAACGGTTCCAGCGCTGTAAGAGCTGTATCTACTATGCTTTGTTTTCGTGACAAACTGGATCACTCAGAGTTGCAATGTGGCAATTGTTTGCTTGCCGAAGATTATAGACTTGAGGTGGCTTCCTTGATCACGCAAGTAGGAAGCCTACATAAGAAAATGGTGAAAACGCAGAGTGCAATGTTGACCTTTTCTACGCCGGTGGCTGGATGTCATTTGCGCATGTTCGATCCATCTCTGTCTTGTTGGTTGGTGTTATCCGACTGGCCGGTGTTGTCCGCAGTTCATTCGCCAGGGGAGCCATCTCCTGCCTCTTGTCCCCCATCTGATAGTGGAGTCGAAGGAGCACAGTAATCAACGATGGTCGCATGTCACGAGCCATGCAAGCCGAAGACAGCGACCTGTCGCAAAGCAGCTTACACTCCCAATGAGAGGTTCAGAGTGGAAACAAACAACGAATAGTTTCGCTGCCATAGAGCCTGATCTTCCTGCACCTTTGTCGCTGGGGGTACCTGCGTCTGCGGCCGCTGTGCCTACTCCTACTCCTTCCCCTACGATTCCATCCCTGCTTTGGATCGAGCGGGGCTTCTCCATCTGACGGAGGCCTGCACCATCCTGTGAAGCGTGGGAGAGGATTTCCTTGTCCTTTTCGCCAGCCGTGATTTTGGGCAGCTCCATGGTAAGAAATGTGACTGTTCCTATTGCAAAAACAATGTCCTATCCCAGAGCTCGAGTAAATGACATTACTAAACTGCTTCCAAATGTACTATGTCTGGATATGGACATCGATTCTATCGTAGTCCACGTGGGTTTTAATGACATTATGAAGGGCAGCTCTGAACAGTTGAAACTGGATTTCAAAGAGCGGATTGACTCTCTGCTAGACACTAATAAAAGACCCATCGTATCAGGCCCTGTGCCCTCTCGGAATCGTGGCATTGAACGCTTTAGCAGGATTATTTATCTTCACAACTGGCTATGTGCTTATTGCAGCTCAAGTTGACAATATTGGTACCTTTTGGAAGCAAAACACATTTTATAAGGAGGATGGGATCTACCCAAATCATTTGGGTTCCTGGATCCGTTCACAGCATTATAAGGCTGCGTTGAGACAATGACTTATCAATGACCCAAGTCCAGCTCAGTTAATCCCTACCATTGTGTCGCTGAGTATTCATACTGCTTTAGCAAATGTACATTTTACCAGTGGCATTTGTAGACACAATGCAAGTAACCTAAATGATGTCCCTCTAACTGCCCTAAATGCCTCTGCTGATCCTATAGCTATTGTATGCAGCAATCATGTGTCTATGAACCAGATTTATGCTGTTAGCATTGAGGTGGTGTGCCCTAGTAGGAAGTCCACTGTATGCAGCTCACCCTGCACTAACATAAATAACATGAGAATATCTACTTCGGTTAACCTGTTTGGGCTGCAAGGGCAGTATTGAGTAGCAGATAAAAGGTGCCCATTTCAAACGGCCTCGTACTCAATTCTTGCTCACACAATATGCATATTATTATTACTATTGGATAGAAAACACTCTCTAGTTTCT
This sequence comes from Salvelinus fontinalis, assembly GCF_029448725.1. Taxonomy (NCBI): domain Eukaryota; kingdom Metazoa; phylum Chordata; class Actinopteri; order Salmoniformes; family Salmonidae; genus Salvelinus; species Salvelinus fontinalis. The sequence goes on from NC_074668.1 coordinate 45,836,966, forward strand.
AAAACCGTTTGAATTATATCTGTGAGTGAAACAGAACTCATTCTGCAGCAAACTTCCTGACAGGAAGTGGAAAGTCTGAAATCGAGGTTCTGTTCCAGGGGCTGCCTATTAAAGCCCTTGTTATTTATTAGTTTAGATGCACTTCATACGTATTCCACTAGATGTCGACAGATGATATTAGTTTAGATGCACTTCATACGTATTCCACTAGATGTCGACAAGGAGTGAGAGAAGAAATGAACTTGATCTGGACTCGAATTACAGCTCATGGAATGACGTGTCCTCCATTTCCTGTTTTCAGGAAGGCGCGAAGAGAGACGTGGATTTGCCTTCTGTTTAGCTGTCGTTATAGGCGACTACTATCTCCGGCTTTGATTTTATTTGATACATGTGACCATATCATCGTAAAGTATGTTTTTTCAATATAGTTTAATCAGATTATTGAAAATTTTTCGGAAGTTTTGCCGTGTTCCGTTCTCTGACTTTGTTGACGATGGAGCGATTCGTGCCACTTGGCTAGTGCGCTTGCTAAATCGAGAGGGAAGGTGGCCGTTCTAAATACAAAGGACCCCTTGTCCAACATTCTGATGAAAGATCAGCAAAAGTAAGAAACATTTTATGATGCTATTTCATATATCTGTCGTGCATGTGAACTAGTCGTCGGCGCCCAACGTTTCGGTACTCAGCTATACCGAAGCTGGATGTCGTAATGAAGTTATTTTTTAGAATTCTAACACTGCGATTTCATTAAGAACTAATGGATCTATCATTTCCTATACAACATGTATTTTTTAGTTATGTTTATGAATAGCTATTTGATCAGAATATGTGTGTCAGAAAAAGTGTCCGAAAAATATCGTTGCTGTTTAGACGTTGTGGGAAAAGTAGCTAAGTTAGCACAATGTGTAACCACTGATTTCAGCTCTAAATATGCACATTTTCGAACAAAACATAAGTGTATGTATAACCTGATGTTACAGGACTGTCATCTGATGAAGAATATCAAGGTTAGTCAAAAATTATATATCTTTTACTGGTTTGTTACGATCGCTAACCTTTTGCTACTGGGAAATGGCATGTGTTTCTGGTTTTTGTGGTAAGCTAATATAACGCTATATTGTGTTTTCGCTGTAAAACACTTAATAAATCGGAGATATTGGCTGGAATCACAAGATGCCTGTCTTTCATTTGCTGTACACTATGTATTTTTCAGAAATGTTTTATGATGAGTAATTAGGTATTTGACGTTGGTGTCTGTAATTATTATGGCTGCTTTCGGTGCAATTTCTGATTGTAGCTGCAATGTAAACTATGATTTACACCTGAAATATGCACATTTTTCGAACAAAACATAGATTTATTGTATAACATGTTATAAGACTGTCATCTGATGAAGTTGTTTGTTGGTTAGTTTGGTTTGTTCTTGGTTAGTTAGGTTGGCTTTGTGCATGCTACCTGTGCTGTGAAAAATGTCTGTCTTTTTTTGTATTTGGTGGTGAGCTAACATAAATATACGTGCTGTTTTCGCTGTAAAACAGTTTAAAAATCGAACATGTTGGCTGGATTCACAAGATGTGTACCTTTCATTTGCTGTATTGGACTTGTTAATGTGTGAAAGTTAAATATTTAAAAAATATATATTTTGAATTTCGCTCCCTGCACTTGAAGTGGCTGTTGTCATAAGTGTACCGGCACCGCCCTGCAGCCATAAGAAGTTAAGCTTCCCAGTAAAGCAATGAAAACAAGCAAGCATCTGTGTGCCACATCATACTGTGGTAGCAATACAAGGTTATAATATTTACAGGAAAGACAGAAATATCAGTGGTGGAGGTGTTGCTGTTTATATTCAGAACCACATTCTGTCACGACTTCCGCCGAAGTCGGCTCCTCTACTTGTTCGGGCGGCATTCGGCGATCTACGTCACCGGCTTTCTAGCCATCGCTGCTCCATTTCTCATATATCCATTTGTTGTGTCTTGTTTCACACACACCTGGATGTCATTCCATAATCAATCTGCATATATTTAGTGCTCTGTTCCCCTCCATGTCTTTGTGTGTAATTGTTTATTGTTACGTGGATTTTTGTCAGGCGCTGTACTTTTGTTATGTACCGTATTTTTTGGGCACTAGTATGTTTTCTGTGCTGTCGTTGTTGACCGGTATTAAAGTGTGCCTGTTTACTATAATCCGCTCTCCTGCACTTGACTTCGCCTCCCACATACATGCCTAACACATTCCTGTAAAGATTAGAGAGGATCTCATGTTAAATACTGTTGAAGTAATATGGCTACAGGTTCATCTGCCTCACATAAAGCCTATTATTGTGGGAAGCTGCAATAGACCACCAAGTGCTAACAGACAGTATCTGGATAGGATGTGAATGCTTGATAATGTATATGATATTAACAGAGAGGTATATTTTCTGGGTGATTTCAATATCGACTGGCTTTCATCAAGCTGCCCACTCAAGAAAAATCTTCAAACTGTAACCAGTGCCTGCCACCTGGTTCAGGTTTTCAGTCAACATAGCAGGGTAGTTACAAACAGCACAGGAATGAAATCATCAACATGTATTAATCACATCTTTACTAGTGCTGCAGAAAGGTGCTTGAACGCAGTATCCAGATCCACCGGATGTAGTGATCACAATATAGTAGCCATATCTAGGAAAACCAAAGTTCCAATGGCTGGGCCTAATATAGTGTATAAGAGGTCATACAATATGTTTTGTAGTGATTCCTATGTTGTTAATGTAAAGAATATTGGGCTTCACATGAGTCTTTCTGTACAGATGTTAATTTTACATTATTATAAGGAAAAAAATCCATACAATTAGTTTCAGTTAGTGGAGGAGACTGAAACGAAAACATATTCTTAAAGTACTTTACTTCCTCTGTCAAAATATCCTTTGGTGAATCATGCGTGACTCCATTATTTGTAACAAGTTTTAATTAAAAAAAATTGGTAGCATTTCTATATTGAAGATTGAAAAGGAATTTGGTGCATTTTTCCCCATATTCCACCCAGTTCGCTTAATTTTTATAATATATTACACTCGATTTTTCTTGAATAAGTTCCTCCATTTATTTTTGTTTTTCCTCTAACTTATTCTGTGCCTCTATGGTACCATTTTTATTGCTATCTAACTGTACTGTTAGTCCTTCAATTTCCTTTGTTAATATGGACTCTTTTGATCTAAATTGCTTTTGTTTTATAGATGAGTACTGAATTGCATGGCCTCTAAAGGCACACTTAAAAGTGTCCCATACAATATGGGGATCTGCTGTACCTATGTTATGTCTAAAAAAGTCAGTTATAAATTCTTCTGTCCTAGTTCTAAACAATTTATCATCTAGTAGGCTTTCATTAAATTTCCAATATCCTCGCCCACGTGGAAATTCTGTAAGAGTAATATATATGCCAATTATGTGATGATCCGACCGCATTCTGTCCCCTATCAACATAAGAAAGTAGTCAAGACGACTAGCTTGATTAAGCCTCCGCCATTTATATCTCACTAGGTCAGGGTATATATGTCTCCATATATCCACTAATTCCAATATATCCATGACATTCATGATTTCCTTAAGTGCCCGAGGGTGATAGTTTGTAGTGTGATTTCCTTTCCGGTCCATAGAGGCATTTAAAACCGTATTAAAATCTCCCGACATAATAATAGAGTCTAGTGTTGCTTGTAGAGTTGATAAATTCTTATATATATTTTCAAAGAAGCTTGGATCATCATTATTCGGACCGTATAGGTTAATAAGCCATATCTGTTTATTGACCAATAACACATTTAAAATAATCCATCTACCTTGAGGATCTGTTTGGACAATTTGCACATTTGGATCAAAATTATTCTTAATTAAAACCATCACCCGTTTTGAATTTCTTTGCCTACGGGAGAAATATATTTCACCCCCCCAGTTCTTTTTCCACAAAACTTAATCTAAAACTGTTGAATGGGTTTCCTGTAAACAATAGATATTATATTCCTTCTCTTTTATCTAGGTAAATACTGATCGTCTTTTCTTATTATCTGCGAGGCCATTACAATTGTAACTGGCTATACTTACTTCACCACTTACCATAATGAGACACAACTTTCAATTATTTATATCATAATATATGTTTGTAAACGTACCATTAAAAAGTAACACCCCCACACAACTATAAGCTCACATTCTCAACAATTGCACCATCCCAGAGCCCACTCAAGATAGGTCTTGATTTACAATTGCACTTACAGTTGCAGCTGAATGAGAAGGCCTGCAAGACCGCGCAAAAAATGTGCAGAAATTGAGAGATTTTTTTTAACCATTGTCACATCCTAGATGATGGAGGTCAAATGTACACCCTTTCCCTGAGACACCCACAATACGGTCAACCGTATTGACCATATTCCCAAGCATCTCCATGCAGTCAGACTTTGATTTTGTGCCAACAGGGTCACAATAATATACCCCCTCTCTGAATGTCTGAGTGTGACCCCCTTCCCATGGGTTACTGCAGCTAGTGTTGCCAGCACTGCCACTGCCTGGGTGGGGGCACCCCACCGGAATCCCCACCGGCTAGGTACAAGGTCGTCAAAGTTCTCATTAGCAGCTTTGAGAATATCCTTGTGTAGTATGCTCTCCCTTTAGGGGGCTTTGCAGGACCAACCCTGCCAAGCAGGCTCAGAATCTTGAGGGGGCAGTGCTGCTCTTGGTCTCTGACCTCATTTTGGCTGTATACAGACCGCTTACAGCAGGCACAAAAAAACAGTTAGGGACTTCTCCGTTTCTGGGTCATTCAGGTGGGTGTCTAGGGTATAGGGTCATGGACCGTACCATTAAAATAGGATCATAAATAAATAATTAGATCATTTATTTAAAAAATGTAGTTCCCCATGATAGGACAATAAATAAATAAGACGTATAATTCATTATAAAAGTATATCCATCATCTGAACAACATTGAAAGCCCTCTCATACCCCGGCTCACAGCAATACATTGGTTCTGGGATATGCAACCATTTCATTACTCACTCACTCAACTTTCACAAACATAACAAATAAAATAAAAAATAAACATACACCACACCATCCACACATACTGTGCCTTTTGTTTACTTAGTTTGTATCTTCACTATGTTGAATTAGTGCCTGTGTGGTCAATTAGTTATATGTGAAGATATATAGAAAAGCTATATTTTTTATTTTTTTGTTGCAATCCATAACCGGGCTAGAATTGTGTTTATTCTCCTCATCTATGAGAACTTTGTAATTTTTTAAATAACCATGCTATAGTCTTTGTGTCTCTGAACAACTGGTTATCAATATATAGTTTATCAACGACGAGAGCTACTCGTTTCGCTTTTAATACATTTTCTTTGAAAATTGGATACAGAACTTTACGCTGTTCTGCAATTTCCTTCGGAAACTGATCATTCATGCCAATTTTGGTCCCAGCAAGTCTTTTACCCAGGCTTTTAACCATTATTTTATCTTTAAATGAAGCAAATTTGGCAACGATTGAATTTTGTCGATAGCTTCGCGTGGGATCTGAAGCGCTGTATGGAGGAACTCTAACTACAGATTCAGGAACCTCCCCTCCTTTCTCCTGGATACCTGTAAGTCCCAGATTCTCTCTCGTGGGTCTAGTTTGTATGTCCAGTAAGGCTTCCCTCAGAACGGTGTTCTCCTTTTTAATTTCATTCATTTTGGTTTCAATCTTATTGACTGTCCCTTTTAGCTTGTGTGTTTCCTTCTCCATTGTCACAGCTTTTTCATCACTTATCTCGAGGCTTGTCTTCAACTCTTTTATATCCTTACTAACTAATTCAAGTAGACCCAGTTTATCATTTATTGATTTTAACAGATCGGTTTTGACCTTTACCATTCCTGGTGGTGAAAATATTAAATCGTCTGTAGAGGAGTCACGTTTTCGTTTTGAAATCGGTTCCCCTGTCTTACTCTCCGTCATGTTTGGGTGTTGCTTGTTTTTGTAATATTTGTCGATAAATGTCTCTAGTCTTAAGATTTGTTTTGTGTTATTATCCAGATTGAAGGTTATCACCCACCAGATTATGTAGTGCTAATATTTTTGTTTAATCTACCCATCATGTCCAATTTATTAAATGTTTTACAGCGAAAACACAACATATATTTGTTAGATCACCACCAAATCCAAAAAACACACATTTTTCCCAGCCAAAGATGGTCACACAAAAGCAGAAATAGAGATAAAATGATTCACTAACCTTTGATAATCTTCATCAGATGACACTCATAGGACATCATGTTACACAATACATTTATGTTTTGTTCGATAATGTGCATATTTATATCCACAAATCTCAGTTTACATTGGCGCCATGTTCAGAAATGCCTCCAAAATATCCAGAGTAATTACAGAGAGCCACGTCAAATAACTGAAATACCCCATCATAAACTTTGATGAGATACATGTTATACATATAATTAAAGATACACTGGTTCTTAATGCAACCGCTGTGTCAGATTTTTTTTAAACTTATTGCATACCATGCAATAATCTGAGACTGCGCTCAGAAATACACAACATTTCTCCGCCATGTTGGAGTCAACAGAAATACGAAATTACATCATAAATATTTCCTTACCTTTGATGATCTGTCATCAGAATGCAGTGCCAGGAATCCTAGTTCCACAATAAATCGTTGTTTCGTTCGATAATGTCCATTACCAGTGTCCAATTAGCTACTTTGCTAGCACTTTTAGTTCACATGTCCAAACGCTGGCGCCGGTCCAGGCGAACTCAGATGAAAACTTCAAAAAGTTATATTCCAGGTCGAATAAACTGGTCAAATTAAGTAGAGAATCAATCTTCAGGATGTTGTTATCACATTTATCCAATAACGTTCCAACCGGAGCATTTCTTCATGTCTGTATAAGTAATGGAACACATGACCAAATCATGACTAGCGCGTGTGACCAGGAACTAGCATTCTGCCAGACCACTGACTCAAATAGCTGCCATCCGGCCCACACATCACACTAGAGGCTTCATTCCACGTTCTACAGACTGTTGACATCTAGTGGAAGGTGTAGGAAGTGCAAACAGATCCATATATTACAGGAAATTGAATAGGCGATGACTTTAACGTCAACCCTTCTCAGAATTCTCACTTCCTGTTTGGAAGTTTGCCTGCCATATGAGTTCTGTTATACTCACAGACATAATTCAAACAGTTTTAGAGACATCAGAGTGTTTTCTATCCAATAGTAATAATAATATGCATATATTAGCATCTGGGACAGAGTAGGAGGCAGTTCACCATGAGCACACGATTCATCCAAAGCGAAAATTCTGCCCCCTATTCCAAACAGGTTAACAAGATGTTTATCTTTCATTTGCTGTATTGGACTTGTTAATGTGTGAAAGTTACATATTTCGCGCCCTGCCTTTTCAGCGGAATCCCTGGGCTAGAAAGGGTAACTTGCCGATATTGAATATTACGTTTTATCTTGAGGTGCTCTACATAACTTTGTTCAGTCCGCCATTACCTCTACGTCCGCCATTGGCTCCACTATTGTTATTTACTGCTGCTATTTAATTATTTGTTATTCTTATCTCTTAATTGTTTAAGGTATTTTCTTAAAACTGCATTGTTGGTTAAGTAAGTAAGCATTTCACTGTAAGATCTACACCTGTTGCATTCGGCGCATGTGACAAATACCCGACACTGCACTTGACACAGTTATGAAATTGCTTATTTCAGTTACTAATAAGCATGCACCCATTAAGAAAATGACTGTCAAAACGGGTAAATCCGAGAGGATTGATGAGGAATGGAAAAATTGTGTTGATGAGAGGGATGAGGCAAAATAAATGGCAAATTTGTCTGACCGCACAAATGACTGGGAAAGTTACTGCAAATTGAGAAATCATTATTTTGACCAAACTGAATAATAAGAAGAAGAAACTACACTATGAAACAAAAATAAATGACATAAATACTTATTTTAAAAAGCTTTGGAGCACCTTCAATGACATTCTGTTACCAACCCTTTGTAAAGTTTTAGATTTTATTTTTTTTATTTGATCAGATACAACAGTAAACAAATTGACAGACTTTAAGCCCACTTTTTTTAGGGAAGGATATTCAACAAGCACAGCACCTACACAAATGACTGATGACTGGCTGAGATAAATTGATAATAAAAAGATTGTGGGGGCTGTTTTGTTAGACTTCAATGTGGCTTTTGACATTATCGATCATAGTCTGCTGCTGGAAAAACGTATGTGTTATGGGTTTACACCCCCTGCTATATTGTGGATAAAGAGTTACCTGTCTAACAGAACACAGAGGGTGTTCTTTAATGGAAGTCTCTCCAACATAATCCAGGTAGAATCAGGAATTCCCCAGGGCACCTATTTAGGCCCCTTACTTTTCCAATCTTTACTAACATGGATGACTCAACACTATACACATCAACTACTATAGCAACTGAAATGGCTGCAACATTAAACTAAGAGCTGCAGTTAGTTTCAGAATGGGTGGCAAGGAATAAGTTAGTCCTAAATATTTCAAAAACTAAAAGCATTGTATTTAGGAGAAATCATTCATTAAACCCTAAACATGAACTAAATCTCATAATAAATAATGTGGAAATTGAGCAAGTTGAGGTGCTTGGACTAACTGCTTGGAGTAACCCTGGATTGTAAACTGTCATGGTCAAAACATATTGATACAACAGTAGCTAAGATGGGGAGAAGTCTGTCCATAATAACGCGTTGCTCTACCTTCTTAACAGCGCTATCAACAAGGCAGGTCCTACAGGCTCTAGTTTTATCGCACCGGTACTACTGTTCAGTCTTGTGGTCAGATGCCACAAAAAGGGACTGAGGAAAATTGCAATTGGCTCAGAACAGGGCAGCACGGCTGGCCCTTGGATGTACACAGAGAGCAAACATGAATAATATGCATATCAATCTCTCCTGGCTCAAAGTAGAGGAGAGATTGACTTCGCTATTTGTATTTGTTAGAGGTATTGACGTGTTGAAAGCACCGAGCTGTCTATTTAAAAGACTAGCACACAGCTCAGACACCCATGCATACCCCAGAAGACATGCCACCAGAGGTCTCTTCACAGTCCCCAAGCCCAGAACAGACTATGGGAGGTGCACGGTACTACATGGACCCATGACTACACATAACTCTATTCCACATCGGGTAACTAATGCAAGCAGTAGAATCAGATTAAAAAAATGATACACATGCACCTTATGGAACAGTGGGGACTGTGAAGCAACACAAACATAGGCACAGACACATGTATACACACACATGACAACATGCGTACTATACACACATGTGCACATAGATTTTGTGTTGTAGATATGTGGTAGTGGAGTATGGGCCTGAGGGCACACACTTAGTGTGTTGTGAATTCTTTAATGAATGTATTGTAATGCTCTTAAAATTGTATAACTGCCTTGGCAGCAGCTAATGGGGATCCATAATAAATACAAATACAAAAAGGTAAAGACTGGTTTGAGATATGTATCTGTATGTATTGGATGTTTGTTATCCTTAGGTGGCACCAACATATGTAGGGTTAGGTTAGGACTTGCTTTCGGTTTCTATAAACCCACCTGGATGTCTCCTATATTGTCCGACAGCAACAGAAGCCATATAGTTGTTGTTGTTATTCCTACTGTCTTACCTGTAAGTCCCATTGTGAAGGAGATGGTGGAGAGATGGTCTCTGATGGTACAACCTCTAAAATATGCTTTGGTGCAATTTTCACAAGAATGTGGTACATTTTGACAACCTTTATGTACAAAACTCAAAACATATAATCAAAAAGGCCGTTGTTTCACATACTGTAATATATTCCATTTACATTGCAGACGCTTCTATCCAATATGACAGCATATTTTTGTATGTGACCCCAAAGGACATCGAACCCACTACTCTGGTGTTGCTACTGCCATGCTTTTATTAAATGAGCCATGTACATGACTACTACAATAGATAAGTACAATATAATACAAGATTACAATACAGGTGGAATATGTATGATTGCCATCCCCATGAGCGTACCACCCTCCTTCAGGCCATGAAAAAGGCATGTAATGACCTCCATCCAGGCCTACACTGGGTATACCAAACATTAGGAAAGCATTCCACAGGGATGCTGGCCCATGTTGACTCCAATGCTTCCCACATTTGTGTCAAGTTGTCTGGATGTCATTTGGGTGGGGAAACATTCTTGATACACACAGGAAACTGTTGAATGTGAAAAACCCAGCAACATTGCAGTTCTTGACACCAACCGGTGCGCCTGGAACCTATTACCATACCCCGCTCATCTTTTTGTCTTGCCCATTCACTCTCTGAATGGCACATGCACAAGTCTACATTGTCTCAAGGCTTAAAAATCCTTATTTAACCTTTCTCCTCCCCTTCATCTACACTGACTGAAGTGGATTTAACAAGTGACATCAACAAGGGTATCAAAGCTTTCACCTGGTCATGACCTATGTCATGGAAAGAGCAGGTGTCCTTAACGTTTTGTATACTCAGTGTATGTCGGCTTGGATTCCCAGTGCCAAAAGGTTTTTCCCCAGGTGCATGAACAATGAGGACATTTACTGCGATGTCGATGCATTTTTTTGCTATTGGATTACCTGTTTGTTAAAATAACTAAATTGAGAATATATCATTATGTCTTGTTTTGGTATTTAAATCAATGTTCTCATGTTATTTCACATTGTGCGACAGTGGTTAGAGCGTTGGGCCAGTAACCGAAAGGTTGCTAGATCGAATCCCTGAGCTGATAAGGTACAAATCTGTCGTGCTGCCCCTGAACAAGGCAGTTAACCCATTGTTCCTAGGCTGTCATTGAAAATAAGAATTTGTTCTTAACTGAGTTAACTAGTGTCTGTTAACTAGTTAAATCAAGGAAAAATGTAAAACATACTTTGGATCAATGGTTGTGTGGCAAAAGATGTCTTCAAACAAAATGAATGCACAATAAATCATTTTGAATATGAGACTTGCTGTGTTACAAGTGTTACCAGTTTGAAGTTTTGTACTAAGAGTTAAGGAAATTCACCACATACTTGTGAAAATAGCACCAAAAAACCTAATACTACATTCCAGACTGAGAACCGCCGAAGGTCAATTGATTTCCCGACTGATTCTAGCAAATGTTCACAAATGTGTCAAATGCTTACAAGGTATTTAAATTAGGCTGCATATTCCACTGTGCCGCGCCGTGTGACCGTCAGAGAGGAGAAGGGTGACATTGATGAACCATCTGCTCGCCGAGCATCACCGTAGGCAGCTGTACTGATGGACAGAGCCCTATGCTTTCTGACACACTGTGCACTAGAAAATGCCAGCTCAGCAAATTTGGCGTAATAATTATGTACCAACTCCTGTGAACCAGAATCATCAGAGTACAGTGTGCCCTCTCCTCTCTCTGGATTACATAAAGAAAAGCAGAAAGAACATTTTCGGAAGTCTGAGTGAGAAAAATTGCTTGTGAAGGCTGGTGTGTTTTTTTCTCCACTGGTTTATGACATCTCTGAAGCTTTCAGGGCCTTTTCTAAAGGATGAATGTGTGTATGTGCGTGCGTGTGTGTGTGCTGTACGTGTGCATGTCAGAGAAAGATTGTTAATTTGCAGACCGAAAAGCAAGCAACTGTTTTAGCCTTCTTTATATGTCTGAGGTCCTTCAGTGGTGAGCAGTGAGCAGCATAAACCTTCTCATATAAGCCTATGCTGAGAGAAATGTCTAATTACTCATGATCAAACGGTGCTGTTCTGTTAAGGTGATGTGGAGAGTCAAACAGAATATGCATGAAGAAATGTAGGCAGGTCACTTTCATAGAATATTGGATCATTTTCTGTCTGGACTGCTGACATTTATTCTTTGTCGTTGTGACTGCTTGTTACTGTGTCTTTGAAGCAAACTGGATTAAATGAAAATATGTTAAATATCACCAAATTAGGAAATATAAACAAATAACTGCTAAAATTGCAATGCCAAATGTGACTGAATTCAGGAAGGGGAGCTTTGGTTTATATTTTTTACAGGTATATCACACTGCAGTTGGAGGAAACATGGGAAAGTTATGCTTCTTTGAAATGTGATAAACTTGTTATGCCACTTTGCAGACAAGTAGGAGGAAAATGCCCTTGATTGATTTTCACGCTTTCTAGAGAGCTCTTCTTTATCTAGGCCCATTCAACATTGTTCACGCACTCTTAAGCCTTAAACCATCTCTTTAAGAATTCACATGTACTAAACAATAATATAAACGCAATATGTAGCGTTGGTCCCATGTGTCATGAGCTGATATAAAAGATCCCAGAAATGTTCCATCCACACAAAAAGCATTTCTCTCAAATGTTGTGCACAAATTTGTTTACATCCCTGTTAGTGAGCATTTCTCCTTTGCCAAGATAATCCATCCACCTAACAGGTGTGGCATATCAAGAAGCTGATTAACCTGTCTAGGATCAGCGTGGCGCTAGCGGCACACCCCCCCCCCCCCCACTGAAAAACCAGTGCCGCGAAATTCAAAAGAAATATTTTTTTTAAATATTTAACTTTCACACATTAAAGTCCAATACAGCTAATGAAAGACACAGATCTTGTGAATCCAGTCAACATGTCCGATTTTTAAAATGTTTTACAGGGAAGACACAATATGTAAAGATGTACATCTATTACCTAAAAACACATTAGCATAATCCACCATCTTTTATTTGTCCACCAACACCAGTAGCCATCACCAATTCGGCTAAACTAAGATATTTATAGCCCCTAACCAACAAAAAAACTCATCAGATGACAGTCTGATAACATATTTATGGTATGGGATAGGTTTTGTTAGAAAAAAGTGCATATTTCAGGTAGATGGCATAGGTTACAATTGCACCCACCGTCACAAATGGAATAGAAAAACTACTTAGAGCAACGTGTTTACCTACTTACTAATCATCAAACATTTCGTAAAAATACACAGCATACACGAATCGAAAGACACAGATCCTGTGAATACAGACAATATTTCAGATTTTCTAAGTGTCTTACAGCGAAAACACAATAAATCGTTATATTAGCATAGCACATACCACATAGCAGCCCAGCATTGATTCTAGCCAAAGTGAGCGATAAAAGTCAACATCGCCAAAAGATATTAATTTTTTCACTAACCTTCTCAGAATTCTTCCGATGACACTCCTGTAACATCATATTACACAATCCATATAGAGTTTGATCGCAAATGTTTATATTTAGCCACCAAAATCATGGTTAGACAATGTGAAATGTAGACAAGCTGGTCAGAAAATGTCCTTGCGCCACTTAGACAGTGATCTACTCTTATACATAAATACTCATAAACGTGACTAAAAAATATAGGGTGGACAGGGATTGATAGACAATTTAATTCTTAATACAATTGCGGAATTACATTTTTTAATTTATCCTTACTTTTCAATACAGTTTGCGCCAAGCGATGCTACGTCAAAAAACATGGCGTCCTAAGCCACTAAAATGTTTCGACAGAAATACGATTTATCATAATAAAAATGTCCTACCTTGAGCTGTTCTTCCATCAGTATCTTGGGCAAAGGATCCTTTCTTGGGAGAAATCGTCTTTTGGTGGAAAGCTGTCCTCTTGCCATGTGGAAATGCCAACTGCGTTCGGGATGAACTGAAAAGCGTGCCCAACTATTCACATCGTTTCAAAAATAAATGTCCCAAAATCGCACTAAACGGATATAAATTGCTATAAAACGCTTTAAATTAACTACCTTATGATGTTTTTAACTCCCATAACGAGTAGAAACATGACCCGAGTAATATTACCCCCTTCACTAATGCTTGGAACAGGTGCGGGCCGGTGTCCTCTAGGCGCATGACGCAGCTCCAAAAGAATGACTAGCCTCAGGGTTTTTTCATTTGTAGGGCCTGTGAACGCGCAATCGACCCCATTGGAATCGTCATCACGTAAAGGCATCCAGGGGAAGACGTAAGAAGTGTCCGTATAGTCATAGCAATATCAGTGCCCTTTTAACTGACTTCAGAACAGTGGCCAACATTTCTGAAATCTGAATCCATGTCAGGGAAATTGCTGTAGAATGGGCTCTGTTCCACTTAGAGACAAAATTTCAACTCCTATAGAAACTATAGACTGTTTTCTATCCAATAATAATAATAATATGCATATTGTACGATCAAGGATTTTGTGGGAAGCCGTTTCAAAAATTACCTAATTAGCATAAATAGTCTAAACAGCGCCCCCATCCCCAACAGGTTTAAGCTGCATGATCATTACACAGGTGTACCTTTTTCTGGAGACCAAAAAATGGCACTCTAAAATGTAAAGTTTTGTCACACAACACAATGCAACAGATATCTTATGTTTTGAGGGAGCATGCAATTGGCATGCTGACTGCAGGAATGTCCACCAGAGCTGTTGCCAGAGTACTGCATGTTAATTTCTCTTCCATAAACCGCCTCCAACGTCGTTTTAGAGAATTTGGCAGTACGTCCAAGTCGCTAGTTGCTAGTATCACCTTCTGAAAAATGTTCCACTACATTTGTAACTAGTCAGATTTTCTAATCCTTTCTTTTGCTTCCGGGTGAGCTAGATCCAGGATTGGCAACAAGTTCTTCATATAATTTGGCGCAGATTATATGCCCTCAGGGCTGTTTTGCTAGAGGCTGTTTTCCTTGTCAAAGTACTCTGTGATGAGTCCATGGATGACATTCAAATTCCACATCACTGTACATACACTTTATGTGCATTTTGGATGATTATAACCACTTTCAAGATTAAAATAGCCATGTGGGTGTCATTACTTTGAATATTCGGTCAATTTATCATATACACTGAAATCATTAGTAATATAGACTTCATGGATTGCAATATACAGTGCATTCAGAAAGTATTCAGACCCCTTGAATTTTTCCACATTTTGTTGTTACAGCCTTATTCTAAAATTGATTAAAAAAAATAATTCTCAAAACAATCTACACACAATACCCCATAATGACAAATGGGGTATTTTTTTTTTTTATGCTTGCTAATGTATTAAAAATGTAAAACTGAAATATGACATTTACATTAGTATTCAGACCCTTTACTCAGTACTTTGTTGAAGCATATTTGGCAGCGATGACAGCCTCGAGTCTTCTTGGGTATGACGCTACAAGTTTGACACACCTGTGTTTGGGGAGTTTCTCCCATTCTTCTCTGCAGATCCACAAGTTCTGTCAGGTTGGATGGGGAGTGTTACTGCACAGCTGTTTTCAAGTCTCTCCAGAGATGTTTATTTTATATATTTTTTCACCTTTATTTAACCAGGAAGGCCAATTGAGAACAAGTTCTCATTTACAACTGCGACCTCGTCAAGATAAAGCAAAGCAGTGCAACAAAAACAACAACACAGAGTTACACAGGGGATAAACAAACATACAGTCAATAACACAATAGAAACATCTGCATGCAGTGTGTGCAAAATGAAGTAAGGAGGTAAGGCAATAAATAGGCCAATAGTGGCGAAGTAATTACAATTTAGCAATTTACACTAGAGTGATATATGTGCAGATGAGGATGTGCAAGTAGAGAATACTGGTGTGCAAAAGAGCAGAAAAACAAAAACAAATATGGGGATGAGGTAGGTAGTTGGTTGGTTGGATAGGCTATTTACAGATGAGCTGTGTACAGCTGCAGCGAACAGTAAGCTGCTCTGACAGCTGACGCTTAAAGCTAGTGAAGGAGATATAAGTCTCCAGCTTCAGTAATTTTTGCAATTCGTTCCAGTTATTGGCAGCAGAGAACTGGAAGGAAAGGCGGCCAAAGCAGGTGTTGGCTTTGGGGATTACCAGTGAAATATACCTGCTGGAGTGCGTGCTACAGGTGGGTGTTGCTATGGTGAGCTGAGATAAGGCGGAGCTTTACCTGGCAAAGACTTATAGATGACCTGGAGCCAGTGGGTTTGACGACAAATATGTAGAGAGGACCAGCCAACGAGAGCATACAGGTCGCAGTGGTGGGTAGTATACGGGGCTTTGGTGAAAAAACGGATGGCAATGTGATAGACTGCATCAATTTGCTGAGTAGAGTGTTGGAGGCTATTTTGTAAATGACATTGCCGAAGTCAAGGATCGGTAGGATAGTCAGTTTTACGAGGGTATGTTTGGCAGCATGAGTGAATGAGGCTTTGTTGCAAAATAGGAAGTGGATTCTAGATTTAACTTTGGATTGGGGATGCTTAATGTGAGTCTGGAAGGAGAGTTTACAGTCTAACCAGACACCTAGGTATTTGTAGTTGTCCACATATTCTAAGTCAGAACCGTCCAGAGTAGTGATGCTAGCCGGGCGGGCGGGTGCAGGCAGCGATCGGTTGAAGAGCATGCATTTAGTTTGACTAGCATTTAAGAGCAGTTGGAGGCCATGGAAGGAGTGTTGTATGGCGTTGAAGTTCGTTTGGAGGTTTGTTGACACAGTGTCCAGAGAAGGGCGAGTTGTATACAGAATGATGTCGTCTGCATAGAGATCAAAGAATCATCTGCAGCAAGAGCGACATCATTGATATATACAGAGAAAACAGTCGGCCGGATAATTGAACCCTGTGTCACCCCCATAGAGACTGCCAGAGGTCCGGACAACAGGCCCGCCGATTTGAAACACTTAACTCTATCTGAGAAGTAGCTAGTGAACCAAGTGAGGCAGTCATTAGAGAAACCAAGGCTTTTGAGTCTGCCGATAAGAATACAGTGATTGACAGAGTCGAAAGCCTTGGCCAGGTCGATGAAGATGGCTGCACGGTACAGTCTTTTATCGATGGCGGTTATGATATCGTTTCGGACCTGGAGTGTGGCTGAGGTGCACCCGTGACCAGCTCGGAAACCAGATTGCACAGCGGAGAAGGTACGGTGGAATTTGTTCACTTGGCTTTTGAAGACTTGAGAAAGGCAGGGCAGGATGGATATAGGTCTGTAACAGTTTGGGTCTAGAGTGTCTCCCCCTTTGAAGAGGAGATGACCGCGGCCGCTTTCCAATCTTTAGGAATCTCAGACGATACGAAAGAGAGGTTGAACAGACTAGTGACAGCGGTTGCAACAATGGCCCTGGATAATTTTAGGAAGAGAGGGTCCAGACATGTCTAGCCCAGGTGATTTGTAGGGATCCAGATTTTGTAGCTCTTTCAGAATATCAGCTGTCTGGATTTGGGTGAAGGAGAAGCGGGGGGGCGGCTTTGTTGTCCAGGGTTGGGGTAGCCAAGTGGAATGCATGGCCAGCCAAACAGAAATGCTTATTGAAATTCTCGATTATTGGGGATTTATCAGTGGTGACAGTGTTTCCTAGTCTCAGTGCAGTAGGCAGCTGGGAGAAGGTACTCTTATTCTCCATGGACTTTACGGTGTCCCAAAACTTTTTGGAATTAGTGCTGCATGATGCAAATTTCTGTTTGAAAAAGCTAGCCTTTTGATCGGGTTCAAGCTCTGGCTGAGACACTCAAGGACATTCAGAGACTTGTCCCGAAGGCACTCGTGAATTGTCTTGGCTGTGTGCTTAGGGTCGTTGTCCTGTTGAAAGGTGAACTTTCACTTCAGTCTGAGGTCCTGAGCGCTCTGGAACAGGTTTTCATAAAGGATCTCTCTGTTCTTTCCTCCTTTCATCTTTCCCTCGATCCTGACTAGTCTCCCAGTCCCTGCCGCTGAAAAATATCCCCACAGCATGATGCTGCCACCACCATTCTTCACAGTGGGGATGGTGCCAGGTTTCCTCTAGATGTAACGCTTGGCATTCAGGCCAAGAGTTCAATCTTTGTTTCCTCAGACCAGAGAATCTTGTTTCTCATTGCCTGGAGTCCTTTAGGTGCCTTTTGGCTAATTCCAAGCGGACTGTTATGTGCTTTTTACTGAGGAGTGGCTTCCGTCTGGCCACTCTACCATAAAGGCCTGATTGGTGGTGCTGCAGAGATGGTTGTCCTTCTGGAAGGTTTTCCCATTTCCACAGAGGAACTCTGGAGCTCTCTCAGAGTGACCATTCAGTTCTTGGTCACCTCCCTGACCAAGGCCCCTCTCCCCCGATTGCTCAGTTTGGCAAGGCGGCCAGCTCTAGGAAGAGTCTTGGCGGTTCCAAATTTCTTCCATTTAGGAATGTTAAAGGCCACTGTGTTCTTGGGGACCTCCAATGACCTCAATGCTTGGTTTTTGCTCTGACACACACTGTCAACTGTGGGTCCTTATATAGACAGGTGTGTACCTTTCCAAATCATGTTCAATCAATTCCATTGACCACAGCTGAACTCCAATCAAATTGTAGAAACATCAACGATGATCAATGTAAACAGGATGCACTTGAGCTCAATTTCGAGTCTCATAGCAAAAGGTCTGAATACTTATGTAAATAAGGTATTTTTTATTTTTTTTGCAAACATTTCTAAAAAACCTGTTTTTACCTTGTCATTATGGGGTATTTTATATAGATTAATGAGCGTAAAATATTATTTTATCCATTTTAGAATAAGACTAACGTAACAAAATGTGGAAAAAGGGAAGGGGTTTGAATTCTTTCCGAATGCACTGTACATAAATCTTATTTGATCTTCCTGTCAGTTGCCCCAAGGCATTTCATGCAAGTGGCATACTGTGTCTGCAGTTAATGCTCAAGCAAGATCTTGACACATGCAAGGCATTTGAACAAAGAAACAATGGTATAGCTATTCCAAATGGGATTTTATGACCTATTATTATGTGTAGAGCTTTTTCAAATAGCTTTTAGAGGTCACACTAAAAGCATATTTTGAGAAAGGTGCTAAGGGTAGGCCTACTCTTTACAGACATATCAACTGTGATGACATTAGACCAGATACACTTAGACCCCCACAAAGTTAAAATGTTGAGAATAAAATAGCTTTTACAGGTCATAATAAAAGCATGTAGGGCAGGCCTGTTGACGACATAGCAGTGTTGGTGACATTAGACCAGGTGCCTTTAGCCTCCCACAGAGTAGGAGAAAGAAAAAAGAAACAATGATGTAAAAGACAGAAAAGCATGACATGTGGTCTCCAGGTTATGACCCCCCCCACCCCCACACTCACACACAAACACAGTGGAGCCAGCATGTCACTCATCCGGTGGCGCACGCCAGTATCCCGTAGAGGACTGAGAGGAGAAAGAACTAAATGTGTAGTACTACAATACTGGGGCTTGAGATCAGGCCACCTTTGACAAAGCACTCTGTAATCAGCCACCAACAATGAGCCTGCCTTGCCACTGTAGGCCTGGGCCAGAAACGGACTGGCAATAGAGCAGGTCCATCTTTATGCAGTGGGCCTGTCTAAATTGGGGCTCTTGCACAGAACAATCATTATTTGGCTAATAATGGGGGCCTCAAGGAAGAAAATGAGTGTGGGCCTGCCATCTGTTTAGAAGGAACTGAGGGAGAGATTACAGATGAACTGAGGGAGAGATTACGGTCTACTTACTGTACACGTAGGTGAAGTGTAATGTGAGGTTTCACTAGCTGTTGTTCACTATAGATCTGAGGGCAGTTTTTGCTGAAAACATCTGAGGGATCTTTTTATAGTTTTATGAGGTGTATAATTTTCACATACCTCATTCAAACAGTATAACAGAATGCTGTTGTACATTTTTATGAATGTTGAATGTTGATGATGTAATATCTGATGTAATATCTGAGTTGGCAGTGTAAGAGGAAACCTGCCTCTGCTATTATTTAGGTAATGAATTATGTCATGATGTCCATTAGATCATACACAATGTATAATAGGGTCTCATAATTATTACTGTATGTGCGAATGAATTCAGACACTGCCATAGGCCTACTGTATGTTTGGACATTTACAGTATTACATTACATCGTAAGCATTAGTCTGCGGAAGCAATATAAACTCAGCAAAAAAAGAAACGTTCCTTTTCAGGACCCTGTCTTTCAAAGATAATTTGTAAAAATCAAAATAACTTCAGAGATCTTCATTGTAAAGGGTTTAAACACTGTTTCCCATGCTTGTTCAATGAACCAGAAACAATTAATGAACATGCACCTGTGGAACGGTCGTTAACCTGTTGGGGATGGGGGCGCTGTTTAGACTATTTATGCTAATGTGGCTAATTTTTTAAACGGCTTCCCACAAAATCCTTGATCGTACAATATGCATATTATTATTATTATTGGATAGAAAACAGTCTATAGTTTCTATAGGAGTTGAAATTTTGTCTCTAAGTGGAACAGAGCCCATTCTACAGCAATTTCCCTGACATGGAGTCAGATTTGAGAAATGTTGGCCACTCTTCTGAAGTCATTTAAAAGGGCACTGTCGTTGCTATGACTATACGGACACTTCTTACGTCTTCCCCTGGATGCCTTTACGTGATGACGATTCCAACGGTGTCGATTGCGCGTTCACAGGCCCTACAAATCAAAAAACCCTGAAGCTAGTCATTCTTTGGGAGCTGCGTCATGAGCCTAGAGGACCCCGGCGCGCACCTGTTCCAAGCGTTAGTTTAGCCTGTTATATTTCTCCGGTCATCTTTTCACTCGTTATAGGAGTTAAAAACATCATAAGGTAGTTAATTTAAAGCGTTTTATAGCAATTTATATCCGTTTAGTGCGATTTTGGGACATTTATTTTTGCAACGATGTGAAAAGTTGGGCACGCTTTTCAGTTCATCCCGAACGCAGTTGACATTTCCACATGGCAAGAGGGCAGCTTTCCACCAAAAGACGATTTCTCCCAAGAAAGGATCCTTTGCCCAAGATACTGATGGAAGAACAGCTCAAGGTAGGACATTTTTATTATGATAAATCGTGTTTCTGTCGAAACATTTTAGTGGCTTAGAACGCCATGTTTTATGACGTAGCTTCGCTAGGCGCAAACTGTATTGAAAAGTAAGGATAAATTAAAAAATGTAATAACGCAATTGTATTAAGAATTAAATTGTCTATCAATCCCTGTCCACCCTATATTTTTTAGTCACGTTTATGAGTATTTATGTATAAGAGTAGATCACTGTCTAAGTGGCGCAAGGACATTTTCTTTACCAGCTTGTCTACATTTCACATTGTCTAACCATGATTTTGGTGGCTAAATATAAACATTTGCGATCAAACTCTATATGGAATGTGTAATATGATGTTACAGGAGTGTCATCGGAAGAATTCTGAGAAGGTTAGTGAAAAAATTAATATCTTTTGGCGATGTTGACTTTTATTGCTCACTTTGGCTAGAATCAATGCTGGGCTGCTAATTGCTATGTGCTAAGCTAATATAACGATTTATTGTGTTTTCGCTGTAAGACACTTAGAAAATCTGAAATATTGTCTGTATTCACAGGATCTGTGTCTTTCGATTCGTGTATGCTGTGTATTTTTACGAAATGTTTGATGATTAGTAGTTAGGTAAACACGTTGCTCATTGTAATTATTCTAGTCCATTTGTGATGGTGGGTGCAATTGTAAACTATGCCATCTACCTGAAATATGCACTTTTTTCTAACAAAACCTATCCCATACCATAAATATGTTATCAGACTGTCATCTAATGAGTTTTTTTGTTGGTTAGGGGCTATAAATATCTTAGTTTAGCCGAATTGGTGATGGCTACTGGTGTTGGTGGACAAATAAAAGATGGTGGAATATGCTAATGTGTTTTTAGGTAATAGATGTACATCTTTACATATTGTGTCTTCCCTGTAAAACATTTTAAAAATCGGAAATGTTGACTGGATTCACAAGATCTGTGTCTTTCATTAGCTGTATTGGACTTTAATGTGTGAAAGTTAAATATTTTAAAAATATATATTTTTTGAATTTCGCGGCACTGGTTTTTCAGTGGGGGGGGGGGGGGGGGTGCCGCTAGCGCCACGCTGATCCTAGACAGGTTAAGACACTAACAGCTTACAGACAGTAGGCAATTAAGGTCCCAGTTATAAAAACTTAGGACACTAAAGAGGCCTTTCTACTAACTCTGAAAAACACCAAAAGAAAGATGCTCAGGATCCCTGCTCATCTGCGTGAACTTGCCTAAGGGCAATAAATTGCAATGTCCGTACTGTGAGATGCCTAAGACAGCGCTACAGGGAGACAGGACGGACAGCTGATCATCCTCGCACGGGCAGACCACGTGTAACAACACCTGCATAGGATCGGTACATCCGAACATCACACCTGCTGGACAGGTACAGGATGGGTTACAACTGCCAGAGTTACACCAGGAACGCACAATCCCTCTTTCAGTGCTCAGACTGTCCCCAATAGGCTGAGAGAGACTGGACTGAGGGCTTATGGGCCTGTTGTAAGGCAGGTCCTCACCAGACATCACCTGCAACAATGTGGCCCATGGGCACAAACCCACAGTCGCTGGACCAGACAAGACTGGCAAAAAGTGCTCTTCACTGACGAGTCGCGGTTTTGTCTCAATAGGGGTGATGGTTGGATTCGCGTTTATCGTCAAAGGAATGAGCATTAGGGGATTGATTTGGAGGTGGAGGGTCCGTCATGGTCTGGGGCAGTGTGTCACAGCATCATTGGACTGAGCTTGTTGTCATTGCAGGCAATCTCAATGCTGTGCGTTACTGTGAAGACATCCTCCTCCCTCATGTGGTACCCTTCCTGCAGGCTCATCCTGACATGACAATGCCACCAGCCGTACTGTTTGTTCTGTGCGTGATTTCCTGCAAGACAGGAATGTCAGTGTTCTGCCATGGCCAGCGAAGAGCCCGGATCTCAATCCCATTGAGCACGTCTGGGACCTGTTGAATCAGAGGATGAGGGCCAGGGCCATTCCCCCCAGAAACTTGCAGCGAGGTGCCTTGGTGGAAGAGTGGTGTAACATCTCACAGAAAGAACTGGCAACTCTGGTGCAGTCCATGAGAAGGAGATGCACTGCAGTACTTAATGCAGCTGGTGGCCACACCAGATACTGATTGTTACTTTTTTTTGTTCAGGGACACATTATTCCATTTTTGTTTGTCACATGTCTGTGGAACTTGTTCAGTTTATGTCTCAGTTGTTGAATCTTATGTTCATACAAATATTTACACATGTTAAGTTTGCTGAAAATAAACACAGGTGACAGTGAGAGGACGTTTCTTTTTGTGCTGAGTTTATGATTGAGTGATTATTTTTAATGCTGTTGAATTCTGCGTGATTGTTAGTTGTACTTGAGAGCTATCCTCCAGTGCCTAAAAATAACACATCAATAACCAACCAGCTATATGAAAGGATAACTTTTATTCATAATATATTCATACTTGTACACAAGTAAAATAAAATGCATATCTATGATTCCATTGCAATCTCTGTGAAACATTTAGACAGCATTATTTTAGCCAATGCTACCCGTACCCATACTGTGATAAAAACATAACTAAAACTGGGGAGAGAATAAACATTTGTCTTTACTTATAAACATAAAAAACATAACCGTACCCGACAAATGCAACACTTTTTGAATAAATAATGGGGGAGGGAAAATCAATTTTTCAACGAACAAACCCTAAACTTTCTTTGTGTGCGTTCAGACCCTCTGAATTAATGTTATTTTTTATTCATTTTTTGTGGTCTGTCTAAGCAGTCACTGTCTCAGCAGTAAACGCTTTTGAGACAGAAAAAGGAATAAGGAGTCTCCAAAGTGGTGTAGACACGGTACAGTACATACAGAACAAACAATTTGTTATATACATTAGATCTGACATGTTCTGCAAAGGCATCCTTTTTTGTTAACCTCTTTATTATCATAAGTCCTTGTTACCCTGGCGATGGGTCCAAACCTGACTTCCTGGGTTATCAGTCTCTGGGCTGTTAGTGGAGGTCAGAGATCACTGCAGATAGATTCTGTATCATTGTCATGAGCATTAATAACAATCTGTGAGTCCCAACAAAGTTTATTTAGCATGAATCCCATCCCAGGCCCTAAGGTCCTAAGACATGACCAACGAGAACCAGAACCAGATTATGGACATGAAGAGAAAACTCAGCTCCAGCTGCATTGTAGATCCATGGCCTTTGAGACATTGTGCATCGGATTTGGGTTTTTTAGTGCACTTCTTTTTCTTCCTGGTTGGGGCTGTAGAAGGTTCCAGATCTTGCAGTTGGACTAAGGACTGGTCAAGGTTGTTGGACAGAGTCCCCAGAGGCCCGTCGTTGAGACTCTGCTTATTCCGGATGGTCTCATTTTTTGTTCGCTCCTGCTCTCTGAATTTGGTCTTGGATATGTTCTCCTTCTCCTTGAGGGGGTTGTTGGTGATCTGGCGGCTGTTGTAGGATGAGGGGTCAGGGATGGTTTTCCCAGAGATGATAGAGGACTTATCATTATCTGGAAGACAACACCTGGGAATTCCATTTCCCAGAGGATTTTCCGTGGAGTCAAATTTTCCAGACCACAAGCTGGAGCTGAAGAGCTGGGTTTGGATCTGAGGAGTTTCCACACATCCTTCCAGATCGTCACTCTTCAGCCGTTTCAGGTCCTTCCCAAACAACTCCAGTGGGACGTTACACTCAAGCTCTGAGCTGGAGCCCTTGAAGCGTTTGAACCAGTCCCACAGGGTCCTGGCCCGACAGTCACAGACCCACTGGTTCCCGTTGAGACGCAGGTACTGGAGGGACCCCAGCGGGTCCATGGTTTCCCCAGTCAGCACGGTCAGGTTGTTGTAGAACAGGAACAGTGTGGTCAGTTTTCTCAGGTCACTGAATGCTCTTGGTTGGACGTAGATCACCCGGTTTTGGTGGAGCAACAGGCGGTCGAGGTTAATGAGGCCACGCAGCATGTGGTCCGATACGGTCTTGATCTTGTTGTTGTGCAGGAAGAGATAGGTGAGGTTGGTCAGGTCCAAAAAAGTGTCGTCGTGCAGGGCCAGTAGGTTATTGTCCTGCAGGTAAAGGTACTGCAGGGAGAACAGTCCCTGGAATGCTCCGACAGGTAACTCCGACAGCCCGCACCTGTGCAGGTGGAGGGTGTGGAGCTTGGACAGGCCCCTGAAGGCCGTGGGGCTGATGATTCTCAGGTTACTGTTGTCGCCAATGTCCAGCTCCTCCAGCCGCTCCAGACCATAGAAGGCCCCAGCTTCGATGTGGCTGATGTTGTTGGAGTACATCCAGAGCACGGTGAGGTTGTGCACAGAGCTGAAGCTGGTGGAGCGGACCACGGTCAGCTTGTTGCTCTGCAGGAATATCCGCTGGCTCTGCACAGGGATCTCGTTGGGGATGGAGTACAGTCCTTGTTGCTGGCAAGCCACGGTGGGCCGTGGCTCACTGTAACACACACATTTGACCGGGCAGCCCTCTGCTCCCCGAGGCACCAGGTTTAACCACAACACAAGGAACAGGAGTCGGCCCCCTGGAGAGAGAAGAAGAGATGAGTGGGTCAGTTCTACAAGTACATAAAAATACTTCATCTTAATTTCAATGTAAATGGTTTGTAAATGTGGTTTTTAAATGTGAACATCTCTGCCTATCTCTTGATTGGGTTTCGATTATGCTTTCCTCTAAAGCAAAACAAAAACTTTACATTATTGTTCCCTGATCTCCCTGGTAATTTTTTGTAATTAGACACTGGCCTATTATTGAACTTCAATTCATATACCTTCTATCCAATCACCATTACAGCACTTTCCTTTACATTTACAGTAAGTAATCCCCGAATATTCTGCAGCATAAAAAGGCAGTGGAAGAGCTACTGTACTGTAGGTTTTCACTCCAACCCTAATCTAGAACACCTGATTCTAATAATTAGCTGGTTTAGAAACTGAACCAGTTTAGTTACAACTGGGGTAGGAGCGAAAACCTACAGGACGGTAGCTCTCCAGGAACAGGGTTGGAGAGCTCTAGGCTCTCACCTAGTCCTCTCCTAACTAGTAATGCAGTGTGTCTTTAAAGAGAAAACCGTCAGTGATTATTTGCCCCTGGGGACCCATTTCCTCCTTGCTGCTAACGCAAGTATGAAGACCTGGACGATTGAGGAGAGGGGTCCCGAGAAGCTGATTCATTAAATATGGGTGTGTAGCTTTTAAGCAGAATTAACCAACGCAAATAGGGTGGATGGAACTAATGTTTGACATTTAGCCTGTCGCCTAAAGATAAGTGTAGTGGGAGCCTGGACCCTTTCGTGCCTGGCTGAGAGGCTGAGATCTTGATGCTAGTTTTCAGGGTAGAGAGCAGAACTGGGTTCAAATAGAATTTGAGATCACTTAAAAAAAGGTATCTGTTATCACTGTTGTGTTTCTAATTGTTTCCAGAAGTAATTCATTTCCGCTTGAGTTATAGGAATGCAATGTGTTATCGCCTACCTAACACCGGAACGTGCAGACACAGCACAGATACAAGTATAGCGATTTCACTAATTCATCAAATGCAGATCAAGATTTCAAAGTGTGACAGCAGGAGATGCCAAATCCAATATGTCATGTCAGGTGTTATTGGCAGATATTGTCCAAATCTCAGTGAATCCAGCCCTAGCTCCTGTCCTAAGTGAGGATTTCCATCCACAGCTGCCACAGCCATCACTGGAATCCCAGGCTCTGCCGTGACAGGTAGTGAGGTACTGGAAAATGCATGAGCTTTCCCCTTACTCACTCCTTCTCTCCACCACTCCTGTTTTTCTTCCCCTGCCTCCCTCCCTATCTCACTCCATCTCTCTTTCCTCCTCCTCCCCTCCCTCCCTCTCCGTCCCTCTCTTCCTCCCTCCTCCCTCTCCATCGCTTTTAATCCATCCCTCCCTCTCTTCATCCCCCTCCCTCATCCCTTCCTGTTCTTCATGCAGCAGTTGTAGCATCTCATCCCTGGCCATTGTTAAGCGGGGGCTGTGGTGTGGCTTGACAACAGCCCCCTGCTGCACTTTCCCTCCAATCTCCCTCTTCAGCCTTCAGCCAGACACACTATGCCACCAGAAAGCTGTTAAGTTTCCTTCCACTACTCTTTATTTCTGCATCACAACACTTTTCCCTCCCAATTCCTAGCCACCTGCTTCTCTAACAATAGCGATATATATTTTTTGTAACTGCAGCAGGCTTTGTATCTCCTCAACGCATCTCCGCTCACTGTCTTATTTCCACCCATGCGTTGTATGTTGGAGACCTGGTTTTCTCAGCTCCCGGTATAATGTTCTATAATGGTCTTCATTAGAATCTTTTGAATGACAGTATAGTCTAAGCCAATCAGGTGTTATCAGTTTTTTATACTAATTATTGACTGCTGCCTGGTTTCTTTATATACAGAAGTAGGATATTAATTATAGACAGTTTGCTACAGCAGGAAAATAATCATTCAGAAATAGGAAATGTGGATTATAATTAATGGACAATTTGGTAAGGGTTGATACATTTTTCAAGTCTGAAATGTAAAGGTGGAAATTGCAAAACTCAGAAGCCTTTTAAAAACCTCAAATACACTACACGTTTTACATTTCCTGCAATGCAGTAAAGTTTTCCTGCAACAGGGTGATCAAATTAAGATCCTACATCTATAGGACTGTGTCAATTGCCTTGCCATTAGTGTTGTCAAACAGAATTAAGAAATCCAAAGCCGTTTTTGCCCTCATCACGTTGACCCCACCGTGTTTTTACTGTGCTTACAGATCCGTGATTTATAAATGTGTTAACAACATAGTAGTTACATATGTTTTACTATGTAATTACATGGTAATAGGGTTGTTGAGGAATCAGTTACACAATTTAAACAAGGAATGAGTAATTACACTTGATGTAATTTACTTGATGAAGTACACTTAATTTACTTGATGAAGGTTATCCCACATGTGTAACTACTGATGTTATTACACATGTTCTTGTTCCACTATGCAACTGTTTAGTAATTACACATTTTAACGTCACCTGTGAAGTACCATGTTAATAACTGAAACCAAAACCGGACCTTGTTACATGTAACAACAATTGTTGAAAAAAGACACTCCCTGTATTAACTATCGGCTATTTTTCAATTAGTTTATTTCTGTTTTGGTAAAAGCAACAATATAAAGTGAAGTGACATCTGAATTGCTTTGTAGTTACAATGTAACAACCTTTGCAGACAATAGGCTAACCAAGGGAAATAAGGAAAGAGGAAAATTATTTTACAATTTGACTTTTCCTTAATGGATTTGACAAAGATTCATATTCAAACGATTCAAACATTTCAGACTCAAAGCAATAACTATTTGAGTTAGTAAAAATACAGGGTCGTAAAGCTAGCTAGCTAGCATTTCCCCATCATTCACTAGATGGCTAGCTAGGCACTGGTAGACTAATGTCAACACGTTTTCCAACTCAGTTAATAAACTTTACTAAATCATCATAAAACTCATAAAACATTTGGTTTACAATGTTAGTTCACTATTTTGGAGACTTACTTTGCACATTAAAAACATGACAAATTAAGAGACAGAAATAACATGTAACTTCCACTTGGCTGCATAGGAGAGTTGTGAGAGGTCAGTGTGATGTCAGTGTTCTTCTGGCTTCTTTATTTATAGTTCTTTTGAATGTACATACATGTAAATAAATAGTGAACAAAAAGGTTAAAAGATAAGACCCTTTTTAAAAATGTATACCTAAAATGACATACCCAAATCTAACTGCCTGTAGCTCAGGACCTGAAACAAGGATATGCATATTCTTGATACCATTTAACAGCTTCTACCGCCACGCCATAAGACTCCTGAACAGCTAATGAAAGGGCTACCCAGACCCCTCTTTTACACTGCTTCTACTGTCTGTTTATTATTTATGCATGGTCATTTTAACGCTGCCTACATCTACATACTACATCAATTACCTCAACTAAAATATTGAATTAATTTTTTTAAACAATTTTGTTTGAGTTCACCAGGAAATTATGTCACACTGACCTATCACCTCTCAAACTGTCCTCTGCAGACAAAATGGAAGTCACTATTACTATTTCTGTCTCTTAATTTGTCGTTGGCATTTAATTAAATTTCTCCTGGATAGCCTATGGTCTGCAAAGGTTGTTTCATTGTAAATAAGTAATTATAAAGCTTATACACTACTGGGTTTCACTTTACGTTAAGTTGCTTGCTCCTGGTTAGGTACATGATAATGACAAGTATATGCTATGTAACTACATGGTTCTTACAATACACTTGATTCAGAATAGCCTTTGAGCCAGGTCATGGCACACATGCGGAATAACCTTCAGCAAGTGAATGTGTAATTACACATTCCGTTTTCCAATTGTTTAATAACTGATTCCGCAACAACCCTATTACCATGTAGTTATATAGTAAAACCTATGAAACTACTATGTTGTTAACACCGTTATGAATGTGCTAGTTACATAGTAATAGGGGCAACTTCATGTAAAGTGTTACCTGAATACAGACTGTATATAACATTGTTATTGTTTTGGTGGCAACCTTCATATCAAACAATCACAAAATGTAGCATAAATCCCCCAAAAATATATCTTATTTTGCTTTGCCAGCTTTGGTTTCAACATTGAATCTCCCCTATCTGGTGTGTCGAAACGCAGCCCAACACAGCACACTGTCACACATCCACATCTCCAGAAACTGGTGTTTCAGAAACGGGCATCCCACGAGAAAAGTCCATTATTGTCCAACAGCAATCTTAACTCTGTCTAAGATGAGCCAAGAAACTCTTTGTCTTATGGCGACGATACAAAGTCAAACATCCTCCCAAGCTCTTAGTAAACTGAAGCTCATTGACTCAGGCTCGCTTCCGTGTTTGAGAAGCAATTGTCTTCACAAAAGGATGCAGAACCTGAGTCCCAAATGGCACCCTATTCCCTATATAGTGCACCACTTTTGACCAAAGCACTATGCCACTTGTGACACAGACAGGGAGACAGAGGTGGAGATATGCCCAGACAGTTAACAAGCTGGTGATGAACGGCAGACATCAAGCATAATCCTCACTTGTCTAATTGTACTATTTGCCAAAACAAAACGACTATGAACAATGTGGGAGAACAGAGAACACTCCAGATAATAGCGAGGGGTGAGGAGGGGTAAGGAGGACATAAGTGGGAGCAGCCAGAGAGCGCTGTTTACTTAGCGCAGCAGTGCATGACAAGCCTGACACCCTCCAGCTCATTTGCATACCTCCCTGGCTGTGTGTGTATGTGTGAACTACTTCACTACTCTATCCCCATCCGTCGCTTTCTCTCAGCATGATAGAGGCATCCTATCCCAACCCTGGCAGCACCTTGAGAGCACACAGGGCATGCACAAAGGGGATCCAGGGGATCTGCAATCCATCATACTGGCTTCACTCTGAAGAGGCTTGGATTGGGCCCGGATGGGTAACATGACAGTATTATCCTTCAGCTGAGAGGAGAGGAAGGGAAGAGAAGTGATGTCTCTCTCTGAGATAGATGACACACAGCATCTCAAGGGATGCAATGGCCTCTTTCTTTCTTTACTCACAGAACATTAGTGATTGTTGTTTCTATGTGGATTTCAACATGTTCTTAATATATTCAAGATGTTTGTACGTTAGGCTGTTTGTTGTAAATGCATTCATGCATACAAATGCAGCCTTATATCATGTAGAAATGAATAACTTAGATCTGGTGTTATTTTCCCAAAGCGCTGTCACAAAGTGGTTGTAAACCCAAGTGATTGTGTGTGGTGATAGAGTGCATTAAAACCTCTTCCCTACTGTCATCTAAGGACCTACATTTTGACTGAATTGTGACCGGATTTGAAAAGTTGGTACCACTCCTAAATGCTTCCCCCCAGGACCATACAGGCATGGAACTACTTTTCCTAAATGTTCCTAAATGTTTTCCCCAAAGAACATTATGCAGGGATGGAACAGATGCTCTCTTGTAACAGTAAATAAAGATGTGTGCATCCTGATCAAACCTGGGTGTTTAGGACAAGATGCCACATAACTAGCATTGGAGTCACTACCTGGTCCCTGCCTGCTCTGTGTGTGCATATGTGAAAGTGTGTGTGTGCGCATTTGCATTTGTGTGTGCATGTGTGTGTGTGTGTGTGTGTGTGTGTGTGTGTGTTTCTGGGGGACACCGTGGTCTAGCATGCAGACGAGAACACAATTAGCGGAGGGGCAGAGGGACAGATCATGTTCAGTCTGCCACACATCTGAAAGAAAGAAAGCAGAAACAGGGTGTGTGGCTGGGTGTGTGTGTGAGGGGAGGGGGGATGAGGAGAGGAGGATGGGCGTTATGTGTGGGAGAAGTGAGAAGTGAAAATATGTAAACAATACCAGATTGTGAACTACTTCTGGCCCCAAAGCACTGTCTTTTCAGATGCACGACTCTTCACTTGTAAAATGGGAAACATTACGAGAAAAAAAGAATACAACACCGACACAATATATTCTAGCAAGTCACTGGGTGAAGGCCTCAAAGCACAGAATGTTTAGAATGCTTGTCATCATTTCTAAAATGGTCAACACAATGCTGAGACCAACTTTAAAAAAAAACTTTGACATAATTTATTCCAGCAAATCACTTAAAGCAAACCACTTGTCCTGTTTTGTAGTTGGAATCCAACCAACTTGCCCTCAATACAACCTCATGTCATCATGGTAAAATGGGAAGATTGTAATAGATGACATTGAAGTCCCAATGGGAGGTTTTTAGAGGTATCTTCCATACAGTTATCTCTCTGCACCCCCAAACCCAAAGCCCTTGCCACTTTAGCACATTCAAATGTGTAGAATGTATAATGCAAGTCTCAGTTGAGAAAGTGTGTGGTGGGAGCCATATCAGAAGAGTTGGCCTACTTTCTGTTATGCCATGCGGTTCGTCCATATCCTTTATGGCCCATAGCATAGCACATCTATGTACTGTAACAGCAAGCGTAATTCTGCATGGGCATATTTTCTTCAGCTAAAGTAACTTAATTATGCCATGTAGAAGCACATAAGTATAACGTAGATATGCCAATCGGAATAAGCAGCACAAATGCTACTGTATTTAGTGCGGTTGCCATCTTTCAGATGTGACATGTGACACCAGGTAGCTCATTACGGTGATACTAAGCACAGGTGTTTGTCCATCTAAGAGCATCATTCTGCATGGGTGTAGTTATTTTCTGCATACAATTACACCATATGTACAAAAGTATGTGGACACACCTGAAATTGGTGGAATCGCAATTTCAGCCACACCTAACAGGTGTATAACATCGAGCAGACAGCCTTGCAATCTCAATAGACAAACATTGGCAGTAGAATGGCCTTACTGAAGAGCTCAGTGGTTTTCAACGTGGCACCGTCATAGGATTCCACATTTTTCCAACAAGTCTGTTTGTCAAATTTCTGCCCTGCTAGAGCTGCCCCGGTCAACTGTGAAGTGGAAACGTCTAGGAGCAACCATGGCACACACTATCGAGCTCCAGACTGCCTCTGGAGCTTCATGAAATGGGTTTTCATGGCAGAGCAGCTGCACATCTGGCAGTCTGATGGACGAATCTGGCTTTGGCGAGATTGCATAGTGTCAACTGTAAAGTTTGGTGGAGTTTGGCTGTTTTTCATGGTTCGGGCTAGGCCCCTTAGTTCCAGTGAACGCTACAGCATACGATGAATTACAATCTGGGCGATTCTGTGCTTCCAACTTTGTGAGAACATTTTAGGGAAGGCCCTTTCCTGTTTCAGCTTGACAACGCCCCTGTGCATACAGAAATGCAGAAATGGTTGGTCGAGATTGGTGTGGAAGAACTTGACTGGCCTGCACAGAGCCCTGACCTCAACCCCATCGAACACCTTTGGGATGAGTTGGAACACCGACTGCAAGACAGGCCTAATCGCCCAACATCAGTGACCAACCTCACGAACGCTCTTGTGGCTGAATGGAAGCAATTCCCTGCAGCAATGTTCCAACATCTAGTGGGAAGCCTTACCTGAAGAGTGGATGCTTTTTAAGCAGCAAAGGGGGGACCAACTACATTATCTACTCTCCTGGCAATCTCTGCAACCCCATAACAGTTTCATTATGGTACAATTGTAGTCTGACACCATTTTAGACTGGCACTTGTTCTTTGATTTTTTGTCTTGGCCATGGTTACGCAGTTAGTTTGGCTATTTTGAAACGGTTTAAGCCCCAGCAGCGCAATAAAACAGTTGTTTGTACTTAAAAGGCACTACAGTTGGACTACAGTCGGACCTAACATTATGTACTCCATCCACATCACTTGGACAGGATCATTACGGAAAAATTCTAGTGTTAGGCGTTTGGCACCTAGACGTATAAGAATGGCAATTGTTTTCTGCTCGTCAACAACAGAGGCAAGTTGAGATGAACTCTTTGCAAAGGGGGTTACAATTGGAGAAAAACAAATCAAACAAGGTTCTCTCTTTCTCTCGACCTCTAGACTAAATCCCATCCACTTCTTAAATGATCCATTTAAGAAGTGAGTGATAGACGGTGGTGGAAATTGCCTGGTAGCAAGCAGCTGCAAAGGGGGAACTTATAGTGGATTTCAATTTTCTTCTAACACCTCTAGGTTTTGAACTATTTATGTCGAGCTCAACATGACCTTCCAAGTACTTTAAGAGCATGCACCATTTGCCATTGTCAAAGTTTCTTGCATAGTCTTCTGTATCATGCTTTTCAATGTGACTTACAGTAGGGTTGCAAAGCCACCGGTAATTTTAGTAATTAAGAAGTAATCTATCGCAATGTATGGTCACTCTGGTAATTTATACTTGAATAACTTAAAAAATATACAGTATATTAATGTACAGATATTTTTTTTTTTTTTGTGGTTAGAGCATTGGTCCAGAAACCGAAAGGTTGCTAGATCGAAACCCCGAGCTGACAAAGTCATACTATCCATACAACCTAGCGGTCAAACAGGGAAATGGTTCCAATCGTTTTTCCACCATACAATTTTTCCATAGGGGGTTTTAGAAACTGTCTGAGACAGATTTACATGGTTATCAAAACGTCATTCCTGAGTAAGCCTACACGAAACACAGCCCTTATTTAAAGTGTTTTCCCCCATGGGAGAAATGTATTGTGGAAAAATAATTAGAACCATTTCCCTGTTAGATCGCTAGGTTTTTATTTTATTTTTTAAATTTTATCCCCTTTTCTCCCCAATTTTCGTGGTATCCAATCGCTAGTAATTACTATCTTGTCTCATCGCTACAACTCCCGTACGGGCTCGGGAGAGACGAAGGTCGAAAGCCATGCGTCCTCCGAAGCACAACCCAACCAAGCCGCACTGCTTCTTTTAGCCAGCCGCACCAATGTGTCGGAGGAAACACCGTGCACCTGGCCCCATTGGTTAGCGCGCACTGCGCCCGGCCCGCCACAGGAGTCGCTGGAGCGCGATGAGACAAGGATATCCCTACCAGCGAAACCCTCCCTAACCCGGACGACGCTAGCCCAATTGTGCGTGGCCCCACGGACCTCCCGGTCGCGGCCGGCTGCGACAGAGCCTGGGCGCGAACCCAGAGACTCTGGTGGCGCAGTTAGCACTGCGATGCAGTGCCCTAGACCACTGCTCCACCCGGGAGGCCCCCTAGATCGCTAGGTTTTATGGATATTTTGACACCCCCACTATGGGGTCTATTGTCCATTAGTTTCTAGTGGCTAGACCATATGGTTAAAGAGGAAATAGCCTAATTAGAGAGATTCTCCTGCACATTTGTATACTTTTTAGCCAGTAATTTTGAAGTAGCGCTCACGCAACAAAACGGGTCCCTGGAAATTCTGTACAATGTCTGTAGCGTGCACAGAGAATAAAAATAATAATTGTGGTGTGCATGTGGGGTGAGCATGTTGATCTCACCCCGCAACATTATTGAACAATACTGTGCTGACCTGATCCCAACTCACACTTTAATTCTATTGATCCATGTGTCAATCTAATTAACATAACACGCCCCCATCAAAATCTGTGTAGCCCTTTCTTGCAGTAAAATAACCAAATCACGCTCTAGTGGCCTCATTCGGTGGAATGTTATTAATATTTTTCATACCTTGAAAATCCTATGTTTCTATGTCAAACATTTTTGTTATATTTCAAACTTCTGTGATGTACATAAAGTGTAATATTGGGATGCAATCTCAAAATGTAATACATTTGAACTCTATATCTGACATGGTACAGGTGTCTTTTTAAGGCCATAACTATGTGTGTGAGGTGTATACTTTTGTTTCAAAGTAGATTGGTTTAAGACTACCAAGAAACACTCTGTGTGGCCCTGATTTAACCCACTACAAGGAATGTGCAAAGCTGTCATCAAGGTAAAGGGTGGCTACTTTGAAGAATCTAAATATAAAATATATTTTGATTTGTTTAACACTTTTTTTACTTACTGCATGATTCTATATGTGTTATTTCATAGTTTTGATGTCTTCACTATTATTCTACAATGTAGAAAATAGTAAAAATAAATGAAACTTGAATGAGTAGGTGTGTCCAAACTTTTGACTGGTACTGTATATTATTTAGTATATGTAAAGACAAGATTAAATCAAGAATAGTCTGATGGATGACAATATTAACCTATCTGTCACGTTCCTGACC
Organism: Salvelinus fontinalis; assembly: GCF_029448725.1. Lineage (NCBI taxonomy): Eukaryota > Metazoa > Chordata > Actinopteri > Salmoniformes > Salmonidae > Salvelinus > Salvelinus fontinalis. The sequence continues at coordinate 45,872,475 of NC_074668.1, forward strand.
TATTTCTGTTAGTTTGTTGTATGTGTTAGTTGGTCAGGACGTGAGTTTGGGTGGGCATTCTATGTTTTCTGTTTCTATGTTGGTTTAGGGTTGCCTGGTATGGCTCTTAATTAGAGGCAGGTGTTTGGCGTTCCTCTAATTGAGAGTCATATTTAGGTAGGTTGTTTCACAGTGTTCATTGTGGGTGGTTGTCTCCTGTGTCAGTGTTTGTCGCACCATATGGGACTGTTCGGTTTGTTTTGTACATCGTCATTTTGTGTAGTCTATTTTTCCCTGTTCGTGCGTTCTTCGTGTTTATGTAAGTTCGTCGTCCAGGTCTGTCTACACCGTTTGTTGTTTTGTTAGTTTATAGTCAAGTTCGTGTTTTCGTGTTTTCTTTTAATAAATTATGTGTTCACAACCCGCTGCGCCTTGGTTCCATCACTACTCCTCCTTTTCGGTTGAAGAGGAGGAGGACCACCATTACACTATCACTTGTGAATGAGGCCTTTTTTTGCAAATTTTTCTAATCATAGTTGCACACCTCATGTAGCCTAGCCCATAGGCCTTTATGTTTTAATAAGGTTTGTATCACAACTAAAGTGGACAAATATCTTCTTAAAATTAAGCACATTAATCCAGTTTACAAAGGGTGTAGAGCCTAACGGGCATATATAAGTAGCGTGTGAGTTTCAAATTTGGGGAAGTTAATTTTCACCATAATGCATCTTCATAATAAAATAATTACATGTGTAATTGCATTTGTGGTCACTTTTGATAATGGTGTTTTACTCTAATGGAATATTGGCACTTATAGCCTACTACCTTGTGCGCATTGCTGCACTTATAATGTGAAGAAATAGCCTAATAGTTTATCAACATTATAAGCTAGACGTTCTGATCTGTTGCATCAGCCACATTGCATAAAACAGTTTCTGTGATGCTAGTGGTTGTATTAATTTGGGATCGATCTCATCCCACAACTGTCCCAGACTATGTTCGGAATATTTATTTCTTGCACAAAATAGAATAGGTCAACTTCTGTACTATGGGGGATAGTAGATTGACATAGACTAGTGTTTTTTTGCTGTTCGTTAGGCCAACTCATCTTGTTAGATAACGAAAAGTAAATGTGGGCATTTCTTCCCATATCTTCAATATGCACCTCGGAATTGGATAAGGACGCGTGCAGTTGTGTCCCCAATGTGTCTGTCTTCACTTGTAGCCTGTGAGAAAGACTCGATTACATGACGGAGAGCCATGTGAGTGAGAGGCGCTTCGGATTGCGCGCAAAAGGCATGGACATATTTGGGTGCATTATGGCCACAAAGGGGATGCCGCCGTAAAATTTGAGGCATTATCAAGTGCTTGTCAAATTGTGAATGGTTTCTCAAATGACTGCCTCGCCTGGTTCACCAACTATTTTGCAGATAGAGTTCAGTGTGTCAAATCGGAGGACCTGTTGTCCGGACCTCTGGCAGTCTCTATGGGGGTGCCACAGGGTTCAATTCTTGGGCTGACTCTTTTCTTTGTATATACCAATGATGTCGCTCTTGCTGCTGGTAATTCTCTGATCCACCTCTACGCAGACGACACCATTCTGTATACAACTGGCCCTTCTCTGGACACTGTGTTAACAAACCTCCAAACGAGTTTCAATTCCATACAACACTCCTTCCGTGGTCTCCAACTGCTTTTAAATGCTAGTAAAACTAAATGCATGCTCTTCAACCGATTGTTGCCAGCAGCTGCCGGCCCGACTAGCATCACTACTCTGGGCGGTTTTAACTTAGAATATGTGGAAAACTACAAATACCTAGGTGTCTGGCTAGACTGCAAACTCTCCTTCCAGACTCACATTAAGCATCTCCAATCCACAATTAAATCTAGAATTGGCTTCCTATTTCGCAACACAGCCTCATTCACTCATGCTGCCAAACATACCCTCGTAAAACTGACTATTCTACCGATCCTTGACTTCAGCAATGTCATTTACAAAATAGCCTCCAACACTCTACTCAGCAAATTGGATGCAGTTTATCACAGTGCCATCCGTTTTGTCACCAAAGGCCCATATACTACCCACTACTGCGACCTGTATGCGCTCGTTGGCTGGACCTCACTACATATTCCAAACCCACTGGCTCCAGGTCATCTATAAGTCTTTGCTAGGTAAAGCCCCGCCTTATCTCAGCTCACTGGTCACCATAGCAACACCCACCTGTAGCACGCGCTCCAGCAGGTATATTTCACTGGTCATCCCCAAAGCTAACATTTCCTTTGGCCGCCTTTTCTTCCAGTTCTCTGCTGCAAATGACTGGAACGAATTGCAAAAATCACTGAAGCTGGAGTCTTATATCTCCCTCTCTAACTTTAAGCATCAGCTGTCAAAGCAGCTTACCGATCACTGTACCTGTACACAGCCAATCTGTTAATAGCACACCCAACTACCTCATCCCCATATTGTTATTTATCCTCTTGCTCTTTTGCACCCCAGTATCTCTACTTGCACATCATCATCTGCACATCTCCAGTGTTAATGCTAAATTGTAATTATTTAGCCTCTATGGCCTATTTATTGCCTTACCTCCCTACTCTTCTACATTTGCACACACTGTACATAGTTTTTTCTATTTTCTTATTGTCTGTATGTTTGTTTATGTGTAACTCTGTGTTGTTGTTTTTGTCGCAATGCTTTGCTTTATCTTGGCCAGGTCGCAGTTGTAAATGAGAACTTGTTCTCAACTGGCCTACCTGGTTAAATAAATAAAAAACAACATTTGCAACAATTTAAAAACCTATTTTTGTTTTGTCATTATGGGATATTGTGTGTAGATTGATGAGGAAAAACATGTATTTAATCCATTTTAGAATAAGGCTGTAACTTAACAAAGTGTGGAAAAAGTCAAGGGGTATGAACACTTTCCGAATGCACTGTACATTTCTCGAGTGCATCAACGTTGTGTGTTGTGTCGCGATTGAACAGGATAAATGGATGAACACATGCCTTGTAAAAACCTAATAGCGTATGGCACAATATATTCAACAATTCTAACAACATACACCAGCGACTCCATTTTGGAGATACAGGTTGTAAGCATAGTGTTTCTGATCGGGTTGACGATCATCTTTGAATGTATTGGTGTGGCTACAATAATCTTTAGCACACAACATTTTCTGGTTTGCAGAGAAATACAATGAAAAATATCAATTTAGTACTACAGAGGTCTAATGGATCTAACTTCTACTTTCAAAAGTTTTTTCTAAGTTATGATGCATGGGTTTGATCAATTTATTTTTCTGTTATCAAAATAACTACTGGAAAGCCACTCATCCCACTTGCTTCAGCAACTCTTCCAACTGTTGACGTTTTAGACAACTGCCACTAGTTCGGTGCCAAAACATTTACAACAAAGACATATTGACAAAGCAAAACAAAAAAGCTAAGGAGTAGAGCAAAGGAGTAGGGCATTCAAAGAGTTGCTCTGATGGTCAGATGTGATGTCATCAGCCTCCCTCCCTCTACTAGTTTACAAGTTTGTAGGCCAATGCTTGGACGCTACAGATGTTTTTCATGAGAAGACGATTTTCTGTAGCTTGGCCACCTTCCACCGCAGATGCTGTTGGATATAAGAGCAACGTCAACTTACCAACATTATGACTAGGAATACGACTTTCCCGAAGCGGCTCCCCTGTTCGGACCACCACCCAGGACAATGGTGCTAATTCCACGGATGGCCAGGCTCCGTAGTCGTGCACATCGCACACCGCTCCCAAGTATACTACTAGCCAATGTCCAGTCTCTTGACAACAAGGTAGACAAAATTCGAGCAAGGGTTGCCCTACAGAGAGACATCAGCGATTGTATCATTGTCTGTTTCACGGAAACATGGCTCTCTTGGGATATGTTGTCGGAATCGGTTCAACTACAGGGCTTCTCCATGCATCGCGCAGACAGAGATGAACACCTCTCTGGGAGAAGAAAGAGCGGGGGTGTATACTATATGATTAACGACTCATGGTGAAATCATAACAACATACATGAATTCAAGTCCTTCTGCTCACCCAATCTAGAATTCCTTACAATCAAGTGCCGGCCATTTTACCTACCAATAGAATTGCAGACACCAAGACGGCCATCAAGGAACTTCACTGGACTATATGCAAACTGGAAACCATAGGCTGCATATATTGTACCTGGGGATTTTAACCAAGCAAATTTGAGAACAAGTTTACCTACATTATTCCAGCATATTGATTGCGCTATGCGCATGCGCAATACCCTCGACCGCTGCTACTCTAACTTCCGCGATGCATACAAAGCCCTCCCCCCTCCCTCCCTTTGGCAAATCCGACCACGACTCCATCTTGCTCCATCCGTATTATAGGCAAAAACTGAAACAGGATGTACCAGTGACAAGAACCATTCAACGCTGGTTATACCAATCGGAAGCCAAGCTACAATATTATTTTGATTATGAGGACTGAAATATGTTCCAGTCGGCCTCAGAACAATATCGACCTACACGCTGATTCTGTGAGTACGTTTATAAAGAAGTGCATTGGAGATGTTGTACCCACTGTGACTATTAAAATCTACCCTAACCAGAAACCGTGGATGGATGGTGGCATTCGCGCAAAACTGAAAGCGCGATCCACCGCATTTAACCATGGAAAGAGGTCTGGGAATATGTCTGAATATAAACAGTGTAGCTATTCCCTCTGCAAGGCAATCAAACAAGCGAAATACCAGTACAGGGACAAAGTGGAGTCGCAATTCAGCGGCTCAGACACAAGACATATGAGGCAGGGTCTACAGGAAATCACAGACTACAAAAAGAAATCCAGCCACATCACGGACACTGACGTCACACTTCCAGACAAACTAAACATCTTCTTTACCCGCTTTGATGATAATACAGTGTCACCGTCGCAGCCCGCTAACAAGGACTGCGGGCCCTCCCTCTACTTCTCTGTGGCTGACGTGAGAAAAACACTTAATCGTGTTAACCCTCACAAGACTGCTGGCCCAGATGGCATGCCTAGCCGCGACCTCAAAGCATGCGCAGAGCAGCTGGCTGGTGTGTTTACGGACATATTCAATCGCTCCCTATCCAAGTCTGTTGTCCCCACATGCTTCAAGATGGCTACTATTCTTCCTGTACCCAAGAAGGCAAAGATAACTGAACTAAATTACCACCTCCCCGTAGCACTCACTTCTGTCATCATGAAGTGCTTCGAGAGACTAGTCAAGGATCATATCACCTCCACCTTACCGGCCACCCTAGATCCACTTGAGTTTGCAAACCGCCCCAACAGGTCCATGGACGACGCAATCGCCATCACACTGCCCTATCCCATCTGGACAAAAGGAATGCATATGTAAGAATGCTGTTCATTGACTACAGCTCAGCATTCAACACCATAGTACCCTCTAAGCTCATCTTCAAGCTGGAGGTCCTGGGTCTCAACCCCACCCTGTGCAATTGGGTCCTGGACTTTGACGGGCCGCCCCCAGGTGGTGAAGGTAGGAAACAACATCTCCATTTCGCTGACCCTCAACACTGGGGCCCCTCAAGGGTATGTGCTTAGCCCCCTCCTGTACTCCCTGTTCACACACAAATGCGTGGCCATGCACACCTCCAACTCAATCATTAAGTTTGCAGACGACACAACAGTAGTGGGCTTGATTACCAACAACGACGAGTCAGTCTACAGGGAGGAGATGAGAGCACTCGGAGTAGAGTGTCAGGAAAACAACCTCTCACTCAATGTCAACAAAACAAAGGAGATGATCGTGGACTTCAGGAAACAGCAGAGGGAGCACCCCCCTAAACACATCGAAGGGACAGCAGTGGAGGAAGTGGAAAGTTTTAAATTCTTCGGCGTACACATCACAGACAAACTGAAATGGTCCTCTCAAAGAGACAGTGTGGTGAAGAATGCGCAACAGCAACTCTTCAACCTCAGGAGGCTGAAGAAATTTGGTTTGTCACCCAAAACCCTGACAAACCTTTGCAGATGTACAATCGAGAGCATCCTGTCGGGCTGTATCAGCCTGGTACGGCAACTGCACCGTCCTCAACCGCAAGGCTCTCCAGAGGGTGGTGCGGTCTGCACAACGCATCACTGGGGGAAAACTACCTGCCCTCCACGACAACTAAAGCACCTGATCACAGGAAGGCCAAAAGATCATCAAGGACATCAACCACCCGAGCCACTGCCTGTTCACACCGCAACCACCCAGAAAGCGAGGTCAGTACAGATGCATCAAAGCTGGAACCGAGAGACTGAAAAACAGCTTCTATCTCAAGACCATCGGACTGCTAAATAGCAATCACTAACTCAGGCACTAACTTGCCTACATTGAGACCCAATCACTGGCTACTTAAATAAATGGATCACCAGTCACTTTATAGAATGCACTCTAATAATGTTTACATTACATTACTCATATCACATGTATATAATGTATTCTATTCCATCTACTGCACCTTGCCTATGCCGCTCGGCAATCGATAATCGATATACACTGCTCAGAAAAATAAAGGGAAAACAAAAATAACACATCCTAGATCTGAATGAATGAAACATTCTTATTAATTACTTTTTTCTTTACATAGTTGAATGTGCTGACTACAAAATCACACAAATTATCAATGGAAATCAAATTTCTCAACCCATGGAGGTCTGGATTTGGATTCACACTCAAAATTAAAGTGGAAAACCACACTACAGGCTGATCCAACTTTGATGTAATGTCCTTAAAACAAGTCAAAATGAGGCTCAGTAGTGTGTGTGGCCTCCACGTGCCTGTATGACCTCCCTACAACGCCTGGGCATGCTCCTGATGAGGTGCGGGATGGTCTCCTGAGGGATCTCCTCCCAGACCTGGACTAAAGCATCCGCCAACTCCTGGACAGTCTGTGGTGCAACGTGGCGTTGGTGGATGGAGCGAGACATGATGTCCCAGATGTGCTCAATTGGATTCAGGTCTGGGGAACGGGCGGGCCAGTCCATAGCATCAATGCCTTCCTCTTGCAGGAACTGCTGACACACTCCAGCCACATGAGGTCTAGCATTGTCTTACATTAGAAAGAACCGAGGGCCAACCGCACCAGCATATGGTCTCACAAGGGGTCTGAGGATCTCATCTCGGTACCTAATGGCAGTCAGGCTACCTCTGGCAAGCACATGGAGGGCTGTGCGGACCCCCAAAGAAATGCCACCCCACACCATGACTGACCCACCGCCAAACCGGTCATGCTGGAGGATGTTGCAGGGGGCATGAACGTTCTCCACGGCGTCTCCACACTCTGTCACGTCTGTCACATGTGCGTGTGAACCTGCTTTCATCTGTGAAGAGCACAGGGCGCCAGTGGCGAATTTGCCAATCTTGGTGTTCTCTGGCAAATGCCAAACGTCCTGCACGGTGTTGCGCTGTAAGCACAACCCCCACCTGTGGACGTCGGGCCCTCATACCACCCTCACGGAGTCTGTTTCTGAGGTGCTGACCTGTTGCACCCTCGACAACTACTGTGGTTATTATTATTTGACCATGCTGGTCATTTATGAACATTTGAACATCTTGGCCATGTTCTCTTATCTCCACCAGGCACAGCCAGAAGAGGACTGGCCACCCCTCATAGCCTGGTTCCTCTCTAGGTTTCTTCCTAGGTTTTGGCCTTTCTAGGGAGTTTTTCCTAGCCACCATGCTTCTACACCTGCATTACCGTGGTTCTACACCTGCATTGCTTGCTGTTTGGGGTTTTAGGCTGGGTTTCTGTACAGCACTTTGAGATATCAGCTGATGTTAGAAGGGCTATATAAATACATTTGATTTGATATTATTGTACTGTCGGAACTAGAAGCACAAGCATTTCGCTGCACTCGCATTTACATCTGCTAACCATGTGTATGAAAATAACATTTGATTTGACATGTGGCGGATTTGATTTGACATGTGGCGGATTGAGACGCAGTCCAGATATCTCATCTTAAATTGACGGATTTTGATGGGGATTTTTGTATCATGTTACTTAGATTGAGGCGCTGGTGCGTCAATAGACTCTTAAGGTTAAAATCTTCTTATTGGATTATTTGATATATTCTACATGAGATAAAACCACACAGAGGTCCAAAGATACTTACAGACCCCTGTGATAATCTGAAGTACCCAAAAAAAGGCCAGTAGATTTAATCTGATAGAATTCCCTCCCAAACTGAAAGTTAACAAATTTCTGGTAGTTTACTGGTAACCTTAAAAAATGTCCAGTAATATATTCTCCCTTTGAAACCCTAAATGTGACAGACTGATAGAGCTTTTGCAGGCGGGTAGAAATCTGAACTGTGAACGGTTTGAGAGACAAACCACTATGGACCCCTCTCTTATCTCTTTAATATGTCATGTAACCTCACGCTATCTGCTCTGGTTCTGCAGTCTCTGCAATATGGTGGAGGGCTGTGCTCTGTTGCTGACTACGCAGGCACTCGACAAATGTGTCATCCACAATCATCTCAGGCTTAGCTTGATTGGGAGAGGGCCAAAGGGTGTTCTTCGATTGATAAACCAAAGTACGTCAGCAAGTCTAACAAACAGAATGGGCTAATCCTTCAGTGATGTGTTATAGTGTTGTGCTGGAGTTCAACTTAGAAGCCACATGAATGACTTGAAAGCACAAATAGAATCAACATGCACATTCACACACACACAGAGAGAGAGAGAGAGTTCCATATGGGTTAGCATTCTGTAGCTTCCACAAGAATCTGCCATTCCAACCTTCACATGCAAGGCAGCAAATCCCATTTTATTTGTCACACGCACCGAATACAAGTGAAAGGTGAATGCTTACTTACGAGCCCCTAACCAACAATGCAGTAAAAAATATGGATAAGAATAAGAAATAAATGTAACAAGTAATTAAAGAGTAGTAGTAAAAAACAATAGCGAGACTATATACAGTGGGGTACCGGTACAGAGTCGATGTGCGGGGGCACCAGTTAGTTGAGGTAATATGCACATGTAGGTAGAGTTATTAAAGTGACTATGCATAGATGATAACAACAGAGAATAGCCGCGGTGTAAAAGCGGGGGCAATGCAAATAGTCTGGGTAGCTATTTGATTAGATGTTCAGGAGTCTTATGGCTTGGGGGTAGAAGCTGTTTCGAAGCCTCTTGGACCTAGACTTGGCACTCCGGTACAGCTTGCCATGCGGTAGCAGAGAGAACAGTCTATGACTAGGGTGGCTGGAGTCTTTGACAAGTTTTAGGGCATTCCTTGGACACCGCGATGGTGCAGCTTTAGAACCTTTTGAAGATCCGAGGACCCATGCCAAATCTTTTCAGTCTCCTGAGGGTGAATATGTTTTGTCGTGCCCTCTTCACGACTGTCTTGGTGTGCTTGGACCATGTTAGTTTGTTGGTGAAGTGGACACCAAGGAATTGAAGCTCTCAACCTGCTCCACTGCAGCCCCGTCGATGAGAATGGAGGCGTGCTCGGTCCTCTTTTTCCTGTAGTCCACAATCATCTTTTTTGTCTTGATCACGTTGAGGGATAGGTTGTTGGCCTGGCACCACACGGCCAGGTCTCTGACCTCCTCCCTATAGGCTGTCTCGTCATTGTTGGTGATCAGGCCTACAACTGTGATCAGGCAAACCATCGGCTAACTTAATGATGGTGTTGGAGTCGTGCCTGGCCGTGCAGTCATGAGTGAACAGGGAGTACAGGAGGGGACTGAGCACGCACCCCTGAGGGGCCCCCGTGTTGAGGATCAGTGTGGCGGATATGTTGTTACCTACCCTTGCCACCTGGGGGATGGCCCATCAGGAAGTCCAGGATCCAGTTGCAGAGGAAAGTGTTTAGTCCCAGGGTCCTTAGCTTATTGATGAGCTTTGCGGGCACTATGGTGTTGAACGCTGAAATGTAGTCGATGAATAGCATTCTCACATAGGTGTTCCTTTTGTCCAGGTGGAAAAGGGCAGTGTGGAGTGCAATATAGATTGCATCATCTGTGGATCTGTTGGGGCAGTATGCAAATTGGAGTGGGTCTAGGGTTTCTGGGATAGTGGTGTTGATGTGAGCAATGACCAACCTTTCAAAGCACTTCACGGCTACAGACGTGAGTGCTACGGGTTGGTCGTCAGTTAGGCAGGTTACCTTAGTGTTCTTGGGCACAGGGACTATGGTGGTCTGCTTAAAACATGTTGGTATTACAGACTCGGACAGGGAGAGTTTGAAAATGTCAGTGAAGACACTTGTCAGTTGGTCAGCGCATGTTCGCAGTACAAGTCCTGGTAATCCATCTGGCCCTGCGGCCTTGTGAATGTTGACCTGTTGGTCTTACTCACATCGGCTGCGGAGAACGTGATCACACACTCTCCCGAACAGCTGGTGCTCTCATGCATGTTTGTGTAATTTGCCTCGAAGTGAGCATAGAAGTAGTTTAGCTCGTCTGGTAGGATCGTGTCACTGGGCAGCTCTTCCCGTTGTAGTCTGTAATGGTTTGCAAGCCCTTCCACATCCGAGCCGGTGTAGTACGATTCGATCTTAGTCCTGTATTGGCGCTTTGCCTGTTTGATGGTTTGTCAGAGGGCATAGCGGGATTTCTTATGAGCTTCCGGGTTAGAGTCACGCTCCTTGAAAGCGACAGCTCTAGCCTTTAGCTCAGTGTGGATGTTGCCTGTAATCCGTGGGGTATGGGGTATGTACGTACGGTCACTGTGGTGACGAGGTCATCGAAGCTCTTATTGATGAGGCCAATGACTGATGTGGTGTACTCCTTAATGCCACCGGAGGAATCCAGGAACATATTCCAGTCTGTGCTAGCAAAACAGTCCTGTAGCTTAGCATCTGCTTCATCTGACCACTTGTTTATTGATCTAGTCACTGCTGCTTCCTGCTTTAATTTTAGCTTGTAAGCAGGAATCAGGAGGATAGAATTATGGTCAAATTTGCCAAATGGAGGGCGAGGGAGAGCTTTGTATGTGTCTCTTGTGTGTGGAGTAAAGGTAGTCTAGAGTTTTTTCCCTCTGGTTGCACATAAAACATGCTGATAGAAATTTGGTAAAACAAATTTAAGTTTCCCTGCATAAAAGTCCCCAGTTACTAGGAGCGCCGCCTCTGGGTGAGTTTTTTGTTTGTTTGCTTATGGCGGAATACAGCTCATTCACTGCTGTCTTAGTGCCAGCCTCAGTCTGTGGTGGTATGTAAACAGCTACGTAAAATACAGATGAAAACTCTCTAGGTAGATAGTGTGTTCTGCAGTTTATCATGTTTCATCTTTAATCTTCCGCGTAGGTCATTGATTTTTTTTTTCCAAAGACTGCATGTTTGCTAGCAGAATGGAAGGAAGTGGGGGTTTATTCGATCGCCTACGAATTCTCAGAAGGAAGGCCTTCTGGCCCCTTTTTCTCCGCCTCCTCTTCACTCAAATCACAGGGATCTGGTCCTGTTCCCGAGAAAGTATATAATTCGCTTTTGTTCGTTTAATTTCCAAACAAATGACGAAATGCTTTTTATTCTTAAAGGAGTTCTGCTATTCCTCTACCAGCCAGTGATAGGTTGGTTGTTACTAGATACATTGGACTTAAAAGCCTGCAATGCAGTAAAAAGGCTTAAATGAACCTGAACGTATTCGATCGATAAATTGAATGCGCTGATTGAAGCTTGATTGACATGAGAGGTGCGTGTGTGCGTGCATACATGTGACGTTTCACCCTGAAAGTAGGTGGTACAGTACTGACTGTACATTATGACACAATGTTGACATGCTGATCGCTGAAAGGCATGCTTTAGATACACTAGTACGCAGTTGACAGATGGGCTGCTTTGTATCTGGAAAAGTAACTGAACAGAGCTGACGTCTCTGAGCTCAAGTTTTGCATCAGTGAATTCAAGACTGTGAGATATGTGATACTCTTTTTTATGAGAGTAATGGATGGACACACTACTGGATGAAGATAAAAGGATGAGATGGATTGCATAGTGCAGGGACTAATTTACAAGCTCTTGAGGTGTATGCGTTTAGGGATGAGGTGTGTGTGTACATATATGTGTGAGTTTGAAGAAAGACTATACTGTTGACATATACAGTGGCAAAAAAATATATGTGAACCCTTTGGAAATACCTGGATTTCTGCATAAATTGGTCATACAATTTGATCTGATCTTCATCTAGGTCACATCAATAGACAAACACAGTCTGTTTAAACTAATAACACAAACAATTTTATGTTTTTATGTCTTCATTGAACAATCCATGTAAACATTCAGTGCAGGGTGGGAAAAGTATGTGAACTCTTGGATTTAAAAACTGGTTGCCCCTCCTTTGGCAGCAATAACCTCAACCAAACATTTGCTGTAGTTGCGGATCAGACCTGCATTTTGGACCATTTCTCTTTACAACACTGTTTCAGTTCAGCAATATTCTTGGGATGTCTGGTGTGAACCACTCTCAAGGTCATGCCATAGCATCTCAAATCGGGTTGAGGTCAGGACTCTGACTGGGCCACTCCAGAAGGCGTATTTTCTTTTGTTGAAGCCATTCTGTTGTTGATTTACTTCTGTGTTTTGGGTTGTTGTCCTGTTGCGTCATCCAACTTCTGTTGAGCTTCAAATGGCGGACGGATAGCCTTACATCTCCTACAAAATGGCTTGATGAACTTGGGAATTCATTTTTCCGTCGATGATAGCAAGCTGTCCAGGCCTTGAGGCAGCAAAGCAGCCCCAAACATTGATGCTCCAACCACCATACTTTACAGTTGGGATGAGGTTTTGATGTTGGTGTGCTGTGCCTTTTCCCCCCCACCACACATAATGTTGTGTATTCCTTCCAAACAACTCAACTGTAGTTTAATCTGTCCATAGAATATTTTTCCAGTAGCGCTGTGGAACATCCAGGGGCACTTTTGTAAACTTCAGATGTACAGCAATGTTTTTTTGGACAGCAGTGGCTTCTTCCGTGGTGTCCTCCCATGAACACCATTCTTGTTTAGTGTTTTACGTATCGTAGACTGGTCAACAGAGATGTTAGCATGTTACAGAGATTTCTGTTATTCTCTAGGATTATTCTTAACATCATTGAGCATTCTGCGCTGTGCTCTTGCAGTCATCTTTGCAGGACGGCCACTTCTAGGGAGAATAGCAACAGTGCTGAACTTTCTCAATTTATAGACAATTTGTCTTACCGTGTACTGATGAACATCAAGGCTTTTAGAGATACTTTTGTAACCCTTTCCAGCTTTATGCAAGTTAACAATTCTTAATCTTAGGTCTTCTGAGATCTCTTTTGTTCGAGGCATGGTTCACATCAGGCAATGCTTCTTGTGAATAGCAAACTCAAATTTTGTGAGTGTTTTCTATAGGGCAAGGCAGCTCTAACTAACATCTCCAATCTCGTCTCATTGATTGGACTCCAAGTTAGCTGGAGAAGTCATTAGTCTATGGGTTCACATACTTTTTCCAAGCTACACTGTGAATGTTTAAATTATTTATTCAGTATAGACAAGAAAAATACAATAATTTGTGCGTTATTAGTTTAAGCACATCATGTGTGCCTATTGTTGTGACTTAGAGGAAGATCAGAACATTTAATGACCAATTCATGCAGAAATCCAGGTAATTCCAAAGGGTTCACATACTTTTCTTGCCACTGTAGACTACAATTGTAGTCGAACTCCTGCCTACAGTAAAGGTCGTTATCCATCAACTGACTTATACACCATTATAATCAACAAGGCTCGGATCACACAACACATTTGTTTACTCAAGTGGCATCTCAAGTGACATCCATTAGCTAGCCATTAACTCACATAATGAGTTCTAATCTGAATGCAAAGCACACCTGGACTCATAGCATAACTCATCACTAAAGAGGAATTGGGTAGAGAAAACTATACAACTCTGTGATTTGTAGGCTACATCCACTTCTGGTATTTAAAAAAAGATATATATCTATTGATTCTTCAAATGTATGATCTCATAAATGCCTCATGAGCTAAGGCCAACACCAGTCGACTGCAAACACGCCTGGATAATCACAATAGAGACATGAAGATGGAGGAGTGATTCACACAAGGCTTAGCCCATACGGATACAGTAAGCTCCCATCACAGAGCAGCCTCTACTAATTCTGACCAAGCTTTTTGCAGATCCATCTATTTTCGATGCTTAGGCACCCTTGAGGAACGTTGACCTGGAAAAGACAAACCCTCTCTCTACTTTCATCTCTGAAATTTAACGCATTAGGGCCAACTGCACAGTGGGCCTTATTTCTCTCCTGTGATTCTGCCCAGTAATACGAGGAGAGCTCTTTTCTCCTCTTCTGTGCTGTTTGGTAAAAGATATTTCCACCCAAGAGAATTTTTGAAATTTTAACCCACATTTCTACAAATAGAATGCCAGGCCATATAGGCCACACATCTAGTCTAGACTCATTTTTATTCTGAAACTAAGTTCACCTTTTCATCTTGTTCTATTCTGTGATTCTGACCAGTACGAGAAGGGCACTACTCTCTGTTACTGTGGTGTTTTCAGTCAGTTTCTCTTTTCAAAAAAGCTATGTCAAAGAGATACATTTACTGCTTAGTGACTGTAAATCCCATTTGCTTGGCCTCCATACTGAGCTGTGTGTGTGTGGGTGGAGAGCTGAAATCACGGGAGCATACAGTCTCATATCTTACTTTTATGCTTCCACATTTCACAAAGTATAGGTAACCTAAACCCTTCACATATCCTGGACTCCATTGCACAATGTGAAATACACTACTCAATTCTTTTGAGAGTCTTTATCCTACAACTCTGGGGTCATTGTTACCATGCTAAAACTATTTTGAGGAAGTCATAAAAAGGACCACCTAGTGAAATCTTTATTCATTTATGATGTAAACACTTCAGAGGGATGATAAAGAGGGATTTTGCTGGCGAGAAAGAGAAGGGGAGCAAAAGACAGAAGAGTCATGGCATTGGGCAGAAATCCCCCTCTTCGTGCAGAGAGAGAAACTGTATGACAGGCAGAGGGTTTGAGTCCCAAACTTTGAATTCAATCAGGCCTGCTCTGCTCTGAATCCCTTCCAGAGAAAGTTGCCTGCATACCTTCATGGACGTACGTCACATTCCCCATCTGCTCCTCTGCTTGATGTTTGCTGCTGTCAACACTGTAAGCCAGCAAATAACCAAGTTAGCCTACAGTGGTTCTTCCTTTAAAAGTTGCATCGTACTCCAGCACAGCTTGCGGGCTGCCGCAGAATTCTATGGCATGTTATTTGTCAGCCATTGTTGCCATTAATGCTGGTTAGTGCTAGTTTGACCAACAGAGGGTGAACCACTGTTTGATCTACCACTAACGGTCATGGCATAAGCTCATAACTTTTAATGGAAGAACCACTGTAGCTGGCCTATGATCTGGGAACAAGACCCTATTTGCAACGGGATGGACACACAGATTCTGATGGGGGAAAAAAGTGAGGGGTGTACACACTAAAAGGGTTATTTGGCTCGTAACGATAGCGGATCCCTCTATGGTGCTATATAGAACCCTTTTTCAATGGTTCTATAAAGAACCATGCTCATACGGTTCTAAATGAACCCTTTATTGTGCTATAAAGAAGGGTTTCCCAAACTCGGACCTAGTTAGCCATATTATATTGTTAAAATTCCATAGGTTTTACTATTATGTTAATTGACAAGTTGAATCAGGTGTGCTAGCCGTGGAATGGCTAGGGGGTCGTTGAGGAGAGGTTTGAGAATCACATATTTAGACATATGTTTTCTCAATTGTCACAATAACATACTTGAGTCTTTCACAAGACACTTTCACTGGCCATAGTCATAATTAACATAACACCACAGATTAGATCAACTGGAATGACACTCTTCACCCCTTTTTCTCCCCAATTTCATGGTATCCAATTGGTAGTTACAGTCTTGTCTCATCGCTGCAACTCACGTACAGACTCGGGAGAGGCGAAGGTCGAGAGTCGTGCGTCCTCCGAAACACAACCCAGCCAAGCCCCACTGCTTCTTGACACAATGTCCGCTTAACCCGGATGCCAGCCGCACCAATGTGTCAGAGAAAACATGCCCCATGGGTCTCCCTGTCGCGGCTGGTTGCGACAGATCCTGGACTCGAACCAGGATCTCTAGTGGCCCAGCTAGCACTGCGATGCAGTGCCTTAGATCACTGTGCCACACGGGAGGCCTGAAATGACAGGCTTACTCACAGTTGCACAAAATAAGCTGAGCGCAAACCCTACCCAAAAATGTTCTAATGAGCTGCTGCCCCTACATTTTAATTATCACTAAAAGAGCAAAGAACCCTTTTATGAACTGCAAAGACTGATTGAACGTCTCAAAGGGTTATTTTAATCATTATTGTTCCACATAGAACCATAACGCTTCCAAAGAACCCTTGAAAAATCATTTTTTCTTAGTGTGTGTTTAATGGCCTCCTTTAGCACACATGCTGTGTGCAACTAGGAATATTTTGCTACCCTACAAAACAAAAAGAGGAGGAGAGCGAGAGTGAGAGAGAAAGCGATGGAGAGGGAAAAAAGAGGGGTTGGGTACACAATGCAAATAGTCCGGGTAACTGTTTGGTTACCTGTTCAGGAGTCTTATGGCTTGGGGGTAAAAACTGTTGAGAGGCCTTTTTGTCCTAGACTTGGCACTCCGGTACCGCTTGCCATGCGGTAGTAGAGAGAACAGTCTATGACTGGGGTGGCTGGGGTCTTTGACAATTTTTCGGGCCTTCCTCTGACACCACCTGGTGTAGAGGTCCTGGATGACAGGCAGCTTAGCCCCAGTGATGTACTGGGCCGTACGCACTACGCTCTTTAGTGCCTTGCGGTCAGAACATTTTTAGGATCTCATGATCCATGCCAAATCTTTTAAGTTTCCTGAGGGGGAATAGGCTTTGTCGTGCCCTCTTCACGACTGACTTGGTGTGTTTGGACCATTCTAGTTTGTTGTTGATGTGGACACCAAGGAACTTGAAGCTCTCAACGTGCTACACTACAGCCCCGACAATGAGAATGGGGGCGTGCTCGGTCCTCCTTTTCCTGTAGTCCACAATCATCTCCTTAGTCTTGGTTTCGTTGAGGGATAGGTTGTTATTCTGGCACCACCCAGCCAGGTCTCTGACCTCCTCCCTATAGGCTGTCTCGTCGTTGTCGGTGTTCAGGCTGATCAGCTCACTGTTGTGCTGTCTGCAAACTTAATGATGGTGTTGGAGGTGTCTGGCCCTGCAGTCGTGGGTGAACAGGGAGTACAGGAGGGGACTGAGCACGCACCCCTGGGGAGCTCAAGTGTTAAGGATCAGTGTGGCAGATGTGTTGCTACCTACCCTCACCACCTGGGGCCGGCCCGTCAGGAAGTCCAGGATCCAGTTGCAGAGGGAGGTGTTTAGTCCCAGGATCCTTAGCTTAGTGATGAGCTTTGCGGGCACTATGGTGTTGAACGCTGAGCTGTAGTCAATGAATAGCATTCTCACATAAGTGTTTCATTTGTCCAGGTGGGAAAGGGCAGTGTGGAGTGCAATAGAGATGGCATCATCTGTGGATCTGTTTTGGCGGTATGCAAATTGGAGTGGGTCTAGGGTTTCTGGGATAATGGTGTTGATGTGAGCCATTACCAACCTTTTAAAGCACTTCATGGCTACGGACGTGAGTGCTACGGGTCTGTAGTCATTTAGGCAGGTTGCCTTCGTGTTCTTAGGCACAGAGACTATGGTGGTCTGCTTGAAACATGTTGGTATTACAGACTCAATCAGGGACATGTTGAAAATGTCAGTGAAGACACCTGCCAGTTGGTCAGCACATGCCCGGAGCACACGTCCTGGTAATGCATCTCGCCCCGCAGCCTTGTGTATGTCGACCTGTTTAAAGGTCTTACTCACGTTGGCTACGGGGAGCTGATGCTCTCATGCATGCCTCAGTGTTGCTTGCCTTGAAGCGAGCATAGAAGTGATTTAGCTCATCTAGTAGGCTCGTGTCACTGGGCAGCTCGCGGCTGTGCTTCCCTTTGTAGTATGTAATAGTTTGCAAGCCCTGCCACATAAGACGAGCATTATTCATCACGATCAGACGGGATTCTTAATCGGAAAAAAATCTCTACAAAAAAAAGACACGTCCCTTTTTTCAAGACCCTGTCTTTCAAAGATAATTAATACAAATCCAAATAACTTCACAGATCTTGATTGTAAAGGGTTTAATCACTGTTTCCCATGCTTGTTAAATGAACCACAAACAATTAATGAACGCACACCTGTGGAATGGTCGTTAAGAAACTAACAGCTTACAAACGGTAGGCAATAAGTTCACAGTTATGAAAACTTAGGACACTAAAGAGGCATTTATATTGACTCTAAAAAAACACCCAAAGAAATATGCCTGCTCATCTGCGTGAACATGCCTTAGACATGCTACAAGGAGGCATGAGGACTGTAGATGTGGCCAGGGCAATAAATTGCAATGTCCGTACTGTGAGAAGCCTAAGACAGTGCTACAGGGAGACAGGATGGACAGCTGATTGTCCTCGCCGTGACAGACCACGTGTAACAGCACGTGCACAGGATTGGTACATCCGAACATCACACCTGCGGGACAGGTACAGGATGGCAACAACAACTACCCGAGTTACACCAGGAACGCACAATCCCTCCATCAGTGCTCAGACTGTCCGCAATAGAATGAGAGAGGCTGGACTGAGGGCATGTAGGCCCTCAGTCCAGGCAGGTCCAGGCAGGTCCTCACCAGACATCACCGGCAACAACGGATCAGACAGTAGACTGGCAAAAAGTGCTCTTTACTGAAGAGTCGCGGTTTAATCTCACCAGAGGGGATGATCGGATTCACGTTTATCGTGGAAGTATATGAGCGTTACACAGAGGCCTGTACTCTGGAGCGGGATCGATTTGGAGGTGGAGGGTCCGTCGTGGTTTGGGGTGATGTGTCAAAGCATCATCGGACTGAGCTTGTTGTCATTGCAGACATCTTCCTCCAGCATGTGGTACCCTTCCTGCAGGCGAATCCTGACATGATCCTCCAGCATGACAATGCCACCAGCCATACTGCTCGTTCTGTGTGTGATTTCCTGCAGGGTTAGGGTTAGGGTTCTGTGTGTGATTTCCTGCAAGACAGGAATGTCAGTGTTCTGCCATGGCCAGCAAAGAGCTTGGATCTCAATCCCATTGAGCCCATCTGGGACCTGTTGGATCGGAGGGTGAGGGCTAGGGCCATTCCCCTCAGAAATGTCCGGGAACTTGCAGGTGCCTTGGTGGAAGAGTACGGTAACATCTCACCGCAAGAACTGGCAAATCTGGTGCAGTCCATGAGGAGGAGATGCACTGCAGTACTTAATGCAGCTGGTGGCCACACCAGATACTGACTGTTACTTTTGACCCTCCCTTTGTTCAGGGACACATTATTCCATTTATGTTAGTCACATGTCTGTGGAACTTGTTCAGTTTATGTCTCAGTTGTTGAATCTTATGTTCATACAAATATTTACACTTGCTACGTTTGCTGAAAATAAATGCAGTTCACAGTGAGAGGACTTTTCTTTTTTTGCTGAGTTTATATTGAAGACAGCACCATACAGGTCTTGTACAACAATCCTTTATGTAAAATAAAACATAATGGTTACTTCGAAGAGACCTTTGAATTGTCAAGAGGCGAAAAACAAAAAGTTGTCCTCTATACCTATTTACAATGGACATTGAATTGATAGCTCAGACCTAATGACAACATTAAGGGGCAAAACATTTATGAGGACCTGGATAATTTCTCCAGTTTCTCTGGACTAAAACCCAACTATGATAAGTGTACTAAATTACGGGTTGGGTCTTAAAAAATAAACACATTTTAAATAGCCATGTGGTCTCCTGATTAAATGGGTGGATGGTGAAGTCGATGTGCTTGGTGTACATATCTTCGAAAAGTTTAGCAATCATGCAGCTATTAACTTCGATAGAAAACTGATAGAAAATCTTGAAGCCTTCGAGAAGGAAACACCTATCCATTTACGGGACCCTGATTACCGTGATTAATTCTCGAGTGATATCGCAGTTTACATATTTATTCATGGCTCAACCGACTCCAGGAGAATCCTTAAAAAAAAAGTTAAACGAGCATATTTATATAACGAACATGCGTTTGGAGGGTTACTATTAAATATTAATGTATTAAACTGCTCTTTCTAAGCCTTCATTGTACTGAAATTGAATCTATATCCACACCGGTTTTCTAGCTACTAAGAGTGGACCATCCTATGTTTAAGAGTGGTCTCTTTGCCTTTTTGCAGATTAAAACCTTACATTTTCGGTGGATTGACAATGGATCCCTGTTTAAATTATCCTCCTTTTCAAATGAAGTTATACACCGTTGGCTACATTTTAAATTTCATCCTCCAGAAAATGCAGATCTAATATTACAGCAAACAATATGGCTAAACTCCAATGTACTGATAGAGAAAAAAATATATTTTCATGGGAAAAATGTATAAGAAGGGTATAATATTAATGAAGGACTTTGTAAACAAGGATGGTAAAATTTAACACAAGCCACTAACAATAGTGTATGGAGGTGTATGCTTGATACAACCACGGCTCTGCCCAAAAAATTGGAACAGTGTAATGGTTTTCCTCTTCCTCTTCATCAGAAGAGGAGGAGCAGGGATTGAACCAAAATGCAGCGGATGTTGAAGACATAATTTATTAAACAAGACGGGAAAAAACACTTAACGAAATACACTTGGATAAACTAACAAAATAACAAACGGTGTAGACAGACCTGGACAACGGACTCACATAACACGAAAACGCACGAACAGGGAATATAGCCTACACATAAAAATGATGATGAACAAAACAAACCGAACAGTCCCGTATGGTGCGACAAACACAGACACAGGAGACAACCACCCACAACGAACACTGTGAAACAACCTACCTAAATATGACTCTTAATTAGAGGAACGCCAAACACCTGCCTCTAATTAAGAGCCATACCAGGCAACCCATAAACCAACATAGAAACAGAAAACATAGAATGCCCACCCAAACTCACGTCCTGACCAACTAACACATACAACAAACTAACAGAAATAGGTCAGGAACGTGACAAACAGACAATTACTTGAAGAGGAAATTAAAGAATGAGTGTCTACCCATTATAATAATTGGCTTAAAATGGTTAGCATAAATCAAAAAATGGTATCAGTTTCACTTAAAGTCAAAAGGGTTGACAGCAATTGCCTATCAAATTCAAGTCAGTTGGGAACAGGTCTTTGATATCCCAATACCTTGGCATCGGGACTATGAACTGAAATATAAAACATTAATTGACACATCAATCCGTTCATTTCAATTTAAGATATTATATAAAATACTTTCTACAAAAATAACTCAATACAGTATATGAGGAATTGAACAGTCAGCCTTGTGCAGATGCCATGAGGAAGCAGAATCAATTGAGCATCTTTTCTGGTACTGGTGGCTCGCTTTTGGAGTCAGTTCCAGGAATGGTTGTTATGTTATAATATCAGGATTCAAATGGACCTGCAAATTGTGTTGTTAGGGGATCTGAAAACCATAATCAGACAATGCGAAATTTCATTATACTATTGAGTAAAGTATTCATTTTTAGGGGAATATCATTTTTACAAACGGGGAGATTAAAAAACCTCTTAAGACATCACAGTAAAAATGGAGGGACATATCAAGTGGGAACTACATGTACCGTACACGCGAGCGAAAATAGCTGTAAGTAGCAGTAGAGGTACTGATGTTTGTTAGTTTAAATCAATCAGGGGATGAATGGTAGGTTTGGGAGGAAAAATTATAAAGACAAATAATAAGAAGGGGGGAAACAAATGATGCAAACAATTCAATTGATAGAACCCAAAATCTATCTGCAATGTTAAAAAATTATTCTGGTCCATTTTCTCAGTTGGACAAATCGACTGATGTCAGTGTGGAAGCCCAGTTGATTGCATTTGTGTGATACACAGACATTTGGGAAATAAATAAGCACATTGTGTTCTGAAAGAAGCTAACGGGGAGAACTACTGTTGACGGAATGTTTCACATTATTGACAGCTTTTTCTCAGAGCAGAATCTGGATTGGAAAGCCTAGGAGAGTGAAAGGATTAATTGCCCACATAAAGAAGGTCAATCCCACTGTATCATTCAAAGAGAGGCATTGGCCAGCAAGAGAATGAGTCCTAAGTTACATGATGTTTATGGTACCAATGTAATGACCTGGCTAGGTCATAAAGGAAAAAAGAGACGGACTCTAGGTGTGCAGGTCAGAACACAGGTTTATTCCTAAACTGGGCTATTGTTCAGGCCACAGCCCACGCCGCTAAATGCCGAACGTACACAATTATACCATGTCGAGTTAAGGGTCACTCTCATAGGAACAGATCAAGGCCCCGAACAGAAGAGCTTTATCCATCCAGTCCAGGCCTCTGAATCACTGACGGTTTAAAAGGCTCTGTGATGACAGTTGGACTGAGCACCAGCAGCTACTGCTTCACACCAACATCTGTTGGCTATCCAGAATGAAAACACTCACACCCCCTTCTGGCTGTGTTCGAGGACACAGACTGGGGAGCCCGCCTTGCCTATCTTGCTGATGTGTTCAGCAAACTGAACATCCTGAATCTAACTCTGCAAGGTAAAGACACACACAATCTAAACATGTATGACAAAGTGTGTGGATTCATGAAGAAGATCAAACACTGGGAGAGGAAATGTGAGGATGGGGATATAAGTTGTTTCCAGCAGCTTGACACCTACCTTTCTACAGGTGATGTTCACAGAGCTCCTATGGTGCTCTATAACCTGCTAATTCATATGCCTTGTGACTGTGATATATAGGCCTAAAGGCCGAGACAATAAAAAGATACAGTGGCAGAATAAATTCAACCACACCTTTGTTTTATCACCAAGCCGAATAGAAACCTCTGTCTAGTGAAGTCCACATTGCATTTTGCATGTACAGTAACAGACAGTAACAGTTACATGGCCTACAGCATGGTCAAGCAAGTTAATGTTTCCAAAATTTTCGGCCCACTAAACAACTACTGATTTACAACCACAGAGAGTTACCGCAAGTTGTAAAAAACAAAAAGGAGCTGCCTGCACTATTCCAGCATAATTTCAATTTCAACACTTCAACATCACCAAATCCCCACTACTTAATCTAATACAGTGACAACTAAAATACTTTAGTCCAATCAACGTAAGCTAAATATGATGTGGCTGTCCATGGTTCTGATTTAAGTGTGTGTGTGTGCATGCACATTCCTACAAGTAGAAAACATGTTGACTCACCCTACTTGTAGAGAAACGCCAACACCATCCTCAACTCTTTCATGTTGACGAAATGGTCTATCATTCTGTCATAGATTACACGCTTTCATTTTTGTTGTCCTAGGCTACCTGGATGAAATGCTTACTCAGTAACCTAACTTCCATTCATGGGCAACGTTAGCTAGTTAACATTAGCCTTCCACATCTATCTACAACATATTGAACTTCCATCCTATCAGGCTAGGGGCACAACAATGTATGAATTAATGGTTGGATCAGTTATATATAACCAATTAATGGTTATAATCATTGGCCAGTATGGAGAATTAAGTAAAACCACAAGTCCAAATCCCAATATCAATCCATGGCTAATTTAGGTAAGGGACAATTTTAGCTAGATGGTTAGCTAGCCACCGGAGGACAACACAAGATGCAACAATTCAAGTTGTTCTGTCAATGACGCATTGGGAGCCAATGGGATTTGATAAGAGTGACACCAAATCCAAGCTGGCTTCCCGTGACACTTTTTTTGGTGCACCAGGACCATTCACAGTTGAGCTCGCTCGGCAACAATGTCATACTTGTTCGGACCAGACAGCATCACATATGGCCTACACGTCGAGACAGAGGGGCACTGTTTTGGTCGCTCGGATGCTTTCTTCTGTGAAATAAATTCAGTCAATTGCGAATTGAAGGAAAATTATGAAACACAGAGAGACGAAAGATACATCATTTTATGTTTTTATTTGATTGATCAATCCATGCATACACACCACTGCTTCCCTGACACTGAAAAGAAGTCTGCCAAACTTGACTGGGTGCGTAAACAACATTTTTGTCAAATGTACACCTAATCTAGGAATCACGCTGGTCGCACGCACATGAGGGGGTACTTCAGGCAGGTCAGGGGTACAGTACCCAAAAGAGGTTGGGAACCACTGCTGTAGCAAGCCGAGCTGAGCAGTTGTTCTCCTTTAGAGGAATGGCCTGTGCATTATTTACCAGATGTATCACTGTACCCTGTGCAGACAAAAAGCCCTGCAGCAGGAAAATTGATTTTCTGCAGAGGAGACACCGTGATAAGGAGGAAAAGAAGGAGAGACAGGGAGACATAGAGTTTTACTTCCACCTACACCAATATACTATTCTGTACTCGGCTATCTCCTCTGCCTCCTCCCTGTCTCCTGATAAGGCCGATAAATGTGTTCTTTACATTAGAGCCCTCCATGGATCAGTCACCTTTTTCATTCCAAAGTTTGAGCCCTGGCCCACTGCATGTCCACACTGGGAAGCTATCATCCCTCTTCTCTTTATCTCCAGCGTAAAGGATGAGCCAAGACCCAGGGTAACGCCACATCACCCCCTCTATCCTATGGAGCGATTTCAGCGCCAACAAAAACTGTATTTGAATACAATATTTTTGTAATGCACACATTGAATCATTGAATTCATAAATGTAACTTGTATTTCATGATTTGAAACTGAATTGAATGACTGTTGCATTCAACTTTACAATTCAATTCAAATGTACAGTTGAAGATGGACGTTTACATACACCTTAGCCAAATACATTTCAACTCAGTTTATCACAATTCCTGACATTTAATCCAAATAAAAATGCCCCGTCTTAGGTCAGTTAGGATCACAACTTTATTTTAAGAATGTGAAATGTCACAACAATAGAAGGGAGAATGATTTATTTCAGTTTTAATTTATTTCATCACATTTCCAGTGGGTCAGAAGTTTATATACACTCAATTAGTATTTGGTAGCATTGCGTTTAACCTGGGTCAAATGTTTCGGGTAGCCTTGCTCAAGTTTCCCAATATAAGTTTGGTGAATTGTGGCCCATTCCTCCTGACAGAGCTGGTGTAACTGAGTCAGGTTTGTAGGCCTCCTTGCTCGCACACACTTTTTCAGTTCTGCCCACACATTTTCTATGGGATTGAGGTCAAGGCTTTGTGATGGCCACTCCAAAACCTTGACTTTGTTGTCCTTAAGCCATTTTGCCACAACTTTGGAAGTATGCTAGGGGTCATTGTCCATTCGGAAGACCCATATGCGATATGTCCACATAATTTTCTTCCCTCATGATGTCATCTATTTTGTGAAGAGCACCACTCCCTCCTGCAGCAAAGCACCAACACAACATGATGCTGCCACCTCCGTGTTTCACGGTTGGGATGGTGTTCTTCGGCTTGCAAGCCTCCCCCTTTTTCCTCCAAACATAAGGATGGTCATTATGGCCAAACAGTTCTATTTTTATTTCATCAAACCAGAGGACATTTCTCAAAAAACTACGATCTTTGGACCCATGTGCAGTTATAAACTGTAGTCTGGCTTTTTTATGGCGGTTTTGGAGCAGTGGCTTCTTCCTTGCCCAGCGGCCTTTCAGGTTATGTCGATATTGGACTCGTTTTACTGCAGATATAGATACTTTTGTACCTGTTTCCTCCAGCATCTTCACAAGGTCCTTTGCTGTTGTTCTGGGATTTATTTGCACTTTTCGCACCCAAGTACGTTCATCTCTAAGAGACAGAATGTGTCTCCTTCCTGAACGGTATGACGGCTACGTGGTCCCATGGTGTTTATACTTGCATACTATTGTTTGTACCGATGAACGTGGTACCTTCAGATATTTGGAAATTGCTCCCAAGGATGAATCAGACTTTTTTTCTAAGGTCTTGGCTGATTTCTTTTGATTTCCCCATGATGTCAAGCAAAGAGACACTGTGTTTGAAGGTAGGCCTTGAAATACATCCACAGGTACACCTCCAATTGACTCAAATTATGTCAATTAGCCTACCAAAAGCTTCTAAAGCCATGACATCATTTTCTGGAATTGTTAAAGCTGTATAAAGGCACAGTCAACTTAGTGTATGACCCACTAGAATTGTGATACAGTGAATTATAAGTGAAATAATCTGTCTGTAAACAATTGTTGGAACAATTACTTGTGTCATACACGAAGTAGATGTCCGCACCGACTTGCCAAAACTATAGTTTGTTAACAAGCACTGTGTGGAGTGGTTAAAACAAGTTTTAATGACTCCAACCTAAGTGTATGTCAACTTCAACTGTAATTAAATATTCAAATTCAATATTTATATATTCGGTTTCAATATGGTAGATATTGCATTCATTCTGTGTATCAAGTTAACAAACTATAATTTCAAATTTACTAAATGTAATACACTGCTCAAAAAAATAAAGGGAACACTTAAACAACACAATGTAACTCCAAGTCAATCACACTTCTGTGAAATCAAACTGTCCACTTAGGAAGCAACACTGATTGACAATAAATGTCACATGCTGTTGTGCAAATGGAATAGACAAAAGGTGAAAATTATAGGCAATTAGCAAGACACCCCCCAAAACAGGAGTGATTCTGCAGTTGGTGACCACCGACCAATTCTCAGTTCCTATGCTTCCTGGCTGATGTTTTGGTCACTTTTGAATGCTGGCGGTGCTCTCACTCTAGTGGTAGCATGAGACGGAGTCTACAACCCACACAAGTGGCTCAGGTAGTGCAGTTCATCCAGGATGGCACATCAATGCGAACTGTGGCAAAAAGGTTTGCTGTGTCTGTCAGCGTAGTGTCCAGAGCATGCAGGCGCTACCAGGAGACAGGCCAGTACATCAGGAGACGTGGAGGAGGCCGTAGGATGGCAACAACCCAGCAGCAGGACCGGTACCTCCGCCTTAGTGCAAGGAGGTGCACTGCCAGCGCCCTGCAAAATGACCTCCAGCAGGCCACAAATGTGCATATCCCATAAGTTGAAACTCTACAACAATAGTGTTTAACATGATTTGTTAATGACTACCTCATCTCTGTACCCCACACATACAGATAATTGTAAGGTCCCTCGGTCGAGCAGGCGATTTCAAACACAGATTCAACCACAAAGACCAGGGAGGTTTTCCAATGCCTCGCAAAGAAGGACACCTATTGGTAGATGGGTAAAGAAAACTGACATTGAATTTCTCTTTGAGCATGGTGAAGTTATTAATTACACTTTGGATAGTGCATCAATATACCCTTGAGCCCAACGGTGACATTAAAACAGTTACAGAGTTTAATGGCTGTGATAGAAGAAAACTGAGGATGGAACAACAAGATCGTAGTTACTCCACAAAACGAACTTAAATGACAAAGTGAATAGAACGAAGCCTGTAAAAAAATATATCCAAAACATGCATCCTGATTGAAATAAGGCACTTAAGTAAAATGTACTTTATATCCTGAGTACAAAGCATTATATTTGGGACAAATGGAACACAACACGTCACTGAGTACCACTCTTCCTTTTTTCGAGCATGGTGTTGGCTGCATCATGTCATGGGTATGCTTGTCATCGGCAAGGACTAGGGAGTTTTTTAAAATAAAAATAAACGTAATAGAGCTAAGCACAGACAAAATCCTAGAGGAAAACCTGGTTCAATCTACTTTCCAACAGACACTGGGAGACAAATTCACCTTTCAGCAGGACAATAACCTAAAACACAAATATGTGACTCAACACCTGGATTCGGTCTTATGTTGCAAAATGTGAAATGGTGTTTTTCTTTAAATTGGACAAACATAGAGACTCAGAGCTACAACATGGTATATCATACACTGCATTTTAGGAACAATGGGAAAGTAATTCTGGTTTGAAAGTTGATCAACTTGGAAACTCACTTTTGAGAAAATCGCATTTGAATGTTTTGCTATCAGTGAAGAGTTCTTCTTTGTCTAGACCCATTCAGCATCGTTCACACACTCTTAAGCTTTAGCCCCACCCAATGTTAGCTAGTTAAACAACAATGAAGTACAAACCATAACATTGTTTTCCACTGGCCGCATTAACAAAGCCTAGTCAACCACTTTTGGATGGCTGCCTCCAAAATGTCAGAACTCTTGGTGTAAGGAAAAAAATGCTATCTTAGTGTTGATAGGCAAACAATGTTATGGTTTGCACTTATTGTAATGTATTTATTGAATTTGATTTGATCTAATAAAAATATATTCTTGACAAAATGAAAAGTTGCATTGTAAGGATCACAGGAGACCTGGATTAGAAGCCCATTAGTCAAACTAAGGCATGTCTTCAGGTCTTAGGCATGGTTTCTCATCACACTGATCACCAAACCACCTCTGTTGAAATCTCTTAAATGGGGTGCACAGATCGTTTTGTTTTTGTTTGCCACACCTTCTGAAAAAAAAAACAGCACAGACCATCATATGCTGGTAACTAATGATGTTTTTGCTTGTGACCAGTCCTTTGATGCTGGTATTCTGGTGATGCTGATATGACGGTGCAATACAATACATTACATATATACAGAATTAAGGGCTTACTCTGACGGCCACGTCTTTCCCCTAATACAGTGGCCGCAATAGGCCTGCAAGTCACATTATGCTGGCTTGCAAAGTTATGTTCCATTTCTATTGGAATCCAACCAGAGTGGGGATATCCAATCATTTGAATTTGGTCAACCAGCATAACCAGCTAGACCATTCTGGTCAGACCAGCTTAACCAGCTAGACCATGCTGGTCAGATCAGCTTGACAACCATCAGAGCAGCACTGACCAGCATAGACCAGCATGGATCAGAATGAAAGTTATACTGGCTGTGCTGTTCTTTTTCAACATGGGCATAACGTGTTGTTGTTGTGCAGTTGGCCTGAGTTCCAACAGTCAGCCCACCAAGGCCAGCCCCTTCCCAGGTTGACTTCAAAGTGCCAATGGAAACAAAGCTTAGGGCACTTTTCAAGCTCATATTAATCATCTCCAGAACCAAACGAGTGTCTAGATGTCTATATACATCTGATCTGTGGTTAAAAAGATAAAAATAAAGTTCCTTAAAAAATGACATCACAGGGTGGGATTAAAAGTAAAAACGGCAACTTTTTTTGCTCTCTATGTCACCGCAAATCTCATAGCGTTTGAAAATCGTTGTTTCTAATGTCTTAACTTTTGATGATGTAAATCGGGTATAACTTTTTAACTTAATAACGCATCATTTTCACATATGTTAACCCTGGTATTTTGCTGGAGATAATGAACACGAAGTTGCCCTTTAAGTGCCTAGGACATAACGTCAGCACATTTAGAGTGCTGATAATGGAGGTCAGGTGGGTCACCCCGGGTATGGAGTAAGTTGAACCCAGTTGAGGTAAGTGGGTGCCGGTGTCCTGTGACAGTGGGTGATGGTGCTGGTAGGTCAACGTTTAATGATCATGTCTGCTCTGTACCAATAAAAATGCACTTGAGTTCATACGCGTGACACATTGTAAAAGTACTATGCATATGATTCATTAAACTGACATTATGTAATCATCATTTGTATGTGGTAGTGGCCATTGGCTCAACTTACCCCAACATTTTAACTATATTAGCACACACAGCTACAAGGATGCACTTTCATGCTAGGTTTATGACTACATATTGTAGCTTATAGAGACCTCGACGGATGTATAAAACAATCATACATCTATCTACTTTGGTTTAGATACAAGCATCATCTATAACACACAAAAATGTATTTGACTCTTTGAATTTTTTTTACGTAACTTGTGGTTTCTTCCTTCACCCTTTGTTTCTGGGAAACCATACACAAAATTAATCAGGTGACTAAATATTTAGGAAGCGGTCATACTTTCATAGTCTGTGAAGGAAGAAACCACAGACTAGGAAATTATGACCACTTCCTAAATATTTAGTCACCTGATTTATTTTGTGTATGGTTTCCCAGAAACAAGGGGTGGTCTCAACTAATCCTTTGGCTCAACTTACCCCACTCTCCCCTACAGTAAAGATGGATGAGATACAGTACTGTCCCTAAGCAGTACTTTAATGTGCAGACGGGCATGTGAATCCAATTCCAAAGTCATTAGAACTGTCATCTGACTTCTGAATTCCATACTTTGAAGTTAATTGCACCCCCTGCTTGGCAACCATCAGCACTTGACATTGTTTGACTGTGTGTGCATCCATGAGATATATATATTTAACTAGGCAAGTCAGTTAAGAACAAATTCTTATTTACAATGACAGCCTACAGGGAACAGTGGGTTAACTGCCTTGTTCAGGGGTAGAACGACAGATGTTTACCTTGTCAGCTCAGGGATTCGATCCAGCAACCTTTCGGTTACTGGCCCAACACTCCAACCACCAGGCTACCCGCCGCCCCTATGAAGCCAGCAGCAGAGACACACAGAGCGACTAAGCCCACTTGATCTCCCCTCTGCTGAGAATTCTAATTACAAAGACGGTCTGCCTGACCGCCTCATCACCTGAGCAGACATCACCTATAGGGCTAAACCCATTTAGTTAACTGGTCGATAGGCTGTTGGTCGACCGATATTTCATTAGATGAGTAGAGGCAAAAAATAAATATATATATATACACTGCTCAAAAAAATAAAGGGAACACTAAAATAACACATCCTAGATCTGAATGAATGAAACATTCTTATTTAATAATTTTTTCTTTACATAGTTGAATGTGCTGACTACAAAATCACACAAAAATTATCAATGGAAATCAAATTTATCAACCCATGGAGGTCTGGATTTGGAGTCACACTCAAAATTAAAGTGGAAAACCACACTACAGGCTGATCCAACTTTGATGTAATGTCCTTAAAACAAGTCAAAATGAGGCTCAGTAGTGTGTGTGGCCTCCACGTGCCTGTATGACCTCCCTACAACGCCTGGGCATGCTCCTGATGAGGTGCGGGATGGTCTCCTGAGGGATCTCCTCCCAGACCTGGACTAAAGCATCCGCCAACTCCTGGACAGTCTGTGGTGCAACGTGGCGTTGGTGGATGGAGCGAGACATGATGTCCCAGATGTGCTCAATTGGATTCAGGTCTGGGGAACAGGCGGGCTTGTCCATAGTATCAATGCCTTCCTCTTGCAGGAACTGCTGACACATGAGGTCTAGCATTGTCTTGCATTAGAAAGAACCCAGGGCCAACCGCACCAGCATATGGTCTCACAAGGGGTCTGAGGATCTCATCTCGGTACCTAATGGCAGTCAGGCTACCTCTGGCGAGCACATGGAGGGCTGTGCGGACCCACAAAGAAATGCCAACCCACACCATGACTGACCCACCGCCAAACCGGTCATGCTGGAGGATGTTGCAGGCAGCAGAACGTTCTCCACGGCGTCTCCAGACTCTGTCACATGTGCGTGTGAACCTGCTTTCATCTGTAAAGAGCACAGGGCGCCAATGGCAAATTTGCCAATCTTGGTGTTCTCTGGCAAATGCCAAACGTCCTGCACGGTGTTGGCTGTAAGCACAACCCCCACCTGTGGACGTCGGGCCCTCATACCACCCTCATGGAGTCTGTTTCTGACCGTTTGAGCAGACACATGCACATTTGTGGCCTGCTGGAGGTCATTTTGCAGGGCTCTGGCAGTGCTCCTCCTAATCCTCCTTGCACAAAGGCGGAGGTAGCGGTTCTGCTGCTGGGTTGTTGCCCTCCTACGGCCTCCTCCACGTCTCCTGATGTACTGGCCTGTCTCCTGGTAGCGCCTCCATGCTCTGGACACTACGCTGACAGACACAGCAAACCTTCTTGCCACAGCTCGCATTGATGTGCCATCCTGGATGAGCTGCACTACCTGAGCCACTTGTGTGGGTTGTAGACTCAGTCTCATGCTACCACTAGAGTGAAAGCACCGCCAGCATTCAAAAGTGACAAAAACATCAGCCAGGAAGCATAGGAACTGAGAAGTGGTCGGTGGTCACCACCTGCAGAACCACTCCTTTATTGGGGGTGTCTTGCTAATTGCCTATAATTTCTACCTTTTGTCTATTCCATTTGCACAACAGCATGTGAAATTTATTGTCAATCAGTATTGCTTCTTAAGTGGACAGTTTGATTTCACAGAAGTGTGATTGACTTGGAGTTAGATTGTGTTGTTTAAGTGTTCCCTTTATTTTTTTGAGCAGTGTATATCATGGTGTACAAGACACCTGTCTGATTCGAGTGGACTGATCCATTGTGGAGGCCATGGGAATGGCACAGTCCATCAGTCTAAGACGTGTGAAATTGTATATGATTATATTACATAAGAACAATGGTGCAACACTAATAAAAATTATATTATTTTATAACAAATGCGCTTTCTCCTTCGTTGGATAGCGGCCCCTGTCCACGGTTCTGAGCCAAATCAGTGCGCTGTTTAATTGGCCTTTTCCTAGACCATGTTGCTGTTTGCATAATAGCAAAGTTAACCAGCATATTGGTGTTGAGAACAATGCCGCGGAGGCAGCAGCAGAATAAGGAGATGAGAAATCAGCCATTGCCTTATTGTCTAAGAAAAGGAAACCCCAATTTAATTAGGTCTATAATCAAAAGCCTAACTGTTAAATGCACCTGGCTTTATAAGTCATCAATATATATACAGAAATAAGACAGATCCTGCTTCTGTTGCCAGTTTGAGTGTTGGTTTAATAGCCTACTGATTCTGTGAGCACCAAACCTCACGCAACGACATGTCAAGTGAACAATTTCACAAATTAGGCTTTGCCGTAATAAAGGCTTGACACTTTTTTTCGTTAGTACAGCTCTCTGGCATGGGCGCAACTTTGGTTTTAGAAGTGGGTGGGACATTATTATATTTTAACCAGTCGGATAAAAACTCCAAACAGCCTACCCGACCGCTCGGAGGCGTTTCCATGGTCCTAAAGCACACCATTGCATCATTTTGTATCACATTAAAATTATAAAACTGGGGGGGGACATGTCCCCACCGTCCCCAGTGAAAGTTGCGCCCCTGCTCCTTGGTATTATTTAAAATGTATGTCATGTTGTATACACTGTTCCAAATTGTCTGAAAAATTATATTTATAATAATAATGCATTTTTTTTTTTTTTTTTTTTTTTTTTTTAAATCTCCTTATTTTTATTATTACTATTATGATCATAAGTAATGTCATTATCATTAGTAGACTTAGTATAGCAGCCTTGTATGACCACCATTGAGCTGTAGGCCTAAGAGCACATCCTGTTTAGTCTTAATACCGTAACTTTCGTAGGCCTATATTTCAATACTTCTATAGCCTACTGTATCAATGAATCATTCATTTGTTCATGTCATCACATAGCATAGGAGTCATTCATTATTTGAAATGCAATCAAGCGTTTTGTTTTCAAATAATTAGCTTATATAATAAATAAACCGTTCCATTTTAGAGAGAATGGTGCTGGAGGAAATGGCTGCCGTCTTACGAGTTCCTAACCAATTGTACTATTTTGAATGCTTTTTCACGTTGTTTACAACTTATTTTGTACATAATGTTTCTGCCACCATCTCTTATGACCGGAAAGAGCTTCTGGATATTAGAACAGCGATTACTCGAACAAGATGAAGATTTTTTCTAACGAGTCTGTCACGTTCCTGACCGGTTTTCTGTTATTTTGTGTGTGTTTGACGGTCAGGGCGTGAGTTTGGGTGGGTAGTCTATGTTATGTGTTTCTATGTTGGTTTAAGGGTGACCTGATATGGCTCTCAATTAGAGGCAGGTGGTTTTCATTTCCTTTGATTGAGAGCCATATTAAGGTAGGTGTTTTCACATTGTTTGTTGTGGGTGGTTGTCACGTTCCTGACCTATTTCTGTTAATTTGTTATATGTGTTAGTTGGTCAGGACGTGAGTTTGGGTGGGCATTCTATGTTTTCTGTTTCTGTGTTGGTTTTGGGTGCCTGGTATGGCTCTTAATTAGAGGCAGGTGTTTGGCGTTCCTCTAATTAAGAGTCATATTTAGGTAGGCGTTGTCACAGTGTTCGTTGTGGGTGATTGTCTTCCGTGTCTGTGTAATTGTTTGCACCATACGGGACTGTTACGGTTTGTTCGGTTTATGTAGTCTGTTCCCTATTCGTGCGTTCTTCTTGTTTCATGTAAGTTCGTCGTCTAGGTCTGTCTGAACCGTTTGTTGTTTTGTTAGTTTAGTTAAGTTCGTGTTTTGTTTAATAAATATGTGTTCAAACTCCACTGCGCCTTGGTTCGATCACTACTCCTCCTTTTCGGTAGAAGAGGAGGAGGACCGCCATTACAGAATCACCCACCAAATCTCCAGAACCAAGCAGCGGAGTAAACGGAGTAAGGGACAGGAAAAGGAGGAATGGACTTGGGACGATATATTGGACGGGAAAGGTTGCTACACATGGGAGGAGATCCTGGCTGGTAGGGATCGCCTCCCATGGGAACAGCTGGAGGCACTGAGGAGAGCAGAGGCTACCGGAGAGAGGAACCGGAGTTATGAGGGAACGCGTCTGGCACGGAAGCCCAAAAAGACCGTGAGTAACACCCAAAAATTTCTTGGGGGGGTGGCTAAGAGGTAGTGGGCCAAGGGCAGGTAGGAGACCTGCGCCCACTTCACAGGCTTACCGTGGAGAGCGGGAGTACGTGTTGGCGCCGTGTTACGCAGTAGAGCGCACGGTGTCTCCTGTACGAGTGCATAGCCCAGTGCGGGTTATTCCACCTCCCCGCACTGGTAGGGCTAGATTGGGTATTGAGCCAGGTGTCATGAGGCCGGCTCAACGCGTCTGGTCTCCAGTGCGTCTCCTCGGGCCGGCATACATGGCACCTGCCTTACGCATGGTTTCCCCGGTTCGCCTACATAGGCCGGTGCGGGTTATTCCACCTCCCCGCACTGGTCGGGCAACCGGGAGCATTCAACCAGGTAAGGTTGGGCAGGCTCAATGCTCAAGAGAGCCAGTACGCCTGCACGGTCCGGTATTTCCGGCGCCACCTCCCCGCCCCAGCCTAGTACCTACAGTGCCTACACTACGCACTAGGCTACCAGTGCGTCTCCTGAGCCCAGTTCCTCCTCCACGCACTCTCCCTGTAGTGCGTGTATCCAGTTCGGTGCCTCCAGTTCCGGCACCACGCACTAAGCCACCTGTGCGTCTCCAGAGCCCTGTACACACTGTTTCTTCTCCCCGTACTAATCCTGATGTGCTTGCCCTCAGCCCGGTGCCACCAGTGCCGGTACCACGCACCAGGTGTAGAGTATGCTTTGAGAGTCCAGTGTGCCCTGTCCCTGCTCCTCGCACTAGCATGAAGGTGCGTGTCCTTAGCCCGGTGCCTCCAGTTCCGGCACCACGCACCAAGCCTACAGTGCGTCTCATCCGGCCTGAGCCATCCGTCTCCCCAGCGCCATCTGAGCCATCCGTCTCCCCAGCGCCATCTGAGCCATCCGTCTCCCCAGCGCCATCTGAGCCATCCGTCTCCCCAGCGCCGTCTGAGCCATCCGTCTGCAATGAGCCTGCAAAGCCGCCCGTCTGCCATGAGCCTGCAAAGCCGCCCGTCTGCCATGAGCCTACAGAGCCGTCCGTCTGCCATGAGCCTACAGAGCCGTCCGCCAGACAGGAGCCGCTAGAGCCGCCCGCCAGACAGGAGCCGCTAGAGCCGTCCGTCAGACAGGATCTGCCAGAGCCGCCAACCAGACAGGATCTGCCAGAGCCGCCAGCAAGCCATGAGCAGCCAGAGCCGCCAGCCAGCCATGAGCGTCGAGAGCCGCCAGCCAGCCATGAGCGTCGAGAGCCGTCAGCCAGCCATGAGCGTCGAGAGCCGTCAGCCAGCCATGTGCGTCGAGAGCCGTCAGCCAGCCATGAGCGTCGAGAGCCGTCAGCCAGCCATGAGCGTCGAGAGCCGTCAGCCAGCCATGAGCGTCGAGAGCCGTCAGCCAGCCATGAGCGTCGAGAGCCGTCAGCCAGCCATGAGCGTCGAGAGCCGTCAGCCTGCCATGAGCGTCCAGATTCGTCAGTCAGCCATGAGCTGCCCTTCAGCCTGAAACGGCTATATACCCAGAACTGCCCCTCAGTCCAGAGCTGTCTCTCTGTCCGGAGCTGCATTTCAGTCCGGAGTTGCCCCTCTATCGTGATCTCCCTCTCTATCTTGATCTACCTCTATTTTCTGATCTATCCCTCTGTCTGGTGCTATCCCTCTGTTGATTTCTCTCTCTGTCCCGGTGCTGTCCATGTCATTGATGTTACTAAAAGGATTTTGTGGGGGTAAATTGAGGGTGGACATTTTTAGGGGGAGAGGGAGGTTAGGATCGATTATGGTGGGGTGGGGACCTCGCCCGGAGCCTGAGCCACCACCGTGGTCAGATGCCCACCCAGACCCTCCCCTAGACTATGTGCTGGTGCGCCCAGAGTTCGCACCTTATGGGGGGGGTTATGTCACGTTCCTGACCTATTTCTGTTAATTTGTTATATGTGTTAGTTGGTCAGGACGTGAGTTTGGGTGGGCATTCTATGTTTTCTGTTTCTGTGTTGGTTTTGGGTTGCCTGGTATGGCTCTTAATTAGAGGCAGGTGTTTGGCGTTCCTCTAATTAAGAGTCATATTTAGGTAGGCGTTGTCACAGTGTTCGTTGTGGGTGATTGTCTTCCGTGTCTGTGTAATTGTTTGCACCATACGGGACTGTTACGGTTTGTTCGGTTTATGTAGTCTGTTCCCTATTCGTGCGTTCTTCTTGTTTCATGTAAGTTCGTCGTCTAGGTCTGTCTACACCGTTTGTTGTTTTGTTAGGTTAGTTAAGTTCGTGTTTTGTTTAATAAATATGTGTTCAAACTCCACTGCACCTTGGTTCGATCACTACTCCTCCTTTTCGGTAGAAGAGGAGGAGGACCGCCGTTACAGTGGTTGTCTCCTGTGTCAGTGTCTGTGTATGTTACGCCACACGGGACTGTTTCGGTTTGTTTGTTTGTTCGTTCGGTTTTTGTGTAGTCTGTTTTTCCTGTTCGTGCGTTCTTCGTTTCATGTAAGTTCTTACGTTCAGGTCAGTCTACGTCATTTGTTGTTTTTGTATCTATTCAAGTGTTCGTGTTTTCGGTTTTGTTTAATAGATATCACGTCATATAACCACGCTGCGTTTTGGTCGAATCCCTGCTCTCCCTCTTCGGATGAAGAGGAGGAGGAAAGCCGTTACAGAGTCGGGCGTGAAGGATTTACTCCAGATAGTTGACTGGGTACCTTGTGAGAATTAGTCGGCGAGTGGGTAACCCGCATCTACCATCCGTCCTATTGGCCAACGTGCAATCATTGGAGAATAAACTGGATGAGCTCTGTTCAAAACTATCCTACCAACAGGACATTAAAAACTGTAATATCTTATGTTTCACCGAGTCGTGGCTGAACGACGACATAGATAATAT
The DNA here is from genome assembly GCF_029448725.1 of Salvelinus fontinalis. Taxonomy (NCBI): domain Eukaryota; kingdom Metazoa; phylum Chordata; class Actinopteri; order Salmoniformes; family Salmonidae; genus Salvelinus; species Salvelinus fontinalis. The sequence goes on from NC_074668.1 coordinate 45,909,929, forward strand.
ACAGTTGGCTGGTTTTTCAGTGCATCGGGAAGACAGAACAGCTGCCTCCGGCAAGACAATGGGTGTCTATTTTTCAATAACAACTGGTGCGCGGAATCAAATATTAAAGAAGTCTCAAGGTTTTGCTCACCTGGTGTAGAGTATCTCATGATAAGCTCTGGACCACACTATTTACCACGAGAGTTCTAATCTTTATTTTTTGTAGCTGTCTATTTACCACCACAAACCGATGCTGGCACTAAGACCGCACTCAATAAGCTGTATTCAGCCATAAGCAAACAAGAAAATGCTCATCCAGAGGCGACGCTCCTAGTCCCGGGGACTTTAATGCAGGGAAACTTAAATCTGTTTTACCAGCATGTCACATGTGCAACAAGAGGAAAAAAAAACTCTAGACCATCTTTAGTCCACACAAAGAGACACATACAAAGCTCTCCCTCACCTTCCATTTGGCTAAAGTCTGACCATCCTCCTGATTCCTGCTTACAAGAAAAAATTAAAGCAGAAAGAATCAGTGACTCATTCAATACAGAAGTGGTCAGATGACACAGATGCTAAGCTAGAGGACTGTTTTGCAAGCACAGACTGGAAAATGTTCCGGGACTCACCAGATGGCATTGAGGAGCATACCACATCAGTCACCGACATCATCAATAAGTGCATCGATGACGTTGTCCCCACAGTGACCATACATACAAACCCCAACCAGAAGCCATGGATTACAGGCAACATCCCCACTGAGCTAAAGGGCAGAGCTGCCACTTTCAAGGAGCGGGACTAACCTGGAAGCTTATAAGAAATCCTGCTATCCCCTCAGACGAACGCTCAAACAGGCAAAGCTTGAATACAGGACTAAGACTGAATCCTACTACACCGGCTCCGATTCTCAAAGTTTACATATACTTAGGTTGGAGTCATTAAAACTCATTTTTCAACCACTCCACAAATTTATTGTTAACAAACTATAGTTTTGATGTCGGTTAGGACATCTACTTTGTGCACAACACAAGTAATTGTTCCAACAATTGTTTACAGACAGATTATTTCACTATCACAAATCCAGTGGGTCAGAAGTTTACATACACTAAGTTGATTGTGCCTTTAAACAGCTTGGAAAATTCCAGAAAATGATGTCATGGCTTTAGAAGCTTCTGATAGGCTAATTGACATCATTTGAGACAATTGGAGGTGTACCTGTGGATGTATTTCAAGGCCTACCTTCAAACTCAGTGCCTCTTTGCTTGACATCATGGGGAAATCAAAAGAAATCAGCCAAGACCTCAGAAGATTTAGTGTAGACCTCCACAACTCTGGTTCATCCTTGGGAACAATTTCCAAATGCCTGAAGGTACCACGTTAATTTGTACAAACAATAGAACGCAAGTATAAACACAATGGGACCACGCAGCCGTCATACGGAACCGCATTCTGGAACCGCATTCTGTCTCCTAGAGATGAGCGTACTTTGGTGCAAAAAGTGCAAATCAACCCCAGAACAACAGCAAAGGTCCTTCTGAAGATGCTGGAGGAAACAGGTACAAAAGTATCTATATCCGCAGTAAAACGAGTCCTATATCGACATAACCTGAAAGACCGCTTAGCAAGGAAGAAGCCACTGCTCCAAAACCACCATAAAAAAGCCAGACTACGGTTTGCAACTGCACATGGGGACAAAGATCGTACTTTTTGGAGAAATGTCCACTGGTCTGATGAAACAAAAATAGAACTGTTTGGCCATAATGACCATCGTTATGTTTGGAGGAAAAAGGGGGAGGCTTGCAAGTCGAAGAACACCATCCTAACCGTCAAGCACGGGGGTGGCAGCATCATGTTGTAGCGGTGCTTTGCTGCAGGAGGGACTGGTGCACTTCACAAAATAGATGGCATCATGAGGGAGGAAAAATATTTGGATATAATGAAGCAACATCTCAAGACATCAGTCAGGAAGTTAAAGCTTGGTCACAAATGGGTCTTCCAAATGGACAATGACCCCAAGCACACTTCCAAAGTTGTGGCAAAATGGCTTAAGCACAACAAAGTCAAGGTATTGGAGTGGCCATCACAAAGCCCTGACCTCAATCCCATAGAAAATGTATGGGCAATACTGAAAATGTGTGTGCGAGCAAGGAGGCCTACAAAGCTGACTCAGTTACACTAGCTCTGTCAGGAGGAATGGGCCAAAGTTCACCCAACTTTTTGTGGGAAGCTTGTGAAAGGCTACCTGAAACGTTTGACCCTGTCACGCCCTGGCCTTAGTATTCTTTGTTTTCTTTATTATTTTAGTTAGGTCAGGGTGTGACATGGGGAATGTTTGTGTTTTGTCGGTTTTGGGTGATTATATGGTAAAGGGGGTGTTGGGTGTATTGTATGGGTTTGTGTGTAGTGCATGTGTCTAGCGTTGTCTATGTTGGTTTAGTTGTTTAGGAGAGTCTATGGTTGCCTGAATGAGTTCCCAATTAGAGACAGCTGATTTCTGTTGTCTCTGATTGGGAGCCATATTTAGGGTAGCCATAGGCTTTCATGTGATGTGGGTAATTGTCTATGTAGAACGTTTGTAGCCTGTGTGTGTATGTGCACAACGTTATTTAGCTTCACGGTCGTTTGTTGTTTTGTATAGTTTGTTAAAGTGTGTCGTGTTCGTTCATCTTCTTTAAATAAAAAGAGAAGATGTATCATTATTCCGCTGCATCTTGGTCCGTCTCTCCAGTACACGATCGTGACAGACCCAAGTTAAACAATTTAAAGGCAATGCTACCAAATACTAATTGAGTGTATGTAAACTTCTGACACACTGGGAATGTGATGAAATAATAAATCATTCTCTCTACTATTATTCTGACATCTCACATTCTTAACCTGTCTAGGATCAGCGTGGCGCTAGCGGCACACCCCCCCCCCCCCCACTGAAAAACCAGTGCCGCGAAATTCAAAAAAAATATTTTTTTAAAATATTTAACTTTCACACATTAAAGTCCAATACAGCTAATGAAAGACACAGATCTTATGAATCCAGTCAACATTTCCGATTTTTAAAATGTTTTACAGGGAAGACACAATATGTAAAGATGTACATCTATTACCTAAAAACACATTAGCATATTCCACCATCTTTTATTTGTCCACCAACACCAGTAGCCATCACCAATTCGGCTAAACTAAGATATTTATAGCCCCTAACCAACAAAAAAACTCATTAGATGACAGTCTGATAACATATTTATGGTATGGGATAGGTTTTGTTAGAAAAAAGTGCATATTTCAGGTATATGGCATAGTTTACAATTGCACCCACCATCACAAATGGACTAGAATAATTACAATGAGCAACGTGTTTACCTAACTACTAATCATCAAACATTTCGTAAAAATACACAGCATACACGAATCGAAAGACACAGATCCTGTGAATACAGACAATATTTCAGATTTTCTAAGTGTCTTACAGCGAAAACACAATAAATCGTTATATTAGCTTAGCACATAGCAATTAGCAGCCCAGCATTGATTCTAGCCAAAGTGAGCGATAAAAGTCAACATCGCCAAAAGATATTAATTTTTTCACTAACCTTCTCAGAATTCTTCCGATGACACTCCTGTAACATCACATTACAACATGCATATACAGTTTGATCGAAAATGTTTATATTTAGCCACCAAAATCATGGTTAGACAATGTGAAATGTAACTCAGCTGGTCAGAATTTGTCCTTGCGCCACTTAGACAGTGATCTACTCTTATACATAAATACTCATAAACGTGACTAAAAAATATAGGGTGGACAGGGATTGATAGACAATTTAATTCTTAATACAATTGCGTTATTACATTTTTTAATTTATCCTTACTTTTCAATACAGTTTGCGCCAAGCGAAGCTACGTCAAAAAACATGGCGTCCTAAGCCACTAAAATGTTTCGACAGAAACACGATTTATCATAATAAAAATGTCCTACCTTGAGCTGTTCTTCCATCAGTATCTTGGGCAAAGGATCCTTTCTTGGGAGAAATCGTCTTTTGGTGGAAAGCTGTCCTCTTGCCATGTGGAAATGTCAACTACGTTCGGGATGAACTGAAAAGCGTTCCCAACTTTTCACATCGTTGCAAAAATAAATGTCCCAAAATCGCACTAAACGGATATAAATTGCTATAAAACGCTTTAAATTAACTACTTTGTGATGTTTGTAACTCCTATAACGAGTGAAAAGATGACCGGAGAAATATAACAGGCTAAACTAATGCTTGGAACAGGAGAGGGTCGGTGTCTTCCACGCGCGTTACGCAGCAAGAAAAGACTTGCTAGCTAAAGGTTTTTTTCATTTGTAGTGCCTGTGAACGAGCAATCGAGCCCGTTGGAATCGTCATCACGTAAAGGCATCCAGGGGAAGACGTAAGAAGTGTCCGTATAGTCATAGCAACGACAGTGCCCGTTTAAATGACTTCAGAAAAGTGGCCAACGTTTCTCAAATCTGACTCCATGTCAGGGAAATTGCTGTAGAATGGGCTCTGTTCCACTTAGAGACAAAATTTCAACTCCTATAGAAACTATAGACTGTTTTCTATCCAATAATAATAATAATATGCATATTGTACGATCAAGGATTTTGTGGGAAGCCGTTTAAAAAATTAGCCACATTAGCATAAATAGTCTAAACAGCGCCCCCATCCCCAACAGGTTAAAATAAAGTGGTGATCCTAACTGATGCTGATTAAAAACTGACTTAAAACAGGCAATTTTTACTCTGATTAAATGTCAGGAATTGTGAAAAACTGAGTTGAAATGTATTTGGCTAAGCTGTAGTAAACTTCCAACTTCAACTGTATATATATATATTTTTATTTTACCCTTATTTAACTAGGCAAGTCAGAACAAATTATTATTTTCAATGACAGCCTAGGAACTGCCTTGTTCAGGGGCAGAACGGCAGATTTGTAACTTGTCAGCTCGGGGATTCGATCTCGCAACCTTTCGGTTATTAGTCCAATGCTCTAACCACTAGGTTACCTGCCACCAAAGAAAGAAAGTATTACAGGGGGCAGTTTAGAAAAAACTAATCATATCAGAATCGTCCTCTGGAATAACGGACATTCTGGAATAATAATTACATAACCTACATTCTCTAGTAATACTAGTCCCGTGCAAATTGGTCGTTGGTCACGTGCATGTGTCTAATTAAGTTGTAGACTTTTCCCAGTGCCCCCATTACAAACATGCAACTAAGAAAAAATGGCGTTGACAGAGAGGGCTGCCGTGCTTCTAGCTCTTACAAGCATTTCCCTACGCCCTCAACATCTGCAAAACACGTGTATGTATGTAGAAGTATTTTTAATGACCAAGGTGGTTATGTTATTTATGCATGTTTTTCTTTGAAGGAAATAGCTTCTTGACCAAATCAGGGACAATATGAGGGTGAATCATACAGTTAGGACCTGCTTTATAACACTTGCATACCATTAAACTGTATGCCTGTGTATGAAAAGAGCAACCTTGCAGTGTCTGGTGTTAATAATATAATGCCATTGTTGGCTATCTGGGGGAATAAGGATGTATATTATTCACCTGATAAGCTTGAATAAGATAAGAATCACTAGAGTTTTGCATTCAACAGTATATCTATAAGAGCAGCCTCGCTGTATGGTATCTTGGGATAACAATAGAACATAATGTTTCCCTTTTCCTTACTACATTCATTATCTTTGCTAGAGGTTTCTCACCACAAACTGTCTGCAGTCAGATATACGACAAACAAGTGAAGGTGGTACAAGAGATAGTACATGACAGCGTGCACAAATATCATAAATTATTGTGCATCAGCGTACAGACAAACAACAAAAACAAAGACTTAAAATGTATATTTACATAGGCACAAAAAAAAGCTGATAGCCAACGATACAAACAACATATATATTGTGATCAGTTAAATAGTTACTCATCCAACTTCTGTTAGCTTACTAGCCTACTGCTAGCATAGCATTAATATCTCACAGTTGCCTGAAACTAACAACTGATGAACTCCCATGACAACAAAATGTATGTTGTTGATTATATTTGTTAAAGCCTATACATTCAAAATGTGCTATACTGCTTTGTTAATTAAGAAAATCCATAGTCATACTTTATAATCACAGTGATGACCTGGGTAACCTCGATACATAAAGGAGCCTGACAAGTAAGTTATGATTAATGAGACCTTACCCTCTGGGCCTGGATGAGAGTTATATTAGCTGCCGGGGCTAGCAGGGCTAAGACCTTGACTTTAGCTCCAATGGCTAATCCCATATCTTTTGTTAGAGAACTGAGCGATTTCCCATTAGATAGGCCAGCTGCAAAGTCAAACTGATTATATTGTAAAAATTTATGAAAACAAAAGTTTGTATTTTGGTCTTAATTTAACGTTAGTGTCAAGGTTAGGTTTACAATTTGATGACTTTGTGGCTGTGCCAGCTACAGTGACCACTCTAAAGAGCTGCCTCCAGAACAAGATTCATGACGGAAAACGTTAACCTCCCTTAGCTAAGAGCAGGGGGTTAGAACATCATCGTTGCTGTTGTCCAACATCAGTTAAATACACAGCCTAACCTACTTCTTATATTAACAATTATTCAACAACATATCTGATTTCGTAGCACAATCCTTGTAGATGTAGTTTCCATTTATATAAGGGTGGACTGACTGTGTGAAGACAATTTTGACCAATCTTTCCCATCTGGCATTGCTTTACTTTGCCCTTGAGGGCTGCCCGCCTGTGACAACACTCATTAAGAGGATTTAAATTAAACTATTTTTTAAACTCGATGGTGTTAATATTTGATGGGGCTGGGCCTCCGTGGCCTCCTGCGAGTAATCTGCCATGCTTAAAGGTAGACTCAGCAATATGACATAGTCATGGCCAAAAGTTTTGAGAATGACACAATTATTAATTTTCACAAATTCTGCTGCCTCAGTGTCTTTAGATATTTGTCAGATGTTACTATGGAATACTGAAGTATAATTACAAGCATTTCATAAGTGTCAAAGGCTTTTATTGACAATTACATGAAGTTGATGCAAAGAATCAATATTTGCAGTGTTGACCCATCTTTTTAGAGAGCTCTGCAATCCACCCTGGCATGCTGTCAATTAACTTCTGGGCCACATCCTGACTGATGGCAGCCCATTCTTGCATTATCAATGCTTGAAGTTTGTCAGAATTTGTGGGTTATTTGTCCACTCGTCTCTTGAGGATTGACCACAAGTTCTCAATGGGATTAAGGTCTGGGGAGTTCCTTGGCCATGGACCCAAAATATCGATGTTTTGTTCCCCGAGCCACTTAGTTATCACTTTTGCCTTATGGCAAGGTGCTCCATCATGCTGGAAAAGGCATTGTTCGTCACCAAACTGGATGGTTGGGAGAAGTTGCTCTCGGAGGATGTGTTGGTGGCATTCTTTATTCATGGCTATGTTCTTTGGAAAAATTGTGAGTGAGCCCACTCCCTTGGCTGAGAAGCAACCCCACACATGAATGGTCTCAGGATGCTTCACTGTTGGCATGACAGAGGACTGATGATAGCACTCACCTTGTCTTCTCCGGACAAGCTTTTTTCCAGATGCCCCAAACAATCGGAAAGGGGATTCATCAGAGAAAATGACTTTAACCCAGTTCTCAGCAGTCCAATCCCTGTACCTTTAGCAGAATATCAGTCTGTCCCTGATGTTTTTCCTGGAGAGAAGTGGCTTCTTTGCTGCCCTTCTTGACACCAGGCCATCCTCCAAAAGTCTTCGCCTCACTGTGCATGCATATGCACTCACACATGCCTGCTGCCATTCCTGAGCAAGCTCTCTACTGGTGGTGCCCCGATTCCGCAGCTGAATCAACTTTAGGAGACAGTCCTGGCGCTTGTTGGACTTTCTTGGGCGCCCTGAAGCCTTCTTCACAACAATTGAACCGCTCTCCTTGAAGTTCTTGATGATCCGATAAATGGTTGATTTAGGTGCAATCTTACTGGCAGCAATATCCTTGCCTGTGAAGCCCTTTTTGTGCAAAGCAATGATGACGGCGTGTGTTTCCTTGCAGGTAAGCATGGTTGACAGAGGAAGAACAATGATTCCAAGCACCACCCTCCTTTTGAAGCTTCCAGTCTGTTATTCAAACTCAATCAGCATGACAGAGTGATCTCCAGTCTTGTCCTCATCAACACTCACACCTGTGTTAACGAGAGAATCACTGACATGATGTCAGCTGGTCCTTTTATGGCTGGGCTGAAATGCAGTGGAAATGTTTTTGGGGGATTCAGTTCATTTGCATGGCAAAGAGGGACTTTGCAATTAATCTGATCACTCTTCATAACATTCTGGAGTATATGCAAATTGCCATCATACAAAATGAGGCAGCAGACTTTGTGAAAATTCATATGTGTGTCATTCTCAACTTTTGGCCACGACTGTAGATGCAGAAAGTAAACAGCATAGTGGGTCAATTTCTGCAACTACTAAGAGCGTTGAAGCACAAGGCTCAACTTCTCCGCAGTTTTGTTGCCCTGGCTACCACGTTATGAACAGCGTGAATCTAACCCATACCCATGCACAGATACTGTTTGTCACTGTGTAAGACCGAAGTCTTGCATCTCGCTCGTCTCAATATCTGTGGTGCTGCTCGTGGCCAATGTCATTTCGCTGACAGTCTAGTACAGTCTACCTTTACAGTCTACCTTTAACCCACACTCCTCCTCCCTGTGGTCTGGCCGTGCTGATTTAAGTCATTTTATACTTCTTATCAGGCCGGTGGCTGAACACTTTATATACAGTTGCTACAGTCACCTGAAGCATGCATACAAGAACATCTACATCACAACACTGGGGGCCAATATACAGTACAGGGACCACTGGTTGAAGACTTCATATACAGTCAGAGTCATGCATATATTTAGATGTGGCTCTGACTACAATGCTCAAATGCAACGATACAAGGACATTTAGTACATTGCATCAGAGAGCTTGCTAACAGTACAGTACAGTAGCTACAGTACAGTGTGTGCTGTTCTCTCTAGTGAGAACCATGCCCTCGTTGGGCAAACTTGGGTCTCCATCTGTTCTACCTGCCTCAGTGGAAACAAAAGAGGGATAGACAGACACAGACAGACATACAGTGAGATTTAGAGAGCAAGATACAGAGAGGGAGACAGAAAGACAGACAATGCAGAGAGAGAGAGAGAGAGAGAGAGAGAGAGACAGACAGACAGACAGACGCAGAGAGAGAGAGAGCGAGACGGACAGAAAGGTGTAGAGATACAGACAAACACAGAAAGAGAGAGAGAGAGAGCACCAATCGCATCCCAGACCAGTCAGAGCTGCTGGGAACAGATTGCAGTGGCACAGGTACACGGCAGATAGCTAAACGCAGGATGAAAAGAGCTGTCAGTGGGAAAGGAGAAGAGTTGATCGGGGGGCTGACACTTCAAACCCACGACTGATGCAAATTAAGGCAGGCACTGCAAAGGAGCCGCCATGCGATGTGTGAAAGAGCTGAGGCATCGGATACAATACATTTTTAATTTGAGAGGAGAGACACCAGAATAAAGTCCACACAACTTGCCTCAATCAGAATACTAAGTACCCTGCTGACATTATTTATAGATTTAAATGATTGTGGGCGGACTGACTGTGCATGCATGCACACACACGCACACATGTAAACATACACATACGCACACCTATACACACACCTATACACACACACACACACACACACACACACACACACACACACACACAAACACCTACACATTACATAGATAGCAGGACATTATTAGAAACAGTGAAAGAGAGCCAAGCTTCTCAATATGTCATGTAGTATAGTTGCGTGAGAAAAGCTTAAGCCTGCCCCCTAGTGTTCATCCCAGTCCCAGATCAACTCTAAAATGCTGTTACTAGTTTATACTTAAATACCCTAAGTATGTCTGTGCTCGCATCTCTGATTGAACCCCTATTAAGCATTCTGTCTTCTGCAGAACCAAATCCCCACTCTCCAAACCCCTATATCGGTTAAGATCTTGTATGATTTCATATGAGACACCATTCCATGTCTGTAGTATACAGTAGTTAATACATCCTCCTCGGCCAAGAATATCTGTGCAGTAGTACAAGATGTGTGAGAGCCACTGTGACTGTGTAATCACACTGTCTCTGTAGCTCGTCTAAAAACAGGTTGCTCTGTCGGGAGGAGTGTGGGTGTTTGTGTGTGTGTGTGTGTGTGTGTGGAGGAGGGAGGGAGGGGAGGGATCCACCAGAAATGTCCAAAGCTCATTAAATGGTCTGCGATGAATCCTTTAGAGACGGTATTCATTGAACTCATGATTTGCATGACATATCTCTATGAATACATTTCTGCAATAAATGCGTCTATCAACAGCACTAAAAAACAAACACACACAAATGTTATGGCATCAAACGGTATTAAAATAGAGGACAGAATGTGCTAGGCTACAATATTTGTAGAAGTAGAAAGATACTATAAACTGTCAAGAGTGTGCCGTTGGTAATAATAGTGTATGCTAATTTATTGTCCTTTGTGGATCTACATCAAAGTCTAGCAGATTGCATTAAGAGGAAGATGAATCCTATGACAAATAGAATTCATAAGATACAAAATAAAGTGATCTACTGTATTAATAAGGAACACCATTCTTGTTTTGACAATCCTCCATATTTCAACAACACATTGTATGTTGGCTACTGAAATGCTGTTATATAGTCATTTGCAGCAGACCACTAAAATTAAGAAATAAGGAATCTCACCCCAACATCTCTTCCCCCTGATACATAGGGATTCTGGCCCTCACGTACGTTCCTTCCCACCGCACGGTAATCCGACGGTATAAGTTAAACACTGCTCGTCTCAACCATCAGCAGTGCGTATGATCATGGTCTCTTTGTTTAAGAATCCAAGCTAGCAAATATCTGACAGCTCAAATCCCGGCAGCCAATGGACTGAATAACAAACAGCATCGAACCACACCGTCCAACCGTCGTTATGCAGAAGGAATGTCTTCGCTAGCTGCTATGTAAATGATTTCCCTGTCAATGAAAGCTTCCGGTTGTCAATAGAGGATGTCAACAGCTATAATCAAGCTGGGATATCTATAAACAACATGTCAACAGGTTTTAAAAAGAAATCTTTCTGGATAGGTGATGCTGTTTGTTGACAAGGGCATTAGCTGAAACCCAGACTTGTTTAATTTAGACTTAAACCGAGCCTCAATGAATGGGCTATAGCTGTCATGGTAGGAACTCTCCTGTCAACAGTTGTGTAAACTGTAATTACCTGCTGTCGAAATATAAACCAATAATCAAATATACAAGAGGGAAAAGAGAAAACATACAATCAAATGGTGATATTTGGAAGAGATGGGGACTTGAAGTCAGTACGTAGCCTAAAGTGAAGTCTAATATTTGGTAACTGAACCTGAAGTTGGGCTATTACTGTGCAAGTGTGCCATGTTTCACCTCAGTCCCCAAGCAGTATCGTGCATAAGCCTTATAGATGGAAATCCCCACCAATTTGGAGACCTGGCTGTCTACAACATTGGCTTCAAGTCAAAGTCTGCCTCAGAGGCCAAGTCTTGGCAGGGGTGGAGAATAGCTATAGTATGTTCAACAGGAGTCTTAGCTTGTTGGTTTGTTGTTTTATTCAATTGACTTTAAGGGATGACGAGAGGCGTACATATTTTTGGTGTTTGGTACTTTATTAGGATCCCCATTCGCTAAATACTTCTTGTAACGTCTCTCGTCGGAAGGCATGGACCAAAGTGCAGCGTGGTAAGTGTTCATGACATTATATTTCTCAAAAACACTCGAACAAAATGAAACACCGAAACAGTTCTGTCAGGTGCAGACACTAAACAGAAAATAACTACCCACAAAACACAGGTGGGGAAAAAGGCTGCCTAAGTATGATTCCCAATCAGAGACAACGATAGACAGCTGCCTCTGATTGGAAACCACACTCGGTCAAAAACAAAGAAATATAAAACATAGAAGTAAAGAAACTAGAATGCCCACCCTAGTCACACCCTGGCCTAACCAAACTAGAGAATAAAAGCCTCTCTATGGCCAGGGCGTGACACTTCTCTTTCTTGTTTCCATGAGTCTAATTGGGTATAAAAAGGTCTAGGGCCAAAAGTATTTCCTGACCACAGGAAATTGACCCCAGTTATCAGTCCAACAAGGGCCCAGAGTTCTCCCCTGGTCAGGTCATGTAAGCCCAAACAAACAAAAATCACAATTCTTACAAGGTTATTATTTAAAGTCCAATGATTTCTTATCTTCTCATGTGGAAAACGAGCAATGATTAATGGATATGAATCATAACCAAATGGTCTGATAGCAACCTCCCTCAGAATCCTTCTCCTAAACGTTAAGAGTTCTCCTCCTGCTTCGCCTCCTTCTCATTTTGATTTAATAAGGCATGGCAAACAATGCTGACTGACAAACTCCCTGATACTTCAACCAATTCTCTTAACATTCGTTATTCCCTTGGCAGAACAAATATATATATTTTTAGACGACCACACTCATACAGAATGCAGTATAAAAGGGGGTAAAAAGGAGGGAAAAAACATATGTTTTGTGGAAGGAAGCTGCAGTTTCATCCATTTGACCAATTTGTTTTCGTGGATTTTTCCCCCTCAGACAATAGCCCTGTGCATACATCCACCCATCGCAACAAGGACATGTTTATCAGACAAGCACCACTCTAGAAATGACCAATTTACAGAGTCGCCTACCAAACATGAAGGTGATGAACATATGTCTACACGGAACTCAACACCTGCTTAATTCTGTCAGACAGGGATCAAATTGTATGGAAACAAATAGCATCAGTACCTGCCGTTTACAGTTGAAGATCCCATTATACAAGGTTACTTACCCAGAGAGCACAGAACATTCTGAGAACCATATGTTTCTTAGAGCTTGGTGAGTGCGTGGTTGTCCTATGGTTAGTTTGCATACAACCTTCCCACAACTTTCTAGGAATGGTGCAGGATAGTTGCCTAGATTTGGAACGTTCTCAGCACAATTTAAGGAACTTGACAAAACAACTTTATTTTCTTGGTATTTCATTACTTTAACAGAACGTTTTCTAAAAGTTCAAACATGATTACATTTCATTTCAATTTTGGTAATATTCTAGGAACATTCTCCAAATGGCTTGACATTGGGAATGTTCTCAAAATAGTTCAGAGAACATTAAGAAACATTCTTCTGTGGGAATTTCAATACCTCAGCATAGTTTCCTACAGGTTTCCTCATGGTTCTATTTAAAGTCATGTTCTCAAATTGTTCTGAGAACGTTAATAAAACTTTCCAAAAACACCATAAGAAAACACACCTGATCTTAATGAGTACTTGTCTCTTTTGAAATGGGGTCTGTTTGAATAGACAAAAACGAACAGCTTTGTTTCCATAAAAAAAAAACATGTCATAGCTCCATCCTGGTTGCGCAGTGGACTATTTCCATGGAATAGAGGATTATAGGTACAAATCTCACAGATACCATGTCAATGACATTTTTTTTATATGTTTGCATGATTAATACCTAAGATAATGAATTTCCATGTCGTATATGTGCTTGGAGAAAAAAAGTTAACCCAAAATAAGCTAGCAGTGTTAATAAAAGTAGTATTGAAAGTTTAAAGGAAGTTATTAAAAAACCTAAAACGAACTTATAATTTCCGTTCTCAGAGCGTTATAGGGATACTTTGCGATTTTGGCAAAGAAGCCCTTTATTTACTTTCCCAGATTCTGATTAACTTGTGGATACTATTTTATGTCTCTGTGTCCAGTATGAAGGAAGATAGAGATAGTTTTGCGAGCCAATGCTAACTAGCGTTAGTGCAATGACTTGAAGTCTTTGGGTATGCTAGCAGTGGATAAAGGGCCTCATTACCAAAATCCTGAAGGGAACCATTTCCAGAGCTTCCCTGCAACATAAAAATAAATTTTCTCAGAACAGGTCAAATTTTCACTTCTGTTCTCAGATCATTTCTAAAACCCTTTGGCCTTTATTCCCACAACCAATGTGAATCCAAAAGCATACAGTACCAGTCGAAAGTTTGGACACACCTACTCATTCAAGGGTTTTTCTACATTGTAGAATAATAGAAGACATCAAAACTATGAAATAACACATATGGAATCATGAAGGATTTATACCCAAATTTGGGTGTAGTATGCTCCTTCCATCTAAACATTACATCTTTATTGCTAGGCAGGAAGTTAAGTGATGAAGGGCAATAAACTGTTCCTTCTACCTTAACATGACCTGACTTGACCCCGACCTCCATTCCTCACTAAACTACCTCTCTCCACACTTAACGGTGACTGCAACTATGTGATTACCTTTCCTCTACTCAGTACATTCCAAGCTTAATTGCCTCCACCATATCAACTCAGCAAAAAAAGAAACGTCCTCTCACTGTAAACTGCGTTTATTTTCAGCAAACTTAACATGTGTAAATATTTGAACAAGTTCCACAGACATGTGACTAACAGAAATGGAATAATGTGTCCCTGACCAAAGGGGGGGGGGGGGGGGCAAAATCAAAAGTAACATTCAGTATCTGGTGTGGCCATCAGCTGCATTAAGTACTGCAGTGCATCTCCTCCTCATGGACGGCACAAGATTTGCCAGATCTTGCTGCGAGATGTTACCCCACTCTTCCATCAAGGCACCTGCAAGATCCCGGACATTTCTGGGGGGAATGGCCTTAGCACTGATCTTCCGATCCAACAGGTCCCAGACGTGCTCAATGGGATTGAGATCCGGGCTCTTCGCTGACCATGGCAGAACACTGGATTTCCTGTCTTGCAGGAAATCACGCACAGAACAAGCAGAATGGCTGGTGGCACTGTCATGAAGGAGGGTCATGTCAGGATGAGCCTGCAGGAAGGGTACCACATGAGGGAGGAGGATGTCTTCCCTGTAACGCACAGCGTTGAGGATGCTGTGCACACCGCCCCAGACCATGACGGACCCTCCACCTCCAAATCGATCCCGCTCCAGAGTACAGGCCTCGGTGTAACGCTCATTACTTTGACGATAAACGCGAATCCGACCATCACCCCTGGTGAGACAAAACTGCAACTCGCCAGTGAAGAGCACTTTTTGCCAGTCCTGTCTTGTCCAGCGACAATGGGTTTGTGCCCATAGGCGACGTTGAAGCCGGTGATGTCTGGTGAGGGCCTGCCTTACAACAGGCCTGCACAAGGTCGATACCCAGCTCTCAGTCTAGCCTCTCTCAGCCTATTGCAGACAGTCTGAGCACTGATGGAGGGATTGTGCGTTCCTGGTGTAACTCGGGTAGTTGTTGTTGCCATCCTGTACCTGTCCCGCAGGTGTGATGTTCGGATGTACAGATTCTGTGCAGGTGTTGTTACACGTGGTCTGCCACTGCGAGGACGATCAGCTGTCAATACCAAGAGTGTGCAAATCTGTCATCATGGCAAAAGGTGGCTACTTTGAAGAATCTCAAATATAAAATATATTTTGATTTGTTTAACATTTTTTGGTTACTAAATTATTCCATATGTGTTATTTCATAGTTTTGATGTATTCACTATTATTCCCAAATAACCAAATGTGCTAGCTGGTTATTGACCTTGTGCAGCAGCTGCTGCTCTACCATTGAGCAAACAGGGCTTAGTGGGGGGAAAGCAAAGTTAGCTATTGCATTATTGGGAGGAAAGAAGAGACTTTAAGGATTAAAGTTTATATTTTTTGAATTGAATATCAGAACGTCGGAGCAAGCCGGGATAAATAAACAAAGGCAATGCAATCCGATGAAATCCTCTTGTACCTTTGAATATATTATATTATCGTGTCTGCTTGTGTGTAAAACAGGTTTCTTTGTTTTGTTTAGTGTCGTTGTGTGTGTATGTGAGTGTGCCTGACAAGGGATTTAGTTCTTGGAAGGCTTATAAAATGGATGTTTCCGGTATAAGCTGACCAGGTAGATCATATTGGGCGAGAGAAAGCAGGAGAGAGAGAGAGAGAAAGACAGAGAGAAATCGTGAGAGAAAGAGAGGTATTCAGCATAACATACAGGGGTAAAGGGAGACAGGTAATAGAGCAATAAACAGTTAGAGAAAGGGATAAATTGTGAGTAGGACTGCATTACTGAGAATAGAAATAAAAGGTCCTCTATACAAAATTAGGCTATTCAAACATGAGTATTTGCCTTTAAGCCTGGGTAAATGTCCATTGGGATGAAACACCACCATGCAGAGCTATGAGACGACATCATGAATCTCAGACAGTCTCTCTCCTCTTTAAGCCACAGATCCTATCAGGACGACAGAGGACTTGAAGTAAACTTATCCTTAAAGATGTTAAACTTAAATCAACACTTTGAATATGAAAGCTTGGGCGACTTGTGTGTGTCCGTTGCACGATGCCAATGTGAGTCAGCCAGGCCTGCTACTTCAGTCAGTCCCCTAGAGGTGCAAGAAGGGCTCAGCCCCATAAACCTGAGCATGTAAGATATCTCCCTCCTCTTCAGAAAGAAGGGACAGCTTGAAGAGATAAAGTGACATCACTCAGCCAGACCTCACGGGTGGCTGTGGTCAGCGGCTCAGATAAGAGGCCGAATGGAGCTGTGCAGCTGGAGTGGTGACTGGCAGCTCCTTGAGTAGGCAGATAAGGAGGTCTGGAGACATTAGCTGTCTCTCACATTTGGGGAGAGGTTGAAAAGTTCCCCTTATACACTCCAAGCAATCCAAGCAGTGATAAGCTGTCTCTCACATTTGGGGAGAGGTTGAAAAGTTCCCCTTATACACTCCAAGCAATCCAAGCAGTGATAAGCTGTCTGGGAGAGTGATATAACACTGAATTAATTTAAAGATGTTTCTCAGACTATGCTTTAGCATTTTCTTTTACAGCTGTATTGCTTTCTTAGTGATTGCTCCAAGCAATATGTACAAACTCACACAAGCACCATTTCAAATAGCATTTTCAAACAAGATTAATAATTTTCTGAATTCAATGAGAAACTAATGCTCCTTTCTCTGCACCCTCTGTATTGTCATTACCACAGCAACATACAGTACATCTGAGGAATTACAAAATGGAGGGCACCAAAAGTACAGCAGTATGGATCCAAATTAGAGGTCAACCAATTATGATTTTTCAATGCCGATATCGATTATTGGAGGCCCAAAAGAAGCCGACACCGATTAATCGGCCGATTTAAATTTATTTTTAATTTGTAATAATGACAATTACAACAATACTGAATGAACACTTATTTTAACTTAATATAATACATCAATAATACCAAAACATGTTCAATTTGGTTTAAATAATGCAAAAACAAAGTGTTGGAGAAGAAAGTAAAAGTGCAATATGTGCCATGTAAAAAAGCTAACGTTTAAGTTCCTTGCTCAAAACATGAAAACATATGAAAGCTGCTGGTTCCTTTTAATCAAACGTGACGACAAAATGTCTCAAAGGTTACCTGTGAACTTTGCCAAAAAAATTCAAAATACTTTTGTAATACAACTTTATGTATTTTTTAACATTAATAATCGCTAAAATTGAAGACGGGATGATCTGTGTTCAATAGAGGATTAAAACCAACTGTAGCCAGCTTTCTGCTCACGCGCTTCTATCTAACAGGACACTTAATGTGACTCATTCAAGATGGCCGTACTTCTTCATTACACAAAGGAATAACCTCAACCAATTTCTCAAGACTGTTGACATCCAGTGGAAACGGTAGGAACTGCAAGCATGTCCCTTAGAAATCTGGTTTCCCAATGAAAACACATTGAAAAGAGAGTGACCTAAAAAAAAGAAATCTGAATGGTTTGTCCTCAGGGTTCCGCCTGCTAAATAAGTTATGTTATACTCACAGACATGATTCAAACAGTTTTAGAAAATTCAGTGTTTTCTATCCAAATCTACTAATAATATTTATATCTTCTGGGGATGAGTAGCTGGCAGTTTAATTTGGGCATACTTTTCATTGATGCGGTGTCTATGATTTCATATTTGATAGAGCAGTCTGTCTGAGCGATGGTAGGCAGCAGCATGCTCGTAAGCGTTCATTCAAATAGCACTTTCGTGCATTTGCCAGCAGCTCTTCGCAATTCTTCAAGCATTACGCTGTTTATGACTTCAAGCCTATCAACTCCCGAGATTAGGCTGGTGGAACCGATGGGAAATGGCTAGCTAGTTAGCTAGGGGTGCACGCTAATAGCGTTTTAAACGTCACTCGCTCTGAGACTTGGAGTGGTTGTTCCCCTTGCTCTGCATGGGTAACGCTGCTTCGAGGGTGCCTGTTGTCGATGTGCTCCTGGTTCGAGCCCAGGTAGGGGCGAGGAGAGGGACGGAAGCTATACTCTTACACTGGCAATACTAAAGTGCCTATAAGAACATCCAATAGTCAAAGGTATATGAAATACAAATTGTATAGAGAGAGAGAAATAGTCCTATAATTCCTATAATAACTACAACCTAAAACTTCTTACCTGGGAATATTGAAGACTCATGTTAAGTTGGAACCTGTGTTTTTTTGGATCAAACCCGCCAAATAAATGGACATTTTGGATATATATCGACGGAATTAATGGAACAAAAGGACCATTTGTGATGTTTATGGGACATATTGGAGTGCCAACAACAGAAGCTCGTCAAAGGTAAGGCATGAATTATATTTTTATTTATGCTTTTTGTGTCGCACCTGCAGGGTTGAAATATGCTTATCTCTCTGTTTACAATGGCGCAATCCTCAGATAAAAGCATCGTTTGCTTTCGCCGAAAAGCCTATTTGAATTCTGACATGTTGGCTTGATTCACAACCAGTGTAGCTTTAATTTGGTATCTTTCATGTGTGATTTAATGAAAGTTTGATTATAGTAATTTTCATATTAATTCATTTGAATTTGGCGCTCTGCATTTTCTCAGGCTTTTTGCCAAGTGAGACAGTAGCGTCCCGCCTAAACTCAGATTTTTTTTATATAAATATGAACTTTACCGAACAAAACATACATGTATTGTGTAACATGAAGTCCTATGAGTGTCATCTGATGAAGATCATCAAAGGTTAGTGATTAATTTTATCTCTATTCATGCTTTTTGTTACTCCTCTCTTTGGCTGGAAAAATGGCTGTCTTTTGGCTCATACCTAAGATAATCGTTTGGTGTGCTTTCGTCGTAAAACCTTTTTGAAATCGGACACTTTGGCTGGATTTACAACAAGTGTATCTTTAAAATGGTGTAAATACTTCTATGTTTGAGGAATTTAAATGATGAGATTTCTGTTGTTTTGAACTTGGCACCCTGCAGTTTCACTGGCTGTTGACGAGGTAGGACGCTACCGACCGTCATACCCTAGAGAAGTTAAATCATCACCCGTTTGTTGAAGTAGGCTGTGATTCGATGAGAAATTAACAGGCACCGCATCAATTATATGCAACGCAGGACACGCTAGATAAACTAGTAATATCATCAACCATGTGTAGTTAACTAGTGATTATGTTAAGATTGATTGTTTTTTTATAAGATAAGTTTAATGCTAGCTAGCAGCTTACCTTGGCTTCTTGCTGCCCTCGCGTAACAGGTAGTCAGCCTGCCATGCAGGCTGCTCGTAAAGTACAATGTAAGGCAGGTGGTTAGAGCGTTGGACTAGTAACCGGAAGGTTGCAAAAACGAATCCCCGAGCTGACAAGGTAAAAATCTGTTGTTCTGCCCCTGAACAATGCAGTTAACCCACCGTTCCTAGGCTGTCATTGAAAATAAGAATGTGTTCTTAACTGACTTGCCTAGTTAAATAAAGTTGTAAAAAAAAATATAAAAAAAATAAATTCGGCAAATCGGTGTCCAAAAATACAGATTACCGATGAAAACTTGAAATCGGCCCTAATTATTCGGCTATTGCGATGAATTGGTCGACCTCTAATCCAAACCAACAAAAGCTCCAGCGACTCTAGGGCAACACCCAAGCGGTGGCAAGTCACAGAAGTAGCTGTTGCGTTTTGGCAAACACTGAACCCAACATGTGTCAGAGTTATTTCAGAACAGTATGGTGCTCCTGAATGTCTCTGAACTTGCCTCCGTGTTCATTGGTGTTTTGACTTACTTGACTTATTCCTTTTACCTCATGGAGTAAATGCACCAATGCATCTCCAGAATTGAAATTGAAGGAGTCAAAACTTTTCTGTTCTGCAGGTAGAAAGATTATGATTGGTTCTTGAACAACTGAGAGACTCCTCTAGGTTCACAGGGCACAAACAAGCCGCCACAGCTTTGTTTTGATCTCATCTCATAAAAGCAAAAGCAATTTGTGTAGCTACTCAAGCATTCACTGAAGTACAGTAGTAACTAATGACATGATGCTACGTCTGACAGCTTTTCATTCATCATGCCATTCCAATTACCTGTAAGTCAATTAGCTGAGCCAATAAGTTGTGTTAGTTATCACTAGGGTTGCAAAGCTTGGTTTCTTTTTCTAACAATAATATCTGTGTCAATTTTGCTAAATTAACTTGCTAACAACTTGTTATTGTATTCGCATGGCTGTTGTCATCAACCAGAAACCCGGAAACATGGTATGCTGTCATTTGACTTTTCAACATTTTTTTTTACTTCATTAATCAAAATGACAGCGCCGAAGCAGCTGTTTATAGTCAGCTAACTAGTTGGTTTTTTGTCTTGTTTCTACCGATGTAATTCATATGGAAATGGCCCAAGCTGCTTGCTATAGTTAGCTAGCTAACTAGTTAGTCTGTCAGGCAAAAAAAGTTGTGTGATGTAGCAATTTTGGGCTGCGCTCATGAACCTCTGTTGTCACTTTCACTAGCTTACCATACAGACAACCAGCTAACTAGCAACTGAAATGAAGGCTGGAATAATTTGTGTTAGCTGTTGGGCTTAGGTTATGGTTTGTCATGTTTGCTAGGTACAGATATTCATAGACCTCATTTCCCTATTATTTGACAGCTTAGCTGTCATGTTAAAGTAGTAGATGCCCGCACAGTGGAGCTCATATGATGAGTTGAATATTTGTTTACATAGACAGCTAACAAGTTGCTTGTTTAGTCCTGTTTCTACCAATGCAATTCATTTGGAAGCTGTCCCAGTTTTGTAATTAATCAGCTAACATTGGGGAACTCTGTAGTTAGTCTGTCAGGCAAGGTAGCGAGAGAGAGAGAGAGAGATCTGTACTAAATCTTATCGAGAGAGTGTCACGTTCCTGACCTGTTTTCCTTGTTTTTGTATTTGTTTAGTATGGTCAGGGGGTGAGTTGGGGTGGGCATTCTATGTTATGTGTTTCTATGTTTAGGTTCATTGTCAATTAGCCTGATATGGTTCTCAATCAGGGGCAGGTGTTTTACGTTTCCTCTGATTGAGATCCATATTAAGGTAGGTTGTTCACACTGTTTGTTTGTGGGTGGTTGTTGCTGTGTCTGTGTCTGTTGCACAACACGGTTTCGTTTCGTCCGTTCGTTCCTGTTCGTGCGTTCATTGTTTTATGTTCACAAGTTCAGGTCTGTTAACGTCGTTTACTGTTTTGTAGTTTGTTTAAGAGTTTTTCCGTCTTCATCTTTCTGTAAATAAATCATTATGTCATCATAACACGCTGCATATTGGTCCGATCCTTGTTCCTCCTCAGACGAGGAGGAGAACGACCGTTACAGAGAGGTTACCTACATTTAGAAATAGTCTCTGAATAGTTGTTAGCATTATAGTTCGCATTTTTACATTGTTTCAGAAAAACAAATCGCTGGCAATCAAATTGTGTTGGTTTTGAAATACATTCTGAATATTGTCCTCTGGACGCACTTTGGATCATTTATTTTTTCACATGTAAATACAAATATAACTACAATATATTCCTATTGACATGAATGTGGTGTCATATTAAAGATGAAGTTGTGCTCTTTAAAGCTAAGCGGAAGTCCATTTCCCCTGAAAACAGGAACATCCAGTTGTTGGGAACTCAGCAGAGGCTAGGGCCAAGGAAGTGAAAGATAGTATGACATTGAAAAAAAAAGGGAGGAAGCCCCAGTGCTGCCTTATAACTTGTAATTGTCGTTTGTTCTTGTTTTTGAGCTATGTCTGTTTGAACTGTGTGGGAAAATTTGCTTTATCTTGAAAATTCTCAGTAATCTACAGCCGCATTATCAAATCAAATCAAATTGTGTTGGTAACATACACATATTTAGCAGATGTTATTGCAGGTGTAGTGAAATGCTTTTCAGAATTGTATTCTAGAATTTTACTGGGGTCTAAAGGGTTAACAGAAAATATATGGCAATTTATGGTAATTTATACTTAAATAATAATAATGTAGTCATATATATTATACATTTTTTGTGTCCATAATGTCCATTCGTTTCTAGTAGATACGCCATATAGTTCAAGAGAAAATAGCCTAATTAATTTAAAAAGCATCTAATCAACAATGCCATTATTGCCTTTTTTCTTAGTTTTTTTGTGTTAAAGGTATTTCTTAAGGAGTGGGGCCCACTTCTTCACTTCTTTTTTTTACTTTATTGAATAGATAGTAAAGTTTTGGAAAGACAGGGGAGGTAAAGTCAAATCCGCAGTGAGTGGAAGGATTCAAAACGATGGGATCTTTAGTGACCACAGAGTGTCAGGACACCAATTTAATCTCCCATCCAAAAGAAAGCACCCTACACAGGGCAATGTCCCCCAATCACTGCCCTGGGGCATTGGAATATTTTTTATCGTAAATGTTTTTATTTTAAAATCATCTTATTTAATTATTTCATATATATTACATGTAATAATGCCCCACAGAGGGCCATGGATAATTACAGACACCTGTGATAATCTGAAGTACCCGCAAAGGCCGTTCGATGTCATTTTACAAAATTTGGAATATACCTTGAATGTTTCGGATCGAAACGTTGTCAATAAAGCGGTAAATTGGGAGCTTTAACAGTGCGCGGACCTTCTTGTTCTGTACTAGTATTCTTTATTAGCCCAGCACCTATGTTAAGGATGTGTGTATGACCACAAACTTTTCTATAAACCTTGAAGGTTACCAAAATTCTGGTAGTTTACTGGTAAACTTCGAAAGTTGCCAGTTATATACCCTCCCTTTGCAACCTTAGGTGTCACCCTCAGTAAATTATAGGATAATAGCCTCTATGGCATAAAGTAACCTTTTTATTTTTTATTTATTTTACCGTTATTTTACCAGGTAAGTTGACTGAGAACACGTTCTCATTTGCAGCAACGACCTGGGGAATAGTTACAGGGGAGAGGAGGGGGATGAATGAGCCAATTGTAAACTGGGGATTATTAGGTGACCATGATGGTTTGAGGGCCAGATTGGGAATTTAGCCAGGACACCGGGGTTAACACCCCTACTCTTACGATAAGTGCCATGGGATCTTTTAATGACCTCAGAGAGTCAGGACACCCGTTTAACGTCCCATCCGAAAGACAGCACCCTACACAGGGCAGTGTCCCCAATCACTGCCCTGGGGCATTGGGATATTTTTTAGACCAGAGGAAAGAGTGCCTCCTACTGGCCCTCCAACACCACTTCCAGCAGCATCTGGTCTCCCATCCAGGGCCTGACCAGGACCAACCCTGCTTAGCTTCAGAAGCAAGCCAGTAGTGGTATGCAGGTTGGTATGCTGCTGGCAAGAAGATGACAGGCAATGTAATGGCATGTAGGTATCCATTTTGTCACCAAAGCACCATATACTACCCTCACTACATATTTGTTGCCAAACCCACTGGCTCCAGGTCATCTGTAAGTCTTTGTTAGGTAAAGCCCAGCGTTATCTCAGCTCACTGGTCATCATAGCAACACCCACCCGTAGTATGTGCTCCAGCAGATATATTTCTCTGGTCATCCCCAAAGCCAACACGTCCTTTAGCCGCCTTTCCTTCCAGTTCTCTGCTGCCAATGACTGGAACGAATTGCAAAGATCACTGAAGCTGGAGGCTTATAGATCCCTCTCTAACTTTAAGCATCAGCTGCCAGAGCATCTTACCAATCACTGTACCTGTACACAGCCCATCTGTAAATAGCACACCCAACACCATATTGTTATTTTTTGATGTTGTTGCTCATTTGCACCCCAGTATCTCTACTTGCACATCATCACTCCACTGTTAATGCAAAATTTTAATTATTTTGCCTCTGACCTATTTATTGCCGTACCTCCCTAATCTTATTACATTTGCACACACTGTACATTGAACTTTTCTATTGTGTTATTGACTGTACGTTTGTTTATGTGTAACTCTGTGTTGTTTTGTCGGCAGCTTTGCTTTAACTTGGCCAGATCGCAGTTGTAAATGAGAACTTGTTCTCAACTGGCCTACATGGTTAAATACAGTGGCTTGTGAAAGTATTCACCCCCCTTGGCATTTTTCCTATTTTGTTGCCTTACAACCTGGAATTCAAATAGATTTTTGGGGTGTTTGTATCATTCGTTTTAAACAACATGCCTACCACTTTGAAAATGCAAAATATGTTTTATTGTGAAACAAACAAAAAATAAGACAAAAAGACAGAAAACTTGAGCGTGCATAACTATTCACCCCCCTAAAGTCAATACTTTGTAGAGCCACCTTTTGCAGCAATTACAGTTGCAAGTCTCTTGGGGTATGTCTCTATAAGCTTAGCACATTTTTCTGCAAGAATATTGTCAAATCTGTATACTTGAACTTTGATTTAGCTTCTCCAGTATTAGTAGCCATATTATAAGTTCAACATTTGTAAAACAACCAGTTTTCATAACTTCATAACTCTGAATATTCGTATAATTTTTGCCCAAAAGGAAAATGCATGCTGTTGCACAAGGTTAGCAACTACATTTTGCGACAGATACAGGATACTCCCGTAAAGCCCAGCTCACTGCCTAGCTAGCTCGCTTTGTTTGACCCCGATTGGTGCATATTTGACAAAGTTAGAGTCGATCAAGTGAAGACCGCCGTGCCATGAAAGCTTCGTTCTCTGACCAAATGCGGTGTCCTATAGGATATACTACACCCCTAATTATATAGTGAAGTCTGGTTACGTTCTAGGATCTCTGAGGAATACATACGAATGTGATTTGACTTGTTGAAACAACATTCAGGGTAAGATTTGTTAGGAGCTCTCCTCAAACAATAGCATGGCATTTTTTTCCGCAGTAATAGCTACTGTAAATTGGACAGTGCAGTTATATTAACAAGAATTTAAGCTTTCAGCCGATATAAGACACTATAGGACACCGACTATACAAATTTATGGAAAGTGGTGTTGGGGAAAAAACATACGACATTATAAAATAAATCCTCACAAACAACAAGTATGCGGTTAAAATTGGCAAAAAACAAAAAATTCTTTCCACATGGCAATGGGGTGAGACAGGGATGCAGCTTAAGCCCCACCCTCTTCAACATATATACTGTATCAACAAATTGGTGAAGGCACTAGAACAGTCTGCAGCACCCGGCCTCACCCTACTAGAATCTGAAGTCAAATGTCTACCCATTGCCCTTTGTGGTTGTGAGGTCTGGAGTCCGGTCACCAACCAAGAATTCACAAAATGAGACAAACACCACATTGAGACTCTGTGTGCAGAATTCGGCAAAAATATCCTCTGTGTACAATGTAAAACACCAAATAATGCATGCAGAGCAGAATTAGGCCAATACCCGCTAATTATCAAAATCCAGAAAAGAGACGTTAAATTCTACAACCACCTAAAAGGAAGCGATTTCCAAAACTTCCATAACAAAACCATCACCTACAGAGCGATGAGCCTGGAGAAGAGTCCCCTAAGCAAGCTGGTCCTGGGGCTCTGTTCACAAACACAAACAGACCCCACAGAGCCCCAGGACAGCAACACAATTAGACCCAACCAAATCATGAGAAAACAAAAAGATAATTACTTGACACATTGGAAAGAATTCACAAAAAAACAGAGCAAACTAGAATGTGATTTGGCCCTAAACAGAGAGTACACAGTGGCAGAATACCTGACCATTGTGGCTGACCCAAAATTAAGGAAAGCTTTGGCTATGTACAGACTCAGTGAGCATAGCCGAGCTATTGAGAAAGGCCGCCATAGCCTGTCTTCTCTTGAGAGCCAGGTATGCCTATGTGCACACGGCCCACAAAATGAGGAGTAAACTGAGCTGCACTTCCTAGCCTCCTGCCAAATGTATGACCACATTAGAGACACTTATTTCCCTCAGATTGCACAGATCCACAAAGAATTCTAAAACAAACCCAATTTTGATAAACTCCCAAATCTACTGGGTGAAATACCACAGTGTTCAATCACAGCAGCAAGATTTGTGACCTGTTGCCACAAGAAAAGGGCAACCACTGAAGAACAAACACCATTGTAAATACAACCCATATTTATGTTTATTTATTTTCCCTTCTGTACTTTAACCATTTGCACATTGTTACAACACTGTATATATACATAATATGACATTTGAAATGTCTTTATTCTTTTGGAACTTCTGTGAGTGTAATGTTTAATGTTCATTTTTATTGTTTATTTAACTTTTGTTTATCTACTTCACTTGCTTTGGCAATGTTAACATATGTTTCCCATGCCAATAAAGCCCATTGAATTTAATTGAGAGTGTGAGTGAGTGAGTGAGTGTGTGTGTGAGCGAGACGTGAGTCCTGTTCCACATAAGCCACGGGGTACTGTGTTGCCTCGCTGAGTCTGCAGTATCTCCTCTCCTCAACATATTCAACACAGGAGGAGAGGAAAAAGGGCTAGGCATTCTACTGGCAATTTGACTGCCTCTTCAAAGAGATATTAACATAGTGCCGGATCCCTTTTATCTTCCGTTAATTTTAAAGATGCCAGCCCAAATGTAAATTCCGTGAGAATAAAAGGCCCTAAAAATATCAGATGGAAAAATAATTTTGAAAAGAGAGGGAAGTGAAAAAAGAGGAGACTAAAACAGGTTGAGGACAGACAGCTGGGAGGAATGAAAAAGCCTTCTCATTAATTAACTGCACCGTCGGAAAGACAGACAGACGCTCTCACAAGCTCTCACAACCGTCGCTATGTCAGCTGTAGTATACAGGTGCCATACAGTCTTAAGGACACAGGTGTAACGATATTGAAATAACTGGAATGTAGTGTTTGGCAGAAAGGACAGCTTCCTGGTTTGTGATTTGAATTAAATTCCCAAGTGGAATTGTTAGTGCGTCATTGTACTACTATCATCTCAATGAGTAGCACTCTACGCTATGATAATAATACAGTAATGATAATCATATTCTCTGTAAGCAGCAACAGTCAGGCTGAGAACGGTGACCTCCCAGCTTCTGCCTGCCTGTTGCCTCCTGCCTGGCTGCCCGCCTTCCTCAGCTCAGTTCAGTTCAGTTCAGTGGGTTGAGCTGCCGTGGGAGGGCTGTTAGGATCGGAACTAAAAGTGGCATGAGAATAGGGGGAGAGGAGTATGAATAGCAAAACTCTAAATGCGTATAACACAAACAGCAATACAGTGTGCCGGGCCTCCCTCCCACAGCATCAGGGAGATGGGAATATCATCTATTTCAGTTCATCTAAATTTTGCCCCAATACAGCAAAACACACATCCCATCTCCGCCTGCCACAGACAAAAACCCCTCTCCCTCTCTCCCCGCCCAGTAGCAGAAGCCCTATGTATTTGTCATCACTATAGCCTTTCTTTGAGAGTTTTTCCAGCCAACTGTTGTTGTTTTTCTTACTTTAAATAAAATTTGAGTACATTTCAACCCTGTCCCTAGCTAAAACAGGCGAGGCACAAGACTCCTATATGGGGCCCACACAGTCAGTCAGAGTAAAAAGTTTCCCAGGTTTTCAAAGTGAACCTCAACCATTCAACCCTCTCCCTTCCTCCTGCTCCCACCAACTTTGCTGTCACCTTGTATACCATGTTTAAGATGCACCAAACAGTGAAGTGAAAAAATAAGAATCCAGAAGCAGGAGGATGATGTGAAGTGGTGACATGCAGTAAGGCAAGAGAGAAAAGAGGGAGAGAGAGATCAGGTAGAGAAAAAGCGGGAGAGAAGGAGTAGATGAGTGCTGGGAAGAGAGAGAGAAAGAGTGGTGTATACTGTAAATACTGATGCCCTCATCAGCTTTCTCCCCATGTCTTTCTCCATCTTCACACAGTCTTCTTCTTCAACAAAAAAAGGTTGTCTGCCAAGAGTCTTATACATCCTACCACTTCATATTAATTACACACACTATATACACTCATACACACTACTTTGTACATACCCTTTAGCTTTAACTGTATGATGCTCCAATCTATTCCCAGTCATCTTTTCGTTGCCTACCTTCTTATTTATTTATTTGATTTATTTCACCTTTACAGTGCCTTGCAAAAGTATTCATCCTCCTTGGCGTTTTTCCTATTTTGTTGCATTACAACTTGGAATTTAAATTTATATTTTATTTGGATTTCATGTAATGGACATACAAAAAATAGTGCAAATTGGTGAAGTGAAATGAAAAAATATATTTTCAAAATGGAAAAGTGGTGCATGTATTCACCCCCTTTGCTATGAAGCCCCTAAATAAGATCTGGTGAAACCAATTACCTTCATAAGTCACATAAGTTGTTAAATAAAGTCCACCTGTGTGCAATCTAAGTGTCACATGATCTGTCACGAACTCAGTATATACAGTTGAAGTAAGAAGTTTACATACACCTTAGCCAAATGCATTTAAACTCAGTTTTTCACAATTCCTGACATTCAATCCTAGTAAAAATTCCCTGTCTCAGGTTAGTTAGGATTACCACTATATTTTAAGAATGTGAAATGTCAGAATAATATTAGAGAGAATTATTTATTTCATCACATTCCCAGTGGGTCAGAAGTAGAGGTTGACCAATTAATCGGAATGGCCGATTAATTAGGGCCGATTTCAAGTTTTCATAACAATCGGAAATCGGTATTTTTGGACACCGATTTGGCCGATTTTTTAATCTGAACTTACATTTTTTACACCTTTATTTAATCTTTATTTAACTAGGCAAGTCAGTTAAGAACGCATTCTTATTTTCAATGACTTCCTAGGAACGGTGGATTAACTGCCTCGTTCAGGGGCAGAACGACAGATTTTTACCTTGTCAGCTCAGGGGATTCAATCTTGCAACTTTACAGTTAACTAGTCCAACGCTCTAACCACCTGATTACATTGCACTCCACGAGGAGCCTGCCTGTTACGCGAATGCAGTAAGCCAAGGTAAGTTGCTAGCTAGCATTTAAAAAAATCGTATAAAAAAACAATCAATCAATCAATCATAATCACTAGTTAACTACACATGGTTGATGATATTACTAGTTTATGTAGCGTGTCCTGCGTTGCATATAATCGATGCGGTGCGTATCGTTGCTCCAATGTGTACCTAACCATAAACATCAATGCCTTTAAGATATTTTTAAACCTGCATATTTAGCTAAAAGAAATCCAGGTTAGCAGGCAATATTAACCAGGTGAAATTGTATCACTTCTCTTGCGTTAATTGCACGCAGAGTCAGTGTATATGCAACAGTTTGGGGCATCTAATTTGACAGAATTTTACGTAACTATGACATAACATTGAAGGTTGTGCAATGTAACAGGAATATTTAGACTGATGGATGCCACCCGTTAGATAAAATACGGAACGGTTCCATGTTTCATTGAAAGAATAAACGTCTTGTTTTTTCGAGATGATAGTTTCCGGATTCAACCCTATTAATGACCTAAGGCTCGTATTTCTGTGTGTTATTATGTTATAATTAAGTCTATGACTTGATAGAGCAGTCTGACTGAGCGGTGGTAGGCACCAGCAGGCTCGTAGGCATTCATTCAAACAGCGCTTTCGTACATTTTGCCAGTAGCTCTGCTGTTTATGACTTCAAGCCTATGAACTCCTGAGATGAGGCTGGTGTAACCGATGTGAAATGGCTAGCTAGTTAGCGGGGTGCGCGCTAATAGCGTTTCAAACGCCACTCGCTCTGAGACTTGGAGTGGTTGTTCCCCTTGCTCTGCATGGGTAACGCTGCCTCGAGGGTGGCTGTTGTCGTTGTGTTCCTGGTTCGAGCCCAGGTAGGAGCGAGGAGAGGGGCGGAAGCTATACTGTTACACTGGCAATACTAAAGTGCCTATAAGAACATCCAATAGTCAAAGGTTAATGAACAACAAATGGTATTGAGAGAAATAGTCCTATAATAACTACAACCTAAAACTTCTTACCTGGGAATATTGAAGACTCATGTTAAAAGGAACCACCAGCTTTCATATGTTCTCATGTTCTGAGCAAGGAACTTAAACGTTAGCTTTCTTACATGGCACATATTGCACTTTTCCTTTCTTCTCCAACACTTTGTTTTTGCATTATTTAAACCAAATTGAACATGTTTATTTATTTGAGGCTAAATTGCTTTTATTGATGTATTATATTAAGTTAAAATAAGTATTGTTGTAATTGTCATTATTACAAATACATTTTAAAAATTGGCCGATTAAATCGGTATCGGCTTTTTTTGGTCCTCCAATAATCGGTATCGGCGGTGAAAGATCATAATCGGTCGACCTCTAGTCAGAAGTTTACATACACTCAATTAGTATTTGGTAGGATTGCCTTTAAATTGTTTAACTTGGGTCAAATGTTTCAGGTATCCTTCCACAAGCTTCCCACAATAAGTTGGGTGAATTTGGCTTATTCCTCTTGACAGAGCTGGTGTAACTGAGTCAGGTTTGTAGGCCTCCTTGTGTAACAGTATAACTTTAACCTGTTGGGGATGGGGGCGCTGTTTAGACTATTTATGCTAATTTGGCTAATTTTTGAAATGGCTTCCCACAAAATCCTTGATCGTACAATATGCATATTATTATTATTATTGGATAGAAAACAGTCTATAGTTTCTATAGGAGTTGAAATTTTGTCTCTAAGTGGAACAGAGCCCATTCTACAGCAATTTCCCTGACATGGATTCAGATTTCAGAAATGTTGGCCACTGTTCTGAAGTCAGTTAAAACGGCACTGATTTTGCTATGACTATACGGACACTTCTTACGTCTTCCCCTGGATGCCTTTACGTGATGACGATTCCAATGGGGTCGATTGCGCGTTCACAGGCACTACAAATGAAAAAACCCTGTAGCTAGCAAGTCTTTTCTTGCTGCGTAACGCGCGTGGAGGACACCGACCCTCTCCTGTTCCAAGCGTTAGTTTAGCCTGTTATATTTCTCCGGTCATCTTTTCACTCGTTATAGGAGTTAAAAACATCATAAGGTAGTTAATTTAAAGCGTTTTATAGCAATTTATATCCGTTTAGTGCGATTTTGGGACATTTTATTTCTTTAACGCTGTGAATAGGTGGGCACGCTTTCAGTTCATCCCGAACGCAGTTGGCATTTTCACATGGCAAGAGGACAGCTTTCCACCAAAAGACGATTCCTCCCAAGAAAGGATCCTTTGCCCAAGATACTGATGGAAGAACAGCTCAAGGTAGGACATTTTTATTATGATAAATCGTGTTTCTGTCGAAACATTTTAGTGGCTTAGGACGCCATGTTTTTTGACGTAGCTTCGCTTGGCGCAAACTGTATTGAAAAGTAAGGATAAATTAAAAAATGTAATTCCGCAATTGTATTAAGAATTAAATTGTCTATCAATCCCTGTCCACCCTATATTTTTTAGTCACGTTTATGAGTATTTATGTATAAGAGTAGATCACTGTCTAAGTGGCGCAAGGACTTTTTCTTTACCAGCTTGTCTACATTTCACATTGTCTAACCATGATTTTGGTGGCTAAATATAAAAATTTTCGATCAAACTGTATATGCATGTTGTAATGTGATGTTACAGGAGTGTCATCGGAAGAATTCTGAGAAGGTTAGTGAAAAAATTAATATCTTTTGGCGATGTTGACTTTTATCGCTCACTTTGGCTAGAATCAATGCTGGGCTGCTAATTGCTATGTGCTAAGCTAATATAACGATTTATTGTGTTTTCGCTGTAAGACACTTAGAAAATCTGAAATATTGTCTGTATTCACAGGATCTGTGTCTTTCGATTCGTGTATGCTGTGTATTTTTACGAAATGTTTGATGATTAGTAAGTAGGTAAACACGTTGCTCTAAGTAGTTTTTCTATTCCATTTGTGACGGTGGGTGCAATTGTAACCTATGCCATCTACCTGAAATATGCACTTTTTTCTAACAAAACCTATCCCATACCATAAATATGTTATCAGACTGTCATCTGATGAGTTTTTTTGTTGGTTAGGGGCTATAAATATCTTAGTTTAGTCGAATTGGTGATGGCTACTGGTGTTGGTGGACAAATAAAAGATGGTGGATTATGCTAATGTGTTTTTAGGTAATAGATGTACATCTTTACATATTGTGTCTTCCCTGTAAAACATTTTAAAAATCGGACAAGTTGACTGGATTCACAAGATCTGTGTCTTTCATTAGCTGTATTGGACTTTAATGTGTGAAAGTTAAATATTAAAAAAAAAAATTTTTTTTGAATTTCGCGGCACTGGTTTTTCAGTGGGGGGGGGGGGGGGGGGCCGCTAGCGCCACGCTGATCCTAGACAGGTTAAACCGTCCCCTCGCCCTGACACGGGCGCGAACCAGGGACCCTCTGCACACATCAACAACTGACACCCACGAAGCGTCGTTACCCATCGCTCCACAAAAGCCGCGGCCCTTGCAGAGCAAGGGGAAACCCTACTTAAGTCTCAGAGCAAGTGACGTAACTGATTGAAATGCTACTAGCGCGTACCCGCTAACTAGCTAGCCATTTCACATCCGTTACACTTGCTCATACATGCTTTTTCAGTTCTGCCCTCACATTTTCCATAGGATTGAGGTCAGGGCTTTGTGATGGCCACTCCAATACCTTGACTTCGTTGTCCTTAATGCCACAACTTTGGAAGTGTGCTTGTCGGCATTGTCCATTTGGAAGAACCATTTGCGACCAAGCTTTAACTTCCTGACGAATGTCTTAAGATGTTGCTTCAATATATCCACATAATTTTTCTGCCTCATGATGCCATCTATTTTGTGAAGTGCACCAGTCCCTTCTGCAGCAAAGCACACCCACAACATGATGCTGCCACCTCTGTTCTTCACGGTTGGGATGGTGTTCTTCAGATTGCAAGCGTCCCTGTAACGTTCGTCTTCCTCCTCGTCTGAGGAGGAGCAAGGATCGGACCAAAGCGCAGCGTGGTTTGAATACATACTATCGTTTATTAAACGAAGACGAAAAAAACACTTGAACAAACTACAAAACAATAAACGACGTGAACAGACCTGAACTTGAGAACATATAAAACATGAATGCACGAACAGGAACAAACGAACAAAACAGTACCGTGTGGCGAACAAACACAGACACAGCAACAATCACCCACAAACAACCAGTGAAAACAGCCTACCTTAATATGGCTCCCAATCAGAGACATTGACAAACAGCTGTCTCTGATTGAGAACCATATTAGGCCAAACGAACAAACCTAAACATAGAAACAAATAACACAGACTGCCCACCCCAACTCACGCCCTGACCATACTAAATAAATACAAAACAAGGGAAATAAGGTCAGGAACGTGACAGTCCACCTTTTTCCTCCAAACATAACAATGGTCATTATGGCCAAATAGTTATATTTTTGTTTCATCAGACCAGAGGACATTTCTCCAAAAAGTACGATCTTTGTCCCCATGTGCAGTTGCAAACAGTAGATTGGCTTTTTTATGGCGATTTTGGAGCAGTAGCTTCTTCCTAGCTGAGTGGACTTTCAGGTTATGTCGATATAGGAGTCGTTTTACTGTGGATATAGATACTTGTGTACCTGTTTCCTCCAGCATCTTCACAAGGACCTTTGCTGTTGTTCTGGGATTGTTTTTCACTTTTCGCGTAATCTGTCCGTAAACAATTGTTGGAAAAATTACTTGTGTCATGCGCAAGGTAGATGTCCTAACCGACTTCCAGAAACTATAGTTTGTTAACATGAACTTTGTGGAGTGGTTGAAAAACGAGTTTTAATCTCTCCAACCTAAATGTATGTAAACTCCCGAATTCAACTGCATACACCTGTTCTGAAAGGCCCCAGAGTCTGCAACACCACTAAGCAAGGGGCACCACCAACCAAGCGACACCATGAAGACCAAGGAGCTCTCCAAACAGGTCAGGGACAAAGTTGTGGATAAATACAGATCAGGGTTGGGATATAAAAATATATCCGAAACTTTGAACATCCCACGAAGCACCATTAAATCCATTATAAAAAAATTGAAAGAATATGGCACCACAACACACCTGCCAAGAGAGGGCCGCCCACCAAAACTCACGTACCAGGCAAGGAGGGCATCGATCAGAGAGGTAACAAATAGACCAAAGATAATCCTGAAGGAGCTGCAAAGCTCCACAGCGGAGATTGGAGTATCTGTCCATAGGACCACTTTAAGCCATACTCTCCACAGAGCTGGGCTTTACGGAAGAGTGGTCAGAAAAAGACATAGCTTAAACAAGGCGTGCTGGAGACTATACAAACATATGGAAGAAGGTACTCTGGTCAGATGAGACTGTCATTGAGCTTTTTGGGCATCAAGGAAAATGCCAAGTCTGGCGCAAACCCAACACCTCTCATCAGCCCGAGAACAACATCCCGACAATGAAGTGTGGTGGTGGAAGCATCATGCTGTGAGGATCTTTTTCATCAGCAGGGACTGGGAAATTGGTCAGAATTGAAGAAATGACGGATGGCGCTAAATACAGGGAAATTCTTGAGGGAAACCTGTTTCAAGCAACACTCGAGATTTAGCAGTATGGGATAGATTGTCCTGTCAACGGGACAGTTGTAAATCATGCAGGCCCTTGTGTCACGATCGCAGATTTTTAGAGAAACAACAAATGTCCGTACATATGTGTCTTAATATTGTCTGAAAGCTTAAATTATTGTTAATATAACTGCACTGTCCAATTTACAGTAGCTATTACTGCCAAAAAAATGCCATGCTATTGTTTGAGGAGAGCTACTAACAAATCTAATCCTAAACGTTGTTTCAACCAGTCAAATCACGTTTGTATATGTATTCCTCAGAGATCCTAGAACATAACCAGACTTCACTATATCATTAGGGGTGTAGTATATCCTATAGGACACCAAATTTGGTCAGAGAGCGACGCCTTACTGGCATGGCGGTCTTCACTTGATCGACTAACTTTGTCAAAGAAGCACCAGTGGTCAAACAAAGCTAGCTAGATAGCCAATGAGCTGGGCTTTATGGGAGTATCCGGAAACTCTGTATCTGTCTCAAAATATAGCTGCTAACCTTGTGCAACAGGTTTTCCTTTTCCTTTTGGACCAAAATTATACGAATATTCAGAGTTATGAAAACTGGATGTTTTGCAAATGTTGAACTTATAATATGGCTACTAATACTGTAAAACTCCAAGTACACAGATTTGACGATATTCTTGCAGAAAAATGTAATATGAATGCAAATGTCTCCATCACGATTTTCCCAAATGTACCTGGGTGACTTCACACTAAATGTCGTATAGTTCGCTCATACTTCAAGTTACACAGCTGCCATCTTGTGGACACCATCGGAATTACAACCAGAGTGATGGCTGGAAGTGGGACCTTTCTGTTGCATTTCAAAGATGGTGGGTAGAAAATAATTGTTTTATTTTTTTGTTTCTTATTCTACCAGATCTATTGTGTTATATTCTCCTACATTCAATTCACATTTACACAAACTTCAAAGTGTTTCCTTTCAGATGGTACCAAGAATATGCATATCCTTGCTTCAGGGCCTGAGCTATAGGCAGTTAGATTTGGGTATGTCATCAGAGGCGAAAATTGAAAAAAAGAGGGCTATCCCTAAGAACTCCTTTTAACCTTGCCCACACAAGTCATAAATTGCACATTTATCATACTGACATGTCCATGGCCACACTATCTGGGGCTGAATATAACAAAAAACCTTTATATATTTTCCTTTGACACCTGTCATGACGTTGGCCTGTGGGTAAGTTTTATGACCCCCCCATAAATACCGTGCTCCCTTACCTCTCTCTTGACTCTACAGAGGAACTCTTGAATAGCCTTTGTTAAACATAGAGAGTCTGGGAACATCAAACAAGTGGAGGGAAAGGAACCATATTTCGGTAATAGAACCAGTTGAAAATATGCGTTGGTACTTAATGAATATGATATCAGTTCGATTGTCATCTGAGACATTATGACTGATGACAGGACGACCTAAACTGTATCTGGGAAAGTCTAAACATTATAGTTATCAGATTCACATGGAATTGTTGTGCAATTCAAATGTTGAAATATAAAATTATTTGTGAAAAGATCAAATGTAATTTTAGCTTCCAAATGAGAAATTTGGGTTTTCATAAGGTTAGGGCTCTGCTCAATCAGTGGCCCGCCCCTGTGAAAAGACATGGGTTATAAACTATGAAACACACCCTTCTCCCTCCACTATATAAGCCCTTGACGAAAATGTAACCTCCTGTTCCGGGTACATTAGGATGACGGTCCGATGTCAGAAGGATTCAGATCATAACTACAGAACGAAGCCAACCTCAGCGTGAGTTTTGGTTGCGAATGTTATGAACTTTGAACTATTATTGGCGCTACAGAAGTGATACCTCCTAGGCGTTGAGTTAGCAGCGACCGCTGTAAACGTGGGCTAGGAAAGGACGGAGAGAGTATCCCGTCTACCACACAATGACAACACTACAACGTTTCCCGTTCACCACCAGAGACGCTCTTCAAAGGACTCTGTTGGGCAACACTGCCTTCCATCTACCACCAACCTATTGAAGCGCAGCTCAGAGTAAATATTTATTGCATTTTCCTTTTCCAAATGGACGGTAATTTAGAATGCATACGATTCTGTATTTACGATAGAGTAGCTGCCTACGGCCTTCAGTCTTCCCGCTCTTTCACTCAAACCCAACCCCCTTTTCTTTGTGTAACCAGCTGTCATATCTGTTTCGTCCGCTAGGGACGTTTTCCTTTATGACATAATTTGTAATCAAGGTATGATTAATTCTGTGGGATTAGTTAGGTATTTAGTAAATAAATAATTAAACCCAATTTTGTATTTCTGATTCAACTTGTTAGCCAGGGTTCGTAAAGATAACCAAGAATTTACAACTTTCAGATGAGACTGAAATAAGGTGACGATTAATATTGACTGCTATTGATATAAAATATGACTAGGTCTTTAAGAGTTTATTCGGAAGATAACTGCTCTATAAATATTATTTCGTGGTGCCCCGACTTTCTAGTTAATTACATTTACATGATTAGCTCAATCAGGTAATATTAATTACAGAGAAAGGATTTTATAGAATAGCATGTCATATCACTTAATCCGGCATAGCCAAAGACACGACACACCCATTTCCCTGTTTCCTCCTCTTCTCTCTTTCTCCCACATGTTTTATTTATTCTTGAGTGTCGTGTCATGACACCTCACCGATTTGTTTTGTGTTAAATCTCTAAAAACTCAGATAAGAAGTCTCAGAAAACGGCACAATCTAACATGAGTTTATGGATGGTTCAACAGATGTGCTAAATACACATCCTCTCATGTGGTGTGATGTCCTGCAAGATCCTCGAATAGAGCTAGGAACTAAAGTGTAGGAACCACTCCAGAAGCATCTCCTCTGCTTCTCTCAATTGCACCCTATTCCCTCGTGCACTGTATGGGCCCTGGTCAAAAGTAGTGCACTACATAGTGAATAAGGTTCCATTTGAGACGCAACCTCTCTATCAGCGCTCGGCAGCCTGGCCTAGCCCGTCCTCCATCTCCTCCAGTCTGAGAGAGAGAGAGCTGTTGAACCAACTAACGCAGCATTGCACCACCGCAGCATTGCACCACCGCAGCATCGGACCACGCTGCGACTTTAATACTCAGTTAATTACTCTCATCTTGACATAAATGCAGTTATCTAGCATTGAAAATACATTAGCTCACGCTCTCTTTAATAGTTTTAATTAGCTGTTTAAAGGAAGCCGGTTCGCCGCTAAGTGACCGATGAAGTCGATACTGTAATATGTTTCTAATATGCACAGCTATAGCCCTCGATGCCTGTTTAAAGAGGTGGTGCATTGGGATTTTGGTGATAGCGGTGATGATATGCCGGATGAATCTATCCAATTATAACAAACTAATAGGCCTATCCTGTCGCAGGCTGCGAGGCAGCAACCCAGACAGGCCATATCAAATGAGCATTAATTCTTTGCAGTGATAATGGAATGGAATTAATCCGTCAAACTATTGACGATGGAATCCTTTTCAGAGGAGCTGTTTCAATGCCAGTTTCATCTTGTTAAAAAGTTAACCTCTCATTAAAGCGAGATGAAACATAGACATTATCTATCGATGGGGAGTTTTGTTTTTCTTTCATATCAGATTCAACAGAAAGGGCAGGGCCTGTATTCACACAGTTTCTCGGAGTAGGCGATCTAGGATCAGTTTTGCTTTTCAGATCATAATGAATAAGACTGTTTGTGAATACAGGTCCATACCTTTTTGCTCTTGCTTGAGCAAAACCATTTTCAGATAATAATGAATAAGACAGGGGGGACCTTTTGCTCTTGCAAAACCCCTTACAGACTGTGTGGTGTTGATAGCAGAACCTCTACTGCACTAGCCTTCAACAGTAATAGAGTTCCAAGTCTATAATTTATCAATTTGCTGAACAACCGCCTGCCTCAGCCCAATCAGTGGTGAGCTGCCCCTCACAGTGGAGTATGGACCTAATGGATCCTCATGGTTTTTAAATGTAGAGTCATATTCCACTCAATACAGGCCAGAAGCATCACTGTTATTATTACAGGGTTGCGCCTCTGAAAATGATTCAGCGAAAATCAACAAGCATTGAATGATGGGAAATTAACAGCACTTGTGTCCATTTCTGTCTCCACCCACAGCGAAGCATAACATTGGAACTGGAGATGTTAGGTGTCTAATGACATTTTTAGGAGAAAATATAACTGCTACTGAATCATTTAAATTCTGTGGTAACCGCCCCCAAAAGCAGCCAAGCTTTGGTTTGGAGTCAGTTAACACAGAAGAAAAAACAAAAACTCCGTCCCCCCAGTATATAAACACAAGTATCGGGGTCACAACGCGGGCAGAAACAGAGCTCGAGGAAAATGATGCTCTAAATGAAGATGTCCTCCTACAAAATAAGTAGTCTACCTGTTGCCCGGCTCGAGTAGTTGGATAAACACCCAAAAAACATAGAGAAGCCTAGAGG
Source organism: Salvelinus fontinalis (assembly GCF_029448725.1). Classification (NCBI taxonomy): domain Eukaryota; kingdom Metazoa; phylum Chordata; class Actinopteri; order Salmoniformes; family Salmonidae; genus Salvelinus; species Salvelinus fontinalis. The sequence continues at coordinate 45,949,198 of NC_074668.1, forward strand.
TAAAACTGAAGAATGAGTCATAACACCTTTACCACACAGAGGATGGTGCACCTCTTTCATGGGCGTTTCTCCTGAGGAGTCAACACACACACATACAAGCACCCATGCACACACACAAATACGAGGGTGCTCCTATTTCTGGCAGTTTTTCGTGACTCTGAGGAGGCAGTAGGAGACGCCAACATGATGCCCAATAGTGTTTACAATACACCTTCTTACAATATGCTCTTTCTGCCGCCTAACCAGTGTGTGAGTCAGTGTGCAACGGAGAGTGTGACAGTTGGCGTGTGTGTGTGCTTGCTAGTGCATGCCTGTAAGAAGACAAGAGAAAAAGATGCATGCATGCTCTCTCTCCGGGCTCATATTTCTCTGCGGTGTAGAATAGTGTGCCGACTGGCAGGCCGCCTATTCAAGCGCCGCATTTTAAAGGCATGGTGGGAATCGCATCACAGTCAGGCATGGAACTTAATATGCTAAAACTTCCCAGGGAGCGATGGAGAGAGAGAAAACATAACCTGTCAATTACCCAAGGCACAAGTGCTGGAAGATTAATTGGAAACCGCCAGAATTTTCCACAAGACAAAGCAGGTCTTGGATCAGAGACTAAAGATCAGCAGTCCTGTAAGGCTGGGGTCGCTAGCTGACTAACTACAATGTTAAAGCTGAGATCCGCATTAGGAGAAAAAGCAACACTGGCCGCCCCAGGCGCATTTCTTATTGTTTTAGTTTTGTTTATTGAATAACGGAGAGGAGTTCTGGCATCAAGGCAAAAATCATAGTACATACTCTGCTGTTCTAATGTGTGTGCAATAGACCAACTCTAACTCCAGCGATGCATACAAGGCCCTCCCTCACCCTCCCTTCAGAAAATCCGACCATGACTCCATCTTGCTCCTACCATCCTATAGGCAGAAACTCAAACAGGATCTACCCATGACTAGAACCAATCAACGCTGGTCTGACCAATAGGAAGCCACGCTTCAAGATTGTTTTGATCAGCGGACACTGAAATGTTGCGGGCAGCCTCAGAGAATAACATTGATTTAAACGCTGACTCGGTGAGTGAGTTTATAAGGAAGTGCATTGGAGATGTTGTACACACTGTGACTATTAAAACCTACCCTAACCAAAAACCATGGATGGATGGCGGCATTCACACAAAACTGAAAGCGAACCACCGCATTTAACCATGGAAAGAGGACTGGGAATATTGCCGAAAATAAACAGTGTAGTTATTCCCTGCGCAAGGCAATCAAACAAGCAAAATGTCGGTGTAGGGACAAAGTGGAGTCGCAATTCAACGGCTCAGACACGAGACATATGTGGCAAGGTCTACAGGCAATTACGGACTACAAAAATGAAAACCAGCCACGTCACAGACACTGACATATTGCTTCCATATTGCCCGCTTTGAGGATAATACAGTGCCACCGATGCGGCCCGCTAACAAGGACTGTGGGCCCCAGCCACGTCACGGACACCGACATATTGCTTCCAAATTGCCCGCTTTGAGGATAATACAGTGCCACCGACGCGGCCCGCTAACATGGACTGTGGGCCCGTGGCCGACGTGAGTAAGACATTTAAACATGTTAACCTTCGCAGGGCTACTGGCCCAGACGGCATCCCTAGCTGCGTCCTCAGAGCATGCACAGACCAGCTGGCTGGTGTGTTTACGGACATATTCGCTCCCAATCCCAGTCTGCTGTCCCCGCATGCTTCAAGATTGCCACCATTGTTCCTGTAAACAAGAAGGCAAAGATAACAGAAATAAATGACTATCTTTTGCCATCATGAAATGCTTTGAGAGACTAGTCAAGGATCATATCACCTCCACCTTACCTGCCACCCTAGACCCACTTCAGTTTGCATACCACAGGTCCACAGACGATGCAATCGCCATCACACTGCACACTGCCCTATCCCATCTGGACATGATGAATACCTATCTAAGGATGCTGTTCATTGACTACAGTTCAGCATTCAACACCATAGTACCATCGAAGTTCATCATTACGCTGGTGGCCCTGGGTCTCAACCCCGGCCTGTGCAATTGGGTCCTGGACTTTCTGACGGGCCGCCCCCAGGTGGTGAAGGTATGAAACAACATCTCCACTTCGCTGACCCTCAACACTGGGGCCCCACAAGGGTGCGTGCTCAGCCCCCTCCTGTACTCCCTATTCACCCATGACTGCTTGGCCATGCAGGCCTCCAACTCAATCATCAACTTTGCAGACAACAGTAGTGGACTTGAATACCAACAATGACAAGACAGCCTACAGAGAGGAGGAGAGGGCACATGGAGTGTGGTGTCAGGAAAACAACCTCTCACTCAACCTTAACCTGTTGGGGATGGGGGCGCTGTTTAGACTATTTATGCTAATGTGGCTAATTTTTTAAACGGCTTCCCACAAAATCCTTGATCGTACAATATGCATATTATTATTATTATTGGATAGAAAACAGTCTATAGTTTCTATAGGAGTTGAAATTTTGTCTCTAAGTGGAACAGAGCCCATTCTACAGCAATTTCCCTGACATGGAGTCAGATTTGAGAAATGTTGGCCACTCTTCTGAAGTCATTTAAAAGGGCACTGTCGTTGCTATGACTATACGGACACTTCTTACGTCTTCCCCTGGATGCCTTTACGTGATGACGATTCCAACGGTGTCGATTGCGCGTTCACAGGCCCTACAAATCAAAAAAACCTGAAGCTAGTCATTCTTTGGGAGCTGCGTCATGAGCCTAGAGGACCCCGGCGCGCACCTGTTCCAAGCGTTAGTTTAGCCTGTTATATTTCTCCGGTCATCTTTTCACTCGTTATAGGAGTTAAAAACATCATAAGGTAGTTAATTTAAAGCGTTTTATAGCAATTTATATCCGTTTAGTGCGATTTTGGGACATTTATTTTTGCAACGATGTGAAAAGTTGGGCACGCTTTTCAGTTCATCCCGAACGCAGTTGACATTTCCACATGGCAAGAGGACAGCTTTCCACCAAAAGACGATTTCTCCCAAGAAAGGATCCTTTGCCCAAGATACTGATGGAAGAACAGCTCAAGGTAGGACATTTTTATTATGATAAATCGTGTTTCTGTCGAAACATTTTAGTGGCTTAGAACGCCATGTTTTATGACGTAGCTTCGCTAGGCGCAAACTGTATTGAAAAGTAAGGATAAATTAAAAAATGTAATAACGCAATTGTATTAAGAATTAAATTGTCTATCAATCCCTGTCCACCCTATATTTTTTAGTCACGTTTATGAGTATTTATGTATAAGAGTAGATCACTGTCTAAGTGGCGCAAGGACATTTTCTTTACCAGCTTGTCTACATTTCACATTGTCTAACCATGATTTTGGTGGCTAAATATAAACATTTGCGATCAAACTCTATATGGAATGTGTAATATGATGTTACAGGAGTGTCATCGGAAGAATTCTGAGAAGGTTAGTGAAAAAATTAATATCTTTTGGCGATGTTGACTTTTATCGCTCACTTTGGCTAGAATCAATGCTGGGCTGCTAATTGCTATGTGCTAAGCTAATATAACGATTTATTGTGTTTTCGCTGTAAGACACTTAGAAAATCTGAAATATTGTCTGTATTCACAGGATCTGTGTCTTTCGATTCGTGTATGCTGTGTATTTTTACGAAATGTTTGATGATTAGTAGTTAGGTAAACACGTTGCTCATTGTAATTATTCTAGTCCATTTGTGATGGTGGGTGCAATTGTAAACTATGCCATCTACCTGAAATATGCACTTTTTTCTAACAAAACCTATCCCATACCATAAATATGTTATCAGACTGTCATCTAATGAGTTTTTTTGTTGGTTAGGGGCTATAAATATCTTAGTTTAGCCGAATTGGTGATGGCTACTGGTGTTGGTGGACAAATAAAAGATGGTGGAATATGCTAATGTGTTTTTAGGTAATAGATGTACATCTTTACATATTGTGTCTTCCCTGTAAAACATTTTAAAAATCGGAAATGTTGACTGGATTCACAAGATCTGTGTCTTTCATTAGCTGTATTGGACTTTAATGTGTGAAAGTTAAATATTTTAAAAATATATTTTTTTTGAATTTCGCGGCACTGGTTTTTCAGTGGGGGGGGGGGGGGGGGGTGCCGCTAGCGCCACGCTGATCCTAGACAGGTTAACAAAACAAAGGAGATAATCATGGACTTCAGGAAACAGCAGAGGGAGCACCCCCCTATCCACATCAAAGGGACAGTAGTGGAGAAGGTGGAATGCTTCAAGTTACTCGGCGTACACATCACAGACAAGCTGAAAGGGTCCACCCACACAGACAGTGTGGTGAAGGCGCAACAGCGCCTCTTCAACCTCAGGAGGCTGAAGAAATTTGGCTTGTCACCTAAAACCCTCACAAACTTTTACAGATGCACAATTGAGAGCATCCTGACGGGCTGTATCACCGCCTGGTACGCATCTGCACCGCCCTCAACCGCAAGGCTCTCCAGACGGTGGTGCAGTTCACACAACATATCAGCTGGGGCAAACTACCTGGCTTCCAGGACACCTACAGCACCCGATGTCACAGGAAGGCCAAAAAGATCAGCAAGGACAACAAACCACCCAAGCCACTGCCTGTTCACCCCGCTACCATCCAGAAGGCGAGGTCAGTACAGTACTTCTATCTCAAGGCCATCAGACTGCTAAACAGCAATCACTAACTCAGAGAGGCTGCTGCCTACATAGAGGCTCACTAGTCACTTTAAACAATGTCACTTTAATAATGTTTACATATCTTACATTACTCATCTCATATGCATATACTGTATATTATACCACCTATTGCATCTTGCCTCTGCCGCTCAGCCATTGCTCATCCATATATTTATATGTACAAATTCTTATTCCATCCCTTCAGATTTGTGTGTATTAGGTAGTTGTTGGGGAATTATTAGATTACATATTAGACATTACTGCACTGCCGGAACTAGAAGGACAAGCATTTCGCTACACTTGCATTAACATCTGCTAACCATGTGTATGTGACCAATAAAATCTGATTTGATGATGTGCAATGATGTCCGCCGGAAGAAAAAAAACGTGTCTTTGTTGTTGTAATATCGCAAGTTGACATGGCAGTTTCACCCCTACGGATTCTACCTTTAAATCAATGGCATTGACTTTAGATCTTACATAATAATAGTTTGGGTGAATTATATATAATAGAATTAAGTTGATAACTTGAATTATACATATACATACAGTACCAGTCAAAAGTTTGGACACACCTACTCATTCAAGTGTTTTTCTTTATTTTTACTATTTTCTACATTGTAGAATAATAATGAAGGGCATCTCCTGTGTGGTTCCCACCGTGAAGCATGGAGGAGGAGTTGTAATTGTGTGGGGGTGCTTGCTGTTGACACTGTATGTGATTTATTTAGAATTCAAGGCACACTTAACCAGCATGGCTACCACAGCATTCTGCATCGATACGCCATGCCATCTGGTTCGCGCTTAGTGGGACTATCATTTGTTTTTCAACAGGACAATCACCCAACACACCTCCAGGCTGGTTGAGAGAATGCCAAAAGTGTGTAAAGCTGTCTTCAAGTAAAAGGGTCGCTACTTTGAAAAAATATAAAATATATTTTTATTAGTTTAACACTTTTTTGGTTATTACTTTATTCCATATGTGTTATTTCATAGTTGTGATGACTCCACTACTATTCTACAATGTAGAAAATATTAAAAATAAAGAAAACTTGTGGAATGAGTAGGTGTGTCCAAACTTTGGACTGGTCCTGTGTATATATATATATATATTTTAAAAATAAGACATACGAGGTAGGCAATTGTTAAAACACTAGTTTTCTTCTTTGAATAAGTTATATCACACATCATATATGCAATCATTCCATGAGTTTCTGGGAATCCAGAATGTTTAGGGATCCCTACCATCCAACATCAAAATACATTTCTGATGATTGAAATGTTTCCCCTATATTTGAAGCCTTCATAGTAATTTGTTTACTGGGAGGATATTAAGTGTCGGCAGGGCTTGTCTCGCTCACTGATGTTAATTGCTGAGATGATTGGGTTTACTCGAAACATGAACAGACAAGCAAAAACAAGTTCAGATTCTGATTAGCGATATGAATATCTGAGCAAGGCACCCAGACATCTCTGAATCTCTGCTCTCATTAGATCGATTCTCCCAGCGTAATCATCACAGCACAGAACCCAAAATGGATGTCAGAATAATCCCACACAGCATGTCATCAAGCCCACACATGCACACACATACACACGCATGCACCCACACATGGAAATGGCTTGAAATGGACACACAAGATCATGTTCATAGTGTTCCAGCAAAGCTTTTGACCTGGACCAGGGTTCATGACCCAGGCTTTGGATCAGGAGGACCTGGGCATTGGTTCCCATGTAGAGGGCCAAACTGTTTGAAATTATGTCATTTCAAACAGATTTTCCTGCTGGGTTGGAAGTGATGTTGGATGCGATCTGACTCTGGCCAGGGCATGGATGGAATCAATGGGTGAGGTGTAGACATGAGGTCAGTGTGAACAAAACACATATGCACGCACATAAACACACACACAAGTGCATGCGCGCGCACACACAATCTCATCTGCTGAGGGAAAAGCCATAGCTCTGGTTGATGCTGATATCTACACTAGATAGTCTGCCTTCACACCTGAGAGAGATGGAGCGGGAGTGGGCTAGAGAGAGAGAGAGATGGAGAGAAAGAAAGAGAGAGAGCAGGAGCAAGAGATAGTGAAGGAGAGAGAGAAGGAGAGAAAGAGAGAGAAGGAAAGAGAGAAGAGGAGAGACTCACTTTACTTGGATAGTTCGGATAGTCTACCTGTAGAAGCTCTACAGATGGTCATACTATCAACAAACCATTTGTTAATAAGCAACTACTTGTTAAGGTTAGGTTTAGAATAAAGGTAAGGGTTAAGGTTAGGATAAGAGGTAGGGTTAGTAGATCGTTAGTTAAATTGTTACTGATAGTCTGTAGAGCATCTACAGATGGACTATCCAAATAAAGTGTTACCGAAAAGAGGCAGTGTGTGTGAGAAGAAGAGAGCATACCTACAGCAGGGACAAAGGGAGTCTGGTGACAGAGCTGCACTTGTCAGATTTGCATTTTAATAAGTGTAACCTACTGTACTTTAAGCTGATCAGAAGACGCAATAGAACCTGATTCACTTGGACATCTCTCAACACTGTTGTAACATTTAAAGGTACATTCTGCAAAATTTACACCTGTTTAATAGTTATTTCAATCAACGATATACACCTGTAGATTTTGTAAGAGTATTAATTATATAACTCTTATCTTTTTTAAAACTGCATTGTTGGTTAAGGGCTTGTAATTAAGAATTTCACGGTAAGGTCTACACCTGTTGTATTCGGCGCATGTGACAAATACAATTTGATTTGATGTGTTGGAGCTGCCGTTTGGCTGATATTGAATTATGGAATGTTTCTTTAAAGGGGGCTGGGGTTTGCTTCCTGTGATATTGCATCTGTTAAGGAGGTATCCAACTACCAACACAGAGATCCTATAAATATGTAATTATATAATGTAGGTGTCACGACTTCCGCCGAAGTTGGTCCCTCTCCTTGTTCGGGCGGCGTGCGGCGGTCGAAGTCGCCGACCTAGCCATCACTGATCCTCTTTCATTTTCCGTTGGTTTTGTCTTGTATCACACCTGGTTCCAATCCCATTCATTACATGCTGTGTATTTAAGCCTCTGTTCCCCCTCATTGTCCTTGTCGGTGATTGTTTGTTTGTAAGCATTGTGCAAGATATGTTCTGGTGTGCGACGGGTTTTGTACCCACTTGTATTATTTTGTATATTTTGGTTTTCAGAGTTTTTGAGCACTTATTAAACTGCTCCGTTTTATACCAAGTTTGATCTCCTGCGCCTGACTTCCCTGCCACCAGCACGCACCCCTACAGTAGGAAGGGTTGGGGAGTAACGGATTACATGTAACGGATTAAGGGAACACAAAAAACGGTAACTGTTATCAATTACGTTACCAGCAAAAATATTGTAATCAGATTACAGATACTTTTGAAAAACTAGATGATTACTTCGAGGATTACTTTTAAATTCAGAAAGGATGTTTGTGAAAAAAAATCTTCAACATTTCTCAATGACATTCAAATCAGCATTGAAAAAAGGTGCAAGTTTACGGTGGTTCCACCTGAGCGAGTCTGACCACAAGTCAGCGACCAGTATGATGACATACCAAATGTGTTTGATGGATCGCGGGAAAAGAGCAGGAATAGGCTTTTGTAGCCTACAGTCCAAGCTATGTCTTCCAATGGTGTGACTGCTGTCGGAATCAAAAGATTATCCAACTTGAATAAATGCTTGGAGGTAAGGATGTCCAGTGGTGTAGTCTACGGCGATACGGATATCACTTATTATTGATATCTACATTGCGCATTGATGTGAGTCACACTGCTGCGCTCTCATTTAGCTATTGCGCCTTACGGATTGTGGTTGTTGTGGATGGTTGTTCACAAATATAAATGTGTATTTGAACCCAATAATGGTTGAATTCAAGGAGTTTAAGCTGCCTATCAAATCATTGTTTTTGAAACCAGTGGACAGCCAGTGAAAAATGCGTTCTTGCAACATCTGCATAGTGCGGATCCCAGCCTATGGAATAAAAGTGGGGCTTTTATTGCTCAATCTAATTCATGCTGATGAAAAAAATACATCCATAGGCCTAATGGACACATGCTCAAATTCGCACACTTTTGATAGACTTAATAGGGCAATCTGTAGATGCTATATCCATTTTTGGGTGTTTGGGATAGGGGGCATCATTTTCACGTTCGGATGAAAAGCGTGCCCAGAGTAAACTTCCTGCTACTCTTGCCCAGAAGCTAATATATGCATATTATTAGTAGTATTGGATAGAAAACACTCTGAAGTTTCACGTTCACGTGAGAGCGAGCTCTGTTCCATCGCACTTCTGAAGACAATGGAATTCTCCGGTTGGAACATTATTGAAGATTTATGTTAAAAACATCGTTTGACATGTTTCTACTGACTGTTATGGAACTTTTTGACATTTCGTCTGCTTTTAGTGAATGCGCTTCGTGACTTTGGATTTGTTTACCAAACGCGCTAACAAAAGTAGCTATTTGGACATAAATGATGGACATTACCGAACAAAACAAACATTTCTTGTGGGAGTCCTGGGAGTGCATTCTGACAAAGTTCAGCAAAGGTAAGTGAAGATTTATAATGCTATTTATGACTTTTGTTGACTGCATAATATGGCGGATATATTTGTGTCTTGATTGGGCTCTGAGCACCGACTCAGATTATTGCATGGTTTGCTTCTTCCGTAAAGCTTTTTATGAAATCTGACAGTGGTTGCATCAAGGAGAAGTGCATCTAAAATTCCATGCATGACATTTGTATCTTTTAGCAATGTCTATTATGAGTATTCCTGTAAATTGATGTGGTTCTCTGCAAAGTCAAAGGATGTTTTGGAACTTCTGAATGTAAGGCGCCAATGTAAACTCAGATTTTTGGATATAAATATGAACTTTACCAAACAAAACATACATGTATTGTGTAACATGAAGTCCTATGAGTGTCATCTGATGAAGATCAAAGGTTTCTGATTAATTTTATCTATATTTCTGCTTTTTGTGAATCCTCTCTGGCTGGAAAAATTGTTGTGTAATTCTGTGAATAGGCACTCACCTAACATAATTGTTTGGTTTGCTTTCGTCGTAAAGCCTTTTTGAAATCGGACAATGTGGTTGGATTTACAATAAGTGTATCTCTAAAATGGTGTAAAATACATGTATGTTTGAGGAATTTTAATTATGGGATTTCTGTTGTTTTGAGTTTGGCGCCCTGCAGTTTCACTGGCTGTTGAAGAGGTGGGACACTACCGTCTCACGTACCCTAGAGAGGTTAACACGCCTACCATCATTTGCTGATCAACAGTCTGCACATTACACCTTAGACACACTCAAACACAATGCAGCAGCTGTTGCTAAATCACACAGCTGTACAACTATTCCCTGAACTTTACTACACCGATAACACTGTATTATCTTAATGTATGTTTCTTTGTGAATGGCAATTTCATCATGACCACCTCTCCTGCTGATCACCAGTTATCTTAGCTACAGACACCTACCTGTCTCAGTCAATGAGAGAAGGCTTGAAATAGACAAGACGGAGGCATTTTCGAAATTCAATCGGACCCCCTGCAACTGGACATTTTATGACTCCTGTTTCCAAGAATCGAGGACAGTATTGCCAAGAATCGAGGACAGTATTGCCAAGGTTGGTTGAAAATGTTCTGTGCTACACCACAGTACCTGTCCTATAACTCCCAGTAATGGATACCAAAAATATTTGATGAAATCACATTATCTGCTCTAACAATCTTTAGCTACAGGTCTCTCCAATTTACTACACCTGAGACACACTGAACTGTACCACTGTTCATACTGTATTTTATTCATGTTACTTCTACCATATAACATTCTTGTTGAATACCCAGTTCTCTTTTTGAGTTAGTGTTAAAGAGTGTACATTTCCATGTATTTTAGATTGACAAATAAACATTATATGGATATATCTGGTCTAACATCTGTTGGAAGATACAGAGCCCTGTACAGTTTATATAAATATATTCTGTAAATCTAGAAAGGCAAACAATTTTGAATATAGAAAATATTCATATTTATCTTATGGTGGTTCTACATGGTCTTATGCTGAGCCACACTGTTCTTTATCCGGCTTCGGTACACTGGCAATGGTGTTTGTCATGGTGGGTTCAGAAAGCTGAGACTATTTGTGCTTGTGGAGAATGCGGTGTACAGCCAGCTGGATAAGAATCTGACGGAAGTGGTGTATGGCTTGTAGACCTTCTTAACCACCAACTGTTTGGACCTCTTGCAGGAGATTTGCTGGTACTGCACATCTCCTGGAAAGACATGGTTGTGGTGTTTGCATTTCACACTTTTTTTTGTGGGAGGGACTTACGGCAACACGCCTTTGTAGGTAAAGGTATCAACCAAAAGGGACCTAAGTGTTTAGAGACAGGCTATTGTGTTGTCTAGGGACAATGACGGATATTGGGAGCTGCTTTTGAGAGGAACAATCTGTCAACAAAGTGAATTTGCTGGGGGGCTGCAGAAGGTGTGAAACGTTTTAGGAGGGCAGTTCTTACACAGCATGTATTGTTTTTTTATTTGTATTTATTTGTATTTAACTAGGAAAGTCAGTTAAGAACAAATTGTTATTTACAATGATGGCCTACCAAAAGGCAAAAGGCCTCCTGCGGGGACGGGGGCTGGGATTAAATAAATAAGAAATGTGTGTTTTTCTTCTATATATACACATCACGACAAGAGAGACAACACAACACTACATAAAGAGAGACCTAAGACAACAACATGGTAGCAACACATGCTAGAAGCACAAAACATGGTACAAACATTATTGGGCACAGACAACAGCACGAAGGGCAAGAAGGTAGAGACAACAATATATCACACAAAGCAGCCACAACTGTCAGTAAGTGTCTATGATTGAGTCTTTGAATGAATAGATGTATGGGAGATTGAGGAAAAATGGCATCTCTCAATTGTTCTCATACACAGCAATACATGTACTGTCTCTAAGCAGAACTCTGCACAACCAAAAACTACTTCCTTATCTCAAAGACCTGTCTGTAAACCTCCCCCAGCCTATTGACTTTGACAGAAAATTCTTGTCAATAGTAGTCCTTGACAGGGGATTTTGTAAACTTGTCTTTGTATTGTGTTTTGAGAATCTGCAGAGGGAAGAATGATGTGGTTGTGTCAGTAGTGTTGTAGTCTTGATTTTATACCTTTCAGTGTCCCTTGCTGGTTTCTGTCCCACAATCTTGTTGTGCTCTTGTTGTGTGTTCGCTCCCTCATGCTGCCGCTTTGGGTATTTGTCAGCAGGGCACTGTGGAAGGACTCGAAATGACCCGAGTTTTACAAAGAGAAAAGCTGTAGACGAAATTGATTACATGGTCTGGAAGGTATTCTGTGGTCCTCAGGCTACCTCTTACCACCTATAAACACAAACCCATACAAACACTACCCAATTCATGTTTATGCCATGTTATTGTAAATTGAGCAATCTTAGTCGTCAACTTGTAAATATTTTTGCCAATTTACCTTAATCTTCTGCATAGCTAGGGGTTGGAAGCACATAATGGGTAATCAGATTCTGTACTGCCTACACCAATATACACAATAGAGGTCGACCGATTATGATTTGTCAACGCCGATACCGATTATTGGGGGACCAAAAAAGCCAATACCGATTAAATCGGACGATTTTGTTATATTCATTTGTAATAATGACAATTACAACAATACTGAATGAAAACTTATTTTAACTTAATATAATATATCAATTTAGCCTCAAACAAATAATGAAACATGTTCAATTTGGTTTAAATAATGCAAAAACAAAATGTTGGAGAAGAAAGTAAAAGTGCACTATGTGCCATGTAAAAAAGCTAACGTTTAAGTTTCTTGCTCAGAACATGAGAACATATGAAAGCTGCTGGTTCCTTTTAACATGAGTCTTCAATATTCTCAGGTAAGAAGTTTTAGGTTGTAGTTATTATAGGAATTATAGGACTATTTCTCTCTATACGATTTGTATTTCATATACCTTGGACTATTGGATGTTCTTATAGGCACTTTAGTATTGCCAGTGTAACAGTATAGCTTCCGTCCCTCTCCTCGCCCCTACCTGGGCTCGAACCAGGAACACATCGACAACAACCACCCTCGAAGCAGCATTACCCATGCAGAGCAAGGGGAACAACCACTCCAAGTCTCAGAGCGAGTGACGTTTGAAACGCTATTAGCGCGCACCCCGCTAACTAGCTAGCCATTTCACATCGATTACACCAGCCTAATCTCGGGAGTTGATAGGCTTGAAGTCATAAACAGCTCAATGCTGGAAGCACAGCGAAGAGCTGCTGGCAAACGCATGAAAGTGCTGTTTGAATGAATGCTTCCGAGCCTGCTGCTGCCTAACATCGCTCAGTCAGACTGCTCTATCAAATCATAGACTTAATTATCACATAATAACACACAGAAATACGAGCCTTTGGTCATTAATATGGTCGAATCCGGAAAATATAATTTCGAAAACAAAACGTTTATTCTTTCAGTGAAATAGGGTACTGTTCCGTATTTTATCTAACGTATTTCATCCCTAAGTCTAAATATTGCCGTTACATTGTACAACCTTCAACGTTATGTCATAATTATGTACAATTCCTCGTGGAGTGCAATGTAAGGCAGGTGGTTAGAGTATTGGATTAGTAACCGGAAGGTTACAAAAACGAATCCCCGAGCTGACAAGGTAAAAATCTGTCATTCTGCCCCTGAACAAGGCAGTTAACCCACCGTTCCTAGGCTGCCATTGAAAATAGGAATGTGTTCTTAACTGACTTGCCTAGTTAAATAAAGGTGTAAAATAAATCGGCCACAATCGGTGTACAAAAATACCGGTTACCGATTGTTATGAAAACTTTAAATCGGCCTTTCCGATTAAATCGGTCGACCTCTAACACACAACAATAATTATCTAACCACCCCACTAACTGTATTGATCTCTATTAGACTGACTAGCTTAGCACACCTAACATGGACATGTCAATGTTGTCAGCTTGCTGTTAGCTAACTAGCTAGCATCACTAAATTGCTAGCCAGCGGAAAACCAACTAACCAACCATATACGAGTTATACACATTCATCACTGCTACCAACACACAAACAGAGAGTGAGTTAGATATATCGACATTTCTATTTTTAGTAATAGTGTGTTTTCCAGACAAGGGTGGACCAAATGGCTACCCTATTGAGCTAGCTCACATTAGCTAATGTTAGTCAAAGATAGAACAAACAAGCAAGCATCTTTAATCTGCTTAAGGTAGCTACCAGTCTACCAGTGACTACCATGGCATAGGTGAAATTGATTGCAGTGTGTAGCCAAAAGTTTAGCTAGTTATACACTGCTCAAAAAAATAAAGGGAACACTTAAACAACACAATGTAACTCCAAGTCAATCACACTTCTGTGAAATCAAACTGTCCACTTAGGAAGCAACACTGATTGACAATAAATTTCACATGCTGTTGTGCAAACGGAATAGACAAAAGGTGGAAATTATAGGCAATTAGCAAGACACCCCCAAAAAAGGAGTGATTCTGCAGGTGGTGACCACAGACCACTTCTCAGTTCCTATGCTTCCTGGCTGATGTTTTGGTCACTTTTGAATGCTGGCGGTGCTCTCACTCTAGTGGTAGCATGAGACGGAGTCTACAACCCACACAAGTGGCTCAGGTAGTGCAGTTCATCCAGGATGGCACATCAATGCGAGCTGTGGCAAAAAGGTTTGCTGTGTCTGTCAGCGTAGTGTCCAGAGCATGGAGGCGCTACCAGGAGACAGGCCAGTACATCAGGAGACGTGGAGGAGGCAGTAGGAGGGCAACAACCCAGCAGCAGGACCGCTACCTCCGCCTTTGTGCAAGGAGGTGCACTGCCAGAGCCCTGCAAAATGACCTCCAGCAGAGGAGGAGGGGTTGTAGACTCCACCTTTTTTATTAAAGAAAATAACCACATTCTACAGATAAAATGTACAACCATGAAAATCTTTCCAACATATGTCGTGTCTCTGCCATGGCATATAGTCATTACTACATTAATTAACAACATTACGTTTTTGTCATAGACTATACCACAAGCTAAAACGAGCACATTTTAATTTCACTGGTAGAATCAGGAAGTATTGTCTTACTGTGTATTCGTCTGCTCATAGTGAACAACAAAGTCCGGCATTCATAGAGAATGCAGATACCTCCCCAGTAGGTAGATGGGGCGTGCCACAAACTCAGAACTTCTCTAGGCAATGTCTTTTTTGAAAACGTTTGTTTTTCACTAACGTGTGTCATCATGCCCATGTGATGTTCTGTGCCCTGCTGTGCTAATTACAAACAATTGCAGAAATAAGTTATCTTTCACCGTTCTACCTACCAGAGATGTACCCCGATGCTGCCAGTGGCTTGCGGCTATCAAGAATGATGCTTATGGTGACCAAAGATTATCAGAGGGATTTTCAGGCTGAACTGATCAGTAATCCATTTCGACGACAGCAGATGAGTGATGTGATACCATCAATGTTTTTCTTCACAACAAAATGGAAGATTCTCGATTAGAGGTAATTTACATCAGCTAGCTTGCTTGCCTAGCGGGACTAGGTAAGTTAGCTAACATTACAGTCCTGTATCGATCACTGAAAGCCATCAGCTAAATCATACAATTAATAAAAATTAAAAAAACACCCTCAAATATTAATGTTCAAGAAACTTTAATTGTTATAGTTCAGAATAAATAATGCAAGTTAGTGTCAAAAAGTTAATAAAATACAAAACAGTTAAGTGTTTACAACTTAAAAAGATAACCATATGGGTGGTGATGTCACTTTATTACTTTAAGTATTGAACACTGAAATACTTTGAGTTGGGTTATTTGAATGGTTTTAGGCAACAGGTTTTCAACCCAAAAATGTTTTTGCGGAACTAATTACATTTTTACAGTGAATGTGATTCTATTCATTCCAGCTGAGTATCAATATTTTGATTCATCTATTTACAGTGTATCTCTGTATCTGTCTGTATGCTCATCTGTCAGAGTTTAGGTCTAGACATGAAAGCTACCTTTTTACATATGTAATAGAAGATGCAATCACTGAAATCAGCTTACAAAACTGCTGTTAATATATGGAAGTCAAGAATTCCCTCTGAATCTTTTCAACTTCAGTTTGAATGAAGAGGAATAGAACAGAATGTAGAAAAAGAACTAAAAATGAATAGAACCACAAGAACAGTGAAGAGTTCCACAGACAAAGAGCACATACGATTAAAAGAAGAAAAAAAATCACCATCCAATTTCAATTCCCTTCAGTCTCTTTATTTTCCAGTAACTACTAGTAACAATTGACACAGAATAGAGGAACAGATCAGAGAAATTCATTGAGACTAACATTTTCCCTCAAACACTACTGAGATAATCCAAATAACTTCACAGATCTTCATTGTAAAAGGTTTAAACACTGTTTCCCATGCATGTTCAATGAACCATAAACTATTAATGAACATGCACCTGTGGAACGGTCGTTAAGACAATAACAGTTTACAGACGGTAGGCAATTAAGGTCACCGTTATGACAACTTAGAACAATAAAGAGGCCTTTCTACTGACTCTGAAAAACACCAAAAGAAAGATGCCCAGGGTCCCTGCTCATCTGCGTGAACGTGCCTTTGGCATGCTGCAAGGAGGCATGAGGACTGTAGATGTGGCCAGGGCAATATATTGCAATGTCCGTAACTGTGAGACGCCTAAGACGGCGCTACAGGGAGACAGGACGGACAGCTGATCATCCTTGCAGTGGCGGACCACGTAACAACACCTGCAAAGGATCTGTACAGCCGAACATCACACATGCGGGACAGGTACAGGATGGCAACAACAACTGCCCGAGTTACACCAGGAACGCACAATCCCTCCATCAGTGCTCAGACTGTCCAGCCTCTCTCAGCCTATTGCGTACAGAGGGCTTGTAGGCCTGTTGTAAGGCAGGTCCCTCACCAGACATCACCGGCAACCACGTTGCCTATGGGCACAAACCCACCGTCGCTGGACAAGACAGGACCGGCAAAAAGTGCTCTTCAGTGACGAGTCGCGGTTCTGTCTCACCAGGGGTGATGGTCGGATTCGCGTTTATCGTCGAAGAAATGAGCGTTACACCGAGGCCTGTACTCTGGAACGGGATCGATTTGGAGGTGAAGGGTCCGTCATGGTCTGGGACGGTGTGTCACAGCGTCATCGGACTGGGCTTGTTGTCATTGCAGGCAATCTCAATGCGTTACAGGGAAGACATCCTCTCCCCCATGTGGTATCCTCAACCTGACATGACCCTCCAGCAAGACAATGCCACCAGCCATACTGCTCGTTCTGTGCGTGATTTCCTGCAAGACAGGAATGTCAGTGTTCTGCCATGGCCAGCGAAGAGCCCGGATCTCAATCCCATTGAGCACATCTGGGAGCTGTTGGATCGGAGGGTGAGGGCTAGGGCCATTCCCCCCCAGAAATGTCCGGGAACTTGCAGGTGCCTTACTGGAAGAGTGGCGTAACATCTTGCAGCAACAACTAGCAAATCTGGTGCAGTCCATGAGGAGGAGACGCACTGCAGTACTTAACACAGCTGGTGGGCACACCAGATACTGAATGTTACTTTTGATTTTGACTCCCTTTGTTCAGGGACACATTATTCCATTTCTGTTAGTCACATGTCTGTGGAACTTGTTCAGTTTATGTCTCAGTTGTTGAATCTTTTTATGTTCATACAAATATTTACACATGTTAAGTTTGCTGAAAATAAACGCAGTTGACAGTGAGGACGTTTCTTTTTTTGCTGAGTTTATATATATATATCTATCTCTCTGAAATGTTGTTGTTGATCCCTTAATCCCTTTCCTATCATATCTAGGCTGATCATCAATTCACAGCCATCTTGTTGCTGGAAATAACACAAATAACACTGCCTGGGCTGCAAAACCTGTCAAAGCATGTCAACTTTGATATTAGAAATGGAAATTCTCTACAGCTGACCACTAACACTCATCCAATAACATATCTTTCCATCATAACAAACAGAGATTAACAATTCTAAACCATGATTGGTATCGGAAAGATGGATCAATAAACATGATCAATTGGATATGAAGGGCACGATATACACTGTATGAATACTCTACGGTCTATACAGTACCAAACACCACGGTAGAGCAGGAATATCCATTCCTGGATCCATAGCCTTTCTGGTTTTAATTTCTCCCTGGTGCTTAATTGATTGATTACTGTAAAGTTATTAGTTGGCCATGCAGAGGGTCCATTCCCTAGCACCTGATCAGAGGGAAAGGTGTTTTAGACCTCCTTGCTGAAGAGTATGGGTTGAAGTTACACTCTGGTTACTACTCTTAACAACTAACTTGTCCTAATTGAAAGTACTAACCCAGGCCCTGGAGTAGTGACAGTAAGGACATTATCACATGAAGTTCGGTACCCTGGTTCAATTTCCTGGAGCGTTTGTGAGAATTCTACAGAAAACGTTTTGCATTCACAAGACCTGAAAATAACTTTCAGGGTGCGCTTAGCAAGACACACATTTTACATGACGTTAGATACAGTAGCTAGCTTGTTTAGAAAGGGTAAAAAAGGTCCGGGCCTCTCGCGCTGCCGTGCCACAATACCTGGTGTTTTGGTCCTGTATCTTGGACCCACTACTCACGCTGGTCCAGGATTAATTTCCGCCAGGGTTCGTTTGCGTTTCACACATGCTTTATAGCGTGGATGAGGGTACCGAATGCTCTAGGACCTGGATCATAAGTGGATATGTGAAAGCGCCCTAAGAGCAGAGCAGTATACCCAGGCTGACAAGAGAAAGAGCAGCGCTAGGCCAGGTGCCTGAGTTATAAGCCTGACAAAGGCTCTGTTCTAGCCTAATTTAAGAGCTGCTTCTGCTCTGTCTTATTAACAATTTACTAGACATCAGTCAGCCCCTCTATTGTGGCATAATCTACGTCACAAACTGAAACGAACGCACCGACGCCCTGAAATGCACCCTTTCATGTCTGGGCACTTATACATTAAACCATGCAACTTTCATATGAGTGCAATCAGGACATGCACTGTTCAGTCTAGATAGGGTTGACTTGTCATGCCATACTTGACATTGTATGTGCTCGTGCCAGTACAAAGAACATAGCATTAACGAACAGGTCCCGATAGGTCTGGTTGAGTTGACTTACCCTGGTATTGACTTGGTTGACATGGCAATGTACTATATGTGCCTTGTGCCAGCATAGTACCAAGAACAAAGTATTAACCCTCTGTGTCAGTCACAGACAGATTGACCTCAGATTAAACCATGCAAGTTTAAATGGGAAGCACATACCCCATGACATGCACCGGATGCTCCCGACTCCCGATAGTCCTTGTTGATTTATGTCAGAACTGAAATTACATTGTTATAATACTGTTATTGCATCAAATGGATGTTTTATGCAAAATAAGAGGGGATTCTTTGAACACTCATCTGTGTGTGTGGACTGAAAGTGGGAGTTAAATCTCTGGGAGATTTAACACTGACAGTGGATTTACGGTGGATTGGTGACAAGGCAACATTCCATTCCATGATTAGTGTCTGTGTGCTTGTCTGTCGGTAACAGGGAGAACCAATCTCCAGCTTCTTTAAAGAAAGGATTTAGTATTTCAGGTTGCATTGGTATTTTTGTACAAGCAAGCCGTAAATTAACTAGAGACAAATATTTGGCGCCATGTAAATTTTGATGTCTGTTGCAGGAGATCAAACTGTGCCTTTGTATAAATTCTCTCATCTGTGATTTGTCATGAACATCCAGGAGGATGGACTTTGCCAGAAAATGCTGTGGCTTAGTCCTGCTGATTGGGCTCTCGACGAATCACCTACAGGGGGCTCGGCTCGTTGACAAGCTCCATTACTGCAGTACTTAAATAAGAAAGCTGACTTGTTTTTGATCAAATGTATAGGTCTCTCCTTTTGATTACAATAATTACACGACACTTCACTTGACATCGTACATGCCTTGTGGCAGATAAGGTTCATTTAGTTGACATGGTACTGTATTGGTCATGCCATTAGAGAGACTTGTACAGAGTAAAGATGACCTCATTAACTCTGTGTCAGCTCTGCCAGATAGGCCTCTGTATGCTGAAGCCTCCCTGAGAGTCGCTGTGCGTGTGAGAGAGAACAACAGGGGCAGTCCCATCAATTAGTTAGTTCAAAGAGCCATCAACCAATGCACACATGCATACTTGGGCTAAAGTGGAAAGTGTGTGGAGAAGTGTGGAGGCTGTTGTAGCAGCAAAGGGGTGACCAACTCCATATTAATGCTCATGAGTTTGGAATAAGATGTTCAATGAGCAGGTGTCCACATTCTTTTGGTAATTTAGTGTATTTGAAATATATATATATATATATATATATATATATATATATACACTGCTCAAAAAAATAAAGGGAACACTAAAATAACACATCCTAGATCTGAAAGAATGAAATATTCTTATTAAATACTTTTTTCTTTACATAGTTGAATGTGCTGACAACAAAATCACACAAATATTATCAATGAAAATCAAATTTATCAACCCATGGAGGTCTGGATTTGGAGTCACACTCAAAATTAAAGTGGAAAACCACACTACAGGCTGTTCCAACTTTGATGTAATGTCCTTAAAACAAGACAAAATGAGGCTCAGTAGTGTGTGTGGCCTCCACGTGCCTGTATGACCTCCCTACAACGCCTGGGCATGCTCCTGATGAGGTGGCGGATGGTCTCCTGAGGGATCTCCTCCCAGACCTGGATTAAAGCATCCGCCAACTCCTGGACAGTCTGTGGTGCAACGTGGCGTTGGTGGATGGAGCGAGACATGATGTCCCAGATGTGCTCAATTGGATTCAGGTCTGGGGAACGGGCGGGCCAGTCCATAGCATCAATGCCTTCCTCTTGCAGGAACTGCTGACACACTCCAGCTACATTAGGTCTAGCATTGTCTTGCATTAGGAGGAACCCAGGGCCAACCGCACCAGCATATGGTTTCACAAGGGGTCTGAGGATCTCATCTCGGTACCTAATGGCAGTCAGGCTACCTCTGGCGAGCACATGGAGGGCTGTGCGGCCCCCCAAAGAATTGCCACCCCACACCATGCCTGACCCACCGCCAAACCGGTCATGCTGGAGGATGTTGCAGGCAGCAGAACGTTCTCCACGGCGTCTCCAGACTCTGTCACGTCTGTCACATGTGCTCAGTGTGAACCTGCTTTCATCTGTGAAGAGCACAGGGCGCCAGTGGCGAATTTGCCAATCTTGGTGTTCTCTGGCAAATGCCAAACGTCCTGCACGGTGTTGGGCTGTAAGCACAACCCCCACCTGTGGACGTCGGGCCCTCATACCACCCTCATGGAGTCTGTTTCTGACCGTTTGAGCAGACACATGCAGATTTGTGGCCTGCTGGAGGTCATTTTGCAGGGCTCTGGCAGTGCTCCTCCTTGCACAAAGGCGGAGGTAGCGGTCCTGCTGCTGGGTTGTTGCCCTCCTACGGCCTCCTCCACGTCTCCTGGTGTACTCGCCTGTCACCTGGTAGCGCCTCCATGCTCTGGACACTACGCTGACAGACACAGCTCGCATTGATGTGCCATCCTGGATGAACTGCACTACCTGAGCCACTTGTGTGGGTTGTAGACTCCATCTCATGCTACCACTAGAGTGAAAGCGCCGCCAGCATTCAAAACATCAGCCAGGAAACATAGGAACTGAGAAGTGGTCTGTGGTCACCACCTGCAGAACCAGTCCTTTATTGGGGGTGTCTTGCTAATTGCCTATAATTTCCCCCTGTTGTCTATTCCATTTGCACAACAGCATGTGAAATTTATTGTCAACCAGTGTTGCTTCCTAAGTGGACAGTTTGATTTCACAGAAGTGTGATTGATTTGTAGTTACATTGTGTTGTTTGTGTTCCCTTTATTTTTTTGAGCAGTGTATAAATATATATATTTTACCCCCTTTTTCACCCCAATTTCGTGGTATCCAATTGCTGGTAGTTACTGTCTTGTCCCATCGCTACAACTTCCGCACGTACTCGGGAAACCCAACCCAACCAAGCCGCACTGCTTCTGAACCTCTTGGCGCACGGATCCCTTTAACGGGATCATTTTAAACAACCGCTGAATTGCAGAGCGCCAAATAAATTAAATAAAAAAATATATATTTATGATATCACAAGTGAAATATACCAAAACACAGCTTAGCTTATCGTGTCAGTTTTTGAAAATATGCTTTACAGCGAAAGCAATCCAAGTGTTTGAGTTTATCGATCACTAGACAAAACATTACGAAGAGCTAGCATCAATGTAGATTGGTCACGAAAGTCTGAAAAGCAATAAAATTCATCGCTTACCTTTGATGATCTTCGGATGTTTGCACTCACGAGACTCCCAGTTACACAATAAATGTTTCTTTTGTTCGATAAATATTATTTTTATATCCAAAAAACCCCATTTGGTTGGTGCGTTATGTTCAGAAATCAACAGGATCCAGCAGTCATGAAGGGAAGACGAAAATTCCAAATAGTATCCGTAAAGTTCGTAGAAACATGTCAAACGTTTTTATAATCAATCCTCAGGTTGTTTATAACATAACTAATCAATCATATTTCAACTGGACGGTAAACTATCAATACTAGAGATAAAGAAAATGTCAAGCAACAACTTTCGCGCGCATGAACTAATTAAAGGACACCTGGTCATCCACTGACGCATTTTGATAAATCTCGCTCATTTTTCAGAATAAAAGCTTGAAACTGTGTCTAAAGCCTGGTCACAACCTGTGGAAGACAGGTTGTGTCTGGTTGATATCCAGACACAACCTGTGTAACAGTATTATAACAATCTGGTTGATATCCCTTTAAATGGAGGATAGGCAGGCAATGGAACAGGGATTTTTCAAAATAAGAGCCATTTCCGGGTTGGATTTCCTCAGGTTTTCGCCTGCAAAATCAGTTCTGTTATACTCAGAGACAATATTTTGACAGTTTTGGAAACGTTAGTTTTCTATCCTAATCTGTCAATTATATGCATATTCTAGCATCTGGGCCTGAGAAATAGGCCGTTTACATTGGGAACGTTATTTTTCCAAACATAAAAATTCTGCCTCCTAGCGTCAAGAAGTTAACACAGCGTGCATCAAACGGAAGCCAGCCGCACCAATGTGCCGGAGGAAACACCGTACACCTAGCAACCTGGCCAGCGTGCACTGTGCCTGGCCCGCCACAGGAGTCATCAGTGCGCGATGAGACAAGGACATCCCTGCCGGCCAAACCCTCCCTAACCCAGACAACGCTAGGCCAATTGTGCGCCGCCCCATGGGCCTCCCGGTCACGGCCAGCTGCACAGTGCCACCACTGCGCCACCCGGGAGGCCCCCCATGTAGTGTATTTCTGATACAGTATTACCATGATAGGAGCATCAGATCCAACAGATGTGATGGATAGTGGAGATAATGAGATAGTGGATACCCCCGGGGGCTTTGTGTGGTTGGTCAGATGGTTGGCTGTATGATGTATCATATCTGGCGTGTGATGTAAATTGAGCATCTGATCTGCATATTGATAAACATACTTCCCTTGCATATGACCTGTCATAATATTGCATGATGTTGCTGTGAGCACATTGGTGAGGTTTTGATCTTGCCTGCCATGCGTAGGCTTCTTTAAAGGATTATGATACCGTTTATGTTAGAGTGGATTTTTTAAGCACATAAATAAATCTGTTGCGTAACTCAAAATTCATTCCGGCTCTTGGAGGGGTTATAGGCCCTACCCTGAAGAAAGAGACAAATAAAATAATGTATCCTATGTTGGTCGATTGAGGGAGGAACTACATTTTTCATAGGCTGTCGCTGTAGCATCCCAGAACCTTGTCCCTTCCAAATATAAAATTCCAACGTCAGGCGATAACCCAAAAAGGGGATTAGAAACATATAATCTAAATTACATTCTCTCAGCAGGCTTTGTTTTTCCTCTACTTATTTTCTGTATAAACTGATATAATTTTCTTAATTTATCCACTTAGTCTCTCGGTCTACTGATTAGTAATGACGGGTTTGAAAGACATGGACTAACCTGCAGAGATGGTTCTGGGGCCTTTCTTGCTTTGAGCTAACCTGCTGAGATGGTTCTGGGGCCTTTGTTGCGTTCTCTCTCTCTCCCTCTCTTTTTCTCTCTGTAAACATCAACACAGCACTTCATGAGGGCTAGCCTGCCGAGCGTTCCCCTGAAGAACTGAGGTTAATCAGGATTCACTAAACCTGAGTTGTCCCAAATGGTACCCTATTCCCTATTTAGTGCACTACTTTTGACCAGGGGATAGGGTGCCATTTGTGACACACCTATTACCCTGAAGATTCACAATCAGTGGAGAGTTCCTTCCAATGCAATCCAATACTATCCACAAACTAACACCTCAGCACCCCGTTGCAGTATTCTCTATGGAATCTGTGGTTGATTCCTGTGAGAGGGTATCTCCTTGCTAGTCATTTAGACACTTCGTGTGAAGGATGTCTCGTGTGTCCAATGTGTTGCTGTTCCTTAGAATTTAGGTCAGGTTTAAAGATACTTGAACTTAATTTTTAGACACCGCTAAGATGAACGAGCTATCACCTTCTGGTGGCGACAAACAGTTGCGAATCAACATGTAGAATCATCTGAAAATGAACAGAAAAAGGTCCCCCGGTGCTGTAAACTGATTGTCGTCAGTGTGTTTTGTCTATTATAGAAATCAGAGACGTTGATGGAATTAATCGGACTGTGTCAATTTAGGAAGTGTGAAACCTGGTGTATACTGTACTTGAAAAAATAAAAGAATGCTAGACGTGCACAAACAGAAGAGCAAACTGAAGAAAGGAAAATACTCAGCCACTCTTGGACAACAATGGAAGTTCACTTCAAAAGAGCTTCTTTATTGTTGAAACGTTTTGGCATTTAGCCTTCATCAGGGTTGACTTCACTTATACTGCAATTGTACATGGTGGTTGTGTTCTCCTCTAACTGGTGTAGATTATATACTTCCCACTATGAAAAGGCATCATATCAACCTCCAATGTTGGCAAATATGACTTAAATTTGAAATTAACCAAACCTTGAAAAATGCTGTTGTCGAATTTTGCTAAGGATAAAAAACAGTTTGATGCATTTTATCAGATTAAATCAAAAGGCACATTGATGCAATTCGTTAGAAAAAATCTGGAGAAATAATGTGAAGTGGTAACAATGTTGACTCAACCAATCTTTCCCTGGCAGATTTGTTTATGATTTTTTAACTGCGTACAGTTGGATTTCCTCTACCGGGCTAAAGTATTTCCTTCCTCTATCTGTAATTGGGTCTTGGGTTGCGTATCAGCTTAATACCAAAACATATGTTGTGCTGACTGTAATTGACCCCTGGGTGGTTTATCTTAAACCTCATGGGAAGAGTTCTGCCACTTTTTTTTGGCCTAGTGCCAATCACAGCCAATCCAGTTTACCATGCTGCCCTATCTGGAGAACCTCAATTAGATCATCCTGGGTAGGAGCACACACACGCAACACCTTTTATCAGCACTACTCTATCCACATGGGCAGAGCCTTATCTAAGTGGCCGACTAAGCCATAAGTGGCCGACTAAGCCTGTCACATTCTTCCCAGTCAAAATAGTTTGCGCATATATTATATGACAAAAAAAACGATTACGTTTTTGTTTGTTTTAGTGTTCGGAACCGAAGTCTACGCCCCTTCGTCAGTGATTGGTCAACAGTACTACTAGTAGGAGTGGAAATTATGGACAGGATTCTTCAATGAAGTGTTTGTTGTCATTCAACAAGAGACGACTAGTTTTCCACTTTTCCACTGCACCAAACATCTTATTTAGATGTAAAATTGCCCGACTAAGACCACTGCGACATTTTTTTTCTCTCTAGGTTGCTTGATTTATCTTGGATTAATACCGGCTATGTTGTTGCTACAGTGTCTTTCTATTGCTGTTTTTTTTTAAGCAAAGGTATTTTGAGAGAGTATGTGAGGCAGAGACGTTCTATTCGCATAGCTGAGTTCTGCTAGGAGCAAACCGAACCTAGTATGTGTGTGGGGGGGGGGGGGGGGGGGGGGGGTTCAGTCGGAATCTCAACTTACTGTTAGTTAAGATAGTAGAATACAAAATGTACAATTTCTAAATGTAGTAATGCATCAGCAGTCATTGTCAATTGTTTTATTTAACCTTTGATTTAACTAGGCAAGTCAGTTAAGAACAAATTCTTATTTATAATGACGTTCTACGCCAGCCATACCCTAACCCGGATGACGCTGGGCCAATTGTGCGCCGCCCCATGGGACTCCAAATCACGGCTGGTTGTGATACAGCATGGACTCGACCAGGGTCTGTAATGACACCTCTAGCACTGAGATGCACTGCCTTATAGTTCTGCGCCACTCAGGAGCCCATGTCAGCTAACATTTTCTAGGTTAATAACTATCTAAACCTTGTAGTAAAGAGGGGCCCTGACCTCCAGGGGGCCCCCATTGATTTCTCACTCAGATATCATATGAACATGGTAAGATTGCAGGAAATTAGCTTTTAAACTGCAATTTTTTCACACAAAAATTGTAGAACTGCAGGAAATGTACTTTTAAACTGCAAATTACTCTCAACCTTATGGCAAAATGTGCAGGAAATTACATAGGAACTTAATTTGCGAATTTAATGCAGAAAATAAATTCATATTTCACTGAAAACTTGCACTAACAAAATGTTATATTAACACTATTGCATTTTTCATGTAGGCTAATTTTGGCCAGTTATTAGCTAAAATAACTAGCTAATAACTACCGATCAAGCAACATTATGGACTAAATGTTAAAATCCTGTTGTTGCACGATTATTTTGCTGTGACAATACTGGTCAAATTAAGATCCATGTTTGTAGCTTTAAAACTGTAATATTTTCACCCCTTTCCATGGCAAAATGTGTAGAATTGCAAAAAATGTACTTTAAAACTGCAACATTTTCTCTGCACCCCATGGCAAGATGTGTAGGAAAATGTACTTTAAAACTGCATATTTGTCTCTCTGCCGCCATGAGGGGGGGGCTACTAAATGTTTTTGCCCCCCCAACCAAATCTTGCTTAGGGCCCCTTACACGGAACCCAAACCGGTTGCGTGCGTGCGCTATCGTGCATAAATGTATTTTGCCTCCCCACACCAAACGCAATCACGACATCCAGGTTAAAATATCAAAACAAACTCTGAACCAATGACATTAATTTGGGGACAGGTCGAAAAGCATTAAACATGTATGGCAATTTAGCTAGTTAGCGTGCACTTGCTAGCTAACGTTAATTTGTCCTATTTAGCTAGCTTGCTGCTGCTAGCTGAGTTGTTATTTTACCTGAAATGCACAAGAACCTCTACTCCGACAATTAATCCACACATAAAACAGCCAACCAAATTGTTTCTAGTCATCTCTCCTCCTTCCAGGCTTTTTCATTGTTTAACTTATATGGTGATCGCATCTAAACGTTCATTGTATTACCACCACTACCGGCAAAGCAGTTCGTCTTTCAATCACCCACGTGGGTATAACCAATGGGGAGATGGCACGTGGGTACCTGCTTCTATAAACCAATGAGGAGATGGGAGAGGCAGGACTTGCAGCGCGATCTGCGTCAGAAATAGGAATGAGTTCTATTTTAGCCCTTGACGCTCGCGAGAAGTGTGTGTAATAAATGAATAACATGGATTTCTAAATGGATTTTGCGACGCTCGCGCACGCGACGTGTCCGGTCTGGTCAGCATGTTAGAAACGTCCCTGCACATGGGACTGCATTGCATGGAGGGGAAATGTGGAAGCTACTTGTTTGTTGTCACTCTCTCTCGTTGTCTCTCTTGGTGTTACATACTCCTGCACTCTCACTCAGCCCTCTCTCTTTTTCTCTCACTCTATTCTTCATCTTGTCTCTCTCTCTTCCTCCCCCTCCTCCCACTCTCGCTCCTTCCCCCTTACTACCTTCTCCTCTCAACCTCATCTTTCATAATATGCACCCTCCAAAGCTTTTAGATGCATGACTAATACATTGGCAATATATATTTTCTTCTAATAGGAAACAATTGAGGAGAATTCACTCAAAAAGAAGTTGAGCTTTGGAAATAATCATTCTCTCTCACACACTCTGCCTGCCTGCCCCCCTTTCCTGTCTCTCTGCCTTTCCCTCCAGGCTCTCTATTTCTATAATCCCCCCCCCTCTCTCTCTCTCGTCTCTTGCCTCATTCTCCCATCTCTCTCTCAGTACCTCTCAAACACGCCCATTCAGAAATCTATTTTAAATTCCCCTTTAGAATACAGAAGCTGCCATGTTTTAGTGTGAATTTATACCAATATGATGTTTGATCACACCTATTGTAGTGTATATGCTAATCAAGCTTTGTTTTTCATGTTTCTCTTCCATCATTCTTTCAGCTCGAATATTCCAAACATTCTGCTACCTCATATCTTGTCAAGCAGCCTATATCAAGCAGCCTATTTACAAAAATGGAGCAAATGGCAGGTTGTCGCCAAAATATTAGCAGAGTCCTCATTGTTTGGGTTTAAAAGCTCATGGAATTAAAGCATTCAGCTCCGTGTAATGATTTGATCCATTAGTTTGTCCTACATTGGCTTTGATTGGCAATTGACAGGAAATAAAAGAAAGAAGCCCCAGAGCAACAGCTACTCCAGGGGAGGTGGTTGGTATTTGATCATATGC
Organism: Salvelinus fontinalis; assembly: GCF_029448725.1. NCBI lineage: Eukaryota > Metazoa > Chordata > Actinopteri > Salmoniformes > Salmonidae > Salvelinus > Salvelinus fontinalis. The sequence continues at coordinate 45,977,680 of NC_074668.1, forward strand.
TGGCTGAATGAGAAATAGCATACATTCAACCTGCTTTGGCTGTGACAGTTTAAACACATGACACAACAGTCTATTTGATGAATCCATTCACAGTAAAGGCTTTTGAAGTGTGCAATTTACAACTGTACAACTCACTGAGATAACAGCACATTTGGTTGTGTGTCATTAAGCATAATACTAAATCACAACAGAAAGTGAATGATGAACATTTGCTTATAGAGCACTGGGGAGCCATTCCATGTTGCATGCCAATGAAATGGGATTCAAATGATTTTACATCAGCTGTGGACATATCAAATGGAATACACAAATAGATGTTGGCCGTAGGATTTGGAGTTGTGAAACACACACTATAGGCTACTGTAATCTGAGGCTTTCTTACTATAATCCTGTGTTTTTAGGAGTGTACACAACATATTGCGTGAGCAGAGTGGCCTTGTTAGCCAGCTTGCCAGCTTAGTGGAGTCTGCCACTAGCACAGTCAGTGTAGTCAGCTCAGCTATCCCCATTGAGACCGTGTCTGTGCCTCGACCTGGGTTGGGCAAAACTAAACATGGCGGTGTTCGCCTTAGCAATCTCACTAGGATAAAGACCTCCTCCATTCCTGCCATTATTGAAAGAGATCGTGATACCTCAAAATAGGGCTACTTAATGTTAGATCCCTCACTTCAAAGGCAATTATAGTCACTGATCATAATCTTGATGTGATTGGCCTGACTGAAACATGGCTTAAGCCTGATGAATTTACTGTGTTAAATGAGACCTCACCTCCTGGTTACACTAGTGACCATATCCCCCGTGCATCCCGCAAAGCAGAGGTGTTGCTAACATTTACGATAGCAAATTTAAATTTACAAAAAAAAAAAAAATGACGTTTCATCTTTTGAGCTTCTAGTCATGAAATCTATGCAGCCTACTCAATCACTTCTTATAGCTACTGTTTACAGGCCTCCTGGGCCATATACAGCGTTCCTCACTGAGTTCCCTGAATTCCTATCGGACCTTGTAGTCATAGCAGATAATATTCTAATTTTGTTGATTTTAATATTCACATGGAAAAGTCCACAGACCCACTCCAAAAGGCTTTCGGAGCCGTCATCGACTCAGTGAGTTTTGTCCAACATGTCTCTGGATAGTTGTGGATCTTAATGTTTTTCCTCATAATCCTGGACTATCGGACCACCATTTTATTACGTTTGCAATCGCAAACAAATAATCTGCTCAGACCCCAACCAAGGAGCATCAAAAGTCGTGCTATAAATTCTCAGACAACACAAAGATTCCTCGATGCCCTTCCAGACTCCCTCTGCCTACCCAAGGATGTCAGAGGACAAAAATCAGTTAACCACCTAACTGAGGAACTCAATTTAACCTTGTGCAATACCCTAGATGCAGTTGCACCCCTAAAAACTAAAAACATTTGTCATAAGAAACTAGCTCCCTGGTATACAGAAAATACCCGAGCTCTGAAGCAAGCTTCCAGAAAATTGGAACGGAAATGGCGCTCCACCAAACTGGAAGTCTTCCGACTTGTTTGGAAAGACAGTACCATGCAGTATCGAAGAGCCCTCACTGCTGCTCGATCATCCTAGCCAGACGTGTCCCCCTGCTTAAGCCAGTACATGTCCAGGCCCGTCTGAAGTTTGCTAGAGAGCATTTGGATGATCCAAGAAGATTGGGAGAATGTCATATGGTCAGATGAAACCAAAATAGAACTTTTTGGTAACTCAACTCGTCGTGTTTGGAGGACAAAGAATGCTGAGTTGCATCCAAAGAACACCATACCTACTGTGAAGCATGGGGGTGTAAACATCATGCTTTGGGGCTGTTTTTCTGCAATGGGACCAGGACGACTGATCCGTGTAAAGGAAAGAATGAATGGGGCCATGTATCGTGAGATTTTGAGTGAAAACCTCCTTCCATCAGCAAGGGCATTGAAGATGAAACGTGGCTGGGTCTTTCAGCATGACAATGATCCCAAACACACCGCCAGGGCAACGAAGGAGTGGCTTCGTGAGAAGCATTTCAAGGTCCTGGAGTGGCCTAGCCAGTCTCCAGATCTCAACCCCATAGAAAATCTTTGGAGGGAGTTGAAAGTCCGTGTCGCCCAGCAACAGCCCCAAAACATCACTGCTCTAGAGGAGATCTGCATGGAGGAATGGGCCAAAATACCAGCAACAGTGTGTGAAAACCTTGTGAAGACTTACAGAAAACGTTTGACCTCTGTCATTGCCAACAAAGGGTATATAACAAAGTATTGAGAGAAACTTTTGTTATTGACCAAATACTTATTTTCCACCATAATTTGCAAATAAATTCATAAAAAATCCTACAATGTGATTTTCTGGATTTTTTTTCTCATTTTGTCTGTCATAGTTGAAGTGTACCTATGATGAAAATTACAGGCCTCTCATCTTTTTAAGTGGGAGAACTTGCACAATTGGTGGCTGACTAAATACTTTTTTCCCCCACTGTATATACAATATATAAAAAAAAAAAAAAAAAAAGTTTTTTAAAATATAATCGGTATCGGCTTTTTTTGTCGTCCAATAATCGGTATCGGCATTGAAAAATCATTATCGGTCGACCTCTAATTACATGTATGTGTGTGTTCTTGTATGCGTTTATTTGAATGAGTGTGTGTTTATGCATGTGCTCCAGTTCTTGTATACACTATAACAAGTACAATTAATATTTGTAATATGCTGAAAAGTGGCTAAACTAAGTCAACATTTTTCAGGCAAATGGGAGCAGCCATCTTTGACTTTGTTCATTTGCATCTAATATTGAATGGCACTCTAGGATTAGGGAGTTTTCACCAAATCAAACCTAAAGAAACATGGCTGTCATTATAAAAATGTTGCTGTTGTTAGCTTAGCTGACACGCATCTCTTGTCTAAACAATATTACATTTCTCACTTGTGCTCACCGGAGATGTGGTACATCGTAAACAAGTCTAGCTGTTAGGTTGCTAACTTGTCTTTTGGTTTTTGTCAGTGCAACCTGTTATTTAGATTGGGTTATGGAATGAGTTTAGCTATGGATGTGTTCCATATGATGTTTGAATGATGAAGTTTGCAGTTATGTTTTACAATAAAAGGTGAAATTGAGGAATACATTTGCGAAGACCTTTTATTTCCCATCAGTACAAAACATTGTTCCGATGTTTTTCCGACACCAGCGCTGTTTAGACGCGTTCGTTGCATCATACGTTCTGTTGCTACTGTTCCAATCACATATTTGTGATCATACGCTGCAGGGACCACTCAACAATGATCACAAATACGTGATTGTATGCATCAAAGGGTTAACCATATTTTCACATGTATTACATTTTGTTAAGACCACCTTTTCACGTGAGGAGAAAAGCATGTTTTTACCTCACATGTGAATTGTGAAACATTCATCGTTTCACATGTTAAAAAAAAAACTCCACATGACAATCTCGCTTTCACATGTGGAGTTGCATGTTCACATGTGAAAGCGAAAATCAAACTTGCAGTTCCACATGTAAGAAAATTCCACATTTACTCCAATGTTTTTAAACAAAGTAAATGTAAATCAACAGTGTATAGCCTTCTTTCTTTTTAAAACTACAATTTTTACATTATGGATGGTCAGTCCTTGCATCCATAGTATAGTCTATGGATTTGAGAGTGGTTGCAATTTTCCCTATCTTTGGTAATGTTACTCTGGCTTTCGCTTTTACTGCTCTTTTTCCAGTTGAAAGTTTTAGCAGATTCATTCCAGCAACATAGCACCCTGCATCTCACTGCTGGTTTGCCTCTGCAGCTAAACCTTGTCGGTCCCTGGATGGGTGACCAGATGTAGCGGGAAGTGGTGTAAATAATAATGTGAAAAATAAACGTGTAAAAAAATTGTTAATGTGAAACTTCAACATGTGGCCAAAAACCAAATGTCTGACTCGTGAATGTTTTACATGATTTATTATTATTTATGTTTTACATCTGAAATTGTTCATGATGTTTTTGTTATAAGGGCGGGCCACCAATACACAATCAATCATTGGTAAAGAAGCAGTTACAGAGCGAAATAATCCGATCGGTCTGAGCATCCAAGCAGACCGTCTGCAGACTTCATCAAAGAGCAGCTCCTAATGGCCATGGCCAACGGGCCAAAATAGGTGTGGACGAAGTTACGAAATCCCATGGCACATTGTTATTGCAAGCTTTGTCTAAATATACTGATGCAACTGTCCTTTGGTCAAATAGGCTAGTGGTAGAATGTCAGATATATCATCATTATTGATACCATCAAAGTCACTCGGTGTGAGTTTGTTTGTTACTGCAATGAATTAATGACTATCCATAACAGGAGATATACAAAGCAATTGTCCCACTCAAATTTCAACATTATTGATTCTATAGTGTCAGAGCTAGACGAACAGAGACTACTATTCTATTTCGTAAATATTTTTTATGTAGGTAAGAGGTAGCCTAAATATAATGATAACTTTGCTTTCACAAAGCACTGAGTCAAATTGCATTATGTTTAGTATGCTAGTTTGAAATTCAATAAGAAATATTTCATATTTGTCCAAATGGTCCCCTCCACGTTACATTCTCAATGTAGCAGCAGCATGCGGAGCGCAATGACCTTGCTCTATTTCAATTGTATTAGTCCATAGCCTAATTTACAATCATGCACCCGCACCATCCTAGTCAATGTAGCCTATAAACAACTTTCTGGGCGGTTGGTTATCTGTGTACTTACCCTCAACAAGACTGGTCTTCATGATTTATGAATAAATAACAGTAGTTGAATAAATCCAGCAGAGGGAACTCTGTTTGCAGAGACTGTATATCCGCTCTCGGTTGCAATCGATAGATAATTGCAAATCCAGTTCACTGTGCAGTCACGGTGCAGCCCCTAAACCACGGTTATATTCAAACTTTAGACGGCTTTCCTGCTGAAGCCGACAGAAGGCTGGAACAGCGCTCAGTCATTTGGGCCAGTGTGAGCGAAGACAAACTAGAGTGTAATATCCAAACTGGGACCTTTCAACCAACACACAACGTACCGGAGCGCAGAGCGCCCTACAAAAGGATGCACAAACAAGCAACAAAAAAACACACAAAGAGCTCAAAGTTCCAGAATTTGGAAAATCAAAAATAGACAGAAAAATAAAAAAATAAATCCATGGATACTGTGGTACATATCCTGTCTGATTTCTACCCGGCTGTAATCCGAACGAGGTAGGCCTAAATGAGAAGAAGCCGCTGTGTATGGTTGTATATCGGCTGCACTGCCATACACGATACAGTATGCGTTTGCATGGAGTCGTGAAAAAAGAGAGGGTGGGGCGGGAAGAGAGGGGCACTCAATCGAGAGAGTCCAAAGATGAATGTTTTATGGGTCTGGATCAGGGACTGCACACGAATGAATGTTTTATAAGATTCGGGCGGTTTGACGTGCTGGGAATCTATTTGGATCAGACATGTTCAAGCACACACATGCATAAGAAAACAAAATAAAAAAAATTACACTGTAGGTGAATGGCTTTATGGGACCAGGCAAAAATAAACTATGGTAGAGAAGTGGCAACGCAGTTCTGACTGTCAAACATTCTAGACGGAATGGATCTTGACTCGCCAACAAGAACTGCATTTAGAAAGAGCTTTTGACTGAACATAATTATATAGCCTACATGTAAAAATATAAGCTTTTGTTATTTCAGTAAAAAAGTAGGACACAATTCTATTCTGTTACAAATCTCCCAAATCTTCATCACCGTTTAGCATTCACCAACTGAACCATCGAGGTCTTATTTTTTAAATGAGATAGTATAGCCTACTCTCAGATAAATTGTCGCACCGTCATTAGGTGTACACTACAGTAGGCTACACAAGTGCACAAAAAAAGCTTCTGAGGATCATGCGAAACGTTTGAGTGGATGCGGCCAACAGCTATTTGATGTAATACAAACTGCAGTTAAAAAGTGATTGAATATTGAGCACAATCGACGCATGCTGCTGAGACTGATTGGACCGAGAGGGAACCAAATCCCTGTGCTGTGTGCAGGTCTACTGAAACCCAAGGGATTTTGATCAGTAAAGACTCACTGTTATTTTTAAGTACCATGCGCCCCCTAGCGGTAGACTGAGTTATAACGTGTTACTTCACCACTATGGACAACACCAGAGATGATGTGGTAGATGTTCTCTCTCACCTTATAGTCTTCGGGCAACAAACTGGATATAGTGCAATTGAAGCTACCAGATGTCGTAACATACAACAAATATTTAAAAACAACGAATGACTTTTTGGTACATCTTATAAAGGAGACCAAATTCAATAGAAGATACAAGAGAGAATAGCATCTGCTTTGAGTCAATCAGACTGAACAAGGCACTTCTGATGCCTGTGTTCTAGCATCAGCCATAATGCCAACATATGTGGGGTTTAGTTTACATCTGGCCACAGTACAGGTCATGGTGTATTTTAAGCTACAGACACTAAAACCAAGAGATTAAAGCATATCATATCTGACAGATGAGGTGATGCAATGATGGATTGCTGAATACAATTTGTGGGTAGATTGTAAACCGGGGGGATAAGCCCAATCACCTTTGGTATTGAATCACACTAATAGAATACCCTGCAGAGCCTTCTATGAAACGCTTTGCAGCACAGGCCAGATAGGTTGGTAGTTGGCATGGGTAACATGAGTCTTTTGTAACCTGGAAGAGCAAAGGTCACCCATTGTACGGAAGCAATGAGAGACTTAAACCTCAGTTAACACCTGGCTGGGGCTCAAGTCATATCCATATTACAGTTTTAACATTGTAGCTCTTTTTCCCATGGTCAAATAAAATCACAGAATGGCAGCGGGTAGCTAGTGTAGCCACCAGGTAGTCTCCCCGCACATATACAGAACCTTCAGAAAGTATTCACACCCCTTGACTTTTTCCACATGTTGTTGTGTTAGAGCCTGCATTTAAAATGTATTAAATTGAGATGTTGTGTCACTGATCTACACACAATACCCCATAATGTCAAAGAGGAATTATGTTTAAATGGTGATTTTAAAACAGTTAGAGTTTAATGGCTGTGATAGGAGATAACTGAGGATGGATCAACAACATTGTATTTACTTCACAATACTAACATAAACAACAAAGTGAAAAGAACGACGCCTGTACAGAATAAAACATATTCAAAACATGCATCCTGTTTGCAATAAGGCATTAAAGTAATGCAGCAAAAAATGTGGGAAAGAAATTAACTTTTTGTCCTGAATACAAAGAGCTTCATTTGGAACTAATCCAATACAACACATCACTGAGTACCACTCTATACATGTTCAAGCATAGTGGTAACTACATCATGTTATGGGTATGCTTGTCATCGGCAAGGACAAGTTAGTTTTTTGTAATAAAAAGAAACGGAATAACTCTAAGCACAGGCAAAATCCCAGAGGAAAACCTGGTTCAGTCTACTTTCCAACAGACACTGGGAGACAAATGTACCTTTCAGCAGGACAATTACCAAAAACATAATGTAAAATATACACTGGAGTTGCTTACCAAGACGAAATTGAATGTTCCTGAGTGACCTAGTTACAGTTTTGACTTAAATCGGCTTGAAAATCTGTGGCTGGACTTGAAAATGTCTATCTAGCAATGATCAACAACCAACTTGACAGAGATTGAGGAATTGTTTTAAGAATAAATGGTCAAATATTGTACAATCCAGGTGTGCAAAGCTCTTAGAGACTTACCAGAAAGACTCACAGCTGTCATCGCTGCCAAAGGTAATGTATTGACTCATGGGGTTGAATCCTTATCTAATCAAGATATATTCGTGTTTTATTTTCCATTCATGTTTTTAAGATTTTATACATTTTCTCCCACTTTAACATTAGAGTATTTTATGTAGATCATTGACAGAATATTACATTTACATGCATTTTTATCCCACTTTGTTAGACAAAATGTGGAAAAAGTCCAGGGGTGAGAATGCTTTCTGAAGCCACTGTAGTTTTCGTAATGTCACTGTGGAGATCTTGAATTAATTCCAGCCTCCTTTTATGTCCATATGTCAGTGTGTGGGTGGGGGATATATCATTACTGATTCTACTGCTTCCTCTCACCTCATTATAGAGTACTGTCTCTAATCTCCAAGACACCCACACTACCACTGCAGTGCATTATTCACGAATATGCATCCCAAATGACACCTTATTCCCTTTATAATGCACTACTTTTGACCACAGCCCTATGGGCCCTGGTCAAAAGTAGTGCACTATATAGGTAATAGGGTGCCATTTGGGAAACAAACACTGATATACAGGACTGAAAAGGATAGGTATATTGTGTGGGAGGTTGGAGGCTGTAGTCTCCTCCGTACAATAAGAGACTGTAAATTACTGCAGGTGATCACCATCACCATATGAATTGAACTTTAAGAAGATCATCTAAAAATCTTTAATTCATGACCGTAATGAAATGAGTGAGTCAAGCTGTTGGAGTTTCAAAGCCGAAAGCTCTGGTTTCTATACTATCCTTTCATCAAGAACCAGAAGGATCAAACATGGGAGCTGGATCAGATCAATTACATCCTTTGGTAGGAGAGGAAATTTGCAGGTGTTGCCATTGGAGGGATATCATTAATTAAATGACATGTGCAGGACTAGCTTACATTCATAACCAGAACGATTAGTGTCCCGTGTAGTAGTAATAGCTATGCAACAGTGTTAAGTTGAATTTGGACATTGTCATTCCCTACCGCCATCAAAAGCATCACAGGTGCATCTTAAATTAACGATGGCTGTTCATTCCATCAATATCAAAATTTTACAAGATACCCTGAATGTATTACATGCCAGGCTTCATAAAGAAACACTCTACATTGCATTGAGGAAAACCAATCAAGATTCCCCTCATCCAATCCCTCTTTCCACAGCTGCTGTCATTATTAGCAACAGAATGTGAGACAGATATCACACATTTTTTTCAACTTGTAGGGCATAGTGTTCACTCACAATGCTGCTGGGTCTTCGTTGAGGTGACACTAGGTGCCTCCCAACTTGCACCCTATTTCCCATATAGTGCACTTCTTTTAACCAGACACCTAGCTGGACAAAAGAAGTACACTAAATAGAGAATAGGGTACCATTTGAGATGCACACCTAGTCAGATATCACTTCTGCCCTTGCAGACCTCATGACAGGTAATTTTCCCTCAGTGGCCTGGAGAAGACAATAGCAGTGATGGAATTGTTTTCACACTCTGTCCAGAACCTTATTAACTCATTGGAATAAATACAATGTTGACTTGTTCACATTAAATTGTAATTACGCTGATCCCTTCTCTCCTTGCCTACACTTTCTCACCTCACTTTTTCCATTTGTCGTTTCAATTAGATTCCCCTTCTAAGTCATCGGGACCGTGTGGATTGGAATGGCTTTTCTGACTCATAAATTAAGACGCAGTCGTCCGATGTATGTACTTTAGTGTGGCTGGAGGCCGGTGGGGAAAGGCGTGTGTCCCAATTGGCACCCTATTCCCTATATGGTGCACTACCTTTGATCAAAGGCCCATAAGCTCTGGTCAAAAGTAGTCCATTATTTAGGGAATAGGGTGCCAGATCACGCCTGACGGCCACTACATCTAGAAGGAGGGATATGCAAACATGTCATGTTTAAAGGACAATTAGATGCGAAAGCATTCTCTCTCGCTCTCTCACTCTGCATCTTAATGTGCTCTGTCTGTCTGTGTTGACTCTGGGTTTCTTATACAGAGTAGAGGATGCTTGGGTGAGCAGTACAGACCCAGATCATTAGTCTCATAGTATAGCTTTGGTTTGATGCTGTCTTCTGGGTGATATGGGGACACAATGACAGATGTCAGTGGGTGTATTTCTCCCACAGTAGCAAAATCAATTGAACTTTTCATAAGCTGTCTGTAAGTTGAGAGTTATACAGTGTACTTAAGGACTTATGGTCCACTGTATAGGCCTACTGTGTGTATGCACGTCACATTATCAGCATTTATTGGATATCAGCATGAATTGGTTCTATAAATTGTTTGAGACTTTTTGTGATTATAGGTCAGATAGGTTTTATATTCTATTTGATGTTAGTTTCAGTGTAACAGATGGAACACAACAAGAGTAAAAAAGATTACACTGGACAATCAACTCCACTACAGCACAGAACAGTATAAGAACCTTACATAATCAAGCATTTGTTTGTAGCTGGTATTTACAGCCCCCCTTCTGCACTGACGGATGCTGAATATTCAAAACCTTTCAATCTGAATTAGTTATTTTTAAAGATTTTTAACTGGATTGGTTTACCCCGGCCTCTGATCATTTGAAGAATATTTGTCTTGACATTAACCTGACACAACTAAGATTCAAACCTACACCGAATTAATGTAAGAAACTCAGCAAACTCTTCGCTGATTTATCTAATTTTGACAAATTGCCCCCACAAGTACTTATTGAGTGGTGTCTTTGCTAAGGACACAACTGATCACTGTCCTACGACATGTATTAGAGATACCAAACAGAAAAACATTGATTCTCATATAATTAAAGAGAAATGTAAAAAATAAAAACTCCCCAGACGTTTTTCATGATATGCATTGCTCTGAGCTTTCCTCTATCAGCTGCATGCCTGACCCTGAAAAGGCTCTTGAACTTTTCTCATCTATTTTTATATTTCTAGCAGATGCTCCTTTTAAACATCTTAAAAATAGAACAAAACCAACAAATTTAATTCTCTATAGAACTTTCAGATCTCGTTATGATGAGAAATCAGGCCTGGGACAAGGCTAGAAAAACTGACTGTAGCTGATTGGCCACACTTCAGGCAATTGAGAAATAGATGTACTTCCTCAAATAAGAAAACAAAATCAAGCTACTTTCTATGTTTTATCTCAGACTCTGCTGGTGATCCGTCTACATTTTGGAAAGCAGTTCATGCACTGAAGCGTGGAAATCCTCTCCTTCCCTCCCTAAGCAGACTCTGGCATCATTAATGAGAAAAAGATATGCTTTTAAACAGCATTTTATCTCAAAGAAATAGTGGTTTAATTGACCCTGGTCAGTCAGTCGACTGCTCTTCCCTCTCCCAACCTCCAGTTGGCTCAATGGCAGATCAGTCAACTACTAGTGAAGCTTTGTTTTCATTTAAACATATTTCTTCTTGTGATATGCTATATGCCTTGCTTAAGATGTATGTTTTTTTTTTAAATCCACTGGGGCTGATTTGCTTGATCCTTTCTTGTTGCAGCTTTCTGCTCGCCTGATTGCTGAGTCATTGATGCATATTTTTAATCTGACGATGATCTCTAGTGCTATCCCTAGAGTTTGGAAGGTGGCCCATGGGCTCCCCCTCCACAAAGATGCTCACGCGTAGCAAAAATGTTCGAATCATTAATCCACTGTCAGCTTAGATCCTTCCTAGCTACGAGATTTATTCTAAATGTTCACCAGTCTGGTTTCAGGAAACACTGGATACTTGCTTTATTCACATATCAAAACTTTTATACTGTTAACCACTCTTTATTAATTCAACATTTGTCTGCAATCAGTATGGATCAGGTGTCATGTAATTGGTAAAAAAATTACTTGATGGACAGAACACAATGTGTTTTTTCTGATGGTGTTTCATTGATATTACAAAAGGTGTCCCACATGGATTGATTTTAGGTCCTGTACTTATTACTGTCTATATAAATAATGCTGCTCAATCAAAAAACTTTTTTTTTTTACATGACACTGTTGTGTATGCTATTGCCCCCAAGGTTGACCAGGCTTCAGTCTGCCTTCATTGCTTTGCAGAAAGCCTTTGTTGAACTGAAATTGGTACTTAATGCCGGTAAAACCAAGTATATGTTATTCATCAAATCACATAATTGATTTATGCATATGTATATTGGATGGTGCCCTCATTGATCGTGTTATAAATATCTGGGTATCTGAATTGACGAAAGCTATATTTCAAAAAGCATGTTGATGAGTTAGTTAAGAAATTATTCTTTAAAATATGCTTATTTTATAGGAATAGGTTATGTCTTTCATTAAATAGCAGAAAACAAATAATTTAGTCAACATTCATGCCGAAATTATCTATATGAATGCAGCAGCCACTGTATTGAAGCCAATAGACACAGTTTATCATAACGCACTACGCTTTTTATGGGCAATAAGTTCAGTACATATTTTTGCATTCTGTATCAGAAAGTAGGCTGACCCTCTTTGAAGTCTCGTAGATCAATGCATTGCACTCTTTTTGTTTATAAAGCCCTCCGTCATAAACTACCGCCATAACTTACCTTATTGTTAAATTACAGACGTACAATATACTGTACCCAACCCGGCCTCAGGGATACTAACTCTGGAGATCCCTTTGATCTCCACTGAGTTAGGTAAATCTGTTTTTAGTTTTTTTGCACCTTACTTGTGGAATAATCACCAAGGCTGGATGAATTGGTTGATGACCTTTTAACTAAAGAATGTGTTCCATGATTGTGTTTAGCTTTTCTTGTGTTGATGTAATTATTAATGTCTATATTGATGTGCATAGTGTATATGGATGTGTATACGGGCTCATCTGTAAAAGAGACATTAGTTTTTGCTTGGGTGTTGTGGACCAAATCAAAATAGAGACATACACAGCTCTCTACGGTCAGGGCGTGACAGGTCAGGGTTTGACCCAAGTTAAACAATTTAAAGTCAATGCTACCAAATACTAATTGAGTGTATGTCAACTTCTGACCCACCGGGAATGTGATGAAATAAATAATTATCTCTACTATTTTTCTGACATTTCACATTCTTAAAATAAAGTGGTGATCCTAACTGACCTAAGACAGGACATTTTTACTCTGATTAAATGTCAGGAATTGTGAAAAAACTGAATTGAAATGTATTTGGTGAAGGTGTATGTTAACTTCCGACTTCAACTGTATTCCTTGCCATCCATTCTGAAACTAACTGCAGCTCTTTGTTAAGTGTTGCATTCATTTCAGTCGCTGTAGTAGCTGACGTGTATAGTGTTGAATCATCCGTGTACTGTACATAGACACACTGGCATGTCATTTGTAAAGATTGAAAAATATAAGGGGCCTAAACAGCTGCCCTGGGGAATTCCTGATTCTACCTGTATTATGTTGGAGAGGCTTCCATTAACAAACACCCTTTGGGTTATGTTAGACAGGTAACTCTTTATCCACAATATAGTCATAACACATACGTTTTTCCAGTAGCAGATCATGATCGCTAATGTCAAAAGCCGCATCTCTTCAACCCTCATCTCAGTCACCATGACAGTAGCAGACTTGATGTTTCACCTCACCATTAACACTAGCAAATGGTTCAAAACAAGTCAGGATTATTAAAAATACGGAATTTTAAGTTGCAGTGTTAGTTCATAATTATTGGCACCCTTGATAAAGATGAGCAGAAAAGACTGTATAAAAATAAATAATACAAATACTGAGCTGTATTGCATGCTCCAAAAAATGGGGAAATTATATTATTTTATACTAATACCAGGGATGGACAACTTTGATGGGGGTGGGGACCACAAAACATCTGAACTCATAATGAGGGGCTGCAATGGCTCGCGGGTCTGCATACCAACATCCATACCCACACATGCAGTGTGCTCGGCGTATTTAAAAAAAAATGTATATATTTAACCTTTTTTTAACTAGGCAAGTCATTTAAGAACAAATTCTTATTTACAACTACGGCCTAGGAACAGTGGGTTAACTGCCTGTTCAGGGGCAGAACGACAGATTTTTACCTTGTCAGCTCGGGGACTCGATCTAGCAACCTTTCGGTTACTTGCCTCAACGCTCTAACCACTAGGCTACCTGCTGCCCCGTTTTGGGGACCCTAAGCAACATTTTGTCATTAAAATGGCGCTCTTATTTGGTCACACACACCAGTGCAGTGGTGGGTTTGATGTTGAAAAACAGAAGCATATGCAGAAAAGTACCCCATGCCTATGGTAAAATATTGTGGTGGATCTTTGATTTTATGGGGCTATTTTGCATCCACTAGACCTGAGGCCCTTGTTAAGGTCATAAACTTTACCAAGTGCCAGGACATTTTAACCAAAAACCTGGTTGCCTATTCAAGTAGGATAGCACTTGGCAGCAAGTGGATCTTCCAGCAAGACAATAACCCAAAGCATTCCGAGATAATATACAGTATGCTGGTTTTAATCTCATTATAGTTTATATTCAGATAGGATTTTGAGGATTATTCTACTTTTATAATTTTCTATTTGGTTGTTTTATTGGTTTCTGTCACATTTTGTCTTAACTCTAAAAATAATTCAGGACAGGGCCAGGATCGGTTTTATTCCAGGAACAATACATTCTTCCAACAATACATTCCTCCCCCATCCATAAATAACTCCTTCCCTCTCCTCTCATTCCTTCTCCACCTTTCTATTTCCTCTCCTTCCCTCTCCTCCCCTTTGATTCCAGGAACATGCCCATGTCTTCGAACACTGATCAGGCAACTCTTACATCTCAATGAGCAGGCGACAACCCTGTGCTTGATATGAAAGAGAAGCAAAGAAGCCCCAGTCCAGTCTGACAAGGCAGAGGAAGGCATGGCTAGGGATCAGTTAAGGACCTCATCTGATCTCTTTATTTTCTAAGTCTCTCTCGCTCTCTCTTTATCGCGTTGCTTTGCCAGCTTTGCATAAGAAGTTGGTGTAAGGTCAGAAGAGAATGAGTGAAGCCTGAGGATTTGAGCTTGTTAGACAGCTGAGACAAGGACGCAGGGAATTGGAGCTCCTGACACTATCTACTGTATATTCTGCATAGGGGATACTGTGGGTATCTGCTTTTTAATCTACAGCAATCAATTTTGTTATGAGTTATATTGTGTTGAGAGAAGTTTTGGTTTCTGTGTAATTCACTTGAATGAAACAGCTTTATGGGCTCTAATCAGTGATTAGTTTAATTCCATTGCAATTGTATTCATTATTCCCCCCCCCCCTAAAAATGTAGCCCTATACATGTAGCCCTATGCAGTGACACATGGTATTATATCATACAAACGTGAGCTTTGGATGTGAAGCTTATGAGCTTAGCGCTTAACAGGATCAAATTAACAATTTGACATAGACATTGATTAAATTACTTTAGTTCATAAAGAAAGCACTGTTTAACCATTTATTATAATGCATAATCTTGTCGTGGCATTAGGCCCTGCTCCTTCAGGGTAGCTGCTGAAAAAAACTGCATAGACCAGAATGGTCTGGAGACCAGCCTTCGTTGTGTTTTCGCCGGACACCAGCATTCCTTGTGTTTTTGGTGATCACCAGACTTGGTTGTGTTTTGGACACATAAACTGGTCTCCGGCATACCAGAATATACCTGCAAAACCAGCTTCAAGTCACATTATGCTGGCTTGCAAAGTGATGTCGCTGAAGCTGAAGACTTATATTTCTCTCACTAACTTTAAACATCAGCTATCTGAGCAGCTAACCGATCGCTGAAGCTGCAGCTTTCTTTTTTTCTATTGTGTTATTGACTGTACGATTGTTTATTCCATGTGTAACTCTGTGTTGTTGTTTGTGTCGCACTGCTTTGTTTTATCTTGGCCAGGTCGCAGCTGTACATTTTTACTTGTTCTCAACTGGCCTACCTGGTTAAATAAAGGTGAAATAAAAAAAAGTCTAATTACTATTGGAATCCAGCCTGGCTGTGGATAATATAAAAATGATATTCACCCACAATCTTGTATTCAGAATGACTGCCAGGGTTAGAAAAAATTATAAAGTAGAGTACCTAAACCATCTAAACTGGAACAACCATTTCAGTAACGGATGCAATTGTCAGGAATGGTGTATTGGAGGCGAAGTCAAGTGCAGGAGAGCAGATTATAATGAACAGGCACACTTTATTATACACTGCTCAAAAAAATAAAGGGAACACTTAAACAACACAATGTAACTCCAAGTCAATCACACTTCTGTGAAATCAAACTGTCCACTTAGGAAGCAACACTGATTGACAATACATTTCACATGCTGTTGTGCAAATGGAATAGACAAAAGGTGGAAATTATAGGCAATTAGCAAGACACCCCCAAAAAAGGAGTGATTCTGCAGGTGGTGACCACAGACCATTTCTCAGTTCCTATGCTTCCTGGCTGATGCACTGGCCAAGACATGGCGGTTAGAACCAAAAATCTCACATTTGGAATCAATGTCCATTGCTCGTGTTTCTTGGCCCAAGCAAGTCTTTTCTTATTATTGGTGTCCTTTTAGTAGTGGTTTCTTTGCAGCAATTCGACCATGAAGTCCTAGTTCAGTTATTTCGCAGTCTCCTCTGAACAGTTTATGTTGAGATGTCTGTTACTTGAGCTCTGTGAAGCATTTATTTTGGCTGCAATTTCTAAGGCTGATAACTCTAATGAACTTGATCGATGCCAAATACATAAAGTTCAGTATTGCTAGCAAAGTTATTCACATTTCTTGCTAGCTAAGCAAGTGACACCTACAGCATCTCTAGCTGTAGCCAACAAAAAATTATATGAGGGGAAAAAGTCAGTCACTCACCCATTACTCCAATGACATGACATCCTCCAATAGCTAACTTTAGGCTCCGTGATTTTAGCTTGCTAAATAAATAGATACGCTAGCCCGCCGATGTAAGATTCTGCTTTTCTTTTCTTAGTCAACCTTGTGTTCCTTTTCTTGTGTTCTTGAACGTAGCCCTGTTTCTTTGTGTTCTGGAACGTAGCCCTGTCTTTCATTTTTGTTCATTGATTTCACCTGTGTTCCGTTTCTCACCTGGTCTCATCAGCTCCCTATTTCATTCAGTTTTTTCTGTTTGTATGGTTGTGAGGTGTTTGTTTTTGACTGCCTACCTGTGTTTGACCATTGGCTGCGACCACGATTCCTGCTTTCTGTGAAGGCTTAATAAACATCTGCCGCACACTGCGCGTGATTCTACACCTTTTTCTCCCTGAGTATTTATTACAGCCGATGTCAAACTCAATCAGCGCATGGGCCATATTGTAAAAACACAACAAATTCACGGGCCAGACAAAAACTGCGATCCAAACTGCCCATTGTTTTTATTTTAAAAAAGATATCCCTTTATAAAGTCCACTTATGTACATAGGATGCTGTATATAGCAATGTAACATATTATAACAAAAGAGATGAATAACACTTGTCCAGCCTTTGCTACTATGCTTTCAGATGTGCATAATATGCTACGACCTGAATCAAAAAGTATTTA
Source organism: Salvelinus fontinalis (assembly GCF_029448725.1). Taxonomy (NCBI): domain Eukaryota; kingdom Metazoa; phylum Chordata; class Actinopteri; order Salmoniformes; family Salmonidae; genus Salvelinus; species Salvelinus fontinalis. The sequence continues at coordinate 45,994,926 of NC_074668.1, forward strand.
ATAACTCAAAAAAAAAAAAAAAACGTAGCTATAGGTTGTTGTAACATTTAAACTTAAAACATGTTTTAACTTTTTTTTGCACTGCTGGATCACCGGTGTAGTTGAATGCAGCATTGCTGTTTGGTGCACTCAAAATGTGTTTTAGATGAGTAGCCAACCTAGGCTACTGCTCAAATGTTGCTGTACTAGGCCTACATGTTTCTCTTTTGCATGGTGTTTTGTTGCAGCTTTAAAACAAAAGCCAGAGTGCAACATTTTAGTAGCCTAGGTAGGACTGCAGCATATGTCTGTCCACTTTCCCTTCGCTGCACGCTGTAAATGGGACACACACCAGCAGCGCCATTGAAGTTGAATTCACCAATGGGAGCGCATCAGGCTGTAATTTCATAAAGTAGGTGACTCAACTGCAGTGTTGCCAACTTAGCGACTTTGTCACTATATTTAGCGAGTATTCAGACCCCTCTTTTTCTGGTGTTATTGGAAACTTTTGGAGACTGACGTGAAAGGAAGTATCGTTCTTACTCTTCTCAACGAGCAGCGCGTGCTGCCGTGGTCCCCACCCCTGTCCCAAAGCACTCACAGGCGGCCCAGTCCTCGCGCAACAGTCCCTCGCAGCTGCAGTCAGAGCAGGAGATGTTCACCCCTCTGCGTCCAGACTGCAAATGAATCGCGCCTGCAGGAAGCCGCCCCTGGCTTACATTCAGGGCGGGATGTAAATGTGAAATGTTCTTTGTCTAAAATAAATCACTGCACAAAAATAAATCACTGTATTTGACTCACACAGCCTCAGTCACTTACTCACCTTGTCCACTGTGTGTGTGTGCCTCTCTGTGACATAAGCTAAACATCTAGCTGGCTAGCTCATCATGTCTCAGTCTAAGCTCTCCACTCAACAATACAGAAAGGAGTGGGAATCAAACTCTGAATTCAAAGGCTGGTTGAAGCCGTTTATTGGAGATGATACACTGGCATACTACCTGTATTGTAAGGCTGATTTCTACTGATTTCAACTTAGTGATGTAAAAAAACACATGACTCAAAAACATACTCAAAAGGCAAAGCTTTATAACAGTTCCACCCAAAACAAGCTGCCATTTATGGTTAAAAAAATGTATTCTGCAAAAAAGGCTGAGGCCACCATGGCATTAGCTATTGCTGAACACTGTTCCATGCTGGCATGTGATAACATTGGAGAAGCATGTAGAGCTGCTTTCTCAGACTCCACTGCTGCTATCCACCTCAAAATGCACAGGACAAAGTGCACAGAAATGAATAATGGTGTTCTAGCAGCATACTTCCTGAAAAAGTTGGTCGCAGATGTGGGTTACCAGCGTTTCAGCCTCCTCCTTGATGAGTCCACAGATGTAAGTGTTTCTAAGTACCTGGGGGTTGTGATAAGGTACTTTAGTGACACCAAGCAGACAATTGTATCAACATTTATGGGGCTTGTTGAGTTGGAGGGACTGCCTGCTACTCAGGCCCAGATGCTAGGATATGCATATTATTATTATATTTTGATAGAAAATACTCTGAAGTTTCTAAAACTGTTTGAATGATGTCTGTGAGTATAACAGAACTCATATGGCAGGCAAAAACCTGAGACAAAATCCAACTAGGAAGTGGGAAATCTGAGGTTTGTAGTTTTTCAACTCTAGTTTTTCAACTCTTTCAACTCTTCCTAAGGCTTCCGCTAGATGTCAACAGTCTTTAAAACCTTGTTTGAGGCTTCTACTGTGAAGTGGGGGCGAATGAGAGGGGCTGGGTAAGGTCTCTCCCAGAGTGCCATGAGCTGACCATGCGCGTTCACGTGAGAGTTAGCTTGAGTTCCATTGCATTTCTAAAGACAAAGGAATTCTCCGGTTGGAACATTATTGAAGATTTATGTTAAAAACATTCTAAAGCTTGATTCTATACATCGTTTGACATGTTTCTACGGACTAACGGAACTTTGACTTTTCGTCTGGACCTAGTGATCGCGCCTCATGAATTTGGATTACTGGGTTAAACGGGCAAACAAAAAGGAGGTATTTGGACATAAATGATGGACTTCATCGAACAAAACAAACATTTATTGTGGAACTGAGATTCCTGGGAGTGCATTCCGATGAAGATCATCAAAGGTAAGTGAATATTTATAATGCTATTTCTGGCTTCTGTAAACTCCACATCATGGCGGATATCTCTGTCTTGGTTTTGTGTCTGAGCGCCGTACTCAGATTATTGCATGGTGTGCTTTTTCCGTAAAGTTTTTTTGAAATCTGACACAGTGGTTGCATTAAAACCTGTTGAGGACAGAGGGCGCTGTTTTCACTTTGGGGGAAAATCGTGCCCAATTTAAACGGCCTCGTACTCAATTCTTGCTCGTACAATATGCATATTATTATTACTATTGGATAGAAAACATTCTCTAGTTTCTAAAACCGTTTGAATTATATCTGTGAGTAAAATAGAACTCCTTTTGCAGCAAACTTCCTGATAAGAAGTGGAAAATCTGAAATCGATGCACTGTTCTAGGGCCTGCCTATTAAAGTCCTTGATATTTGAAAGTTTAGATGCATTTCATACGTCTTCCACTAGATGTCGACAAGCAGTGAGAGAAGAAATGGAATGTGTAACTTGATCTGGTTTCGAATAATAGCTTCTCGGCATGACGTGTCACCAGTTTCCTGGAGCGCGCTAGAACGGACCTGGTTTTTCCTTCTGATAAGCTGTCGTTATGGATGACTAATATCTTCGGCTTTGATTTTATTTGATACATGTGACAATATCATCGTAAAGTATGTTTTTTCAATATAGTTGAATCAGATTATTGAAATTTTTTCAGGAGTTTTGCCGTGTTCCGTTCTCTGAGTTTGTTGACGATGGAGAGATTCGTGCCACTTGGCAAGTGTGCTTGCTAAATCGAGAGGGAAAAAGGCCGTTCTAAATCCAAACAACGACAAAAGGACCCCTTGTACAACATTCTGATGAAATATCAGCAAAAGTAGGACCCATTTTATGATGCTATTTCATATATCTGTCGAACATGTTGTGCTAGTCGTTTGCGCCCAGCATTTGGGAACTCACTCGCTATACCTAAGCGGGATGTCGTAATGAAGTTATTTTTAGAATTCTAACACGGCGATTGCATTAAGAACTAGTGTATCTATAATTTCCTATACAACATGTATTTTTTAGTTATGTTTATGAATAGTTATTTGGTCAGAATGTGTGTGTCAGAAAAATATCCGGACGTTGTGGGAAAAAGATGCTACGTTAGCACAATGTATAACCACTGATTTCAGCTCTAAATATGCACATTTTCGAACAAAACATAAGTGTATGTATAACCTGATGTTATAGGACTGTCATCTGAGGAAGAAAATCAAGGTTAGTCAAAAATTATATATATTTGCTGGTTTATTTGCTATAGCTAACGTGCATATTGCTATCGCTAACGTGCCTTGATGAATGAATGCGGTAGTGTGGTAGGCTATTGTAGTAAGCTAATATAATGCTATATTGTGTTTTCGCTGTAAAACACTTAAAAAATCGGAAATATTGGCTGGATTCACAAGATGTTTGTCTTTAATTTGCTGAACACCATCGATTTTTCAGAAATGTTTTATGATGAGTATTTAGGTATTTGACGTTGGTGTCTGTAATTACTCTGGCTGCTTCGATTCTATTTCTGACGGTAGCTGTGATTGTACCTGCAATGTAAAACTGATTTATACCTCAAATATGCAAATTTTTCAAACAAAACATAGATTTATTGTATAACATGTTATAAGACTGTCATCTGATGAAGTTGTTTCTTGGTTAGTTTGGTTGGTTCTTGGTTAGTTAGGTTGGCTTTGTGCATGCTACCTGTGCTGTGAAAAATGTCTGTCCTTTTTTGTATTTGGTGGTGAGCTAACATAAATATACGTGGTGTTTTCGCTGTAAAACATTTTAACTTCTTATGGCTGCAAGGGGCAGCACTGAGTAACCTGAAAAGAGGTGCCCATTTCAAACGGCCTCCTACTCAATTCTTGCTCGTACAATGTGCATATTATCATTTCTATTGGATAGAAAACACTCTCTAGTTTCTTAAACCGTTTGAATTATTTCTCTAAGTGAACCAGAACTCTTTCTGCAGCCCATTTCCTATCCGGAAGTGAGATTTCCAAATGCGAGGTCTCTTTTCAAGAGCTTGTCTATAAAAGGGCATGTCACTTGGGACCATAGAAACACGTCATACGCCTTCCCCTGGGTGTCATGCGGAAGTGAGAGCAGAAAGGACTTGAATATCTCGTTCAGGGATTGAATACAGCCTCTTGGAGTGAGAGGACCGCCATCATTTTTTTTCTCCAAGGTGCGAAGTTGGAGCTTGTATTGCCTCCTGGAAAACTGTCGTTATAGGTGAATTTAATCTCTGGCTTTGATTTTACTTGATACATGTCACAATATCATCCTAAAGTATGTTTTTTCAATATAGTTTAATTATATTATTGAAATTTATTCGGGACTTTAGACGTGATGCGTTGGAAGAATTTTTTCAAGAAGGAGAGGTTAGCGCCGCACGGCCAGTGTGCTTGCTAATTCAAGAGGGAAATAGTTTGTTCTGGATCCAAACAAAGACGGTACTGGACAATGGACCCCTTTACAACATTCTGATGGAAGATCAACAAAGATAAGGACCCAATTTGGGATGCTATTTAATATATCTGTCGAGCTGTGCTATCGCTACCGATTACTTGGAATCAATGCTGTTGTGTGTTAGCCATTGCAGTAAGCTAATATAACGATATATTGTGTTTTCGCTGTAAAACACTTAAAAAATCGGAAATATTGTCTGTATTCACAAGATCTTTGTCTTTCATTTTGCTATACACCATATATTTTTCTGAAATGTTTTATTGTGTGTAATTAGTAGTTGACGTTGGTGTCTGTATTTACTCTGGCTACTCCCGTGCTATTTCTGACTGTAGCTATGATGGTAGCATCAATGTAAAACTGATTTATAGCTCAAATATGCACATTTTTCGAACAAAATATAGCACACAGCAGCATTGATTCTAGTCAAACGGTAGCATAGCACAGTTCGACAGATATATGAAAAAGCATCCCCAATTGGGTCCTTATCTTTGTTGATCTTCCATCAGAATGTTCTCCAAGGGGTCCTTTGTTCAGAAACGTCTTTATTTCGATCCAGAACAAACGATTTCCCTCTTGAATTAGCAAGCACACTGGCAGTGCGACGCTAACCTCTACATCTTGACAAAGTTCTTGCGTCGCATCACGTCTAAAGTCCAGAATAAATTTCAATAATATAATTAAACTATATTGAAAAAACATACTTTAGAATGATATTGTGACATGTATCAAATAAAATCGAAGCCGGAGATCAAATTCACCTTTAACGAGCGTTTTCCAGGAGCCGAGTCCAGGTTCTACTTCGCGCCCAGAAAAAAAAATAAAGTGCGCAAGTCTCACTCCAAGAGGTTGTGTTCAACCCCAGGACGAGATATTCAAGTCCTTTCTGCTCTCACTTCCGCATGACACCCAGGGGAAGGCGTATGACGTGTTTCTACAGTCCTAAGTGACATGCCCTTTTATAGACAAGATCTTGAAGAGAGACATCGATTTTGGAAATCTCATTTCCGGATAGGAAATGGGCTGTAAAAATAGTTCTGTTCCACTTAGAGAAGTAATTCAAACGTTTTTAGAAACTAGAGACTGTTTTCTATCCAATAGTAGTAATAATATGCATATTGTAAGAGCAAAAATTGATTAAGAGGCCGTTTGAAAATGGGCACATATTTTCCAGTTTTTCAATACGCCCCCTGCAGCCATAAGAAGTTAAAACGCTATCTATTCCACTATAATTATGTTTGTGTCACGATCGTCGTAATAACATTTAGACCAAAGCGCAGCGTGAAATCAGTTCGACAATTTATTAGAAATGAACCGCACAAAAAAAAACAATAAAGAGCAAACGACACGTGAAGCTATGGAGTGCTCACAGGCAACTACACATAAACAAGATCCCACAAAACACAGTGGGGAAATGGCTGCCTAAATATGATCCCCAATCAGAGACAACGATAAACAGCTGCCTCTGATTGGGAACCATACCAGGCCAACATAGAAATAAAACAACCTAGATTACTCACCCTATTCAAATCCCGACCTAACCAAAATAGAGAATAAAAAGGCTCTCTATGGTCAGGGCGTGACAGTTTGTTCTAAACCTATTGATGTAACCCAGTCGTTTGTTCTAAATGTTCCGTTTTCATAATAGCTGGCAACGTTCTTATCCCTTGCTTGCCTGCTAGCTAGTCAACTTTGGCTAGCACAGTCACGTCAAACAGTGCAGCCAGAATAACAGCAGAGTAGCTGCATTTGCGTTTGTTTAAGCTGTTTTCTAGTGATTTTGGGGCGGCATACAACCATAACAATTTGCTAATGATGCACGATTTCGCCTGGCATAGAACATTTGCTCTCTCGCCAGGACACTTCAGAGGAGCTAGGCAAGTCTGTTGGAGGAGCTAGTTTGCTGGAAAACTAGCTGCATTTTGTGTTTTTCTATTGGTATTTATTTGTATATATCCATAAAAAGTATGCTGACTCATGATTTCGACTGGCTGAGAAAAGTTGCCAGACTCTGTCTCGTATCGACACGCTTATTACTATGGAATAGCTGGAGATTTCAATATTGAAACAATGTTGCAAATGTCCTAGAAACAGACAGCAAGGTTAATACAAATCTCCGCTGTTGAAAACCAAATGCTAGTCAAAAAAACATCTAGACATTACCATTATTTTATTTTAAAGGTCTCTTTTACAGATGAATTACATACAGTAAATTAGAGAAAATACACAAGTCAAAATATAAATATAAAAGTAGAAAGAAAAACATGGTCATATGTTCATCAATCAGCTTTCTGAATTGCCCTAGAGGCACCAGAACATAGATTTTGTTAACATGAATAAATATGGTGCAAGGAAACTAAAAGTTGGTTTACCTAACTCAGTAGAGATCAAAGGAATTTCCAAAGTTCGCCATCCCTGAGACCAGATGTGATAACTTGTATGTCTGAAGTTTATTAAGGATGTTAAGTACAGTGGGACTTTTTGTAAAAGGGGCTTTGTAAATGAAAACATAGCAATGTATCAACCTACCTGACATAAGAGGGCCAAACAAACTTTCTGGTGGAGAATGTAGTGATGTGTACTAAAAGTATCTCCCGTAATAAAGCGCAGTGTGCTATGATAAACTGCTTCTAACGGCTTTAAAGAATAGGTAGGAACGATAGGAACGTTGACTGAATAATCTGCTTTCTACTATTTAACGAGAGGCAGGACCTACTTTTATTGAAGAAGCCCATTTTTATTCTCAGCTTCTTAACTAACTCTTTAATATGCTTTTTAAAAAAGACAGTTGAGATCAAGTTCATAAATTGCTTGGCTGGGCTGATGACAGTGGATTGCGCAGTCAGATGGGATAGTCAATAGGCATTTCAATGTCATAGCCTTAGCCGGTGGAACACGGTTTAACCAATCAGCATCTAGGATTAGACCGACCCATTGTATAAACTCAAATAGGCTACACGGTTGTTGGCTTTTCACTGTTGATCAACAATGCAATTTCGGGAAAACATTGGACATTATAAAATAATGTAATGTCTTTCTCCTACAGTACCCAACAAACAATTTTAATCAATGACTCATTTTATGCATTTATATTATTTGGGCACGGAGAGTAGGCCTAACTCTGTGACAAGAACCACCTGAGATCAAGTCAATGAAATATGTTGCTTGTTTTGTCTTAGCCCAGTTTAAACCGAGTGGAACTGGTCTTATAACACATAGGCCTACCCACCCGGCAAGTTATTTGCCGACCCGTGCCTCTGCCTGTTTTGCAACACTTTTCCCATGTCCGAATGTATATCAGTAATCGGTACATGGTTCTGATTATGGGGTTGACATTTGCATCGTCGAGCAGTGCCCAAGAAACAATTGAATCCAATTACGAGACGCTACCAACCCCCTCCAGAACCAAACCAAACATGGATTCCATGTTGTCTTCTCATCTTGCGTGCACACCTGTCTGTGTTTTACACCTGTTTGTCCAAGCTACTCAGACCGCCACAGTGGAAGCGCCATAATACCCATAAAAACACGGAAATGGTTCCAATGGTTTTTCCGCCATTCATTTTTCACATTGTGAATTTTACCCAAAAAATCTAATTATTTGTGTTTGGTGTAGGCTTACCTTGGCGTGACATTTTGATAGCCGTGTAACTCTCTCGGACAAGGTGAGTCTAATCAATATATTTGCCTCAATTTACAAAAAAAAAATTGCAATGCTAATTATTGATAAAAGTTACCTTGTACAAGAGAGATTTGCACGGTTTTCAAAATGTCACACCAAGGTAAGCTTATATGAAACACAGACCTTATATGAAGTTGTTCTAAAAACCCGATGAAAAATGGATGGGGGAAAAAAATATTTTAACCATTTCCAGGTTTTATGACTCATACTGTGGTATTCAATATGGGCATTATGCTGCCGCAGCCAGGAAGCAAACAAGAAGTAGAATGGACATGTGCGCACAAACATTGACATTCATGTTTGGTTTTGATTTGGAGGGTGGTGATTCTGTAGCATCTAACTATTGGATAAAATTACTTATTGGGCCCTGCTCAGCGATGCAAACCAGGACATTTTAATCAGAACCGTCTACCGATTGTGCACATATATTTCAACGTCAAACACATGCTGCTAAAAAGGTAGTCATTTGCCGCATCCTTAACTCAAACACTTATCCAATGTTATGCACTAAGACGGAACGTTACTTTTAAAATGGCTGTATTTAATGTTATTTATTGTATATGTGAGGGCGAGCTCTATTTTGTCTATGTGTTTTATAGCCTACTCGCAGGTATTTGGTTAGACCTTGTTGGTAAGTGTTACCACACAGGTTAAGATTAACAGACAGACTCAATTACCTTTTTGTGGTACCTTCTACAAAGAACATGTGTACCTAGTTACTGTGAAAGCCAGTCTTACTTCAGGGAGTCAGGTCAGGTGAGGCCTACATGGCCTTACTACTAAACGCAATGTGAGGACAGGTGAGGTGAAGCTAGCCCCTCTGGTAGGCCTCTTCTTACAGATGGACGGGGGCTGTTATTTGATGAGCTCCCCAACCAGCTGAGCAGCACATGAAAGAGTGCCTCACCCATGACCCGGGGGCTGAAACATGGTTCTGAGAGGGAGGAGAGGTTAGATTAAAAGAAGGAGAGGGACAGGAGAGGAAGGGTCTCTGTCTTGTGTCCCAAATGGCACCCCATCCCCTTTAAAAGTAGGGCACTGTAAAGGGAATAGAGCACCATCTGGGATGCATCCAGTAACTTTGACCTCTCCCGCTAGCTGTATCGACCATAGATGTGAGGGAGATGAGCAGTCAATACGCCCACATCTAATTAAAGCCTTCTCCAGCAGCACCGTCAATGGTTGTAATTGAAATGCCTTTCAGGAGTCATTTGATATAGTTAACGTAACACACGTAGCAGCGGGTCCATGGTATAGCTCTGTCCGCTCCAGATGGTAAAGCACGTCAGACCAGTCCAGTCAGTGATGATATACTGTATACACTTAACCTTACACACTTGTACAGCAAGCAGTGGGTACATGCTATTGCTTGGTCTCTGTCCAATCTAGACATGCACTATTACACTCCACGGCAGGCCAAGCAAGGCAAGGGAATATACACTGAGTGTACAAAACATTAGGAACACCATCCTAATATTACATTGCACCCCCCTTTGCCCTCAGAACAGCCTCAATTTGTTGGTGCATGGACTTTATAAGGTGTCAAAAGCATTCCACAGGGATGCTGTCCCATGTTGACTCCAATGCTTTCCACAGAACCATTCCTGGACAATCCTAGCCTTGTGGGATGGGGCGATATCCAGCTGAAAAAAATCTATTCGCTGATAGATATATGCTGCCATGAAGGGATGCACCTTATTGGCAATGCTGTTCAGTTATCCCGTGGCATTCAAACGTTGCTCCACTTTTATCAAGTGGCCCAATGTGTGACATGAAAACACACACCACACCATCACACCACCAGCCTGCAATGTTGACACACGTCATGATGGATGCTTGTTACTCATGTGATTTTCTCCATAACCTAGTCCTCCCATCAGCGTGAAAAAGCAGGAACTGGGATTCATCAGACCAGGCAATGTTTTTCCAATTATCCATTGTCCAGTGTTTTCATTCCTTAGGCCACTGCAATCGCAGTTTCTTGTTTTTTTGTTGAAAGAAGTGGAACTCTGTAAGGTCATCGGCTGCCATACCACATTTGTATCAAAGTATGACGAGTTGTGCATTATTTTATTGGTCTTGGGGCACCAATGTTGTACTGGACTGGGACTGTCAGTTGACTAACTGTAGCCCAGAGCCCATCAGTTGCTCTGCACAATTTATGTCAGTCTCCTTTGTCCTCTTTCATCAATGACTCGTTTTCTAACGCTGGCCTGCCATTGGCTAGATATCCTTTGGGTGGTGGATCATTCTGTATACACACGGGAAACTGTTGAGCATAAAAAACCCAGCGGCGTTGCAGTTCTTGACACACTCAAAATGGTGTGCCTAATTTAATACCCTTTTCAAAGGCACTTAAATCCGTTGTCTTGCCCATTCACCCTCTGAATGGCACACATACACAATCCATGTCTCAACGCTTAAAAATCTTTCTTTAACCTGTCTCCTCCCCTTCAACCACACGGATTGAAGGAGATTTAGTTGACTAAAATTGCCCACTGTTTTCCTCAATTTGAACACAACTAGACTAAATCATTATGTAAATGTGACTAAGACTAAACTAAATCTAAAAAAAGAGTGCCAAAAACACTGCTGCAGCTGCTAAATAATTTTTTTTACTTAAAAATGAATGATATGTACCCATTCTTTCTTAAAGAATATAACTTAAAAATTCCTCATGAGCTTAGATAAACTGTTGTACCCCACCAGAACCCAAAATATGTGCTTGTTTTACTCCAATTATTGTAAACAAACAATACACTCATAAAAAAAAGGTGTTATCTAGAACCTTTTATTCTCTATTTTGGTTAGGCCAGGGTGTGACTAGGGTGGGCATTCTAGGTTCTTTATTTCTTTGTTTTTGGCCGAGTGTGGTTCCCAATCAGAGGCAGCTGTCTATCGTTGTCTCTGATTGGGAATCATACTTTGGCAGCCCTTTTCCCACCTGTGTTTAGTGGGTAGTTTCTGTTTAGTGTCAGCACCTGACAGAACTGTTTCGGTTTTTCACTTTGTTATTTTGTTCGAGTAATAAAATATCATGAACACTTACCACGCTGCGCTTTGGTCCAATCCTCATTGCGACGAGAGCCGTGCCACTAAAAGGGTTCTTCGGCTGTCCCCATAGGAAAACCCTTTGAAGAAGCCTTTCGGTTCCAAGTTTTGGGTTCCATGTAGAACCCTTACCACACATAGAACCCAAAAGAGTTCTGCCTGGAACCAAAAAGGGTACTCATAGCCGTCTATTTACCACCACAAACTGATGCTGGCACTAAGACCGCACTCAACAAGCTGTATAAGGCCATAAGCGAACAACAAAACAGGTTACTCCACACACAGAGACACGTGCAAATCTAACCATAATTCTATCCTCCTAAATCCTGCTTACAAGCTAAAACTAAAGCAGGAAATATGAGTGACTTGCTCAATCCGGAAGTGGTCAGATGCTACGCTACAGAACTGTTTTGCTAGCACAGAGGGGAAAATGTTCCGGGATTCATCCAATGGCATTGAGGAGTATACCATCTCAGTCACCGGCTTCATCAATGACGACGTCATCCCCACAGTTATCGCACGTACATATCCCAATCAGAAACCATGGATTACAGGCAACATCCACCTCGAGCTAAAAGCTAAAGCTACCACTTTCAAGGAGCAGAACACTAATCTGGAAGCTTATAAGAAATCCCGCTATGTCCTCAGATGAACCATCAAACAGGCAATGCGTCAAAACAGGACTGCAATTGAATCCTACTACACACATCCTACTGCTCTGACGCTCGTCGGATGTGGCAGGGCTTAAAAACTATTATGGATTACAAAGGGAAACCCAGCTGCTTGCTGCCCAGTGACGCAAGCCTACCAGATGAGCTAAATGCCTTTTATGCTTACGTCGAGGCAAGCAATACCGAAGAATACATGAGAGCACCAGCTGTTCCGAGCAACTGTGTGATCATGCTCTCCATAGCCATTGTGAGCATGACTTTTAAACAGGTCAACATTCACAAAGCCATGAGGCCAGACAGTTTATCAGGATGTGTACTCAAAGTATGTGCGGACCAACTGGCAAGTGATTTTACTGACATGTTCAACCTCTCCCTGACTGAGTCTGTAAAACCTACATGTTTCAAACAGACCACTATAGTGCCTGTGGCCAGGAAAGCCAAGGTAACCTGCCTAAATGATTACCACCCCGTAGCACTCTAGTCGGTATCTATGAAGTGCTTTGAAAGGCTGGTCATGGCTCACATCAACACCATCATGCCGGAAACCCTAGATCCACTCCAATTCGCATATCGCCCCAATAGGGGCGATAGATCCACTCCATGCTGCCCTTCCCCACCTGGACAAAAGAAACAGCTATGTGAGAATGTTCATTGACTACAGCTCAGCGTTCAACACCATAGTACCCACAAAGCTCATCACTAAGCTAAGGACCCTGGGACTAAACAACTCCCTCTGCAACTGGATCCTGGACTTCCTGATGGGCCACCCCCTAGGTGGAAAGTTTCAGTAACAACACATCTGCCATGCTGATACTAAAAAATGTGGCCCCTCAGAGGTGCGTGCTTAGTCCCCTCCTGTACTCTCTGTTCACCCACGACTGCGTGGCCAAGCACGACTCCAACACCTATACGTTTGCTGACGACACAACAGTGATAGGCCTGATCACCGACAACGATGAGCCAGCCTATAGGGAGGAAGTCAGAGACCTGGCAGTGTGGTGCCAGGACAACATCTCCCTCAATGTGTGCAAGACAAAGGAGCTATAGGAAAAGGAGAGCCGAACAGGCCCCCATTAACATCAACAGGGCTGCAGTGGAGCTGGTCGAGAGTTAAGTTCCTTGGTGTTCACATCACCAACGAACTATCATGGTCTAAACACACCAAGACAGTTGTGAAGAGGGCACGACAACACCTTTTCCCCCTCAAGAGAATGAAAATATTTGGCATGGGTCCCCAGATTCTCAAAAAGTTCTACAGTTGCACAATCGAGAGTATCTTGACCGGTTGCATCACTGCCTGGTATTGCAACTGCTCGGCATCTGACCATAAGGCGCTACAGAGGGTAGTGCGTACGGCCCATTACATCACTGGGGCCAAGCTTTCTGACATCCAGGACCTATATACTAGGCGGTGTCAGAGGAAGGCCCAAAAAATTGTCAAAGACTCCAGTCACCCAAGTCATAGACTTATCTATGCTACCGCACGGCAAGCGGTACCGAGCACCAAGTCTGCCACTTGCTGTTTATTATCTATGCATAGACACTTAGCAAATTACCTTGACTATCCTGTACCCCCGCACATTGACTCGGTACTGGTACACCCTGCATATAGTCTCGTTATTGTTATGTACATTTTCTTGTGATACTTTTTTTATTTTAGATTTTTTTTTTTACTTTAGTTTATTTAGTAAATATTTTCTTAGCTCTATTTCTTGAACTGCATTGTTGGTTAAGGGCTTGTAAATACGAATTTCACTGTAAGGTGAGCCAGCCTATAGGGAGGAAGTGATGTAATGGGTGATGTAATGGGCCGTACGCACTACCCTCTGTAGCGCCTTATGGTCAGATGACCTGTTGTTTTCGGCGCATGTGACAAATAAAATTCAATTTGATTTGATTTTGTTGCTGGTGATGGAAAACACTGTCTCAGGCACCACTCCAGAATCTCCCATAAGTGTTCAATTGTGTTGTGATCTGGTGACTGATAGACTCCCTATGCTACTTTGAGACCCCTCTTTCAAAGACACTGATCTCTTCTGGCCATAGTAGCCCAAATAATGGAGATCTGGGATTTGTTTTTATATTACCCAAAGCAGGATGGGATGGTCATTTTTTTATTAACTCGGTAACCACACCTGTGTGGAAGCATCGGCTTTCAATATACTTTGTATCCCTCATTTACTCAAGTGTTTCTTTTCTTTTGTCAGTTATCTACCTGTATCTTCCTTTTGCTGTCAGACTGCTTTTTGGGTAGTTGATGCTCAAATGTTGTTCACTGCTTACAGAATTGATCAAAACAGTCACTCTCAAGTTTGGGAAGTTTGTGCTGAGGGCAAATTCACCTAGTGACAAGCATGGATTTGCCCCATTATGGTAATTTGCGCATAAAATGTTTTAACGGGAAATGTGAAGGTGATAGTTGATTCATGTATTACAAGAAAAATCTATTATTACCTAAAATGAGGAAGAAAAAAATGTATTCCACTATGGTGAAAGACAAAGAACCTGCGTACCATGACGGGATTTAACATTTTCTGTCTTGTTGAAAGTCAAATGTATGCCCACTGTGCCTTGCATTTTAATGTATTCGTTCAAGCAGAAGTCTCTCCCTCTCTCTCCCCCCCACTTCCTTCATCATAGTGCCGTAGTGATTCATTACTTGCAGGCTAAATATGGCCTTGACTTCCCAGTTGTTACATTAGACCTCAGCACCAGTCTCACCGGCCTCTATAAATCAACCAGTACTGCTAATGGAGGTTTTACACCATTTGTAATTCCTTCTTAGCTACTGCATAGTGGGGCATTGTCTCTCCTCAGATGACAGCCGTGAGAAAAAACTGTTGGTCACTAAATCCGGCGAGAACTAGGAGGTGTTACGAGGAGCGGAGCAGGTGAACCCAAGAGCAGACTCAGATGAGGAGATTGGGATAAGGTATGCAAGGTTATTTTTTGAAAAGCAGGGGAAAGATGGGGTGCAGGTCAGGGGAAGCTAGGTTCTGAGGCTGAGGCTGGAGCGAGGGGAGTAGGGGCTGGGTAAGGAAGTCCTCCAGAGCGGAATCCAAGGAAGCAGTGGAGTGTGTGTTCTGGACAGGGTGGCAGGACTGACGAGATGTGGGGCTGTAGTCAGGGACCAGAGTCAGAGCGGATGGTACTGTAGCGGAGAGAAAACAGCATCAGGCAAGGGAAAACAGGCACAACATGAAAACAGGATCTATGTATGAGCCAATGGATAAACCGCTGACTGACTGAGCAGAGGCTACGATCTGGCAGTGTGGAAATGGCAGGGCTGAGTATTTGTAGAGGTCTTGATTATGGAACAGATTGCAGCTGGTGGGGATCTGCTCTGAGGGCACCTATTGGTAGATGGGTAAAAACATAAAAAAGCAGACATGGAATATTCTTTTGAGCATGGTGAAGTTATTAATTACACTTTGGATGGTGTATCAATTCACCCAGTTACAGTGCCTTGCAAAAGTATTCATCCCCCTTGGCGGTTTTCCTAGTTTGTTGCATTACAACCATTTGGATTTCATGTAATGGACATAAATAAAATAGCTTAAATTGGTGAAGTGAAATTACTAGTTTAAACAAATTATATTAAAAAAAAAAACGGAAAAGTGGTGTGTGCATATGTATTCACCCCCTTTGCTATGAAGCCCCTAAATAAGATCTGGTGCAACCAATTACCTTCAGAAGTCACATAATTAGTTAAATAAAGTCCACCTGTGTGCAAACTGTGTCACATGATCTGTTACATGATCTCAGTTTATATACACCTGTTCTGAAAGGCCCCAGAGTCTGCAACACCACTAAGCAAGGGGCACCATGAAGAACAAAGAGCTCTCCAAACAGGTCAGGGACAAAGTTGTGGAGAACGACAGATCAGGGTTGGGTAATAAAAATATATCCGAAACTTTGAACATCCCACGGTGCACCATTAAATCCATTATTAAAAAATGGAAAGAAAATGGCACCACAACAAACCTGCCAAGAGAGGGCCACCCACCAAAATTCATGGACCAGGCAAGGAGGGCATTAATCAGAGAGGCAACAAAGACACCAAAGATAACCCTGAAGGTGCTGCAAAGCTCCACAGCGGAGATTGGAGTATCTGTCCACTTTGTACGGCTTAATCGACAGAGCTGGGCTTTATGGAAAAGTGGGCAGAAAAAATAAAAAAATAAGCAAACATGTTTGGTGGTCGCCAAAAGACATGTGGGAGACTCCCCAAACATATGGAATGTACTCTGGTCAGATGAGACTGAAATTGAGCTTTTTAGCCATCAAGGAAAACGCTATGTCTGGTGCAAACACAACACCCCATCACCCCGAGAACACCATCCCCACAGTGAAGCGTGGCGGTGGCAGCATCATGCCTTGGGGATGTTTTTCATCGGCAGGGACTGGGAAACTGGTCAGAATTGAAGGAATGATGGATGGTGATAAATTCATGGATATTCTTGACGGAAGCCTGTTTCAGTCTTCCAGAGATTTGAGACTGGGACGGAGGTTCACCTTCCAGCAGGACAATGACCCTAGGCATACTGCTAAAGCAACACTTGAGTGGTTTAAGGGGAAACATTTAAATGTCTTGGAATCGCCTAGTCAAAGCCCAGAACTCAATCCATTTGAGAATCTGTCGTATGACTTAAAGATTGCTGTACACCAGCGGATCCCATCCATCTTAAAGGAGCTGGAGCAGTTTTGCCTTGAAGAATGGCCAAAAATCCCAGTGGCTAGATGTGCCAAGCTTGTAGAGACATACCCCAATAGACTTGCAGCTGTAATTTCTGCAAAATGTGGCTCTACATTGACTTCTAGTATTGACTTTGGGGGGGTGAAAGTTATGCTCGCTCAAGTTTTCTGTTTTTTTGTCTTGTTTGTTTCACAATAACAAATATTTAGCATTTTCAAAGTGGTGGGCATGTTGTGTAAATCAATTTTAATTCCAGGTTGTAAGGCAACAAAACAGGAAAAATGCCAAGGGGGGTGAATACTTTCGCAAGCCACTGTACTACAAAGATACAGGGGTCATTCTTAACTCAGTTGCCGGAGAGGAAAGAAGCCACTCAGGGATTTCACCATGAGGCAAATGGTGACCTTAAAACAGTTGCCAGAGAGGAAAGAAACCACTCAGGGATTTCACCATGAGGCAAATGGTGACCTTAAAACAGTTAGAGTGTAATGGCTGTGACAATAATAACCTAAATGACATAGTGAAAAGGAAGCATGTACAAAATAAAACATGCATCTTGTTTGCAATAAGGTGCTAAAGTAAAACTGCAAATAATGTTTCAAAGAGTTTAACTTTGTATTCAGGACAAAGGGTTATGTTTGGGGCAAATCCAACCCACCACTGAGTACCATTCTTCATATTTTGAAGCATGGTGGTGGCTGCATCATGTTATGGGTTATGCTTGTCATCGGCAAGGACTACAGAGTTTTTTTTGTTAATAAAAATAAATGAAATAGTGCTACACAGGAAAAATCCTAGAGGACAACCTTGTTCAGTCTGCTTTCCAACAGACACTGGGAGACAAATTCACCTTTCAGCAGGACAATAACCTAAAACACAAGGCCAAATATACACTGGAGTTGCTTACAAAGATGACATTGAATGTTCCTGAGTGGCCTAGTTAGTTTTGACTTAAATCGTCTTGAAAATCTATGACAAGATGTGACAACTGTTGTCTAGCAATGATCAACAACTAACTTGTCAGACCTTGAGGAATTTAAAGAATAATGTGCAAATATTGTACAATCCACTTGTGCAAAGCTCTTAGAGACTTACCCAGAAAGACTCACAGCTGTATTCACTTCCAAAGGTGATTCTTACATGTTTTGACTCAGGCGAGTGAATACTTATATAAATTAGATATTTATGCATTTCATTTTTCAATATCTCTTTATCGGTATTGTGTGTAAATGGGTTAGAGAAGAAACATATATTTAATCAATTTTAAATTCCGGTTTTAACACAACAAAATGTGGATAAAGTCAAGTTGTATGAATACTTTCTGAACGCATTGTAAACATCATCAATCATCACACCAAATATCCCCCAGAGAATATCCCCAAACTTACAATCCAAAGGACGCACAACACTTTGGTTAGGAAACAGCATGTGAATGTCCGTCAGCATCAAAACACTCTATTCTCCACAGACGGCAAAGCACGCTCTAAATTGATGGACGTGAGGGGCAAAGCCCTGGAATGAGCCTAAGTAGCGGCTTGAACAGTGATAGACAGGGCTGCAAGCCAATCAAGTCAGTGCCATCTGCACTGATCTGTCAGATAACTTGCAAGCATTTTTGGGATAGCTGAAAATACGTTTAGCTACAATATGCTTTCCTAACATTTGAAAATGTAACCAAGGTGACATCATCCTTTCATCCTCAAAAGAGTGAGTTAATCTTACCATAAACTATAAAGCTGTAGCCAATAATAAAATAATAATGAGCAAGTCTTCACTAACTACAGTAATTATAGTAGCAAAGTTCTAGCTAACGCATACATTCATTTTCATTATCTGTTTAGGCTGAGATTATAGTGCCTAGTTCTACAGCACACTTTACTACTTTGTTACATAGTAGTGAGGCACAGTGCAAGCTGTCAGTCAGATACATGCTGATTTCTGAGAACAGTCCCATAACTTGTGCTGTACAACTTCATCAACAAGTTGGCAAACTAGCAACTGTATGGCCATTCAAACAAGCTTGTCCTAGGCAGCTAGCTATAAGTTTGCTCAGCTGATCGAGCGTGGTTTGCCGTAGTAGCCAGTGTGTCAAAGCTACTGAAAGCGGAGTGATTTTCAGAATTAGAAAGTGTTACGTGGATGTACAAAATCTAGATTTTTTTTTAGAGATGAGTTCCACGTCCTACAAGACAGATCGATTGAAAGACAAGCGTTGCGTAGCAGTGATGCCATCAGACATGAGACAATTGTCACGACTGTCCTGTAAGGATCCACATCGGTCAGATCAGGCTTACAATGAATAACTTCAACCATACTCCCTTTTCACCCGCAGAGGTCGGGGAGGAGGGAACTGGTGGGGGTTAACAACTCACACCCTGTTGTAAATCAAGGACAGAACATTTATCTCTCCCTCTCCAATATTCACAGAGGAATGTCTTTTGTTTCAACAGACTTTTCCCGACGGAACTCTAACACGTTCTAATTTCTAACATAGAATGTGGGGAACAGTCAGAGGTGACAAATGTTATTTTGTGATGTTGTTAAAAATGTTAAAGGAAATACTGTAACTTGGAAAGTATACCCACTACATGTGACGTATCCATCTTATGTGTTGTGCATAAAATATGAAAAATTATTAAATTGTTTTTGTTAAGAGAGAGGTGTGATTTGAGAAACTATAAGAGATAATACTTTGACATAACTGAACAAATGACAAGTCACGCCCCCAAGTGCGGTCAGAGAGCGTGTCAGGCTGACGGAATCGCCCCTCTTGAACAAACTGCATAAATGATTGGTAATGAAATTAACATATCAGACCAGAGAGACGTAGAGCTGCAGCTTTATGTTTAAAGTGGTTTGAACTCTGAATCTCAAAACGAGGTAGAGACGATAAACTCACCTCCCGGACAATCACTGGTACGGCTGATTAGCTGTCTTAAGTAAAGTGATGTGGGACCATTCTACTACTCTGTTCAAACCATCGTTTTACACTACTGTTATCACCCCACTGGGAACCATCAACACAGCTGGCTAGCCTATCTTCAAATAAGCATCTTCCAGAACGAATGGAATAGAATAAACTCTGTATCAGGTTAGAAGGTAAGACCCAGATACAGACTGTGTCCAAGTAACAATGTTTATTATAGCAACAGGGGCAAGCAAACAACAGGTCAAGGCAGGCAGGGGTAGATATTCCAGAGTAGTGGGGCAAAGGTACAGGACGGCAGGCAGGCTCAGGTCAGGCAGAGATCGGCAATCCAGAGGTGGTGCAAAGGTACAGGATGGCAGGCAGGGTCAGAGGCAGGCAGAGTGGTCAGGCAGGACAGGCAAAGGTCAAAACCAGGAGGGCGAGAAAAAGAGAGACTGGGTAAAAGCAGGAACTGAGACAAAACGCTGGTTGACAGACAAGACAAACTGGCAACAGACAGAGGGGATAATGGGGAAGATGGGCGACACCTGGATGGGGGTGGAGACAATCACAAAGACAGGTGAAACAGATCAGGGTGTGACATTGTAGTTCTGACTACACGATAAGGTCTACTGCAGAGGAAACAAAAGTAGAAGACTTGTTGGAATCCCTTTAAGACAATCAGAGCCTTACAAATGTGCCGCAAAAAGGCCCAACCCCCTTTCCAAGGTGGCCCGGTTCCGAGAGAGACACAGCGAACCAAGGCATTTCACGTAAATACGTTCATGATTTCTTACTCAAAGCGGGCGGTGGTTCGTGTGCAAGTTGTCGGAGTACTATGTGAGAGTAGTTTCTAAACATACCAACGTTAAGTGTCAGTGTCCCTCTCTCTCTCTCGATGTCTTTTGCATCAAGCATATTGTTGTCAGTCCTCTAGGGACATGTTTTTAACGTATTAAAGGCGTATGTTCATCCTGTGTTACCATTTAATGTAAGCCTAGTGTGTAGGGTAATGTAGTGCTGCACAAAACACAACCACCTTGTCTTGTAAGTACTAGTAACAATGCCATTAAGTGCTTTTTCACCAGTCCTTTGGCAGTAGAATCACTCATTCTTTGTAACCCAACACTCCCAGAGCAAAGCCTAATTGATCAATCTGAATCTCAATTAAGTTACAGTATAATTGCTTTTTTAGGTCTAAAAACATGTCTTTGCTCATACGAACAGCCAGGCAGCATCTGTTTATCGTCCTACCACACTATGCATTGTGTCGTTACTTGACTTTAACAATTTGAAGACTGTTATTCATCTAATTACCTAAATATGTTTAATTGTTACCCAATTAAATTAATCATGTAACAATTAACTTATTAGGATCTGGGGCACCACGAGAGCTGTTCTTTAAAGAATTACCATCTCCCAAATTAAACTCTAAAAGTCTTTACCTATCACATCTATAAACAGTCATCTTGATAATCATAACCTCGTAGCATATCATTCTGAACAGTCATAACCTCCTTGCATCTGCAGAAACCTGAGCCTTACTTATGATTCAGTACTACACAAATTGGTTTCATTATTTATTTACTAGCTAATTAATTGAACTTGCTGAACCCATGCCGACCAAAGATTCCCAGTTCAAGTTTCAGTATTGTGTGATAAAGCATTTGTTGTGGGTAAAACACCATGCTTTTATTTGATGTCACATTTCTCACAGTAAAATTTATTGGAACCGTAATAGGAGAGGGACCCAGCAGGCTTCCACCAACTGACTGTGGATGGGATCAATATTTTTGATGTGTGTAAGTCTGAAGTGAAACTAGCATCAGCTGTCTCCCAAATGGCATCCTGTTCCATATATAGCTCTAGGGGCCCTGGTCAAAAGTATATTTACTTTTATAGAGAGCCATTTCAGACACAATTAATGCTAGTTTCAATTCAGACTTACAGGCATGTGGTGGTATGCGTGGGTGTGATATGTTTGTGCGTGTGTGTATTCGGAAAGTATTCAGACCCTTGACTTTTTCCACATTTTGTTACGTTACAGCCTTAACTAAAATGTTCATCCATTTTAGAATTTTTCCACAATACCCCATAATGATGAACCAAAAATAGTTTTTGGGACATTTCAGCACATTTATTAAAAACAGAAATACCTTATTTACATAGATACTCAGACCGTTTGCTATGAGACACAAAATTGAGCCTGGTGCATCCTGTTGCTATTGATCATCCTTGAGATGTTTTTACAACTTGTTTGGAGTCCACATGTGGTAAAGGTACACAGCTGTCTATATAAGGTCCCACAGCCAACAGGGCATGTCAGAGCAAAAACCAAGCCGAAGGAATTGTCTGTAGAGCTCCGAGACAGGATTGTGTAGAGGCACAGATCTGGGGAAGGGTACCAAAAAATATCTGCAGCGTTGGAGGTCCCCAAGAACACTGTGGCCTCCATCATTCTTAAATTGAAGAAGTTTTGGACCACCAAGACTCTGCCTAGAGCTGGCTGCTCTACCAAACTGAGCAATCGGGGGAGAAGGGCCTTGGTCAGGGAGGTGACCAAGAACCCGATGCTCACACTGACAGAGCTCCAGAGTTTCTCTGTGGAGATGGGAGAACTTTCCAGAAGGATAACCATATCTGCAGCACTCCACCAATCAGGCTTTTATGGTAGAGTGGCCAGATGGAAGCCACTCCTCACCAAAAGGCACCTAAAGGACTCTGACTATGAAAAACAAGATTCTCTGGTCTGATTAAACCAAGATTAAACTCTTTGGCCTGAATGCCAAATATCACATCTGGAGGAAACCTGGCACCATCCCTATAGTGAAGCATGGTGCTGGCAGCATCTTGCTGTGGGTATGTTTTTCAGCGGCAAGGACTGGGAGACTAGTCAGTACTGAGGGAATGATGAACGCAGCAAAATACAGAGAGATCCTTAAAAACCTGCTCCAGAGTGCTCAGGACCTCCAACTGGGGTGAAGGTTCACCTTCCAACATGATAACGACCTTAAGCACACAACCAAGAAAATATAGGAGTGGCTTCGGGACAAGTCTCAATGTCCTTCAGTGGCCACAAGAAAGCCCGGACTTGAACCCGATCGAACATCTCGGGAGAGACCTGAAAATAGCTGTGCAGCGACGCTCAGCATCCAACATGTCAGAGCTTGAGAGGATTTGCAGAGAAGAATGGTAGAAACTCCCCAAATACAGGTGTGCTAAGCTTGTAGCTTCATACCCAAGAAGACTCAAGGCTGTAATCGCTGCCAAAAGCACTTTAACAAAGTACCCGAGTGAAGGGTCTGAATAGTTATGTAAATGTGATATTTAAGTTGTTTATTTTAAAAGATTGCTAAAATTTAGAAAACCAGTTTTTGCTTTGTCATTATGGGGTATTGTGTGTAGATTGATGAGGGGGGGGAAACGATGTGATACATTTTAGAATATTAAAATGTGGAAAAAGTCAAAGGGTCTGAAATGCACTGGATAGTCTTGTGAGTGTGCATAGCGTCATTGTAACATCAATGCAGATAGTTCAGGTAACCTTTGAAATAACAATTTTGCTGTCTGGGGGCCTGTTACCGTTTGCCGGACAGTAAGAGTGTGAACAGTCTATGGCTTGGGTGTCTGATGTCTTTGGCAATTTTAGGTCCTTCCTCTACCTGAGAAGTTCTGGATGACAGTTAGCTCGGCCCCAGTGATGTACTGGGTTTTCCGCACCACACTCTCTAGTGCTTTGCGATCGAGGGCGGAGCATTTGCCATACAAAGCTGTGATGCACCTGTATAACTTTTTGACCCGCTCTATTGCAGCCCTGTCGACGTGAGTGGGGGCGTGCTCTCTTGTCTTTCCCCTGTAGTCCGCAATCAGCTCTTACTGAACTTGAGGGAGAGGCTGTTGTCCTGATCAGACCTACCACAGTCATGTCATCAGCAGCAAACTTGATGATGTTGTTGGAGTTGTGCGTGGCCACACAGTCGTGGTTCAACACGGAGTACAGGGGGGGACTAAGCACACACCCCTGAGGAGCCCCCGTGTTGAGAGTCAGTGTGGGGGAGGATTTGTTGCCTACCCTGACCACCTCGGCCCGTCCGGTCAGGAAGTCCAGGATCCAGTTGCAGAGGGAGGTGTTCAGTCCTAGGGTTCCGAGCTTGGTGATGAGTTTGGAGGGGACTATGGTGTTGAAAGCTGAGCTGTAGTCTATGAAGAGCATTCTCACATAGTTATAGAGGGAAGTGTGAAGAACAATTGAGATTGCGTCATCTGTGGATCTGTTGGGACGGTATGCGAGTTGGGTGTCTGGGATAATGGTGTTGATGTGTGTTATCAGCCTTTCAAAACACTTCATAATTACAGATTTGAGTGCTACATGGTGATACATGGCGATAGTCATTTAGGCAGGTGATGCCATGATGACGGTCATTAAAGATCCCATGGCACTTATCGTAAGAGTAGGGGTGTTAACCCCGGTGTCCTGGCTAAATTTCCAATCTGGCCCTCAAACCATCATGGTCACCTAATAATCCCCAGTTTACAATTGGCTCATTCATCCCCCTCCTCTCCCCTGTAACTAGTCCCCAGGTCGTTGCTGCAAATGAGAACGTGTTCTCAGTCAATTTACCTGGTAAAATAACGGTAAAATAAAATTAAAAAAATTAAAAAATCTTTGAGTTCTTGGGAACTGGGACAATGTTGGTCATCTTAAAACATGTTGGAATTACATATTGGGACAAGGATAGATTGAAAATGTTTATCTAGACACTTTCCAGTTAGTCTGTGCATGCTCTAAGGACTTACCCTGGTATTTCATCTGGCCTTGTGGCCTTACGAGTGTCAACCTGTTTAAAAGTTTTACTCACATCAGCCATGGAGAGCAAGATCACACAGTAATCCGGAACAACAGGGGCTTTCATGCAAGACTTGGCTGTGTTTTTCTCTAAGCGAAAATAAAAGGCATTTGCCTCATTTTGGGAGTTCTGGGAGGTCACTGGGCATCTAGCGGCTGGGTTTCCTTTAGTCATCCGTTATCGTCTGCATGCCCTGCCACATCCGACGAGCAATCGGAGCCGGTGTAATAGGATTCCACCTTCCTCCTATATTGTCCTTTGTCATGTTTGATGCCTTGTCAGAGGTCATAACAGGCTTCTTGTATTTGTGCATGTCCCGTCTAAATGTAATTGCTTCCTACCTACTTCCTGTCCACTGACAGATTTTTGTTTAGTTATGATATACAATGCCTTCAGAAAGTATTCATACCCCTTGACATATTCCACATTTAGTTGTGTTACAACGTGTTTATTTTATTTGTTCTCACCCATCTACACACAATACCCAATAATGAAAATATGTTTTTAGAAATGTTTGCACATTTATTGAAAATGAAATACAGCAATATCTAATTTGCTAAAGTATTCACATCCAGAGTCCATACTTGGTAGAAGCATCTCTTGTGGCAAATACAGCTTTGCACATCTGGATTTGGTGATTTTCTCCCATTCTTCCTTGCAGATTTTCTAAAGCTCTGTTAAGTTAGATGAGTAATGGCGGTGAACAGCATTCTTCAAGTCTTTCCACCGATTTTCAATGGTATTCAAGTCTGGGTTTTGGCTGGGCATCTCTAGGACTTTCACATTCTTGTTCTACAACTATTCCAGCGTTACTTCGCCACAGTCTAAGGTCATTTTCACTCTGAAGCAGGTTCTCATCAAGGATTTGCTTGTATTTGGCTCCATTGATTGTTCCCGCTATCCTTACCAGTTTCCCAGTCCCTGCAACTGAAAAGTATCCCCATAGCATGATGCTGCCACCACCATGCTTCATGGTAGGGATGGTGTTAGACGGGTGATGAGCTGTGCCTGGTTTTCTCCAGACATAGCGCTTTCCATTCAGGCCAAAGAATCTTTTGCCTCATGATGTCAGTCTTTCACATGGCTTTTTGCAAACTTCAGGTGTGCTGTCCTGTGCCTTTTTCTCAGGAGTGGCTTCCGTGTGGCCACTGTCCTCCCAAAAAGCCCAGATTGGTGAAGTGCTGTAAGCACTGTTGTCCTTCTTGCAGGTTCTCCCATCTCAGCCAAGGAACTCTGTAGTTCTGTTAGAGTGGTCGTTGGGTTCTTGGTCACCTCCCTGATCAAGGTCCTTCTTAGCGGTTGCTCAGTTTGGTCGGACGGCCAGCTCTAGGCAGAGAGTCTGTGTAGTTAAAAAGTCATTTCCCAATGATAGAGACCACTGTGCTCTTGGAAAATTTCAACACTCTAAATATTTTTTTATACCCTTCCCCATTTACACTACATGACCAAAAGTATGTGGACACCTGCTCGTCAAACATTTCATTACAAAATCATGGCCATTAATATGGAGTCGGTCCCCCCTTTGTTGCTATTACAGCCTCCACTCTTCTGGGAAGACTTTCAACTAGATGTTTGGACATTGCGGCGGGGAATTGCTTCTATTCAGTCACGAGCATTAGTAAGGCTTTCCACTGATGTTGGGCAATTAGTCCTGGCTCGTGGCTAGCGTCCCATTTCATACAAAAGGTGTTCGATGGGGTTGAGGTCAGGGATCTGTGTAGGCCAGTCAAGTTTTTCCACACTGATCTCCACAAACCATTTCTGTATGGTTGCTTCGTGTACGGGGGGCATTGTCATGCTGAAACAGGAAAGGGCCTTCCCCAAACTGTTGCCACATAGTTGGAAGAATAGTCTAGAATGTCATTGTATGCTGTAGCATTAAGATTTCCCTTCACTGGAACTAAGCCCCAGACCATTATTCCTCCTCCACCAAACTTTACAGTTGGTACTATGCATTTGGGCAGGTAGAGTTCTCCTGGCATCCGCCAAACACAGATTTGTCCATCGAACTGTCAGATGGTGAAGTGTTATTCGTCACTCCAGAGAACGCGTTTCAACTGCTCCAGAGTGCAATAGCAGCGAGCTTTACACCACTTAGGCAGATGCTTGGCATTGCGCATGGTGATCTTAGGCTTGTGTGCGGCTGCTCAACCCATTTCATGAAGCTCCCGATGAACAGTTGTGCTGACGTTGCTTCTAGTGGCAGTTTGGATTTTACGCACAATGCGCTTCAGCACTCGCCAGTCATGTTCTGTGATCTTGTGTGAACAATCACTTCGCGGCTGAGCCGTTGTTTCTCCTAGACGTTTCCACTTCACAATAACATCTCTTACAGTTGACAATGGCAGCTCTAGCAGAGCAGAAATGTTACAAATTGACTTGTGGAAAAGTGGCATCCGATGATGTTGCCATGTTGAAAGTCACTGAGTTCTTCAGTAAGGCCATTCTACTGCCAATGTTTGTCTATAGAGATTGCATGACTGTGTGCTCGATTTTAGAAACCTGTCAGCAACGGGTGTGGATGAAATTGCCGAATCCACTCATTTGTAGAGGTGTCCATATACTTTTGTAAACACTACCGGTCAAAAGTTTTAGAACACCTCAATGGTTAGAGGGTTTTTCTTTATTTTTACTATTTTCTTCATTGTAGAATAATAGTGAGGACATCAAAACTATTAAATAATACATATGGAATCATGTAGTAACCAAAAAATGGTTAAACAAATAAAAATATATTTTAGTTTTTGAGATTCTTCAAATAGCCACCCTTTGCCATGATGACAGCTTTGCACACTCTTGGCATTCTCTCAACCAGCTTCACTTGGAATGTTTTCCAACAGTCTTGAAGGAGTTCTCACATATGCTGAGCACTTGTTGGCTGCTTTTCCTTCACTCTGTGGTCCGACTCATCCCAAACCATCTCAATTAGTTTGAGGTTGGGGGATGTTGGAGGCCAGGTCATCTGATGCAGCACTCCATCACTTGGTACTCTCCTTCTTGGTAGAAAAGCCCTTACACAGCCTAGAGGTGTGTTGGGTCATTGTCCTATTGAAAAATAAATGATAGTCCCACTAAGCCTAAACTAGACGGGATGGCGTTTTGCTGCAGAATGCTATGGTAATCATGCTGGTTTAGTGTGCCTTGAACTCTAAATAAATCAGACATTGTCACCAGCAAAGCACCCACACACCATACCACCTCCTTCTCCATTCTTTATGATCGGAAATACACATGCGGAGATCCTCTGTTCACCTACTCTGCGTCTCACAAAGACACGGCGGTTGGAGCCAAAAATCTCCAATTTGGACTCCAGACCAAATGCTGCTGAGATGTGTATGTTACTTTAACTCTGTGAAGCATTTATTTGGGCTGCAATTTCTGAGGCTGGTAACTCGAATTAACTTATCCTTTGCAGTAGGGGTAAGTCTGGGTCTTCCATTCCTGTGGCGGTCCTCAGAGACAGTTTCATCATAGTGCTTGATGGTTTATAGTGCACTTGAAGAAACTTTCAAAGTTCTTGACATTTTCTGGATTGACTGACCTTCATGTCTTAAAGTAATGATGGTCTGTCGTTTCTCTTTGCTTATTTGAGCTGTTCTTGCCATAATATGGACTTAGCCCATCTTCTGTAAACCACCCCTACCTTGTCACAACACAACTGATTGGCTCAAACACATTAAAAGGGAAAGAAATTCCACATTAACTTTTAACAAGCCACACCTCTTAATTGAAATGCATTCCAGGTGACTACGTCATGAAGCTGTTTGAGAGAATGCCAAGAGTGTACAAAGCTGTCATCATTGCAAAGGGTGGCTACTTGAAGGATCTCAAATATAAAATATATTTTGATTTATTTAACACTTTTTTGGTTGCTACATGATTCCATATGTGTTATTTCATAGTTTGGATGTCTTCACTATTACTCCACAATGTAGAAAAAGTAAAAATACTGAAAAACCCTTGAATGAGTAGATTTTCTAAAGCTTTTGACCTATAGTGTATATACTGCACAATTATATCTCTGAGATCTACGGACTTCATGGTATAGTTTCTGCTCTGACATGTACTGTCAACTGTGGGACCTTATATAGTGTGTTTCTAAATCATGTACATATAATTTAATTAATTTCCCACAGGTGGACTCCAATAATGTTGTAGTTACATCTCAAGGATGATCAAAGGAAATTTGATGCACCTAAGCTCAATTTTATGTGTCATAGCAAAGGGGTGTGAATACTTATGTAGATGAGATATTTCTGTATTTCATTTTCAATAAATTTGCAAAAATGTCTAAAAACATGTTTTCACTTTGTCATTATGGGATATTGCTTGTAGATTGGGTGACAAAAATAATCAATGTAATCCATTTTGAATTCAGGCTGTAATACAACGGAATGTGTAATAAGTCAATGGGTATCAATACTTTCTGAAGGCACTGTACTGAAGGCACGTGCCCTGCTCTATGCCTTACACATTTACTGCTTTAACAGTTACTCATCGTGCTGACTGAATATTACTGTGGAGTAGTACAGTACGTAAGGGAGGCCAATATACAGTACTGTACGTTGAGGTATTGTTCCTTGGTCACTGAGCATACAAAATCAATACCAATAGGACCTGTGATGAGTTGTGCTACTTTTCTGGTTGTTATTGACTGTGTAATTGAAGTGGAAGGCTAGTGCAGTAGTTAAAATGATTCACTATGTGTTGCTAAGGCAGACATATGGGGTACCCCCGTTCCCTCCCATGTGACTGCTACCCCTGCCTTCATTACTTCACCACAGAGTGAGAATGGATGTGTGAACAGGGGAACTCCATTTTTTCTCTATTCTTCAGGTTTTAAGGGCCTGCATGGTCTGTCTATTGGGGTGAAATTAGTAATCGCTCCACCATCCATCATACACTGACCTGCTATTGATCGCCACTGCACCCCTTCTCTTTTAAACAAAATTTAATTCCAGAAACATAATACCAAATGTAGGGTGGCCCAGCCCCTGAAGTGACTCTTATCAACTGTATGCAAGAATTCCTTTGTTTTGTCTTAGGAATGCTGCATTATCACTCCAACCCCCACACCTCTGAGAAGCAGAGGTTATGTTGTCTTTACATCCTGAAGGTTTGGTATCCGATTGGAAGTTAACTAACAGTAATGCTATTGATCAACAACTCAGAGTTTGAATCCCAAACAACTCACATGCTTATAAAAGGGTCTTAGATTCATTGTCTCGCTCTCTGTTCTTTGTTTCTGACCTGCGCTGTTGAA
Source organism: Salvelinus fontinalis (assembly GCF_029448725.1). NCBI lineage: Eukaryota > Metazoa > Chordata > Actinopteri > Salmoniformes > Salmonidae > Salvelinus > Salvelinus fontinalis. Next base: position 46,024,661 of record NC_074668.1, read on the forward strand.
ATACACACTCTAGTCCCTGGGGCTGAGAAACAAGTGCATTCTATCTCTTTCCCTCTCACCTAGAGTAATGCCTTGTTTGTTAAACTAGGGTAGAGGGCACTATTTTCACTTCCGGATGAAAAGCGTGCCCAAAGTAAACTGCCTGCTACTCAAGCCCAGAAGCTAGGATATGCATATAATTGGTAGATTTGGATAGAAAACACTCAAAATAATGTCTGAGTATAACAGAACTGATTTGGCAGGTGAAAACCTGAGAAAAATCCATCCAGGAAGTGGGATTGTTTTATGTTTGTAGTTTTCTATTGAATGCCATTACAGTATTCATTGCAGTATTCACTCAAATTGCACTTCCTATGGCTTCCACTAGATGTCAAGTCTTTAGAAATTGTTTCAGGCTTGTATTCTGAAAAATGAGGGAGTAAGACCACTCTGAATAAGTGGACCATTCAGTGTCACAGAGCTTTTTCATGCGCTCGACCGAGAGTGCGTCTTTCTTGTTTACCTTTTATATTGACGACGTTATTGTCCGGTTGAAATATTATTGATTATTATGACTAAAAACAACCTGATGATTTATTATAAACATCAGTTGACATGTTTTTACAAACTTTACAGATACTATTTGGGTTTTGCGTCTGAGCCCATGGATTACTGAACAAAACGCGCGAATAAAACTGAGGTTTTTGGATATAAACATGGACTTTATCAAACATTTATTGAGTAAATGGGAGTCTTGTGAGTGCAACTATATGAAGATCATCAAAGGTAAGTGATTAATTTTATCACTTTCTGACTTGTGTAACTCCTCTACTTGGCTGGTTACTGTTTGTAATGATTTGTCTGCTGGGCGCTGTTCTCAGATAATAGCATGGTATGCTTCCGCCGTAAAGCCTTTTTGAAATCTGACACCGTGGTTGGATTAACAAGAAGTTAATCTTTAACCTGTCTAGGATCAGCGTGGCGCTAGCGGCACACCCCCCCCCCCCCACTGAAAAACCAGTGCCGCGAAATTCAAAAAAAATATTTTTTTAAAATATTTAACTTTCACACATTAAAGTCCAATACAGCTAATGAAAGACACAGATCTTGTGAATCCAGTCAACATTTCCGATTTTTAAAATGTTTTACAGGGAAGACACAATATGTAAAGATGTACATCTATTACCTAAAAACACATTAGCATAATCCACCATCTTTTATTTGTCCACCAACACCAGTAGCCATCACCAATTCGGCTAAACTAAGATATTTATAGCCCCTAACCAACAAAAAAACTCATTAGATGACAGTCTGATAACATATTTATGGTATGGGATAGGTTTTGTTAGAAAAAAGTGCATATTTCAGGTATATGGCATAGTTTACAATTGCACCCACCATCACAAATGGACTAGAATAATTACAATGAGCAACGTGTTTACCTAACTACTAATCATCAAACATTTCGTAAAAATACACAGCATACACGAATCGAAAGACACAGATCCTGTGAATACAGACAATATTTCAGATTTTCTAAGTGTCTTACAGCGAAAACACAATAAATCGTTATATTAGCATAGCACATAGCACATAGCAGCCCAGCATTGATTCTAGCCAAAGTGGGCGATAACGTCAACATCGCCAAAAATATATTAATTTTTTCACTAACCTTCTCAGAATTCTTCAGATGACACTCCTGTAACATCATATTACACAATCCATATAGAGTTTGATCGAAAATGTTTATATTTAGCCACCAAAATCATGGTTAGACAATGTGAAATGTAGCTCAGCTGGTCAGAAAATGTCCTTGCGCCACTTAGACAGTGATCTACTCTTATACATAAATACTCATAAACGTGACTAAAAAATATAGGGTGGACAGGGATTGATAGACAATTTAATTCTTAATACAATTGCGTTATTACATTTTTTAATTTATCCTTACTTTTCAATACAGTTTGCGCCAAGCGAAGCTACGTCAAAAAACATGGCGTCCTAAGCCACTAAAATGTTTCGACAGAAACACGATTTATCATAATAAAAATGTCCTACCTTGAGCTGTTCTTCCATCAGTATCTTGGGCAAAGGATCCTTTCTTGGGAGAAATCGTCTTTTGGTGGAAAGCTGTCCTCTTGCCATGTGGAAAAGTCAACTGCGTTCGGGATGAACTGAAAAGCGTGCCCAACTTTTCACATCGTTGCAAAAATAAATGTCCCAAAATCGCACTAAACGGATATAAATTGCTATAAAACGCTTTAAATTAACTACCTTATGATGTTTTTAACTCCTATAACGAGTGAAAAGATGACCGGAGAAATATAACAGGCTAAACTAACGCTTGGAACAGGAGAGGGTCGGTGTCTTCCACGCGCGTTACGCAGCAAGAAAAGACTTGCTAGCTAAAGGTTTTTTTCATTTGTAGGGCCTGTGAACGTGCAATCGACCCCGTTGGAATCGTCATCACGTAAAGGCATCCAGGGGAAGACGTAAGAAGTGTCCGTATAGTCATAGCAACGACAGTGCCCTTTTAACTGACTTCAGAAAAGTGGCCAACATTTCTCAAATCTGACTCCATGTCAGGGAAATTGCTGTAGAATGGGCTCTGTTCCACTTAGAGACAAAATTTCAACTCCTATAGAAACTATGGACTGTTTTCTATCCAATAATAATAATAATATGCATATTGTACGATCAAGGATTTTGTGGGAAGCCGTTTAAAAAATTAGCCAAATTAGCATAAGTAGTCTAAACAGCGCCCCCATCCCCAACAGGTTAAACCGAATTTTTATAATGAGTATTTCTGTTTTTTAATTTGGCGCTCTGCAATTTCACTGGATGTTGGCCAAGTGGGACACTAGCATCCCACGTACCCTAGTGAGGTTTTAATGCTTGTAAAGCTTATGCCTTTTATAATGTTATCATTCATTTTACAAAGTAATACAATACACATGCATTTAGAATTCCATTCTCAGACCTTTGTTGATGTTCCAATTCCTGTAACTCAACTATAGTTTATTGCATATTGCTAAATCATCTTTATGGAATCAGATAACCATTTTAATAGGCTTTGTTAACCTGTTGGGGATGGGGGCGCTGTTTAGACTATTTATGCTAATTGGGTAATTTTTGAAACGGCTTCCCACAAAATCCTTGATCGTACAATATGCATATTATTATTATTATTGGATAGAAAACAGTCTATAGTTTCTATAGGAGTTGAAATTTTGTCTCTAAGTGGAACAGAGCCCATTCTACAGCAATTTCCCTGACATGGAGTCAGATTTGAGAAATGTTGGCCACTGTTCTGAAGTCAGTTAAAAGGGCACTGTTATTGCTATGACTATACAGACACTGCTTACGTCTTCCCCTGGATGCCTTTACGTGATGACGATTTCAATGGGGTCGATTGCGCGTTCACAGGCACTACAAATGAAAAAACCCTGAGGCTAGTCATTCTTTTAGAGCTGCGTCATGCGCCTAGAGGACACCGGCCCGCACCTGTTCCAAGCGTTAGTTTAGCCTGTTATATTTCTCCGGTCATCTTTTCACTCGTTATAGGAGTTAAAAACATCATAAGGTAGTTAATTTAAAGCGTTTTATAGCAATTTATATCCGTTTAGTGCGATTTTGGGACATTTATTTTTGAAACGATGTGAATAGTTGGGCACGCTTTTCAGTTCATCCCGAACGCAGTTGGCATTTCCACATGGCAAGAGGACAGCTTTCCACCAAAAGACGCTTACTCCCAAGAAAGGATCCTTTGCCCAAGATACTGATGGAAGAACAGCTCAAGGTAGGACATTTTTATTATGATAAATCGTGTTTCTGTCGAAACATTTTAGTGGCTTAGGACGCCATGTTTTTTGACGTAGCTTCGCTTGGCGCAAACTGTATTGAAAAGTAAGGATAAATTTAAAAATGTAATTCCGCAATTGTATTAAGAATTAAATTGTCTAATAATCCCTGTCCACCCTATATTTTTTAGTCACGTTTATGAGTATTTATGTATAAGAGTAGATCACTGTCTAAGTGGCGCAAGGACATATTCTGACCAGCTGAGTTACATTTCACATTGTCTAACCATGATTTTGGTGGCTAAATATAAACGTTTTCGATCAAACTCTATATGCATTGTGTAATATGATGTTACAGGAGTGTCATCTGAAGAATTCTGAGAAGGTTAGTGAAAAAATTAATATATTTTTGGCAATGTTGACGTTATCGCTCACTTTGGCTAGAATCAATGCTGGGCTGCTATGTGCTATGTGCTATGCTAATATAACGATTTATTGTGTTTTCGCTGTAAGACACTTAGAAAATCTGAAATATTGTCTGTATTCACAGGATCTGTGTCTTTCGATTCGTGTATGCTGTGTATTTTTACGAAATGTTTGATGATTAGTAAGTAGGTAAACACGTTGCTCAATGTAGTTTTTCTATTCCATTTGTGACGGTGGGTGCAATTGTAACCTATGCCATCTACCTGAAATATGCACTTTTTTCTAACAAAACCTATCCCATACCATAAATATGTTATCAGACTGTCATCTGATGAGTTTTTTTGTTGGTTAGGGGCTATAAATATCTTAGTTTAGCCGAATTGGTGATGGCTACTGGTGTTGGTGGACAAATAAAAGATGGTGGATTATGCTAATGTGTTTTTAGGTAATAGATGTACATCTTTACATATTGTGTCTTCCCTGTAAAACATTTTAAAAATCGGACATGTTGACTGGATTCACAAGATCTGTGTCTTTCATTAGCTGTATTGGACTTTAATGTGTGAAAGTTAAATATTTAAAAAAAATATATTTTTTGAATTTCGCGGCACTGGTTTTTCAGTGGGGGGGGGGGGGGGGTGTGCCGCTAGCGCCACGCTGATCCTAGACAGGTTAACATACACATTGCATGTGAGGTGTATATATAATATATGCTTAGGCTACTGTATATGATAAATATTACCCTACATAAAATTATATATCATTAGGAACTTTAGATGTCCGGCGCAGGTGAGTAATGTAGAGGATTGACATATTCTACTGTGTTCTATACCCGCTGGTCTGCACAATCATTTCACAGACAACGAGAGTTGACTGAAGGCTTACTTTCTCAAAACATTTCCAAGTGCCAGGTTCCTTTCACTATAGATGAAAAGTGTGTCATGCCCTCAGTCATGGATGCTTGCCAAGAGGTTTTAGGCCCAACTGCTGCCACAAAGATCAGTGAAATCCCACTTTCCAATGACACTGTCACAAGTAGAATCCAGGATATGGCCAATGATACTGAATGACTTGTAGGTGTAGACAGAGCCTGCACATGAAATTGGTTTGCAATCCAATTAGATTAGACGACTGACATTTCAAATGCCCCGCCTTGCCCTGCTTCTTGGAATATAGATTTGCTACTTATATAAATAATGTATTGGTTGCAAAGAGTTGCCTCAGAATACAACTGCAGGAAAAAGATTGTGTTCTGAACGTGTACAGACTGTAATGGACATGGATTATGATGGGACTGTTGTATCAGGATTTGTAGGTCTACAGACTAGACTGCTGCCTAACTTATCCATGCGGGGATGCGCAAGTGACATTTTCCAAGCAAATTATAAAATTGCAGAAAAAGCTGATCATCTGGAGAGAGAGTGGATAGAGGCATTTTCGATATGCTCAGCCAATTCTCAACTCTGTCTGACATGGGTGATGTAGACATAGATAAAATGATGGGGTCACATCTGAGCAAAATTTGACTAGTACTTCCTCTCACAATCTGATCCACGCCCGGAAAAGCAGTGGATGTGTAATCTGTTTACCAGAACCGAAGAGACTCACAGCTTGTCACCGGTTTCTGATGATAAAATATTGGAGCTGACCAGTGACTAAGGCCTACATGCTCGTTTTAATGAAGTGTGCCTGTCCACCAGGGGCGCAACTTTGGTTTTAGAAGTGGGTTGGACTTAACCTGGCAAGGATTCCTACCCCAGAATTTTTGGGGTCATGTGAAGATCATTTCCTGCATTTCTACCCAATCCAATATGACCCATGGCCCTTCAAGATGTCTCTATTTAGAATAACACAAGGTAAGCAAAAATGTCCACAGTCATCAAGCTAGGTAAGAGATCATTATTAAATATGTTTGTGATTGATAAGACTGAACTAGATCAAAGGTATTTCAATAATCAATATAGTGTTGCACCTTCAACCAATAGCCTAACAAATGAACAACTCTTTAAATAATTAAGTACAAAGAGACATTTCAGCCAGACCGCCCCGAGCTGCCTACACGCCCGACACCCACCAGTCTAGTCAATGGAACGGCGGGTAGCTTAGTGGTTAGCGCGTTGGGCCAGTAACTGAAAGGTTGCTAGATTGAATCCCTGAGCTGACAAGGTAAAAATCTGCACCTGAACAAGGCAGTTAACCCATTGTTCCTAGGCTGTCATTGTAAATACGAATTTGTTCTTAACTGACTAGTTAAATAAAGGTACATTTTTTTAAAGAACTCAACTCTCTCCCAAAACAATTTCCTTCACAACTTTTTTTATTTTATTCCTAAGGGAAAGGTTTAAAAAATAAATAACACGTACACATACAGAAACAGCACATCCTCCATATACAGTGCATTCATAAAGTATTCGGACCCCTTGACTTTTTCCACATTTTATGATGTTTTTTTCACCCTCATCAATCTACACACAATACCCCATAATGACAAGAAAAAAATGGTTTTTAGATAAATTTAAAAAAAGGAAATATTACATTTACATAAGTATTACGACCCTTCAGTACTTTGTTGAAGCACCTTTTGCTCAGATTACAGCCTCAAGTCTTCTTGGGTATGATGCTACAAGCTTGGCACACCTGTATTTGGGGAGTTTCTCCCATTCTTCTCTGCAGATCCTCTCAAACTCCGTCAGGTTGGATGGGGAGTGTCAAAGGTCACAGCTATTTTCAGATCTCTCAAGAGATTTTAGATCGGGTTCAAGTCCGGGCTCTGGCTGGGCCACTGAAGGATATTCAGAGACTTGACCCAAAGCCACTCCTGTGTTGTCTTGGCTGTGTGCTTAGGGTTGTTGTACTGTTGGAAGGTGAACCTTTGACCCAGTCTGAGGTCCTGGGCACTCCGGAGCAGGTTTTCATCAAGGATCTCTGAACTTTGCTCCGTTCATCTTTCCCTCGATCCTGACTAGTCTCCCAGTCCCTGCCGCTGAAAAATCTCCACAGCCAGGGTTGGGATTGTAAGGGATAAACACCTTGACAATCTCTGGGGTGTCCCTGGTACAATTAGGCTAAAGGCCTAGGCTATATGAAAAGCATGCTTGAGATGAATAAGCTTTTTGTGCTTATGGAACATTTCTGGTATCTTTTATTTCAGCTCATGAAACATGTTGCATTTATATTTTTGTTCAGTATTAAATAAAATCTCATTATCACTGTTCCATCATTTTATAAGGATTTCCGATTTGGAACGTAAAGGTATTACATTTACCGAATGTGTTTCAGAGAGGAGGAAATTGCTTTTAAAATCTAAACAAATCTGACCTCTCTTCGTTCCAAGTCCCTCCAGAGATTTGTCATCTCTGCTCAGACTGAAAATAGTCTGTGGTTTAGGTTAAACCCTATTGTAGAGAACTCAATGAGGGCCGAATAATACCATTTGCAGACAAATTCAGGACCGTCACAGCATGCACACACAAATAAACGTGCACGCCCCCGCACACACACTTTACGGAGCATGAAGTTATTTAACAGTCAGATTAACACTGGAGTGTAATCTGTTGTCTGGGGTGACACGGCAAAGGTGAGGGTCATCATTCACACTGTAGATAAATAAATACAACACTTCCCAACGACCTTTTGACAAGGTTAATTAGGCTTTGTAGTTTTGCGAAGACAGACAATCTCCAGGTCTGACCAGGCTGTGTTAGTGGAATGGATGTCTGAGAGAGAATTGTGCTCGTGCTTCTCAGGAGAGTGGGTGGGTGGAGGAGGCTGGAAATAGAAAGGTCTGTGTAGCATCCTAATTACAGCAGCTCCATACTGCTGACTACTGTTGTTTCTCTGTCTGTGGCAGCCTACGAAAGGGAACGCAGAACCACTTTTGGATTGAGGCGAAAATACATAATTAAAGAAACAGTCTGAGATTTGGGAAGCTGTTCCAAAACAAGTGGTTTGAATCAGCAGCTATCAGTGTTAAACACAACTGCAATGGACCGTCATTACCACAGATGGAGTTATGTTATCAGAGTTAGCATGGTATTATTCTGAACACATACTGTAGTAGTTTCATAGTGCATTCAGTACATCATCTATTTTCTAACTTAATGGGTATTTTAACACATATACTCAGAGAATGGGATGGAATGGGAGGTCAAATCAAAGGGGATGGCCTGAGCTGTCCAAACACCACACAGCTGGATCAATCATTCCGATTAAAGTCTTACTCCATGGCATAGCTCTCCTTTAACACGTTTTACAAGGTGAAGGATTTCCTGTAGGTTGTTGAAACTGTACTGTACATGCTGATGTTCTCTGGGAAAGTTAATCTCGTTAAATTCCTCCCTTCACACATGAGATGAGAGATAATGAATGGGAATCAGTCACATGGGCAGGTTTTGATATTTTGACAAACTGGAGAGAGGGAGGGAGCGGACATCCCAATTACTGTAATGAAGTTTTTCATGAAGACTCACTAAAGTCCACTTTAATGCTCAAAGCGAAACAGGAATGGGGTGACATTTTGTTCCACTTGTGTAATAAATGACTGTGTCAAATCCTGTAGATCCTCTCGTCTGTCATCTCGCGGCTGGAATCCACAGCATTTACTCTACAATATAACAACTTGGCCAATACTTACCACACATCCAATGCTCAGATTGAAATGAATAAAGGGTGAGATTCCAACACTGTTGACATTTGCGACCCGTTTCAAAAAACTAGGCGTTTGACGCGGGTCAGTCCTTCACAGGAGAGCCGTTTGAACGTAAACATTTTTATTAAAATCAAAATGCTCGAACTGGTGAACTTTCATATGCCTTAATAACAAAGTTGTAAGCCAACTGAAAATACAAATAAAATTGTTTAATTATGAGCCTAGTTGGTTTATTCACAGAAAAGCCATCCCGCTAGCCATGATTAGCTAAGATAATGAGATGGCTGGACATGCCAAGAGATGAGTTAGGATTCTGTCTGATTGAGCTGGTCATTATGTCTAGGTAATCCTGTTTTAGGTGGCTTTTTTTATTGAGTAGTAAAACTTCATAAACCTAATGTCAAGTTAGTGTATTGCTAGCTAGCTAATTTTAGCTGGATGGCAACCAACCAGGTTCAGGTAGCTAACGTTACGTGTATGCTCCCCACTTTCTGGAGGACAGAGTTCTGAAATCATTGGAATTTGAGGAAAAAAGTAGATGGGTAAGATAATCTAGCTAGCTGCATTTTCAGATATTACACATTTATAGTTTTGACAGAAAGTGGTTTCATTTCAAGTTAGTGTACCGCCGGCTGGCTCGCTAGCTAGCATTATGTGTATGATCTTATTTTTTGTATCTCAGACACATTTGCTTATAGCCTAATGTTAGCTAGCTAACATTGAACCTGGTTAGCTACCTGCAGATTCATGCAGGGTAGTAAAGTCATGAGTTGGGATTATAGTTCATTGTTTAGCTAGCTAGCTAGCTCCATGTCTTAACAAAAGACTCCACTATGCAAGTATACATTTCAATAGAATGTCACTGCAAAAACTGTTGATAGAAAATGGTATGGTAAATTGTAAATTCGCTATGGTTATCTACTCCGATTTGAAACCACGGGTAAAATAGTCTAGCTAGCTACATTTTCAGATATTGCACGTTTCTAATTTTGACAGTCTTTTCAGTTCAAGTTAAATTGTACTGTTAGTTAGCTAGCTGGCTCGCTAAGGAACATTATGTGTATGATCTTATAATTCCAATCTCAGAGCCACTAGTTATAGCCTAATGTTAGCTGGCTAACATTGAACCTGGTTAGCTACCTGCAGATTCATGCAAGGTAGTAACGTCATGAGTTGGGATTGTGGTTCATTGTTTTCCTAGCTACCTAGCTAGCTACATGTCTTAACAAAAGATTGTCGTCTTAGTGTGCAAGAGCGCGGAATAACTGATGAATTTACGAACGCTCAAAACCTGTTGAATATCGCCGGTGTAAGTATACGTTGTAAAAAAAAAACGTAATTCAATTGTTGCCAGCAGCGCAGTTACAGTCACCAATGCTCTGGATAACATGAAAACAGCCTAAACAGCACTGCTAGGGCGAGTAATGTTCAGTGAGCTGTTCTCTCTCACTTAGATGTCTGGAAGTAGCTAGCAAGTTAGCCAATATACTAAGCTTGACTGCTGTTGTTAGTACATAACACTCAGATCAACCCTAAAAAGGGTTGGGTGGGCTAAAGCTTAAGAGGGGTTCAACGATGTTGAATGGGTGTAGACAAAGAGGGACTCTCCAATAGTAGTACCAAACAATTCAAAGGCCATTTTCTCAAAAGTGAGTTTACAAATTTATCAACTTTCAAAAGCAAAATGTATTTAGGTAGTAGTGAACGACCCATAGGCCATTTTCTATCAAATGTCAAATGTTTAATGTCACCCTTTGACACCACCAGTGTCAGATCAGCAACTTTATCTTGTCCCTTTACCACTAATGCAATAATAATGTGTCCTAAGAGTCTGGATGTGCTACTGGTAGCTAGGGATGGTTGTCACGATCGTCGTAAGAAGCGGACCAAAGCGCAGCGTGGTTTGAATACATTCTTCTAATTTAATGAAGAACACTTACACAAAAACAACAAAACGAATGTGACCGCTATATAAACAATGTGCTAACATGCAACATAACAGACGATAACCCACAATAGGCTACCTAAATACAGTTCCTAATCAGAGACAACGCAAAACACCTGTCTCTGATTGAGAACCATATCAGGCCAAACACAGAAATAGACAAACCAGACAAACAACATAGAATGCCCACACAGATCACACCCTGCCCAACCAAAACATACAAAGCAAACTTTGGTCAGGGCGTGACAGTACACCCCCCCCCCCACCAAGATGTGGACTCCGGACGCAAAACCTGAACCTATAGGGGAGGGTCTGGGTGGCGGCTCTGGCGCTGGACGTGGCCTCCACTCCACCATAGTCAATACCCGCTTCCGTGGCCTCCTAGGAACGTCGACCCTCCTAAATGACCCCACTGGACTGAGGGGCGCCTCTGGACTGAGCAAACTCCGCTAGACTGTGGGGCAGCTCAGGACTGAAGGGTAGCTCCTGACAGAGGTAGCTCAGGACTGAGAGGTAGCTCAGGACTGAGGGGCAGCTCAGGACTGAGGGGCAGCTCAGGACTGAGGGGCAGCTCAGGACTGAGGGGCAGCTCAGGACTGAAGGGCAGCTCAGGACTGAAGGGCAGCTCAGGACTGAAGGGCAGCTCAGGCGGTGCTGTACAGACGGGCAGCTCAGGCTTGCCGAGGCGCACTGTAGGCCTGGTGCGTGGTGCCGGAACTGGTGGTACCTGGCTGGGGACACGCAACTCAAGGCTAGTGCGGGGAGCAGGAACAGGGCATACTGGACTCTGGAGACGCACAGGAAGCCTGGTGCGTGGTGTTGGCACTGGTGGTACTGGATAGACCGGACCATAAAGACGCACTGGAGGTCTCGAGCTAATGGCCTGCACAACCCGTCCTGGCTGGATGGTAACTTACGAGCACGTGCGGGGCGCAGGCACGGGACGCGCAGGCACAGGACCCACTGGGCTGTGCAGACATACGGGAGACACAGTGCGCAACGCCGGCGCAGGATATCCTGGCCCGAGGAGACCCACTGGCTGTCTGGAGAGCAGGGCTGGCACCATCTTCCCTGGCTGAATCCTCACCCTAGCTCGGCAGATGCGGGGAGCTGGGATGTAGCGCACCGGGCTAAGCATGCGTACTGGAGACACCGTGCGTTCTACCGCATAAAACGGTGCCTGACCTGTACGACGCTCTCTCTCTCCATAGTAAGCACGGGGTTTTGGCGCAGGTCTCCTACCTGGACTCGCCACACTCCCCGTGTGCCTCCCCCCCAAGACATTTTTGGGGCTGCCTCTCGGGCTTCATTGCCAGGCTTGTTCCCTCGTATCGCTGGCTCCTCTCTCCGGCTGCCTCTGCTCTCCTGGCTGCCTCCACCTGTTCCCATGGGAGGCGATCCCTTCCAGCCAGGATCTCCTCCCTTGTGTAGCAACCCTTGCTGTCCAAAACGTCTTCCCATGTCCATTCCTCCTTCTTGCGCTGCTCTTGCTGCCGCTGCCTGTTACCACGCTGCTTGGTCCTTGGTTGGTGGGTTATTCTGTCACGATCGTCGTAAGAAGCGGACCAAAGCGCAGCATGGTTTGAATACATTCTTCTAATTTAATGAAGAACACTTACACAAAAACAACAAACCGAATAAGACGACCGTGACCGCTATATAAACAATGTGCTAACATGCAACATAACATAGACAATAACCCACAACCCACAATACAAAACAGGCTACCTAAATATGGTTCCCAATCAGAGACAACGCAAAACACCTGTCTCTGATTGAGAACCATATCAGGCCAAACACAGAAATAGACAAACCAGACAAACAACATAGAATACCCAAACATATCACACCCTGACCAACCAAAACATAAAACATACAAAGCAAACTCTGGTCAGGGCGTGACAATGGTGGACATTTTTGTTGTTGCAGACAACACTGAAGAGGCGATTTACTGATGCTGGCCTTCTAGGCAGAGTTGCAAAAAAAAAGCCATATCTCTGTCCAGTGTCTGTGTTCTTTTGCCAATCTTAATCTTTTACTTTTATTAGCCAGTCTGAGATATGGCTTTTTCTTTGCAACTCTGCCTAGAAGTCCAGCATCCCGGAGTCACCTCTTCACTGTTGACGTTGAGACGGGTGTGCAGGTACTATTTAATGAAACTGCCAGTTGAGGACTTGGAGGCGTCTGTTTCTCAAACTAGACACTCTAATGTACTTGTCCTCTTGCTCAGTTGTGCACCGGGGCCTCCCACTCCTCTTTCTATTCTTGTTAGAGCCAGTTTGCACTGGTCTGATGAGTTTCATGAGAAAGGTCTTTGTTTCTGGACATTTTGAGCTTGTAATCGAACCCACAAATGTGGATACTCCAGATTATTCAACTAGTCTAACGAAGGCCAGTTTTATTACTTCTTTAATCAGGACAACAGTTTTCAGCTGTGTTACCATAATTGCAAAATTATTTTCTAATGATCAATTAGCCTTTTAAAATGATCAACTTGGATGAGCTAACACAACGTGTAATTGGAACACAGGAGTGATGGTTGCTGATAATGGGCCTCTGTATGCCTATGTCGATATTCCATAAGAAATCAGCCGTTTCCAGCTACAATAGTCATTTACAACATTAACACACTGTATTTCTAATCAATTTGATGTTATTTTAATGGAAAAAATGTGCTTTTCTTTCAAAAACAAGGACATTTCACGGTAGTGTGTATATATACACTGAGTGTACAAAACTTTAGGAACACCATGTCTTTCCATGACATAGACTGACAAGGTGAATCCAGGTGAAAGCTAAGATCCCTTATTGATATCACTTGTTAAATCCACTTCAATCAGTGTAGAAGAATGGGCAGAGTCGGGATATTTCAGGATTTTCAAGCCTTGAGACAACTGAGACATGGATTGTGTATGTGTGCCTTTCAGAGGGTGAATGAGGAAGTCAAAAGATTCAAGTGCCTTTGAACAGGGTATGGTAGTAGGTGCCAAGCGCACCCTTTTGAGTGTGTCAAGAACTGCAACGCTGCTGGGGTTTTCTGCTCAAGAGTTTCCAGTGCGTTTTAAGAATGGTCTGCCACCCAAAGGACATCCAGCCAACATGACACAACTGTGGTAAGCATTAGAGTCAACATGGGCCAGCATTTCTGTGGACCACTTTCGACAGAGCAACCTGACGAATTGAGCTTGTTCTAAGGGCAAATGGGGGTGCAACTCAATATTTGGAAGATGTTCCTAATGCTTTGTACACTCGGTGTATATCTTATTTTTTGCTAGGTAGTTAACATTAGCTAGCACTAGTTGGCTGTACCTGCACCAAAACTCCAGTATTTCTCATCTGTTACGTTCCCCAGTTTCTGTGTTGTATTTGAGTGTGTGTGTTTCAGGAGATGGCTTCCTGGAAGCCTCCCCAACCAGCTGATTGGTCGACCCCAGGCTAATTGATGATTGGAGCTGACCCTGCCCCCTCGTCAAGAAGCAGCTGACTCTAATCACCATTGCCACCTGAAGATATAAAAGCCAGTGTTCTGTTCAGAAGAGAGAGCGACTTTATTTTATACTCAAGTGTTAACATAAATAATGACACACTACCTTTTCAGAAATGAAACAAATGTAATTCCTAAATAAATAAAATACAAAAGAACATATACATTCAACTTATTTCATCAACAAAAAATAATTTCCCCTCCACAAAACAAAGCGCTCCTTCGTAGGCCCACTTCTCCTCAAACAATAGGAGATCTTTTACAGCTGAGAAGAACTCAAAATCCACTTTTATTCTTGCTTTCACTAATCCTTTAAAAACACATCTTACATCCTGCCCATATCCCGTTTCTATCTTATGTTTCCTACTCAGAAAAATTGACATCTTAGCTTGTCCCAAAATAAAATTTAACAGTTGACATTTTCTTTTCTGTTGCTTACTATATTGAAACCCCAAAATAAAAACAGTGTTATTGAAAATCTCTCCTACAGCTTTAAACAAAGATTCCAGCATTTCCAATAGAGGTTTTATCCTCTCACACTCCATAAAACAGTGAAAAATGGTTTCTCTTATATTACAAAAAGGACATCCATCTCTAACATCTGAGTTAATAACAGATACAAAAGCATTAACTGCAATGATGCCATGTAAAACCCTCCATTGCATATCACCAGTACCCTTTTGTAACGGTGGCTTGTACAGTGCTCTCCATGCTGGCTTTACCTTGTCATCAATTCCCAATTTTACCCTCCATGGAGTGTCTTTTCTATTTTTCAATTAATCTTTATTCAACACCTTGACACACCCCCTATACAAGTCCTTCCCATTCAACTCATCCAAACCCACCTCCTCCAACCCTCTCAAATCCAGCAATAACGCCTTTCTTTCTGACTCTGGGATATTTGGTGTAATCCCTAGTCTTGGAAATGAGACGTCTTTATCTTGTACCTTCTTCTTGTGGTTATTAACCTGTTTGGGCTGCAACCCTTGTTCTCAAGTTCCGCCTGAAGACATACCCTAATCTAACTGCCTGTAGCTCAGCTCCAGAAGCAAGGATATGTATATTCTTGGTATCATTTGAAAGGAAACATTCTGAAGTTTATGGAAATGTTAATTGAATGTAGGAGAATATAACACAATAGATCTGGTAGAAGAAAATACAAGGAAATAAACATACGTTTTTGTTTTTTATTGTTGTAGCATCATCTTTCACATGTACTGGAATAGCCAAACATTTAGATAGGATGCTGGGGACAATTTAGATGGACAACACAAGAGGGCAACTGTAGTTGTGCAAAGTTTTAGACTGATAACTTCAGGAATGGGTGAGCTACATGACATTTAGCATGAAGTCACCCAGGTGTCCCACACAAGTTGCCCAAATGTGCCCAAGTGGCCGAACTGGTGAAATGACCTATAACTATATACAACAGTGCAAATAACTATATACAACATATCAAAAAGTAATTCTAAACACACAAAAAATATATAAAAATGTTCAAAAAATATATATACAGAAAAACAGGGGTAGAGCCTTTAGAAGTCCTCTACACAATATTTCTCTGCCTGTGCCATGTCCCATAGCAGTCTCTTTCTGAGGTAAAGCAGAGACAAACTGAACACGTGGTGCAGATGATGGGGAACTTCATGTGACACAGAACACAACGACGCCTCCATGCTGTGGCCTTTTGTCCATGAGGCACATTCATGCCTGCAGTAATGAACTGTGGCATATGAACACCACTGGAGGCAGGAGTAGAGGGGGTAGAGGGGGCAGAGGTAGAGGAGGCAGAGGTAGAGGGGGCAGAGCGTGATGCAGTGGGCTTTGTGCGATAGGCAGCAAGCTCCTTGATGAGCAGCTCCCTGAAAGCTAGCTGTGTGATGGGGGGCTGTCCACAGCTCTTCACCATTTCCTTCTGCAGGATGAAGGAATTCACCACAGCAATGTCAATGAAGTGGTAAAATAATGTTTTGTACCACTTCTTGGTTTTATGAAGGACGTTGTAGTACCCTATCAGTGCGTCTGATAGGTCTACACCTCCCATGCTCTGGTTGTAGTCCTTGATGGCTGCAGGAATGGGGACATTTTTGTTGTTCCATGCACCCATGGCGTCTTTTACGCGCCTGCTGACATGGTCGCCATTGAATGACTTGTGAATAGTGGAACACATCACCACTTCTCGATTGTCCATCCACTTCACAAACAGCAGGCCATCTTCACGGATCCATCGCATGGTACCCCGCTCAGCCCGCTTAGGCATGTCATTCAGCTTGGTCTTTGGAAATCCCACCCTGTTGGTACGAATGGTGCCACATGCCCACACCTCCCGCTTCCTCAGGTCTGCAAACAGGGTAGGGCTTGTGTAAAAATTGTCCACAAAGAGTTTGTAGCCCTTCCCCAGCAGTTGGAAATCCAATAATGCCATCACCGAGTCATAGCTAAGTCCCTTACCAGTCGCACAAGTGTTCTTCCCCTCATAGACAAAAAAATTGCATGTGTATGCACACACAGAATCAGCCAAAACAAACAGCTTGTAACCCCACTTAGTTGGCTTGTTACGCATGTATTGTTTTAGCCCAATTCTGGCCTTTGAGGCTACTATCCTTTCATCTATGGACAAGTTCTGTGCGGGCTGAAAATGTGTCTTGCAAGCCTCAACCATGCTGTGGTAGAGAGGTTTGACTTTGCAGAGCCTGTCAAACCGTGCGGTGCCTCTCCTCCTGTCATTCTCCTCATCAACTTCTGGGTCACTGATGTGCAGCGCCCGTGAGATATTTAAAAACCTGGTAGAGGACATGACAGTGGGGGGGAAAGGCAGTTGATATAGTTTGGATGTTTTCCAGTAATCCTTTAGCGTTTTGAACTTCACCAGCCCCATGTAAATTACCAGTGAAAGATAGCAGAAAATGTCTGACATGGAAATGGGCTTCCATGCCTGTTTCTTTCCTGCTTGCTTCCGTGCCCCATACTTGTTCGTATTACAAACAAGGGAATCAACAACTGCCGGGGTGAAAAACAGTTGGAAAAGTTGCATTGGGCTATATTTTGAAGTCATATCCAGTTGGGGTCCCGGTTGCCGTTTAGGTCGGAAAATTGGAGCACGGGGCTCCACATCTTCCTCCAGCACAGAGTGCCATTGCCCCTCTATCTCTCTACCAGCAGGTTCCATACTTCCCTTCCTCCGCTTCTTTGGTACCCTCTTCCCACCTCTAGATGGCCGGGCGGGGGTAGGTGTGGAGCCAGAGACAGCAGGAGTCCGGCTGGATGAACCCGCTTCATCGGGGGATGGGCACCTTGGCACCGGAGGCTCCCAGTCGGAGCCGCTATCACTGTGAAAGAAAACATAAAACAATTATTTGTATTGTATGAGCCTTTTATCATCACATGAAATAAACAGATATGTATTGTATAGAATACTACACTATGGTGAAGTGCTGTTCCATTCAACTGCGGCCATTGTTTTGGGCCTGCCCTCCTCCCAACAGCACCCAATTGCTATTTCAGAGTAGCCATGTGTTTTCTGTTGTGTTTCATACTATATATATATACACTGCTCAAAAAAATAAAGGGAACACTTAAACAACACAATGTAACTCCAAGTCAATCACACTTCTGTGAAATCAAACTGTCCACTTAGGAAGCAACACTGATTGACAATACATTTCACATGCTCTGGTGCAAATGGAATAGACAAAAGGTGGAAATTATAGGCAATTAGCAAGACACCAACAATAAAGGAGTGATTCTGCAGGTGGTGACCACAGACCACTTCTCAGTTCCTATGCTTCCTGGCTGATGTTTTGGTCACTTTTGAATGCTGGCGGTGCTCTCACTCTAGTGGTAGCATGAGATGGAGTCTACAACCCACACAAGTGGCTCAGGTAGTGCAGTTCATCCAGGATGGCACATCAATGCGAGCTGTGGCAAGAAGGTTTGCTGTGTCTGTCAGCGTAGTGTCCAGAGCATGGAGGCGCTACCAGGAGACAGGCCAGTACATCAGGAGACGTGGGGGAGGCCGTAGGAGGGCAACAACACAGCAGCAGGACCGCTACCTCCGCCTTTGTGCAAGGAGGAGCACTACCAGAGCCCTGCAAAATGACCTCCAGCAGGCCACAAATGTGCATGTGTCTGCTCAAACGGTCAGAAACAGACTCCATGAGGGTGGTATGAGGGCCCGACGTCCACAGGTGGGGGTTGTGCTTACAGCCCAACACCGTGCAGGACGTTTGGCATTTTCCAGAGAACACCAATATTGGCAAATTCGCCTTTGGCGCCCTGTGCTCTTCACATATGAGAGCAGGTTCACACTGAGCACATGAGCACATGTGACAGACGTGACAGAGTCTGGAGACGCCGTGGAGAACGTTCTGCTGCCTGCACCATCCTCCAGCATGACCGGTTTGGCGGTGGGTCAGTCATGGTGTGGGGTGGCATTTCTTTGTGGGGCCGCACAGGCCTCCATGTGCTCGCCAGAGGTAGCCTGACTGCCATTAGGTACCGAGATGAGATCCTCAGAGCCCTTGTGAGACCATATGCTGACACATGCACATTTGTGGCCTGCTGGAGGTCATTTTGCAGGGCTCTGGTAGTGCTCCTCCTTGCACAAAGGCAGAGGTAGCGGTCCTGCTGCTGGGTTGTTGCCCTCCTACGGCCTCCTCCACGTCTCCTGATGTACTGGCCTGTCTCCTGGTAGCGCCTCCATGCTCTGGACACTACGCTGACAGACACAGCAAACCTTCTTGCCACAGCTCGCATTGATGTGCCATCCTGGATGAGCTGCACTATCTGAGCCACTTGTGTGGGTTGTAGACTCCGTCTCATGCTACCACTAGAGTGAGAGCACCGCCAGCATTCAAAAGTGACCAAAACATCAGCCAGGAAGCATAGGAACTGAGAAGTGGTCTGTGGTCACCACCTGCAGAATCACTCCTTTATTGGGGGTGTCTTGCTAATTGCCTATAATTTCCACCTTTTGTCTATTCCATTTGCACCAGAGCATGTGAAATGTATTGTCAATCAGTGTTGCTTCCTAAGTGGACAGTTTGATTTCACAGAAGTGTGATTGACTTGGAGTTACATTGTGTTGTTTAAGTGTTCCCTTTATTTTTTTGAGCAGTGTATATGTATATATACACATCCATATATACATGCATACATCACATACATATACACACACACCCAAACAAACAGACACACACGTGGCTTATGTGCCCATGTGTGTCTCTTTTATTCCAGTTGAATAAAAAATGATAAATATATATATATATATATATATATGCATACATACACTATGTATAGCCAATGTGTACTTTACCCATTTCATTGCAAATGGCAAAAAACAAAAAAAATACGTTTTTTTTTCTCCCAAAAAATAAAAAAATAATTAATAATATTCATATTTCAAACAACGGCATTAGCACTCACCGGTCGAGAATTGCGTCCTGTCCTTGCAGAAATAGCTCCTCGATGTTGGAATCGTAACTGTGTTCACTCATCGATTCTTCAAAAATATATTCCGTGTCACTTTCTCTAGCAAGTTCATCAATAATCTGGTGCAAATCTGTATATTTAGCTTCGATTTAACTTTCCCAGATTTGTTGGCCATGATGGCAAAAAAATAAATCTTACAAATAACACTGTGCAAAAACTACTTCCAAAACTTTCGAAACAATTCTGTGCGTAATAACATGTGGTGCATCTATGATGGAGGTCGATGGCGAAAGAACGCGTGTTGCGCATGCCTTCACGAACAAAGACTGGTGGTCCAACCCATAACATCACATACTGGCATTTAGCTCTACTCATTGGCTATCGATCCAGCTAGATTTCAAGAAGATCTGTGGTCATTGGGCAGAAATGCAGTCAATCAACGATGCTTCGCCAGTATTACAGGTGCGCAAACATGTCATTCCTTGTTGTCGTCAAATCAGCTCACTTCGGTCAATACTCACCGCAAAACAAACAGTTACGTCTGACTGGGTTGCAAACACCCAGAGGATTACAACGAAACCATCCATGACTAGATACATGACTGTTTACTGTATGTAATTGCTTCGAATGTGTCGTAAAAAGTTGATAGAGATGGGAATCGCGAGGCAAACGTTATCCTAAATGTTTCGTTTTAGGCTACAAAAATGGATTTTATCAAAGAAAACGGCACTTTGTTTGATCACTGGGACCTTTGGGAAGAGAAATAAGAGCAAGATATCAGAATGTAAGTCATAATTTTACCTTCAGAAGTGAATTTGTCAAACGTGTCATGGCGGAAAATGTTTGTTGTTGTTGATCGCTCTTCTCAAACAAAAGCATGGCATTTGTTCTCTGTAATAGCTATTTTCAATCGGAAAACGTAGTTTGATTACCAAGATTCTAATCTTTTGAAGCATGTAAGACACTTGCATTTTGAAGAATGTTTCATGTTACGACGTTGTATTTAAGTTAGTCATTATGAAATTCCACCGGATACTGTACCGGTGTCGGGCTTGCAGCCATAAGAAGTTTAACTTTCACACATTAAAGTCCAATACAGCTAATGAAAGACACAGATCTTGTGAATCCAGTCAACATTTCCGATTTTTAAAATGTTTTACAGGGAAGACACAATATGTAAAGATGTACATCTATTACCTAAAAACACATTAGCATAATCCACCATCTTTTATTTGTCCACCAACACCAGTAGCCATCACCAATTCGGCTAAACTAAGATATTTATAGCCCCTAACCAACAAAAAAACTCATTAGATGACAGTCTGATAACATATTTATGGTATGGGATAGGTTTTGTTAGAAAAAAGTGCATATTTCAGGTAGATGGCATAGGTTACAATTGCACCCACCGTCACAAATGGAATAGAAAAACTACTTAGAGCAACGTGTTTACCTACTTACTAATCATCAAACATTTCGTAAAAATACACAGCATACACGAATCGAAAGACACAGATCCTGTGAATACAGACAATATTTCAGATTTTCTAAGTGTCTTACAGCGAAAACACAATAAATCGTTATATTAGCTTAGCACATAGCAATTAGCAGCCCAGCATTGATTCTAGCCAAAGTGAGCGATAAAAGTCAACATCGCCAAAAGATATTAATTTTTTCACTAACCTTCTCAGAATTCTTCCGATGACACTCCTGTAACATCACATTACAACATGCATATACAGTTTGATCGAAAATGTTTATATTTAGCCACCAAAATCATGGTTAGACAATGTGAAATGTAGACAAGCTGGTAAAGAAAAAGTCCTTGCGCCACTTAGACAGTGATCTACTCTTATACATAAATACTCATAAACGTGACTAAAAAATATAGGGTGGACAGGGATTGATAGACAATTTAATTCTTAATACAATTGCGTTATTACATTTTTTAATTTATCCTTACTTTTCAATACAGTTTGCGCCAAGCGAAGCTACGTCAAAAAACATGGCGTCCTAAGCCACTAAAATGTTTCGACAGAAACACGATTTATCATAATAAAAATGTCCTACCTTGAGCTGTTCTTCCATCAGTATCTTGGGCAAAGGATCCTTTCTTGGGAGGAATCGTCTTTTGGTGGAAAGCTGTCCTCTTGCCATGTGAAAATGCCAACTGCGTTCGGGATGAACTGAAAGCGTGCCCACCTATTCACAGCGTTAAAGAAATAAATGTCCCAAAATCGCACTAAACGGATATAAATTGCTATAAAACGCTTTAAATTAACTACCTTATGATGTTTTTAACTCCTATAACGAGTGAAAAGATGACCGGAGAAATATAACAGGCTAAACTAACGCTTGGAACAGGAGAGGGTCGGTGTCCTCCACGCGCGTTACGCAGCAAGAAAAGACTTGCTAGCTACAGGGTTTTTTCATTTGTAGTGCCTGTGAACGCGCAATCGACCCCATTGGAATCGTCATCACGTAAAGGCATCCAGGGGAAGACGTAAGAAGTGTCCGTATAGTCATAGCAAAATCAGTGCCCTTTTAACTGACTTCAGAAGAGTGGCCAACATTTCTGAAATCTGAATCCATGTCAGGGAAATTGCTGTAGAATGGGCTCTGTTCCACTTAGAGACAAAATTTCAACTCCTATAGAAACTATAGACTGTTTTCTATCCAATAATAATAATAATATGCATATTGTACGATCAAGGATTTTGTGGGAAGCCGTTTCAAAAATTAGCCAAATTAGCATAAATAGTCTAAACAGCGCCCCCATCCCCAACAGGTTAATATAACTTTTTTGAGTGAAGCTCACTTTAGGAAATGTTTTAGTTTTTTCTGGGAGAGGTGGAGGTCTCAAAAGACCAGTTTTGTATCCCTTCAACAGTGGTGGGATATAGGTAAAATCCAGATTCAACAATTCTGTAATCAATACACGAGGAATGTCACCAAGGATATCACCAGATCAATGAAAGCCCTAGAGTTTGAAATAGTGGAACTCATGACGTTGGTTGAGACCACAGGAGATCGAGGCCATACTCAGGCCCTCAAGAGGAAAAATGCTGCATTGGCATTCTGGGTATCAGAGCACAGGGGGCATTGGTGAGAAGTAAGTTTCAGGGAATCTCTGAAATGGATGCCTCATCCAAATTTTTCTTTGGTTTAGAGAAAAAGAATGGACAAAGAAAAATGATTAATTGTCTCAAATCAGCTGTTGGACAAGAGCTCACTAGCCCTAGTGAAATTAGAAAGAGGGCAGTAGATTTCTATGCTGAGCTCTACAAGTGTGAGTACAAAGAGGATAAAACAGTGACACAGCAGTTCCTTGATGGGCTCCCACAGGTGGCTGCAGAAGATCAGGTTGAGCTTGAGCAACCATTGTCTTTGCAGGAGTTATACACTGCATTAAAAGGCATGGAAAATGGAAGGGCACCAGGCATTGATGGGCTTCCCGTTGACTTTAAGTCTTTTTGGGCTATGTTGGGAGAGGATTGGCTAGCAGTAGTTAATGATAGTTTAACCGGAGGGTTACTACCAATAAGCTGCAGAAGGGCTGTCCTCACACTACTGCCAAAAAAAGGGTGACCCTAGGGAGGTGAAGAACTGGAGGCCGGTGGCTTTATTGTGCACTGATTATAAGATCTTGTCAAAGGCTTTGTCCAACAGGCTGAGGGAGGTGATGGGGCAAGTCATACATACGGACCAGTCCCACTGTGTTCCTGGCAGGCAGATAGGGGATAACATTTCTCTGATTCGTGATTTTTTGGACGTCTCTAGGGTTATTGGGTTGGATGCTGGTATAATTTCAATTGATCAGGAAAAGGCATTTGACCGAGTTGAACATCAATATTTATGGCACACGTTTGAGGTGTTTGGGTTCAGCTCTGGTTTTATTGCCATGATAAAGGTGATATATGGTGACATTGAAAGTGTATTGAAAGTTAACGGTGGTTTGAGTGGTCCTTTTAACTTCTTGCGACTACAGGGGGTGCTGTTTTCTCATTAGCATAATTGCATTACAGACTAAACGGCTTCCTACTAAATTCTTGCTCGTACAATATGCATATTATTACTATTATTGGATAGAAAACACTCTATAGTTTCTATAGGCGTTGGAATTTTGTCTCTGAGTGGAACAGAACTCATTCTACAGCAATTTCCCTGACATGGAATCAGATTTCACACATTTTGGCCCCTGATCTGGAGTCAGTTTAAAGGCGACATTCAACGCTATCAGGATACGGACACTGCTTACGTCTTCCCCTGGATGCCTTTACGTGATGACGATTTGAATGGTATCGATTGCGCAATCACAGCCACTATAAATGATAAAATCCTGTAGGTAGGAACTCTTTTCCAGCTGCACCGGATGCACGTTGGACACCGCGCTGCTCTTTTTCCAAACATTAGTGTAGGCAGTAATATTTCTCCTGTCATGTTTTTACCCGTTATAGGTGTTAACAACATCATAAGGTAGTTAATTTGAACCGTTGTATAGCAATTTATATCCTTTTAGTGTGATTTTGAGGCATTGCTTTGTTGTGCACTTTGACGCGCTGGGCACATTTCGGGGTCCTGGTCGTACGTTAGTGGGCATTTCGACGGACAAGTGGACATCTTTCGACCAAAAGAAGATTAGACCCAAGAAAGGATTCTTTGCACAAGATTCTGATGGAAGAACAGCTCAAAGTAGGAACAATTTATTATGATAAATCGTGTTTCTGTCGAAAAATGTTAATGGCTTATGACGCCATCTTTTTAGACGTAGCTTCGCTTGGCGCAAACTGTATTGAAAAGTAAGGATAATTAAAAAAATGTAAATCAGCGATTGTATTAAGAATTAAATTGTCTATCAATCGCTGTCCACCCTATATTTTTTAGTCACGTTTATGAGTATTTATGTATACGACTAGATCACTGTCTAATATGGCGCACGACATTGTCTGACCAGCCGGGCAACTTTTGTCATTGTCTAACCATGATTTTGGTGGCTAAATATGCAAATTTTCGAACAAACTGTATATGGATTGTGTAATATGATGTTAATTAAAGGAGTGTCATCGGAAGAATTCTGAGAAGGTTAGTGAAAAAATTAATATATTTTGGCGATGATATGATATCGCTCTCTTTGGCTAGAATCAGTGCTCGGGTAACGTTTGCGTATGTGGTATGCTAATATAACGATTTATTGTGTTTTCGCCGTAAAACACTTAGAAAATCTGAAATGTTGTCTGAATTCACAAGATCTGTGTCTGTCCATTGCTATGTGCTGTGTATTTTTAAGAAATGTTTTATGATGAGTAAATTGGTAATACAAGTTGCTGTCTCTAGTAATTCTAGGAGCTTTGGTGAGATTTGTGATGCTGGCTGCAATGGCAAACTATGATTTATACCTGAAATATGCACATTTTTCTAACAAAACCTATCCTATACATAAATATGTTGTCAGACTGTCATCTGATGAGGTTTTTTCTTGGTTAGTGGCTATCAATATCTTAGTTTAGCCGAATTGGTGATAGCTACTGATGTTGAGAGAAAATGGTGGACAAGAAAAATTGTGATTTTTGCTAACGTGTTTAGCTAATAGATTTACTTATTGTGTCTTCCCTGTAAAACATTTAAAAAATCTGAAAAGGTGGCTTTATTCACAGGATCTGTATCTTTCATTAGGTGTATTGGACTTGTGATTTAATGATATTTAGATGCTACTATTTAATTGTGACGCTATGCTAGCGATGCTAATCAGTGTGGGGGGGCTGGGGGGTGATCCCGGATCCGGGGTAGATACTCGTGAAAGGTTAAAGTGTGTAGAGGTATTAGGCAGGGATGTTCTTTGTCAGGAATGTTATATGCCATTGCTATAGAGCCACTACTAAATAGCATTAGAAGTCGCATTGAAGGGGTGTACTTTTCAGAGGATATTCCTCCTATTCGTCTCTCAGCCTATGCTGATGGTGTAGTTGTTTTAGTGAAAAATCAAGCGGAGATGGATAGTTTGAGTCTAATGGTTGATCGTTTTAGGGGAATATCTTCTGCAAAGGTAAATTGGGAAAAGAGTTGTGCTTTACAGATTGGAGAATGGTCTGGAGGGATCATGGCTTTGCCAGGGGGGCTGAAATGGTGTAAGGGAGGTTTTAAGTATCTTGGAGTGTACCTAGGAGATGAGGGGACTATGGAAAAAAATTGGATTAGGGTGGTTGAAATGGTGGAAGGGAGGATGATGAGAGGGCGTTGGTTGCTATCTCGTATGTCATATAGGGGGCGCACTATTATAGTTAACCTGTTGGGGATGGGGGCGCTGTTTAGACTATTTATGCTAATTTGGCTAATTTTTGAAACGGCTTCCCACAAAATCCTTGATCGTACAATATGCATATTATTATTATTATTGGATAGAAAACAGTCTATAGTTTCTATAGGAGTTGAAATTTTGTCTCTAAGTGGAACAGAGCCCATTCTACAGCAATTTCCCTGACATGGAGTCAGATTTGAGAAATGTTGGCCACTTTTCTGAAGTCAGTTAAAAGGGCACTGTCGTTGCTATGACTATACGGACACTTCTTACGTCTTCCCCTGGATGCCTTTACGTGATGACGATTCCAATGGGGTCGATTGCGCGTTCACAGGCACTACAAATGAAAAAAACCTTTAGCTAGCAAGTCTTTTCTTGCTGCGTAACGCGCGTGGAAGACACCGACCCTCTCCTGTTCCAAGCGTTAGTTTAGCCTGTTATATTTCTCCGGTCATCTTTTCACTCGTTATAGGAGTTACAAACATCATAAAGTAGTTAATTTAAAGCGTTTTATAGCAATTTATATCCGTTTAGTGCGATTTTGGGACATTTATTTTTGCAACGATGTGAAAAGTTGGGCACGCTTTTCAGTTCATCCCGAACGCAGTTGACATTTCCACATGGCAAGAGGACAGCTTTCCACCAAAAGACGATTTCTCCCAAGAAAGGATCCTTTGCCCAAGATACTGATGGAAGAACAGCTCAAGGTAGGACATTTTTATTATGATAAATCGTGTTTCTGTCGAAACATTTTAGTGGCTTAGGACGCCATGTTTTTTGACGTAGCTTCGCTTGGCGCAAACTGTATTGAAAAGTAAGGATAAATTAAAAAATGTAATAACGCAATTGTATTAAGAATTAAATTGTCTATCAATCCCTGTCCACCCTGTATTTTTTAGTCACGTTTATGAGTATTTATGTATAAGAGTAGATCACTGTCTAAGTGGCGCAAGGACATTTTCTTTACCAGCTTGTCTACATTTCACATTGTCTAACCATGATTTTGGTGGCTAAATATAAACATTTTCGATCAAACTGTATATGCATGTTGTAATGTGATGTTACAGGAGTGTCATCGGAAGAATTCTGAGAAGGTTAGTGAAAAAATTAATATCTTTTGGCGATGTTGACTTTTATCGCTCACTTTGGCTAGAATCAATGCTGGGCTGCTAATTGCTATGTGCTAAGCTAATATAACGATTTATTGTGTTTTCGCTGTAAGACACTTAGAAAATCTGAAATATTGTCTGTATTCACAGGATCTGTGTCTTTCGATTCGTGTATGCTGTGTATTTTTACGAAATGTTTGATGATTAGTAGTTAGGTAAACACGTTGCTCATTGTAATTATTCTAGTGCATTTGTGATGGTGGGTGCAATTGTAAACTATGAAGTCTACCTGAAATATGCACTTTTTTCTAACAAAACCTATCCCATACCATAAATATGTTATCAGACTGTCATCTAATGAGTTTTTTTGTTGGTTAGGGGCTATAAATATCTTAGTTTAGCCGAATTGGTGATGGCTACTGGTGTTGGTGGACAAATAAAAGATGGTGGATTATGCTAATGTGTTTTTAGGTAATAGATGTACATCTTTACATATTGTGTCTTCCCTGTAAAACATTTTAAAAATCGGAAATGTTGACTGGATTCACAAGATCTGTGTCTTTCATTAGCTGTATTGGACTTTAATGTGTGAAAGTTAAATATTTAAAAAAAATATTTTTTTTGAATTTCGCGGCACTGGTTTTTCAGTGGGGGGGGGGGGGTGTGCCGCTAGCGCCACGCTGATCCTAGACAGGTTAAAGAAGAAATCTTAAAACTGCTCATGGATGAAAAAAATATACAGAGGAATATACATACACCACATCTCTTTACAGAGTTAAAACTGCAACTGAACTCTTTCATTTTCTTTAGAATTTACATCACTTATCACTCTCGTGACCACTTTCTTGAGTCTAGCAATTTCAGGGCTTGTCAAACCTCCCCCTGTAATTTTTGACATCAGAAACTTTGCTGATTCAATAAACAATTCACTTTCAGGGAAAAAATCAGTTACATTGTAATCCTGCATATATTTCTTCCCTTTTGTCAACTTCAGAAATTGACGTACCTTCTCAATCCCATACCTCCCTTCCACCCCATTTATCTCGCTATTTTGTTGTGACGCGTCAGATGACTCACTCTCGCTATCCTCTCCAGAAGAAAACTCCACCATATCTACAACCTGTTCATCCTCAACTGATTTATCAATCTCTACCTTCCTCTTAGAATTAGACCCTTCACCACCCCTTAAATTCTTCCTCTTACTCCTCGGTACTTTGAAAACAGCTGCTTCCTTTTCCGTTATTTCAATCTCCTCTTTACCTCCAATTTCATTTTCCAGCTCCACCTCAGCGACGGCAGTCGCAATCTCACCGACTGTTTCCCCTCCCTCTTTGTTCTGATCTACCACAATTGCCCCCGTATCCACAATGCCTTCCTCTCCTACTTTTCCTACCACATCTGCCCACCTTCTCCCTTCCCCTGCACCCTTAGCATGTTCATCCCTTCGCGGTGGTGCGTTAGCTGCACCAGCACTAGAGCTACTACCGGGCTCTGCGCGCTCATTCTCTGGACAACTACGCACCAAATGCCCATCTCTTCCACAGCCAAAGCATTTCATTGATTCAGTAGAAGCGTAGAAAACATAATCAAATCCATCAATCTTAAAACTGAATGCTAAATTCAGTTCAAAGTCCTTTTTTAAGATCATATGCACTTGTCTCCTATGAGACACGACATGTTTCAGCAACAGAGATTTGCATCCAAAAAGAACCTTCTTTATTGTAGATACGATTTGACCATGACGAGATAACTCTCGCTCCAACAAATGGTGGCACGTTAGAAAGTATAACTTTCTTCGCCGGATTCATAAGCGGAAATACCGGCGTCTGTGTCTCCCGCAACACAACACCCCTCTCAACTATCTTATTTACCTTTTCAATGGAATCGAAGAATATCACTACAGCGCTATTCATCCTTGAGGCTGATTTGATGCTATCATACCCAATGATAGCACCCACAGCCAAGCTACATTCTTCCACTGAACACCCGGCCGCAGCAGGAATCTTTACTCCATGCCGCCGACTAAGTTTTTCAAACTCCAAACTTCCGCGAGTGGCCATTGCAACCAGCCCCACCCGCTGGTTGTGCCCTCGCGAAAACCAACCTCAACGTTCCCACCACCCCTATACGTGCTTAGTGATAGTTAGACAAGATACCCTTAAAACAACTAAACTAATCAATATATATACACACACCAAAACACAATAGAGTGAAAAGAATTAGTCGCTCTCACAATCACTCCTGCTTGACGACTCACTCCCAGCATGCACTCCGACACGAGAGAGAGCGAGAGAGCGAGATCCTTGCTGGAGAATTAGATTGTGATATAGTGTTGGTTGTTTAACAGAAAGTGTGGTATGTAATGTGTTTGTGGCCTGAGTTAGTTTACTCAGTTTTGTTGTAAATCGTTAATAATTACTCTGTTTCGTTTGTTCCCAGGGGGGAAGGAGAAGGCACTTTGGGAGTGCTTAGGCAAGAGGCCCGAGGGCATACATATACGCGTAGTATATTCAATGTCTAGGCACACTAGGTAAGACCTGGGCGGTCCACCCCCTGTATTTTGGTTAGGGCACCAGGTGGTGCTAAGTTAGGAGAGGGGGAGCTTTGATATTTACTTTCTTTCCTTTGGTTCCATCCATCCCCTTTTCCCCATATTACCGTGTAGGAAAGAAATCCTAGTAACGGTAAATTCTGCCTTTGTCGTCCTTTCTCGCACCTACGGTCCAAACCTCTTTCGCTTCACGGAGAGTTGAGTTGCAGCAGGGAGTTGCGTTCCCTCTTTATAGAGGCGTGCTTAACACATCCTATAGCTTGTTCTCCATCTTCCTTTTGAATGTTTTAAATGGTGTGCCAACGTGTTTTCAGAACTTTTATCTCCAAAACTAATTTTCTCATGTCTCTTTTGTTCCTCTGCAGTATACATATGCAGTATCAAATCACAATACATATAGAATCTTGATACATATAATACATTTCAATCGGGATAATAATGTATCATGAGGTCTCAGCCCTATTGTCAGGAACTATAGTCCCAAAGACAAGTGCTTTGATACAAGCAGGAAGATGTGATTTCAAACCTCTCTCTGGATGAGTGTGAACAACTGAACCAGTTTGTGCTCACAGATATCAATAATAGTTCATAAGACAAGGTGCTCTTTGGACTCCCAGGTTTGTGAAATTGATGAAAAATTGGAGGCTGAACTTATAGTATACCCTCTCGAAAAAACCACTCCACTCCAAACAGATGCAGTTGCAGTTAAAAGGCCTTCATTAAGTTGGTGTATCCATGTACAGTGGGAAAGTTAAAACAAGGCAAGCAATTTGTCTACTACCAAAGTGTGGCAGGGTTTTTCACAGCAGGGCTGGGTGACTGGACCTCTCTGGCAGTGTAAATCTACTTTTCACTAGATACCACATCAACAGCTTCCATTGACCTAGATTCAGACACACACAGGGTACAATAACATGAGAGGATATTGTGGAATTAAGGGCAAACTGGGCAATTTTAGCTGAGCAGAACCCTCCAGGTGGTGGGGGCTGGCGGTGTTTACATTTCCTCCCCAAATCTCTCAGAACAATCACTTGCATTTTGGGAATTCATTTTTTTGCCTGACGCTTCCTGCATGTGTCCCAAAGAGATAGCACAACTGTTGTGGCAGCATTCAATGTCAGCAGAACAAACCCTGAGAAGTAGGTACGAGCTCTGCGAATCCATTAGGGACACAAAGAACAATATAGATTCTAACTTTAATTGATGTTTGTCAACTCAGACTCATGTCGCATGTGAATTAGACCATCACAGACTACAAAGGTAAATCCAACTGTGTGGTGCACACTGTAGCCTCCCTCCCAGATGAGCCTTAAACTTGGTATGCTTGCTTCAAGGCAGACAATACCGTGCCATCCAGGAAGACTCTCGCTGCTCCAGACGACAACGTGCTTTTGCACTCCCAGGCTGACGTTAGGAAAACTCTCAAAATAGTGAATAATCACAATGTCGCCACCCTGGCCATGTCCTAAGAGTGTGTGCTGACCTGCTGGTGTCTTCTCAGACATCTTCAACCTGTCCCTGTTCCAGTCTGTAGTCTCCTTAAAACAGGTGGGGACTACAATCGTCCCAGTCTCCAAAAAACAACGTGACATGCCCAAATGATTATCGCCCTGTCTCGCTCACCTCGGTCATCATGAAGTGCATCGAGAGGCTGGTCATGGCCCACATTAAGGTCAGCATGCCAGGCCCACTAGACCCACTCCAATTTGCCTACCGCTCCAACAGATCCACGGAAGGTGCCATTTCCATCGCTATTCATACGACCATACCACATCTGGCAAAGAGGAATACCTATGTGAGAATGCTGTTCATTGACTACAGTTCAGCATTCAATGTTATTGTTCCCCCCAAGGTCGACACCAAGCTCAGAACCCTGGGTCTGGACACCACCCTCTACAACTGGATCCTGGACTTCCTGACGGGGAAGACCACAGGCTGATAGGATTTTCAACAACACTTCCTACACATTGATTCGTAACACAGAGGCCCCCCAGGGATGTGTCCTCAGTCCTCTGCTGTACTCAATGTTTACCCACAACTGCTTGGCTTTGCACAACACTAATTCCATCATAAAGTTTGCTGACGACACCACGGTTGTAGGCCTGATAACCAACAACGACGAGGCAGTCTATAGGGAGGATGTAAGTGAACTGGCTTTGTGGTGTCATGACAACAACCTCTCCCTCAACGTCAGCAAAACAAAGGAGTTGACTGTTGACTTCAGCGAGCAGAGGAGTGAACATGCCCCGATCCACATCAACAGGACAGCAGTAGAGAGAGTCACAAGTTTTAAGTTCCTCTGCTTCCACACCACTGAGAACACTTCCACCAGTGGACGCTCCTCAGATGAGGAAGGTGAGAACCATCCTCCTCAGGGAAATTTCATTTAAAAAAAAGTTAATTATGTCTGAGGAAGCATCATCAAGGATCCCACACACCCCAGCCACGAGCTGGTCTCTCCCTTACCATCGGGCAGACGGTATCGGAGCGCGAGGTCTGATAGAAACTGTCTCTGAGCCTGTTGATATCTACAAGCCATCAGACTGTTGAACACTTGAACTGGACTGACCACCTGCTCTGATTCTCGGCACCTTAGCACATATGCACTCACACACATATACATTCATGCTACACACACATGACACCTGCTGCTACCATACTCTTATTATACTGCTCAGTGTATACACTGCCCCCCCCATTTAAAAGCATATAATACCAGAGCAAAAACATCGGACGTAATTATAGCATTGGATGGACTAGAATCTAACGGTTTCTTGTTATGTCACAATTTAATCAACTGAAAGTTTTGTGAAACTCACCACACTATTTTGGCCACGCGTAAGATTAAACTTCATTCCGGTTAACCTGTCTAGGACTGGGGTGCCGCTAGCGGAACCCCCCCCCCCCCACCCCCACTGAAAAGGCAGAGCCGCAAATTATTTTATTTTTTTAAATATTTAACTTTCACACATTAAAGTCCAATACAGCTAATGAAAGACACAGATCTTGTGAATCCAGCCAACATGTCCGATTTTTAAAATGTTTTACAGGGAAGACACAATATGTAAATCTATTAGCTAAACACATTAGCATAATCCACCATCTTTTCTTTGTCCACCAACACCAGTAGCTATCACCAATTCGGCTAAACTAAGATATTGATAGCCACTAACCAAGAAAAAAGCTCATCAGATGACAGTC
Source organism: Salvelinus fontinalis (assembly GCF_029448725.1). NCBI lineage: Eukaryota > Metazoa > Chordata > Actinopteri > Salmoniformes > Salmonidae > Salvelinus > Salvelinus fontinalis. The sequence continues at coordinate 46,057,529 of NC_074668.1, forward strand.
TGATAACATATTTATGGTATAGGATAGGTTTTGTTAGAAAAATGTGCATATTTCAGGTAGATGTCATAGTTTACAATTGCACCCACCGTCACAAATGGACTAGAATAAATACAATGAGCAACGTGTTTACCTAACTACTAATCATCAAACATTTCGTAAAAATACACAGCATACACTAATCGAAAGACACAGATCCTGTGAATACAGACAATATTTCAGATTTTCTAAGTGTCTTACAGCGAAAACACAATAAATCGTTATATTAGCATAGCACATGTGCAAACATTACACCAGCATTGATTCTAGCCAAAGAGAGCGATAACGTAAACATCGCCAAAATATATTAATTTTTTCACTAACCTTCTCAGAATTCTTCAGATGACACTCCTGTAACATCACATTACAACATACATATACAGTTTGTTCGAAAATGTGCATATTTAGCCACCAAAATCATGGTTAGACAATGAGAAAAGTAGCCCAGCTGGTCAGAAAAAATCCTGCGCCATATTAGACAGTGATCTAGTCGTATACATAAATACTCATAAACGTGACTAAAAAATATAGGGTGGACAGCGATTGATAGACAATTTAATTCTTAATACAATCGCGGAATTACATTTTTTAAATTATCCTTACTTTTCAATACAGTTTGCGCCAAGCAAAGCTACGTCAAACAAGATGGCGTCCTAAGCCATTAACATTTTTCGACAGAAACACGATTTATCATAAATTGTTCCTACTTTGAGCTGTTCTTCCATCAGAATCTTGGTCAAAGAATCCTTTCTTGGGTCTAATCGTCTTTTGGTCGAAAGCTGTCCTCTTGCCATGTAGAAATGCCCATTGCGTTTGGCATGAACTGGAAGCGTGCCCAGAGATTCACAGTGTCTCAGAAATAAATGTCCCAAAATCGCACTAAACGGGTATAAATTGCTATAAAACGGTTTAAATTAACTACCTTATGATGTTTTTAACTCCTATAACGAGTAGAAACATGACCTGAGAAATATTACTGGCTCTACTAATGGCTGGAAAAAGAACGGGTCGGTGCCCACCGTGCGTCCGACGCAGCAGGAAAGGAGTGCCTACCTACACGTGTTTTTCATTTATAGTGGCTGTGATTGCGCAATCCACACCATTCAAATCGTCATCACGTAAAGGCATCCAGGGGAAGACGTAAGCAGTGTCCGTATACTCATAGCAATAACAGTGGCCTTTAAACTGACTCCAGAACAGGGGCCAAAATGTGTGAAATCTGACTCCATGTCAGGGAAATTGCTGTAGAATGAGTTCTGTTCCACTCAGAGACAAAATTTCAACGGCTATAGAAACTATAGACTGTTTTCTATCCAATAATAATAATATGCATATTGTACGATCAAGAATTTTGTAGGAAGCCGTTTCAAAAATTACACCATTTCCATAAATAGTGACAACAGCACCCCCTAGCCTCAACAGGTTAATCTGTTCTGTTAAGTTTGAACACAGACACTTTTGAAGTTTTATTGAGGCTTACACAAGTGTCTGAGGTCCTCAAGACCCTATGCATATCCCAGTGTTGGGATAGTTACCACAACCTCTGTAAAAGACAAAGGTGGCAGTTACCTGACAGCAGCCAGAGACGGCCAATTGTTCGCCTCCCCATGGGTCTCTCCGTCGAGAATAGAGCCTTCGTCTCTCCATGAATTTCCGTCTCTCCTTTCCCTATCCTCCTTTTATTTGTCCTTTTGCCTTCCCTACTTTCTCTCCTTACCTCTCCCCCTATCTCTCTTCCTCTCTCTGTTGTTTCTTCTCTCCCAGTTTGCCTGCGCCTTCTCGCGCGAGGCATTGGTCTGATGAAGGAAGGGGCTGACTACTACGTATGGGCTTGGGCAGCAGGCAGAGCACACGGTGCACAAATTACCACCATTGATTGTGCTGCTTCGAAGCTCTGACAAAGACTATGATGACTCATCTTGTTAAAAGAGGATATCGGCCTCTTTGTAGCTTTTTATCGGCCTGATTTATTATAATATTTCTTTGCCCCTTTTTCACCCCAATTTCGTGGTATCCAATCAGTAGTTACAGTCTCATCGCAGTCTTGTCTCAACTCCCATACGGACTCGGGAGAGGCAAAGGACGAGAGCCGCACTGCTTCTTGACACAATACCCGCTTAACCCGGAAGCACAGCTGCACCGGTGTGGTGTGGCCTGCCACAGGAGTCGCAAGTGCGCGATGGGACAAGAACATCCTTGTCGGCAAAGCCCTCCCCTAACCCAGACGATGCTGGGCCAATTGTTCGCCTCCCCATGGGTCTCTCCGTCGTGGCCGGCTGCGACAGAGTCTGGACTCGAACCAGGATCTCTAGTGGCACAGCTAGCACTGCAATGCCTTGCACCACTCGGGAGGCCTTATCGGCCTGTTTGTATCTTCCTCCTTTTTCTCTCTCTGGTTTATTAATCTTATTAATGCATTAACCATTTTCCTTTAACTTTTCCATTTAATCCTTATCCCTGGTTCGGTTCTCTCCCTGGTCGACAAGGTAGAGGTGTGTATATGTTTAGTGTTTTGCTCCACTGAGATGGTTCAAGGCAGGGTGGGTGTTCAAGCAAGGCTTGTATTTCTGTTCAGGTACCGTCCTTGTTGTTTACTCCACTCCAAGCATGTAGCATGCTTCTGTCTACAACATGAGCTATGCAGTATGTGTAGATAATCCTTGCTACTGCGGCTTAAAAAAAACAGAACGTTAGCCATGGAGAACTGCAAAAATGTTACTACTGCTCAGCAACTACATTGCTGCCTTGAATTTAGCAGGCGCTATCGACAAAGATCAGTGGGAAAAAGCTGTTGACTACTTCAAGCTTAAATGTCACATGCACAAGTACAGTGAAATGACATTTTTTCAAACTCAAAACCCAACAGTGCAATAATCAAGAACAATGTAATTCTAGAAAAAAAACACAGGAAATAAGAAGAAATATGAAGAACACGAGAAGTAAGCATACTATATACAGGGTCAGTTCCAGTACCATATTTACAATGTGCAGGGATACTGGAGTTATGGAGGAAGATATAGTATATATAGGGGTAAGGTGACTGGGCAACAATATATACTATAAGAATAGCAGCAGCTTGTATCAAATCAAATTGTATTAGTCACATGCGCCGAATACAACAGGTAGACCTTACAGTGAAATGCTTACTTACGAGCCCCTAACCAACAATGCAGTTTAAAAAAATACAGATAAGAGATAAAAGTAACAAGTAATTAAAGAGATAAAAGTAACAAGTAATTAAAGAGCGTGTGTGTAGAGTGAGTATAAATGTATCTGCATATTATGTCTGAGTGAGCAGATGATGGAGTTAGTGTGAGTGTGCAAAAATAAAAGATAAAAGGTTAACTCGGATAGTCCATGTAGCTATTTTGTAGCTATTTTGTTAGCTATTTATCAGTCTTATTGCTTGGGGATAGAAGCTGTTCAAGAGCCTGTTGGTGCCAGACTTGATGCACCGGTACCACTTGCCATGTGGAAGCAGAGAGAATAGTCTATTGCTTGGGGGGTTGGAGTCTTTAACGATTTTCCGGGTCTTCCTACCAGACCACACGATGAATATGTCCTGGATTGCAGGGAGCTCGGCCCCAATGATATTCAAAAAAGTCCTACAGGATCCAGCAGGAATTCAACCTTTTGTGAAGGAATCCTGTAGGATTGACAAATTCCTGCAGGAAAAACCCCTGAATGCTCCTGTAGGACTCCTTTGAAACGTACTTCAACGTCACCTCTAACCTGAATAGGAAACAGCATCATCGCTACGTCTGTTTACATTGTAGCCAATGTAGCAGTGTGTCACGACTTCCACCGAAGGTGGCTCCTCTCCCTGTTCGGGCGGTGCTCGGCGGTCGTTGTTGCCGGCCTACTAGCTGCCACCAATCCATTTTTCCTTTTCGTTTGTGTCTGTCTGTATTGTTTGTGTCTTATTAGTTGATTTCGGTGGGTACATCTGCCTGTTAGTCTTTGTGTGGTATTGTTCTTCTGTGGTTACGTTAGTAGGGGTGCGTGTCTGCACCACAGGGTTTCTTTTCTCTCGGCAGTGGTGCCGTTTGGTAGTGAGTTAAGGAGTAGAGGTTTCTTTATTCCCTGTGTGTGTGGCGACCTCGTTTGGGCGTGTTTCAGTCCCATGTTTGTAGTTGAGTTGGGACTGCTCAATGAACATTATTTGCCACTGGGATTTCCTTGCTCTCCTGCTCCTGATTCCTGCACCTCCCTCCGTCAGGAGGCACGTAACACAGTGTGAGCAACTAGTGCTAGCAATTCAGTGAACAACTTTCCCAGAATGGAAATATTTAACACAAATAATAATTGATTTACTCAGTACAGTACCCGATGTCACAGTAATGCCAAAAAAATCATCAAGGACAGCAACCACCCGAAGAACTGCCTGTTCACCCTGCTATCATCCAGAAGGCGAGGTCAGTACAGGGGCATCAACGCTGGTGTTACGTTCCCCAGTTTCTGTGTTCTGTTGTGTGTGTTTCAGGAGATGGCTTCCTGAAGTACTCCCCAACCAGCTGATTGGTCAACACCAGGCTAATTGGTGATTGGAGCTGACCCCGCCCCCTCGTCAAGAAGCAGCTGACTTTAATCACCATTGCCACCTGAAGATAAAAGCCAGTGTTCTGCCCAAGAGAGATTTTAGAAAATTGAGAGGAGAGAGGAGAGAGATGAGATAAGGAGTAGAGATTTGAGATAAGGAGTAGAGATTTGAGATAAGGAGTAGAGATTTGAGATAAGGAGTAGAGATTTGAGATAAGGAGTAGAGATTTGAGATAAGGAGTAGAGATTTGAGATAAGGAGTAGAGATTTGAGATAAGGAGTAGAGATTAAGAGATTGAGAGAGAATTGAATATTTTGGAAAGATCGAGAGAAATTAGATCGTGATAGTGTTGGTTGTGTATCAGAAAGTGTGGTATGTACTGTTGTTGTTGTTGGTAGCAGTTTTTCTATGTCCTGTGTTTGTGAAATCGTTAATAATTACTCTGTTTCGTTTGTTCCCAGGGGGGAAGGAGAAGGCACTTTGGGAGTGCTTAGGCAAGAGGCCCGCGGGCATACATATACCCGTAGTATATTTACTGTCTAGGCACACTAGGTAAGACCTGGGCGGACCACCCCCTGTATTTTGGTTAGGGCACCAGGCGGTGTTAAGTTAGGTAAGTTAAGTGGGTAGGCAGGTTAGATAGGAGAGGGGGAACTTTGATATTTACTTTCTTTGCTTTGGTTCCGTCCAGCCCCTTTTCCCCATATTACCGTGTAAGAAAATAAATTCTAGTAAACGGTAAATTCTGCTTTTGTGTCATCCTTACTCGCACCTACAGTCCATACCTCTTGCACTTCAGAGAGTTGAGTTGTAGCAGGGAGTTGCGTTCCCTCTTCTCAGAGGCGTGCGTAACATAATTAATGGTATCCCGGATGAGCCCCCATTATGTTACGCACGCCTCTGAGAAGAGGGAACGCAACTCCCTGCTACAACTCAACTCTCTGAAGTGCAAGAGGTATGGACTGTAGGTGCGAGTAAGGATGACACAAAAGCAGAATTTACCGTTTACTAGAATTTATTTTCTTACACGGTAATATGGGGAAAAGGGGCTGGACGGAACCAAAGCAAAGAAAGTAAATATCAAAGCTCCCCCTCTCCTATCTAACCTGCCTACCCACTTAACTTACCTAACTTAACACCGCCTGGTGCCCTAACCAAAATACAGGGGGTGGTCCGCCCAGGTCTTACCTAGTGTGCCTAGACAGTAAATATACTACGGGTATATGTATGCCCGCGGGCCTCTTGCCTAAGCACTCCCAAAGTGCCTTCTCCTTCCCCCCTGGGAACAAACGAAACAGAGTAATTAACGATTTCACAAACACAGGACATAGAAAAACTGCTACCAACAACAACAGTACATACCACACTTTCTGATACACAACCAACACTATATCACAATCTAATTTCTCTCGATCTTTCCAAAATATTCAATTCTCTCTCAATCTCTTAATCTCTACTCCTTATCTCAAATCTCTACTCCTTATCTCAAATCTCTACTCCTTATCTCATCTCTCTCCTCTCAATTTTCTAAAATCTCTCTTGGGCAGAACACTGGCTTTTATCTTCAGGTGGCAATGGTGATTAAAGTCAGCTGCTTCTTGACGAGGGGGCGGGGTCAGCTCCAATCACCAATTAGCCTGGTGTTGACCAATCAGCTGGTTGGGGAGTACTTCAGGAAGCCATCTCCTGAAACACACACACTAAAATACAAAACAGAACACAGAAACTGGGGAACGTAACAGCTGGGGCCGAGAGACTGAAAAACAGCTTCTAACTCAAGGCCATCCGACTATTGAATAGACATCACTAGCACAGAGCTGCCGACATACACAGACGTAAAAATGTGTGACTTTAAAACTATATTGAAAAAACATACTTTACGATGATATGTATCAAATAAAATCAAAGCCGGAGATAGTATTCGCCTATAACGACGGCTTTTCAAAAGGCAATTCCAGGTGCATCTGCACGCTCTCCAGAAAAAAAATGGATGACTCGTCTTGCCAAGATGATTTATTCCACCTCAGACCAAGATAAACACTTCCTTTCTTCTCTCACGTCCTCTTGACATCTAGGGGAAGGTGTATGACGTGCATGTATACTCATATGTGTCATGCCCATTTATAGGCAGGCCCTTGAACAGAGCATAATTTTCAGACTTTCCACTTCCTGGTCATAAAGTGTGCTGCCAAATGAGTTCTGTTTTACTCACAGACAAAATTCAAACGGTTTTAGAAACTAGAGTGTTTTCTATCCAATAGTAATAATAATATGCATATTGTACGAGCAAGAATAGAGTAACTTTAACTTCTTCTGGCTGCAAGCCCGACGTCGGTACACTTATGACAACAGCCAGTTCAAGTGCAGGGCGCGAAATTCAAAATATATATATTTTTTTAAATATTTAACAAGTCCAATACAGCATATGAAAGGTACACTTCTTGTGAATCCAGCCAACATGTCCGATTTTTAAAATGTTTTACAGGGAAGACACAATATGTAAATCTATTAGCTAACCACGTTAGCAAAAGACACCACTTTTTTACTCCATCAGTAGCTATCACAAATTCGACCAAATAAAGATATAAATAGCCACTAACCAAGAAACAACTTCATCAGATGACAGTCTGATAACATATTTATTGTATAGCATATGTTTTGTTAGAAAAAATTGCATATTTCAGGTATAAATCATAGTTTACATTGCAGCTACAGTCAGAAATTGCACCGAAAGCAGCCATAATAATTACAGGCACCAACGTCAAATACCTAATTACTCATCATAAAACATTTCTGAAAAATACATAGTGTACAGCAAATGAAAGACAGGCATCTTGTGATTCCAGCCATTTCCGATTTATGAAGTGTTTTACAGCGGGAAAAAAATGTAGCGTTATATTAGCTTAGCACAATAGCCAGAAACACTTGGGCGCCGGAGACTATGACAGATATATGAAATAACATCATAAAATGGGTCTTACTTTTGCTGATCTTTCATCAGAATGTTGGACAAGGTGTCCTTTGTCCAGAACGGCAACTTTCCCTCTTCATTTAGCAAGCGCGCTAGCCGGGTGGCACGACACTCTCCATGTCAACAAACGGAAGAGAACGGAACACGGCAAAACCCCCGAAAAAATTTCAATAATCTGATGAAACTATATTGAAAAACATACTTTACGATGATAGGGTGACATGTATCAAATAAAATCGAAGTCGCCTATAACGGCAGCTAAACAAAAGGCAATCCCACTGTCCAGCTCGCGCTCTTCAGAGTACCAAAAATGGGGGACACGTCATTCCAAGATGATGTGTTCCATCTCAGACCAAGATAATCACCTAATTTCTTCTCTCACAGCCTCTTGACACCCAGAGGAAGGTGTATGACGTGCATGTATACTAATAGGTCTTGTGCCCATTTATAGGCAGGAAGAAGAACAGAGCATCGATTTCAGACTTTCCACTTCCTGGTCAGGAAATGTGCTGCAGAATGAGTTCTGTTTCACTCAGAGAAATAATTTAAACGGTTTTAGAAACTAGATAGTGTTTTCTATCCAATAGTAATAATAATATGCATATTGTACGAGCAAGATTGAAATGGACACCTTTTATCTGGCTACTCAATACTGCCCCTTGCAGCCCAAACAGGTTAAATTGTGCACGTTTTTCCGCCAAAGTGTAAATAGCGCCCTCTATCCTCATCAGGTTAATACATGGAACACTAGTCACTTTAATAATGTTTACATATCTTGCATTACTCATCTCATATGTATAGACTGTATTCTATACAATCTACTGTATCTTAGTCTATGCCGCTCTGACATTGCTCATCCATATATTCTTACTTCCATTCCTTTACTTAGATTTGTGTGTATTACGTATTTGTTGTGAAATTGTTAGATATTGATGCACTGTCGGAACTAGAAGCACAAGCATTTCGCTACACCCGCAATAACATAGGCTAAACACATGTATGTGAACAATAACATTTGATTTAATTTGATGTTAGTGAATTAAGGTGACACCGACCAGAAATGTTTACGTGGGATCCTCCACTTGCAAATCGCTTGGTCTGCTTCTACATCATTGTGGATATATGACAGGTAAGCTTTCATGCGTTGTACAGAGGCTGAAGCAAAAAAAAGTGAAATTACGAAATAAGCTAACAGTTTAAGAATGACAAATAGCCATAGTAGTTGTGTTTCAGTGTGAAGCTAATATTACATTGCATTGGGACTGCTGTTGTTTTATTTCCAAGGAGCAGGTTTGCATTATGATAAATTCATACAACTATAACACCTATGCATATTATTAAATTATGCTTAAGATATGTTGGTTTTATATTCACCTTATGCATTGATAACTAAATGATAGGCGATATGATGCAATACAACTAGATTAGAAGGCCTAGACTACTTCATCCTAATGTAAACTAAATGCATTGGATACAAAACAAACACTGGCATATTAAAGACAATGTCCACTTTAATTATACGCATGCATATCAAACAGGAATACACTGCATTTGGAAAGTATTCAGACAGACCCCTTGACTTTTTCTACATTTTGTTACGTTACAGCCTAATTCTAAAATAGATTTTTTTTAAAGCAATAGACCATAATGACAAAGTGAAAAAAAAAAAACTTTTTTTGCAAATGTATTAAAAAGAAAAACAGAAATAACTTATTTCCATAACTATTCAGACCCTTTGCTCTGGGACTCGAAATTGAGCTCAGGTGCATCCTGTTTCCATGGATCATCCTTGATGTTTCTTCAACTTGGAGTCCATCTGTGGTAAATTCAATAGATTGGACATGATTTGGAAAGGCACACACCGGTCTGGAGACCTGAAAATAGCTGTGAGGCGATGCTCCCCATCCAACCTGAGAGCTTGAGAGAATCTACAGAGAAGAAAGGGAGAAACTCCCCAAATACAGGTGTGCCAAGCTTGTAGCGTCATATCCAAGAAGACTCTAGGCTGTAATCGCTGACAAAGGTGCTTCAATGAAGTTATGAGTAAAGGGTCTGAATACTTGTGATATCTGTTTTTTTTATATATATAAATGTGCAAAACTGTAAAAAAAAAAAAAAATGCTTTGTCATTATGTGGTATTGTGTGTAAAAATTCAATTTTAGAATAAGGCTGTAACATAAGAAAATGTAGAAAAAGTAAAGTGGTCTGAAAACTTCCCGATGGCACTGTACATCTCTCTCTATATATATATCTGTCAGTCTCTCTCTCTCTCTCTCTCTTTCTCATCTATCAGATGATTAGAAGCAAAAATCACCCATTATAAACACCTCTTATTCTGGTGTGGATTCATTTTTCCCCCCGATTTGAAATACCATGGACTGCCCTACATAGTGATCAAACTACGTGTGGGATGATTTGTTGTGGCTATAGATTCTTTGATATTTTTCCAACGATTTGGCTGTTGCTTTCCACCAGCTCCTATAGCTCTGCTGAAATATGATGGATTATCCAAATTGGGCTCATGAACTACTGAGCTGTGTACGTTGCTTCAACTTTAGAATATTCCCATTTCAATTATTTGACTGACATGAGAGATGCCTAATATGGGCCTCTGCAGTGCATTTAATATTTACCCTGGCATTTAAGTACCTGAATAAATGCCAGCTAGGAGTCTACATGTCAGAGTTGCTTGTTGCAGACATTAGATAGACACTCATACAGCAGCAGGCACTTTGTTGTTGCTTCCCAAATGACACCCTATATAGTACACTACTTTTGAACAGGGCTCAAAGGGCTCTATAGCGTATAGGGTGCCATCTGTGACGCAACCGCTGTTTTCTTATCTATCGTCCCTACAATGACACATTTTAAGTGGAAAGCATTCAAACTAGCACTTCAGTGTGTTCCATCTCCACACAGTCATAACAAGTCCTGAATTGAGTGAATCTCCCTGACGATGAATGGTTGGAGTGTGGAGCCTGCGGTGTCTTCTAAATGTGTCTGTCCATCTTTAGACTAAATGCTAATGCACCAGTAGTGCGAGAATCATGCTCCTACGTGCTATGTGTCAAGTAAGCCCAGCAACAATCTGGAAACACACACACAAATACACGCACGCACAGACGCACACACACACAAGCCCAAAAAAAGGCCAGCAACACTCTCTCTCTGGATGGTTTCTGTCTTGTCTTCACACCCACAAGTTGGCAGTTGCTGGATCATATATGTGATGATTTCTGATCTGTTCTGGCTCTCTGATATTTTGTTATTGATGAACTATACTGAATTATTCTGACCGCATTGAAGAGCAGGCACCACATTTATTTACAATAACGTAAAAACGCACACACAGATTCACGCACGGATTCATACACACACACAAACTCATCAAACTATAGGCACAAATCCTTTTTTCCAATCATTTTGATCTTCTTACCCATAACCGAAGGTGACAAAATGTAAAAGGTGAAAGTTTTAGGCAAGGCTGCACTGTGTCACGGAACAAGTACAGCAGATGAGAGTTCAGTCTTACTTCCTTAAATTAGGTTACTCTGATTCCCTCCCTTACTTACTTGATTTTGTCACGACTTCTACCGAAGTCGTTGCCTCTCCTTGTTCGGGCGGTGTTCGGCGGTCGACGTCACCGGTCTTCTAGCCATCACCGGTCTTCTAGCCATCACCGATCCATTTTCCATTGGTTTTGTCTTGTCTTCCCACACACCTGTTTTCAATCCCATCCATTACCTCTTGTGTATTTAACCCTCTGTTTCCCCTCATGTCTTTGTCAGAGATTGTTTTATGTCAAGTGTTGTTTCTGGGTGTATAGGTGCGCGACGGGTCCTCATACCCATGTTTATTTTATGTATATACATTTGTATTTGGAGCATGTTAAGTGGACATTTATTAAAAGTCTCCATTTACACTCAGTTTAACTCTCCTGCGCCTGACTTCCCTGCCACCTATACACACGACTCTGACAGATTTAAGTTACTGTAACTGTCCCCAGTCATGTTGCTGACTCCAGTGCCATGTAATGCTCTGCAGAACCTCCTTTTTATTCAGGAGACCATATGCACTGTAGATTAAAACAGCAAACCCCAGATTAAAAGACTCTGCCATCCCAGATCCTAGCCTGCTGAGTCCTAATGAAGGAAAGGGCTTAGAGCGTTTTAACGGAGACACAGAATTATTTCCCGTACCAAACCCCACAAGTCTTGCACTTACCATCAGATATGCACAACAAAGATAAATGGTTTTGGGAAGATTTCTTTGTGTAATAAAGGGAGACTGTGTGTGTGTGTGTTTGGCACAAGCTTGTTTGTGTGTGTATAGTTATGTGTGTTTGTGTTGGTGGAATTTAACCAGTGATTTATTGATTTAAATACATTTTAGAGCCCCCTAAGGGCAGCTCAGAATGAATGAGAGAAATTGCCACCTTGAGAATGTGGACGTGGGGGACGTTGATAAGTTTAATTTGTTTTGTGCTTGAGCTACAGCTAAGCCTATATAGGCTGCATACCAAATGGCACTCTATTTCCTATTTTTGAACAGGGCCCATAGGGAAAAGAGTGCCTGTCACTCTCAACTTCCTATTGGGTTTGTTGTTTGTCGAGTCGTTACAAAATGCATCCTGTCGCGCTAAAATGTGATAAAACACATTCCACCCAGCTCGCTACTCAATGAGATTAAGCCGATCCTTGAAGCTGTGGCTCCACTGTGTGTTTGTGTACGTGCGTGCGTGCGAGAGAGAGAGAGTGGATGAGAATTGGTTCAATGCCACCTGGTTAAAATTACGGCAGAATGTGTTGAAGAATGCCATATTAGTGCCAAGAACACTCCAATGAAATCTGTCACGATAATGAGGTGATGAGAATGTTTTCTGACCAGTAATTAAATGGTTGGCAACAATAAATGTGCCAAAATAGAGAGAAAATTCCTTGTAAGACTATGGCCATCGCTTCAGTGGTTTATTCACTGGAACATGGTGTCCATACCACTAATGACATAATCCAATTACGTCACTCTAATATAGGCCTACTATACCTACACATACATACACTAATCTGAACATAGCGGCAGGTAACCTAGAAGTAGAGAGTTGGGCCAGAAACCGAAAGGTTGTTTTTTGAATCTTGAGCTGACAAGGTGACATTTCTGTCGAAGTGCCCTTGAGCAACAGCATTTAACTCTAATTCCTCCAGAGTCACCGCCGTTGATAAAGGAAGATAACATATGGAATTGTTTTAACCTGTTATGGCTGCAGCCCGACGCCGGTACACCTATGACAACATCCACCCCCCCCCCCCCCCCCCCCACACTGATTAGCATCGCTAGCATAGCGTCACAATTAAATAGTAGCATTTAAATATCATTAAATCACAAGTCCAAGACACCAAATGAAAGATACAGATCTTGTGAATAAAGCCACCATTTCAGATTTTTAAAATGTTTTATAGGGAAGACAAAATATGTAAATCTATTAGCTAACCATGTTAGCAAAAGACACCATTTTTCTTTGTCCACCATTTTTTCTCTCCACCAGTAGCTATCACCAATTCGGCTAAACTAAGATATTGATAGCCACTAACCAAGAAAAAACCTCATCGGATGACAGTCTGATAACATATTTATGGTATAGGATAGGTTTTGTTAGAAAAATGTGCATATTTCAGGTATAAATCATAGTTTACAATTGCACCCACCATCACAACTCGACTAGAATAAATACACAGAGCAACGTGTATTACCAATTTACTCATCTTAAAAATACACAGCACATAGCAATGGAAAGACACAGATCTTGTGAATTCAGACAATATTTCAGATGTTCTAAGTGTTTTACAGCAAACACAATAAATCGTTATATTAGCATACCACATATGCAAACTTTACCCGACCATTGATTCAAGCCAAAGAGAGCGATATCGTTATCATCGCCAAAATATATTAATTTTTTCACTAACCTTCTCAGAATTCTTCCGATGACACTAACGTTCGACTGGGACCCCGAAACGTGCCCAGCGCTTCAAAGAGTATCACATAGAAATGCCTCAATCGCATTAAACGGATATAAATTGCTATAAAACGGTTTAAATTAACTACCTTATGATGTTTTTAACACCTATTACGAGTAAAAACATGACCGGCGCTATATTACTGGCTAAACCAAGGCTTGGAAAAAGGTCAGTCCGATGTCGATCTTGCGTTGAGCGCAGAGTCCAAAAGAACGCTACTTCCGGTATTTGGTGATTTATAGAGGCCATGATTGCGCAATCGACTCCATTCAAATTGTCACCACTTACTGACATCTAGAGGAAGGCGTGGGCAGTGTTTGTATCCTCATAGGATTTACAGCGGCTTTAAAACTGATCTGGAACCAGAGGCCAAGATTTCTGAAAACTCACTCACTGGGAGGAAAAGTGCTGTAGAATGAGTTCTGTTTCACTCAGAGACATAATTCAAACGGCTATAGAAACTAGAGTGTTTTCTATCCAATAATAACAATAATATGCATATTGTACGAGCAAGAATTGAGTACGAGGCCGTTTGAAATGGGCACGATTTAACTGGCTACTCAATATGCCCCCTGCAGCCCAAACAGGTTAAGATGGTCATACCATGGATCATTAAGCTATTTGATTTAGAATTTTAGGACCACTGTATGTTTCCGCAAAAAAATATAAAATAAATCAAATGTTGAATTTAGCCTTTACTACTATAGCCCATTGAAAGTCATTGAATAACACATTAATTTATGGCAAAAAAAGACAGTACAAAAAAATAATAAGGAATAAGGTTTTGTAGTGTCTGGCCTATATTTAGGAGATATAAGAAAGCATATATACCTTTTTTTACAAATATTTAACCTCTTTTTTTGTTGACACAAAACTACCTCCATACTCCATACCAGTCATTTGTATGGTTTACCTTCAGACGAGTCACGTGACACTTGTGAGGGTTGTAGAGCAAAATGGAGAACACCATCGTTCTGACGCTAGAAACGTTTTCGTGAGTAGACAGATTTTCGGGAATTTCTCCTGGTCTGACAAACAGCGCTGTAGCTCTGCCACTTTGGATTGAGACACAGCCCATACAAAAAAACAGATTACTCTAGTTTAAACTGATGGATTTTGATGTGGATTTTTGTAAATGATCATTAGATTGACGCATGGGTGCATCAATATACTCTTAATATACTATATTCAGTGGATTTTGCAAGATTATGACATTCAGCTGAGCTCTCAATGTATTACTGTAAGAGAGTAATTCCATGTGTGTGTGTGTGCATGCGTGTTTGTGCTTGCGTCTGTGCTTGCGTATGTGAATGGATGCGCATGAGTGTGCGTGTGCATATGAAGGGATGGTTGAGGGGGTGAGAGGAAGGGGGTGTTCAATTGGCTCAGATCAGCCATCCTGACAGAACCCTAGTTGTGTAACGCCGATGCCATCCCAACGTACGGAGGGAGGATTAGAAAGCACCCTCCAGGGATGTGGGTTAATTAAAACTTTTTTGTAGTAGGAGCACCGCCCCATCTGTTTGGGACATGATAAAGCCAGTCCCAGTTGTCAGCACAGGGAGCAGATTGGGGGTAGACAGGGCTAGTTCACACAGGGGCATGCTCCCTCTCTCTCGGTACCTCGCTGTACAGAGGAATAGGTAGGCATGTGTTCACCACGTAGAGACACAGAACAGGAGTGGGATGTGTGTTTGGTAATTATGTTATAAGACAGGAAGTCAAAACCACAGAACCCAATTATTGCCCAAACCAATTGGGCTAATTAGTTAAGGACATTTATTGTACACTATGTAGATGGAGTCAAAACTAGATAACACAGCAATGGCATAAAAATATGGGCTTCATCCAATTGTTCATCATCAGTATGATGAGTCATGTCAGTAAAATTTGTCATCTGACGCCTCCCAAAAATATGAGGAGGTGAAGCTCTCTCTATCTGCTCCTCTCTCTCTCTTTGCACCTCTCCCTCAACGTCAGCAAGACAAAGGAGTTGATTGTGGACTACTGGAAACAGAGAGACGAGCACAACCCTATTCACATTGACGGCGCTGTAGTGTCAACATCACTAAGGACATGGTCCAAACACACCAACACAGTCATGAAGAGGGCACAACAATGCTTCTTCCCACTCAGGAGGCTAAAAAGATTTGGCATGAGACCTTAGATCCTCTAAAATTTCTACAGCTGCACCATTGAGAGTATCTTGACTGGCTGCATCATTTACATTTTAGTCTTTTTGTGGAAGCTCTTATCCAGAGCAACTGGATAATTTGCATTTTCTTTACAGTTATTACTAGTCCCCCATAAGAATTAAATTACGTACAGCCCAGTACATCACTGGGGCCGAACTCACTGCCATCTAGGACCTCTATACCAGGCAGTGTCAGAGGAAGTACCTAAAAATTGTCAAAGACTAAAGCCACCCAAGTCATAGACTGTTCTCTCTGCTACCGCGCGGCAAGCGGTACAAGAGCGCCAAGTCTGGGACCAAAAGGCTCCTGAACGGCTTCTACCCCCAACCGAGAAGACTGCTGAACAGTTAATCAAATGGCTACCTGAACTATTTGCATTGACCCCCTTCTAATTTGCACTGTGTATCTTGCACCGACACAGCTACTCTTTCTTGGTTTGTACAATAATAGTGTAGACATCAAAACTATGAAATAACAAATATGGAATCATGTAGTAACCAAAAAAGTGTTGTACAAATCAAATATATTTTAGATTCTTCAAAGTAGCAACCCTTTGCCTTGATGTCAGCTTTGCACACTCTTGGCATTCTCTCAATCAGCTTCACCTGGAATGCTTTTCCAAGAGTCTTGAAGGAGTTCCCACATATGCTAAACACTTGTTGGCTGCTTTTCCTTCACTCTGCGGTCCAACTCATCCCAAATCATCTCAATTGGGTTGAGGTCGGGTGATTGTGGAGGCCAGGTCATCTGATGCAGCACTCTATCACTCTCCTTCTTGGTCAAATAGCTATTACACAGCCTGGAGGTGTGTTGTCCTGTTGACAAACGATAGTCCCACTAAGCGCAAACCAGATGGGATGGTGTATCACTGCAAAATACTGTGGTAGCCAATCTGGTTAAGTGTGCCTTGAATTCTAAATAAATCACTGACAGCGTCACCAGCACAGCACCCACACACCTCCTCCTCCATGCTTCACAGTGGGAACCACACATGCAGAGATCATCCGTTCACTTACTCTGCGTCTCACAAAGACACGGCGGTTGGAACCAAAAATTACAAATGTCTGATGTCCATTGCTTGTGTTTCTTGGCCCAATCAAATCTCTTCTTCTTATTGGTGTCCATTAGTAGTTGTTTCTTTGCAGCAATTCGACTATGAAGGCCTGATTAACAAAGTCTCCTCTGAACAGTTGATGTTGAGATGTCTGTTACTTGAACTTTGGGAAGCATTTACTTGGGCTGCAATCTTAACCACTGCAGCAAAGGTAACTCTCGGTCTTCCTTTCCTGTGGTGGTCCTCACTAGAGCCAGTTTCATCATCGTGCTTTATGGTTTTTGCGACTGCACTTGAAGAAACTTTTACATTTCTTGATATTGTCCGCATTGACTGACCATTATGTCTTAAAGTAATGATGGACTCTTTGCTTATTTGAGATGTTCTTGCCATAATATGGACTTGTTTTTTTACCAAATAGGGATATCTTCTGAATTATTGATACTATTTCCTTTTGTATTTTTTGTATATTTCTCTTAATTTTTAACTCTGCCTTTATCATGACACTAGGCCAAACCCAAATGCAGACACAGGAGGCAGATGGTTGGAGTTTAAGATGTTTAATAAATCCAAAGGGAATAGGCAAGGGAATGGTCGTGGACAGGCAAAAGGTCATAACCAGAACAGAGTCCAGGAGGTACAGAGTGGCAGGCAGGCTCAAGGTCAGGGCAGGCAGAACGGTAAGGCAGGCAGGTACAGAGTCCAGAACAAGCAAGGGTCAAAACCAGGAGGAATAGAAAAAGGAGAAAAAGCAAAACAGGAAACTGGGCAATACTGCTGGTAGACTTGGACATACAAGACAAACTGGTACAGAGAGGCAGGAAACACAGGGATAAATACACTGGGAAAACAAGCGACACCTAGAGGGGGTGGAGACAATAACGAGGACAGGTGAAACAGATCAGGGTGTGACAGCCTTGTTGGGAAAGCGCTCGTAAGTAATAATTGCAGGGTAAAGTCTACACCTGTTGTAATCGGTGCATGTGAAAAATAACATTGGATTTTAGACAGATATGTTTTGCTTGTTCTCTTCACTCTTCCACAGCATAGAACTTTCACACTATATAGAGTGCCATTTGGGGTGCACACCTTGTCTGTCTGAGATGTGAACATAGAACGGCCAAGACGTCCTAAAGAAGCAGCAGCACACCATAAGAAAAGCTAATAAACTGTTACTAACCTGAGGCACGCCGATCCAACCACTGACTCTGTATGATGTTCCTGTGCATCCAGAGTATGCAGTAACACCAGCACACCTGACAAAAATAGTACATGATGATTTAAGCAACATGCGTGATGGCATTCTCAGCATCCCCAGTAGCTTTCACACGAGTGATTTTATATTTTGGTCTCATGATAAAAACAAGGCTGTGATTCAATATCTTTTCGGTCACGCTGTTGTGTACACTGTATCTTCCTCTCCATTTTTGGAATCCAATTGTATTTCAAGTGCCTTTAGTTATGGTGTGGTATGAAAATTGGTTTCTCCTCCTGGCTAAATCATGCACATTTATGCATAACAGGGCATGAAGTAAATATGATTTATATAAACAGCATGTGCAGAGAAAAATGTCCAAGTGCTTACGCCAAACAAGCTAAATAGAAAGGAAAAAAAGATCAAATGTACAATCATCTGCTTAATTTGCCTTGACAAGTTTAGTTTATTTGCTTGAAAATTGCTCCATTTCCCAGCTGAACTTTGACTGCTCTTATAAACGTCTTAGGGCTAGGGTTCTTTTTTCAGATTTTCCGCCTGACTGACATGCCCAAAGTAAACTGCCTTTTACTCAGGCCCAGAAGCCAGGATATGCACATAATTGGTACCATTGGATAGAAAACACTTTGAAGTTTGTAGAAATGTTTTTTTTAAATTATGAGACTATAACACAATTGATATGGTAGGAGAAAAAAAAAGAAAAACCAACCGGAAATGTATTTTTTTTTAGATCCCATGCTCTTTCAATGGAAAGCTATGGGTCCTATCCACTAGCTGTCAACAGTCTTTGTTCAAGGTTTCAGGCTTGTTTCTTCCAAAACGAGGAAGAATTTTGAGTTTTATTACAAGGAGTCACAGTCTGTGGGTGCGCAACGAAGAGGACGCACACTTGCTAATTTTACTGTTCTATTGAACATACTGCTTTCCGTATGAAATATTATAGTTTAATTACATTTTAGGTTACCTGAGGACTAAATAAAAACATAGTTTGACTTGATATAACAAAGTTTAGCAGTAGCTTTTTGGATTTCTTTGCAAGTTGAACAAGTGGATTACTGAAATCGATGGCACTAAGACTTTTTGGGATAGGAAGATGGATTTATTTAACAAAACGACCATGCATGTTGTAGCTGGGACCCTTGGGATTGCAAACAGAGGAAGATTTTCAAAAAGTAAGAGATTATTTAATCGCTATTTGTGATTTTAGGAAGCCTGTGCTGGTTGAAAATATGTTGATATGTTGATTAACAAGAATTTAAGCTTTTAACCGATATAAGATACTTGTATGTTCGTAAATGTTTAATATTCCGATTATTTACTTGAATTGCGCGCCCTCCAATTTCATTGTATGTTGTCGACAGGTGTCCCGCTGACGGGAAGCAGAGCAGCGCTTAGTTTTCCCGATGTATGGAGAAAAACATAATAAAGGGAGTGTCGTATTGTTTTGATTTTATTTATGGCGCTGCAGTGTATAGCAGCCGATTTACCGGCTCCTGTCCAGATGTGCTATTTTCAGGGTTTTTTTCACAACATAATGTTTCCACCATCGTTTCCTATGACCAAAAAAATGTTTCTGGCCATCAGAACAGCGGTCACTAACCTCGATTTTGATGAAGATTTCTACTTCAATGAGTCGGAGGTGCTGGACATATTGCTCAACCGCTCCAGGCTATTATCCCCAAAACTCAGAAAAGAAATAGGCAGTGTAAGAGAGGCCGACGTGTAGGCACTGGAGAACAACCTAGACGAGCTTTGTTCGAGGCTATCCTATCAACAGGACCTGAAGAACTATAATATCCTATTTCTCGGTGTTGTGGCTGAACAAGGACATGGATAACATACACTGAATGTACAAAACATTAGGAATACCTTCCCTTTCCATGAAGTAGACAGAACCAGGTAAATCCAGGTGAAAGCTATGATCCCTTACGGATATCACTTGGGACAAGATAGGATTTTTAAGCCTTAAGACAATTGAGACATGGACTGTGTATGTGTGCCATTCAGATGGTGAATGGGCAAGACAGAATGGTAATAGGTGCCAGGCGCACCGGTTTGAGTGTGTCAAGAACTGCAAAGCTGCTGTTTTTTTTTACTCTTAACCATTTCCGGTGTGTATCAAAAGGACATCCAGCCAACTTGACACAACTGTGGGAAGAATTGGAGTGAACATGAGCCAGCATCCATATGGAACGTTTTTGACACCTTGTAGAGTACAGGTCCTGACGAATTGAAGGTGTTCCTAATGTTTTGTACACGCAGTGTACATCTAGCTGTTTTTCTATGCATCGGCAGGACAGAAGGGGGGTATCGGGTAAACTCAAGGGGTGAAGTGTGTGTCTCTTTAATGACAGATGCTGCGCGACCTCTAAAACTTTGGAAGTCTCAAGGTTCTCTCGCCTGAGTTAGAATATCTCATAATAAACTGTAGACTATACTATTAACCAAGAGTGTTTTCATCCCAATTTTTCGTAGCTATCTATTTACCACCCTAAACCAATGCTGACATGAAGACCACATTGAACGAGCTGTATAGGGCCATAAACAAACAATAAAATGCTCATCTGCTCCTAGTGTCCGGTGATTTTAATTCAGGGAAACTGAAATCCGTTTTACCTCATTTCTAACAGCATATCAACAATGTACCTAGAGTCAAAACAACTCCATATCACCTTTACTCCACACACTTTCAAGGAGTGGGACACCAATCCGGAGGTTTATAAGAAACCATCACAGGCAAAGTGTCAATACAGGAATAAAATTGAATCCTACTATACATTCTATGATGCTCGTCAGATGTGGCAGGGCTTGCAAACTAGTACAGGTTACAAAGAGAAATCCATCCGCGAGATGCCCAGTGATGCGAGGCTACCAGACAAGCTAAATGCCTTCTATGCTGGCTTCGAGGCAAGCAACACTGAACCATGCACGAGAGCGCAAGCTGTTCCAGTCAGCTGTGTGATCACACTCTCCTCAGCCGATGTATACAGGTTAACATTCACAAGGCTGCAGGGCCAGACCGATTACCAGGACACGTACTCAGAGCATGCGTTGACCAGCTGGCAAGTGTCTTCACTGACATTTTCAACCTCTACCTGTCACAGTCAGTAATACCCATTGCATAATTTGAGCCGGATCCTGCCGGAACAGGATACAGCACCTCTCAGTTTTGGACTGTTTCATTCCGGAACCCATTTACCAGAATCCGGTACCTTTCCTGGCATGTAAAATAATTGTCACTGTTTGCGATGTAAGAATTCTAATAAAAGCAATTAGAGTTAATTTACATTGGCTCCTCTGTAATTGTCCTGCCCCCTAAAAAAACATAATGTGAAAACGTGCCTGATATTGTAAGAATAGATTAGTGTTGGGTGAGCCTGGGTTTATGGTTTGTGCAACCTATATAGACCAACTTGTGCCCATTGCTGTAGTAAGAGAGAGATGCATTCCTGTATCTCTCACAGTGCTAGTCCATCTCTCCAACGTTCCACTTCACCATTTATTTCCTTATAGAATCATAGCCACAGGAAGTGTGCTGGAGGTGCCACAGCACCCCTGATAAATTTAAATACATTTGCCAAAGTTATAGAATTACTGCTGTCTGTTCAGAAAGAAATGAAATTATTCTGAATAGTATCAGGAGTAAGCCTATAATTTAGCCGAAGAGGATCAATAGCTTATTTTTAAAAATTGCCTAGCTGTGGCATGCCTACAGACGAGAACGCGCAGCAAATCTGTCAGTTAACAGCATGCAGCCAAAAGGCCCTTCACAATATTTCAAAACACAGGTTGGAAAGCAAATGGATCCTGCTGAAAAGAGAAGACTAATATGAAGTCCATGTGCCCAAGAACGCCATGGTAACCTGTCTAAATGACTAGCACTCACATCTATAGCCATGAAATCCTTTGAAATCCTGGTCATGGCTCACATCAACACCATCATCCCAGACACCCTGGACCCACCCACTCCAATGCACATAGCGCCCCAACAGATCCAAAGATGCACTCCACACTGTCCTTTCCCACCTGCACAAGAGGAACATCTATGTGAGAATGCTGTTCATTGACTACAACTCAGCATTCAACACCATAGCGCCCTCCAAGCTCATCACTAAGCTAAGGACCCAGGGACTGAAAACATACCTCTGCAACTGGATCCTGGACTACCCGGAGGTGGTGAGGGTAGGGCAACAACATATCTGCCACTCTGACCCTCATCAAGGGGTGAGTGCTTATTCCCCTCCTGTACTCCCTGTTCACCCACGACTGCATGGCTGATCACGACTCCAGTGCCATCATTAACTTTGCTGATGGTGGTTGGCCTGATCATCGATAACGATGAGACACCCTATAGGGAGGAGGTCAGAGACCTGGCAGTGTGGTGCCAGGACAACAACCTCTCTCTCGACGTCAGCAACACAAAGGAGCTGATCGGGGCAGTAGTGGTGCGGGTTAAGAGCTTCAAGTTCCTGTGTCCACATCACTAAGGATGTATCATGGTCCACACTCACCAAGATTTTGCAGGGTCCTCAGATCCCTTAAAAGTTATACAGCTGCACCACTGAGAGCATCTTGACTGGCTGCATCACCGCTTGGTATGGCAACCTCTTGCCACCCGACTGCAAGGCGCTACAGAGGGTAGTGCATACGGCCCATGACATCACTGGGGCCGAGCGCGCTGCCATCCAGGACTTCTATATCAGGCACAAGACCCTGAGCTTCTACCCCCAAGCCAAGACTGCTAAATAGTTAGTCCGGGTAACTATTTGGTTATTTAACCTGTCTAGGATGAGGGTGCCGCTAGCGGCACTCCCCCCACCCCCCCACACTGAAAAGGCAGAGCCGCGAAATTCAAAAAAAATATTTTTTTTAAATATTTAACTTTCACACATTAAAGTCCAATACAGCTAATGAAAGACACAGATCTTGTGAATCCAGCCAACATGTCCGATTTTTTAAATGTTTTACAGGGAAGACACAATATGTAAAGATGTACATCTATTACCTAAAAACACATTAGCATAATCCACCATCTTTTATTTGTCCACCAACACCAGTAGCTATCACCAATTCGGCTAAACTAAGATATTTATAGCCCCTAACCAAGAAAAAAACTCATCAGATGACAGTCTGATAACATATTTATGGTATGGGATAGGTTTTGTTAGAAAAATGTGCATATTTCAGGTAGCTGGCATAGTTTACAATTGCACCCACCGTCACAAATGGACTAGAATAATTACAATGAGCAACGTGTTTACCTACTTACTAATCATCAAACATTTCGTAAAAATACACAGCATACACTAATCGAAAGACACAGATCCTGTGAATACAGACAATATTTCAGATTTTCTAAGTGTCTTACAGCGAAAACACAATAAATCGTTATATTAGCATAGCACAGGTGCAAACATTACCCCAGCATTAATTCTAGCCAAAGTGAGCGATAACGTCAACATCGCCAAAATATATTATTTTTTTCACTAACCTTCTCAGAATTCTTCAGATGACCACCCTGTAACATCACATTACAACATGCATATACAGTTTGTTCGAAAATGTGCATATTTAGCCACCAAAATCATGGTTAGACAATGGGGAAAGTAGCCCAGCTGGTGAGAAAATGTCCGTGCGCCATATTAGACAGTGATCTACTCTTATACATAGATACTCATAAACGTGACTAAAAAATATAGGGTGGACATCGATTGATAGACAATTTAATTCTTAATACAATCGCGGAATTACATTTTTTTTAATTATCCTTACTTTTCAATACAGTTTGCGCCAAGCGAAGCTACGTCAAAAAACATGGCGTCCTAAGCCACTAACATTTTTCGACAGAAACACGATTTATCATAATAAAAATGTCCTACTTTGAGCTGTTCTTCCATCAGTATCTTGGGCAAAGGATCCTTTCTTGGGTCTAATCGTCTTTTGGTGGAAAGCTGTCCTCTTGCCATGTGGAAATGCCAACTGCGTTCAGCATGAACTGGAAGCGTGCCCGGCGATTCACAGCGTTTCAGAAATAAATGTCCCAAAATCGCACTAAACGGATATAAATTGCTATAAAACACTTTAAATTAACTACCTTATGATGTTTTTAACTCCTATAACGAGTCTTAACATGACCGGAGAAAGATTACTCCCAACACTAATGCTTGGAACAGGTGCGGGTCGGTGTCCTCCACGCGCATAACGCAGCTCCAAAAGAGTGACTAGCTACAGGGTTTTTTAATTTATAGTGCCTGTGAACGCGCAATCGACCCCATTCAAATCGTCATCACGTTAAGGCATCCAGGGGAAGACGTAAGCAGTGTCCGTATACTCATAGCAATAACAGTGGCCTTTTAACTGACTCCAGATCAGGGGCCAAAATTTCTGAAATCTGACTCCATGTCAGGGAAATTGCTGTAGAATGGGTTCTGTTCCACTCAGAGACAAAATTTCAACTCCTATAGAAACTATAGACTGTTTTCTATCCAATAATAATAATAATATGCATATTGTACGATCAAGAGTTTTGTAGGAAGCCGTTTCAAAAATTACAAGATTACCATAAATAGTGACAACAGCGCCCCCAGCCTCAACAGGTTAACCTTTTCACGCTTGATTTCCAAATATCTCTAATGGTCACCCCAACGTGAGTTTCTTATGTGTGCGGTGTCAGAATACACTCACTGTTACAAAATGGGATTGTTACGCAACAGGACAGTTAACCCATGCTACCCTCAAACAAAGGAACACTGCCTGCTAATTAACTATAGGCTATGTTTCAACTTGTCAATTTCTAATTATTTTCAAACAAATTGTATTTTCTAAAAACAGCTTTGAATTGATGTGTGTTCCACCTCATTGATTCACATATAAGTTGCTAATTTCACTGTTGACTACAATTTACGTTTGAGGCGTTACTGAGCCAGACAAACTTCTCTCTTCAACGATAGCCCAAGCACTTCCCCAGTGTTTCCCCAGATCAAGTACTCAGACATTTGCACATCTCCAGTCACAACAGAACTTCAGAGCTTGCACAAACTTTTTCCACCTGGCACAGTTTCCGGCAAGCGCCGGCATTGCCTTCATTGTACTTTTCCTTACTAATAATAACTTTGGACATGTGTGCATTCTTGTCAAAGTAAGTGCCTTATTTTCTGTATATTGTGTTGTCGTTTCTGCTGTAAAATACCGTATGTATGGAGCATAATGTATTTACTGTTTTGTTCACATTTTCAAGTTCTGGTGACAAATCATGCATTCCGCTTCTTGCAGATATTATAATGGACACATATGATGTGTGTAAAATACTTATTTGAAGGTTATACTGGTTATGATGAGATAATGCTAAGCTAATTGCCACCTATGTGTGGCACCATGTTTGTTAACATCATAAAATGCAATCTGGTTGTCACGTAAACTTCTGTCAGACCAAAGATGTTATAACAAGGTGAGGTAAACATCCAGAAGTGAATGATGGCGGTTAATGATGGTAGACGACACACACCTTTCAACATGCATACTGCAAACAGACCCAATTCATCTTGTAACCTCTTATCTTTGGTTGACCTATTGTTTACGAAGCATGTGACCAATTTGATTTGAGAAATATTACAGTGTCGATGGGTGGGGAAGGAGGCTTTCCTCCCTTGTTCAGTCACCTTGACAATCAAAACATTTACCACCTCTACCCTCAGAACTGTGTGTGTGGGGGGGGGGGGTTGTCTGCATGCCTGCCTGCATGTGTGTACATGCTTGTGCACCTCTACCCTGAGAACACACTGGCATGTCAAATGCTGCTCTCACTCTCACGCTAAGAGGCATGTATTCATGGCAGGCTTAACCAAAGGCAAAGCATTAAGCTACAGGGGTGGGTTGCTGCCAGGTCCCCTCTGGGAGAATGTATGAACTGTTTGAGGCTAGCAGAGGGGAGAATTTGCTGGACAAAGGAGTAAAGAAAACCAGCAGCTACTTCCCGCCATGCAATGATGTACATGAGGAGTACCTCTTAATTTTTTGTATTGTTTTATTGTCACATACTCCTGATAGGTGCATTGAAATTTGTTTAGGGCACTTCTGGAGCAAATGAGGGTTAAGTGCCTGATTCAAGGAAACATAATCAGATTTTTCACATTGACGGTTCAGGTAGTCGAACCAGCAATCTTTCGGTTACTGACCCAACGCTCTAACATACCCCACATGACAGACATCTCCAGCATGAGGCCTAATTAGAATTTTGAATATACCTCAGAATGTTGTGGTAGTGTGCTAACCGTGGCTGAGGGGAATTGGTCTGAGACATGGATTGTATTAACATAGCATGGCATGGTTGGCACCAAATATGTGTTTTAGTTAGTTGGCTGAACTGAAATCCCTGGCTGAACCGACTGAGCTGGCTGAGCTGCTACACTGGCTGAACTTTCTTCTCCTGACCGTCTTGGAACTTGACAGACACTAATTAGGAAGCTTATTGGTATGAAACAGCAATCTATATCCATATACTTGAGTTGGGGGAGAGTGAGATGGGGTGTTTGGCACCATCTAATCATTATTGATGGTTATTCAGTCTCACTTAGCAACTGGATGGTGGCTGACTGATGATGCTCCGAGAAGGGCGTAGATGGATTGCTATTGGCTGGATCTCACAGTCCATACAGACAATTAAGGTGAGTTACACTAAAATGGCCATTTTTGGGCGATCCCCAGACTTCAAAGCATGTTGGGACAGCTTTTCATAGAAAGATATAGCCAACCTGTACTGTAACATTGCAGTGGAACAGAATAGAATAGTTGACCTTATTCACTCACATTTCATCCCAAAAACATATATAGCAGCAATAATAGTTGGGTGGACTAAACTGTAAGCAAATATAGCGGGAGGAGTGAATCAGCATAATATTTTTACAGCAGGACCCATACTGC